>NC_141688.1:128171063-129551392 GCF_964263255.1 Lissotriton vulgaris
CTCCCCCGGTTCCCTCTGCCTCAGTTAGAACCCTGGGAATCAAAATCAGCCAGGACCTCTCCATGCGTCCTCAGGTTAGCTCTGTTGTTTCATCCTGCTTTTTGTCCCTCAGAATTATCCGCAAGATCTCCCATTTCTTTTCCCCCGATGCCCTTAAAATCATTGTTCGGGCCATGATCCTATCACGGTTTATTTATTTATTCAGAGTTTTATATAGCGCGAACAAGATCTTTGCAGATATCAGAGCGCTTCACAGAGATAGGGGGTGAGGGGAACAGGAGGGTGACTAAACATAATATTGGGTACAGTATAATATTCAACATAGTTTTCATGTGCTGATAAAATAACAGTAAGTCAATTAAATGATAATATAAGACGGTGCAGAGTCTTTGGTCCAACTACAATAGAGATCAGGAGAGCTAGGCTATAAGACTGGCTTATACCACTTTCTAAGAGTTACAGAGAGACAAGGGGTAGGGACATCAAGTTTCAACAAACTAACGTGTACAATATAGTAGTAGGTAGTGAATGAGTAGTATAATAGGCTCGCAATCAAGTAAGAATATGATATAATTAGACGTTAGGCAGTGAGGTAGCCAATGTTACAAAAGCGGTGCAAAACCTCTGATCCAGCAGCAATAAAGTTCAGGTGAACTTGGCCATAAGGATGGCTTTCACCTCTTTCTTGAAGAAGGCAGTGGAGGAGATAAGCCTGGTTTCAGGAGGGAGTGCATTCCAGATCCTGGGTGCCATTCCTGAAAAGGAGCGTTTGTAAGTTTTTTCCTTCTGGAATCTGCGAGGTTTCAGGAGTAGATTTTTTGTACTTCTATTGGATCTCTACCCTCCTGATATAGTCAACTTTTGAGTGAGGTAGTTGGGTGCCTTGTGGTGTACGGCCGAGTGTGCCATAACAGCAATTTTCAGCTGTATTCTGGCTTCAAAGGGCAGCCAATTCAGTAATTTCAAATCAGGGGATATATGAGAGTGTTTTCTTGAGCCAGTAATGAGTCTCGCGGCAGCGTTCAAGGAAGATCTTAGGGGTGCAGTTGTTGCTAGAGGGAGTCCGCTGAGGGCCACAATTCCATAGTCTATGCGGGGGATGACTAGGGCTTGTACAGCAGTTTGGAAGTCTTTGACTGGGAGGAAGGGTTTAAGTTTCCTTAATGTGTTGATTTGGAAATTAGCTCCTTTCGTTGCTTTGCTAATGTGCTGTTGCATGTTGAGCTTTGCGTCAAGTGTGATGTCTAGGGATTTCACAGAATCCACGATGGTGGGTCGGACATTGAGTGCTGTTAAGTGATTGAGCCAGATTTGGGTGGTGGTAATTTTCGCAGGAGGTGATATCAGGAGGAACTCAGTTTTCAGAGCATTTAGTTTAAGGTGATTATCGGCCAACCATGATTGGGTGTTTCTAAGTGTGTAGTTCAGGAGTTTGATATCTTCCGGGGATTGTACCTTTAGGTAAAGTTGAGTGTCATCGGCATACATATGGAAGTGTACATTGGATGCTTGGAGCAAGGTGGCAAGAGGTTCCATGATGAGGTTGAACAGTGTGGGTGAAAGGGAGGATCCTTGTGGAACGCCTAAGTCTACTGGCACAGGTGAGGACAGTACATTGTTGATCTTGAACTTCTGAGACCGGTTATGTAGGAAGGAGGTGAACCATTTGAGAACAGTCCCGGATAAACCCATTCTAGTGTTTAGCAGCTCCAGTAGGTTCTCATGTTTGACCGTGTCAAATGCTGATGAGAGGTCAAGAAGGATGAGGAGGCATGAATCATTGCGATCAAGAATTTGGAGGGCGCCATCAATTATGTGTGTCATGGCCGTTTCCGTGCTGTGTTTCGCTCGGAAGCCTGATTGATGAGGGTTGAGGAAGTCGAACTGGTCAATGTGTTTTGTTAGTTGGAGTTGTACACATTTTTCCAGCAGTTTGGCCAAGGTGGAGATATTGGTGATAGGGCAGTAATTGTTTAGGTCAGACGGGTCAGCTGTAGGTTTCTTGAGAATGGGCGTGACTTGCCCCACCTTGAGGGAGTCAGGGATGAGACCTTGTTGAAGGGAACTGTTAACGATTTTGGTCCATAGTGGGAGGAGCATGGGGGTGAAGTCTTTTACAGCATTAGCCGGTAGGGGGTCTATGAGGTGATTAGAGGGCTTCAAGGTGCCGAGCAGTTTGTGTATTTCTTTTTCAGAGTAGGTGTCGAAGGACGTCCAAGATGCGCTATTTTTAGGTTGAGTGTTAGGCATTCTGATGTGGCTAGGGTATCGGCTTACATCATTGAGGAGGTCAATTCTTATGTTGTCGGTCTTTAGCTTAAAGAAAGCAGAAAAGTCTTCACTGTGAGGGATATCGCTTATTGTGTTGATTGATTGTAAGGGTTGCGACTTGGTTTGGGTTTTGACTAGTTCGAACAATTTTCTTGGTCGGTTTTTCGCTTGGTCAAGCTGGAGGCTAAAGAAGTCAGCTTTCGCACTCTTGATTTTCCTAAAGTAGGCTTTTCTCTTGTTCTTAAGCGTTTTGCGATGCAGTGAGGAGGGGTCAGCTCTCCAAGTGCGCTCTGCCAATCGCATAACACGCCTGTCTTCATTGAGTCTGCCGTCATACCAAGGGTTCGAGTTCTTGGTGGAGACTCTCTTTGCAGTGGGGCGGCTTCATTGATTATTGAGTTCATAGAGTCAAGGTAGAGGTCGGTCAGTGATTGAACATCAGAGTCGCAAGCAGGGGGAGGGAGGAGACTGTAGGTGTGGGGAGGTAGGGAGTTGGGGTTAAGATTCTTCATGTCCCTTTTCCAGATCTTGGTTTTGGTGTGTTGAGCCGGGGTAGGTTTGAATTTTTCGTTGATAAAGAAGGTGATAATGTGGTGGTCTGACCAATCACATGGTTGGATTGCCCCCAGTTGGGTAGAGTCCTCTTTGGCGATGATCAGATCGAGTATCGAGCCTTTATCGTGTGTTGGGCTGTTGCATATTTGGGTGAGGTCAAGCGCATTAAGGAAAGATTTGAGACTATTCACCACTGCGTCTTTCTGGTCGTTCCAGTGGAGATTAAAGTCACCCAGGTAGATTTGAGTGATCTGCCGACCAGCATTGGATGTGATCGTGTCCATGAGTTGTTGGGTGAAGATGAGGTTGTCCCCAGGCGGGTGATAGATGAGATGTAAGGCACATACTGGTTTGCCCTCGCTAGAGATATCGAGGCTGACGAGTTCACAAGAAGTGAGGGAGGGAGAGGTGACTTTGGTGACGGAGAGGTTGCTCCTGAAAATGCATGCGATTCCCCCGCCCGTCTTGCCGGTCCGGTCGAGTCTAATGATGTGGTAATAGGGGGGAACTAGTATGTCCATAAACGTCGAAGAAGCTTCAGTTAGCCACGTTTCAGTCAAAATGGTTAGGTCAAGATCCATTGATGTGACGAGATCTGCAATGTCGGATGAATGTCTCTGGGCCGATCTGCAGTTTAGTAGGATGCATTTGAGTCTGGGGGTGAGAAGGGTGGTCGAGTGTTCTAGAGATAGGGGGACTTTTCTGAGGTTGTTGGGGACGGAGCTTCTGTTACTTAGAGTTGGGTGCCTATGGGGATTTGTGAGAATTGTGGGTATGGGGAGGTGTGTGGAGGCTATGTGTTTAACCGGACCTGGGCCAAAAGAGCGAAGGAGGGTGCATAAGTCGTGGTCCGACAGGGAGTTAAGGGCACGCCGGGGGCGGTGGGTGTTGTTGCGGGCGGGGATAGTGGGCCAACGCGGAGAGAGTTGAATGCGCTGGCCAGTGGGGAGAGTGTGGCGTTTGTTGGATACGGAGGTGGTAGTTGTAGGTCGGGGTTGTCTGGAGAGTATGTAGAGAAGTTCTTTGATGGTGCGGAGCTCATCTTTGACTTGTAGGAGGGTGGATAAAAACAGGTCCAGGGATGGATTGGGGCTAGTGTTTGTGATGAGCGAGTGGTTGGGTGGGGAGCTGGGGAGCGAATTTGGGGCAGAGGGGTGAGATATGCTAGCGTTAGTGGAGGGCTCTGCGGTAGAAGTGGGTGGGGTGGTATTCGATGGGTGAGAGAATTTATGGTCAAGGGGTGTGGGTGAAGTAAGGGGAGGGTGGGAGGTAAAGGTGGGGTCGTCATCGATGGGAGGCGGCGCCTGTGAGTTGAGGGGTGAGTGAAGGCTGAAGACAATAGGGGTGACAAGAGGGTAGTGGGGGCTGAGTATGGGGGGGGAGAGAGGGGGGTGTTAATGTATGGGAGGAGGCGTGTTCTGAGGGACTAGTTGGGAGTGCGGGGGAGTGGGGAGTGAGAGTGGGGGGGAGATAGAGTGGGGGAAAAATCTGCCGTGGGGGGGAGATATGCTCCGGGCGGGGGTGGGTTCAGCGAGACTCGTAGGAGGTGTGAGGTGGGGGGAAGGGGGGGTGGGGGTATGAGGGATGTATGGGGGAGAATGATCTTCGTCAGTGAATGAGGGGTGTGGGGTGGTTACGTCTGGTGTGTCACTTTCTATAGCACTGGGGGGATGGGCGAGGAGTGCGTCATTCCGCTGTTGCAATGGGCAAGGTAGGGTGTATTGAGTATTGGAATTGGGGGGTGTTGCGCAGCTTGATGTGTGCGGAGTGGAGGTCCGCCTTTTGGCGATGTGTTCTAAGAAGGTAGGGAATAGGTTATCGAGTCGATCAAGGTTCCTATCAGTGGCTTGGAGTAGAATGGTCCCATTGTTGTAGATGGTGATGGTGGCTCTGCCTGGGAAAACGTGGGAGGGTGTGATAGAAAGCGTTAGGCCATGAGCGGTTTTGCTGGTGGTGTGGATAGTGAGAATGGAGAGGAATGCTTTCCTCCATTGTGCTCTACGCAGGGTGTAGAAGATGATATCATTGTTCGTGGCTCCGTTAATCAGAGAAAAATAGGTGTCCACACACGGGGTTTCAGGTGTGCCTTCAGGAAGTTGTGTTTGTGGCTTTTGGCGTTTTTTTGGGAGAGCTCGGGTGGGTAGATGATTTTGTAGGTGTGCTTGCCCATGCGTTCCATGGTGGAAGAGGCGTAGGTAGAAGAGGGTGGGAGTACGTGGGTGAGTTTGTGCGGTTGCAGGGCTGCAGGCCTAAGTGGTCATAGGTGTGGGCAATAGGTGAGGATGACTAGTCTAAGATGGCCCCCCCCCAGTGAAGGACTAGTCAAAGATGGCCACCAGGATAGCATATAGGGAGACAGAAGCAGTAGTCCTTTCTCTATTGTTGCAATGCCTTAGAGAGAGAAGAGGTAGTCCTTTCTCTTTTGTTGATGTGCCTTAGAGAGATAGTTTCCCTTTCCGGGGCAGGTCGAGTTAGTCCATCCTCTGTGTTGTTAGGTGGGGAGGGGAGAGATTAGATTCTATGCTGCTTGGAGGCGAAGAGGGAGACTTATCTCTGCTTTGGTGACCTGTGACCACGTTGGTATGCAGCTTCATGGTCATCTGGTGGGCAGTGGAGGCGATTTATGGCTCCGGTATATGGCCCTCGCCATTTTAGGTGAAGGAGAGTGAGACCAGTAAAAGGATCGCATGCCGCGTGGATAGTTTGCAAGCAGATGACTTTGTATTAATTAGGGCAGAGAATGCAGCGCTGGCTTGTTCAGGATAGAAATTAAGTAAAAAGTGTGCATGTAAATACCTTCACAGGCTGCACTGAGGCTGTTCAAGTCAGACGCCAAAAACGCATTTGTGAAGAGGCAATTCCTATTTTCCGGTTAGCTGTTCATTAAGAGTAGGGAGAACTCCAATGATGTATGTTTGTTTTCTTTTATGTAGCGCGTTTCCAGGGGGGGGTGGTGCTAATAGACGCCTTGCTTCCGTGTACAGTCACAGCGCGATCCTTCCAAGGACCGCCGAGCCGTGAACTAGCCGACCCGCTGCCCTAATCCTCCATCCAGCCCCGAAGCCCAGGATGCTCCGCTGCCACACTTCCCCTCCAACGAGGGGGGCCAGGATCACCTCTGCTGCGAGCCGCCCAGCCCCAGACCTCCAGCGCAGGGGACAATCCTTTGCGTTCTCTGTAGCGGTCGCCGCCCTCAGCGCCGGGTCTCTCGTGGGGTCAGAGGCTCCCAATCGCTCCGCTCTGCTTCGCAGCGCCCACCAGCAGCAGCATGCAGCGCCTCTCAATGCTCAATGCCTCCAGGCTGCACGCTCCAGACTGCACGGCAGTGACTGCGGCCCACGTAGGCAGTCTCCAGGCGCCCTCCCCGCGACCGGCGTTCTCCAGCTGTGGCGGGCAGCGCTTCTCACCTTCTCCCACTTCCCCTCTAGCTCACTGCGTGCATGCAGTCCGGTGAGAGAGGGGGGCCAGGTGCACCTCTGCTGCGAGCCGCTCAGCCCCAGACCTCCAACGCAGACAATCCTCCGCAGTCTCTGTAGCGCTCGCCGCCCTCAGCGCCGGGACTCTCGGGGAGGACAGAGGCTCCCAATCGCTCCGCTCTGCTTCGCGGCGCGGCTGCAGCCCCAGCCGGCAGTCTCCTGGCGATCGGCGCTCACGGGCAGACACTCACATCTTGCAGTCACGCCAACATCCGCAACAGGCTCTCCCCCACCGTCCAGGAGTCCGCCAAAGCTTCAGAGGGAATTGCAGGGGTCCAGTCGCCAGAAATTTCAGGTACGTGAGAACAGACGATAAACAGACGATAAATCCAGTTCCTTTATAAAATCCAGTTACTTGTTGTTCAACCAGTTACTTGTCATACTCCAGTTACTTGTTTTTCTCGCCAAAGATGCGTGCTATCCGGGATAATTCCATGAAAGGGATCGCCAGCACTAGGAGCTCCGGACTAGAGCTTTTACCAGGCGGCCATCTTAAAGCACTTAAAGCACTTAAAGCGGTTGATCTATGGGAACTGCCTGTACGTAGGCATTCCTGCCTATGAGTTGCGGCTCCTCCAGACCATCCAGAATCAGGCCGCTCGCCTCATCCACCGGCTCCCTAATTTCCACCATGTTACTCCTCTACTTAAGTCCCTCCACTGGCTCCCCATCCTGCAAAGAGCCCTCTTCAAGCTGGGTTGTATGGTCTTCATGGCCCGTGCTCGTACGGCCCCTGTTTTCATTAACTCTATGATCACCCCCTATCTCCCCTGCTGCAACCTCCGTTCCTCTAGCCAGGCACTTCTTAGTGTCCCCCGTTTCCGTAAGTCCAGAGTAGGTGGCACTAGGTTTTCCACTCTTGCACCGCGCTTTTGGAACAGCCTCCCTCTGACCATCAGGACCATTCCTGTCTACTTGCATTTCCGTAAGGCGCTCAAAACCCATCTGTTTGCTCAAGCCTTTTCCTCTCAATAATCCCCCTCCGCTTCTTCCACCTGTCATTGTTAATCATTTAGCGCCAGGAAGCCGCTTGGCCACAGTGCGCTCTACAAATAATTTCAACTTCAACTTCAACTTCACAGAGTGCTTCACTAGAGCCTCGTGTTCAGCAATGAAGGTTGGAAAGCATCCGAAACACAGACTGGGAAGAACACAACGAGCTTCTTGGGCCTAGGCCCCATATGACAGTAAACGTAATGGGGCAACCCAGTGTCCTTCGGAACCTGGGTATACCTATTTTAAAGAAAAATTGGTTCTGTTGGGGTATCAATTACTTGGGACAAGTAGCATCAGCTTACTTATAACCAATATGAATGATTCACAAAGATAAACAAATTGAGATATAACACACACCAACATTTTTTAATCAATAATGAATTAAGAGACAATCAAATAATAAAGGCTGTTGCAATTTACAATTTCAATTGCAAAGGGAGCAGCGTGTCGTGCAGTGCAGCAGCAGGCCTCTGAATCAGATTAATAAAAGCAGTAAATACTTGAGCTTGCCGGCCATCACAGTTTTATGCCAGCCAGGTGGAGTGAAATTAATTTGTACCCACGTCGCTCCTCCTGGGAATAATGCCCCGCCATTCATAGCAGCTGCGCTGAAATACGGGAGATTTCCTTGACACAAATAGTTTTGTCGTGCCCTAGAGACAACTCTCTAAACTCTAATTTCGTATTTTTTTCATGAAATATATCATATCTTTATATGTTTTGTTACAGATTACATCGGTTTTTAGACTTTTACCAAATCTTTCAGCAGAACGTTGTCAAATCTTCCTACATACTTTTTCAAAATTGTCCACATATTTGGGCATCCTTTTCTGATTCGTAGGAAGGCACTGTGTACAGTTTCTGAAGATAGACTGCATTTTCCATGAAAATGTAGTATTTGAATATGAAATCAAACTAGATTAAAAAAAAAAAATAGACACTCTACATACTCAATGCCAGGCGATGTCATACGGCAAATAGTAGGAATTCCTAATTAAGATTTTGCCTCGGCTACACAATCGTAAAATTCCAGTGGTCCTGCAGCAGCAAAAACAAATACAAACACGTTTTGACCCCTGAAGCACTTCCCTCTGAGTTATATATGGTTAAATCATCATTTGTATCATATGTAGGGTCAACCCTGATACTCTAATCATATTACATCTTAACGGTTCCCAAAAGAGGACCTGATTCACAATGCCATTTCAACCTGTGAGTTTAACTAGATGCTATTTACTTTTTCTTTACATGTAAAGAAATGCTTATGATTAACATAATTTTACAGTTCTCTCAAGGCATTGTGGACAGTGACAAACATGGCACCTGTGTTTTTTTTTGATGATCCTGCAACTCATGACAGGATAAAGTGGCAGGAGCCTGAAATTACATATATGACCCCATGAAGGTGAAATAAGTTCATAAATGGCATGTACTCCTAGAGAATGGACAGAAATGGAATTACAGGAAATTAGCTTTGTATAAGAAAAGAAATGATGTCTCTTATGAAAATTTGTATCTAATTGTTTGTATAACCTCTATGTGTGTAAAGCGCTCTGATATCCGCAAGGATCTTGTTTGCGCTCTATAAAACTTTAAAAATAAAAAAAATAAAAATATTAAACAGAATCAGTAGTGCCCACAAGACAAGCCTACAGAAAGCTGCGAAGCAAGTGAGTTCAGTCTTCAGACTATTACACAGCACAGTTGAACTAGAATTCTCAGTCAATTTCAAAACAGCGAGAAGGGAAATTTCAAGATGCGATGTCTGTCAGTCTTAGTGGAATGCTATGATGTGAAGTCAAGGGCACTGAGCTTATAATTTGTGAGACTTATTAACTTGTGGACAGTTACTATTTTGGTTTGTTATGTTGGCCTATTAATTTAGTTTCTTTCTTTAACTTATTTTATACTTTTTTTTTAGATAGTTGTTTTACTATTTTCACTACAGGTATATTGAACTATGGCTGCTGTTAACTTGTCACAACCTAGTAAATTTTTATTTGAGTCTGGTGAATCATTCTTCTTTCGGAAGAGATAGAAACAACTCTTTGACTCTTATCTCATTGTGAATGGTGGGGAGACATTTCTCCAGCAAGGAAACAGGGAGCTTTACTCCACAATCTTGGTGTGGAATCTTGGTGTGGAAGGGCGTAATATTTGAGAGAGGTTCGATATAGTTGATGTAGGCAATGGCGTAGGTGAACCACAAGACTTGTATGAGATGTCAATCTTGATGTTACAGAAACATGTTGGACCTTGCATCGATGTAGTCATCGAACGATAAAAAAATGTTAACAAGAATTCAAGCCAAAAATGAAAAAGTGGGAAATGATGTGGAATCTTTAAAAAGCTTGGCCAAAACACGTGAATTTTAAACCTAACTGATTCTCACACTAGAGAATGATTGGCTGTTGGTTTCTTCATCTGTTTTTCTGTTATTAACATGCCCAGGGGTTAGTTAGCTTTCAATATGTTGTTTCAGAAGATTTTCATCCTAGACTAGCAGGTTGATAGTGATGAAGCGGGTTTACCAGCTTGCGTTACTCACAATCTACAATACTCACCTGGGTCCATAAACATTCACACGTAAGCCAGTAATTTACCGTTGCGATCAATATTGATATTCCTGCATGATGAATTTACCTTGAACAATTCTTACCAACCCTATCACCTTAGATCTTGATTTCCTCTGGTCAATAGATCTGGTTGTTAGTAGAATAGGTAGAAATGACATTAAACCTTTTCTTCAAATGACCACAGACTTGAGAGAGTTTTAAAAGTTTTATCTAATCATTAATTTTGTGAGTCAAATACCAATACATGTTGTCAGAACTGGGGTCACCAATTCCGGCACGGTAGCTTGGCGCGAGCAGGAAGGCACCCGAAGGCAATGTGTAAAGCAGTGGTGCAGCACACACTCGCACTGAGACAGTAACTCGCACGCATTGGAATGACACCACACCAGGTTGTTTGACAAAACAAGACTCTTTAGCTACTTGTAGTTCATGCAGGTAACACTTCTTAGCTCCTAGGCTAAGGGAGGCAACATCTCTGAGGCATCAATTCAATAAAGATAACACTTTTGATATTCAGGGACATCATAGGCAACACTTTGGGGGCATGAATACAGCATCAGCAACATGTATATAGCATCAGTAACGTGAATGCAACATCAGTAACATTAATACAGCTTCAGTAATATTCCTTGTGCACACATTCCATAGGGGCAACACCTTGGCGGCAGGTATTTAACGTCAGGGACATTTCCTAGGCAGGTGGATGATTCAAGTAACGCTTCTCAGGCACCAGGATAGCCCTATTAACACATCTGCAACTCCTGCAACATATATTGCATACCCTTAGTCAGGTTGGCCAAGGCAGTTCTGTGTCGAAGTTAGGCCCAGCCCGTAGCAGTTCCAACCGGGGCATACAACAACATGCTGGGCCAGTAGGGGGTTAACAGGCCGTGCTGCTCATCCTATTCCTCTCTTGAGGTGAGGGCTGGTCACGGGGCTGCCATCCCGTTCTAACTTGGCTCCTCGGCAGCCCCGCTATCAGTATTCACACCGCCTTCTTCTCTGAGTTACCTGGGGCGGCATCCACTGGTAGGCCCACGCTGCTTCTGCACTCCTCCCTGGGCCCCACGCCACTTTGGTCCCAGCCTGGGGAGGTCGGGGCTCCCACTCTCGTTGGCGTTTTGGCTCAGCTCCGGGCCTTCCGGGTCTCGACAAGGCCCGGAAGCCAATACGGGCGCGACTCTCACGGGGGTACGTCAGCCTAGACCATTGGGAGCGAGGCTCACCGGGGTCGCGGCCTGTGACGCTGCCGACACCCCGGTTGCCCCGCAACGCTCCCGAGATGGCCCAGAGGCTTAGCGCGGCCTGCACAGTACCTGCAGCACCCCTTCCCTTCGCCTCGGGGGCCTGCGGCAGAATTCCAGTTGCCCGATCTTCCCCGTGGGCTGCTGGGGACTCAACGGTGATTGGAGCTCCTCACTTTACGGTGCCTGGGCCGCTGCGGTGATATCGGCCACAGCACTTCGGACCCCACAGCGCAGGGGGCCGCGGTGGTGATTTCCAAAAGATAGCGCTCTCACAAGCACAGCGCTAGATCGCAGGTATCGACGCTGCAGCGGTGATTGGGACCTGCAGCGCTATTACTCACACAGCGCTTGGGTTGCTACACGAACAGGCTCGGGGGGGAACCAGTGCTGTCAACAAGGAGCAGAGTCCACTTTTAAAGCACGTAAGGGGCACAGTTCCTTCAGGATAGCGCTTGAAAGGCACAGTTCGGTCAATAGAGTGCTAGGTGGGCACATCGCTTTACCTGTTGATCCCCCAGCAGCTGCAGCTCTCACAGGGTCCTCAGCGCTTGGAGAGGATGGCAGGTCTCAGGTTCACAGTGCTAGTTGTTAGCAGGTATTAGTTGCAGGTTCTTGGGGGAAGAAAGGGGGGTTGAGTTGGCAGTCATAAAATGCAGGATGGTTCCCTGCAGCACACTGGAGTTGGTCTCCTGGGTTTCCCCCTCATTGGGCAAGGTCAGCAGGCTGGCAGAGTCCCTTAGCTATCTTGGGTACAGCAGGGCTTAAGCTCAGTCAGTCTCAGTAGTGTTGGTTCCTCCGTAGGCCCAACCGCCTATACTCCAGCAGAGATTCCCCCAGGTCCAATGGTGCCCCAACTTACTAGTCAGGTTTCCCTCCTTTCCTCTTATACCCCTAGGTCAGGTGACCCTCCTGAAAAGGCGACAAGCATAACTCCTCCCTGGGCTGGAAGGTTCCAGGAGCTTCTCATGTCAGTCTATGGGACAAAAAGGTGAGACGGCAAAGATACAGTAGCAGAATGTCCCAGCCTGCTCCTAACTACTGGTGTGTGTATGTTCAATGGCCACTCCTCAGGAGCAGGGACCTGTGGCAGCCATGTTATTAGGAGAGAGCACCTGCACCTCAGCACTGTTTTGCAGTGGTAAAGCGCCCAGAGACTTAGGTCCAACAAAAAGATGGTGGCAAAAATGAGGCGAAAAGGGGAAAAAATGGGGCAAGACCACAATAGGCCTGACAGGTCTAACACATGTCATACACCGATTTCTTGAGGAAAAATAATCAAAATAGGACAAAGCAAGTCTTGGTTAATATCGCATGATGACAGTACCTGGAAGGGGTGGAAACAGAGAGCAATACAAGGACATACAACACAGAATTATATTGACCTAGAATGATGTGAGGACCAACCCCTGGGCAAGGAGCTGGATGGAGACCCTGGATAGTCAGGAGCCTAAGGATCAGTACAGGTTCAGGACAGGGTAGGAAACCTCTTCTAGATGCATCACCAGTGTTGCACCCCACTCTGGCACTACTCTCTTCGATTCTTCCCCTTCCTTGGATGTGCCTCCTTGAATTTTCTTCCGCGTTCCCCTTCTAGATGATCGGATTCTTCTCTGGCAGTGTCTCCGTCTCTTTTCTCTCTCTTGTGTCTTCTATCAGAGTGCTCGGATAGCGTCTCTGACCTCTGTGGCATCTGCCATCATCTGAGTGGGTGATGGGTCTGTGACTGAGTCTGTGACCCTCTAAGTGACTAAGCGTACCTTAGTTATACTATTCTATGTGTTTGTACCATCCCCCAATGTTTCAATATTGTGAAACCCCTACTTCTGATTGGGCAAGATGGGGAGAGGTTATCACACCATACTAATTTAATGCTTTTCATTTAGTTCATTGTTCAATACTCCCGCCCCTTAATTTACTTTTCCAAGCTTTAGTCCCACCTGCATTTCACATTAGGATCAATACATTGTATACTAATTTTGACTTCTTTCTTTCCCCTCTTCGGGTCGAGAGGTGAGGTCCCCAAGCAATTCTTGCTATAGTGACCTTGGCTGTGTTTCAATTGATTCAGCATGGTTCCAGACGGGTTTTGGTTGCTCCTGCGCGCAAGTCAGGTGGGGTAAGGATTTTAGTCACCCTCCAGGCCCAAATACGAACTATTAAACAAGTCAGAGAAAGATATGTTAGAATACAAAAAGAAATGAATGCACTGTATACCTCTAATTTCTACTCTAATCCCATTCATTTATTTAATCTTTCATATTAGCAATTTAATAAAACGTAAGAGGTGTAGTTTAAGCATAGCATGTGCATTAACAGGTACATTTCAAGCGGCCATTTTAATAGCTATTGTGCAGCTGCAAAGTTTCCCACCAAAAGCAAAGGACGTCATACTACGTAGATGTATTACACGCATGCGCAGAAAATTCCAGCGTTTTCGGCAGCTATTTTAAGTCACTCAAGTTAATGGTTAGTAATACACATAGACAAGATTCCCCTAGATTCTGTATAAGATTTGTAATGCATCCTTTCCGATTTTATCGAGGCGACAGGGGGCCTGGACCAATCACAATCTGGGTTCAGGCCCAACCACAGCACTGAATCAGCCCTTCTTTCTGTGACGGATCAGATCAAAATGTCACAGGATAGAGGAGGCTCCATGATTCTAGTGCTGTTGGACCTGTCTGCAGCCTTCGATACCGTGGATCATAACATCCTTCTCGGCCGGTTGCAAGGAGTAGGAATCGGAGGCCTAGTACTATCATGGTTGGAGAGTTTCCTTTCCGGGAGATCACAATCTGTCAGCCTGGGCCCCTTCCGTTCCATCTCCAGGGGGCTCACGAAGGGGGTGCCACAAGGCTCCTGCCTTAGCCCTACATTGTTCAATGTATATGTGGCCCCCCTTGCTGAGATTGTGCGGAAGTATGGGTTCACACCGATCTCCTATGCTGATGACACCCAGCTCCTCTACCCTTTCAGCTCCCTTGACTCTAAAGTCAAAGAGAACTTTGCTGAGGGTATGAGGGCGGTGTCACATTGGATGGCGAAGAACTGCCTCCAATGTAATGTCACAAAAACTGAGGTCATGCTTTTTGGCAAAGCAAGCATTCTTTGGTCCCCTGACTGGTGGCCAATAGATCTTGGCCCAGTACCTTCATCTAAACATCATGTGAAGAATCTTGGGGTGAAACTGGACCAAAAGCTGACCTTGAAGGAGCACACAAATTACATCGCAGGATTGTGCTTTCACACTATTGGCCTGCTTAGACGTGTCTTTCCGTATCTTCCTGCTTCTTACAGGAAGACACTGGTGCAGGCACTAGTGACCAGCCGTCTGGACTACTGCAACGGCCTGCTGACGTTAGCAAATGCTGACGCAGTAGGTCGTTTGCAGGTGGTCCAGAACACGGCAGCAAGACTGGTTATGGGGGCACCAGCTAGGACCCCCTCCAAACCCCTGCTCAGGGAGCTGCACTGGCTCCCAATAAGACAGCGCGTCGATTTTAAGATCTGCTGCACGGTCCATAGATGCATCTATGGCATAGGTCCTAAATACCTGTCTCAATCTTTGGTGCCATATCAGCCTAGTAGGTCCCTTCGCTCAAGTAGTCAAGCCTTGCTAAAACCCCCGTCCACAAAGAAGTCCAGACAAGGAGACCGGGCCTTCTCCTCAGTCGGACCTGCCCTATGGAACAGACTGCCCCTTGAAGCCAGAACAACTACTAATTACCTATCCTTTAGGAAAATACTAAAAACTATCCTTTATCAAGAGGCATTTCTGTCCATCTAATTTAATGTTCCTTATTCACTGACTGAGTTTCCTACTGCTGGCACAGCGCGGAGATACCCTTACGGGATTGATTCCTGCGCTTTAGAAGAATTTAAAATAAAATAAAATAATATTAGTATTTATGAACATGTTGGTTACAGAATTACACGTTATTTGAGAGGATTGCATCTGAGCAAGTTTCTGTCATACAAAACCTTGCTCCATCAATCCCCTCTCTGATTGTCCTTTTATACCATCACTAATTTCAATCACTAAATCAGATGCCAACTTTAGCAATTTTCTAATTCAATTTTTTCAACCCTTTCAGTTTTTCCCTTCCCTTACTTATAGTGTAAACCTTTCATTCTTTTGTAAATATCTCCTCTTATCTCTTTAAGCTGGATTTCATCATATTTTTTTTCCTTTCCCTTCTCATTCACTTCATACCATTTTCTTGTCCTGCAACATTTGCACCAAAACATTATTGCTAAAACTAATAAGGGTATTCCCATTATCGGTATTATTATTTGACCTATAATACTTTTAACTATGTTAGAAAACCAACTACCTATGGAGGAAATACTATTTGTTAGTTTCTTCCATACACTGTCAACTTTCAATGGTTTTAAATCCTCTTCCAAATTTGTAATATTTTTGATATAATATTTTTGATATAGCCTTCAATTTCAATGCTTTTGCATCCCCCAATTACTAAGAAATTATGTTCACATTTACTGGAACCAATAAATATATGGTTATACTCTGTTTTTAATCTATGGAGACAGATTTTCCCTTTCTTCTCAAGGTCCAGGGACATAGCAGCATGAGTTTTGCCAGTTGCAATTAGGTTTTCTTTCTCAGCCCATTTAGGTATCTGAGGTTTCGGTTCAGAGGCCCTTCTTTGGAAATCCTGTCTCCTTTGCTCAACTAAATTCAAAAATATATTTTCTTCTTCATATAATTTACATATTAATTTGTGCTTGTGTGCTTCTGCTATATCTATTTTCAATGTTAGAAAAAATTCACCCATGAATTGCGAGTCTCTAGTACTAAGAACTGGGTTCATGCTTTTTTGCAAAGGAACCTCAGAAAAAATCACATCTACGTTAGAATAATAATATTGTAACTTGCCAGTTCGATAAAATAAACTAGCTAAAACACTACATGAAATACCATATGTTAAGGGTAAATGATGATATGTTACACCTTCTGCTACTGATGTTGGCAGTTTCATACACACATAACAATCGCTAACTTCCATGGATGGTTTCTACACAGTGTACTAGTAGGTTTGCAAAAACATTTAAATATGTATAATTTTTATTGACAGAGTGATGTAAATCTAACTCATCTGGTGCTTCTAAAACTACTCTGTACTATTTAATGTTTTTTTTTTTTTTAAAACAGTTTTTATTGCAGATGCACAGATATGAAAAGGGTGACAGCGGTAGCATAATTCAAGCATGTCAAATACATTCCGGATATATGTCTTACAGCCCCCAACGTTACATCAATATATAGTCCATAAAGCAGTCCGATTAAATCTTCGGGTTACACTCAGCGCATCCCCGCCTCAGTATAAGCAGAGGGCGCATTAATCATCTGGGCATCCACTTTTCTGTTTTATTTTAGTTAAACTCCCCCCCCGCCCCCCCTCCCTCCCCAACAAGTTCAGATGTGAGTGCAACGTTAGCAAAACAACCGCTCAGTCAAGGTCGAACAGCACAAGCACAGTAGGAGCACCTACAGATCTCACCTACCCCGACTCCTCCCTCCTCTCTCCTTTCCTGAAGCCTATGGCCGGAGAAAACACTAGGCATGCATAGCGGAGTTGATATGTAGTGTCCAGTCCCATCAAGGTCTTCCCGCCGATCTCCCCCCTCCCCCAGCCCCAGGTCCTCCCACGGGTTCTCCCCCCCCAAGTCCACCATCGAGCCCATGATAGTGCCGCCATTTTGACCAAACCTTTTTGAACTTATTCGGGCATCCCCTTGATTTGTACGTCACTCGCTCCGCCGCCATGTAGAGGTCTAATCCCCTTCTCCATTCACCTACAGTGGGTATCGTCTCCGCCCCCCAATACTTGGCAATGTCACGTTTTGCCACTACCAGGGCCAATGTCAGGAACGTCAGTAAAGGTCGGGGGAGGTCTACATCATTGGTCATGCCCAATAGGGCCAGCTTAGGCTCTTGGTCGAGCGACACGGACAGGACCTCCTGCAGTTCGATGAAAATAAGTGTCCAGTAGGACTGTATTTTCACACAAGTCCATAATATGTGGAGGAAATACCCACCCTCCTGCTGGCATCTCAGGCACCTATCGTCCGTTGTCTTCCCCATTTTAAATAACCGCACTCTGTCAAAGTACGTCCTATGGAGTACGTTATTTTGAATCAGGCGCAGTCGAGATTTTATGGCCACCTCCCTTGGATGCATAAGGATTAAGTCCCAGTCAATGTCCTCCAGGTCTCACACCTCTCGTTCCCAGACGGCCCTAAGCTTCACCAGATCCCCCAGCATGTTATTCGTGAGGGTTTTATACGTGAGCGACACAGCCTTGTGGGGTATCTGTTCCTGCAGCAGTCTGCCTTCTAGGGGTGCGTACTCCGGCAGGCCCTCAAGATTCAGAGCCTGTGCCCTCCATGCGTGGCGCAGTTGAACATACTTAAAAAATTGAGAGCGGTGGAGCCCATATTCTGTCCTTAAGGTGGCATAGGGTTTTAGCTCCCCTCTGGCGACGACATCTCCCACCGTGGAAATCCCAATGTCGTCCCACTGCTTGAATCCCTTAAGTTTGTGAAGTTCAGAGAGCCACGTGCAGTGCCAGAGTGGGGTCTGCCGGGTGGGTTTCTTGTCCCAGCCCGTACGTCTCATCGCCATTTTCCAGGCCCGGAGAGTAATATGCGTGGCCGGGAGTAAGGAACGGCTCGCCGCGCCACCGTATAGGTAGGAAAGCATCGGGCGTGAGGCCTGTTTGGTGCGCTCCAATGCATACGTTGGGTGGTCTCCGGGGGCGTGGAGCCAATCGTTAATGGGGGACAGGTGCTCCGCCCAGTAGTACGCTTCAAGGTTTGGCAGGGAGATACCACAACTGTATTGGTGGCGTTGCAGGGTGGTCAGTGCAATCCTCGGCTGCTTACCCAACCATATGAAAGATCTGAGGTCAGCATGCATTCTACGGAGGAGGCTGTCTGGTATTTGATAGTATTCGTTCTGCAGGGCATACAAATATTTGGGTAGCACGATCATTTTGTACATCGCCGCCCATCCCAGGAGTGTCAGAGGAAGTTGGCGCCACCGTGTACTATTTAATGTTAACCACTCTTTCACGTGTATTAGTGCTGTTCTGTTTGTTCGAAACCATTAGATAGGAGATGGCTATTGTTAGTATTAACCATGTTATAAGTACTAAAAATGTGCTACATATACATATTCTACAACATTTCTTTACACAGTTTCATTTTGTTTTTTCAGCAGCTCTATTGTCAGCCATTTTGGGTTACAAAGATTTCTCCCGTCTTTAGAAATTTTGTACAAGACAAAACCTGGGGAGTTGCCTTTCTTCAAGTTGGTCTCACTTCTTCGTCAATTCGTTCAGCATTTAATTATTCGTCACTATCTCCACTTATTTCAAGATTCTCAAAATCTCCAAGAATTACGTATGTCCATTCAGAACCCTTGAATTCATTATTCAGTCTTTTCAATCTTGGACTTCTTCTTCTAGGCTTTTCAGTGGACGGACCAGATTGACTGGATACTTCATTTACTTGGTCAGGTTCTTCATTGATAGTTTTAAGGTGGTATTTCAGTCTCTTAATAATACTAGTCCAATTATCACTTTTCCTGACTCTTTTAGCTTGCACTGTGCTTTCAGTATGTCCAAGAGTTCTTTTATTTTCATTGATTTGTGGCACAACTTGATTACTTCCGTCTTCAGAATTCCTCTCTATCTGACCTTGTCCAGGGCTTATTACCCCAGCCGTTTCTTCCTGGATGCATTCTTTTTCCTTAATCTGAGCCTGTTCAGGATTAATTTTGATTTGTTTTTCTTCCCCCCTGAACTTGTTTTTCTTTTCCTAACTGATTCTTGATTCTCTTCTGCCTGCGTGTGTTCTCTAAGATCTTTCTGTCCCTCCTCAGAATTGTGGATGGGGCTTTTATTTTCTTCTGTCTGAGTAGATTGTTCTTTCCTTATCTGGCCCTGCTCAGGTTCTTTTACAACTGCATTTTCACTTATCTGAGCACGTTCTTCTATTCTTAACTCGTCCTCATTCTCGTCCTGTCTTTCCAATCGGGTTTGACTTCTGGTTCTCACAATCAATTCAGGTATGTCCACTACTGGGATCCAGTCATCTTAACTAGTGCTAGGTTGTTCTTGATCAGCTACTTCAGGATCTGCTATTTGTGACCCTTCAGCTGCACAACCGTCAGTGGCTTCAACTGCTCGAGTTTGCTGGGGGTTATCTTCGCCAGGTGCTGGTACTCTTTTTGTGTGGCTTGCATGAATCTAATTAGGCAAGCCTAGCACATTTTACAGCTGTTGTTGTAACCAATTTAACCTGATGTAGTTTTTCCCACCTTGGTGCTAGGCACGATTCTCAAGTGTGATTCTTCGCAACTACTCAGTCACCGGGATTCAGATCATGCACTTGGTTCGGCTGCTTGGCAACTGCGTCTCCCCAACCTGGTGAGAGATAGAACGCACTCGGTCAGCCAAGTCTTTGCAATACTCCAATACCAAATCATCAGATATATTCAACAGCCTGTGTCCTGGTTTGCATGTTTGCCTCATTGCCCTTCCCAACAGTATTTCATGGGGACTCAAACCAGTATTTTTATCTGGAATACTTCTGAGTCCCACCAGGACAAGAGGTAAAGCATCAGGTCACTCCAGTGGGGTGGATGCACATACCTTTCCCAGCCTTGACTTGATTGTGCATTCAATTGTTATACTACTCCAGAAGCTTCTGGGCGTTATGCACAGTGCAGTTTTTGTTCAATTTTAAATGCTTCACAAATTAATTAAATTATTTCATTATTAAAATGAGACCCTCTATCTGATTCAATAGTTACTGGAAAACCAAATCGAGGAATGAGTTCCCTCAATAGGAGTTTGGCCACTGTCAAGCTGTAATTCCTCCTGGTCAGGTATGCTTTCACCCACTTTGAAAGTAAACAACTATGTCAAGTACATATTTCAGTCCTCGACAAATAGGTAACTGAATGAAATCAATTTGAAGACTTCTGCCTTTTCCATTCTTCCCGTGCTGACTACTGTTTTCCTGCCTGGATTCATTTGTTGACATGTTAAGCATCTCTGGCAAAGACTCTCTGCGACATTCCTGAACCTTACTTTGAACCAATCTTGTCTGAAAGGTCTAATCATAGCATCTCTGCCTATGTGGGTGTCCCCATGATGCATTCTAGCCATTGATGCAAGCATACAATCCGGCATCACTGGTCTTCCATCTAAATAGACCCAGACACCATCTTCAGCTCTTCTCTGACAACCTGTTTTCTCCCACTCCTCTTTTTCTTTTATGTCTGCTTCATCTTGTAGGACTTTTACTTCTTCCCATGTTCCTATACCACCAAGTAGCATAAGTTGGCAGCTGATTCCACATGTTTCAATTTTCTTGTCTAATTGTATTTTGTATTTAGCACAGTGCTATGCCAACCGGTCAGCATATCGATTACCAGCTGTCACATGATCATCTCCTGACTGGTGAGCAGCACACTTGACTACTGACACCTCTTTTGGCAATTGAACTGCTTTAATCAATTCTTTCACAACATTTCAATTTTTAATGGGGATCCAGAAGAAGTCATGAAATCCCTCTGCATCCAGCGCTGGCCCGTAACCAGACAGACTATCAGTGTAAATGGTTACTTTCCAATGTTCCCCAATTTTAAAAGCTTTAATTAAAGATATCAATTTGGCTACTTGAGCAGACTTGACTCCTGGTAAATAGGATGCTTCGACTATTCCAATCAATGTACACACAGCGTAAGCAGCACTCAATCCTCCTTCGTCATGGCGCATACATGAGCCATCTACAAAGAGCTCATGATCTGCATCCTTTAAAGGTTCTTCTTGTATATCTGGACGGGGTTTGGTACTAAGTTCAGTAACGTCGAGAAATTCATGTTCGACTTCATCTTTCACCTCTTCCTGGTAAGGATCTGGCAACAAGGTTTAGAACAGTACACCTGACTATGGGCACGTTCTCAGCCCCTAGTATAACTCGTTCAGATTTTGTCTATCAACTAGGATAAGAGTAAGCTACTGAGTTTGTGTTCTTGTCAACAGAATTACAACTGAATGTGGGACGTACACTTTTATAGGGTGTCCCATCACAATTGATTCGAATTGTACCAGACTAATGCACGTTGCACCTACAGCTTTTGGACAACCTGGCAGTGCAAATGCCACGGGGCCCAAAGTAGCAGAAAAATATGCCACAGGACGTCGCATTAGGCCTTGTTTCTGGGTTATGGCTGATAGTGCACAATTATCTCTCTCGTAGCAGAATAATGCAAATTCTTTTGAATAGTCTGGCATACCAAGGGCAGGTGCTTCACACAAACAGTTTTGTAGGTTTATGAAAGTCGTCATGCCTTCAACATCTCACTCTACTGTATCTTTTGCTTGTTTCTTGGTAATTTGTATCAAGGGTTTGGCCAGTAGTGAAAATCCCACAATCCACTGCTTGTGATAACCTATGACTCCAAGAAACATCCTTATCCCTTTTTGGGTTTGTGGTAATCACATTTGTCCTATTATTTTTATTCTTTATGTGGTCACTTTCCTAACGCCTCTTTCTATTTGGTGTCCCAAATATTTGACTGAATTTTTGCAAAACTGTAATTTCTTTGTTGACACTTTATGTCCACCTTTAGCCAAATGATTTAGCAAAGCAATTGAATCTGTAACACAGTGACTTTGGGTTTTTGATGCGACCAATAAGACATCAATATATTGCACCAAGACTGATTGTCTGGGCAACACCAGAGATTCAAGACATATTTTCAAAATAAAAACTGACTATCAGGATGCAATGGAATGGAGAAAAAAGCATGGCATTAATTAATTATTGTAAACCATCCTGCTGTCCATGGTATCTGGCATAAAATTACTGCTGGATTTGGCACTACAGGGCAACATGGTATGCCAATCTTAATAATCTTTCTCAGATCTTGAACCACCCATTTCCCATTAGGTTACTTTATTCCAATTATGGGTGAGTTACAAGAACTACTCATTTTTACTTTCAGAATGTCTTTCTCAACCAAGCGATCAATTTCTGCTTCAACACCAGCTTTAATTTCGGGACTCATTTTGTACTGTCGGGTATTTGGATAAACTGCACCTTCTTTCACAGCTACTTTTAGTGGATCTACATTTGCCATTAATCCTACTTCTTTTCCTTTAAAATCCCACACTTCAGCATTTACGGTAGTTTTGACCTTATCTGGTAGCTCGTCTTCTGTCATCATGGAAAACATTTCATTTACTTCTGTTCCCCGCTTAGCTAACATGATTTTGCAGACTCCGTCTTCATCGGGGGTCTGAATTACAACACCATCCGGTGTGCAGAATATTGTGCAATTCATTTTGCACAATAAATCCCTTCCTAGTAAGTTAACGGGACTTGAGTCACACGCCACAAACTTATGCATCTCTTTAAAATTGCCAATACATACCTCCATTGGTTTTGTAAGTGGGGTCCTAATTTGTTTATTAGAAACGGCCACTACTTGGATCGCTTCTCCCGAGAAGGGTAGGTTTGGGATGTCTCCTGTTCTCACAGTAGAACGGGTAGCACCAGTGTCCAGCAAGAATGTTACTTCATTTCCTTCAACCTTACCATCTATATATGAACCATATATGGACCTGACTGATCTACCGGTAAGTATGCACTTCTTTTCCTCTCCTCTCAGGCACCGTCATTGAATATCATTGTCGAAATAAGAATCCTGCAAAAGAAACTGTGGCGTTACAACATATTTCTTACCACTTCTTTCCTGTATGGTCCGGGATGCCCGCCACCCCTTCCACCACCAATCCCAATGGTAGGAGACAGACACAGTTTGAACTTTTGGAAGGCAGGGGGGCCTCGTGACCCCCCCCCGGCCGTATTTATTAAAATATGAAACAAAATTTAAAACTTTAAATTAAAAACGTTTCATTTATCATGTACAAAATTCAAATTTCATTACACTTGATGAAGACAGAGTCTAACATCATGACATCATGCATTGCATACGAATTTTGTACATCCTATCATTAGGGGCCAACAGTAAGGTCTTAACCGGTGTCAGATCCCTATCACCAAATTTCCGCCCTCTCGTGTGAGTGGCGCATGCGCAGAGGGCTTTACCCTCGTAGCCAACCGTAACTTCCCTTGTCATGGGGGCTCCCTTCTACTCGGTGCCATCTTAAGGTCGTTCAAGTTCCCGTGCGGGGTAACCGTAAGAAGGACAGCGTGGACTCCCCCCCTTTCCCCGCACTCTCTTCCGCCGCAGCGGATATCCGGCCCCCGGGAAATTCGTGGGAGGGCCATATAGCCGTCTCCCTCTGGGAGGGGCCTATGGCCGTCTCCCCCTGGGCGATCCCATCCATAATGGGTGCCGCCCCCCGTGGGAGGGGCCAATGGCCGCCTCCCCCTTGGCGCTCCCATCCATAATGGGTGGCGCCCCCATTAGGGACCTTGAAATCACTGCTCACCGATCATGACCTTACCGCCACAGGCCAGATAGTTGACCGACTATCTGGCCCCCCCACAACTCCTATAGGTCATGTCTCCTCAATCCCACTAGCCAAGCTATCATGTCTCCTATCAACATGTCATTCCCCACCCTGGACAGGTGTACCCCATAGTCTGAATAACAGTGGTCCCCCCAGATGCACCCGTGAGATATACTTTGAAGGTGGTTAGATCGAAACAATTTCTCCATTTTATTGTTGACCCTCTTTACCGAATGGTTTAACGCTGTTGTGGACCACCCACCCCTCCATACCCTCCTCTGAATCATGTGTGACCAAGTTATTGTGCACCCCGGGAGTGTCTTTGCTAACCAACTAACTGCTGAAAGAATGTGTTCGATTAAAGCCCGTCTGCCCAACCTCACCAAGTCATTGCCCCCAATGTGCACTATGACTACTGATGGCGGTGACCTGTGCCGCCCTAACAATTCTTTGACAAAACATTGCAGTTGGTCAATACACAAACCGCCCTTCCCATGGAAGGACACCCTGAAACCATATTCCTCAGATGTGTGAATCGCAACACCAGCCCTGAATATGTCCGCGGCCCGTCTCACATATGAGTGGCCCACGACTCAGACCACTCGTCTTCCATTCCTTGCTCCTGAAGTGGTGGTTAGCTGATACTGGGCCGGTCCCAATTTCCGCCCTGCGTCACAGGCTCGTGAAACTGTAATCCAAACAAAAGACAACAAGCTTGAGTGCACTTCTTCAATAAATTACAACATGTGCAACCGCACATAACCTTTGAAACAGTTTGAAGACCATCGCCCCAACTGTTTAACATTGTCTGCCTGCAGACCCCCGGCCGTCGCTTCTGTAGCGGCCTCTATCCTGAATGAATGAGTTCCAAAATCACTCAGGTTCAAGCCCGCAGCTGCAATCGTGATCGCCAGCACCCTTTGGAACTGAAACTTTGTTAACGGGGTGCCGTCAGCATGCCGCAGAAAGGCCCCCCCACACGCCGTCACCCTTTGTTTCAGGTAGGCCTCAACGTGCATCACTGGACAACAGGGACTACCCGGAGCGCGCTGCAACACAATGCTACTCCCGTGGGCCTCCTGGTCTGTCTTTGACCTGGCAATCGTGATCAGCAGGGATTCCCCCCTCACTTGCGTGTGGTCCCTGCGCAGACCGAATGTCTGACATAATATCGACAGACAGAATATCGAAATACAAAAATATCGGCACAAAAATATCGACATCAAAAATATCGGAGTCATATCTTCATAAAGGTAAGTACAAAAATATCGAAAAAATAATATCGTAGTACAAAAATATCGAAATTAAAAATATCGTTTTTTTAAATGTATTATTAATAATGTAAAAATAATGTTAAAATACATATAATTTTACAAATATTAAATACAAATATTAAAACAAAATTAAAACTAATACATATACATTTAAAATAAATAAAACACTTAATAATTTAATGTAATTTTCTTTTTTTTAATTTCATTTAATTGATTTAATGTAATTTTTTTTTATTTTTACCCTGTACGCCTGTACCCCAAAAACCCAAAACTGACCCTCAACCCTAAAAATATCCCTGTACCCCAAAAACCCAAAACTGACCCTGAACCCTAAAAATATCCCTGTACCTCAAAAACCCAAAACTGACCCTGAACCCTAAAAATATCCCTATACCCAAAAACTGAAAACTGACCCTGAACCCTAAAAATACCCCTTTACCCAAAAACTGAAAACTGACCCTGAACCCTAAAAATACCCCTTTAGCCAAGAACTGAAAACTGACCCTGAACCCTAAAAATACCCCTTTACCCAAAAACTGAAAACTGACCCTGAACCCTAAAAATACCCATTTACCCAAAAACTGAAAACTGACCCTGAACCCTAAAAATACCCCTTTACCCAAGAACTGAAAACTGACCCTGAACCCTAAAAATACCCCTTTACCCAAAAACTGAAAACTGACCCTGAACCCTAAAAATACTCCTTTACCCAAAAGTAATTAATATTATTTAATTACCAATTAATTATTAATTAACAATAACAATAAAGTAAATATATTAGCACATTAGCTGTAATTAATTTAATTTAATAATTAATATTATTTTTCCCAATTAATTAATTAAGAATAACAAAACATTATATATAAAAATTACTCTAATTAATGTAATTAACTAATTAATATTAATTAATTACCAACTAATTAATAATTAAAAATATGTACAAAATTATAATTAATTAACTAATTAATATACATTAATTACCAATTAATTATTAATTAAAATATGTACAAACATATATTAATTAATTAATTATTATTAAATTACTTCCCACCCTATTCCCCTATAAACCCATAACCCGCTACAGAACATATTTATCAATTAATCAATTAATTAAAATTAATTACAAATTAATTCTCAATTAATTAATTAATAATTCCTACTAATTAATAATTAATTTAACATAATTAAATTACTTCCCACCCTATTCCCCTATAAACCCACAACCCGCTACAGTAGTAAAAGACAATATTAAATTAAATTACATTAAAAATAAATAATAAAACATAATAAATACAATATAATATACACTAAATTTATTTAAAAATTGATATTAGTAACATCGAAGTTATTATTTCGATATTATTGACATCGATATTTAAAACTTCGATATTACTGATATCATACTAATATCGATATTAAGACTGTCGATATTACTTACCATCGATATTTTGTCCCATCGATATTTAAACTTCGATATAATTGTATATCGAAATTTAAAACTCGATTTTTTGTCTGTGTACCGCGCAGACCACCCTCGGTATCCCTTTTATTGGCAGCCACTAGTTCGCCTACCCGCAGGGCCCCATAGAATGCCAGTGCAAATGCTGCCCGGAATAGGACAACCTCACTAGGTGAGGAGCATGTCTCCCCTAGTTTAGCCAGCAAGGTGGTCAAATCCTATCGGATGCCTGGTATCCTGTTTGAGACCCTCTAGGCGCCGCCAGCCGCGCAGCGCCTTTCTGACTATAAAGGAGTCCGTCGGGTCCCTGATCCCTTGGAGCTGAGCCATAAACGATATGGCGGCCTTATACCGACTGGTGGTTACCGCCGACCGGCCCTCCTCATGAAGTGCCACTAAAAATCGGGTAAAGGACCCCTCCTGACCCCATCTATGCTCCCATGCAGGGCCCAAAAAGGCGCAGTACGAGCGGAACGCCCCTTCATAAGCTTTCCTTGTCCTGGGCACTAAACTGGCTGCCACAAGGTTTTGTAGTCCGGAGCGCCGATTTGCCATAGTGCTTCGGGAAATGGCGCTGCCACTAGCTCCGCTGAGGGTAAACAATCCCTGAATGCCTGCATTTTGAAACGAGAGAGCGCATCAGCTGCGTTATTCAGTACTCCCGGCACATGTTTTGCCCTGAATTGTACATTTAGCTTCAAGCATTTCAACACAATTTCTTTCAACAATCGCAATATCCACTTGCAGCGTGCTGCCTGCTGGTTAATGCATTCCACCACAGTCATGTTATCAGATCAGAATATCACCGAGTGGTTTCGGAACTCTTCTGGCCAGGCCGACAATGCTACCCAGATCGAGAATAACTCTAGGAAACCAATGTTGTTCGTCAAGCCACTTGCCGCCCACCTTGCCGGCCACTTCTGGGCCGACCATTGGTTACCAAGGATCGCGCCAAACCCCACACTGCCCGCAGAGTCAGTCCATAGACCTAACTCTGCTGACGAGGCCGGGGCCTTGCTCCAGACTACCCGGCCATTGAAATCCGCCAGGAATGCCAGCCAAATGAGCATGTCCTGGCGAACCTCTGCCGACAGTCTCGTGCAATGGTGCCCTTCCCTGAGGCCCACCATGGCCTGGGCAATGGATTGTGAGAAAGGGTGAGCCATCGGTATAACCCTCAGCGCAAAATTCAGCTGACCCACTGTTTGCTGCAGTTGATGCACTGTCACCTTGTCGTTCCTAAGACATTGCAGCAAGGAGGCCTGGAATTTGGCGATTTTTTCCGCCGGCAGACGGAAGCAACCCTCCACGGAGTCTAGTTCAATACCCAGAAACTCCAGGGAGGGAGAACCAGCAGTAATCTAAATGTGGATTCAATATCCGATTTTGCTAACAGTGCCCCGGAGCCTAGGCGATTCAACATAACCACTGCGTCATCGAACGATGCATACCTCACACTGCAAATGCCTACATCGATTGCCTCATTCACGGAAGCCCCCCTTGGCGCAGATAGATTATGTATGAGCCTGAACTCGCCTGGCTCCTTCTTGGGAACTACCCCTAATGGGGAGCACACAAAATTGGCAGCAGGAATTTCACCAAACGGTCCCGCAACCCGCCCAAACAAACCTCTTTTACAATTTTTGTGGTGACCACAGTCGGGTTGTGCGTAACGGACAGTTGGTTCCTGCATAAGGGGGCCCCCCGAAAATCACCCGCTGGGATCCTGAAGCCATACGAGAAGCCATCCCGCAGGATCCCGGCAGACACATGATCAGGGTATTTGCTCAGCCAGGGGGTCGTAGCCAAAAACTCCACGGGCGATTGCTTAGTCATCTGAGCCACCGTGTCAATCCTGCTTCGTACCCCCTTTTCCCCTGGTAACATTGCCTCCGGATCGGCAGCTAGTTTCGGGGTGGGAGGTGTTACCACAATCTGCGCAGGCATGCCTGAACCTGCATGTTCCCTGCGGCCTACTACACGTTCCCTTGTTAAAACCCCAACATACCCCTCGCTTGTTCCCATTCCCGCCCGATCTCCACTGGGTTTCTCCCCCGTGGGCTGGTCGAAAGAGCTGCAGTTGTTTCTGCTGAAAAGCCCAGAAACCATTCACACTCGACCCTGTTCCTGCCGCCGAGCCTGGCGTGAACTGCGCATGCCAACGATACAGTGTCCAAACAATCCCAAGTCAATGATTCATTGAACTCTTTCGCTTTTCTAAATGACACATCGTACCCTTTCCATGCGTCCCCCCCATATTTCTCATGGAAGCCCGTGATCCTGCTCTGGTAGCAAGCAAGGTCTCCCAACAATTCTGGTGTTCGCTCACCCATAATTGCCACAAACACAGAAAAAGCCCTAATCTAATTCATCATAGAATCCTCCACCCTGAATTCTGCCATTTTGGCCCTCCATTCACTTGGGTGTAACCATTCCTTCTGGGTTTTGGCATACTCTAATTCTCGATTGTCCGTCAACAATGAAAACATATTAATATATTTGTTGGCCCACACCATCTCTTTTGTGGCCATCGGAACATGTTGTGCCAGGCATTCCCGCCTTGAAGGCACAGCGCCCTCCCCCATTATTGGGAGCGACCTCTTACCATTTTCCGTTGTACCTCCGGTCGTGTCCGTCGCCTTATTCTGGTTCTCTAACTGACTCTGCCCCCGGATCCCCATCCGGGGGCAGAGTCAGCACCAGTTAGGATACTCTTCACACGCGGCTCTGCGCTCACAAGCGAATTTCCCCGCTGTCGCAACAAGCTCAGCTAATACAGAAACTGGACAAAATGTCTAGACCTTGAAAAGACTAAACCGATACTGCACAAATAGTGTGAGTATACTTTTATGTTTTTTGTAAGTTCTGACGAAAGCTCCACAGACCCAAGGAGCTGAAACATGTCGACGAATTCACAACAACTTTAATACTTATAGACCTAGTAACTCGGTCTACATTAAGTACCATGCTTTTTTAAAACTAAGTGGAAACATACCCCTCAATAAATCCTTGGGGTTATTTTCCCATTTTTAAAACAATTCTATGCACACCACTTTTCTTTTTCTTCCTTTTTTCACTGTGTGAGTGGGGAAACCCTCATATCTCTGGACACTGCACCAAATAACCAAGAGGTGCCTCTGGTTGAGGCTGGCAGTTAACGCACAGAAGAAATCCCAATGATAACTGCCATAACTACAATGCAGGGCGGATGAAACATATATACCGCACTCCGGATTGCATTGAGTTTTTGAGGGTACTCTTCTTCCTTAAACCTAAGCTTGTAAGGTGTAACAAGTGTCCTTTTTTATTTTTGATAAACTTCGACTATTATTCAGGGGAAAGAAACGGACACAGCATTTCCTCATCCCTCCATATTGATGAACTTCTAACTCTTTCTTTGCCTCTTCTCTGCTCAATCACCCTTTTGGTTTACCCCCACTATTTTTGCCTTGACCATGCCCTTTTCCTTGGTTTCCTGCCTGATTATTTAGCCGGAGTTCTTGCTGTTCTGCTAATTTGACTTGGGGCCACATTCCTTTTTCTTTTAAATTCTTTTGTCTGTTATCTATTTCGTCTCCACAGTACTTTGCGTACTTGAGGATTTCATCTAGGGGCTTCGCTTGCCAGCACAATATGTGCTGCTTAATCATTTGCAATATGTCTGACCTTAACCCAGACACAAATCGATATACGAAATGTGTTAGGTCTTTGTCTCCAAATTCTCAAACCCACTGTACTGCTTAAACACCTGTAAAAGGCATTTGTAGTAGGCATGTACTGATCATCCTTTTCTTGGGTTGTTCTGTCTATTTTTATCCAATCAGTTTCTTTTGAGGGAATCTTCCCTTTCAGCAAAGTTTACCTGGTGATATTTTTTCATTACTTCTTCTGACGGAACTCCTGTCTTTTCATCCCACGGATGTACTTATCATTGCGCCAATCTATTATAATTTTACATTCTGTCCACAAATCGGAATGTTGAATAGACCATCTACATCCTTCAACACAACTTTTGAAACCTTTACAAAACTTTCAACTTGCCTGTACCATTCTACTGGTTTTTCTCTCAACTTTGGGAAATCATTGGTAAAAGATAAAATATCCTGTCAGGTCCATGGGGACATGTACCTAACCCCCTCCTGGAACTTCTCTCATTGGGCACAATCTTTCAACTTCTTCTGTTTCTTTCATTAAATACTCAGATGTCGTTCAATTTGCATGTACTTCTTCCTTTTTCTTTGTCCACCTAGTTTTCCATCTATCTAAATCTCCCCATTTTTGCAACAGTGTCAACAACTCTTTTATCTGTAATTTCCTTCCTTACACATTCATGTTTTCTAAATCCTTATCAGAAAATTCTGCTCTATATGGTTTCTGCAATACTTTGGATTTCCCTATGTCAATTCCCATTTCTGAGGCCAAATTGATCCATTTTTCATAAAATATTTTTGTATAGTTCGGGTGATGCTTCTGCATATGAATAGCAACTCTTCCTCACTAAAGGTGTTTAATCTATCCACTCCTACATTCCCAGCTATCATCTGTTCCAATTCAACTCTTAATTTAAATATATCTAATATTTTTGGTTAGGGTTTTGGTCTATCTATTTCTCGTGTCCATCTTTCTATTTCTTCTGGGGTTACCATTGTGGCATTTTTCGTTCCTGTAGATTTCTCAATTTGCACTTCTTTCAAACAGCCTGGTGTGACTTTTCTGGGTGAATCATTTATTTGCTCTCTTCTTGGCAAATCCATTAAGGATATTACCGATTCATATTCACTGGCTTGATCATCAATTATTATATTTTTTTTCTGGGTTGCATGATCGGTGTAGTCATGACAGGTGTTTTAGGACAATTTTGCTTATCCCCATATAAGGGAACAATGGGACCTAAAGTTACGGGTATGGTTAGTGCTTCAGGGTTTGTGTTCAGCTGGGTTATTTTCTGAATTAATTCACTTCTATTTTTATTTATTGCTTCCTTTTCTTTTTCTTGAAGTACCCTTTCTATTGTAGTCTCGTGTACAACCTGTAGGACTAAAGGTGTTTTCAGAATCGGGGCACAAGGGGTAGTTCTAATTGACTCTTCTTGGTAAGGTGGAGGATTTTTCATTAAAATATCTTCAAAATAATCATCTTCTGAATCTCCACTACCTGTCATTAAATGTTTTGTTTTCTCTGTACATTTACTTCCTGTCTGTTCTTCTGTCGTTAGTACAGGGTATAATCCTTCCATCACCATAGCTTGTCTCCATTGTTTCATCTAACTATCTTGAGTTTCACAAGGAAATTTGGGATAAAATGTACCCAGATTCCTGTTACTTTGTGATCTATCACTCTCAAATGCTTCAGTTTCCCATTCTTCTAAAGCTTCCTACTGGGTTAATCTAGGTCTTGGGTCTAACTCATTCATGTGAATTCATAAATTATGTAAATTTCTCCCATTAAATGTTCCGAACACAGGAAATGCTAATATTCCATCATCTTTTGTATATTCTATCCATTTTTCTAGCCATACACAGTTATGATAGCCTCTCTCCATCATCATGTATGATGCAGGCGTTTTTGGGGGAGGGATAAGAATTCCTTCTCTAGTTTTAATGGTAATATCCTTTTTTAAATAATTTAAAATTTTCTGCATAAATTAAATTTTTCGCTTTTCTCCATACATTTTATGTGAATTTCTTTTAATATACTGTTTGTGGGCAAACCCTATAAATCGTCTATCTGGACGAGTCCCTATTATGGTCGGATCGTATCTCCACATACAAATCCCACCGTCTGTTATTATTGGGGCTTCTATTTTGATGACTAATCAGATGTTTGCTTTTACCCTAATGCTTCTCCAATACCAGAGCGTCTTCTATTCTGGTGACCAATCAACTTCTGTTTTGCTTATTCGCTTAACCAATGCTTGCACGGCTTTTCAGTGACGTCAGTATCGCTCCTCTCTACCGACCCCTCCTTTACAATTTCACATTAGCTACAGGCCTGCTTTTTCAACCAATCCCAGTGCGGCTCTCAGTGACGTCAGTGCAGCACCCGCAACTGACCCCTCTTTTTACAAGGTAATGCGAAATTTAATTTTTTACAATTTTACATAAACATTTCATTAATTACCAATGTAGAAACATTCGCTACTGTGCTTGATTTACTAAATTCAAAGAAAAGTAAATTTCTTCTGCTGCGAGTAAAACTTTCCGCTTACCCTTCACACACTATGAGTAAAACTCTTCCGCTTACTCTTCACTCAAGCATCAAAGAACCTGACACTCCTTTAGTATTACCCTTTCTAGGTGATATAAGACCAAAGTTTCACCAGCGAACTCTTTTGCTACCCATCACTCGCACTTTTACACATAGAAAATACAGCCAGATTCATGAAGCTAATTTGCGATCTCAATTGCTGCGAATTAGCAATTGCGATCGCAAATTGAGTAAAAGCTATTCATGACATTGAAAATCTCATAGTGCATAATCGCTAAATAAAAATAGCGATTTCACAAATAAAACCGCAGAATCCTGAAACCTGCCTATTTGCGATTCGGAAATAGCGAGAAACCAAGGATTCTGCGAATTCATTTGTGAAGTCGCTAAATAATCGCTATTGCCATTCATGAAAAATCGCAGATTGCGAAAAACACGAAAATTGCTATTAGCGACGCGCAATTTAAGGAGAACTCAAACCAGGTGGTAACCAGCAAAAAAAAAAAGAAAAAAAAATTTGATTAAAGTTAATTGCATACAGGTGCTGGCCTGACCAAACACACTAAAGGACATGCAGCTGGAGACTGAGGACTCTCACAATGCCAGGACTCTACATGGTGGTCAGGCGGCGTAGGCTGCAGCGAGCAGCACAGAACAGGCGTAGGATCCAGGAGCGGATATTCCAGCAGCGTGTCAACCTTCTGGGCCAAACCAGGGAGCAAATCTATCCCAAGTACCGCCTAAGTGGCCCAATGATCATTAAGCTGATCAAGGACCTAGACCCCCTGCTGCAGCATCCAACAAGGAGAACCAATGCCGTCCCCACCCATGTACAGGTATTGTGCAGCCTGCACTTACTGGCCTCCGGAAGCTTCCTGGGGATAGGGGCATATCCCAGCCCACCATGTCCCGCTGCCGTAGTAGTTTTCTGGATGCAATGCTGACCCGGCTACACCACTACATTTCATTCCCAACCACCCAACAGGACTTAAATGACACCAAGCTGAAATTCTACAACATTGCACATTTTCCGCATGTTATTGGATGCATTGACTGTACCCATATCCACATCTGCCCACCAGCACAAACGGAATACATGTACCGCAACCGCAAGTCCTACCACTCCCTCAATATCCAGATGGTGTGCAACGCAAACAATGATATCACGGACATAGTGGCACAATATCCGGGCAGCACACATGACTCCTTCATCTTCCGGCACAGCGGCATTTACACACGACTGGCAAGGGGAGACTTTGGCGAAGGACATGTACTGGGTAAGTACACATGTCCCCAAATACTACACTTTGATCATGTATCTGCGCAGAATAGGCACTCACCCTGTGCTCATTACCCGCAGGTGACAGCGCCTACGGTCTACGGGAGTACCTCCTCACCCCATACCTCAACCCAGCCACACCACAGCAACGGCGTTACAATGCTGCACACATACGGACAAGAAATTGCATAGAGAGGACATTTGGCCTATTGAAGAGCCGTTTCCGCATACTGCACAAGACTGGTGGGGCCATCAAATACACACCTGAGGTCTGCTGCCGCATCGTGGCCGTGTGTGCAACACTCCACAACATTGCTACCAAGCACAGGATACCAGTGGAGATATCTGGCAGTGAGTCTGAAGGCGACAACCGGCCACCTCCACATGTACGTCATGCACACGGAGAAGATCCTGCTGAAGGACACAGGCGCCGCAACCACATCACTACAAACTGTTTCTAGTGCACACATTCCCCTGTCACAACACTGCACCCATGCATGACAAATGTAATAATGACATGAGTGTGTATCAAGTTTGACCATTAATCTTTATTGTTAATTCACAATAAATTGGCCTTTAAGTATTCAATTGTCTGATGGAGAGAGTATTGCTCCATACCTCCCCATGCTGGGGTAGGGGGTTTGCAGGGGTTGACTGCATGGCCTCCCTCTGAGTGTTAGAGTCCTCACGGACGGTGACGACTAGACACCCCAAGCGTCTCTCCGCATCCTGAGGGACGGTGTTGGCCCTACTTGCTGATGTTGGCCTGCTGCTGCGGCGACGTGCAGGCATCGGTGGCAGGGATGCGCTGCTGTTGGTTGACGCAGCCTCACTTGCGTCGTCAGCCCCCTCTGCTTCTTCATGGGCAGTGGCCTGTCTGCCGAGCACTGCTGCGGTGAGTAGGTCTAGTGACCTGGCCACATCCTGGCAACACTGCACCATCTGGGACTGCATGGCGAGTGACCTTCGTGCCAGCTGAGATGTAGCATTACCAACTACATGATTGTACCTAGTGTAGGCCGATAGGCGGGCCAGTAGTTGGCGGTGGCGTCGACGGGTCATGTCCTGCTGGGCTACAAGCAGCTGGTTGTTTTCACGGACTGTAGCGGTCATCTGGGCTATGTGTTGGCCGTTTGCCTGCATCTGTGTGAGCATTGCTGCCATGTGGCGTGCCTGTGTGCAATGCACCGCCAGCATGTGGCGTTCGATGGCCAGGCCTGGATCGGGTGTTTCAAGTGCCCTGGCGGTCCCTGCTGGGCCCTGGCGCTGCTGGCGCCTCAGTGCGCTGGTCTGTGACCTGGCACCATCTGTGCGCCTTGTCTGCCTCCGAGGCGTTGGTGGTGGAGCCTGTACCACTGCTGTGGCTGTTTGCTGGGGGTTTGTTGCACGGCTGTGGCTTCAGGGGTGGCCCTGTCCGCACGGGGTGGTGGTGGTGTTGGTGGTGGTGGGTGCACTGCTGATGGCTGCGATGGGCCGGGCCGTTGGGAGGACTGGCCCTCACCCTCCGTGTCCTCCTGGCTCTCGGCGATGTGCAGCGCCTCGCTGTCTGTGCTGGCTTGCTCACCTGAATCTGTAATGTGAAAGGGTGCATGATTAAAGTTATGTATCTTGCGCAGGCAATGTTGATACATGCATGCAGCCTTGCTTTCCCTGACTGGCTTTTGGATTTACTTTGCATTGAGTGCTCTGGCAGTGTTGGGCTGACTGCGGGTACATGATTACACTACAACTTCCACAATGCAATGGGGCTTTTTTGGTGAGCATGGGCTGCATTGTTGGGGATGTCATGTTGCTAGCGCAGGACTGAAGGGCATTGTTAGGGGACTGGGTCACAGTCGCATGGCACTTACCTTCAGGTTGTTGGCTGGGTCGAGATGAGTCCAGCTGAAGGACCCCCACGCAGGCTTCTGGCGCAATGGTGTCCTCAATCAGGTCCTCCAATGGGGTGTTCGGTGTGGCTACAGGTTCCCCTCCTCCGGTGGCCAGTCTCTCCCCAAGCCTCTCAGCAATCTGCTTCTTAGAACGTCCTCTCAGGTCGTACCAGCGCTTTTTTATGTCGTCAATGGAGCGCTGGGTCACACCAACAGAATTGACCGTTGCGCGGATGCGCTGCCAGATCCTGCGCTTCTCTGCCTCTGGCACCCTCCGGGAGTCTTTTCCAAAGAGCCTGGCATGATCCTTGCAGACCCCCTCAATTAGGTGCTCCAATTCGGATTCTGAAAACTTTATTTTCCTCTTTCTCTCCTGCCAACTGCTCCCTGCTGCATCCTGGGACATCTTTGGATACTTTTTTTCTGGCTGGGGTGCTGCACAGTGTTGGTTTTGGTGCTCCTCAGTTTCCTGCTGCCACTCCCTGGCTCTGTGTTCTGTTTGTGGGTGTGGTGAGCCTACTTCCTGGTTGTGATGTCATCAGTGGGCTCGAAATGCGACTTCCCATTTTTGCGATCTCGCAGTTAGTGAGATCGCAATTTGCGATATTGCAATTTGCAATATCGCAATTTGCGATATCGCAATTTCGGCTTAGGAAATTGCTGATTCTGCGATTATTTTGTGATTGCGGCAAGATCGCAATCGCCAATTGCGATTCGCATTTGTACATGAATTCCATTCTGCGATTGTCAAATTGCGAATCGCAAATTTGCTAATCGCAGAATGGTAGCTTCATGAATCTGGCTGATAGTCCCTAAATCAGTGCTTCAAGTTCTGCATAACGTTTCACACTTTCTTCATCATGGCAAGTAACCTCACTGCAGTATGGCTTCCATTTACCACCCGCTATTCAATATTCCTGGGAATTTCCAGACAACATAAAACAATACATACATGTTTGATTAATACATAAATCAATAATTCAATACAAACATTTTCTACCTAATTAACTAAAACCTAACCATAGCTCTGCTACCAAGAAAAACTGATGCAGTGGGTTTACCAGCTTGGGGTAATCACAAACTACCATACTCACCTGGGCCCATAAACATTCACACGTACACCAGTAATTTACCGCTGCTATCTATATCGATATTCCTGCATGATGAATTCACCTATACCAATTCTTACCAACCCTATCACCGTAGAACTTTATTTCCTCTGGTCAGTAGATCTGGTTGTTAGTAGAATAGGTAGAAATGACATTAAACCTTTTCTTCAAATGACCACAGACTCGAGAGAGTTTTAAAATTTTATCTAATCAATAATTTTGTGAGTCAAATACCAATACATGTCATACACCGATTTCTTGGGGAAAAATAATCAAAATAGGACAAAATAAGTTTTGGTTAATATCTCATGAATACAGTACCTGGAAGGGGTGGAAACAGAGAGCAATATAAGGACATACTACACAGAATTATATTTACCTAGAATAGTGTGAGGACCAACCCCTAGTCAAAGAGCTGGATAGAGACCCCTGGATAGTCAGGAGCCCAAGGATCAGGACAGGTTCAGGACAGGGTAGGTGACCTCTTCTCAATGCTATGCTAGCGCCACCCCCCTCTCTGGCACTACTCTCTTTGATTCTTCCCCTTACTCGGCTGTGCCTCCTCGAATTTTCTTCCGCGTTCCCCTTCTAGATGATCGAATTCTTCTGTGGCAGTTTCTCAGTCTCTTTTCTCTCTCTCGTGTCTTCTATCAGAGTGCTCGGATAGAGTCTCTGTCCTCTGTGGCATCCGCCGTCATCTGCATCGGTGATGGGTCTGTGACATCTAACTGACCAAGCCTACCTTAGTTATACTATTCTATGTGTATGTACCACCCCCCAATGTTTCAATATCATGAAAAACTCTACTTTTGATTGGGCAAGGAGATGGGGAGAGGTCATCACACCATACTAATTTAATGCTTTTCCTTCAGTTCCTTGTTCAATATTCCCACCCTTAATTTACTTTCCCAAGCTTTATTCCCACCTGCATGTCACATTAGGATCAATACATTGTATATGAATTTTGACTTCTTTCCTTCGGGACGAGAAGTGAGGTTCCCAAGCGCTTCTTGCTAGAGCAACCTTGGCTGTGTTTCAATTGATTCATCATGGTTCTGGACGGGTTTTGGGTGCGCTTGCGCAAAAGTCAGGTGGGGTAGAGATTTCAGTCACCCTCCAGGCCCAAATACGAACTATTTACAAAGTAAGAGAAAGACATGTTAGAATACAAAAAGAAATTAATGCACTGTATACCACTCATTTCTACTCTAATTCCATTAATTGATTTAATCTTTCGCATTAGCAATTTTATAAAATGTAAGAGGTTTAGTTTAAGCATAGCAAGTGCATTAACATATAAGTTTCAAGTGGCCATTTTAATAGCTATTGCACAGCTGCAAAGTTACACACCAATAGCAAAGGACGTCATACTACGTAGATGTAGTAGACGCATGCGCAGAAAATTCCCGCGTTTTTGGTAACCATTTTAAATCACTTGAGTGAATGCTTAGTAATACACATAGGCAAGCTTCCCCTAGATTCTGTATAAGATTTGTAATGCAATATTGGTTTTTTACAAACATGTTGGTTACAGTATTTCACGTTATTTGAGAGGATTGAATCCGAGCAAGTGTCTTCCATTCGAAGCCTTGCTCCATCAATAGGTAAATGCTGCCGGGAGAATGTGTCATTATGTGTCAGACAAGATGGTTCTAATGTACCCTACATTAACCCCCAGTGTGTGAGGTTATCTTACTGGTTTATTGTATCAAGTATGTTGGACCCTTGTCAAACACTTGATATATTTTTGATTGCAACCCTGAGCTCCATTATACACTCTCCAAACCGTGATCTATCATTTTCAATAAAGATAATTTTTAAAAAAAGAGATTGATTAGCATGTTGTACAAATGACACCAGAGTTCAAGATACACTTTTAGCCCAAAATCCCTCCCTTAAAGAAGTGGTTAACATCATTTAAGGGATGGAATATACATCTTGTTGGGTCAAGGAGATGCACAGCATTTCCCTGTGTGGAGTATCCGATGCGGACGACAAATAGGACCTCTGGTATTTTAATATATTGGCGAAGATGAAGGACTAAAGGAAATCGCCTGTGTTTACAGTAGAACACTACGGCAGAGACCGGTAAACATCGGGGAGCAATTTGAATATAAAGGAAATTGCCGCCTCCGCTTTATTAACTCTGGCCCGTATCGCTCACGTCTTGATCCATCAATCAGTGCGAAACGCTCTGATCGCATTAAGGTTGGTGTGGATTATTAATTAACCACTATCTATCCATGTCTACACCATTTTGAGTCCAGACATTCAACGCAAAATCTTCGGTTCAGGATACACCCTTCTCTATATATGGGTTAACCATACATTTAATAAGGAACAAAAATAAGCATAGAAGCCCCACGATGGTGCCATAGAAGATTTAAGAAATTTTCTTTTTTAAAACAATGTGCTGTAGAACTTATTTTATGTCCTGTTAAGTGTTAGTGTGAATGACGGTCACCTGATGAAAGCAGATTGCCGAAACGCGCGTAGTCAAATCCAACCGCTTTGCCTACTACAATAGAATATTGACCAGTCCAATGTGACATGTTGTAATATCTGTTTGTCTTTTTTATATATATGTGATTTGTTGATAAACTTGAATTTATTTGTATGATTCACTGAAAAAGAAAATGAAAAATGAAAAGATTTATGGGGAAAAAAATGCTTAAACAAAATATTTATATGAAATAAAATGTTGTTTATATCAAAACAAAGTTTGTTGCCATATCTATAGTAGAAAATTTAAGGTAGCTTTTCTGTTGTGTTTTAACCATTTTCTAAGAGAGCTGGCATTTATTAATTGAGTGTTTGCTATAGTTGTGTAGTTTTCCAATAGTGATGCACAGAATTTAGACAGGGATATTGCGGCAGAGATGGACGGAGAAAATCTTAGGAGCAGCAGGTCAACTTTGCAGAAAATACAAGCAAATACCACCAAAGTTTATCCAAGTGTGGTAAAGGACTGAATGTTAGTGCTTGAAATGTGGCAATCATCTCTCTAATAGCCCCAATTGCTATGCTTGGAATGCCACATACAGAAACAGAGGAAAAAGAGGTCATTTTGCTTGCATGTGTAAAGCCAATAACAAAGTACACAGCATAGTTGATGTTCCTGAAGTTAATCAAAATGCCATTTTACAAGTTGCACCTTCTATACAGGATGTAAAAGAAATCGATGATGCGATTGACAGGCTGTGTTATCATGCCAGACTGTGAAGTGGAGATTGATGGGAAGACAAATATAGTTCGGTTGATTCTGGTTCTCTCTTCATCCTGATGGGGGATAGGAATTTGGAAGATATGTTTGAAGGTGAAAAAGAACCCTTTTATCACTAGAAAATAACCTAGAAGGATATGGTGGTTTGAAGATTGATTTGATTGGTTATGCAGTAAAGGACATTAACTTCACTGGTAGAGAGCCCGTTTGTAAGATTTACATAGCCAAGCTTGGTGACAAATTACTAGGCTGGCATCACCAAAGGGATTTGGGAATTATGGTCAATCCCAATTTATATTGATCAGGTTCTTCTAGTTGCCAGCGATGGTGATGACGAAGGGTTGGTTAAATAACTTGGTACCAGATGTAGGAGACAAAATACCGGTCGGTAACGGCCGATTTCGGCCGTTACCAACCGGTATTTGGGTTTTGTAATGCAGGGGGCCTTTGATTTACAGTATCGGTAAATTTACCGATTCAGTAAATTTACAGAATCGGTAAAATACCGAATCGGTAATTTTACCGATTCTGTAAATCAATATGTCGGTGGCACATTAAACAGTGCCACAGGCCCTTAAGAATTCGTTATTTACCACCCAATACTATTGGGTGGTAAATAACGAATTCCTGTGTACATGCACATCTGTGCATGTACACCTGTGCCATGTGGCACACATACCTGCCCTAAGGGCATGTATGTGTGTTACATGGCACACAAGCCAGAAACAGGGGTGCAACAGGGTGTCAAAGTGACACCCTGTCCCCCTTGGCAATTCGGTATTTTTACCGAATCGGTAATTACCGAATCGGTATTTGCCATGGATTCCTATGGGCTTCAAGGCCCATAGGAATCAATGGCAAATACCGATTCGGTAAATACCGAATCCTAACGAATCGGTATTTGTTACAGAACACTTAACTACATCAGATTTACCGATTCATGAATACCGAATCGGTAACATTCGGTATTTATGAATCGGTAAATCTGATTTACCTACATCTAGCCCCAAGTATTTAGGGATGAGATTGGTTTGTTCAAATATTTCAAGCATAAAATAATCTTAGGAAAATGTGAATTCTGTGGTATACAAGGTAGAGTGCCCAATTGCATGTTGGAATCCCTACAAGAAGAAATAAACAGGTTATTGCAATTATAAATAATTGAAGAAATAGAGTCCTCTGAATTGTTGGCCCTCAAAGACACTTGCATCAAGAAGAGAATGAATGGCCTCAGAAGTCTCAACCAGTGCATTTGGCTTGACCGCCCAATATCACTGAATTTTTGGTCATGCTCAGTAATGCGAAGGTTTTTAGTGTGATGGATCTTTCAGCTGCCAATCATCAGGAGCTCCTTCAACAGGACTCTAGAAACTTGACCAAAGGCCAGGTTGAGAGAGCTTTATTGGTGGCAAGATCTGGACAGACAAACTGAAGGTCTGGTGAGAGACTGTCTGCAATGTGCAAGTACTGACAAATCTAAATGTGTTCGTATTGTTTAATTGTCTCAGGCGGTGGTTCCAGGTGAACTCTGCTGCAAAATCAGGGTTGGATAAAATTGGATAATTTGAGTTGTTGCCACCTGTAGAAAGATTTGTATTGATGCTAGAAGACTACACTTCTAAATGTGTCATCTCATGTTGTGTGAATTCAATAATTACCAGGAGTATCTGTGAATTTTTGAAAGGTGTGTTTGCATGTGAAGGTATACCAAAGACCATAATCATGGAAAATGGTGTCCATTTTGTGTCTCAGGAGATTAAGGAAGTTTTGGGTAATCTTGCCATCACACAGGTTGTACTATATAGTAGGATCACTGCCTTGAGTATTCCTCTCATTCTAATGGTCTTCTGGGTAGCATGAATTGTTTTCGCAGATAGTTTGCCCAAACTGCACTAGGATTAAGAGTATCGCTTAAGGATGTGGGACAAAACAACAGCGTTACAAACTACTCACCTTTCTGATGCCATGATCTAAATTCAACTCATTGTGGTTCAAATGTGAGAGTGAGGTGGAAAAAAACATGCTCATGGACGGTGAAAGAATACCAGAGAGAGCATAAGAGGAGATTTGATTCAAACCATGAAGTATGTAAGAGAAAGTGGTGTGTAGGTGAGAAGGTGTTTGTGATAAGGCCTGGTTGAACATCTAAAATGAAGAGGATCATCAAAGGAAAGTAAAAGGTAGTTGTCCTTGATGGTGGTGAAGTGTTTAGTATGTCACAGTTGGCCAAGTGCGGATCTGTTATTAGAACATTGGAATGTTGGGAGCTCCATTGAAAACAATGGAGTGCTCTGGGCTTATAATGGCTGGTATAAGCCTGGGGCTCCAACATTTCAATGTTTCTTTGTTCACAGCTCTGGCTGTGAACAAAGGCTTCAGGGAGCCTGAGGGGATTCCAATCCCCTCACGCTTCCAAAAGGCGCTTTTTGTTTGTTAGAACATTCTGTCCTCTAGTGACAGAATGTTCTAATAGCCTTATAGCCCTTCGTAGATGGGCTATACCGCTATTAAAGTCCCTCTCCCTTGCTAAAGGCCCTCGCCTTCGGCTCGGGCCTTTAACGCTGGAGAGGGCCTTTAATAGCCGGCATAGCCCTCTACGGCGGGCTATAAGGCTATATTAGAACATTGGAATGTTGGGAGCTCCACTGAAAACAATGGAGTGCTCTGGGCTTATAATGGCTTATAATGGCCTGGAGCTCCAACATTCCAATGTTTCTTTGTTCACAGCTCTGGCTGTGAACAAAGGCTTCAGGGAACCTGAGGGGATTCCATTCCCCTCACGCTCCCAAAAGGCTTTGTTTTTTTTGTTAGAACATTCTGTCCTCTAGTGACAGAATGTTCTAATAGCCTTATAGCCCTTCGTAGATGGGCTATACTGCTATTAAAGTCCCCCTCCCTTGTTAAAGGCCCTCGCCTTCGGCTCGGGGCCTTTAACGCTGGAGAGGGCCTTTAATAGCCAGTATAGCCCTCTACGGCTGGCTATAAGGCTATAGTAATTCACCAGGTGAATATTCTGGAATACCACCATCCCATTCAGAGTCACAAACTGGCAAGTCCCCATTCTATGGCTGAGCCTAGATGCTCATGATTCAGAAGAAGCCCTGTGCATTTGAAATATTATGTAATGACATAATGAACAATATACTTCTCATAATGTGGTCATATTGTTAGGTTACAAGGTACAAGTAGGTTATATATTTTTCTTTAGGAGCCATAAGTTTTAATTTCTTTTTGCGATGGTTTTGTTGCGCATTGCAGGGTACAACAAAGTTTCTTTGTAGAAGGGAACATGTGTTATAATCTTATTGTTCTATATTCTGTCTTCTGTCTTTTCCATGATGCTTTATCTCAAATGGTGTAGAGAGTTAGAGAACTACTGGACCAAGGGAAGAGACAGTTGGACCTGCTGTGCTCACTCTGTTGGTGGATTCAATAAATGTGGTGTTACTCTAAGTAGGATTTCCTTGAACGTAATGCCATCACCATGCCCTCACTCTGCTGTATGCTCAGACTGACAGCATCAACTGATTTTAGGCAACCAAGAAGTGGGACAGCCACTGGATTGAGAGTAACAAATAGGTATGGCATTGGCCATTTCGCTTTCTCATGGGTCTGTGCCAACATAGATAGCGCTCTTGACAGTGCAAAGTAAACTCCTTATTTTAGTCTGGCATCCTAGAAAAAGTTGCAAAGTAAGTTTCTGAGCTCTAGGAAGGCTTCCATGCATTCCTTGTCAAATGGTACCAGGTCACTGATGTCAGTGTGCATGAGCCTCTGGAAGGGCTTCACCACTAGGTAAAAGTTGGGAATCCACTGGCTAAAGTAGCCCACCATTCCCAAAAACATTTTCACCTCCCTTAGTGTTAAAGAGTGCTTCATATTTAGGACTGTGGAGAAGCACTTGTGAGACACTCCTCTCACTCCCTTTTCAGTGTGGTGCCCTGGATAACGGACTTCCTTCTGATAGTAATGCAATTTGTGACGGGAAACCTTTTGCTCATCCTCATTGTAATAGTTAAGATGGGCAATTGTGTCCAGACTGCAGGCATTTTGGTCACACATGCCATCAGAAGACCATTGATCCACTGTGCCAAAGCTGAACTGCAAGGACACTGTAAAATCTTTATATTTTTCATCAGTATAGTATCTGTTTACAAAATGAGGGCTTTTTGTATACCCCTAGGGAGCTCGTCACCACACAAGGGTTTTATCTTGGAACCTGAACACAAAAAGGTATGGCTATCCTCGTGTAGATGACTGGGAAAGAATGCTTGACACACATTGATGAACACAAACCACTCAGAATTAGGGGGAATTTAGAAAAGATACAGCACAATTCGGTGCAACTGGATAGCTTGGAACATTACATTTTTTTATTTTCCTAAAGTCATGCACTACACTTCATTTTTTGTTTGGTTTCTGTATTGCCTTTATGTGACAGTTACATGGATTCCCAATAGCTTCCTTTAGCATGCTCTCTTCGATGTAAGGCATTATAAGAGCCATTGCTTAGGATGAGTGCTTGTATTGGAGCATCTTTGGAAAGACTATGTCTTTCCTCAATGGGATTATCAAGGGTTTTGCATTTGTATCCTAATTTCCTTTCCAGTAAAATTTCCAACTTCCTCCTTCTTTATTGCTTTACTCACCTTCAATCACAGGCACACACTGCTTCACTCATCCTACACTCACATAAGAACCCCGCGCACCCTGCACTCACAAGGGCATACCATTTATCCAGTGCATTCCCACAGGCACACAACTCACTCTGTGCTCACATAAGCAAACCATTCACTCGTACAATCTTACTACTCAACCAGTGGGCTCTCATTACTTACCCTGTGCACTGCTTGCCCTGCACTCAAATGCACGCAACACACTCTGCAATTGCACGCAGTCACAATATTCACCATCATCACCGCACACCATATACGCACACAGACCCCAGGCTGCAGCAGAACTAAACGCTCCCTGCACCCACACTCTCAAGCAGAGTCCTGCAGTGTGTTGGGGGTGGGAGGGGTCGTGGAGGCCCAGCAGAGGAACTACAAGGCTGCAGTCATTTCAGCAGTCCGCACTGATGATGACCCCCTTGGAAGTCCAGGCCGGTAGAACCATTAGGAACATCTCTGAAAGCTGATATTTTCCCCAGTACATACTTCAAATATCAAAAGAAGAGAGCACTTTAAAACCTGCTTATAGCTGCTATAATGATTTCCTATTGAGTAATGCATGACCACAGATTGCTTTACTCCATAAAAAATCCGGAAAAGGGACTTGGTTGACATAGTAAAATTGTTAGGTGGCCCAGCTCACATCTGGCCAAACGTTTGAATCCTGTAATTTTGAATTAATCTTTACGAGATCGATAACGTGTATTCTGTTAGTTTTAGTAATACACCTCTATGTGAAAATACTAAAGAAAGCATGAGCTGACAGAAGGATTGTTCAGCGTGACCCCATGATACCAAGACGTGTTTTTCAGGCCAAACATAACACAATAAATGGAAGAGGCAAGCCAGACAATAATACGGGTTGGTGGCAGTGGCTTCTCTCGTCCCGTGCGAGCATAATGCACCTGGCAGCACTGGGCATGAAAAGGCTCTAAGCAGTCGCGGCCGGCATTACGGGCAGCATGCAGAGAGAACAGGGAGAATGGGCGATGTTTCTCGAGGGCAGGGGGGAGTGGCTTGCCCACTGTTGTTAATACTGTCTGTTTGGGTGGCCTCAGGCTGCCCAAACAGACAGTATTAACAACAGTGGGCAAGCCACCCCCCCTGCCCTCGAGTAACACCGCCCACTCTCTCAACCAGGAACTTCTGCTTTCTCGCCGTGCGAGAAGGCAGAAGCAAATGGTAGTTATTACGGTAATAACTACCATTTGCTTCTGCCTTCTCGCACGGCGAGAAAGCAGTGGGGTGGCGCCCAAACGCCCCTATGGAGGAGCCGCCACTGGGTAAATCCTCCTTTATGAGGACAGGGTACAGCCTGACTACTGACTCTTGGGACTTTAACGTGAATTCTGCATCAGCAGCCTGATTCTCCATTTCCAACCTTCTGACGTGAGGTAGCTCACACCATTTAGCTTACAGAGGAAATCCTTTCCCAATAGGTTCATGGCACTTGAACTGCATATCATAAATTGGTTGTCTCTAATCAAACCTATTTTCAACTTAACTGGAGCAGAGATTTTGTTCGTACATTAGTTATTTGTGACGTCTTCAACTTGGATTTCTTTTCCCGAAATCAGTAGGTTTGGGACCTTAAATGTTCAAACTGTCGAGCGGGTAGATACAGTATTGATCAATAATGATACAGGGTGGCGATTCACCTCACCCACTACATAGGTCCACTCTGGTCAACCTCTATATTTATGCCAAACAAGTAATCCACGTCCCCACTCAGACACCGGTATTGCCACTAATAGAATCGAATGGGTCTTTCAAACATCATGTGGACCTGAAAAGCTTGATTCTTAATTGCAAATGAATTCTACTGAACTCTTTGATGGGGCTGAAAATGTAACCCTTTATTTTGTATTTGCAGTTGAATAATGGGGGCTTGAGACATATTTGTCCTCATGCATCTCTGGTTTGGCATCTTGTGCATGGGGGCCTTCAGTAGTAGGACTTATACTTGCATCGCTCATCTTGTGGCATGATAGTCTCTATTTGAGCATTAAAGTGAACTCTGTCAGGATTCAATCTGCATTTTCTCTTTCAATTACCGACTTTACTGCAGATGTGACAAGAGTTAACCTTCTTCAAAGCACGAATATTCGGACCACTGCCATTTCCTCTGCATCTCCCCTATCGGACTATGTTCCCGCCTTATGCTTACTGAATAGCGACTCCTGGTAGGTTCACATTCACACTCATACCAAGTGCAGGATCAAGACCTGAATACATTATCACAGAACCTCTTTAACCACCATTCTGTGCAAACTTTGTTTCTGATGTCATGTACCTCTCCTCCAGGGGCTTAACAGGTGACATTTGAAAGTGGTAAGGCGTAAATACGGCACTGTAGCGAGAGAGCGAGCCCCAACCACTTATGGGGGGTTCCGGGGGTCTCCCCCGAGAAAATTTAGAAAAAAAAGAGTGGGTAAATGTTGCATTCTCAAGCAAATTTGAGAAAGAAAGTAGGTGGCTTGGCGAACACATCTCTGGGAGTAGCTAGACAAGTCTCTTTGCACTTGCACAGATACATCACTCTCCCTGCATTGCCATGTGCACAGTCACCCTGCACTCCTAGACCCATTACTCACCCTTCTCAAATAGATCACTAAGCCAGCATTCACCCATCTACATCACTCACCCTGGACTCACACAGGCACACTGCTCAACCTGCAGTCACACAGACATCACTCACCCTGGACTCACACAGGCACATCGCTCACACTGGACTCACACAGGCACATCACTCACCCTAGGCTCACACAGGCACACTGCTCAACCTAAACTCACACAGACATCACTCCCCCTTCGCTGCACTGCACTCAATAGCTTTAATTCATTTCAGCCTGTCTAGGTATTTGTGATACTATTTTTAAAAATGTAATTAATAAATTTTAACAATAATATACAGAGAATTCCTCCAATTACATTGCTCACGGTGACCATAATGTGCCATATAGACAAAGCATTAAACAACAGTAGAAATGATAACACCCTTATAGAATTCGGATTCGGTCCTGGAAAAATTCCGTCATTCCAATGTTTGTTTTATGGAAAATATGTGAAACATGAAACCGACAAAAATATATTTACATGTGCAACATCAAAGGCGAATAGAGCTATCCTGCTTGGTTCATAGCTATAAGGCAGCAGTCAGCTGCAGCGCTTCATGCTTTCCAGCCATGTGCTTTGCTTAACTATCTTTTTAAAGTGCCCGCCGACAGTAGCACCAACAGGATTAAATAAAACAAAGCAAATCACAGACACAATGCCGCAGTCCATCTGCCTCTCCAGGTGTGTGCACTCCTGATGTAGCGCTGTCATTTATAACAAAGTATGAGGCGCTGAGCAGGAGAGATGTTTAATATCCTGATTAATAAGTAATTGTTACCACACTAGAGGCAGAAGCCATAACCGCGCAGTAATTGAAACTGCCAAAATCAATAGTGCTGACAAGCTTAATTAAATTAAATATGTCTCTGATGAGCCCAAACAGTATGGCGGCGGCCCACTTAACCCTTCCCCGGAGCATCCTTTGATAAGAGGCAAAGTTCCAGGTGATGGATTTCGGCCCGAGGTGCCGTGGGTGACTTATAAAGTGCGGGGCAGAGTGTGGTTCTCACAGCGACGCCCCTGGGATGTGTCCCCTGCTGGTGTTCAGACCCTGTCCTCTTGTCTTCTCTTGCACTTTGCATGCACCCCTTGAGCTTCTTGGCTTCTACTGCACTCCACTTAAGCACCTTGAGCCTCCTAAATTCTGCACTCCTCACAAAGCTCTCTGAGTCCCCTGGCTTCTCGTGCACTTCATATGCTGCACTCTGAACCTCTTGGCTCATCACCGTGAAGAACCCTGAGACTGCTGGCTTTGTCTACTCATGACATGCATCACACCGAGCCTCTAGGCTTCTCCCACACTCTGCATGCACCGCACTCACCTTCCTGGCTTTTTATGAACCCCACATGCACCACTCTAAGCCTCTTGACATCTCCTGAACTCTGCACGCAGCATCATGCACCTCGTGGCTTTTCCTGCACTCTGCTCTCAGCACCCAGAGTGTCTTGGCTTTCACTCCTCATGCACAAGTTGCCACATACTGTCTTTCGTAACATGTCAGTCTATCAAGGGGCGGAAGCAGGGGGACAGTCCTTCAGAAGCCAATGACACCAGTCAGTCACTGAGCTCCAGAGACGGTAGCGGTCGTGAGACTGAATGCACCTTACTAGCTTTATTCCCTGCCAGTCACATTTCGTAATAAACAAGTGGCTTTCAAGAGAAACTCACAGCAGTCAAAACACGCCCCTTTGTCTCTATACCCACAGGGACCCCAATGTTCCCTTCGCAGCTGTATAAAGCGAGGGGGCGCTCGCTGCACGTTTGTGTGAAGTGATTACAGATCACAATTAAAAATACGATAAAATCAATACAGGCTTTCATCTTAGCGAGAGCCATACATTGGAAATGGATATTAGTCCTATCTGCTAAATAAAGTGCATAGAAGCAGTAGCTCTGCGCGCAACGTATACATTGCAGAATGCTGCCCTTGACGGATGTTAATGAAAGAACCGACTCACACTGAAAGTTTTAATTGTACAGCGAGGCGAGGTACAGCAGTTATAGTACCATCATGGCAACAGGTTCCCTCTCCCCACAATCATGCATCCCGCAAATAAGTACCCACCACACAAGTTTTAACTTGGGAAAAAACTGCTGCAGGTTTATTACATACAACATATGTAATCTTAGCTTACGGACGATCCAAGGGCAGGCAGCTTTCTCGCCACCTGCCCGCCTGATGAGCCAAGCAGCACCGTGGCGAACCACCTTTGTACTGCACCTTCTGGTGAACCCCTTCCCGGATCACATGACCATTGGTCCCTTATCTTTCATCTTTCATAAAGCTTTATTCGATTTTTATAATCATAAAAGCATAAACAACAGCAAATACATCAGAGTTAAAACAGCTATGAAATGTAAAATTTACTCTGGCCCAAGAATAAAAACATCCATTAAAACATTAAAACCAATACATACAATGATAAAATATTAAAACATGTGCACATATTGCAGTATAAGAATTTATAAATCTGATCAAGGACACTGGGCAATTTGGTGCACCCTCAGGATCCAGACCCAGCCTAAGAATTTCGCCAGAGCTATTCCAATGGGCAGTGATGTATCAGTACGCAATATACGTTCGGCCTCCGCAGCCTCTCTGGTGTCTAGAGACCTATAGAGTGGTATCAGCCAAGCCCGACGTGGGGCTGCATAAGAATCACAAACCCAAAGGATGTGTGCCAAAGACTCAATAGTGGCACTACATCCCGGACATCCAGCCAACAAATGAGATGACCATTTCATCGTAAAGGACCACAGAGGCAGAGTCCCCACCCTGAACTGGAAGTACAGTTTGCGATCCATGGGTTTTGTGATTGCATGCCAACATAATTCCTGTCTGAGGGCCACCTTGTGATCCATAAACCGGCTAGTGAGAGAAGTAGACACTTGTTGTCTTGCACCTTTCGCTATCAACAGTTCCCAATACTTAGCTTTTAGCAAAGATTTCGATGGAAAAATGGAATTTAAGGGATCTGTCCACAGCGCGGTCAATCCTAGCTCCCCTAAAAGGGTCGTACTGCCCCTAGACATTTGATACGGTGCAGTGTGTCTGCCTTGATAACATCTAAAAAACCATGGGCGTAGCCAGCTACTTCGGGAGTAGTCCATAATCTTCTCCAGTACAGGAGGGGGCGCAGTTTAGCTACAGCTGCTATTGGTTTCTTACCCACATCGAATAGCAGTGGACACATTGGGGTGCTCTGATTTTTAGAGCTTTCTTTAATCCTAGGGGTCTTGGAGAGAATCAACGTGTTGGCAAACATCAGGATGGGTACCTTTACCCCAGCTAAGCTGGGAGCGTCGGTAGATGCACTGCTCATGCGTTTGGCTATTCCGTTAATATATAACGTAAACAGCGTAGGAGCCATCACACAGCCTTGTCTAACGCCGCGTTCCACAGGAAATGATTTGGTGACTTCCCCATGTCCCCCCATCTGATTTGGGCCATGTTATCTTCGTGAAGTCTACAGATCAAAGTTAAGAGGTCCAGTGGAAGGCCTAGTTGTTTCAGAACAAGCCATAATTTCCAACGGGGGACTAAATCAAATGCTGCCCTAAGATCTACAAAGGCGGCATAGAGGCTACCCTTGCCCAAAGTAACTAGCTTCCAGTATATTAAAATGAAACGGAAGACCTGATCAATGGTGCTTGCGGCAGCTCTAAATCCGGCTTGTAGGGGTGATAAAATTCCGAACTCCTCAATCCACCCTTGGAGTCTATTTAGCACCATCCTTCCAATTATTTTCTGGGAGCAGTCAATAAGGCTGATTGGCCTGTAGTTCCCCGGGCAATCTTTGTCACCTTTCTTGAAGACAGGGATGATTTCTGCGTTATTCCAAGATATAGGAATCGAAGCCCCTTGTGCAATTGCGTTAGAAAGCAGAAAAATATAACGGCACCAGCTAGATTTATCATATAACAGTGTATCACCCGGTATCCCATCTGGCCCAGGCGCTTTCCCAGGTAGAATAGAATTAAGCACTTTCTCTGCCTCCCTCATGGGAAAAGTTTCCCCTGATACATCAAATTTATAACTTCTACGTACCCCGCCCAGGGGGTAGAAGAGTATTGAGGTTTAAAATGATTGACCCAAGCTGTTACTGAAACATGATTCTGTGGGCGCTCGGCCTGACCCCCATTTGGCCATTTATAAGTGTTCCAGAATAGCTTAGGGTTCTTGGAAGTACACGCCTCCCTCAGGTCCTGCCATCTTTGTACTTCCCAGGCCTTTTTAACCTGGAGTTCAGCAGCCTTGTAGAGGGCTCTAGCTTCACGAACCTTAGAAGGAACACCCCCCTTGATAACCTTCCCTGAAGCCTCCCGTGCCCTCCGGCAATCATCATTATACCATCGACCCTCTGGCTGCATGGGCGTTTTAGGCTTACTTCCCTTCTTCTCAAAGAATGTACGTAAGAGATTAAAAAAAGCAGTGTGGACACACCCTGATCTATCATGGGCTCCTACCTGCGAAGCACAGCCCTCGAGCTCCTTAATAGCAATTTGCAAGCTTTGCTCTATGTTATCAAGCAGATTAGGGGACTCTTTTACCTGAGCCCATTTAAGTTTCCTAAAGTCATTTGTGGGGACAACCTCCCCACTAGGATCACTATCCCTCAGATGCCTATCTGTTGTGGAACAAGTTAAAAACATGGAACAACAAAGCGGATTATGATCACTTTCCAACCTATCAGTGATCATCATATTCCCCACCAAGGACCAGAGACTCAGACTCACCAAGATACAATCAATCCTGCTAGCAAAGTGTCCATTGTTAAATGTTGGAGCTCCTGATCTATCTGACTTAGTATGCCCACTCAGGGCCCTTAGGCCTCGTTCCATGCAAATGCTATTTAGCTGGATGATCACGTCAGACCACTTCCCAATGGGTAACAACTCAAGCATAGGGACAGACCAGCTCCTATCTTCTGCCTCTATCCAGGTGGCTTCCTCTAAGGTGAGTGGTTCAAAGGTTGTGTTAAAATCACCCATGACCATTATCCTAGTGTCACCTGGTAGTGTATCGAGTAGCTCTTCCAGAGACGATAAAATCCCAGAATGCTTCCCCCTGGTACCGCTAACGTAAATGTTGACTTACACAATTAGTATATCCGTATTAGTGGTCAGTTTTATCGCTTGGATATCCTTGTTCTGAATTGGAATGGCCTGTATGTTTGCTTGGAGCTCTTGCCGAACCCACAATGTTAAGCCTCCGGAGGGCCTGCCCTTCCCTTCCTTCCCAGCTGGTATAGAAAAATTCAAATATCCTACACAGAACATAGGTATAAGTGCCCAGGTCTCTTGAAATGCACAGATATCGTAAGATTTGATAAAGGTGTTCCATTCTGGTAAGGATAATTTCGAGCTAAGGCCTGCAATAGTCCAGCTCAATAGCTTTATGGGACGTTCAGGGTGCCTAGCAGCTGAGAACTGGGGCATGGATGGAAAAGACTTGGAAATAGTTACTGAAGCAGATCCTCCTTTGCTGTTTCTATTTGGAGCCCCATTACAAATATAGTTAGACAGTGGCCTCTCTACAGGCCCTTAGGTGTTGGGCAAAGAAGTCCCTTATACTCACGCCCCTTTCAGGGCAGAGCGTAGCTAGGCAAGCCCCCGGTTGCTCAGGCCCACAATCGCCCGAAGGACTAACGGGGCGCCGACACAGATTCCCGTAACCTCCCATGAGGCTCCTGGGGTTGGGCTTTGGCACCCCTATGTGCCGCGCAGAGGTACCCTTCTGTACCCATTTGCTTCCAGATCGCCCTGCAACTCTGCCTGCAACACAAATCAGAAAATTATAAAATTCTTGCCATTTCTCCCTCTGCCAACACGCCGGGTAAGCTGTAGGGTGGGAGACAGCGTGTCTAGCTGCCGAGGCGTCCATGGCGTGTCCGGCGCAGCAAAGAGACCCGAAACTTGGTGAGGGGCACCTATGTACCCCCCACCCAGCCCGGCACGCTGGACATGACATGGACGCCCGCGCCCTCAGAGGGTACTCCTCCCCAGGTCCTTCCTCCCGTTGGGGGGGGGGGAGGGGGAGAATACCCGATGCCACTACTACAGGGCCGCCCTCCTGAGTGGCCCCCTGTGGGGGCCTCGGGGAGCCTCATAGTACCATCATGGAAACAGGTTCCCCCTCCCCACAATCATGCATCCTGCAAATAATTACACACCACACAAGTTCTAACTTGGGAAAAAACTGCTGCAGGTTTATTACATACAACATATGTAATTTGGTGAGTTAGCTTACGGACGATCCAAGGGCAGGCAGCCTTCTCGCCACCTGCCCGCCTGATGAGCCAAGCAGCACCTTCCCGGTTCACATGACCATTGGTCCCTTATACTCACGCCCCTTTCAGGGCAGAGCGTAGCTAGGCAAGCCCCCGGTTGCTCAGGCTCACAACCGCCCGAAGGACTAACGGGGCACCGACACAGATTCCCGGAACCTCCCATAAGGCTCCTGGGGTTGGGCTCTGGCACCCCTATGTGCCGCGCAGAGGTACCCTTCTGTACCCATTTGCTTCCAGATCGCCCTGTAACTTCGCCACAGCTCTGGAGGCAGCCACCGTCGCCGCCAGAGCCCCCCACCAAAACAGCTATGGTCTTACCTCTCCTGTCAAGAGCCTCCTGCAATTCTAGATGGAGGTTAACCATTCCTACTGGTTATCAATGACCCCAACTATATCCAAATAGCTCTTGCCGTTAGCCTGGTACAGTTAGGTTATGATGAAGCAAGAAGGCCCTTTTGGCCTGTGAAGTTGTGCGGTACACTATTCACCCTTTTCGGGAAGTTCCACTGCAGCCCCGCACCACTCTGAGTGGGAAGGATTCAGACACCCTGGCTCGCACTGCCCCTCCTATATGCTGCTCTTACCTCGCTGCCGACCTAAGTACGGAGTGAACCTGAACACCTGTGTCCACGTCAGTGGGACTGCAGCCCACTTGCAGGGTGGCCACTCCGGTATCCCGCCTGCTTACCTAATCTAATTGGGCGAGAAAGGTTGTCCTTTACATTTGAACAATCTCATAGCCTTCGGAATCATGGCGCACATGGGAGTTCATAACTAGCAGCTGTGACAAGGAGCAAGGTTGTGCTCCAGCACTTACCCTGCAACCCTTATTCCATAAGGAGTTACGCATGCTCAGCTTCCCCTGTAGTGAAACCCTCTCGGATTCACCGCTTAGAGAAACTGTCTCTTTGAACCAAGCGCGCTGTCTGCAATATTAGCCTATAGTGCTTGACACCTTATACCATACTGGCTACGCACAGCTGTAAGGCCAAAGGCACACATATTACTGGTTAGCTGGTTCCGCCACCTGGCACCCTTCTGGTTGCAGCTCTACGATTGTGAAGCGCGCATGCCCCCGGGGCACGAAGTCGCCAAACAGCCGGTGTCTGTTATCCATTCGCTGTTACTTATCGATCGCCAACTGCCCTTACTTGGATTGAAGGAATGCAGGATGCTTCCTAAGGACTGAGATATAGTGATCCAACCTAGTTTGACCCCAAAACTTAGGGCAAACCCCAGGTAGTAATCCTGCCCCTTGTGGCACAACTAACCCAGCCTTGACTATCAACGTAGTTGGGACACCGGTAGCAGGAGATGCCCCATCCAATGCAGGTTCTACGCCCTAGATAGATGGCCCAGGGGGGTGCAGGCAATTCAGTGGGAACCAGAGGGGAACAACATGTGCTCATACCTGCCTTTTCCTGAAAAAGGAAAACCAGGGACCCTAATCCAGTCTCCATATGGCTCTAATGCAGTGTTTACCAAACGATTTATACCCCGCAGCACACTTGTTAGATTACCACTACCACCACCCGCCTGCTGCCTTGGCTAACGCGCTGGTGAAAATGTCTTACTAAAACGACCTGAAACCTGCCCTTGGCAGGAGAGGGATGCCTACCCAACTTGCATGGCCATGTTCCAATTCTGAACTGGTGTGACCGTGCAAGGAGTGAGGAGTTCTGACGCCAGATTTGGGAGGGCGTTTCCACTGTTCAATTGACTATTGACCAGTTGGAATGCTGGATGCAAGGTGGGAGTGCTAACCTGCCCCACATTCTGCGGACACCATTCTCGACCCAAGCTTACGGGATACTGAAACCTGCTAGACGTTCAGTAAATGTGGCACCGGAACTAGTCCCTCAAACTTAGTCCGGGACCACAGATGAGGTCTGACTCACCCAAACTACTGCTAATCTGTACCAGGGGGGCAGGTCAGTCCATTGAAACAGGTGTGAGCAGTACCTCCCGCTACCTGCCCTTTTATAGTGCCTCCTTTGCGTTGTGATTTCCAGGGAAAGTGTGAATTATACTCCACCCCCCCCATTGGGCTGGTCACCGGTGGCAAAGGCATACAGAACCTGGGCATAAAGTCGGTTCCTAGAGTAAACCATAATTATCCTGCACCACGACCACAATCATTGGCTCTCCATGATTCAAAAACTTCCTGCTAATAATGGCTTCCTTGAAGAATTTTAAAATTATTATGTTCCGCAATGAGGGCACTGCAAGAACTACTGAGTTTTTATGTAAGGTCCCACCAAGTGCAACTCTCCGTAAAATTAGAAATTATCGCCGTGTTGCATGAGTAAGGCAACCTGTCAACGTGTTTGTGCGCAACTAAGAATTCAAACTCTACCCTAAAAAGTAATCATCACTGGCCCCCAAAACGAGGCAAACAATGCTAGGGCAACCGGCAGCCCCCCTAAACTTTCATGCTGGTAATTTTCCCCAAAAGCTGGCAGCTACTAGCTCTTCCCCCCTTGTAACCCCTGCTTGCCAACCTTGAAAGGGGGGGTGGGCCTAAAGGACTACTTAGCATGCACCATTTTCACCAGTGTCTTAACAGAACTTTTTTGTGCTGCCTTCACCTAATGCTTCTGGCCATGGACTAGAGGCTCCTACTTAGGCGTTGGGTCAAAACACTTTACCAGGAACATTCCGTAATTCTGAATGATCAGACTGATCCAAGAAAGTAGTACCTACATGGGATTTTCACATACGCTAAACCTGCGCTTCTACCTTCCCCCACAAGAGGTCTAAACAGGGTTGTGTCCTTGCCCACTACTTCTAATCTCTATGTGGCTGACATGGCCCCCCAACCTCTACCACAGGTTGTGACCCTCAAAGTCTGAAGATATTTGATCACCTTGGAATTGCCATGCAACCTGCACTGCTCCCTAGACTCCCTATTGTGCAGTCAACAATGTAAGCATAAATCCTGAATGGCCAGCCCTCTTCACAAACTGGCGAAAAGGATCAACTTGAAGGGTGGTTGGACCATGTAATTGACCATCAAGATGCTGATTAGTACCTGGGCCCCTTGTTTAACATCAGAGGATTTCTCTCCCTGAAAATGGAGGAACTCAAATCAAACGAGGGCAGCTTGATTTATGCCTTTATGCTTATTCATTAATCTGACAAGGGTGCTTCTGCAAACTATTGTCTACCTCTCCGTTCAACAAATACGAAATAACCAAGTGCACTCTAAGAAAAGGTCTAACTGCCATCCGATTTTCAACACGCCAGGAAGTCTTTCTTTGCACTCCGCCACTAATAGCCAATGCCAAGCTGCAACATGCGTTTAGGTCCCTGACAGGGGCTCTGTTATGGCCCCGCACCCAAAATAAGATTGAACGGCCCACCCCCTGTTTGGCTCACCTGCTAATTACTTAGAAACCGTGCACATGACAACTCGCAGATTGATCACTGCTAGAGAGCACTGGCAAACCTATCCACTGTATGTTGGGCCCTATAAGATTACTTACACCACAACACCGACAGGCAATACACACATTAATCATGTAGCCCTAAGATGAAGAGAAACTGTGCCATAGGCAGGGTCGGATTGGGATCACAATTTGGCCCGGGCACTGAAGAAAAAAGGGGCCCACGTTCAAGGGCCGTGGCATACATTTAAGGGGCGTGGCCTACAGTTAAGGGGGGTGGCCCACATTCAAGGGGCGTGCCCTTTCATGAAACACTATTTGGTTACTTTTGAGGTCTAATTCGTAGAGAAATGTTTAGTAAATTATGCCTTTTAAAGCTTACAGAGCAAGTAACATTGGTAAAGACTAGGAGCACTGCAGGTCTGATAACTGAATACTTACTTTCAGTCTTAACGCCCTGCACAATGTCGTTAGATACTCTTTTCCAACCAGCTAATCATCACATAAATCAGAAATCTAGTACAAAGTCAAGGAGAAAGGGTAAGACTGGAATCTCTGGGAACAAAACATGTAATAACAAAAGTAAGAATTCACAAATGAGGAAAAGGCAGTCGGGGGTGTAAAGAATGCTGAAAAACTGTATCTGTACAATCTAGTCATACATTTATTTCACAGCCAGCAGGTGATGTCTATATACAAAAAACACAGTTTTATTCATATCTGTTGCTGCCTTCAAGTCTGGGCCATGAGGAGACTGAGGATTACTCAAATAACCTTGAAAATGATAGAAAATCTACAGAAAGGAATTCTAACCTGAACATGCTAGAAAAGTTAATTCTTCTGCACAGAGAAAGAAGTGCCAAGTTTGCAAATATTGCTTAGGCCTCGAACAAGGTCTAGCTTAGAATGAGGCTAAACCGCTCTCTTTTGAGAAATCACATTACACAAAGTCTTAGACATGTCCTGAAATCAACACACAAACATGTTGCCACATTCTGGCCTAGGCCCTAAAATAGAGTGCAGTCAGACCTACACACTGCAAACAAAAACTAACCAAAACTTACTAATTAATATTTTTGGCATATAGAGAAATGTGCCCATTGTCTGCATTTTGGATGAGGCCTTTAAAATAAAGTTACATTATTAACTGGCTCACAAATGAATCAGTAAATTGTGCAAAGAAATGGTAAACAAAATGGTTCCTACCGGTTCCTTCTTGCTTCAGAGGAAGGGATCGGCTAGCAACACATTGCATTTCTGGGTGCTGGATGTGGCAAGTCAAGTAAATCTTTAAGGAAGACCTACTGCACTGAGTCTAGTGCAGTATTTTCTGGATTCGGTGGGATGACAATTGAGGCACACTCGATGTAGCTTTGAGTACTGCTTTTTCAGCCTACTTTGGTCAGCCCTGTGGAGAGTGGGATGCCAAGGGGATTAGATGGCCCCTCTTGAGTTAGAGCTTGGCAGTGTGGTGCATCTGGTTACAAGAGTAACCAAATAGAAAAGGCAGGGTGAACACTCTGTAGTTCTGTATGGGAGGGTCAGGACTATGGTGACCAACTGGCATGGGTGCAAATTCAGGATGGGGAGTGTAAAAATTCAGGACAAAGGGTTAAAATTCAGAACAAACCTTCTGGACAAAAGGTACATTTTACAGACTCGTCAGAGGAGGTTGCGCATTATTATGTAAGTAAGTAAATAGACAACCATTTAAGTACTAGTCAAAATAAGTTTATATCAGGTTGAACCAATCGTGTACTTCACAGTTTTTCAGTATGCATGCAGCTTTGATCAACTGTGCAGGTCTTTTTGTGATATTTCATATGATAATAATCTATATATATGGTTACAACACTGGGTTGTCCAGTCTGATATTTTGTTTACAATTCATGGTTCTGAGCAGGCATGTTGGTGAGAGAAATGGTCGGGAAGATCTGCTTGGATAGTCATTGTGAGATGTGAAGTGGCAAACATAAGATGCCGCTAATCCAGATCCAAACATATTCAACCATTTTCAAACCTATCCATCATGTATTCTTCCATCCATCATTTCACTCATCCATCCCTCCATCCACCCTTTTACTCATCCACCCATTATACACCCATTCATCCACTCTTCCACCCATCCATCCATTCACTCATCCATCCATTTACCCTTTCACCCATCCAGCCACCCTTTCACTTACTCATCCATCCACCCAGTCACTCACCCTTAGACACATTCACCCTTTCAGTCATCCACACATCCATCCTCACTTTTTCTCTCCATCCACCCTTTCACCCAATCCATCCATTCACTCATCCATCTAGCCATTTGCCCTCTCACCCATCCAGCCATCCTTTCACTTTCTTATCCATCCACCCAGTCACTCATCCTTCCACCTATTCACCCTTTCAGCCATCCATTCTCCCTTTCTCTCTCCATCGACTCTTTCACTTAGCCATCCATCCTTCCTTCCATCCACCCAACTATCCATCTACTCATCCACTCATGCATCCATCCATTGACCCTATCACTCATCCATCCTTTCAATCATCCATCCATCTTTTCTCTCATCCATCCTTTCACTCCTTCACTCATCTATCCAATCTTTTGCCCATGTACCCTCCCTTTCACTCACTTATCCATCCTTACGCCACCCTTTCTCACATTGGTTCATCCATTCACACTTTCACTTATCAATTAATCAATCCATCCATCATTTCACTCATCCATCCCCCATTCTCTCTAATAATCCATCTATTCACCCTTTCATTCATCCATTCACCCTTTCACTGATCCATCCAGCCATCCCTTCACTTACTCTCTCACCCACCTTTTCACAATAATTGTGAGCTGAGCCTTTGTCCGCAGAGTTACAGACAGAAGAGATTGTGCACTTTCAAAACATCACCTGGCCCACACAGCCAGACCCATTCTTCCTCGCCCACTGTGCCCTGAATGTGAGGGGCTGTGGGCGAGGTGTTAAGACTATCACTGTTTCCCAGGCGGCCTGGGCCCAGTGGGGGGGCCATGGTGAAAATGGCTCAAAAGGCCTGAGAAACACCTGGCCCCCAGGGAGGCCGATTCTTGTGAACAATCACCACCTCCCCAGCCACCCTCAGCGTGATTGCTTTGCAGGGCAGGGGGTGCAGTAGAGCCCACAGCTGATAATCGCTGTATGGCAGCACAGTGAAGCGCTTTCATTTCTGTCGCTGTCTCCGTGCTGTGGGCCGTTTTTTTCTCCCATTTCCCAGTCGACAGAGAGCAGACAGCAGAGAGCACTCTCTGTGGACTGGGAAAGGGGAGAAAAAAAACGGCCCACAGAGGGCACTGAAACAGCGGCCCTTCGGCCGATTCCCGAATGCCCGCAGTGCCAATCCGCCCCTGGCCATAGATCATGCCTACTTATGGAATCCAAAGGCTAGCACCGCATGGGGGCCACGGGTAACCATAGCGGCTGAGAGGGAATCATGGGTGGGTGAGGGCAACCACAACTGAGAAAGTCAAAGAGCGATGCATAACGAATATCCTAAGCAAACGCACCAGAACCACCGGGCAGGCATGACACGCCAAATGGATGTAGTGTGTCCCCAATTGGACAAAATACTTATTAAATATTAGCACGCAGAAGGGAAAGTGTCCGCAATCATCGCCTAACACCGATGGTGGGAACGAGCAACCTCTTTTCTCATCCTCTGTTGAAAACAAGTGCTGGTAACTCCCCTTCTTCCAGTCACACCTTACTGCCATGCATGACCACCTCAACCCCAAGCCTGTGCTTCCTAGGCTCCAACAGCACCAAGGCATGCAACTACAAGACCCAAGATCAAGAGGAACTTAATAGGGTCTACCAACTCTAAGCTTAAACCTGGTCCCACACACCACCAGGTTTAGCCCTCTGTTTCCTGCGAGATCAGGAATCAAGAGGAACTTAATAGGGTCTACCAACTCTAAGCTTAAACCTGGTCCCACACACCACCAGGTTTAGCCCTCTGTTTCCTGCGAGATCAGGAATCATGGTGCTATACTTCGAAATATGTTCAGAAGCTAGCTCGTCTCTCATTCGTGGTAAGTCAATTTGGGGGTGGAGGACCAGAATCAGAGTGACTTAGGGACTGTGATATGCTCATTCTGCCCACTGAGATTAGAACACAATGGAAACAGCTGGGGCTATATAGTAGATAGTGATATCAAGAGAGGCTGCACAATCTAGAGTGATATTCCAGAGACGCTGCTTCCTAGAACCTGCCGTGTGAGAAGTTGGCCCGATATGCAACGTTCGCTATTCTAGCGACCGCTATGTATCGTTCCAACGACCCTTATGATGATTGGTTGTAAGTCAACCTAAAGACCAGCTATCCTAGTAGCGTGGATACGAGCAGTCTAAGGCTAAAGACTCGAGAGGGCGTGTTAAGCCAGCTGTTTACCACACATGTACCCCTTGAACACCAAGTGAAAGGACACCACACAAGTGTTATGAAAATAAACAGGATATTTATTAAGAATCACAACAGCCCTGTACTCTTTATGAGGACAGGGTACTAAGCACAAACCAAATCTCTTAGGAAAATACTTCAAGTGCACAATTAAAACAAGTGTCCGAGGACACGGAAAGTTTAAGGTCTCGGGCGGACCCGATAAGGCAAGTCGGAAGCGAGGGACTCAGGACCCTAGAGTAAAGAGGCTATGCAGGCACCGAAATGCCAAGTTACCTAGCCACGAGGGCTGCGGCTGCACAAGTCTTACAGGCGTCGGGGTCTTCGCTGACGAGCCAGGAGCCGGAAGAAAAAGAGTTGCTGGCCGGCGACCAGTGATGAATAGTTCGTAGAGATCCAAGCCTGGATCAGAGATCGTTGATACCTGAAAGCAGAGGGGACCAAGTTCGTACTACTAGCCAGTAGTCAGAGGGTACCAGGAGGGCACCGGTTGGCCGTCACCTCGACCAGGTGAGTGGGCGACGCTAGGCTCTGCAGTCTCACGGACCAGGAGGCGTTGTCGGCGACCACGGTGGAGGTGCGAGCTGTCCCACGAAGGATGATGCTGTCGGCGTCGCTGGGCCCAGGATGGGGCAACAAGCCTTGGCAGATCTCAGGGCCACGTGGTGGGCCTAAGATGGCGTCTTGAGTGGACCAGGAGGGTCCGGGGTGCTTCTCTCAAAGATGGAAGCAAGGGCCAGTCTGGAGCAACCAGACTAGCAGTGTTGATTGTCGGATGTCGTCACAGAAGGGCACAAGCCAGCGGCTAGTGACCAGACAACGTGCTGAGCAGTGAGCAGAAGGGCCCCACGCAGATCGTGGAGATGCTGGGAGGTGGCACTTCGGTGCTGGAGCGGCTCAGGGTCGGGGCTTCTCGGACCCCAGAGCACTCACCAGGGAATTACTTCGATGGTCGTGCTGGTTAAGGAAGCGTGCAGGTTTTGATGATGGCCGGTCCCTCGAGGTCTCGTCGCACCCACAGATCACAGCTGAGCTGATGACGGGGGTAGAGGTCAGAGGTGCCAGGGAAGCCGGTTCTCGTCGAGCTGGGCCGTCGGATTCCTTGAGGATGGACTTACAGCAAACCGCAGAGTTCTTAGATGGTGCCCGCTGATGCAGGGTGACTACTCCTTAGTCACAAGGGAGAAATCTTGAGAAGAGTCTTGAGTGTCCTTTCGTAGAAAGTAGTTCTTGATTCAAAGATGATCTAATTTGGAAGGGTCCCCGCTCCGGCCTTTATTCTAAAGAAAGGGGTGGGTACATGACTAGGTCCTGCCCTAAGGGTGGGACCAGGAAGGGGGGTAGTTACACCCCTCTCCCCTGCCGGACTTTCCCCAGGCCAGGGCTGGTGCCCCTGGAACTGGTTCTAACCGGCAGATGCGTAGTGAGCACCGGGGTGCCACTCCGCAGTCACCTTCTCGCAAAAGCCCTACCTCCCCAGAATACACAAACCCTGTCTGGGACGGTGCGAACACCGCCCTCGACAGGAAACCCTTTGTCCAAGCGCTCCTCGCTGGAAGGACTCCCAGCAGCAGGAGGTCAGACTCGTGTCTGTGGTGGCAGCATCCATTTTGTGGAGCTGAGGCTTTAGTTAACTTTAACCGGGGTTCACAGTTACGTACATGTCGTGTCCCTCTAGAAGGGCGGAATGCTAACCTCGTCGCCAGAGTTGGTGAGAGGGCAGCATCCCGATTCGTATGACACCTTACTCGACATGTCTTGATAACGCGACACCGAAGTTACTGATGTGGTACGCGTTACCATGGAACAGCCATTGGATCTTGGTTCCGCAAGCTGCAACCGGGCTCGGCTCGGGCCAGAGCCTAGTTCACACGAGCCCATGCACTCTGCCTTCAGGATTGTCAAGGCCTGCCATAGGAGTGACTGATAGGAACTCGGGTGTCCATTGTATGGTTAGATATAGGGCTACTATATCTAAAGCAAAGTGTGATTACACGACTTCGCCCCAGCTGTCATGCAGCCAGTTGTGTCAAATTTAGGAGGCCAGCCAGGGGTGGCATAATACATGCTGCAGCCCCTGGCGGCTCTGGGTACACCTATGCCTTGAGTTACAGGGTCTGATAAGGTGGCCCAGTACCAGGAGGCGCTAGAGGGCGCACCAGCTAATGGCCGCACTCTAGCGTGGCTCTGGCAGCCTGGCCAGGCAGATCCTGAATTTATCCTGTTCTCCTGCGAATAGACGCCCAGAAATCGCTACACCGGTGGCCCGACCTGTGCTGCTGCTCCGGTCCAACTTTGGGAGCGATCCGCCCTCGGAAGCCTGAGATACGGGGCTGAGCGACCGGACCGGTGAGCGCTGTTGCTGTGCACTGCGGTGGCCCCCGGACATCGGCCCACGCAAGGCCGCGGCTCTCCACGAGGCGGCTGGGCCTCGGGACTGAGAGGCCTGTATCCCGGACGGAGGGCACTGCTGGCGGCCCTCGAGGGACTGCGGAGGTGAGTCTCTCCCCCTGCGGAGCCGCTGCACAACGTGTGGGGGCTCTGTGCTGCTCCGGCGCACTTCAACGAGACCGGGAGACCATCGCGGGGCACGCCTGCAGCCGCCGTGTGGGGCGGCCATCTCCCCGCAACCCCGCTACTGACACCGATCACTGCCGCCACCTGTGAGCGGGGTCCTGCGACGCACCAGCGGACACTCTGAGGGCATAGTGGTTGCCCGGACTGCGAATTCTACCCCGCGCATGTGGCGCGTTGCTCTCCTCCTAGCCCCAGTGGCCTGCCGCCGCCCCCTGTTGACTCTCCCTGGGCTCCGGACCGCGGTGTCGGCCGCGGCCGCCCACCTCCCATAGCTGATACGCCGGAGCGGGGATCCTTGGGACGAGGGGCTACCTGGGACAATCGGTGCACCGAGGAAGGGACACCCCTCTGGACGTGGCTGCCGCTCGGGGGGGCCATCAACGCGCACTCACTGGGAGCTACAGACACGTGCTGAACAGCCAGCTGCGGTGCCCGTGTGGGTGCTTCCTGTCGTGGCACTATGGGCAAAAACGACAACAAGCAGCCCAAGCTCTCTTTCGAGCCGGCGACTGCCAAAAAACCGCTACGCAGCACGACGGGGACCGGCGGAGCCCCAGGGCCATCGAACGCTGAGCCCCCCACTGCCCCCATGGCCCCAGAACTTAAGTTGATGATGGAGGAAATGCGGCAAGGATTCGCTACGATAGTTGACAAGGTCGACCGCCTGTCCTCCAGAATGGATGGGGTTGCGCAGAAACTGGAGGTCCATGAGGAGCGCCTGGGGGAGGCGGAGAGACGCATTTCTTCCTCTGAGGACACTGCCGCGTCCCACGACGCGCGCCTAACTAGAATGGATATCATCCTAAGAGTAATAGCGGCAAAGAACGAGGAGTTGGAGGCGAGGAGCAGACGCAACAACATACGCGTCACGGGGGTCCCGGAATCCACCAACACTGGACGCATGGAGGACTATGTGGAGCGTATCCTCCTCACGGCAGTGGGCAAGGAGGCCTTTTCCAGCCAATTTATTGTCGAACGGGCGCATCGCTCCCTGGGCCCGGTCCCAAAGCCGGGGATGCAGCCGCGACCCATCATTGCCCGGTTACTTAACTACCGGGACCGCGACACGGCATTGCGTGCAGCCCGCACGGCTCGGAATCTAGCTTGTGACGGAGTGCAGTTTTCCCTGTATCCGGATTTCACACCGATGGTGCAGGACCAGCGGAGGAAATTCCTAGACGTGAAGAAAAAACTGAGGGACATGCAAGTGGACTATGCACTACTATACCCGGCGCGGCTCAGGGTGACCCACCAGGGTAAACAACATTTTTTTACAAACCCACAGCAAGCCGAGGACTATGCCCGCAAGCTGCGCACCGCCAGGAGGGACAGGCGAAACGAGGGTGACGAGGAGGCAGACGTGAACCCGGCTGACCACGTGGATCCCTAACTGCGTCCTTCTGAACAATGGATTGTTGGCTCTGAACTATGGATTAGAGATTGGACTCAGATCGGAGATGCCTGCTGCCGGTGAGGGGATCGGTAACTGCCAGGGATGGCTCTTATGGTAGACCTGTGGTTCTGCGGGTCACTGGTGAGCGACGACTGCTTTGGTATATACCTGCCCCTCTGCTGAAGTTGTTCTAGAGTTGGCCACACTGGAGGCAGAATTTGCACTGAACTGGGTAGCGATTGCTCCTGTGATAGACCTCCTGAATCTTTTGGTATTTTTTCTGGCATGAGGGGAGGGGTTATGAGAAAATGTCTTGTCATATGGGTACTAACCTGCAGGGGTAACATATGCCAGGCACCGCCCCACCTTCTCTGTCTTCTCCGTATGGTGCATGCGGGTCGAGGGAGGAGTGTTGGGGTGTTGGAGTGCGTTCCTCTGGTGTCCTCAGAAGGGGATTCCCCAAAAGGTTTTTCAATAGCTCTTGATTGTTGGGGTCGGGGAGGGGGGGGGGGGGTTGTGATACTGGCAAGATTGGGTTGCTTCAGTGGGTGGAGGGGGGAGTTGGGGGTTGGGGGCTGAACAGTTGTGCGTGGGGGGGGTGCGGAACTTGGATGTTGGGGTGCGAGTTGTTGTTGAACGTAGAATTACTGTTGCGTATGGAATGAGTGACGAGAGCGCAGGTACTGGACTCCGTATGTGTGAACGTTCTGATGTTTGCATGACGAGAATGTTCTGGACAGCGGAAGGATATGCGTCAGGTACATTTCGGTCGAGAGCTGCAGGGTCGGCTAAAAGCTCCCTTCAGGGATATGGTGGCAAATACAGGTGATGACACGCCGAATACTGTTTCCATAATGTCCTGGAACGTCCGTGGCCTTAATAACCCCCGCAAATGCAGGAATGTGCTTGCTTATTTAGATCGGCACCATGTGCAGATAGCAATGCTCCAGGAAACCCACCTTAACCCGAATGGTATCCCTAAGTTTGCGTGCAGATGGGCGAGTGTGAGAGAGTTTTCCTCCTATTCCACTTACTCTAGGGGGACTGTTATCTTGGTCAACAAACGATTACCGTTTCAAAAGCTGGGTGTGCGGGTGGATAATGAGGGGAGGTATGTCATTCTTTGGGGAAGATTGGGCACTGATGTGATAATACTTGTGAATTGCTATGCCCCTAATGTTGACACTCCTGGATTCTTTTTGTCGCTGTGGGGCCATGTGCTGGACATTGAAGCCACTCACATTCTCTGGGGGGGGGACTTCAACCTGTCGTTATGCCCTATGACGGATAGATCGGACGGCAGTACACAATACAACACGAACGCCAGGGATACACTTCAGGGCATACTGACAGAGGCTGGACTAGTGGATGGCTGGAGGCACACACACCCGACAGTTAGGGAGGGTACACATTTTACGGCACATGCGCGCTCATGGGCACGGATCGATTACTGCTTTATCTCACGAGGCCTCGCTGGAGGAGTTGTTCGGGTGAAACATCTGCCTCGTACCTACTCGGACCATTGCCCTGTCCTGACGGTCCTGGAGATGCCGGGGTACGCTAGGGTGCGCCCGCCGTGGCGGCTCTTTCCCTCAGCCTTGCTGGACCCTGTTTTTAGACATGAACTAGGGGAGGAGATTGAAGCCTTCTTTCCGAGGAACAAAGGGTCGGTCGATAAGGTTGAAACGATCTGGGAAGCCTTTAAGGTGACAGTGAGGGGGATCACGATCTCTAAAAGCTGCGGGATACTAAGGGGCATTGTGCGCACATTACTTAAAATTGAAGCAGAGCTTAAAGCGCTGGAGGCACAGATGGTTAGGGACCCCTGTCCTGACCTCGCTGGGCAGTTCAGGGCACTGCTGTCGACCTATGAGGAAGAAGCGGCCAGGGAAGCAAAGTTCCGGGGCAAATATTGGACGGCTCGGTGCTACTGCGAAGGGGATCGACCGGGAAAGGTGCTGGCAGCTCTCACGAGGCACCAGCGCTTCGCCACCCATATCCTGGAAATCTCTGATAGGGAAGGTAGGACTCACCAGGATTCCCAGGGAATTCATAACACCTTCCTACAGCACTACCAGCGTTTATACTCCACGCAGCAGGTGGGAGAGGTGGAGTTCGGGAACTTCCTGGACGATATCGCACTCTGTTGGCTTGGTGATAGCGATAGGGCGTTCTTGGGGTGCCCGTTCGAGCTGGACGAGATCAGAGAGGCGATTATGTCCCTTAGCAATGGCAAGGCGGCGGGGCTGGACGGCCTACCGGCCGAATTTTATAAATGTTATATCGACATCATGGCGCCGGTACTGAAGGAAGTCTTCGAGGACTCTCTCGAGGTTGGGATACTGCCGGGATCCATGAGGGAGGTGGCGATAACGTCGCTGTTGAAGCCGGGGAAGGATCCGAAGGACACGGATGCCTATCGCCCCCTTTCGCTGCTAAACTGCGACGCGAAGATCCTCGCAAAAGTGCTGGCGACGAGGCTGTCCCTGCTTATGAACACCTTGGTGTTACCTGATCAATCTGGCTTTGTCCCGGGGAGAGCTACGTCCCACAACTTGCGCACACTGTTCTCCCTTATACCCACTATTTCTCCCGACTTGCCGATCGCGGCCGTGTTCCTGGACGCCACCAAGGCGTTCGACTCGGTGGAATGGGGTTACCTACTTGCTATACTTGGCAGAATGGGGTTCCCCCGTATCTTTATAGCCTGGGTGAAGCTGCTCTACACCTCACCTGTCGCCAGGGTCGTAGTCAATGGGGTGCTTTCGGCACATATGCCAATCACGAGAGGAACTAGGCAGGGCTGCCCCCTGTCGCCCCTGCTTTTCGCCTTGGCGATAGAACCGTTGGCTTGTAGAGTGCGACAGTTGCACAAGGCCAGTGCTTTTAACTGCCATCAGCGGCAGATAAGTATTTCGCTCTATGCGGATGATGTCACGTTATACGTGCGTAACCCACAAGATCACCTTAACTCGCTACTGAGGGAGTTCGTGGCGTTTGGCGGCATATCAGGGATACATATAAACTGGAAGAAGTCGCAACTCTTCCCCCTCACACCTTCAGTGGCTCGGTTCCCGCTGGATTACCCCCTGGAATGGTGTGACTCCGAATTGAGGTACCTGGGCATAGAGGTGTCGCTCGTTAAGGACGACACTATTCGGTCAAACTATGGGGTGGCTATCTCGCAGCTGACTGATAATGTATCCCGCTGGCGGGCCCTACCAATATCAATGGCAGGGAGAGCTTCCCTGATTAAGATGGTCGTCCTCCCCCGGTTCCTCTATCTATTCCAAAACATTCCCTACTACCCAGGGCCTATTTTTTTAAACGGCTTCGTTCTGAGCTCTTGCGCCTCTTCTGGGGTGGAAAGCAACCACGCATTAGCTGGAGGGTTCTGACGCAGCCATACGATAGGGGCGGATTTGATGTGCCCGATATGGAATTATACTATCTCAGCGCTCAGACTCAACACTCCTATTATTGGGTTAACCCCGCTCCCTTCATGCCACAGATCGCTGCCGAGGACTGGATCGTTCATCCGCTCCCGCTTAAGGGCATGCTGATGGGACTAACTGGGGATGTCGAGACGCCTGCTACTACTGTTACCTGCACTATTGATGCCTGGCGGAGAGTAACTAAACTGCTGGACGCCCCCTTACTTTATTCCCCGGTACTGCCCCTTGCGTACCATCCGAAACTTTCACTTCTAACGGAAACCGGATTTCGGTCCATGTGCAAACGCATACACCTCAATACATGGGGTGACCTATTTCTAGAAGGGACGTTCCGTACAAAAGATCAGATGTTCCAGGCTACCCCCCCGACGCCCATGGAGGTGTTTTACTATGTCAGACTCAGGCAGGGCATGCGAGACATACTCCCCAACTTCCCGGAAGAACCTGGGTCTGTGCTGCCATTGCATACCATGCTCGTGTCGGATGGCAAGCACTTAGTGTCTAAACTGTATGCCGCCATACGTGGGCAACGCCCATCGATGTTGTCAAAGGCTCGTACTAACTGGGACTCCGAGCTGCCCTCTGCGCTCACAGATGAGCAGTGGGATTACTGCTGCTCGGGCACGGCGAGAGTCTCCTCCAGCTGCCGGCTGAAAATAATTCATTACAAGTTTGTGCAACGCTATTATTATACTCCAGTCCGGAAACTCAGGTTTCATCTTTCGGAAGATGATAGATGTGTAAGATGCCGTGCGAGCGGCGCGGATTTCCTCCACCTGGCCTGGGAATGTGGAGCCATACACACGTACTGGGAACAGGTACATGCCGCACTCCAGATAATGATTGCTAGCTCATTGCCCATGGAGCCAATAGTGATGCTTTTGGGTTACACCAAACATGTGCCCAAACCGGATCGCAAATTTGTTGACATTGCGCTGCTCCTTGCTAAGCGGAGGATAGCTTGCAGATGGGGGAGGGGGAGAGCGCCAAAATTTAAGGACTGGCTTGAAGACCTCACATACTGCCAGGACCAACATGGTGTATATGCGGAACTGTTGCCGACCCGCTGCACGCCTAGCGACTTCTGGTCTCCCTTGCAGGTATACTTGCTGTCCCAGGCGACACATAGCGAATCCTCTGGAGAAGACGAGCCGGCCCCGGGCCTGTGAGCATATAGACGATGTGCATTGTATTCACCATATTACTTCATACATGATGGGGGGGTACTCACACCGCCTAACGTACGATGGGTGGCCATGACGGTTGATAAAACACTGATAGTGTAGGACTGGGGATACCTGAAGACCTTGGGACAATGGGGTAGGGAGGGACCTCCTGCGCCCATCCAGATCCTGGGATAGAGAGGGTGGGCACTCACACGGATAGCCACATACACCCGGAGCTGCAATCGATGCTTGAGAAGGGGGACGATGGGCACGGCCTAGCGCTGTGACTTGCCCCGCATATCCCTTCACTGGAAATTAGCTGCATTACCTAGCAGGGAAGCTGCCGGTGCTCTGGCAACCCATTGATGTACACATGATAAGATGCCTGCATTGTAGTGAACTGTACGAAGCTGTTACCTCTCTATTGATCGTACCATGAGACTTGCTCTACTGTATGGCAAATGCTGTCACTGTCATGTTTCTTTTTTTATTTTTTTTTGTCATTTCTGTACTGTGCGCAACTAATAAAGGTTTAAAAAAAAAAAAGGTGGCCCAGTACCAATTGGTAAATGCACCTAGGGTACATGTCGTAATTTAGAAAGAGAACAGCCAGGCTGTGGGTCTGATTAGCAGGCCCACAGCCAGAGAAAGTCGTAAACCAGTGAAACAAAAGCAAAAAATCTGGGTGATCATAGGATTGCAGACCCTACTCTCCTACATGACCCCCCCCCCCAAACGTCGGAACAATAAGCTAACCTTGACCAGGTGAGTCTTCTTGTTCTAAGTGGAAATATCTGGAGAGCCCATCGGCATTGCCATGATCAGTACCAGGTCTATGTTCCACTGTAAAGTCCATCCCCTGTAGGGAAATGGACCACCTTAGCAATTTGGGGTTTTCACCCTTCATCTGATTTAGCCACAAGAGGGGCTTATGGTCGGTCTGAATCTTGAAGTGAGTGCCAAACAAGTATGGCCTCAGCTTCTTCAGGGCCCAAACCACAGCAAAGGCCTCCCTCTCAATAGCTGACCAATTCTTCTCTCTAGGGGTCAGCCTTCTGCTTATAAAAGCAATGGGCTGGTCTTGACCATCAAAATTCAGTTGAGAAAGAACAGCTCCCACACCCAACTCAGAAGCATCTGTTTGGACAATGAATGGTTTGGAGTAGTCCGGACTCTTGAGGATAGGCGCCGTGCACATGGCCTGCTTTAGGTAATCAAATGCTTTTTGACAGCTCGCTGTCCACTGAACCTTTTTTGGCATTTTCTTGCTTGTCAGTTCGTTTAATGGTGTCACCATGGAACCATAGTTCCTGACAAACTTCCGGTAGTATCCAGTCAGGCCCAAGAAAGCTCGAACCTGAGTCTGGGTGGTTGGAGGAGCCCAGTCCCTGATTGACTGTATCTTGCTCTCCAGTGGCTGAACCTGGCCTCCACCTACAAGGTGGCCCAGGTATACAACCTGTGTCTGCCCTATCTGGCACTTGGTGGCCTTGATAGTGAGGCCTGCCGCTTGCAGGGCCTCTAACACTTTCCGCAGGTGGACCAGGTGATCCTCCCAGGTGGAGCTAAAGACAGCAATATCGTCAAGATACGCCGCACAGAAGTCATCCAGCCCAGTAAGGACTTGATTCACCAACCTTTGGAAGGTGGCAGGTGCATTTTTCAGACCAAAGGGCATCACCACGAACTGATAATGCCCACCAGGGGTTGAAAATGCGGTCTTGGGCTTGGCGTCCTCAGCTAACCTGATTTGCCAATACCCCACTGTCAGGTCAAACGTACTTAAGTAGTTGGCCGAAGCCAATCTATCGATAAGCTCGTCTGCCCTTGGTATTGGGTGGGCGTCAGTCTTAGTGACTGCATTGAGACCCCTGTAGTCTACGCAGAACCTCATCTCTTTCTTACCGCCCTGGGTGTGAGGTTTCGGCACTAGAACTACGGGACTAGCCCAAGGGCTGTCCGAGGGTTCAATGACTCCCAGCTCCAACATTTTCTGCACTTCACTCTTGATGCAGCCTCTAACGTGATCAGGCTGCCGGTAGATTTTACTCTTAACGGGCAAGCTGTAACCAGTGTCGACCTCATGGGTGCACCAATTGGTCTGACTGGGTGTTAGAGAAAACATATGTCTGAACGACTGAAGAACCTGTTTACAGTCGCTCTGTTGATGTTCGGAGAGGCTGCCACAAAAGACAACACCATCTACCGATCCATCGTCAGGATTCTGAGTGAGCAGGTCGGGGAGAGGGTCACTCTCCTCTTCCTGTCCCTCATCTAGGGCCATGAGCAAACTCATGTCCTTCCTGTCGACATATGCCTTGAGCCTGTTGACATGAAGCACGCTGTGGGGGCTCCGGGGAGTTCCCAGGTCGACCAGGTAGGTGACCTCTCCCTTTTTCTCCAGGATGGTGTAGGGCCCGGACCATTTGTCCTTGAGTGCTGCTGGGGCCACTGGCTCCAACACCCACACCTTTTGTCCGGGCTGATAAACAGTCAAGACAGCCTTTTGGTCATGCCAAGCTTTTTGGAGTTCTTGGCTGGCCTTAAGGTTTTCAGATGCCTTCTCCATGTATTCAGCCATCCGCGAGCGGAGGCCAAGCACATAGTCCACTATGTTGGCTGCAGGCTTTTTGAGAGGTCTCTCCCATCCTTCCTTCACCAAACACAGGGGTCCTCTTACAGGATGTCCGTACAAAAGTTCAAAAGGGCTGTAGCCAACCCCCTTCTGTGGGACTTCTCTGTAGGCGAACAAGAGGCAGGGGATCAGGACGTCCCGTCTACGCCGAAGCTTTTCCGGTAGTCCATGAATCATCCCTTTCAGGGTCCTGTTGAATCTCTCAACAAGCCCATTGCATTGTGGATGATAGGGTGTAGTGAACTTGTAGTTGACACCACATTCCTTCCACATAGCAGTCAAGTAGCTCGACATAAAGTTTGCACCTCTGTCTGAGACGACCTCCTTAGGGAAGCCCACTCTGGAGAATACTCCAACTAGGGCTCTTGCCACAACAGGTGCTGTAGTGGTCCTAAGGGGAATAGCTTCAGGATACCTGGTGGCATGATCCACTACCACCAGTATAAACTTGTGCCCTGATGCTGTTGGTGGTTCCATGGGACCGACGATGTCGATCCCCACCCGTTCAAAGGGCACCCCCACCACAGGCATTGGTATAAGGGGGGCCTTTGTCGTGCCACCTGACTTACCACTGGCTTGGCAAGTGACACAGGAGCGGCAAAACTCCTTGGTATCTTCGTTCATGTGAGGCCAGTGAAAGTGCGAGACAAGCCTGTCCCACGTCTTCGTCTGGCCTAAGTGACCTGCTAAGGGAATCTCGTGGGCCAAGGTAAGTAGGAAACCTCGCTGAGACAAGGGTACAACCAGCCTCCTGGTCATGCCAGGCTTGGGGTCTCTTGACTCAGTGTACAGGAGTCCGTCTTCCCAGTATACCTTGTGGGTACCTGTGGCGTTCCCAGCAGCCTCAGCAGCAGCCTGCTGTCTGAGGGGTTCAAGAGAAGGGCAGTCTAACTGGTCCTTCCCCAGGTCTTCCCTTGAGGGTCCCCCTGAACCCAAGAATTCAACTTGATCAAGTTCGAACTCCCTAGGCTCAGTTTCCCTCAATTCTTGTAGGTCAGCCTCCTCTGAGACTTGATCCACGACCTGGGGCAAGGGGGAAGGCGCAGCCTTTACCCTACTGCTCTTTTTCTTGGGAGGTGTCTGGTCCGTTGTTCCAGGATCCAGCACCTGTTCAGTGGGGCATTTCCTGACCTGTGACCTGGTCACAGCGAACACATGTGCTGGCAAACCTAACATTTCCATGTGAGTCCGGTGCTCCACTTCTGACCATTGTGATGACTCCAAATCATTGCCCAACAAACAATCCACTGGGAGGTCTGGACTAACTACAACCTTCTTTTGGCCAGTTACCCCTCCCCAGGAGAAAGCTACAATTGCCATACTGTGATTGGTAGTGACATTGCTTGCATTGGTCACCAGGAATTCTGTACCTGGCATGATCTGTCCAGGGTCCACAAAGTTAGGCGTCACCATGGTGACGCTGGCACAAGTGTCCCTATAGGCCTGAGCCATCTTTCCATTTATGAAAGGCGTCTGTCTGTATTTGCCCAAAGTATTGGGACTTATGTCAGGGGACACGTCCACGTCCCCTGTACTGACAAGGACAGCCTGAGTGAGTGTGCCAACTAAGTTGTCACGCCCCTCAGAACCCAGGGTTAACCCTACTAAACCCTTGGGAGGCGCACTACCACTGCTGACTGTACTAGGGGGCACAGGTGCCTTAGGGGCTGCAGTGGCAGGAGTCTGCCCTCCTCCTTTCTTGGTGCACTCACTAAACCAGTGAGATTTACTTTTGCAGTACTGGCACCATCTTTTGGATTGGCCTTCTTTCTTCTTTTGGGGAGCCTGACCCCCACCCTCTTTGGGTTGTTGGGGACCTGTCGAAGACTTCTGGTCATTTTGTTCCCCCTTAGAATCTTTACCCTTCTGGTCTGCTTTCTTCTGACCACCTTGATTCTGGCCCTGGTTCTGTTTAACTCTCGTGCGAACCCATCTGTCTGCCTTCTTTCCCAATTCTTGGGGAGAGGTCAGATCCGAGTCGACAAGATGCTGATGCAACAACTGGTTCTGACAATTGTTTAAAATTTGTTCTCTCATCATCAAATTATACAATCCTTCGTAATCAGTAACCTTACTGCCCAGCAACCAGCCCTCAAAAGCCTTAGTGGCACAATCGACAAAGTCAGACCAATCTTGAGACTGCGTTTTCTGGGTATCCCTGAACAGCACCCTGTACTGCTCAGTGGTTAGGCCAAACCCTTCAACGAGTGTATTCTTCAAGACGTGGTAATTATTGGCATCCTCTACCCTTGTGGTGAGGAGCTTGTCTCTTCCTTTACCTTCAAAGGAGAGCCACAAGATAGCTGCCCACTGACTCTGGGGAACACCTTGCACAGTGCAGGCCCTCTCCAAAGCAGTAATCCATTTGTAGATGTCGTCCCCTTGTTTAAAGGGGGGCACTATCTTACCAAGGTGTTTCGTATCAAAACTCCTTTCCCTATTGCTAGGTACATTGCTGCCACCAGTGGGGACTACCCCACTTAACTGTTGCTCTCTAGCAAAGGCAAGCCTTTCTTTGGCCAGGGCATATTCTTCCCTTTCGATCCTCAGATTAGCTGCCCTTTCCTTAGCTTCGTACACTCTCCGCTGAGGGGACGTCCTCCCTCTTTGCGAAGAGTTGTGAGAGCCATTGGTTTGAAGGGATCTGCCAGAGTCTCTTGACAGAGATCTGGCTCGTCCATTCCCAATGTTAAGCTGACCTGATAGTGGCCCAAGGAGTCCCCCAGTACCACTGTCATGTTTGCTTAAGTTGGACCTGCTTAGTCTTACGACTTCTACCTGTCCCTTATCTGCCTCATCCCCAGAGGGATCCTCATTCTCATCGTCCTCTACCTCGTCAGTCTCAGTGGAGAGGTGGATGAGGTCAGGATCGCCTCTGGTTCCCTCGAGGGGAGGCATGTCTCCTTCTGGATTAGAAGAGCTGGGAAGGGTCTCAGCTTTTCTGGCATCATAAGTCTCCAAGAGACCAATCAGAAAGGACGTTGTGGGGTTAGACCCCTGCTTGATCTTCCTGGAGTGACACACTTGTCTTAACTCCTTGAAGCTCAGCACAGTATATCTCGAAGGGATGACCTGTGGAGGGTCAACTGACACAAGGGGAGACTCAGAGTTTCCTCCTTTGTCCGACATACTGTTTCTAGTGTGGTGTAAGTGATGCACCTACCTACACTATGTGTTTACCTACTGTTCCCTTGCTAAGAGTTGCAGCCAAGGTGTGCTAAGCCTTGAGGAGCTGCAACAGCTGGTTCAGTAGAACTCAGAGTATTCTAAGCTTTAGTTATATGTACTAACAGTACTTGTGTGATCTTTCAACAAGATATTCTTAGGATACGTGTGGTAAAACAACAGCAAGCTCAAATCCCAACCGCTGCTCACCAATGTGAGAAGTTGGCCCGATATGCAACGTTCGCTATTCTAGCGACCGCTATGTATCGTTCCAACGACCCTTATGATGATTGGTTGTAAGTCAACCTAAAGACCAGCTATCCTAGTAGCGTGGATACGAGCAGTCTAAGGCTAAAGACTCGAGAGGGCGTGTTAAGCCAGCTGTTTACCACACATGTACCCCTTGAACACCAAGTGAAAGGACACCACACAAGTGTTATGAAAATAAACAGGATATTTATTAAGAATCACAACAGCCCTGTACTCTTTATGAGGACAGGGTACTAAGCACAAACCAAATCTCTTAGGAAAATACTTCAAGTGCACAATTAAAACAAGTGTCCGAGGACACGGAAAGTTTAAGGTCTCGGGCGGACCCGATAAGGCAAGTCGGAAGCGAGGGACTCAGGACCCTAGAGTAAAGAGGCTATGCAGGCACCGAAATGCCGAGTTACCTAGCCACGAGGGCTGCGGCTGCACAAGTCTTACAGGCGTCGGGGTCTTCGCTGACGAGCCAGGAGCCGGAAGAAAAAGAGTTGCTGGCCGGCGACCAGTGATGAATAGTTCGTAGAGATCCAAGCCTGGATCAGAGATCGTTGATACCTGAAAGCAGAGGGGACCAAATTCGTACTACTAGCCAGTAGTCAGAGGGTACCAGGAGGGCACCGGTTGGCCGTCACCTCGACCAGGTGAGTGGGCGACGCTAGGCTCTGCAGTCTCACGGACCAGGAGGCGTTGTCGGCGACCACGGTGGAGGTGCGAGCTGTCCCACGAAGGATGATGCTGTCGGCGTCGCTGGGCCCAGGATGGGGCAACAAGCCTTGGCAGATCTCAGGGCCACGTGGTGGGCCTAAGATGGCGTCTTGAGTGGACCAGGAGGGTCCGGGGTGCTTCTCTCAAAGATGGAAGCAAGGGCCAGTCTGGAGCAACCAGACTAGCAGTGTTGATTGTCGGATGTCGTCACAGAAGGGCACAAGCCAGCGGCTAGTGACCAGACAACGTGCTGAGCAGTGAGCAGAAGGGCCCCACGCAGATCGTGGAGATGCTGGGAGGCTACACTTCGGTGCTGGAGCGGCTCAGGGTCAGGGCTTCTCGGACCCCAGAGCACTCACCAGGGAATTACTTCGATGGTCGTGCTGGTTAAGGAAGCGTGCAGGTTTTGATGATGGCCGGTCCCTCGAGGTCTCGTCGCACCCACAGATCACAGCTGAGCTGATGACGGGGGTAGAGGTCAGAGGTGCCAGGGAAGCCGGTTCTCGTCGAGCTGGGCCGTCGGATTCCTTGAGGAAGGACTTACAGCAAACCGCAGAGTTCTTAGATGGTGCCCGCTGATGCAGGGTGACTACTCCTTAGTCACAAGGGAGAAATCTTGAGAAGAGTCTTGAGTGTCCTTTCGTAGAAAGTAGTTCTTGATTCAAAGATGATCTAATTTGGAAGGGTCCCCGCTCCGGCCTTTATTCTAAAGAAAGGGGTGGGTACATGACTAGGTCCTGCCCTAAGGGTGGGACCAGGAAGGGGGGTAGTTACACCCCTCTCCCCTGTCGGACTTTCCCCAGGCCAGGGCTGGTGCCCCTGGAACTGGTTCTAACCGGCAGATGCGTAGTGAGCACCAGGGTGCCACTCCGCAGTCACCTTCTCGCAAAAGCCCTACCTACCCAGAATACACAAACCCTGTCTGGGACGGTGCGAACACCGCCCTCGACAGGAAACCCTTTGTCCAAGCGCTCCTCGCTGGAAGGACTCCCAGCAGCAGGAGGTCAGACTCGTGTCTGTGGTGGCAGCATCCATTTTGTGGAGCTGAGGCTTTAGTTAACTTTAACCGGGGTTCACAGTTACGTACATGTCGTGTCCCTCTAGAAGGGCGGAATGCTAACCTCGTCGCCAGAGTTGGTGAGAGGGCAGCATCCCGATTCGTATGACACCTTACTCGACATGTCTTGATAACGCGACACCGAAGTTACCGATGTGGTACGCGTTACCATGGAACAGCCATTGGATCTTGGTTCCGCAAGCTGCAACCGGGCTCGGCTCGGGCCAGAGCCTAGTTCACACGAGCCCATGCACTCTGCCTTCAGGATTGTCAAGGCCTGCCATAGGAGTGACTGATAGGAACTCGGGTGTCCATTGTATGGTTAGATATAGGGCTACTATATCTAAAGCAAAGTGTGATTACACGACTTCGCCCCAGCTGTCATGCAGCCAGTTGTGTCAAATTTAGGAGGCCAGCCAGGGGTGGCATAATACATGCTGCAGCCCCTGGCGGCTCTGGGTACACCTATGCCTTGAGTTACAGGGTCTGATAAGGTGGCCCAGTACCAATTGGTAAATGCACCTAGGGTACATGTCGTAATTTAGAAAGAGAACAGCCAGGCTGTGGGTCTGATTAGCAGGCCCACAGCCAGAGAAAGTCGTAAACCAGTGAAACAAAAGCAAAAAATCTGGGTGATCATAGGATTGCAGACCCTACTCTCCTACATGCCGTACAACTAGCAATTTCAGAGATTAAACTTTGCAGTTCTGTTTAAATACTTCAGTCTCCTCATTACATGGCAACGTCCCGGTTCCTGGGATATTCACTAGGCTGGTGAGACACCTCCTCTAATCACAATGTCGAACAGCTTCCCAAGGAAAGGAAAGTGAGAGGTCACCAAGACCATTTATGCTATTTAAAGATACCCAGTGCACGAAACGTAGGAAGAGCCACCAGGAGCCAAGTAGAGCAAGGCGCTGCTCTCCCACCGGGGCCCCAAATAAGCACTGACCACTGCATGATAGCCTCCCTGAGGGCACTTTAGACGGGACCACTGACCCTAGTCTGCAAGTACTCCCGAAAATTTCCAGGGCCAGCATGGGCATCCCGGTAGCAAGCTCGATGAGACGAGCCGGCCCAGCACCCAATCGATGGGGCATAAGCGGCAGGGGCGGATTGGCAAGGCGGGCATTCGGGAATGGGCCGAAGGGCCGGTGCCTCAGTGCCCTCTGTGGGCCGTTTTTTTTTCTCCCCTGTCCCAGCCCAAAGAGAGTGGACTAGGAAAGGGGAGAAAAAAAACGGCCCACAGAGTGCACGGAGACAGAGACTGAGAAAATGAAAGCAGCCTCGCTGTGCGGCCAGACAGCGATTGTCAGCTGTGGGCTCTCCTTCACCCCTACCCTGCCAAGCAATCAAGCTGAGGCTGGGCTGGGGAGGGGAGATTGTTTGCAATAATCGGCCTCCCATTTGCACCTCGGCCCCCTGGCGCCCATGCAGCCCAGAAACGGTGTTAGTCTTAACACCTCGCCCACAGCCCTTCAGATTCAGGGCATAGTGGGCGAGGAAGAATGGGTCTTGCTGTGGGGGCCTGGTGATGTTACAAAACACAAGGCCCCCTGTTTTATTTATTTATTTATGCGATTTTATATAGCGCGGACTTTACCCAAAGGTGTCAGAGCGCTTCACACTAGGAACAGCAATAATACATGAGGAGAAAATTATAAGTGGACAAATTACAAAAGCAAACGTTAAGTTACATGAATCTAAAGTGAAAATAGTGAGCAACCAAAATACATGAGGAGCAAACAGTACATTACAGGAGGAAAAAGAGATATGTGTTCAGGTTACAAAAGCGTACAAAATACAAGTAGAGGTATAATACTGCAATAAATGGCAGACACTCCAGCACAAGAACAAACGTTACGTAGGCAATGGTGGCACTTGTGTAAGTATCTAAAGCAAACAAAAGTGAGAGGTAGCAAACAGTGCGTTACAAGAGAAAAGTGACTTGTGCAAGTTAAAAAAGGGTACCATACACAGGTACAAGGGTAATACTACAGTAAATGGTAAACACTCAAACTGCCAGAACACACTGGGAAGGCACTTCCCATGCACCAGCTCCACCTCAGCCTCCCCACTGGCTACCTGGCTACCTTGGATGACCCAGAAAGCTGTGTTTTGTGCTCCCCTGCCAGGACATTTTCCCAAGGCCTGGAGGGTTGATTAATTTACTAATTGCAGGGGCCTTAACTCTGTTCATGTGCTCCTGAGCTGAAGGTCTGGGGAGGGCTGAGTAGGTTAGTAATAGCAGGGGCTTTGCTGCTTTTCAGGTGCTCCTGTGCTGGAGGGCTGGAATAATTTTGTGACAAAAAGGGGCCTTGCTATTTTTTTTAGTTGCTCAGCATGTAGGCCATTGTCACCTTGGCCCTGTGTCGTGTGCAAGAACAGTATCCTCCCACTTTCATTCCTTCTCTGTGCAAATGGTGTTTCATGAAAGGGCACACCCCTTGAATGTGGGCCACGCCCCTTAAATATGGGCCACGCCTCTTGAATGTGGGCCACTTTTTTCGTCAGTGCCCGGGCCGAATTATGATCCCAATCCGACCCTGATAAGCGGCCTCTCAGGGCCTGAGAGTGGGAGGGGCACGTACACGTGTGTGTGGTGATGATACCCCCAGCGGCCGCACAATCTTATCTTACGTCCCCTGGATGCTCGGACATTGGGGTGGAAGCAGCCATTCTACCCTTTGCCGGCTCGTCCTGCGCAATGAAGATGACCACCCCCTTCCCACCGCACCCGGGGGCCGCGCATTATATATGCTGCTCCCACAGTGCCCTGCCACCAGACATGTCGATTTGAAGGCTAGTCTCCCGCCTCCCGATTCCTGAAAGCAAAAAACCCGATTCCTCGGGGGGTTCCGCTGACAGGGCTTCGTATTGTGTAAAGTACTAATTCTTCCAGCAAAGAGTGGCGATGCAGGGGCTCTCGAAGGGGTGAAAAAACAATACAGTGTCATTAACAAGGGAATCGTCTTTTAAAGACCTGCGAAGTACTGGGGGAGGGGGGGGGCTGTTTCAGCCCGGGCTGCCACAGGGGGGTGGGGGGTGCATGCACTGCCAACCACCTGCCGGGCCAGTGCCCAACACTTGCATCACCCTCTCTCTGCCTGCCATTATGCTCCATGTTTCTGAAAGGTAAGAAAAAAACGTGCATTTGCGTTTCAATGTCCGATCCTGCAGCAGCACACTTCCAAAGCTCTGCTCATACATGTCAGTAACCCGATTAAAAGCCCCATTCTACCATTTTTTTTTATTTAAATCTCCCACTTTGCACTCCTGAAATGTTGGCATGTATGCCTGCCACTGTGGCCGAAAGCGGCCTGTCCGCAGCCTGCACGGTGTGCATCTGGCCCTGCACGATGGCAGGGTGCTCTAAGCCGAGTAGGCCCCCCCCCCCTGGGTACTCTGAAGGTGGCGTGAAGCAGGCACGGGCAAGCTAGCTGGAAAACTTCAGCTGGTCCGTCTCCAGGAAAACACAAGCAAGCGGACCAGGCAATCCTGAGTCCGTGTAGCTAATAAGGGGCATACCTGCAACCTGAGGGGCTTGGACCGGAGCTTCCGGTCTGGCCGGCTGCCTCCCATCCGAAGGGCACGTGTGCTGGCGTCCGCGTAGGCCCTAGAAACTAAAATGACTCGTCTATAGGACACCAAGGATAAGGCCGCTAGCGCCCCCTGAGCGCTTTGCAAAGGCCATACAGGAAGCGCTACTGTAGCGCTATGCTCCCTAGCTGGGGAGGGGCACTGCGCGCCCCAGAGGGAATCCCCGGTAAAGATGCTCCCTGGCGGGTGCCACCCCACATACTTATAATTAGGACTTCCGGTTTTATGGAATTTATTTCTTTGACCTTTCTGTCTGTATTTATCCATAATTTATTTTGTCAAGTTTATCTGTATTTTCCATATTTATTTTGCGTTTTGTGAAAAATTAAAGCTGCAACTAGTAAATTTCCACATTTATTTAAACAATACACATGCAATTATGCTTAATTGCCTGTCAGGTTTCAGTGATATGAACACCCGAAGAAGGTAAATCAATGCACCTATATGAAAATATGTGCATTTCAGTACAGCTTTGTGCATATGTACAGCTGTTTAAGCCTGTTTACTAAAAGTCATTTCTTTCTTAACCCCCTTACCTATCATTTCACAGTTATTGGCCTGGCAGCAGGGCCGGCTCTAGGCTCATGGTGGCCCTGGGCAAGGAGCATAGGTAGGGGGCCCCGGAAGGGGGAGTCCGGGCAGGGCGGAGCGCGCAGGCCAGTAAAAAGGGGAGGGGGTCAGGGTGTTTAGAAGTGGAACAGAGCCGGAGGCCGCCAAATCCCTGCCAGGGGCCACCACGCAAATATGTATCCATCCTCAGAGGATTAATACATTAAGGATATATATTGGCGTGGTGGCCCCTGGGGTTTGGTGGCCCTGTGCAGGTGCACAGCTTGCACATGCCTAGAGCCGGCCCTGCTGGCAGCCATGGCAAAGTGTGTTTAGAATCACTCAAAAAGCACCCAATTACCGTCTTTATCCACATTCTAAAACAAATACAGACAAGAAAATCTGTGGTTTTCTGTCTGTATTTATCTGTAAATTTCAACAAAACGGAAAACAGTGAGCCCTACTTATATTGCCTCGCAAGTGTCCACCCTGCAGCTCGATCCCTTCGCGTCATACGCGGGTGCCCGCCCCGCGACTTTGCCATGACATTCTCCTACAAGAGGGTGCCACTGCCAACCCAGATTATAAATAATAATTACGAGGGAGCTCACCCCTCGTTGTCCTTATCAAAACACCGCAGCAACCCGAGTCATATTTATAAACTTCCCGGGCCGCTGCTCAGTGCGACCCGGGAGGCAGGCAAGGCTGAGCCTATGTGGGTGAGGCTTCCCGGGCGAACTGCTGCCAGAATGGACGCCCCACTACTAGGGTGACCAACCGTCCGTAAATTTCACGGACAGTCCGTAATTTCGGCCGTCTGTCCGTTGTCCGTGAAGGAATCTTTAACGGACGCCATTTGTCCGTCATTTTAACAGGGCACCGGTTGCTCCACCCTAAAGCCGGCACAGCTTGCACCCACCTCTTTTCTTCACTCCGATGCTGCACCAAAGCTCCTCAGATGCCCCCCCCCCCGCCCCCCCCCCCCCCCAGCATTGGAGAGGCACAGCGGGATGGCCTCACACCTCCAGCCCTTGATGACCTGTTAAGAGGTGCTTCGAAGGTGACTGAGAGGGAGGGGCTGCCGGTTCAGGAGCAGGAGGCATCCATTCACATGCAAACAGCCCTGAATGCATCTTGTATCTGCTATTTAGAGGGGGGCTCACACATTCCATTTCTACCCAGGGCCCCAAACATCCGAGACTCGGCCAGATTACACCCCTGATTACACCGCGGCAGCACGTGGTTCTCTTCACCGAGCTTAATTACTGTCACTAAATTGTAAGCAAACCTCGGTTCTTCAAACATGCAGTCTATAATGTAAGAAAATAAAGAAATGCCACAATCGCACCCACACTGATTAACAAAGTATGGAGGACAATCAGCTCAATCAGTTCTCTTAGAGTATCTCCTGTAAGTACTGTACATCACAGTGGGGGGTGGCATTTTGGACAGAGAGCCTGTCTTCTCGTTGTCTTGTGCAGGAGAGGAGCCCAAGATGATACTAGAATACTGCATGCCCACCCCTGTGTTCCCTCTCCTGTGATGGCTCCTGCCCTCCCCTCAGTGATGGCACCTGTCCCCCCATGTGGTGGCTCCAGTCCACCCCACGCCTGGGATGGCTCCTGTCCCCCCATGTGGTGGCTCCAGTCCACCCCAACCTGTGATGGCTCTTGTCCCCTCCTGTGGTGGATCCTGTCTGTGCCCTGGGTGGCTTCTATCCCAGTCCTGGAACGGCCCCTGCAGCGCGGATGAAGTTCTTGATGGGCCTATTCTCAAAAGGACTCAGCTCAAAATTAATATGGAAAGGTCGGCGAGTAAGTAAGTGAAGGGATGGGTGAATGGCTGGATGAATTAGTGAAAGGGTGAATGGATGAATGAAAGATTGAATAAATGGCTAATGAGAGAGGATGGATGGATTGATGAGTGAGGGGAAGGATGGAGAGCAAATGTAAATAGCTGGATGTATGGGTGGAAGGGTAGCTGGATGATGGATGAGGGGAAAGATGGATGAGGGGAAGGATGATGGATGAGGAGAAGGATGGATGGATGAGGGGAAGGATGGATGGATGAGGGGATGGATGGATGAGGGGAAGGATGGATGGGTGAGGGGATGGATGGGTGGATGAGGGGATGGGTGAGGGGATGGATGGATGAGGGGATGGATGGATGGATGAGGGGATGGATGGATGAGGGGATGGATAGAGGGGAAGAATGGATGGGTGGGTGAAAGGATGGATGGATGGATGATGCGGGGAAGAATGGATGATGAGGGGAAGGATGGATGGATGGATGATGAGGGGATGGATGGATGGATGATGAGGGGGTGGGTGAAAGGATGGCTGATGAGGGGAAGGGTGGATGGATGGATGATGAGGGGAAGGGTGGATGGATGGATGATGAGGGGGTGCGTGAAAGGATGGATGGATGGATGATTAGGGAATGGATGGATGATGAGGGGGTGGGTAAAAGGATGGATGGATGATGAGGGGAAGGATGGATGGATGATGAGGGGAAGGATGGATGGATGATGAGTGGGTGGGTAGAAGGATGGATGGATGATGAGGGAAAAGGATGGATGGATGATGAGGGGAAGGACGGATGGATGGATAGATGGATGATGGGTGGGTGAAAGGATGGATGGAGAGTCGGTGGGTGAAAGGATGGATGGATGATGAGTCGGTGGGTGAAAGGATGGATGGATGATGAGTGGGTGGGTGAAAGGATGGATGGATGGATGAGTGGATGGATGAGTGGGTGGATGGATGAGTGGGTGGGTGGATAGTGGGTGGGTGAAAGGATGGATCAGTGGATTGGATGGTGGGTGGGTGAAAGGATGAATGAGTGGGTGGGTGGATGGTGGGTGGGTGGATGGTTGGGTGGATGATGGGTGGGTAGGTGGATGAGTGAAATGATGGATGGATTGATGGATTGATAAGTGCAAGGGTGAATGAATGGACGTATGAGTGAAAGGGTGGATGTAAGGATGGATGAGTGAGTGAAAGGGAGTGTAGATGGACAAAAGGATGAATAGATGTGTGAAGGAGTGAAATAATAGATGGATGAGTGATAGGATCAATCGATGGATTCATGAGTGGATGAGTAGATGGATGGATGGATGGGTGAGTGGATGGATGGATGGATGGAAGGAAGGATGGCTAAGTGAAAGGGTCGATGAAGAGAGAAAGGGAGGATGGATGGATGACTAAAATAGTGGATGGGTGGAAGGATTAGTAAGTGAAAGGATGGCTGGATTGGTGAAAGGGTAAATGGCTGAATGGATGAGTGAATATCCATCCATGGGATAAAGAGTGGATGGATAAGTGTACAGATGGATAGGGTGAAATGGTGGATGGATGGATGGATAATGGAGATGAGTGAAAGGATGGATGAGGGGATGGATGAAGGGATGGATGAGTGAAATGATAGATGGAAGGATACATGATGGATAGGTTTGCAAATGGTTGAATATGTTTGGAAATGGCTGGGCTTACTTATATACTATTGCGCGACCTCTGATGTGTCTGTGAAACGTACCTATTGTCCTGAAGTTTTGTCCTGAATTTTGACCCCCTGTCCTGAATTTGTGTCCTGAATTTTGACCCTTTATCCTGAATTTTTACACTCACCGTCCTGAATTTGCACCAATGCCAGTTGGTCACCCTACCCACTACAGCGCAGACCGGCGCCAATGCTCCCGAGAACCCCGCTGTGGCGGCTCCCGGAGAAGGAAAGCCCCAGCCCGAGCGAGGGATGCAGCAGGGGCCCGGGGAACCGACATCGGCGGCAGCAAAGCGTGGAATGCGTGTAGGGGGCGGAGGGGTTGCAGGAGCAACGGGCTATAGCCCCCCACCAGCAGCAACGAACATGGACAGCGTCGGCATGCAAGCCCATTCCCATTTGCGGGCAGCGGGCCCGCCGGACAACGCGGGACGGCTAACGGCGCGCCTGCCAGGGATGGAACATCACACCTAAGGCACGGTGGGTAGCAGAGGCGCAACTAGAGGCAAATTTCGGGGGGGGGGGCTAAGAAAAAAATTCGGGGGGGGGGGGCTGAACCTTTAATCAGTATGCAGAGTGGAGCTGCAGGGGCTCTTAGAAGGGGTGAAACAACTGCAAGGCCTAATTAACATGGAAATGGTCGTTTAAAGACCTGAGAAACGTTCGGGTGCGGCTCTGTGTGTGCCCGGGATCTGTCACTTCCTGGGCTGCCTCACATGACGGATGGCGAGGGGGGGTGGGGGGGGGGGGGGCGCGGGCGGGCTGAAGCCCGGTGAGTTCAATGGGTGTTGCGCGCCTGGTGGGTAGGCAATATCCTAAAGCCACCCTGGGGGCGTGACCCCGTGAATCGAACCCAGGAACCGACGCCAATTGCGGCAGTCAATCTGAGACCCCCACCTCTCCCCCAGAGTGGTGAGGGGGGAGCGAAGCTCGCACAGACCAACGCAAGCAGTTCGGCCAGGCCCCGCACAGCACCACATGTGCCCCCACACCTCAAGAGCACTGGGCAGTAAACCGAAGTAGCTCAGCCTCCTCGAGCACGGAGCCCCTGGATGCCAAGCAGCCGGGCCAACCTAGCACACACCCCCAGTTGTACTCCGGCATGTAAATAGGTTTAAACGATTGAGCCCTGGGCCCCATTAGCCCCCATGCTACGCATGCCAACACCAGCATGCAAGGAGGGTGGGGGGTGACTCCTGACACCTTAGGTGAAGCTGACATGAGACCAGTTAAGGAGTACGTCCGAGGCTAAAATGCTCAATGCAAGCGGGCAGGGCCAGACCTGGCACTCGGGCGAAGCCTCTGCCCACGCTGGCTACAACCGTGTGCACAGGAACACCAAATGGACCTGCCCTCATGAGAAGGGGGACTCACCTCGTCGCAACCCCCAGACCACGACAATGTTGTCCCACAAGGCCTTTCGCATTGCGCTCGAAACGGGCCCTGAAACAGACAGCGTGTCTAGCTGCCGAGGCATCCACAGCCTGTCCGGCGCAGCAAAGAGGCCGGACATGACGTGGACGGCCGCGCCCTTAAAGGGGTCTCCTCCCCAGGTCCTTCCCCCCAATGGGGGGTGGGGGGAGGGGGAGAAAGCCCGATGCCACTACAGGGCTGCCCTCCTGAGTGGCCCCCCGCGGGGGCCTCAGGCAGCCTCATATTTCCGAGCAGAGGCGACGCATGTAACTCAGTCCAGAGTACGTTTGCAGTATTCTGAATATTGCAGTTACTTTTTGAAGAGGGTGGTATAAAATTGATACACATGGGAGCCATTTCTAAGAATGAACAAACCCTAACTGACATTTCTTTTCATTATCTTAAACAGCACAACCCGGAGCCTCTTTACTTCTCCCGCGCACCGAAACTTGGGCCTATTGAATTACTCTGGGCTCTGCATCAGACGCGGCTCGTGGCGGAGGGGGGCGATAGACGCACGGGGGAGGGGTGTGTCGCGCGTGCGGGGTTAAAATACATTTTAAAAATTATCCTACCTGAGGTCCTGAGCAGGTCCGGGCCGCCCGAGTCCTTTGGCGCCTACAGCCCCTCTCAGCCAATCCTGGTGCTGCCAGCAGCGCCAGAATTGGCTTAGGGCACGGCTATTCTTTGCCCGCCACACGCTCAAAGGGCTCCTAATGGGCATGCGCAAACAAGTCAAAACACAAATGCGCATGAGTGGGCACGGTGTGAAAATTCCCTCCGTCCCCACTCATGCGCACTTGTGTTGTGCTGTTGCCTGTTGTCACCCACTGGTCTGACAATCATGTCAGTCAACATGATGCCAAAATGCCCTCCCCCTTCAAACTCCGAAGGGGGTGGGCGGTCCGATGTCATGCTGACTGACATGTATGTCAGTTCTATCTCGGGTCTTTGAACTTAAGTAAATTGATTCAAATTTACTTAGGTTCAAAGACGCCGAGGGAGCTGTGGGCGGGGGGCTACGCCCCCATGCCCCAATGGACGCACCGCGCCTGCTCTCCTCCAATTTCCTCCTTTTCGTATTGTCAGTATAATTGCAGTATTGTGCATAATGAAGCATCTCATAGAGAGAATTTGTTTGATAACGAGTCAAATTCTGTTGTATCTGAGTGATAGTTTTCGGGCAAAAAACAAGAACAAATGTCAAGACAAATCTGCAAAAATTCTTTGCAATAAGATCTTCAATTCCACTACAGACGGGGCCCGTGCAGGTAAGAGTGGTGGGGCAGGGTGGAGGCGGTGCGGGGAGAAAGTCGACAGATGATGGAATAGGACAAATAAAATAAAAAAAAGAATAAAACCACTTACCTTGCACTAGGCGCATCGCCGAGTTGGCAAATCGGTGAGCACAAGGTAAGTGCTTTTCTTTTTTTAAATTTTCTCTATTCCCTCATCTTTCGACTTCCTCCCACGGCCGCCCCAGTAATCTTACCTGCACCGGCCGCGCCTGTTCTACTATGTTTCCTGTAAACCTGCATCTATCTATTAAAGAATGCATGTACTGACTCTTCTGGTTTCTTCATCATCCTCAAAATCTTTGGTTAATTTACTTCCTTCTGCAGTATTTTTATTTTCAAATGTGCAATCACAGCATTATATGTGACCTTCACCAAGTGTAACAATTGAGCACTAAACTATGTTTGTCGTTAGATTGTGTAATCTTGTAGGAGCAAGATGAGATCCCAGAAGTCAGTCCCCAACACCACTCAAAAGCTGTAAACACCCAAATCCCCTCAGGGGAAAGGGGAAGTGGATTGAGAAAAGAAGAAGAGCATCCTCTGTTCAACATGGTTCCCACTGAGCGTAGGTACTTCACACAGATTACCTCAAAGCTCACTAGTAGCAATGTGTATATGTGTATCTATCAAAACAAACAAGATTATGTAAGAAACAGGATATTTCTAACATAGAGTCATTTTAATATCTATTTTCCTCGCATCCAGCTTACCCAGGATTTCTCTCTTTACCACATAAGGCTCCGGTTATGAGACAACAATATAAGCTTTGAGTGATTTCTAGAAGGAAACAAATAATACAAACATGTGAGACTTTTTGGGGTAAAGTCTATCGTAACAGTACCTGTTTTGGAGCCCCACTAACTAACCTGATATATCACTCAGGGAGACCATTCACAATAATCTTAGCTGTGGGAATTCTTGATTAGTTCCCAGAAACCATTTTAGTGCTTTGTGACCAATAAACAGGGCCACAGGAATTATGTGATTCTGTGGCAATGTTCACATAATGATGTATTTTCCACATTTCCATCATCTGCTGCATAATCTGCAGGTTTTCACAATAAAAAACTTGTTTCTAGCTTAAACGGATCAAAAGTTACAAAAATACGGCGCCTTGGGTTCCAGTGCTCTGGAACGCTTTTTACAAAGTTTGACTGGTCATCGCTGTATTTAGGTGTTAAATAATTACTGATAAAGTTCACTATTTTCCTAGACATTATTACCAGGTGAAAAATGACAAAATCATGAAGTAAAACTATCACAAAATGTCCCTCATTATGCTGCATAATTTGACTTTTCTTTTCAAATAAATTGTTCAACCTGGCAGCATTATTCTAGTGGCCCTGGCAATACGTGATACAGACTAGGTAAGAGGTTTTCTGCATTTGCAAATTCTTGATACTCTTTTTTTGCTTACTCTTAATCATCCTGAGCAAAATTCTGTATGTCTACAAGGTTTTCATGGAACTCATTGGCTGCAGGTACTAAACTAAGTGTCTGAATTTCTATATTCAACATCTTGTGTGGAAAATGGTAAGTACAGACAAAAAGGAGAAAAATGCTGAGAAATCACTGGTGGAACTATTATATGCACATCTGTATTCCATAACAAAAACCTTTAATTTGGAACTGTTAGATATGGGGGTCTCTAGTTGGCACAGGTAGGTACTTGTGACAAATAGGGACCCTCGCATATAGTCAGGATAAGGGCATTACACTCCTAAAATACCCCCTGCTCACCCCCTTGGTAGCTTGGCACGAGCAGACAGGCTTTATCTCAGAGGCGTTGTGTTAAGCATTTGTGACCACACACAGTAATTCAGAGACAACACTACAAATGGACACCACACAGGTTTCATACCAAAAATAAGTATACTTTTATATCGAGTAACCACAAGACCCTAAACGACAAAAATACACAATACTGTTACTTTAAGATGGTAGATTTAGCCTAGTTTAGTTCAGTTCTTAGATGCAACACTTTGCGTCAATGTACTTTAGGTTGCGTTGCACTCCCATGACAAGCAATATCGCCGCGATGGGAAATGCGGCAAAGTTCAGATACAAAGAAATAAAGACATGAAGATCTTCCAGATGCGGCACGCTTCTCGGGGATGCAAGAAGTTCTCGGTTCGATGCGTGGACTGCAGAGGCAACACCCTTGTTCCGCGATGCGACGGCAACAGCTCCAGCGGTGACACTCTTCTCTCATGATGCGTGAAGCTTCCGCACGATGCGACAACTACACCAGCGACATCCACGATGCGACGGCAGCAGCTCCGACGGTGGAGCGCTTCTCAGGGATGCGAGGTGCTCTTCTTCGATGCGGTGCAGACCGACAGTTCCAGCGGCGACACCCTCCTTCGGAGTTGCGACGGCAGGCACAGCGACAGCGACACGCTCCGACCTCGTTGCGAGACTCTTCTCTCGATGCAGTGAGCAGCAGTGACAGTGACACGCTTCCTCTTCATTGCGGCACGCTTCTCTATGATGCGGTGCAGTGTGGCAGTTCCAGCGGCGACACCCTCCTTCAGAGTTGCGACAGCAGGCACAGCGATGGCGACACACTTCTTGTTGAGTCACGCTTCCAGGTCCTTGCGACACACAGTTCCTCAGAAGGCCCAAAATAGCAGCAGGCACTTCCAAAGAACTCTGGAGAGCTGGGGGTTGAAGTCTGTTGTCCCTGAGACTTTAGCAGGAGGCAAGCTCTTTTCTAAACCCTTGGAGATCCTTCACAAGTTGAAAGCAAACTACACAAAGTTCCTTTCTCCTTCCTTTGGCAGTAAGGCAACCACTGTAGGCCAATCCCCCAAGCAGCTCTTCAGCTTGGGAATAGTCTCTCCTCAGTTTCTTCAGGTTCTTATCCTCAGTAAAGGTTTCTTCTTGAAGTCCAAAAGTGATCTAATTTCATTGGATAAGGGTCCCAATATTTATACCCCAAAATCCTTTGTTCTCTGAGTAGAGAGGGAACTTTGCCCAGTCCAAACCCGTTTTGAAGCACTCTGTTTACCAGACTTCTCCTTTCCTTTCACAGTGCTGGGCAGGCACATCAGACAACCCACAGGAGATGGAAGCCAGCATTGTGAAAGGCAAGTACAGTCCTGGAGCACTTTGTTTACAGGACTCCTACTCTTCTTTCAGTGTGCAGGGCAGAGACATCAGCCGCTCCCCAGGAGGTGGGGCCAGTATTGTGGAAGGCAGGCACAGTAATATTCAAGGTTCAGGTGCAACTCCTCCCTCCCATCTAGATGCAGATCTCTCTATTCGCCACTGGGTGACTCATCCTGTCTCTTGGAACCCCCCAGCCCTGTCACTCACAAAACCAGACAAGGAATACACAACCTAGCAGAGGCAGGCTTGAAAGGTTAGGCAAGCAAATACTTCCTTTCTAAAAGTGGTATTTGCAAACAAAGAATGTTAAAAACAACTTCAAAAAAAGATGTATTTTATCATTCTGAGTTCAGCATACTAAACTCAAATTTCTACCATGTTCCCTGAGACATTTAGGATTATAAACATGTAATAATCTAACAGCTCATTCTGGCCTATGGAGAACAGGTAGCCTTGCAATAGTGAAATACGAAAATGGCTGTAATTCACTATTAGGACATGCCACCCACATCAGGGCTTGTCCTACCTAATACTTACAATGCACCCTGCCCTGGGCCTACCATAGGGGTGACTGATATGAAGAAAATGGAAGGTTTAGGGACTGGCAGGTGGGTGCACTTGCCTAGTCAGCATGACAGTACCAGACTGCACACAGGCTCTGCAATGGCAGACCTTAGACACATTTTAAAAAGGCTGCTTCTGTGGGTGGCACAACCATTGTTGCAAGCCCACCAGCAGCATTTGGATTTACACACCCTGGGCACACTCTAGGGTCTAAAAGTAAACGAAATAGCCAAATAGCCAAACATGGAACCACTGATTGATACATCAATTTACAATAGGGAGCACTTGCACTGTGGCACTGAATAGCAGTGGCACAGTGCCCAAAGCATCTAATACCAGCAAAAACACATGAGGCAACAGCAAAAATGGAAGGGAGACCCACGCCAATGGTGCCAGGTCTAACAGGAACTATCTTGCAAGGTCTGAAATTGCAGATATTGATTTATGCTTTCAATCTGACCATCAGTTTGGGGTGGTGACTGGAAAATAATGTAACTTCTGTGCCCATGAGAACATAGAGTGAACTTCAAAACATTTTAAATAAACTATGAACCGGTCTGAAATGAGCACTGAAGGGATTCCATGTAACTGAACTAATGATTGAGTGAAGATCTCTGCAAAATTTTTGGCAAATGTGCCATTTTGGTCAAATGATCAGTAGTTACCAAAATTATGTTAAAACATTTAGGGGGCGGGGTAGCTCTGCAATGAAATCAAAAGAAACCATGTGCCATAAATCTGGTGGAACTGGAATAGATTGCAGCAAACTAATAGGGGCTGCATGAAAGATTTTACTTTCAATCAATCAATCAATCAAAAGCATTTATATAGCGCACTACTCACCCGGAGGGTCTCAAGGTGCTAGGGGAGGGGGGGGGGTCCGCTACTGCTCGAACAGCCAGGTCTTGAGCTGCTTCCTGAAGGCAAGGTGGTCCTGGGTCAGGCGGAGGTGGGTCGGGAGGGAGTTCCAAGTCTTGGCGGCCAGGTAGGAGAAGGACCTTCCTCCTGTGATGGCTCTTCGGATGCGGGGGACGGCGGCGAGGGCGTGGCCGGTTGATCGAAGCTGGCGTGTGGGGGCGTAGAAGTTGAGGCGGCTGTTGAGGTATCTTGGGCCTTGGTTGTGTAGGGCTTTGTGTGCGTGGGTGAGGAGACGGAAGGTGATTCTCTTGTTGACCGGGAGCCAGTGCAGATCTCTCAGGTGTCCGGAGATGGGGCTGCGACGGGGGATGTCCAGGATGAGTCGGCTGAGGCGTTCTGAATCTGCTGGAGTCTCTTCTGGAGTTTGGCGGTGGTTCCGGCGTAGAGGGAGTTGCCGTAGTCCAGACGGCTGGTGACGAGGGCCTGGGTGACCGTCTTCCTGGTGTTGGTGGGGATCCACCGAAAGACCTTACTTAGCATGCGCAGGATGTTGAAGCACGACGAGGAGATGGCGTTGACTTGTCTGGTCATGGAGAGGGAGGAGTCCAGGATGAAGCCCATGTTGCGTGCGTGGTCTGTTGGTTTGGGTGCGCTGCCCAGGGCGGGGGGCCACCAGGAGTCGTCCCAGGCGGAGGGTGAAGATCCCAGGATGAGGACTTCCGTCTTGTCCGACTTTGAGCACACACCACATGTTTCTACATATCTTTTAGAATCCTTCACTAGAGTATGCCACCAAAAATGTTATTTCAACAAACCTAAAAGAAAATTCTCTCCAATGTAGGTCCCATTCTTGCAAAGGAATGGTGGGTAAATATAGTGCCTCTTTCACATAGTGTCAACCATCCTAGTACTTAAAAGTTGAGTCAACACCTTTTTGCTTTCTTCTGTGCTTTGTTCTTTTCTAACCGAGTCATGAATTCATTGAGCAACATAACTCCCACCAGTTTGTCAATAGGTATAATTGTTGGGGATCAATTAAATGTTCAATGACAGCATTCCCATAGAAGGATAAGAAATCTGCTTTCCCATTTTTCTTTCCAGATCTAAAAGTAATAAAACATCACTAAAGCATTAAACCCAATGTGATTGTCTTGCAAAGAGAGCACGGGCTGATTTAAAAAAGTGTAAATCGCAATGGTTTGTCGAAATAGTAATAGTATGTTAAGCACCCAGGAGTTGATGTAATTCTTCAAATGAAAGGTTTATGGTTAACGGTTCTCTGGTTGCTACTATGTAATTAATTTCTGATGGACTAAATTTGTGTGAAAAAAAATGAAACTAAGTGTAACTATCCAGTAGCTGGATCACGTTGTGACACACTCCTCGATAGCACTTTGTGGAGCATCAGCTTCCAAAATGAAAGAGTCTGGATGATTAAGTACTGGTGCTCTGTGAATGTATTCTTTTTGATTTTGAAAAGGCCCTCCTCTTGAGAATCCTATTGAAACAGTACCCTTTTTTTAAACAAGCAAGTGAAGGGAGCGAAAATAGCAGAGAACTGGTCAATGAAACACTGATTAAAGTTGGCAAAACACATTAAGCTTTGCACTTTCATAGACTGAGAAGATTCCAAACTTCAATAGCCTCCACTTTTTCCTTTCAATTTGGACACATGTAGGAAAAATGATGAATTCCAAAAACTTGACACTGGTTACATGAAATAGTCACTTCAACAATTTGGCTAAGAGATGATTGTCCGTAGCTTCTGTAATGTGGATTTCACAAGACCTATGTGTTCAGTGACAGAATTTGATGTCATTGATATAGGCGACTACAAAACTATCAATTAATCCACACAAAACTTAATTTATGAAAAGCTGCTGGGGCATTGCGCAACCCTAAAGGCATGATAAGGTATTTGTAAAGACCAAACCTAGTTATTAATGTGGTCTTGCACTCATCAGACTCCCGGAGGCACACACCATATTAAGCTAATCTTAAGTCTAGTTTACTGTATATCACTCTCTTTTTAATGGAATTAATGGCAAAGGGTATCTGTTCCTTGCAGTGATGCGTTTAAGCGCCTTACAGTCAAAGCACATCACAATAAATCCTACTGCAGGGAAGTTTACCCTCAGATTGAAGGTCAATTTGACAATCAACGGGGAGGTTGAGGTGATAAACTTCACTGTGAAGCAGTGTCTGACAAGTCTTTTCTTTCTCAAAACAGTTAGTGTGACAATATTGAGCCAAAACAAACAGGTTTCTAGATGTCCAGTCAATAGTTGAGTTATGCTGATGTAGCCAAGAAATTCCAAGAAATCTTCACAGTTAGCTGTGGAGTTTGGGTAACTACTGGGCCAGATGAAATTTCTCTCCCATCAGTATCATGAATTTTTTCCACATATCTTTCTCTATCAAGGATAGGACTACCTTGCCCTCTCGCAAATGAAGGGTCCATAAAGTTTGCAGTTACCCCAGAGTCAACTGTAACCTTTTTATTGGGTACCTACTGTAACTATACTTGTACATGAAAATTACTCATGGAACTCTCAGAAGTAGTGTTGCAGAGTTCTTTACTGCCTTAAAACCCTCTTCACCTGGAAGTTGGGTCTGAACAAATACCAGGCTCTGTCATCCATTATTAGGTCTTGCTATATCCATCGCATAAGCGATGCTTTGCGAGAATTAAGTGAGGGGCTTTTAAAAATGCTCCCAAAGTCTGCAGACGGATCAGGCACAGTGCATGTGCGCCGGGCGTGCGCACCATTTGTCCGCCTGCAGCCTTTGGAAGCAATTTTGCGGCCGCTTTGAAGTTCTTAGTGAGCCGCGCGGCCACTGAGAACATCAAAGCGGCCGCAAAAGTGATCACATCTCCTCCTCAGGCTTGACATGCTTTGGCACCTTCTTTAATCATTCCCTCCCTCCCGTTGTCGTGCCTTCACTCCCCCCGCCCTCCCTCCTGTTGTCCATGCCTCCTCGCCCTCGCATGTCCATCCCCACAATTGCAAATACTTGTTCCCAGTTTGGAACGGACCATGTATTTTTCTTCCAAAGGATTGTGCTTTATTATACAATGTGTAGTTTGTGTTCCCTTGCTTAATTTGCTTTTATTTTGGATGGAAGGGCTTTTGTTTTCCTGTTTGGGACGGACTGTGGTTTTCTCTTGAGAAGGAATTGTGCTTTGTTTTACGAATTGCTTTGCGTTTCTTGTCTAAAACTATTTTTATCTTCACGATTTATTTTGCTGCACGTTCTCTAATTAAGTCAGCTCCAATGCATCACATTAGCTGATTCCAACGCGCGAATCAATGTGCCCTGCACCAGGCACCAGTCTTGAAGCTCCCTAAGGCACCATAAGAGGTGCAAAGCCATCAATATGCTGAAGACTGCCTGTGACGCAGGCTCTGGAGCACGCCACGTGTCGACCCCAGCCGCGGGCACGCCCGTCAGGGTTTCAAGCCTTTGTCCTCACAAAGAAGACAGCGATGGAAAACGAGTGGTTAGAGGGGTTTTGTTCTTTAAACATCGCACATTGATTTATGGGAAAACCCTAATCTGTCTCTTCCTGTGATAAAAAGCATTGCTAGTGCGCAACAGGGTCGGACTGGACTACAGGCAGTCGGGCAGTGCCAAAGGGGCTGGTCTGAGACGACGGTGTGTGAGTCATAGTTTGTTTCACTATTTTGTGTTGTTTTTGGACTGTTTTTATTCTTGATTTCAATTATTAGCACATACATACATTTTGTGCAACAAGCACAGATCCATGCAGTCTGTTTAAACACCTATACAACATGGCCTTACAAATTCAAAATCGTCCCGATTGTAAGTGTGGGCCACTGATTTAGCCCCAAGATGTACTAATGGGCCACTTTTATTTTGGTGCCAGGTTTATTTTTCCTCCCCACCCAACTTTGTTGCACGGATAGGCTGTTCCTTTTCATCAAAGCACATCAAAAACGAGGTTCCCCTGTCAAAGTTCTCCTTGATATTAACATTTTGTGCCAATGCTAAATAGCCCCTAAATTAAATGGTCAACATGCCCTTACCGAATCTTCCGGGTAGTCATCTCAGTACATTAAAAAATTCTCCATTTGTTCAAGTCCTTCTGCGCTCTTTTTTCAGCGGGTGTTGCTTGTTAAGCATTTTTAATGCAGCGTTTAATCACCGTTAACACTCTTGAGGTGTCTCGTTTGTTATTGATGTCTGTATGATCTTAAATAAGTGCAAATAACATGTTGTGCAAAAACTATAAGTATGAACAGATAACACAAGTCTCGATCACTGGGGCCAGTCTCCCACCTTAGTTAGAATAGTTGTATCGCTTTTCTGCAGCCGCCGTGGTCCTGTGGACTTTGATGGAGTTTTGCAGTGTTCTGTTAAAATTTGACTTTTGGACTAACAGCCTGTAACCTGGTTGAAACTCCGCTACATGTGTTGGGATATGTACCCATTCCTACAACCTGAGCAGAGAGCCATGAACCAAATGGCCTGATTTTTAAATACATTCTTTGCAGCATGTGTTGCTGTAGATCACATGCTGTGCTCTGTTTAGTGTCTGACATTGCAGGTTAGTTTTCTTCGAAGAAGCTGTTTCGAGGTGACTTCCTACCTCTTAAACCCACCTTGCACCTGGGCACAGATTCCATTTTGGGGTATTTTTTTCTCCCTGCTATCGGAATCAGCAGTTTCTTTGTGCTCTTGATGTCTCGCTACAGAATTACAGAAGTCTAAAACCTTAACAACGAGACACAAGAATGCTCACTTAAAACAGGTCAATCAATCAGTCATTTGTTAAGCGTACGACATACCCGCTAGGGTCTCAAGGGGCTGGGGGCAGGGAGGGCCGCTACTGATCGAACAGCCAGGTCTTTAGTATCCTCCTGAAGGTCAGCAGGTCTTGGGTCTCTCTTAGGCTCAGTGGGAGGGTGTTCCATGTCTTGGCGGTGAGGTGGGAGAAGGGACGGTGGCGAGTGAGAGGTCGGCGGAGCGTAGCTGGCGGTTGGGGGTGTAGAAGGAAAGCCGTCTGTTGAGGTAGGATGGGCCGGTCTTGTGGAGTGCCTTGTGTGCGTGGATGAGGAGCTTGAAGGATATCCTCTTCTTGACGGGGAGCCAGTGCAGGTTTCTCAAGTGGGGGGTGATGGGGCTGTGTCGTGGTACATCGAGGATCAGTCATGCCGAGGCGATTTGGATGCGTTATAGTCGATTGATGAGCTTGGTCCGGGCTCCCGCGTAGAGGGCGTTTCCGTAATCGAGTCTGCTGCTGACAAGGGCCTGGGTGACTGTCTTTCTTGTATCTGTCGGGATCCATCTGTAGATCTTGCAGAGCATGCGGAGGGTGTTGAAGCAGGAGGAGGAGACGGCGTTGACTTGCTTGGTCATTGAGAGTGTTGAGTCGAGGATGTTTCCCAGGTTGCGTGCATGGTCGGGGCTGCCCCCAGTGCCGTTGGCCACCAGGAGTCATCCCAGGCTGACGGGTTGGAGCCGAGGATGAGGACCTCCGTCTTGTCCGAGTTCAGCTTCAGACGGCTGATCTTCATCCAGTCGGTAACGGACTTCATTCCTTCATGGAGGTCGGCTTTGGGGGTGATGGGGTCCTTGGTGAGGGAGAGGATCAGTTGAGTGTCGTCAGCGTAGGAGATTATGTTGAGGTCATGCTGTCGGGCGATGTGTGCGAGCGGGGCCATGTAAATGTTGAAGGTGAGGACGTTGAGTGCCTACTACTGCTTTAGAGCTTAATCGGACCTAGAAGTCCAGGACAGGATTGTATAAAAATGAGGAGCAATGGGAACACAACCTTTAATATTTGCCTTGCCTGTAATCATTTACTGTGGTCACACCATCATCCGGGGGTGCCCTTTTTGGCACCTCTGTCATTTTACCTGTGGAAATTCTACCTTGTAAGCTCAACAAACTCCAAAGAGCTAGTACATCACAAATGCTGTCCACAGGCTAGTATTTGCATAGGGCTCAATCGTGCGTTATCTAGTGTCTACCATGTAAACGCTTATAAGCAATGTTGGGGGTCGCAATTTTCAATGGCATCTTATGGTTTCTTTTGTGTCATAGCTTTAAGTACCCTGTTTTACCCACTTGTAAATAAAGTACCATCCTCCTTTAAAGTTCTAACTCTGAATGCGCATTCAGCTTATGTGCTATTTTATGTCACGGCATAATAGAGTCTCTAATCCTTGCTATCTTAGAGTAAGCCTCGACCTATCCACCTCACTACACATGGAGAGATAGGCATCTAAAGGGAGTAACCTTAGTTATTCAGTTGGTGTGCATTCGTTTGTGATAAATAATAAATCACAGTGCCCACCACAGACACTTCCCAGTAGGCATTTTGCGCCAGTAACACAGCCTGGTTAAAATCGACGTCAGAAATGTCAACATTGCTGCAAACCTCTGTGTGAGAAGTAGGTCTAGGATCATTGACCTATCAAATAATAAATTGCAGTTAGGCGTTTAGGATTTCGTAAATGATCTGCATGAAGAAAAAGTTCAAGTAACATTATTCGCTTTGTTGCAAGTCATTTTTAACATGATTTAATTTGTTGCTTGACAGTCCTAGGAAAGTAAGTTGGAGTTCACCATCTCTACTTCCAATCTTCATGGGACTGTTTTGCACGATTTAGAGTTTGAACATCCTTTAATGCTCCTGTAGTTAGATGTAGACTGGTTAATGCTCTAATATATGCTGGCAGTGGTAATGATTATTTTCGTGTGAGCCTAAACAACCACATTTATTAACAGCTTCTCTCTTTTCCAAGTGGATGTAGGGCTTCTGCTGTGACTAGCGGTTTTTCAATTTTTGTTTGTTGATGCCAATACTTGTTAACCAGATAGTCTGTTTTAGGATAGATTGCATGCATAAACTTGTGTAGCCTTTTGGTGGCTGTGCTTTGTTGTTCTAACCAGTGTGGCTCACTGGTTAGAGGCGGCAGACCCGAGAGCAGAGGACGGCCCGGGACCAGGGTTCGATTCCCGGCGCGGCAGGTTTCTGGACCAGGGTCAGCGGACTCGATAATTCTCTCGCCTCGGTGCCCACTCTGATCAGCGATCACACTCGGCAACTCTGGGCATTAGCTTGCCTCATCTTCACTAACGGCCCCACCAGACCGCGGGGGATGCCTGGTCTCACCCTGGAGATACCCATTAAGGGACCATCTCTCAGGGAAGCCAGGAAGGGTTTCGCAGTGGTCGAAGCGCCTTGGGACCCTACGGTTAAGTAGTGCGCTATATAAATGCCTATACATTACATACATACATTACATTAGAAGCTCTACACTTCTAGTACTTGTGTTAACATGCGTACACTAGTAATTAATACTTGCCCTGGTTTGAACCTCCAAGTGCTTTGCATTTTCGACAGCTTATTTGTGGCTTCCACCAAGAAGTTGCATGATTTACGATTGTAAATTCACATTTCTAATTCTTAAAAGTTTACTTTCTATTCTGTCTGTAATGCAACTGGTGCACATGTAAAACACTCTGATACTTTTGGGTCTAGTTCGCGCTATATAAAACAACAAAAAAAAAAGCATTTGCAATGCAATAGGTCTCACATTACTGAATGTTTGAGCTTTTGGTGTTGCATTATTATTAGAAATGCCAATAGCTCAAACTTTAATTATGTGAGACCTATTGCATTGCAAATGCTTGTTACGAATGGAATGAACCACACATTTGCAGTCCCCATACTCCAGTAAAATAGAATGAAAGCTACTCTAGATTGATTGCTAGAGAAGGGGTGGGTTTACACATAAAAGCTGGGTGGCATTGATTTAAAAAAGTAGCAAATTTAGATGATTCACCATAAAACTGTCCTGAAGCACTAAAGGAACAGTGTGTGGAGTAATTACATGGACTACTGGAGTTGCATCTCCTCCTCTGCTCGCACCCTCTACTCTACATGGTGTGGGTTGAGAATAAGTGCGAATAAAAGTAGATGGTTTGATGAAAAAGTTTTGGTCTTGCACCTCCAAAGGTGGTTTATTTTTTCCCATAGCTAACACCGTTTTTTTGGAATTCATCTAACGTTTGTGCTAACTGTTGAGTGGTTTCTTTCTGGCTCTGTTGCACCGTTTGGTGCAAATCCTTAGTCTCATTTTGTTAAGCTATTAGTAGATTGACTATATCTGCTAGGGATGTGTTTTGAGACTCCATCTTGTTGGACAAGGTAGGCCTGTTATTCTGTAACATGTTAGTGAAAACCTGTATTTTCCTTTAGGTTGTGCAATTTTGTAGGAGTGAGATGTAATGTCCCAACGTCACCTAAAACACTGTCACCACCTGAATCCTGTTGATAATTTTAAACGGTGCCAGCCGCCGGGGGAGAAGGGAAGTGGATTGAGAAAAGAATAACGTCCAATGTTCAGACTGTTCCCCTTTAAGCGAAGGTACTTTACACTGGCCCCCTCTCAGATCGCTAGTGGCAGTGCGTATACGTGAATCTATCAAAACAAATGAGATTATGTAAGTAGTAGGATATTTCTAACATAAAGCCCTTTCAATAGCTCTGCCTCTCATTCAGCTGACCTAGAACTACCCTCTTTCTCACCTAAGGCTCTAAATATAGGACCACATAATAGGCTTTGAGTGTCTCCCAAAAGGAAAGAAATAATGCATTCCTGTGAGACTTTCTGGTGTAATATCTATTGCTAGCAATCCATCTTTTGGAGCCCTCTTGGTTACCTGATTTAGCTCCCAGGTAGGACAATTGCGTTGAGATGTGGTTCTATGAAAACGGACTCAGGATTTTGGTGATGTCGAACCATATTTAGTGAGTGCAGATAATGTGGAGTGAATTCGTGACGTTAGCTAGCGAGTACATTACGTATTTGGAGATTTCGTTTCGAACATGGGTTCCATTTTGTTTAAGTCTCCATTTTGTCTTGCCATCACGCAGGCCGACGAATATGGTTGAACGAATGAAGCGGCCTGGCCTTCATGTATTGGTATACATTAACAAGATCTTTCTTGACTCCGAGGTCAATTTCAAGGATCTGATTCCTTCACCTGAAGCTGACCCTGCAGAGTCAATTTCCCTGGTTTGATCGTTGTCTGAGATTGCCAAACACGTTTCAGGATATCGTTAACTTTTAGTCTCCTTACACATGCCTTATCTTGCTCACTATCAGACATTGTTTCCTTTTCTATGTTCTTTATTACATGCATTGTGCCTTTCAATTATGGGTTTGTCCGGCTTGTGGAGATTGGATTTGGGACATTCCCAATGATTAAATTTGGGTTGGGACATTGCAAACTGAGCTTTTCGTCATGTGATACTTTGTTTGAGAATGTACTCCATTGGTTAAATTTTTGCGCAGTGGGAGTGTATGTTTGTAAATGTGAATATTGTGTATAAAAGGAGATGTCTTGCTCTACGAATTTGAGCAGTCTCCTGAAATACCCCACGCTGTGTTTTTAGGATCACTGTTACTGGCTGCAGCTAATAAACTTGGTCTCTGACGCCACCCAGAAGTATTCTGTGTCTCTGTAAACCAAGAAAGGTGAATCCGAAGACTTTGGGCGTGCCCCTGGCGCCGCTGGGTTCTAAAAAGCCCAGTTCTTCAGTTGGCGACCACGTGGGGCGACTTCAGTGGTACCGGTCCAAGCCCGAAGATTGTGAGAAGCTTCGTGAGGAAATTCTGGAAGAGTGCCCCCACTTCATCGACCCCGGCATGTCGAATGTTGACTGAAGGTTTTTGCTGCAAGGCTTCCCCTTTCCGACGGCTACGAAGGACTGCTGCCCTGACTGTCGCCCTGTCTTGGACCCTTTTGTGATGATTTGCAGAGCGAGACGATAGACGGTCTTCTGTTGGCATGACAAGACATTTTGGTTAAATATAAGTGGGTCGCTCCTACGACTTGGTTTTGTTTCTTGAGTTCTTTGATTTGGTTTTTGCTAATACTAAAGCTCGTACATTTGCGAGTATATCGTGTTTGATAACCCCTTGAAGTTTGAAGCTATATTAGTGAGCGAAGATGCCTGGTCTTAGCAAACTTAGGAATTTGTTTTGTTGTAGTTGCAACAGGGATTCCCGATTGGAGGACTCGTGTCCGATACCTCCGGTTGGAACTCCGACTTATGAGCTCTATTCAAAGCATGGTGTGGATCCCATTATGTATAATGAAGTATGGGTCCGCTATACACGTAAATATGGTGTCTTAAAATGGCCACAACATGGTAGTTTCGAATCAGATGTTTTAGATAATTTGGAAGTTGCGCTATTTAGGAAGAAAGCCCGGGCGGCGATGTTTGACTCTTTCCGCCTTTGGCGTAAGGAAGCCAAACAGCGAGAAATTAAGCAAGCTAAAAGAGATAGGAAAGATAAGAATATGTCGATAATGCAAGCTGCTAGGCAGTTTAAAGAAGATGAAGAAGATCGTGCGATTGAGGTGTCAGATAGACAACATTGCATGGCCATTGATAAGTGTTATCCGGCTTTGTCACCTCCTGTCCCGAATGTGACTAAGGACCCTGAAAAGGATCCTCTGATGTCGCATTTGTTGAGTTCACCACCCCTTATGTGCAGAGTGTCTCCGCAACCACGAGTTGTTCAACCTCCTGCTGTTGTTCAGCCACCCGTTCTTCCACAGTTGGTTCTCTCTCCTCTGGTGCAGCCTTCTCTAGGGCCGCCAGCTTTGCCTCAAACTCCTTTACCTTCTACTCCTTTGCCTTCTTTTTCTACTGACCCTATGTCTTTGTCGCCTCAAAACACTTTGTCTCCTGTCCTCATGTTGACTTCTTCTCCTTCTGCTCGACAACGAATGACTGAAACTGTCACTAGCCTTTTTGGGTCGTTTAATATGACCCCAGTTTCTGTGCGGAAACAAACGCGTAGTCAGCTCCCTAGTTCAGAGGAGCGGACAGTGTTAGATCTCCTTGCTCGTAGATGGGTTTTGAATGCCTCCAGGTATGATCTGCAAGCGGTTATGGATGTTTTCCTACAGTGGGAAGCGCCAAAACAAAGGTATGTTTTTGATGTTATGTGTACTTTCCTCCATGAAGAGTGGGACGATACTAAATTGGGTCCGATTCCATCGGAGTTACTTAATGTTCAGTCGGATTTTGCTAAAGGGACGATAGTGGGTCCCGATGTTGAAGAAGCGGTAGAGACGCTTCTTGCGTTTAGGTGTAGACTTCCTTCTCAGTTGTTGTTTGAACCTGATCCTTCTGTTAGGAGAAAAGGGAAGCAGTATACTATGAGAGAAGTTCCTCCTGTATGGAGAGAGGAAGTTGTGGCTAATCTTAATCAGGGTATTCAGGGAGTACCGGCTCATTTTCAGCGTGTTTGGGTGCATGTTCCTTGGAAAAGAGCTGAAGTTCTGGCTCTTAAGCAGACTCTACCTGATCCCCGTAAAAATCCTGCGGGTTATTATAAGGAGTTGTCCCAGACCGTTGATGCGTGTGTGATGAATTTAGCTGATATAGATATGTTGTTGGGGAATGTAGTCCCTCAACCTTTGTGGGCGAAGATCCGTCACGAGGATCATGCAGTAGAGTTTGGAGATACGTGGGTTAATATTGTTGCTGCAGATGGTCGTCAAGGTGGAGGGGCTAAACCTGAGCCTTTAGTTACCGAACTCCCTGGTAAGATTATTACTTTAATGAAGACTTTGATGCCTCCTATGCGAGTGAATTGGGATGAGTTAGCGGCATGTAAGCAGAAGAAAGACGAAAGTGTGTCTGATTTCTTTACTAGATTTGAAGAAACATTCATCGATCACAGTGGTCTAGATATGAGTACGGAAGGTGGCCAAAGGTTGTTTGTGGATAAGTTTGCCTATAATTTGCTCCCAGAGCTTTGTAATAAGTTGAAGGACTCTGAGAGTTCATGGGCTGTTTCTTCTTCGGCCCAGATATTGGCTACTGCACAATATTACGAGAATAGAGATAAAGATGAGAAAGATAGAGCAGAGAAGAAGACTAAAGAATTGAAGACGAAGGTTCTTTTGCAGCAGGCGTATCCGCCTCGCCTTAATCAGCGTGAGTTTCAGCAACCCCCACAGTTTCAGAGATTGTTGCAGAAGCCCGAGTCTTTTCCGCAGCAAATTCCGTTAGGCCCTAATCAGTGTGCTTATTGTAAGGAAGAAGGCCACTTCAAGCATAGTTGTCTGATTCTGCTACAACGAGCGAATGGTACGTCTTGTGTGAGAGGTCGTGGTGTCCAGCAAGTACCTAGGGGTAGAGGACGTGGTGTATTCCCCCAGAATGGACGTTCCTTTCCCCCACAGAATTTTATGAATTGTTTTGATCAACAGAATGCCGTGACTGATCAGTCGGCTCAATATTATGCTGATGATTACTATGTTGAAAGTGAGAATGCTGACTTTAATGATTGCTAGGACAGCCATAGACAAAGAGAGGGAGTAGTGTCAGTTCCAGTAGACCAGAGTGGACCTTATGTTGAAGTGATTACATCAGGTGTGTCAGGACCTTTTCTTTTGGATACTGGTGCGGTAAAGAGTTCTATCATGTACTCTAAACTCCCTGGCGCACCTTTGTCTGGCTTGACGAATGTTTCGGTAGGTTTTTCTGGCGCCCCAGTTCGTGACCCAGTTTCTTGTCCTTTGTCTCTTTCTGTTGGGCCTTGTGAATTGGAAGCACCTCTAATTCTAACGACAGGTTGTGGTGAGAATCTGTTGGGTTTGGACTTGTTGAAAAGATTGCATGCAACATTGTATTGTTCTCCTTCGGGAGTACATCTTACATTGGGTAAGAGAGTGATTTCTCCGATGTATTTGTCTAAAGATCGGCTTCCACTGGAATTGCGTCCTCTCCCTGATACTCTCTGGGCTACGGGTCCAAATGATGTTGGCCTTTTGCAGATTCCACCATACGTTGTTACCCTCAAGGCGAATGCTAAGTTGCCGCACATTCCACAATACCGAATCTCTAGTGATGGTGAGAGAGCTCTTTTAGCGATTATCTATGATTTGGTTGAGAAAGATGTTATTGAAGAAACGAGAGGTAATGTGTGTAACAGTCCAGTTTTGCCTGTTCTTAAACGTACTGACTCTTCTCAACCACCTGTGTATCGGTTTGTGATCGACCTTCGCGAAGTGAATAAGATTGTTGTCCCGCAGTTTCCTGCTGTCCCGGACATTACTGCTTTACTGACTATGATCCCTGCTTTGGCTGCTTGGTTTTCTGTTATAGACCTGAAGAATGCTTTCTTTAGTATTCCTATTGCTGAAGAAAGTAGAGATATTTTTGGCTTCTCTCTAGGAGGCCGAAGCTTCCGGTTTAAGCGTGCTCCTCAAGGTTATTGTGACAGTCTATCCATCTATAGTCAGGCTTTAAAGACTCAGCTTGATTCTTTTGTTCTGCCTTCTAGTGCAACTCTTATTCAGTACGTGGATGATTTGTTAGTTGCTGCTGATGATGAAGAGATTTGTAAAGAAGTTACGCTTTCTTTGTTACGGCATTTGTCTGACCTCCATCATAAATTATCACTTTCGAAGTTGCAATATTGCCGCCAAGAAGTGACCTACTTAGGTCATCTCTTGTCGAAGGAGGGAAGACGATTGACCCCAGAACGTATACAAGCGATTGCGCAAATGTCTGTACCATCTACACAGAGAGAAGTGCGTGCTTTCTTGGGTATCACTTCGTATTGTAGACAGTGGATTCCGAATTTTTCTTTGTTGACGAAACCTCTGTTGGCACTTACTCTTAAGGATACACCAAATCCTCTTCCTTGGTCTGACGAATGTCAGAAAAGTTTTTCTGAATTGCGTGATGCGTTGTGTTCTGCGCTGGTGTTGGGTACCCCCGACTACAGTAAGCCTTTTACGCTTTACGTGCAAGAGAGAGAAGGATGTGCGTTGTCAGTGTTGACACAACAATTTGGAGACAAGCAACGCCCATGCGCGTATATTTCAGCTACTTTAGATCCAGTAGCTAAAGAGTTGCCGAGTTGTTTGAGAGCTACAGCGGCAGCAGCTGTTTATATCCGACATTCTGCTGGTCTGGTATTGGATAATACGTTGATTGTGATGGTCCCACATGCAGTGGATACCTTATTGAATAAAACAAACACTCAGCACCTTACTAGTGCACGTTTGTCAGGTTATGAGTTGACGCTTCTGGCTAGTCATGTGCATATAAAGCGGTGCAACACATTGAATCCAGCTAAGTTGTTGCCGATTTCTGTAGAGACAGATGTTCAGGAACAGCATGATTGCTTTCTCTGGACGGAGGAAGAAACGAAGGGTAGAATTGATCTGAAAGATACTCCTCTTTCGAATTCTGATGGTCCTTATGGGTAGACGGTTCATGCTTTAAGCTTCCGAATGGTGATATGACTGCAGCGAATGCGGTTACAACTTTGCACACGATTGTTGAAGCTGCACGTATTCCACAGAATTCAGCTCAAGCAGCAGAGTTGATTGCATTGGCAAAAGCGTGTGTGTTGTCGAAAGGAAGGAGAGTGACTGTGTATACCGATAGCCAATATGCGTTTGTTGTTGCTCATAGTTTTAGACGTTTGTGGAGAGAAAGAGGATTTCTTACTTCCCATGGTACGAAGATTCAGCATGGACAGTTGATGAATGAATTTCTTGGGTCACTTACTTTGCCGACACAAGTTACGATTGTGAAATGCAGTGCACTTAAGAAGGTTACGGATGATGTTGGTCGTGGTAATGCATTTGCGGATGAAGTAGCGAGAGAAACGGTGAAAGATGTGACAAGTCGAATGTATGTTGCAGGTCCTGCTAGATGGGTTCCGGAAAGAGGAATGTGTGAAGAAACAATAGAGAGTGTGAAATCGATTCAGGCTGAAGCTACTGAGAAAGAATTGAATGTGTGGAGAGAGATTACGGGAATGTTGGATTCGACTGGCTGTTGGATTGAGTTGTCAGAACACCAGCGATGGTTGGTGCCTGATGCGTATGTGCTTCCAGTGGTTACGATGGCACATGGATTGGCTCACATCAGTTCGGAAGGGATATGTAAGTTGTTGGCTCCAGTATGGCAGAATGCTGGAATTCCAAAATGTGCTGAGAATCTGGTGAAAAATGGTATGGTTTGTTTGATGCATAATCCTGGTAAGGGAACCCCAACTCCAGCAGGTCATTTTGCTCCTCCAACGTATCCGTTTGAGGTTCTACAGTTGGACTTCATTCATATGGAGAGATTCAACAACCTAAAGTATGTCCTTGTGGTTGTTTGCGCCTTTTCCTGATGGGTAGAGGCTTATCCCCTTAACCCCTTCCATGCTGGGCCGTTTCCGCCGCTGTGCGGTAAAAAAAAGAACAGGGCGGGGCCGTGACGAACCCCAGCCATCATCAGCACACGAGCGCCGCAGAGCGTGACGGCTGGGGTTCGTCACCAGCATGGAAGGGGTTAAGGATAATACTGCCTTATCTACAGCCAAGGTTCTGTTGAAAGAGTTCTTCCCTAGGTTTGGATTGCGAGAATGGTATGGAGTGACAACGGAAGTGAATTTGTGGGTCAGATTATGAAGAACGTGTGTGCAGGTTTGGGAATAAGGCAGAAATTTCATGCTGCGAATCACCACCAGTCAGCTGGTTTGGTTAAATGCTACAATGGCACCCTTAAGTTGAAGTTGGCTAAGATACAAGCGAGCTCTGGCCTAGCATGGCCCGTTGCGTTGCCATTGGCACTTTTGTCCACAAGAACGAAAGTACATTCTCGTGTGAGACTTAGCCCATACGAGATTGTTTTAGGTCGCCCGGCGAATGTTTGGGGTGTGCCGAGGCCAAAGAAGTATAGTGACATTGAGTACCCTATGTTGGTTGACTATTTACATGACTTGACTGATAAAATTGCGTGTTCTTCACCAACAGGTGCACGATACCTTACCTTCAGCTTCTGTGGATGCAGGCCACTCGATTCAACCTGGGGATTGGGTGCTAATCCGGAACTTCCAAAGGACGAAGAACCTCGAGCCGAGGTGGAATGGTCATTTCCAGGTCCTGTTAACGACTCGAACGGCAGTCAAGGTTTTTGGCAGGAAAAACTGGGTGCACGCCACCCACTCCAAGAAACTTCCACTTCCTTTACCATATGACCGATGGCTTGCTGATGGTATTGCTGATTCAGAGAACGAGAGAGTTGTGGAGTTTGTCCCCTTTAGTGATGCGCATTTGAAATGGACTCAGTCGAAATGTGCGGATGATGAAGTTTTACAAGAAGCTTTGCCTCCGCTGATGAGACTCGACACTACACATCTAGAGACATGGGTGAACTATACTCTATCAGACAAGAGACTTTTTTGTCTTTTTCTTTTTCGAACCACCATCCGGGTTCAGCTGCAGGGTCACGGTATAAGTTCTTAAGGGGTGACCCGCGTATTGACACAAGGTCTGCGGTTCCGGGAGTGTCTAGGATGCATGGACACACACTTAAGTGAAGAGGGAAAATTGCTGTGAGCAGCACGGTAGAGGATGGAGTCTTTTGTAATGCATAGAGTGTTGAGAAAATCAATCAGGAGTTTGTTAAAGCGCAACTACTCACCCGTAAGGGTCTCAAGGCGCTAGGGGTGGGGGGGTGCAGAAGATGAGATTGTGTACATTAGTCCGTAACAAATGTTTTATTATATTGTGTTCTTTTGTGTTCTTAAGTATCACATTGGCTTGTGTGGGTTGGATTGTATATGCTACACCATTGATTTCTACACCCACTACCCAACCTATGCTTTCTTCTACTACTGTTTCTTTGCATCAATTCTATACGTTGCCTGAACATGAACAGACAAGACGATCGGAGTCCGTTAACAACTCATTTATACAGCTTTTGCATCAGCATCAGTTGGTAGTCAATACTACAAATTGTTGGGTATGTGGTCTTATGCCTCATACGACAGATAGAGGTATGCCATATCTGGTTTTGCCTTTTTCTTCCAATGGGTCTGTATGGGCTTTGCAGACCATGTTTATCTATGCGAATGAGGTATACCCTATGCGTTTCATGAGAGACAACCCGAGCAATAGTGCTTTGATAAAGGGAATAGTAGATATGACTTGAGATATCGATGCATACAATGCTATCCCTAAGGATGAAGCGCAGGTATATATTGGTTGGAATGTCACTGAGTATAGCACTAGTTTGACAGAGAAGGAGAGACGAAAGAGGTCTCCCCCGATTTGGATTGTACCCCATCGAGGCCACTTTTGTCTACGAGGTAATGGTCGAAATCCGAGAGCTCAGCTAGGTGAGAGTGTGTGTGCTCAAACCTATGTTTATACATCTCAGACTTCTCCTCCGTTTGTGCCAGCTAAAGGTAAATATTTTGTTTGTCACAATAGAGCCTATACATGGTTGCCACCTTATTTTTCAGGCACATATTATGTGGCGTTTTTGCTTCCCCCTACATACACGGCTACTGTGGATTATCACAGAACAAGATATGTTAGAGGTGTCTTTGATCAGGAAGATACCGCAGCACAGGAAGTAAGAGATTTTTTCAAGGGTTTCCTACCCCTTTGGGGTCCTTTGGCCAATAGCAGGAATATATGACAGCTTACGAGAGTGGTTGAGGCCACTATAAATAAAACTGCAGGTGCTCTCAGTAATATTACAGTGGAGCTCCAAGCTGATCGTGTTATGACATTGCAGAATCATGTTGGGTTAGATGTCATACTTGCTGATCGTGGAGGGGTATGCAAATTGATTCAATCTAGTTGCTGTACCATATAATCCCCGACAGTGTACCAAGCCTTTTCCAGATTGCAGAAGGTTTCTGAGTCTATTCATGTAGACGAAGGGAACTGGTCGTTGATTGGATGGTTTTGGGAACTGCTGTCCAAATGGGGATGGAAAGTTCTGATTTTCCTTGGTATGGCTTTAGCTATTCTCTTCTCTTGTTGTCTTTGCATCTAGTGTGCTCCCGCCATGTTTAGTCTTTGTGCTACCACGTGTGTGCGGAGACCTGTCTCGAGAGAAGTAGAGAGTAATAGGATGATGCTCCAGCAACACCTAGATGGTCTGATGAAGATTGATATAGACCTAGATTCAGATTGACGTGAGTTTAGGTTATTGCCTACGTAATGGCAAAAGGAGGGTCTGTGGTTCTATGCAAACGGACCTTGTCACGTAAGGTTATGGTTCCGTCAGGATTTTGGTGATGTCGAACCGTATTTAGTGAGTGCGGCTAATGTGGAGTGAATTTGTCACGTTAGCTAGCGAGTACATTACGTATTTGGAGATTTCGTTTCGAACATGGGTTCCATTTTGTTTAAGTCTCCATTTTGTCTTGCCATCACGCAGGCCGACGAATATGGTCGAACGAAGGAAGCGGCCTGGCCTTCATGTATTGGTATACATTAAGTCAAGTCAAGTCAAGTCAAGTGATTTATATAGCGCGCTACATACCCATAGGGTCTCAAGGCGCTTGAGGAAGGGTGGGGAATTACTTGTCGAATATCCAAGTTTTAAGTTGTTTTCTGAATGCTAGGTGGTTCTGAGTGAGGCGAAGGTGGGTGGGAAGAGAGTTCCAAGTTTTAGCTGCCAGGTAGGAGAAGGATCTACCTCCCACGGTGGTTTTGTTGATGCGAGGTACAGTGGCAAGGGCTTGGTTCGAGGATCGTAGCTGACGGGGGGGGGGGGGTGTAGAAGGACAGTAGTGTGTTGAGGCATTCGGGCCCAAGTTCATAAAGTGCTTTGTGTGCGTGGGTTAGGAGGCGGAAAGTAATCCTCTTATTTACGGGGAGCCAGTGGAGGTTTTTCAGGTGACCAGAGATGTGTTCCTTACGCGGGATGTCTAGTATGAGCCTGGCTGAAGCGTTCTGGATGCGTTGGAGTTTTTTCTGGAGTTTTGCGGTGGTACCGGCGTATATGGTGTTACCGTAGTCCAGGCGGCTCGTGACCAGTGCGTGGGTGACCGTTTTTCTACTTTCAGTGGGGATCCAGCGAAATGTTTTTTTGAGCATGCGAAGAATGTTGAAGCAAGATGATGAAACGGCGTTGACTTGTCTGCTCATCGAGAGTGAGGAGTCCAGGATGAGGCCCAGGTTCCGTGCGTGGTCCGTCGGGATGGGTGCTTTTCCAAGGGCCTCTGGCCACCAAGAGTCATCCCAGGCGGAGGGGGAGGTGCCTAAGATGAGGACTTCTGTTTTGTCTGAGTTCAATTTCAGACGGCTGTGCTTCATCCACTCGGCTACTTCTTTCATTCCTTCGTGTAAGTTGGTTTTGGCGGTGTTAGGGTCTTTGGTGAGAGAGAGGATCAGTTGAGTGTCGTCAGCGTAGGAGATGAGGTTGAGATTGTGTTGGCGAGCGATGGTCGCAAGGGGGCTCATGTATACGTTGAAGAGGGTGGGGCTGAGTGAAGATCCTTGTGGTACACCGCAGATGACTTCAGAGGCCTCTGACATAAATGGTGGGAGGCGGACTCTCTGGGTTCTTCCGGTAAGGAACAAGGTGATCCATTCCAGTGCTTTTCCTTGGATTCCGACGTTTCTGAGGCGCTGTAGAAGGGTGCTATGGCAGACTGTGTCGAATGCAGCGGAGAGGTCGAGGAGGATGAGGGCGACTGTGTCTCCATTGTCCAGTAGAGTTCGAATGTCGTCAGTTGCTGCGATAAGTGCGGTCTCAGTGCTGTGTTTGGCTCGGAAGCCGGATTGTGAGGAGTCGAGGGATTTGTTGGTTTCGAGGAAGGTGGCAAGCTGGTTGTTGACAGCTTTCTCGATGACTTTGGCCGGGAATGGAAGAAGCGAGATGGGGCGGTAGTTTTTGAGTTCGGTGGGGTCAGCTGTGGGTTTTTTCAGAAGGGCGCTGAGTTCTGCGTGTTTCCAGCTTTCCGGGAAGGTGGCGGAATTGAGGGAGAAGTTGATGACATCTCGGAGGTGTGGTGCTATGATGGAGTCTGCTTTGTTGAAGATGTGGTGAGGGCATGGGTCAGTTGGGGATCCTGAGTGGATGGAGTTCATCAGGCGGATGGTGTCCTCAGTGGAGATTGGGTTCCAGTCATTAAGGATGTTCAAGGGGGGTGAAGGTCCTGCAGAAGGTTGGGTGGGTTGGTCTCCGGGTCAGTTGTCGAAGCTGTTGTGGATGTCTGCGATTTTGTTGTGGAAGAAGGTAGCTAGGGAGTCGCAGAGGGCTTGGGAGGGGGTGATGTCGTTGGAGTTGGCTGATGGGTTGGTAAATTCTTTGACGATGTTGAATAATTCCTTGCTGTTGTGGGCGTTGTTGTCTAGTCGGTCTTTGAATGCGGCTTTCTTGGCAGACCGGATTAGTTGGTGGTGTATGCGGGTGGCGTTTTTGAAGGCGTCCCTGGTGCTGGTGTTTGGGTCTTTTTTCCAGGCCTTCTCGAGGGAGCGACAGAGTTTCTTTGATTTCTTAAGATCATCGTTGAACCAGGAGGCGTTTTTGCTGCCTAGTTTGATTTGACGTTTTTTCAACGGTGCTAGGATGTCGGCGCTGTTGGATAGCCATTGGGTGAGGTTAATGGCTGCTTGGTCGGGGTTTGAGGAGTGGGCGGGGGGGGTTTAGATGAAGCGATGAGGACATGTTTGATGGTGATTTTGTTCCAATTTCTTCGCAGGGTGGATTGAGGAAGGTTGTGGATTGTGGTCTTATTGTAGATAAAGTGAACGCATCTGTGGTCCGTCCAATGGAGAGCTGTGGTGTGACTGAACGAGACATGTTTGCTGGAGGTGAAGATAGGGTCGAGTGTGTGACCTGCAATGTGGGTGGGGGTAGTGACAAGTTGTTTGAGTCCGAGGTTGGCGAGATTGTCCAGAAGGGTGGTGGCGCTGCTGTCATTGCTCTTATCCAGGTGAAAATTGAGGTCTCCCAATAGAATGTAGTCCTCGGAGGGGAGGGCGTGTGGGGTGATAAAGTCAGTGATGTCGTCACTGAATTGTGCACGGGGACCTGGGGGCCGGTAGAGGAGGGTGCCTCTGAGTGTGGTCTTGGGGTCGGTGTGAATCTGGAAGTGGAGGTGTTCGGCGCTGGCAAGGTTGGCGTCTGAGCTGGTTGAGATGCGGATGGAGTTCTTATGGACGATAACGATTGACTCAGAGGTGAATTGCAAGGATCTGATTCCTTCACCTGAAGCTGACCCTGCCGAGTCAATTTCCCTGGTTTGATCGTTGTCTGAGATTGCCAAACACTGTTCAGGATATCGTTAACTTTTAGTCTCCTTACACATGCCTTATCTTGCTCACTATCAGATATTGTTTCCTTTTCTATGTTCTTTATTACATGCATTGTGCCTTTCAATTATGGGTTTGACCGGCTTGTGGAGATTGGATTTGGGACATTCCGAATGATTAACTTTGGGTTGGGACATTGCAAACTGAGCTTTTCGTAATGTGATACTTTGTTTGAGAATGTACTCCATTGGTTACATTTTTGTGCAGTGGGAGTGTATGTTTGTAAATGTGAATATTGTGTAAAAAAGGAGATGTCTTGCTCTACGAATTTGAGCAGCCTCCTGAAATACCCCATGCTGTATTTTTAGGATCACTGTTACTGGCTGCAGCTAATAAACTTGGTCTCTGACGCCACCCAGAAGAATTCCGTGTCTCAGTAAATCAAGACAGGTGAATCCGAAGACTTTGGGCGTGCCCCTGGCGCCGCTGGGTTCTAAAAAGCCCAGTTCTTCAGAGACCAATATAAATTTTAGACTAGGATAGGGGGAACAATCATTCAAGATTGAAATTCCAAAGAGGACATTTGGGGCCAGATGTAGGTATTAAAATACCGGTCGGTAACGGCCGAAAATACCAAATTTCGGCTGTTACCGACCGGTATTTGGATATTGAGATGTAGGGGTCAAAAAAACCTTCTGAATCGGTAAATTTACCGATTCGGTAAGTTTACCGATTCGGTAAATAAGAAATGGGAAAAATGACTTTTGAGATGTAGGTAACCTCTAAAATACCGAATTTGCATGAAATTCGGTATTTAAGAGTCAGTATTTACCATGGATTGAAAGCAGGTGGTAACCAGGTGCAGGCTATGAAAAAGGGCCCAAAATTCAACAGTTTGAACCAGAATGGCGGCATTCTACGTGATAGCGAGGCGGCCACGGCTACAGGCAGAAGGAGAGAGGGTCTGGAGTAGGGAGGAGCAGAGGATCACCTTATTCCAACTAACTGAGGCAGAGATCCTACAAATGTACAAGCTACACCCCCAAACCATCCTGGACTTGATCAGGGACCTGCACCCACTTTTGAAGCACCCAACCCCAAGGGCGCACGCCATCCCACCCCATGTGCAGGTGCTGTGTAGCCTACACCTGCTTGCCTCTGGGAGTCACCAGAGTGTGATTGCTGCGGTAGATGGGGTGTCCCAGAGCTGCCTGTCCTGTTTCTTTAGGAAGTTCCTAGAGGCCATGATGCAGAGAATGCATCATTACATCAGCTTCCCTGAAACACACGCAGAACTGCTCAGGACCAAGACAGACTTCTATCAAATAGCACATTCCCCAACATCATCGGCTGTATTGATGGCACCCACATCCCAATTTGCCCACCAGCTGCCACAGTGTACATTTACAGAAACAGGAAGTCGACCCACACAATAAATGTACAGGTAATCTGTGATGCAAACTACCTTATCACGGAGATAGTGGCCAAGTTCCCAGGAAGTACCCACGACTCCTACATCTTTCAGAACAGTGGGATCTACACACGCCTGACAGCGGGGGAATTTGGCGAAGGATACCTGCTAGGTGACACACTGTGTGACACTCCCTTGATACATATTGCAGATGTATGTGTATGTGTGCAAGTGAGTAATATCTTTATCATTTTCAAATAGAGGATAGTGCATATGCCGTCCGCTCCTTCATCCTGACAACCTACCTCAACCCTTCAACCCCCAGCCAGAGGCGATACAACAGGGCACACAGATCAACCAGGAACATTGTCGAGCGCACCTTTGGGCTGTTGAAAAGCAGGTTCCGCTGCCTCCACAAAAGTGGAGGGGGATGCCAGTATACACCAATAACCTGCGGTAAGATGATTGCAACTTGTGCAATATTGCACAACCTTGCGACTAAGAAGGGCACCGAGGTGGAATTGAGCGACTATGAGGACCATGATGATGAACATGCACTGCTTGAACCCAACACAGCAGGAGCTGCGACACCAACAGATGGCAGACACAGACGGGCAGAGATCACACGCAACTACTTTTAAGTAAGTAAAGAGACACAGACAGGTGGAGTATGCACCCAACGTAGTTTAATATTTGGCACTACGCAGGTATTCAAAAGCACAAATGTGCAACACAAATGTCATCCATGTAATAATGGTAGTCCTGGGTCACTTCCCCATTAACTGTAAAAGTCATTTCCGGCCACGCCTACCAGTGCTAGATGTAAGTGGCTGGCTTTCTTCACTGTGCGTTTGGGCTGTTGGCTCACCATGGTGCCTGCTGCTCCTCCGTGTCTCCACAACAAGGGGGCTTGTCATGCTGCTCCTACTGGTGCTTTCCTCACTTTTTGGGACGTCCAGGGCAGCAGTTTGTGCTGTCTGTGCATTCATCATCAGCTCTACAGCACTGGTCAAACTAGCAATTCCCCTAGACACCTCATTGCTGTTGTGGGTGAGTCCGTCTTGCATGTTAATCCATCGTCTGCATAGCAGGGAAGTGGCTGTGGCCAGGCGGTTTATTGCTTTACTTTGCTGCTGCGCAAGCTGCCTCTCCTTGCGACTTGCTAACATGTCCTGGTCCAGTTTGCTGCACAGAAGCTGCACTGATTGTGTCATGTCCCGCATCCCTGCAGCCATCTCCTTGTTAACATCGACCAGTTCTCTAATGCCCTTCCCTATCTCTCCAACATTTGTGTTCAGGTTCCTCATCTGCGTTGCACAGACAGGATGGCCTTCCCCTGCATCCTTTGGATTTTCACCATGCTACCCTCAAGCCCACGGAAGACACTGGGACCCTCCACATGAGCTGCTACAATGCTTTCTCTGTGCCTGCGGCGTCTGCTACCTGTACGGACAACCTCTGCACTGGACTGCTGTGTGGCAGGGCTACCTTCCCCAGGCAAGGTTGATGTGTCATCCTACTCCATGTCACCCGCTGATGACTCCATTTGGACAAGTGGGGCAACTACATGCCTCCTGTTCTTTTGTGATGCAGGAGTTGTCAGAGGCAGTGATGCAGGCAGTTCAGGTGAGGACAGTAGCAGAGGGGAACCTGAACGTTCTGGGGACACCTGCAGATGTGGAGACATTTCTGGGTCTTGGGATGGTGGCTGTGTAGTTGGTGCACCTGTGTCCTCTGTGACATTCTCTTCACTTGGCCCTGGCTCCTGGCTGTCATCCCTCTATGGTGCTGTGCCTTCCGTCTCCCTGGTACGCCTGCGAGATGTCTCGACTGTGGACATATAAGCGTACATTAGCTTGGTGCAACTGCCTCACAGCCACTACAATTAAATAATTTTCACTTGTACAATGTACATGTTGCCTGCGCTTCACTATGTCTGAAATGATTTGCCTAACTTGTTGCTTGCTGTGCTGTATGACATGGTCCTTCATTTACTGACTACATGTCACATAATGCATTGCTCCTGTATAGTGCTATCGCTACTGGACTGTGGTAAACTTTGCCACATAGGGTAAAGGGAAGGCTTATGGGGTGGGGGTGATTGCTGTGCATGCGTCTTACCTTTTCTGGTGGCAGCTCTGGCTCAGCTGTCTGCATCTCCCAGTCTACAGACGCTCTCTGGTTTAATGGTGAACCCCCCCAGCTCCTCCAGGTCAGTCAGAGGGGGTGCACTGTTCTTCCCTCCTCCAATTTTGTTTGCCTGTTTGTGGAGCTCACCAATTTTTTTTTGTCAGGCTCCTGAGGTCATACCACCTCTTTTTCAGGTCGTCTATGTCCATTGGAGTCACTCCTACAGCATTCACCTTTGATTGAATGTCCAGCCAAATCTTCCATTTGGCAGATTCAGTCACAGTCAGGGACAGCTTGCCAAACAATTTCTGGTGTTCCTTCACCACCTCCTCCACAAAGACCTGCAGCTCCATGTTGCTAAATTTTATTTTCCTCTTCCTCTCTGGCTGTTACTTTTCACTGCTGCTTGCCATTTTCACAGTTTAAAAGTGCAAAACCTTTTCTGTGGCTCAGGGACTCAGCTCAGCTCCAACTGCCTCTCCAGAACCTTTTAATTACTTGCAGCTGCCTGTGTAGCCACTTCCTGGTAGGGAGGGGGAGGGTGGTAGCACCTGATTGGCTGCCTGATTCAGTTTCACTTTTATTTGCTTTCCGATTCGGTATTTACCGAATCGGTCTTTACAGAATCTGTATTTCCCATTCATTCCTATGGGCCAAAAGGCCCATGGGAATGAATGGGAAATACCGATTCTGTGAAGACCGATTCGGTAATTACCGAATGACAGATTCCGATTTTTACCAATTCGGTAAAAAGTACCGAATGTTTACCTACATTGCATTTACCAATTCTAAAATACCGAATCAGTAAAGTTCGGTATTTTAGAGTCAGTGAATTCCATTTACCTACATCTAGCCCTTGGTCGCCAATCTCTGACAAATCGCATATTTCCAATCATTTTACAAGGACTTCAGAGTCCAAAGTCCTGATGCACAGATAAAGAGTATCCAGTATGGTAAGTATTACTCCAAACCACTTTTGTACTTTACACCGTGCTACCTTTTATGAGCAGTTCTTTGTAGAGTAAGGGTGCTTGTAACCTTTTATTTTTATCAGATCCTCTGTGTCCTTAATGAAGAGCAAGAATTCAGGCAAACATACAGTAGCCAAATGGGTGAAATAATGCGTGAGAGGGAAGAATTTAAAAAAACTGCTAGCAAGTCCATAGGTAAGTAAGTGGGTCCATTTAATTTTAATGATTGGCCCCATTAGTGCAATGTGTCCGGTTCGTGCCCCCACAGAAGACACGGATTCAGGGTTGAGGTTGCACTATTTAACTTTAATTATCTCAGCAGGAGAGCGCCGGGCGTCTGGTGCTCTCCAAGTCTAGTTCGCGAGTGCCTTCCAAAATGGCCACCGCGAGCTGCGTCATCACGCAGCATGCGGCAACTAGAGCGCGATACTACAGATCTCCCTCTTTTTACAATTCAATGGAAACTAAACATTCACATATCAATTTTTCTTATCTCCCATCCCCCAGTTCAAAGTCTCGGAATCTGGTAGGCTTCACCACCATTCTACCTGTCCGCGTGCGTCTTACCGGATTGGTGATGTCATTCCTAGGGCTGCTCTCTTCCGGTTTCACCATCTTGTCCTCACTTGCCCTGGGGCTCTCCCCTCTAGGAGTCTCTCTCACCTCTTCCCGATGTTCACCTGCAGGGGGGTTATCTTCATTTTTTGAACTCCGTATTGCTCAATCCTACCCCAGGGTCCATTTCTCTCTCTTGCTGTGGTTCCTCACCCTCCGGTGGGACTTGGTCTTGCGATGTTCTCACTCTTTCTTCATTGGTCCATATTAGGTCTTATTGCATTTGGACATGCGGTCTTGGTACCAGACATTTCCGTCACTGAGCAAGGCTGCTCTGTCGTACACCTCCTTCACTTGCAAGGGCGGGCTGTATTTACTGTCCCCTTTCCTTCGTAACATGGCCAGCTTGACCCTGACCCACTCCCCTTTTTCCAGGGATGCTTCTTTCACATTCCGTCTCCAGTTGTAATGCTCTGTGTATAACCTTTGTGCTTTCTCCAAGTTGTGCTGTACCACTGCTGGAGACCACTTACTCATGACTGTTTTCTCCTTCCACGCTAGATTATCATTAGTGAAGGGCTCACGTCCTCTCAGGATCCGGAATGGGCTGTAACCGGTGCTTATGACCCTGTTAAACCTTCCCACTAGGCCGTTGCCGGCAGGGTGGTATACTGACCTGTGTTTTGTCTTGATCCCATTACGCTCCATATACTTGTACCATTTTTCCGAGGTAAATTGTGGCCCATTATCGCTCAGAATGGTTCAGGGAATGCCGTCCCTTAGGAATGCGGTGGTGAGAAATTGGAGGACTGTTTCTGTGTCCATTTCCTCCTGTATGTGCACTCCAGGCCACTTAGAATATCTGTCAATCAAGACACATACGTATTTTAGAGTGCCCTGGGTTTCTAATATAGGTCCGAGAATGTCTATCAATACTTCTTCCCATGGATTCACCACATTGGTAAACCTCCCCAAGGCTGGTCTCAAAGGAGTTAGAGTCTTGTCTGCTCTTTGGCACTGGTCACATTCTCTTACATGCCTCTCCACTTGAATATCATTCCTGGCCACCAATACATCTGTTTCGTTCTCATTTTCATCTTCACGATACCCAGATGCCCTTTGTGTAGTACAGCTAACAGGTGAGGTATAAAGGCACTTGGGGGAACCACTTTGTCCCTTCTGTACACAAGTATCCCCTGATCTCCTATGGACAGTTCCTCAAGCACTTCGTATAATTTTCTAAGTGTCGATCTGAGATGTTTCTTTTCCGGCCATCCGTGTATCAGGCATTCTTTGACATCTCTAAGGTCACAGTCTTCTCCATAGGCTTTTGTCCAATCTTGGCCACTTACCACCCTCTCCGGATCCTCTGTGAAAGCTACCAGGGTTTCACTCTCGTCTGTCCCACTGGGAGCTTCCTTTATTGCTGTGGCCCTACTGAGGTAGTCAGCAATTTTGTTCCTTGCCCCTGGGATGTACTCCACATCGTACCTGTAGTCTAGCAGTTTCAACGTCATCTTGGCGATGCAGGGGGTTGAACTGGCATGGCCACTCAACGTGAGCACCTTAACAAGGGGTTTGTGGTCCGTCTTGAGTTTGAACTTCGTGCCCCATAAGAATAGGCAAAACTTCCCCATGGCCCACACTGTTGCTAGCATCTCCTTTTCTATTACACTGAATTTCTGTTCAGTGGGGGATAGGGAACTGGACGCGAAGCTGAGCGTTGCCATTTCTCCGTCATTCCTTTCCTGCATAAGGACTGCTCCCAGTCCTTTTTCACTGGCATCTGTCGTCAGTACCGGCTGCCCCTGAGGATCATGTCCTTGGAGAGTTACTGCTTTGCTAATGTCTTCCTTTATTGTGTTGAAGTCCTTTTGTGCCTCTTCAGTCCATGCAAATGACGTTTTGTCCCTTATGAGCTGCCTCAGGTGATGCGTCTTGGTGGCAAAGTGTTGCACAAATTTGCTGTAGTATTCAGCCATCCCCAAGAAGGACCTCACCTTTGTTCTTTGGTGCTGGAGCTTCGCATATGACAACGTTTGTCATTCGCCGCATGCGATTGTCTTCCACACCGGTAGCACGTGTTCGTACTTTCTTTGTCCTGCCTTCTCTGCTGTGGAGGCTTCCCTGTCCACCTGTTGGGTGCCTTTCCTCCTGTGGCCATGATTTTGCTTCTCCCTGCCGGTTCTGCATCATCGACCTTATTAACCACGGGCCTCGGGCGGATTCTCTTTTTGCTGCGTCCGCACATCTCCTTGACAATTCTGCTTTTTTCACCATAGCAATCACTTCCTTAAGCGTTGCATCGCCGTTCACCCATAGCTTGTCTTGTACGGTCTTGTTTGTTGTGTGCATTACTATTTGATCCTTTATAAATTTGTCGTGCAGGGCCTCAAATTTGCACGTGATCGCCAGTTTCCTCAGCGCGGCTACGTAGTCGTCTATCGATTCACCAGGTTCCGGCTTTCTCTGTTGAAAATTGTATCTATCTATGGACGTGCACACTGCGGGTCGATAATGGTTGTTTAAATCCTCTATCGCTTGGATGAATACATCATCATCTGCCGCAGGCCTGGGAGTGGGCACGAGGTTCTGGAAGACTCTGATCCCTACTGGGCCCAAGTTATGTAGTAGTATTCTCCTCTTCCTCTTGCTGGGGAAGGCTTCTCCATTCTCATCTTCAAGGGATTCTATGTAATTCATGAAGTATTCTCTCCAGTCCTCCCACTTCATCAACGGCTCCCCCGGTTTCGGTAAAAACGGGATAGGCGTTGTGAAAAAAGACGCTTGTGCACTCATCTTGGCGCGTCTTTCTGGCTCTGTTCCTTGTCCCCTCGGGCTGCCCGGTGCACTTGCACTCTCCTCTTGCGTCTGGGTCGGTTGGGGCCCTCCGGTGCCCCCTTCTGCGTGTCGCCCCGACTCCGCCAGGGTCTTAAACGCATTCTGGGTGTTTGTGCCCAGCTGTAGCCTCCTGGTGTGATGTCTGGCTCTCTTGTCTCCTCTTCGCCCTTAAGGAAGGTGGGGTCCCGGTGGGAATGGCTCTTTGCCTCCCCCCCACCACTGTGGTCCACTGCTCTCCGTACCTGGTAAGTTCCCTCTCTCTCGGGTAGCCTGTGCTGCTTGGCGCTATCCCCTGCCACGTTCTCCTGCAGTGCTTATGGCCCCTGATGATCCTGCTCCACGTGGGGACTCCTCATGTTTCGTGGGCCCGGTGCCTTTTTTTTTTCTCTCTGTAGGCTCCTTCCCAGTTTTTTCCCTTTTTTTTTCTAAAGGATCCCGCTCTCATCTCCACTGTAAGGTGTCCGGTTTGTACCCCCACAAAAGACACGGATTCAGGGTTGAGGGTGCACTATTTGACTTTAATTATCTCAGCAGGAGAGCGCCGGACGTCCGGTACTCTCTGAGTCTAGTTCACAAGTGCCTTCCAAAATGGCCGCCACGTGCTGCGTCATCACGCAGCGTGCGGCAACTAGAACGCAATACTACAATTAGGGCTCAGACACAGGTTTTATACACTGCTGGGCCTGAAAAACAGCACTGTGCGATGCATGTACTTCTGGGGGTGTGGCTTCCAATGCACAGCTCGTGGCCGTAACAAGTAAACTGCATTCTACCGTCCGAATAACGCCTCCAGGTCACGGCTGCTCCGTTGCACTCTTTACAGAGGCATTTCCCTATTGATACTCACAAAAACTGATTCAGGGGCCCCAGGACAACTGCCATTCTCCTGCATGACTGATGGACCAGGAGTGGTGTTAATCCCTTATCGGATTTTGGTGCTCCTTGCTGGACCTGTTTCTCTGGAAAGCACTCTTAATGAGAATTTAGCTTAAGACACATAGAACCCATTTGACCATACAGAAAGGAAAGTTTAACCTGTAAAAGTTTATTTTCAGATTCTAAGTCATGCAGAAATATGGTAATATTGTCAGAATCAATAAATCAATAAATCAGTGTGAAAAACTCATTTAGAGTACAAAATCGATTAAAGGTCAGGTCAGCAAAATACAGAGTATATAATAGAAGAACAATCTCGCATGGATTACCCTCATAAAGTCAGTTAGAAGGGGCACTGTAACACATCCAAATCTAGCATACTTTGATAGGGTTCTGAGCCATGGATTTGTTCTCTTCAATGCAGGTGCATACGGTTCCCACGGAATACACCAATCAGAATTAAATAGAGTAAAACAGTTGAAAGACAATACATTTTCAAAGTCTCTCATAATCCTACAACAAGGAGATTCCCACAGACAACACCTGTACAAGAACAAATATTGCTACATTTTGTGTGGTTTTGCTAAGCCAGGTTAAACTTTGAACATGTACAATTCTCCTGAAACAACATTTTAATCTTATTGGGGAGCGTCGTTATTGTGCCTGTGAAAATAAATTAAAATATTATTTTACTGAGAGAAGGAAATGCAAGTTTGTCCATGTGATACAGAACATTGGAAGCAAATGTCACTAACAAAATTGAGTATAAGGCCTACCGTTGTTATGTCGAGTTCGATTTTTGATTAGTGCAATGCGTCTATTTTTTTTTAAACAAAGCTAACCCTCTCACCATCAGCCCTTCACTCTCTTCATCTGTTTTCTTTCTCTGTTATATTTGTAACAACAATAGAAGGAATCTTCCTATATCTTTCTTGTGTTTTCCATAAACTTTATTTTGGATGTTGTCCAAATTGTCATTAATTTGGAAAAGACAGTGTTTTTTTTAAAACCCTCACTCATCTACATAGTAGGTGACATACTTCATCATAGCATTCCATCTTGGTTGCCGAATGCTTCCAGGTGTGCTGCGATGCCTGATTACAGCAGAGCTGGTTTTTGTGAAAGAGTGATATTGTGGTTTGTTTGTGTTGGAGTAAGTTGAAAGATAAAATGAACTTTAGGCTCCTGTCCACGAGATATGATTTTTTTTCAGGATTATCGGTTAATATTAAAATTGTGGCAGATACATCTGGGATATTAAATTGCCCCCACTTATTCTTGGTGTGGTCGACATGTTTCAGTAAAAACAAGAAAGAGTCCCATTTAAGCCATTCACTCTAGTTTTCAATGATACAACTAGATGTAATATAATCTGTTTGGATCTAAATGGGTGCATACACACAGTCAACCATATATCTAAACACTGAACACAGTTATATGTAAAGATGTCATGTTTATTCAAAATATTTTATAGTTTAAAAATATTCTTACTCTAGTTCTGATCATAAACACAATACATTATCCTCCATGTGTGAGAACATCATATAGAAACCTAATCATTCCAAAAAAATTCACATCATACAATAAGTTAAAACCAATACAATTTTATCATCTGTTATATATTAAAATCTAAAATTATCAATAATCACAAAATGTCAGTTGTCGAGGCAGCGTTTCGGTGGACACAACTTGATAAACACCACCTTCTTCAGGATAGGTATTTACAACAGAAGTTGGTTTTCGTTCTATTGAAATGATCCACCCCCTTTTCTTCCAATAATTTGAGATGATCTTTGAGAATGTTGCTCAATTATTTCAGATCCTATTAGGTTCATATAATTTAGGGTGTATTATGGTTGGCACTTCCACTAGACATTCACAGGAAGCGCACTCCTCCAAAAGGCTTTAACAGGAAAGTTACTTGTGGTAGCACTGTAATATTGTTTCACAAGATGTCTCTTATTCATTAATTTAATGTCTCCTGACAGGACCACTATGTTTTTTTCAGTGTGGTAGAAACCACAGCATTGCAGGATTTCTTCTTCCGTATCCCCTTATATTTGCTGTCAAATTGTTTCAAAGATTCCCATCCACTCAATAAGGTGTTTGTTCGTAAGATGTTTTAGCCATATTGTTTGCTACTCAGGGTCATTTTGGCTTTCTTCAGGACCATAGAATATGTTCAGCTCACATGTGTACTAAAACATGCAAGTGGGGGGTGACATGCTGTCAATACTTACAGGACCCCGCTGTTAGTGAAGACAGTACTTCTTGTAGCTCGTTGCTCCTTGGGATACTGTGAGGAGGTGGGCCCTGAAGTCAAACCTTCTTCAAGGTGCCTCACCTCTGGCAAACTTACCGAATCCTCTCCAGTCTTTCTCTTCTAGTCACTCCACTCATCAAGCCAGTGCCTCTGCTCTTTCTAAAATACATACAGCCTGATTCATCAAGGTACCGTTTTGCGAGTCTCTAATAGAGAATCATAAGGAATCGCTATTAGAGACTCGCAAAACGGTATTCATGTAGGAATCGCAAAATAAAAAGCGATTCCTACAAATTCCTTATTTGCGATTAGCAAATTGCTAATTGCAAATAAGGAAAAACTCCCCATTCAATCCTATGGGCCAAAAGGCCCATAGGAATGGATGGGGAGTATTCCTTATTTGCGATTAGCAATTTTCTAATCGCAAATAAGATAGCGATTTGAAGGGTGCCAGGGGTGTCCAAAGGACATCCTGTAGCACCCCTTAAATGCACATTTGAACAGGTGTTGCGCACACACATGTCCAAAGGACATGTGTGTGTGCAACATGCAACTTAGAAAAATGCTTTTAAAAGCATTTTTCTAAGTTTTTGCTATTTACCGAGAGGTCTGACCTCTCGGTAAATAGCGGCCCGAAATTGCGAATTAGCAATTTAAAAATGGTTGATGAATTGCATTTAAGGAATCTCAAATAGAGATTCCTTAAATGTAATTCCTCGCAATTTAGCGAATTAGCAATTACCGATTTTTGCATTTGGGATGATGAATCCCAAATGCAAATATTGCACTCGCAAAAGGCAAGAATCTGAGAATCTTGCCCTTTGCGAGTGCAATTTAGCTTGATGAATCAGGCGGATACTCTCTTACCCCAGCATCTCTGTTATCCATCAGTCTCTGCTCTCCCCATTCTGTCTGTTTTCTCTCACAGTCTATCCACTCCTGCCCTTTCTGACCTCAACACACCTGCTCTCTCACATCTATCCCCACTCTTGTCCAGTTTGTCTGCTCCTCTTAGCCTGTCTGCTCTGCTCAGACAATCTGGTCTCCATGACATTCTCTCCTAATCTCCCCACTTTCCCCAGTCTGTATGCTCCCCACTAGCCTCCGCATCAGGTGGTCTGCTCTCCACACCAGACTCTCCACTCACGCTACCAGTCCCTCACTCTCCTCCAACTTCCCCACTCTTCTGAGTGTCAGCTCTTCCTTTCAGTCTCTCTGTTTTCCCACAGTCCCTCTAAGGTCCTCTCTTGCCTCTCCATTCTTGCTGCAGACTATTGACTCTGCTTCCATGTTTATCCCGGTCTTACCATCTCTCTTCTTTTCATCCCCTTCTGTCTGCTCTCCCTCATAGTTATCTCCCAGTCATTCCCCCTGCTCTCTCTAGTCTTACTGTTCTGCCCCCGTCTCTGCACTTTCCAAGCCAGTCTCTCTGCCCAATGTCTCTGTTCTACATACAGACTGTCTGTCTTTTCTCCTTCCAAGTCTCCCCACTCTTCCAGTCTCTCCACTTTCCCTGACTGTCTGCTGTTTTTCACAGTCTTGCCAGTCTCTGCATCTTTCCTCTCTCCCTCTCAATCTGCCTGAGTTCACATCTAATCTCTCTGTCCCTGCCTTCTCCTACCTCAGTTTCTAGCTCCCCCTTATCACTCTGCTCTCTCTTCTAGTCGGACCACTTTCTACCTGACTCTCTGCTCTCCCCTAGTCTATCTCCACTTCCACAAGCCTGGCCTTTCTTCCCAATAGGTTCTCTGCTTTCCTGAGCCAGTCTGTCCTCCCCACATCCCTTCACTCTCACTTAGTAGATATGGCGCTGTTCTTTTCTCTCCTTTCGACACAACGCAGTATTGTGTCTAATTTTGATACATTTGGCCCAAGGTGTCTGCCACGTGTTTCCAGACCGGGCATTATTTTAATAAACAATATACCTTGAACACAACATTTTAAACCTAAGGGTAAATGGATATTGCTGACACTATTACGACGCTATTACGATGTGCTACTCGTCCCTGGAGCTTCGTTCACTCCAAAAGGCCTCCTGTGCCTGTCATATAGTTTTCCCTAGTCGATTTAGGGGCAAGAGGAAATGTCCAGGCTGCGGCTGGTCTCTGGTCAGTGTCCCGCCCTCCACATCAACTAGGGAGGCGGTCAGTGTGAAACATCTCTGCCTTCTTCTAAATACTAGATCTGTGCGCAGACAAGCCCAGGAGATCTTTGATCTCCTTGTCACCGAAAAACCGGTCTGCCTGATGTTGACAGAGACCTGGTTAGGTGAGTCATCCAACCCCGATATTGCTACAGCCATCCCACCAGAATATAACATTTTCAGGCAAGACAGATTGGAAGGGAGAGGTGGGGGCGTGGCACTCGTGGTGAACAAAGCCTTTGCATGTTCTATCATCCCTATGGAGGCCATCACGGGTTCGGAATCCCTTGCCTTTTCCATATCACTGACACCCCAACAATCTCTTAACCCCTTCGCTGCGGCGGCTATTCCGCCGCAGCGCTAGGGGGGTGGGGCACCCGCGCGGCGGCTCCATACTAGTGACGGAACCGCTCCGTCACGGCTCGCGGGCGAGCTGTGCTTGTGACGGAATGGTTCCGTCACAAACCCGCCCACCCATTAAAGCGTCAGCGCAGGCGCGAAATCAGCGCAGCGCAGGAGCGGCGAGCGGGCCGTGACGGAACCGTTCCGTCACAAGCACAGTTCACCCGTGGCTTGTGACGGAGCGGTTCCGTCACAAGCATGTGAGGGGTTAAAGGGCTCCTAGTTTATAGTCCCCCAGGCCCGGCAGGGTCCTTCTTTGACGAGCTGCAGTCGATAATTTCGTCGCTGACCCTAAGAATGGAGCACTGCGTATTGGCCGGAGATTTTAATTTTCATATGGATGAGAGTTCTGACTCTGACACAACTAAATTGATTGACATTACGGCACCCTTAGGCCTGACTCCCTATCTCTCCGGACCGACCCATGACAAGGGCCACACTCTAGATCAGGTCTTTTCTACGTCCCCTATCGAGGTGACGGCATTGCTGCCAATGCTCTGGTCAGATCACTGGCTGGCCTATTCTACATACCGGGCATTAAGAAACCATCGAGCACTGCTATGAGACATCAGGGGTCAGCATCCAGGGCGTATCATCGGGTGACTCCGGAGATGTTGGCCCAGGCCTCTCTGGACCATCCTCTCCCTTTCACGGGTGATCTGGACACAGACCTGGAATCTATGCAGATGTGGTTAACGGACAGGCTGAACGATCTAGCACCTGTGATCCCCCCCCCCCGACCAACATCTAAACGGGTCTCTGCCCCTTGGTTCACCGAAGCGCTGGCGCACTCCCGTAGGCAGTGTAAAGTGGCCGAAAGGGCTTGGCGGTCCCAGTATGATGCTGAGGCGAGGCTTGCCTACAGGTCAATGGTCAAAGTCTATCACCGAGAAATTCTCCAGGAGAAAAAAGTATATTTCGCCAGGAGAATTGAGGCCGCGGACAACTCCTGTAAGGAGATTTTTTCAATAGTGAGAGAATTCACGACTTTGCGATCTAATGCGACCCAGGACGCCCCTTCCCTCGCCAACTTCTTCACTACGAAGATAAAGTTGATTCAGGACTCCTTTCCTATAAGGCTGGTTGATGTACATCCCAGCCTCGCAGATGGGCCATATCTCGCAACCCTGCCAGGTCCAATTTTGGCAGCCTTTCCGCCACTTCCCGCACCCTCGTCATTGGCCCTCATGGCTAATCTTAAATCTGGGTCGCCTCTTGACCCATGCCCGGACAAATTTCTGGCGAAAATGGCGGCTATTGTAAATCCTCTGGCAAATCCGCTCTTGAATCTCTCCCTGACCCAAGGGGTGGTCCCGCAGGCGTGGAAGCAGGCAATGGTCATCCCCCTCCTTAAGAAGCCGAACCTTGCACCGGAGGCTCCCGCCAATTATAGGCCCATCTTGCTCCTCCCTGCATTAGCTAAGATCCTGAAGAAACATGTACATATCATGCTCTCCAATTTTTTGGAGTATCACGATTGTGAGAAGTTGGCCTGATATGCAGTGCTCACTATTCTAGTGATCACTATGTATCAGTCCAAACAACCCTTATTGATGATTGGTTGTAAGTCAACCTTATAGACCAGCTATCCTAGTAGCATGGACAAGAGCAGTCTTTAGGCTAAACTCTAGAGGGCGTGTTAAGCCAGCTGTTATACCATCACATATACCCCTTGAACACCAAGTGAAAGGACACCACACAAGCTGTTATGAAAATAAAAGGATATTTATTTAAAACACAACAACCCTGGACTCTTTATGAGGACAGGGTGCTAAGCACAATAGAAAACTCTTAAAGAAATACTGAAAGTCTCACAATTTACACAAATGCCCGAGAGGCACGAAAAACCATATACTATGGAAGTGGAATGCGAAATTACTAGCAGGTAAGTACTACTCTCAGAGACTTTAGAAACGCTAGGCCTACAATGCTGAACCCTTAGATTAGAAGCAGGAGGCCTGTGGACGTCGTGTGCAGAGTGGGAACTCTCACGCGTAATGCGGGACAAAGCCTATGGATACTAGTAAATGCAAAGTTAGTGTTCTCGGGCGAACCCGACTAGGTAGGTCAAAAACGAAAGTGGATGTAGACACTTAGAGAGTTGGTCTACGCTGGAGCACCGTGGTACTCGGTTTACCGAGCCCAGGGGCTGCGGCTGCATAGGGTTCAAGTGTCGTCGGGAATCGTCGTTGACGAACCAGGAGCCTGAAGTGGAAGTTGCTGGCTGGCGACCAGTGAAGATGTTCCGAGCTGATCCAAGGACTGGATCAGTGAAGAGAGTACCTGTAAGCAGAGGGGACCGAGTTCTGAACCACTAGCCAGTGGTTAGGATGGCACCAGGATGGCACCGGACGAGGTCACTCAGCCAGGTGAAGAGGTGACACTGGATTCTGCTGCTGCACGGACCAGGGGCGCTGATGTCGACCAGGCTGGAGGTCTGCGAGCTGTCCCACGTCGGATGTCTGCTGCTGGCGATGCTGGATCCGGTGAAGGAGGCAACAAGCCTTGGCTACAGCAAGCCCATGTGGCGACACAAAATGGCGTCTTGAGTGGACCAGGAGGGTCCGAGGAAGGTCTCCTTCAGGAGGAGACTAGGGCCAGTCTAGAGGAGCTAGACCAGTGGTGTAACAAACTTAGGTCGTCGTCTGGAGGGTCACTAGCCAACGGGCAAGTGACCGGACAACGTGGCAAGCGACACAAAAGCAAAAGAGCCCCACGCAGATCTGGAGGATGCTGGGGGGCTGGTCTTCGGTGCTCGTGCTGCTTGGGGTTGGGGCTTCTCTTACCCCAGTGCACCCACTCGAGGGTCCCTCGGTGGTCGTGCTAGGTCAGTATCGTGCTGGTTCCGATGGTCGCCGGGTCCTCTGGTCTCGTCGCACCTACGATTCTCAGCTGTGCTGTAGAGGCAGGTTGAGGTCAGAGAGGGCAGGGAGTCCGGGTCTCGTTGTGCTGGTCAGTCTGGTTCCGGAGGAAGGACGTCTTAGCAAACCGCAAGGTACTTAGTTGGTGCCCGCTGCTGCAGGGTGACTACTCCTTAGTCACAAGGGAGAAATCTTAAGAAGTCTTGAGTTCCTTTCGTAGAAAGTAGTTTCAGGATTCAAAGATAATCTAATTTGGAAGGGTCCCCGCTCCTACCTTTATTCTAAAGAAAGGGGTTGGTACGCGACTAGGTCCTGCCCATGGGTGGGACCAGGAAGGGGGGTGGTTACACCCCTATCCCCTGCCGGACTTTCCCCAGCTCAGGGGCTGGTGTGCCTCGGGAACTGGTTCAAGCCGGCCTGCATAGTGAGCACCGGGGTGCCACTTGCAGTCACCTTCCTGTTCAGCCCTGCCTACCCAGGATACACAAAACCCTGTCTGGGATGGTCCTAGCACCGCCCCTGACAGGAAATCCTTTGTCCAAGCTCTCCTCGCTGGAAGGACTCCCAGCAGCAGGAGGTCAGACTTGTGTCTGTGGTGGCAGCATCCATTTTGTGATGCTGAGGCTCGAGTTAACTTTAACCGGGGTTCACAGTTACACACATGTCGTGTCCCTCTAGAAGGGTGGAATGCTAACCCCGTCGCCAGAATTGGCAAGGGGTTAGTATTCCAATTCGTATGACACCTTACTCGACATGTTTTGATAAAGCGATACCAGAGTTGGCATATAACCGCAAGGATTATAATGCACTTAAGAGTATATGGTATGCGTTATCATGGAACAGCTATTAAGACTTGGTTCTGCAAGCTGCAAACGGGCTCAGCTCATGCCAGAGCCCCATATCACATGATTCCAAGCACTCTGCCTTCAGGATTGTTAAGGCCTGCCATAGGAGTGACTGATAGGAATACATGTGTCCATTTTAGGGTTAGATATAGGTATGCTATATCTAAAGCAAAGGGTGATTACACCACCTTGCCCCAGCTGTCGTGCAGCAAGTTTTGTCAGATTTAGATGGCCAGCCAGGGGTGGCATAATACATGCTGCAGCCCCTGGTAGGCCCTGGGTACACCTATGCCCTGAGTTACAGGGTCTGATAAGGTGGCCCAGTACCAATTGGTATATGCACCTAAGGTACATGGAATCCATTTTACAGAGAGAGCAGTAGGCCTGGGGCCCTGAATAGCAGGGTCCCAGGTCAACTAAGTCGGAAAATCAGCAAAACACTAGGCAAAAAGTTGGGGGCAACCATAGTCAGGTATCCACCTTCCTACATAACCCCCCCCCCCAAACGAAAGGAGATAAGGCTATCCTTGACCAGGTAAGCCTATATTGCCTGAGTGGCCATATGAGGTGGTACATGCACTGGCATGGTTACCCCCTGTATCATGGTCCACTAAGCAATTCCTCACCCTAAGGGTATCTGAGGGTCTCCACCATAGGGAATCTCTACCTGTGGTGTGTTTTAGCAAAGTAAAAGGCTGGTGCTGGGGTGGAGTACTGAAGTGAGACTTCACTAATGTTGGGCTCAACTTCCTCCAATCACTATCCACTATATATGCCTTTCTTTCCATGACTGAGTTACTGTGAGCTCTCAGGGTCAACCTCTGGCTACCTAAAGCTGGAGGCTGAGTCCCTCTGTTTGGCTTACTGGAGGGACAGGTCAGGTTTGGGGTTTTTAGGCCCCAGGTTTGGCAGTGCCCAACAGTGTCCATCTGTGGGAGGTCCCTAGCTAATTTTAAGGGGGATCCCTCAGGAGTGTGTTTTATTTTCACTGGGCTAGGATTACTAGCTTCAGTGCCCTTAATCTGTTGATTGGGGAATTCATTTGGACAGGGGGCCCTTTGGGGTCCACCACTGACCTCCCTGGCCTCTACAGCCCTGGGCTGACTGAGGCAGGGTAGAGAGGGGCAGGTTACCTGCTCCAGACTGGGTCCCACCTTGGAAGGGTCCACTGACATCAGGGACTCTGCCAGGCTAGGCCTGACTACCTCTGGGGCAGTTCTTTCACAAGGGGTTAGATCAGTTCCCTGAGGAGGCTGATCCTTTCCTAAAGTCTGGTGGGAGGGAGATTTCTCTTCCTCCTCAATGCTCTCTGTCTGAGTGGAGTGATCCATAGTGTCAGGCTTCACAACACTATTATCTGTCTGAGTTTGAGCTGTGGCCATCACAACTCCACCAACCTTTTCAGGAAGGGACTCAGTTTGGGTATGGGCTGTGACCATCACAGCCTTGCCAACCTGTTCAGGAAAGGCATCTTTCTGGGATAGGGCTGTGACTGGTACAGCCCTCCTGACCTGTTCAGGGAGGACATCTTGGACTGGGGCTGTGGCTATCACTGCCCCACTAACCTTGGAGGTTTACCATTTTAAAATGGGTTTCTTGCTCTACCTCAGCCCAGGCTGAGATCTCTAAATCATTCCCCAGTAGGCAATCTACAGGCAAGTTTGGTGACACTGCCACTCTCTTGCGGCCAGTGACACCTCCCCAGCTGAGATTTACCACTGCTATGGGATGATCTCCCTGCACTCCATCAATGGTCATCACCTAGTATGTGGCTCCAGGTATAAGTTGCCTTGAGGGGACTAGGCTCTCAGTCACCATGGTGATGCTAGCCCGTGTATCTCTATAGGCCTCAACTTTTGAACCATTGATGAGGGGCTCCTGTCTGTACTTGCCCAAAGTGTTTGGACAAGTTGTGAAGTTGGCAAACCCCATGCCAGTCTCACAGACAAGAGTATCTAAGTCAGGGGACCTGGTTAGGCCAGAGTCCCCAGGAACTCCCAAAGTAAATGCACCCAGATTCTTGGGGGCACTCCCACCACCTGGGGGATTACTACTAGTAGTAACAGGAGGCTGGGAAGTTTTACCTGAGGGTATGTTCTCCTTATTGTTGTTGGCCTTTGGGCAGCTGCTGTCACTTGTGTAATGGCCTACCTGTTTGCAGGTATGACAATAAGGTTTCTTTTGGGCATTGGAAGGATTTTGGGACCCACCCTTTTCAGAGGAGTTTTGGGGCCCTGGGGTTTGATCAGAAGATTTATTCCCACCCTTCTCTTGAGGCTTGGTTGATTCCTTCTTTTGGTCACCACCCTGGTTCTTAGGCCTAATCCTGGTTCTGACCCATTTGTCTGCCCTCTTACCCAATTCTTGTGGAGAGGTCAGATCAGAGTCTACCAGGTGCTGGTGTAATAACTGGTTCTGACAATTACTTAAGACTTGCTCTCTCATAATTGGATTGTACAATCCTTTGAAATCAGTAACCTTACTTCCCAGTAGCCAGCCTTCAAAAGCCTTAGTGGCACAATCAACAAAGTCAGCCCAATCCTGAGACTGAGTTTTCTGGGTGTCTCTGAACATCAACCTGTACTGTTCAGTTGTTAAGCCAAACCCATCAACCAGTGTATTCTTCAGATCTTGGTAATTGTTAGCATCCTCAGCTCTAGTAGTGAGGAGCTTATTTCTACCTTTGCATTCAAAGGAGAGCCACAAGATAGCTGCCCACTGACTCTGGGGGATGCACTGGACAGTGCAGGCCCTCTCCAAAGCAGTCATCCATTTGTGGATGTCATCCCCTTGTTTAAAGGGGGGCACTATCTTACTCAGGTGTCTAGTGTCTAAACTCCTGTCCTTTTCTCTAGGTAAAATGCTGCCACCAGTGCGGTCTGTCCCACTCAATTTCTGCTCTCTAGCAAAGGCAAGTCTCTCTTTGGCCAGGGCAAGTTCTTCCCTTTCAATCCTCAGATTGACTTCCCTCATCTTGGCCTCATGTTCTCTCCTCTGTGAGAAGAGGTCTGAGAGCCATTGGTTCTAATGGATCTGTTAGAGCCTCTGGATAGAGACCTAACTCGTCCATTACCAATGTTAAGCCTGCCTGAGAGTGGCCCTGGGGGTCCCCCAAGTCCATTGTCATGCCTACTTAAGTTGGTCCTGGTGAGTCTACTGACTTCTACCTGACCTTTGTCTGCCTCATCCCCTGACAACTCCTGATCCTCCTCCTCTCCTTCACTAACTGTTCCATTGAGTTGGAGGTCAGGGTCCCCAAGGGTTCCCTCTAAGGGGGGCATGCTCCCATCTGGATTAGGAGGGCCTGTGTTAGAAGCGCTCCTGGCATCATAAGTCTCTAAGAGACCAATCAGGAACGGGATGGCAGGGTTAGAACCCTGTTTTAGTTTCCTGGAGGTACACACTTGTCTCATCTCCTGGAAACTAAGAGCTGCATATCTTGAGATGACCTGTGGAGGGTCTACTGACATAAGGGGGGCCTCTGAGTTCCCTCCTTTGTCTGACATGCTTCTAGTGTGGTGTAAGTGATGCACCTACCTACACTATTTGTTTGCCTACTGATCCCTTGCTAAGAGTTGCAGTCAGGGTGTGCTAGGCCCTGTTGAACTACAACAGCTGGTTCAGTAGAACTCAGAGTATTCTAAGCTAAGTTATATGTACCTTGGTACTTATGTGATCTTTCAAATGATATTCTTAGGATACGTGTGGTAAAACAACAGCAAGCTCAAATCCCAACCGCTGCTCACCAATGTGAGATGTTGGCCTGATATGCAGTGCTCACTATTCTAGTGATCACTATGTATCAGTCCAAACAACCCTTCTTGATGATTGGTTGTAAGTCAACCTTATAGACCAGCTATCCTAGTAGCATGGACAAGAGCAGTCTTTAGACTAAACTCTAGAGGGCGTGTTAAGCCAGCTGTTATACCATCACATATACCCCTTGAACACCAAGTGAAAGGACACCACCCAAGCTGTTATAAAAATAAAAGGATATTTATTTATAACACAACAATCAATCAATCAATCAATCAATCAAGGTATTTATAGAGCGCCCTACTCACCCGGAGGGTCTCAAGGCGCTTTGGGGGGGGGGGGGGGGGGTGCCGCTACTGCTCGAACAGCCAGGTCTTGAGCTTCTTCCTGAAGGAGAGGTGGTCTTGGGTCAGGCGAAGGTCGGTCGGGAGGGTGTTCCAGGTCTTGGCAGCCAGGTAGGAGAAGGACCTTCCTCCTGTTGTCGCTCTTCGGATGCGGGGGACGGCGGCGAGGGCGTGGTTGGTCGATCGGAGGTGGCGTTTGTGAGCGTAGAAGTTGAGGCGGTTGTTGAGGTAGCTCGGGCCTTGGCCGTGTAGGGCTTTGTGTGCGTGGGTGAGGAGACGGAAGGTGATTCTCTTGTTGACGGGGAGCCAGTGCAGGTCTCTCAGATGCCCGGAGATGTGGCTGCGTCGGGGGATGTCGAGGATGAGTCTGGCTGAGGCGTTCTGGATCCGCTGGACTCTCTTCTGGAGCTTGGCGGTGGTTCCGGCGTAGAGGGCGTTGCCGTAGTCCAGTCGGCTGGTGACGAGGGCCTGGGTGACCGTCTTCCTGGTCTCAGTGGGGATCCACCGGAAGATCTTCCGTAGCATGCGCAGGATGTTGAAACAGGACGCGGCGACGGCGTTGACTTGTCTGGTCATGGAGAGGGAGGAGTCCAGGATGAAGCCCAGGTTGCGTGCGTGGTCTGTCGGTTTGGGTGCGGTGCCCAGGGCGGGGGGCCACCAGGAGTCGTCCCAGGCGGAGGGCGAGGAGCCCAGGATGAGGACTTCCGTCTTGTCTGAGTTCAGCTTCAGGCGGCTGGTCGTCATCCACTCGGCTACGTCTTTCATCCCTTCGCGGAGGTTGGTTCTGGCGGCGGCGGGGTCGTTGGTCAGGGAGAGGATCAGCTGGGTGTCGTCGGCGTAGGAGATGATGTTGAGGTTGTGTTGGCGTGCGATGGCCGCAAGGGGGCTCATGTAGACGTTGAAGAGGGTGGGGCTGAGTGAGGAGCCCTGAGGAACGCCGCAGATGACTTCCGTGGCTGCAGATCTGAACGGTGGTAGGCGTACTCTCTGTGTCCTTCCAGCGAGGAAGGAGATGATCCACTCTAGGGCCTTTTCCTGGATTCCGATGTTGCTGAGGCGCTGCACTAGGGTGCAGTGGCAAACAGTGTCGATGCCGCGGAGAGGTCTAGGAGGATGAGGGCCGCTGTTTCACCGTTGTCCAGCAGGGCTCGGATGTCATCGGTGGCAGCGATGAGGGCGGTCTCGGTGCTGTGGTTGGCTCGGAAGCCAGACTGTGAGGGGTCGAGGGATCCATTCGTCTCGAGGAAGGCGGCCAGCTGCTTGTTGACGGTCTTCTCGATGACTTTGGCTGGGAACGGGAGGAGCGAGATGGGGCGGTAATTCTTGAGTTCGGTGGGGTCCACTGTTGGTTTCTTTAGTAGAGCGCTGAGTTTGGCGTGCTTCCAGCTCTCAGGGAAGGTGGCGGTGTCGAAGGAGGTGTTGATGATGTCCCGCAGGTGGGGTGCGATGACAGCGTCTGCCTTGTTGAAGATGTGGTGAGGGCAGGGGTCAGTCGGAGATCCGGAGTGGATAGAGTTCATTGTGCAGATGGTGTCTTCTGTGTTGATCTGGGTCCAGGCGCTGAGGGTGGTGGTAGGGGGTGTTGGTGCGGTCATGGGGAGCATTGTTTGTGGGCTGAAGCTGTTGTGTATGTCAGCGATCTTGTTGTGGAAGTAGGAGGCGAGGGAGTTGCAGAGGTCTTGCGACGGGGTGATGTCGTTGATTCCGGCGTTGGGGTTGGAGAGCTCTTTCACAATGTTGAAGAGTTCCTTGCTGTTGTGTGCGTTGTTGTCCAGCCGGTCCTTGAATGCTGTTTTCTTGGTGGCGCGGATCAGTTGATGGTGCTTCCGGGTGGCGAGCTTGAGGGTGGTCATGTTGTCCGGTGTTGGCTCCCTTCTCCAGGCTTTCTCAAGGGCTCGGCAGTTCTTCTTGGAGCTCTTGAGTTCGTCGGTGAACCATGGGGCCTTCTTGCTGCCGGGTCTGCTAGGCGGGGTCCTCAGTGGGGCGAGGTCGTCTGCGCAGTTGCTGATCCACTTCGTGAGGTTGTCGGCGGCCTGGCTGGGGTTCGCTCAGCTGGCGGGAGGGTGCTGGCTCAGGGAAGCGGCGAGCTGGTCTGCTGTGATCTTGTTCCAGTTTCTTCAAGCAACCTGTTGCTGGTGGTGGTGGATTGTGGATCTTCTGAAGGTGAAGTGGAGGCAGCTGTGGTCCGTCCAGTGGAGTCCGGTGGCGTGGCTGAAGACGATGTCCTTGCTGGATGAGAAGACAGTGTCGAGTGTGTGTCCGGCGAGGTGGGTGGGGGTGGTCACCAGCTGCTTGAGTCCGAGGATGGCGAGGTTGTCAAGCAGGGTGGTGGTGTTGTGGTCGTTGTTGTTCTCCAGGTGGAAGTTGATGTCCCCCAGGAGGATGAAGTCAGCGGAGGGGAGGGCGTGCGGGCTGATGAAGTCGGCGATGTCTTCGCTGAATTGTGTGCATGGTCCCGGGGGTCGGTAGATGAGGGTGCCTCTGAGGGTGGTTTTGGGGTCCTTGTGGATCTGGAAGTGCAGGTGTTCGGCGGTTGTCAGGGTGTCGTCGGTGTTGGTCGCGATGCGGATGGTGTCTCTGTAGATGATGGCGATGCCTCCTCCAGTCTGGTTGCCGCGGTCTCTTCGGGTGAACTTGTAGCCCTCTGGGATGGCGATGGCGATGTCGGGCGCTGAGGAGTCGTTCATCCAGGTTTCCATGAGGAAGGCGACGTCAGGAGCTGTGGTGTCGAGGAGGTTCCAGAGTTCGATGGCGTGTCTGTGGACGGAGCGACAGTGGCGTAACGAAACTTGAGGGGGCCCCCCTGCAAAGAGCATGGAAGGTGCCCCCACGGTACGGACCCAGTCAATAACTCTCAAGACGACCTGTGCACAGTGTCAGAGGGGGCATCCAAGATCCGAGGGCCCCCCGCAGCGAGGGGGCTGTGGGTGCTAGCGATACACTACTGTTTTGATGTGCTCTACGCCTTTACTGGTGGTGCATTGGGCACGTGACTTGTCACGAGGGGAAAAGGGTCTTGAAACCACAACACAACATATTCTCTCTGCTGCACGCCAAATATCCAGACAAAATAAGGTCAATTGTTCACCAGCCCCTTCACACATCTCCTGCAACGGTTCTTCACGATTGTTAGATCTGTAGGGCTACTCTGCTGCTGGCACAGACAATTATACAGCGATGTAGTGCTGAGGCGTTAAGCTCTGGTGTTCAAACTGGTGGTTTATAATGTCTAGCAATGTGAATGTCTAACCTGCATCAGTAATAAACATGTGATGACCCGAATCCTGTGTTCGGTCTCAAATGCTACTTCGCATTGGGTCTAGGTCCCAGACATGTGACTATCCCCCGTGAAAGAACTTTTTAAATAAATGTTCACCTGTACCTATTGGCATCGCAATCCTCCCCTATAGCGCGTCATAATTATTATGAAGGGGCTCCCATCAGTTTCGTTTTCATTCCGTTTCCACTTGTGGCATCAGCCTAGCCGATAATGCCAGTGCTTGCCTTTTATGTCCCAGTCCAGCTGGACCACAGGTTCGGATTTCGTGGTCTATTCACTGAAGACCTTATTTTATGCCCACCACCACACAAAGATGTAAGAAGAAGGTCCCCAATAGAGCCCGTGAAAAAAATATTCAAACCCATGTTAGTAGGATAACTCAGCTGGTTGAACGCCCACTGCAGAGCTCTCTGTGAAATTTGCCGGAAATATGGTGTCCTAAAGGGCTCTTCCTTCCATCACAATAGGCCGATGAAGCAATGACTAACGCAGTGTTTACACCTATTACACAAGAGAGAATTAAACCAGTGCAGGCTATGTAAACACTTAAATATTACATTGCTACGAAGCCACCCACTTCAAAGTAACACAACAGATCACAAGGTAGCAACCTGAACACAACCTTCACACTCTGGTAAACCATGCTTTGTGTGTGTTCCTCCACTGAGCTGTCTGGGGCTGAACGTTATTTGTAAACATAGGACATGCAGTCTCCTGAAATTAAAAACCATGTTTGTTTTCATAATACCCAATACAAGAAATATGGTAAAAACTCACAATGGGTACACAGCATAGAGCCAGTAGCAGAACGAAACTTGAGGCCTCCCCCTGTAAAGTGCATATAGATGTACAGAGGAAGATCGCAGTTTGACTGGCAGTTTTATAAAAACAATGAAATGTCTATTTGGTAAACGGGTACGTGCCACAAGGAGTACCGAAAATGTAACCAAAAGATAAGAGATGTTTTTGTTAGCCAATGGTACTTATTTATGGACCTCGGAATGATGAAACTTTGAGAGGACCTGTCCGGATTTTAACCCCTGATCTGGGGTTGAACAAAGACGCCCTAGTACCACCTCTCTATGTTTGAACTTGGCTCAAGGGCATAGAGCGCTTTACACAGTGACACTTAGCTGATGCAATCTGCTTGAGATCACATGGTTGCGTGGGCGGAGGAGCTGTGATATAGACCAGTGTTTTTGTTTCCAATAAGGATGTCCCCCTCATAGTGCGCAGATCTATTTTCTTTCGAGAATGGGAGGACCTCTCACTATCAAAACACTGAAACAGTTTACATTTGCACAACCTTCACCCCCCAAACTCGCCTCCTTCGTGCAGCCACGTACGCACTCCTCTCTCCTGCCTGATCCACCTCCCTGCCTCCCACTTCTGCTGAAGCTTTGATAAGTAAATGTAAGTCAGGATTCCACTATGGATAACACTTTCTACACCACAGTTCACGGCCCTATTTATGGCACATCGACTAGTTCAACGTAAAGTGTATTTGAACACTTCTTTTATGCAGCTATTAAAGTGCCACACCCATAGCTGCCAAGGTTTCAGATTGCTGTGTGTGACATTTCCATAATTTCAGAGTAAATCTGAGTGACATTTCAACGACTAAGAGTGACACTTTTTCGCGAGCAACATCAAGCAATGAAGACGAGGGAAACATTAAAATATTAGAAATTATACCCATTTGAGCGACGAGAAATTCTAAAACCTTACAACTGATGAAAAGCACCAGAAAATGAAGGGCGCTAATTTGGGGCCCTTGTAAACTGATTTTACTGTTAAACAAATGTATAATCATGAAACAGACTGGCAGACAGTGACTGCAATTAATGCAGACAAGCTGTAACTTTACTTATAGTACAGGCTGATTGAGGACACGCTGGCCTCTTCCAAAACAAAACATACAAAGCAATGTAAATAAAGTTATTCAGTCATATAAGGATTATAACCCACAATTGCATATCATTTCAAATAAAGGACAATAGGGTGTGTGCCTTTTATTTTGCAATCCAATATTATTGGAGAATGCTTGCCTGATGTAGTTCGCTAAAGGTGACGGCGTCCATTATATTATGAAAAAGTATACATGATAATGTGTCCAATAAAAACTGATTCCTGCTAAGTAAATCAGTGCTATTCTCATCTTTGTTCCTCTGCTCTCTGGCTCTTTCCTGGCCCTTTTCATCTTGCACAGTTTGTCTCTTTCCAGTTGTTAGCGTTTTGCTTACCATGTGCCTACTTCTCCTTGTTTGTCCCATATATTTCAATGCCTGTTTCTCCCCTGCCCCATGTCTCTTCCTCATTCCTGCTTAGCACCTGCTTTCCCTTGCTGTATCATGTCTCCCAAGTCTCACCATTTTCCCTCTCAGCTTCACCCGTTCTCCGATACCTCTGCAACTTCATCGTACTCCACTGCCTTATTGTACAATCTTCCTATATTCCTTTTTTGACTAGTGTCCCCCTCCCCTTCTCTCTGTCTTAGTGTGTTGTCTCAACCACCTGAAAAAATGAGGTAGGGGACATTCTACCCTCATCCATCCTGTCGTGCTCTGTGACATGAAACTCTCTGGTTTCATGAAACACTGGTCTGAATGCCAAAGTATTGGAATAAGGTGGGATGTCCCCAGAGACCTACGACTCTCTAGCATGATCTTACACACAGCGAGTGCAGTCAGAGCAGGCAGCAGCATGTGTCTGTCATGTCTAGTGTGGCTTGTCCTTTAATTTAAAGAGCACACTGCTACCTTCGTTCTACCTTTGGTGCAGTCACAAGCATGGTCTACTGAGGCTGCAGCTACAACTAAAAATAAAACATCAGAAGCTAAGGTGCGTGGCACACACTGTATAAAAGAAGTCACTAAGCATTGACCCAATATGCATGCGCTGCAAGGAGGGCCGGCACTACGGGATTGGCGGGACTGTGGGGGGGGGGGGGGGGGGGGGGGGGGGTAAGGTAATGGGAGGCTTTGGGTACAAAAGACCCACTGGCACGTTTTATTCCGTGGAGCACACCTCACCTCACTTCCTTTGAAAATATACTCTTGCACCCGTTCTAAGTGGCAAGTTGGCAACTCCAGCAATTATGGATCCTGCTCTGTATTACAACAGCTATTTCAGAAACGCTGCGTTCTTATCTTTAACGATGTCAATCTAAAGTGCCGAAGCTAGGATTGTGGCGGAGTGGTGGCCACATCTTTTCAGAAGTGAGGAGTAGGCACACAAATACCCTGACGCTTTCGGCTCACGAGTGTGTAAAATGGCACCTGAGGCAGACTACGTACCGGGCATATGTTTATACTTTACACTCACACGCAAATACATTGTGACTTAAGTTTTTACATACCTAGGAACCAGGCTGCAGTACTACAGCACTAGGCCACAACTCCAGCGGCGGCCACTCCACGAGTCTGCCTGGGATTGGTAGCCTTGCAATAAGTGTTCATTACCAGGCTGGGAGCCCCGGCGGCAGCGCAGCAGAGGCGTCCCGGCTGCGTGCGCTGACTTGACACCAGGTGGATAGATAATTTATTGTGGAAGAGGCACCCTCCGACTTCCACGAAAGGCGCGCGTTGGGTGCGTGTTGCTGCTGAAGTCCCTTGAAGTCGTGCCTGAGTGTGACTCACAGAACAGCCCTAAACATCCTTCCTACCGTCCGCATTGCGCACTCCCTGTTTGCACGGAAAGGGCGGGAGGTCGGCGACCCCGAACTTCAGAAAGTGAAAGTTGCCAGCTTGGGCATTTTAGTGCAGTGCAGCGCAGCAGCAGTTAAGTCGCAGCCTTCAGCTCTGATTGGCTCTGCCTCACCACCAAACAGCGACGTCACCTCGAGACTAGTCGGGGGCCCGCAGTTAGTCCTGCCCGCAGACGCACCATTAAGGGAGCCTGAGTTAATAGTCACACTGGGCCCTGGCCGGAGCCCGCCTACCATTGGTATCAATTTCAGGGGGCTGGCCGGGGCCCCCGCACCATTCCTGCATCAAGAGGCCACAGACACTATTTATAACTGTCGCCCTCTTGGGCCCCGGCCGGGGCCCCGCACCATTCCTCAAGACTTGCTACCAGCCTCATGGGCCCCGGCCGGGGGCCTCGCACCAGTCCCCAAGAGCCTCAGGGCCCCGTCCGGGCCCAGTCTCCGAGACAACATTTATAACTGCCTCACTCACACGGGCCCCTGCTGGGGCCCCCGAACCATTTCTAACACTCGCAGGGGTCCCGGCCGGGGCCCGCGTACCATTTTTGTCAAAGCCTACTTGCGCGGTGGCGGCACCACCATTCAATTTATTAAAGAGGACGGGCGCAGGCGTGCCGTCAATGATGTATTACAGTGAGGGGGCCGGGGCCCCCTGGAGCGCGGGGGCCCCCCCGCAACGCAGGGGCTGCGTGGGCTTGTGTTACGCCCCTGCGGAGCGAGTGTTGAGTAGGATGCACTTGAGGTGGTTGCTGCTGGTGTTCGGCTTGGCGGGTGCTGGTGCGGGGCAGGTCCGGATGCAGGTGAACTTGCAGGCGTGGCAGCTGAAGGGTTCGTGGGTTCGTCTCGGGGTGGCTCGGTAGCATCCCGGGATTCGGCCGATGTTGAGTGCGTTGAGGGTGGCGGCGTCGTACGTCCGGCGGGTGGGCTGGGGTCTGTGGGGGCCAGGGGTCCTGGCACTGGGCGCGGTCCAGGCGCGGACAGGCGCAGGCGGGCTTACCTTTGGTGCGCCTTCGGCACTCAATCGGCGCTCCGCTGCGTGCGTCCGCTGCGCTGTCGCTCTGGGGACGTCATAAAAAGGGAGCCGGTCGGGAGGGTCTGCGGGGGGGCGGGAGCGGGAGCCAATCGGCTGGCGGGGGGCAGGGCTAGGGCGGCGGGAAAATCTGGCGCGGCCTCGGCGGCCCTCGGGTGGCTGGGGTGGCGGGAGGCTGGTGTGCTCGACCCTGGACTCTTTATGAGGACAGGGTGCTAAGCACAATAGAAAACTCTTAAAGAAATACTGAAAGTCGCACAATTTACACAAATGCCCGAGGGGCACGAAAAACCATATACTATGAAAGTGGAATGCGAAATTACTAGCAGGTAAGTACTACTCTCAGAGACTTTAGAAACGCTAAGCCTACAATGCTGAACCCTTAGATTAGAAGCAGGAGGCCTTTGGACGTCGTGTGCAGAGTGGGAACACTCACGCGTAATGCGGGACAAAGTCTATGGATACTAGTAAATGCAAAGTTAGTGTTCTCGGGCGAAGCCGACTAGGTAGGTCAAAAACGAAAGTGGATATAGACACTTAGAGAGTTGGTCTACGCTGGAGCACTGTGGTACTCGGTTTACCTAGCCCAGGGGCTGCGGCTCCATAGGGTTCAAGTGTCGTCGGGAATCCTCGTTGACGAACCAGGAGCCTGAAGTGGAAGTTGCTGGCAGGCGACCAGTGAAGATGTTCCGGGCTGATCCAAGGACTGGATCAGTGAAGAGAGTACCTGTAAGCAGAGGAGACCGAGTTCTGAACCACTAGCTAGTGGTTAGGATGGCACCAGGATGGCACCGGACGAGGTCACTCAGGCAGGTGAAGAGGCTGAGTGACCTTGCACGCACTTTTCACCCTCCTGAGGCGGATGCCGGGAGGTCTCTTGCCTTTCCTTACATTTTAATTGATTTTAAAATTGGAATTGTGTATTCTTGTACTTTGCTACACCTGAGCGGAATAGGTGTATTGTGACCCCCCTGTGATCCCCCTTGCGCTCAGTAGCGCCTCAGACCCTGTCACCACCTCCCCTCTCGATCCGGACCTGCTCTCGGCCGAGTGTTGACGCCGAGAGCAGAGCACCGGTTTTGGCGGCCATCTTGGGTCGGGCTGTAGTTCGTGACGCGATTTCCAGTGGTATAAAAGGGACGCGAAGGGAGAGTGCCGGTAATCCTAACCTTGCACGCACTTTTCACCCTCCTGAGGCGGAAGCCGGGAGGTCTCTTGCCTTTCCTTACATTTTAATTGATTTTAAAATTGGAATTGTGTATTCTTGTACTTTGCTACACCTGAGCGGAATAGGTGTATTGTGACCCCCCTGTGACCCCCCTTGCGCTCAGTAGCGCCTCAGACCCCTGTCACCCCCTCCCCTCTCGATCCGGACCTGCTCTCGGCCGAGTGTTGACGCCGAGAGCAGAGCACCGGTTTTGGCGGCCATCTTGGGTCGGGCTGTAGTTCGTGACGCGATTCCCAGCGGTATAAAAGGGACGCGAAGGGAGAGTGCCGGTAATCCTAACCTTGCACGCACTTTTCACCCTCCTGAGGCGGAAGCCGGGAGGTCTCTTGCCTTTCCTTACATTTTAATTGATTTTAAAATTGGAATTGTGTATTCTTGTACTTTGCTACACCTGAGCGGAATAGGTGTATTGTGACCCCCCTGTGACCCCCCTTGCGCTCAGTTGCGCCTCAGACCCCTGTCACCCCCTCCCCTCTCGATCCGGACCTGCTCTCGGCCGAGTGTTGACGCCGAGAGCAGAGCACCGGTTTTGGCGGCCATCTTGGGTCGGGCTGTAGTTCGTGACGCGATTCCCAGCAGTATAAAAGGGACGCAAAGGTAGAGTGCCGGTAATCCTAACCTTGCACGCACTTTTCACCCTCCTGAGTATCCTGACACTCACCGAAACTTGGTTGAGTGATGTCTCTTCCCCGGATATCATCGCCGCCCTTCCTAGCGGGTATGATATGATCTGGCACAATCGACCAGAGGGGGCTCGAGGTGGGGGTGTAGCAACGATCTTCAAAAGGCAGCTTACGGTAACCAAAATCTTATCGGAGACCATAAATACCGTCGACCTATTAGGGATAAAAATCACTATGAACAACTCCTGTTTTACTATCCTAACAGTGTATTGCCCACCCAAAAGTACCTCAATGTTCAACGATCTCTTTTTTCCTATAATATCAGACTTATGCACACGTTACAAAAACATCCTGGTAACTGGTGACTTCAATGTCCACTGGGATAAAAGTGATCAAGATCCGCTAGTCCAGAAATTACAGACTACTATGACCGCCCTTGGACTAGTACAACTTGTGGAAGCTCCAACCCACATAAAAGGCCATACTTTAGACCTTATCTGGTCTTCCATGCCAAAGGCGGTAATTACAAGCATTACACCCTGTATCTGGTCGGATCACCACCTAATCCTGTACGACATACCGCTAAACAATTCCCAGACTAAACTCCCTTTAAAAACTAAAAAAGTGCGCCAATGGAAAAAAGTGAATTCCGATACCCTGGCCAAAATTCTGCCCAAATACAAACAGAATTCCATAATCTCCCTAGATGATACTGACCTTGATTTAAAGTATGATGCCATAACAACTACCCTCAGGCAATCAATCGATGAGTTAGCCCCCGAAAAGGTACAAAAAGTAAAGGGTGCAGAGAAAGGAGCCCCTTGGTTCACCCAAACTCTCTCTCTCTCTCGAAAGATGTTGGAGGAAATCTAAAAAGGATATCGATAGGGAATCATATAGAACATCGTTTCAAATATATAAAAAGCTTATTGTTTCAGCTAAGAAGGATTACTACGAGACGCGCATAAACAACGCTACAAACATCCAGAGAGAAACCTTCCAAATCCTGAAAGAGCTAAGTAAGAAGGAGGAAAAGATAGACATATCGATCGACTGTGATACCTTTCAAGGATACTTCCTTGAAAAAGTAGCGACCATCTTGTCTGATATTAAGAAGAACAATCCAGTCTCACACACCGAACAACTGCCTCCTTTAAATCCCTCAATCCCTATCTTTACCAGATTCCCCGAAATCGACCCTACCACCCTGAGACAACTTGTAGCATCCACCAAGTCAGGCTCCCCCGCCGACCCGTGCCCACCCAATATCCTCCGACTAGCAGTTCCGATCCTAGAGGATCAGATCTTAGACCTCTTAAACACCTCACTAGCTACTGGATCATTACCAACCTCCTTTAAAGAAGCACGCGTCAGACCCCTGATAAAAAAGCCTGGGGCAGATCCATCCAGCCTGAAGAACTACAGGCCTATCTCCCAGTTGCCATTTCTGTCAAAAGTTCTAGAACAGCACGTACTAAAATCCCTGTCATCCCTCCTGGAATCTCACCATCTTCTCCAGGAGCGGCAAGCTGGCTTTCGTGCCCGCCATAGCACAGAACTAGTAATGCTGTCTGTACTAGACGAGCTTAGATGCATGGCTGACAGTAAAAAGCCAAGCGCCCTGATATTACTAGATCTTTCAGCGGCGTTTGATACTGTCAGCCATGCACTGCTCCTGGGCAGATTGGCTGGGTTCGGGATAGGAGAGCAAGCCCTCAAATGGTTAACAGCCTTCTTATCTGGGAGGACGCAGAGAATCCAGGTAGCAGATCAGGTCTCCGAGGCGGGTGCCTTAGCCTGTGGAGTCCCGCAGGGCTCTGCGCTCTCTCCACTCCTATTTAATCTTTACTTACAGCCATTGATAAAGTCCCTGGCAAACATGAACTGTAAAGTTTTTAACTATGCCGATAATACTCAGCTGCTGCTGAGCATCGACAACACACCATCGGCTCAGTCCATGGCCCAAGACATATTACGTTTTACAGTAAACTGGATGTCGTCCAATTTTTTGAAAATCAACCCAGATAAAATGGAGGTTCTCGTAGTTTCAACCTCGACCTCCCCCTGGAATGATTTGTTTTGTCCACAAGAACTTGGACCTACTCCAAAACCGTGCCCTAGCGTTAAGAGCCTCGGTATGAAAATTGATCAGGAACTCTCGATGGCTAACCAAGTGTCCGCTGTAGTTGGTTCCTGTACCAATCTAATCAGGCAACTGCGTAAGCTCGTCCCCATACTCTCAAGGAATATGCTTCGAACCATTGTCTCAGCCACAATAGTGTCTAGAATCGACTACGGCAATGCGTTATACCTTGGCCTCCCAAAAAACTTATCCAACCGTCTTCAGGTCATTCTGAATGACGCAGCGCGCTTGATATTTGGAGTGCCAAGGCGGACTCATGCCTCCCCTTTGCTCTGTAGGCTACATTGGTTGCCTATAGTACAAAGAGTCGAATTCAAGAGTATGTGCATCTGCCACAAAGCAATCCACGGACAGGCGCCAGCCTATATAAAAGAGAGGCTTGAAATATACGAACCTAAGCGCGCCCTGCGATCGTCCGGCTCTTTTTTGCTATCCTGCCCACGCTTTAAGCTGGCAACAAAAGGAGGCAGATCCTTTTCAGTTCAGGCCCCGATCATCTGGAATAAGCTACCGGAGGCACTTCGCAGAGAGTCCAACCTTCTCCACTTCAGGAAGTCCTTGAAGACTCTACTCTTCAAAGACGCATTTACTTCCTAGTAGACGGTTACTAGCCTCAGACTCTCTTATATACTCACCCTGTTTCTTGTTGCTGTACTTGGTTAGTAGCGCTTTGAGACCTGTCGGTGAGCTGGCGCGATACAAAACCCAGTTACAAATTACAAATTACAAATTACAAGGTGACACTGGATTCTGCTGCTGCACGGACCAGGGGCGCTGATGTCGACAAGGCTGGAGGTCTGCGAGCTGTCCCACGTCGGATGTCTGCTGCTGGCGATGCTGGATCCGGTGAAGGAGGCAACAAGCCTTGGCTACTGCAAGCCCACGTGGCGACACAAAATGGCGTCTTGAGTGGACCAGGAGGGTCCGAGGAAGGCCTCCTTCAGGAGGAGACTAGGGCCAGTCTAGAGGAGCTAGACAAGCGGTGTAACAAACTTAGGTCGTCGTCTGGAGGGTCACTAGCCAACGGGCAAGTGACCGGACAACGTGGCAAGCGACACAGAAGCAAAAGGGCCCCACGCAGATCTGGAGGATGCTGGGGGGCTGGTCTTCGGTGCTCGTGCTGCTTGGGGTTGGGGCTTCTCTTACCCCAGTGCACCCACTCGAGGGTCCCTCGGTGGTCGTGCTAGGTCAGTGTTGTGCTGGTTCCGAAGGTCACCGGGTCCTCTAGTCTCGTCGCACCTACGATTCTCAGCTGTGCTGTAGAGGCAGGTTGAGGTCAGAGAGGGCAGGGAGTCCGGGTCTCGTCATGCTGGTCAGTCTGGTTCCGTAGGAAGGACGTCTTAGCAAACCGCAAGGTACTTAGTTGGTGCCCGCTGCTGCAGGGTGACTACTTCTTAGTCACAAGGGAGAAATCTTAAGAAGAAGTCTTGAGTTCCTTTCGTAGAAAGTAGTTTCAGGATTCAAAGATGATCTAATTTGGAAGGGTCCCCGCTCCTACCTTTATTCTAAAGAAAGGGGTTGGTACGCGACTAGTTCCTGCCCATGGGTAGGACCAGGAAGGGGGGTGGTTACACCCCTCTCCCCTGCCGGACTTTCCCCAGCTCAGGGGCTGGTGTGCCCCTGGAACTGGTTCAAGCCGGCCTATGCATAGTGAGCTTGCAGTCACCTTCCTATTCAGCCCTGCCTACCCAGGATACACAAAACCCTGTCTGGGATGGTGCTAGCACCGCCCCTGACAGGAAACCCTTTGTCCAAGCTCTCCTCGCTGGAAGGACTCCCAGCAGCAGGAGGTCAGACTTGTGTCTGTGGTGGCAGCATCCATTTTGTGATGCTGAGGCTCGAGTTAGCTTTAACCGGGGTTCACAGTTACACACATGTCGTGTCCCTCTAGAAGGGTGGAATGCTAACCCCGTTACCAGAATTGGCGAGGGGTTAGTATTCCAATTCGTATGACACCTTACTCGACATGTTTTGATAAAGCGATACCAGAGTTGGCATATAACCGCGAGGATTATAATGCACTTAAGAGTATATGGTATGCGTTATCATGGAACAGCTATTAGGACTTGGTTCCGCAAGCTGCAAACGGGCTCAGCTCATGCCAGAGCACCATCTCACATGATTCCAAGCACTCTGCCTTCAGGATTGTTAAGGCCTGCCATAGGAGTGACTGATAGGAATACATGTGTCCATTTTAGGGTTAGATATAGGTATACTACATCTAAAGCAAAGGTTGATTACACCACCTTGCCACAGCTGTCGTGCAGCCAGTTGTGTCAGATTTAGATGGCCAGCCAGGGGTGGCATAATACATGCTGCAGCCCCTGGTAGGCCCTGGGTACACCAATGCCCTGAGTTACAGGGTCTGATAAGGTGGCCCAGTACCAATTGGTATATGCACCTAAGGTACATGGAATCCATTTTACAGAGAGAGCAGTAGGCCTGGGGCCCTGAATAGCAGGGTCCCAGGTCAACTAAGTCGGAAAATCAGCAAAACACCAGGCAAAAAGTTGGGGGCAACCATAGTCAGGTATCCACCTTCCTACAACGATCTGTTACATTCCTCCCAATCTGGCTTCCGTCCCAATCTAAGCACCGAGACAGCGCTGTTGGAAGGTTCTGAGGCCATTAAAGAGTCGCTGGATTCAGGAGGCAAAGCGATGCTGGTCATGCTTGATTTGTCGGCGGCTTTTGACACCGTCCCCCATGAGGGTCTCCTCACCAGACTTTATGAGATCGGTCTGAGGGGGACGGTGTTCAGCTGGTTTAGATCTTTCTTGGCTGACCGTCGACAAACGGTCTGGGCCTCTTCCAGCTCCGCTGAGATGCCGCCATTGGGAGTCGGAGCCCCTCAGGGCTCCGTGTTGAGCCCGACTCTCTTTAACATCTTTATGACCCCTTTGGCGACATTGGTGGAGTCCTTTGGGGCCCAGATCGTATTCTGTGCTGATGATACCCAGCTCCTCTTTACCTGTCGGAAGGGTGAAGATTTTGATGGAGAGAGTATCCGAGAGTGCCTTGGGGCTGTTTTCAAATGGTTCCAGCTAAACAGCCTCAAGTGCAACTCAGATAAATCTGAGATACTCTTCTTCGGCTGCCCTTCTAATCCAGATTGGCATGGATGGTGGCCTTCCGACATGTTTCCTCCAGCGCACTCGTCCCAGCATAACAAAGAACCTGGGTATCAAGATTAACAATGGGCTGACGCTTAGATCCCAGGTCCTGGCTCTCACGGGGACTTGCTTTGGCATCCTTAGGATGCTCCGGAAGTTCTTCCATTTGCTCTCTGAAGAACATAGGAGGACGGCGGTCCAGGCTTTAATCGGCTCAAGGTTAGATTACTCCAACATACTGTATCTTGGCCTGCCGGAGTATCTCCTGCAACACTTGCAGGTGGTCCAGAACACGGCTGCACGGGCCATCTTTGGCCTCCACAGGCGGGCCAGAGTCTCTAGCCTATTGCAGTCGCTTCATTGGCTGCCGATCCGGAAGCGGATAGTGTTTAAGGCTTTGACACTAGCCCACAAGGCGTTATACACCTCGGGAGCTCAATATCTCCAAAGGAGGCTCGCCTTCTACCATCCGGCCCGATCTTTGAGATCGGAGTCCCTTTTCCTGGCTGTGGTTCCTCGAGTCAAAAAGGCTCACATTGGAGGCCGTTCCTTTAGGCTGCGAGCTCCGCAACTCTGGAACTCCCTCCCTCTGACTCTCCGCAGTACATCTAATTTACTGACTTTTAGGAAAGGCCTTAAGACATGGCTTTTTACCCGCTAGGGCTCTCTCTGCATTAGTGCTGGACCCCATTAGTCCTCTGTAAAGCACCTTTTTTAGCTGTGTTGTCTGTCTTTTCTGGTCACTAATAAAAAGCGCCGGGACACTCCTTTGGAGTAGCCGCGCGCTATAGAAGACCATTTTAACATTAACATTAACATTAACATTGTTTTAAACACAGGAAGGGAAAATCACCTACAAATGATGACTGTATGTGATGTAATATGACCTTAAAATCAATATTTCGCTGGCCCCATGGTGATCGACAAAGGTGTAGTTATTACGTGAAAATCGAACCTATGCTGCTGAAAGATGCAGCAAAGTTATCTCATCACACGGTGACCCTGGATTGTTGTTCATGGCCCTCGTTACGAGCTCAGAGGTAATCTCTGATTCCTATGCAAGCACGCGCTTATAGAGGCAGAAGTAGGGTAACGTGAGGAGTTAAATAGGCCGATGGTGTACGTCTCAAATTTAAAATATTTATACTTATGGAAGAGAAGAGATGACTACATCTCAAGTCAAAACTCTGTGAAAAGTATTGAATAGTTCAAAAAGCAAAAATAATATGATACGTATGGACTGGCCATGCATACTGTGTAAGAAATATACAATGAAAACTATAACTTGACTGACAGTCACGATGTAAATCGGCGAAGCCTATGTAATCTTCCTAGGTAGATTTTACACAACTGTAAAAACTTTTAAATCCTTCCTATTCCCTTTTTTTCTGACTTCTTCTCTCTCTTCGTTTTCTCCATTGTCTCATCTTATTAACACCTGTTATTTGTTCTATGGCATTTCTGTTTTGCTTTGGCTGTCGCCGCGAAATCACTAGCTGCTACTGCCATTTGCAAAGATTTCCGTGTCACAAAAAAATATATATGTTCCAAATACAGAGCAGATATGCTTGTAACATCCTTGATGATACTGGACTGAGTGGGTCATAAGAAAGATAAGGCACACCGTGACAACAATTATGCTGTGTAGTTCATTAAAATTTCGTTAGAGGGCGACAGAGACCAATTAACAGATTGTTTCTTTTTAGGCGATAAGGCCACAAAAGGATTAAAGACTTTCAGACAGGTTGACAAATCTATTTTGAAAAAAAATGAGCACGAACAGGGCATAAAAAGGAGTAGTCAAATATTTCAGGGTAAACAGATCGTCTGGAGGTAAGTTCTTTCTTTAAGAAATTTAATTGACGTTTGAATCAAATGGCACATTGCAAATCTTAGACTTAGGGCTAGGCAAAAAAAAAAAAAAAAACAGGCCTGCCACTGTCTTAGGTTCTGCCCTTTGACAGCGAGCGCTGTGGGGGATTTTGCGTTTATGACACTGAGTGTATTTCGTACTGGAGGAGAGGTGTCGGGGAGAAGGGGGGTGGAGGGGTGTGGGGGGAGTGGCCTGAGCACCTGTCTCTACTAGTTCCATTAAGGGTCAGCATAGAGGTGGAAGAGATTCAGTGCTTAATTTGTAAAACAATAAGTATTCAGGCGCTCATCAGGAGGCCACGGCAACTTGCACCACCCTTTGCTATTGCCAGCATTGCCAATGACAATACCCACAGAGCTACCAGACATTACACTGCTACAAGTGCTACAATTCAGCAGGGCACAAGTCGTAAAAAAAGAAGTGGAGGGACACTGTCACCGGAAGTGACGTCACAAAAGGTGCCGAGCTCCTCGTCCCAGAGAGGTCAACGAGTGAAGTCCAGCTGTTTGGCAGGGGGGATGGTGTCCCCCTGGTAAAATAAGTGTGGGAACGCCGTCCACCTGCGTTGTACCCCGACTCCAGCCCTGCAATTCAGACTGTTCGAGGCCCCTAAAGCTATAAGAATGGCTTGGGCGGCAGGTAATGGTTGTTTTTAATTTATATTAGACTAATATACAACTGTTGTTCTGCTCATCTTTATATCACACAAACAGTGCCAAGATGTGGCAGCTGTCAAAAGTGCCGTTGTTGACCATTAAGTGCCGAGCACCGAGAGCCACAGGCTCATATTAAGCGAAGGCAGGATGGCTTGATGGACTCTATGGGCCAAGGGATTGTTAAGGCGGATGGATGCGGGTGCTGTAATCTGCCTAGCCAGAAAGCCCTGTGATGGAAAGTCAGGAGGGTCAGAGTGCCTTAATGGTCTGTCCTCGACTAAGGTAGGTGGTCTCTGCGGGTAGCCCAAGAGCTCGATAGATGTATGGAAGGTGGGCATTCCCCTCGGTAATATAGTTTGTCTACGTTCCGAAAAATAGAATGGCCGGGATCTTGTTGGCGAACTTGTGCATCAGAGTCCAGATAAAAAGCATTAAGGGGCTTATTTACAAGGAATTGGCATAGGGCAGCCTGCAAGGTATTTTGCTGTGGTCCCCTAAGACACTTCGAAAGGGCAGGAATTAATCGTATTTACAAGATACAATACATTCCTGTCCTTTCAGCTGGAGCACAATTAGCCATGTGCCAATGCAGGCCCCCTTGCACCATGGTGCATAGGTGTCTGTGTTGTTGGAATGACTGTTTTTCTGCAGGAAGAGAGACACCTTCCTGCACAAAAACAATCACTGGAGGCGTTTTCCTCTTTCTATGTGTGATCCTTTAAAAGCGCACCTATCATGTCTCAGCTGGTAACTGCTCTGCAATACCACTGAAAAAGAATAAATCTGTGTCATCAGGCAGCTTCAAGTGATTCCATCAATTAAATCCGATACCGGCATCCGAGCAACCTTTACATTTGCATATTAGCCAGTTGTGCTTATTTACATTTCTTTAAGGAAAGCAGACACCCTGACAAGAAGGCTTGTTTAGCTGTCTGCCCAACCCTCGGTTTCACAATATACGAGACTCCCTGCCTTACACTGCAGCTGAAGCATTTCAGCATTCGGAAAAACCCATCCCGGGACGGTTATCTTTTCACAAAAAGTAGGGGAACTATTTTATTTTAATAAAAAATGTATGGGCACATTGTTACCCTCAGATCCTGCCCATTATGACCACTGCCTGAGGTACAAATAAAGGCCAGATGAACATACTTGGCTATACAAACACTGGGGCATATTTACGAGACACTAGCGCTGCCAGAGCATCACTTTTTGTGCCACTCTGGCTGCGCACATCTCAAAATCAAATCCATGAGCCCATGCAGAGCCATTACGACCGGCTTTTAAATGGCCTCATAGATATGGAGTAAGGTGAAGCAGCGCAAATCGCTGAGTTGCCTAACACTGTGCTAAGGAGGCGTTCCATGGTCATTGCGGTGAGTTTTCCCACACAACACCCATGGATTTCAACACTTCCGTAGATTTACGAGAGCATGTACACCTGGGGAAGCGCCAAAACCTTATGCCTTCTGAGCTGAGGCGTAACAAGAAGAAATAACTTTCTTTCTTCGTTTTTTCCTCTTCCTATGTGTGCTGCAGAAGAAAAATATCTCAAGATTGTTTCTGTGCAGAAAGTTGCCCCGTCCTGCACAAAAATAATCCTGCTGACAACACAGGCACCCTTGAATGATGGTGCAAGGGTTCTTGCATTGGTGCTAGGCTGCGAAACAGCACCAGTGCAGGGAAAAAGACAGGAATGCACCACCTTGCCTAAATAAGCTGCATTCCTGCCATTTCACTTTGGCATAGGACAGAGCAGCACCCTGACTTGCAGCGCTGCCCTATGCCAAACCTGTTTAAATGAGGGTCACTGTGTCCGTGGTTAACTGCTGTGCCCTAACTGCTCTTGCAACAGTGCCTAGGCCACAATATGGCGACGATGAACTGAGCTATGAAACCCAAACTGATTTAGGGTGTCTTCACACTTCCTGTGACGCGTTGCTGCTTGACCTTTACTCTTCACATCCTCCCTTACTACGCTGACTAACGCTGCAGTTCACAACCTCTGGCCCGTCAGTCGCGTGCCTGCCGCACATACATTTTCTCAGCCACGGCAGCCCACAAGCTACCATGGTCTGGTGACTGGTTGGCCGCAGGGGACCACGTCTTACCGCCTATATTGAAATGCATGAATTGTTGCTGTTTGAATTCTCATGTGTGAGGGCACCCGAAGTCCACCCTAAATGTTGAGGCACCGGCCCGTATGACACTAGCGCTCCCTGCTTCCTATGCACCATACACAGAGACCGGAGGTTGGTTAATATTCAGGGTGCTACTACTAGGGGACATAGAAATCTTTCAGAGAATCTTGCAGCGTTGCCGAACAGTTCTCTCCATCCCAGTGCAGTTCATACGTCATCATCTTTCACAGCGCTGCTAATGCTTTCACAATGCTGCTAATGCTATCTAACTATTTGACATGCTCACCACACCATCGTCTGGGGCTGCCAGTAGAAAACATTAGTCAAGAGTCCTGCAAAACAAACTTTATTCTAGAAGGGCCCCTGCCTGAACTATTTAAATGCCACAAAGAAGACTGATCCTAAAGCAAAACAGCCTCCTACTACACCTGGTAGGTGAAGAAGTACATATACGGGCAGATTTACAAGCCCCTTGCGCCACTTTTGCGTCATTTTTAACATGGGAAAGTGATGCAAAAGTAGTGCAAGGGGCTTGTAAATCTGCCCCACAATGTCCATGACACTCCCCAGCAGTGGTGCTGATGATGACTAGATTTAACTGCGCCAAACTTACAATTCAGCACACAAGCAAACCCTGACTATGAACGATTTATCATGCACCAGGCAAAGCCAGGCCATCATGAACCAATTATTATTATTATTATATTTCTTATATAGCGCCAGAATCGACCCCCGAAGGGGTATCTCCGCGCTTGCCTTGGGAACCCGTCCTGGTTTTTCCCTGTGAGATAGCCCCTACAGGGCATCCCCAAGGTGAAAGCCAGGCATCCCGCGGAGGGGGGGGGCCTTTGTGGAGATTAAGCAAGCTTAATGCCCAGAGTTGCAGAGTGTGAGCCCATGATTAGGTCAGGCACCGAAGCGAGAATTATCGAGTCCGTGGACATTTGAGCTCAACACCCTGCCGCATCGGGAATTGAACCCTGGTCCCGGGTCTGACCTCTGCTTCAGGGTCTGCCTGCTCTAACCAGTGAGCCACACTTCTCCACTCCAACTAAGTGGCCGTCCATCCCCTGGCCAAAGGCCTGGTCTCCAGCCAGGCCCTGAACCCGACATCCTTGTGGCTGTCCAACCCCCCACCACCTCGCTGCACACAATCTTTGTCTCTGTGCAGGAGGGGTTGGCCACAGGGCCTAGCCTCTGACCACCAGGCCCTGTGCCCAACACCGCCACAGCCATCCAACTCTCCACTTCATATGGCCAATGGCTGTGCACAGCAGGGGTTGGTGGCAGGGTCTGGCTACTGACCATGACCTACAGTCTACACTTGTAGGCGGCCAACCTCTCACCCCACAGGTGCCCTAACCTACAATAGCTTCTCTTTTTTAATCACGGGGCACCTAGCATTCAATGGTATAACAGTACTGTGCAAGCTTCACCAAGGAAGACGCCGTACCATGATGTGGAAGCTTGTACAGCGAGCAGTTCCCACCGATGTACCGCAATGCCACATGGGTGTTGATTGGTGAAGTTTGTCTCGTCAATCATAAAAGACATATTCTATTTTGTTATCTAGGGGGCTTCTTATGAATGTCTGTCTCTGCAGAACCACTATTAGCTCCCTCTCTTGCTACGTCTATTAATGCAGATGAATTATTTCAGTAAGACAAAGTGCCTCTCCCTGACCTCTAGTAATACTGCTGCTTGTAGCCCTTACTGTCACTCCTCAGTAGGGATACCAGCAATAGGGCATCTTTCCATGCACGTCTGTGTCTGACTCCAAACCGAAGAGTGACACTGGACTGGACAGACCTTTCTCCTAAACTACTACTGCTTCCAGAGCAAATCTTTATGAACCAAACACATAGTGGATTCCTCTGCAAAGCACGTGCTTGAGCTCCAAATAGTCAAAAATGGGGGACAATGGGCCTTTGGAAAGGTCCAACGTACATGCCCTATACATTCAAGAGAAGAAGGGTACGTAGTTCCTTTGTGGGTCTAAAATCTTAGTCAGAGTACTTGTTTTCGCATTGGCAGGCTGTCCTGTCGTACAAGTAGAAGGAGGAGAGGAATTCCTCGTTTCGGAACTAGTGCCCTCACACTTCCAGCAAGCTAGGTGTCATGCTTCATCATATGGGCCTTGTTAGACCTGACACCCTTGGCGTGGTTTTCCCCCATCTTTTTGCCTCTGCCTCCTGTATTTTTGATGCTGTGCTGGATTTCGTTTTTGCTGGTTTAGATGCTTTGGACACTCTGCCACTGCTTATCAGTGCCAGAGTGTAAGTGCTCCCTATGTAAATTGTCATATTGATTGGGTATACCTGATTGGCATATTTGTATCACCATGAAGTCCTTAGTAAAGTGCACTGTGTGTTACAGGGCTGGTGATGACAGATACTAAAAATAATTCCAAAAATAAACTTGCTGCTTGAAATTAGATGTTCCGCCTTGCTCGTGGGTCGTAGCTCCTTTCACGTAAAAAGCTTGTATTCCATTTTACAGTGGGTGCTAACCTTTTGTAGGGCCAGTATATGGTAAATTCATTGAAGGGTAGGTTGCACACCATTATTTTACTCCTATTGTCATGTTATTTCACTAAACCAGGTACCCCTGACCACGGCACTGTAGCTGATGGAAGCAGAAATATGTATTTCTGCTTCCACTACAGCTACAGTGCCGTGGTCAGGGGTACCTTCGAGTGCCCCTACGTTGCTATGTCTCACATTCACGTGTCTCTTGGGCTGAGCACGTTACCATTGAGCACGAGCAAGGCGGAACATCTAATTTCAAGCAGCAAGTTTATTTTTGGAAATATCGGCAGCATGCTGGAGATGATTCATTTAAGTTGGGAATATGTTCACGTTGTTAATTTATAATGAACTGAAAAATGTTTTTAAAAACATGCAGTCTGGACTTTAAGAACGAGCGTGACCTGCCTTTGTAATAGAGCACCCTGGGAGTTGAAGTGTGAGAGGCAGATAGCAGCAATTTGATAACGTCAGGTGTGAGTCCTGTTGTGTTAATGGGCGGCACAGACTGGGATCCAGGGGCGGGCCGATGGTTTAAATACCAGGTGTTTGTAGTATCACAAAAGATTTTCTCTGTTGGAGTGAGGGGAGCGCGTCGGCGGCAGTGGAGCAGGTATGCAAGGGTGTTAGTGGGCGGTTAAGCACAGCAGATGAGGCAGCAGCAGGGGGTTTCAAGTGTTCCACGGTTACAGTTATGTGCAGAACGTTTGAGAGAGCTTAGGAAAGTGGTTGCTGAGTTTATTTAATACGAAGCATTGTCTCAAGTGAATCTTGTGAATAACAACATAAATTTGGCGCATCATTGGGAAACCTGTTTCTGTAATTGTGCATTGTAGTTGGGTATTATCAAGTAGTGATTTAACCGGATGGACGCAGTGGGATGCATACGGTTTGGAGAGGAGGGGCGAGGACATGTGAGGGGTTCACTGCCGGGATGATAGAATAACGTAGTTTGCACGCAGGCAAATCTTTGAGATTTCAGTGATTTACATTACTGTATAAGATGAGGTGACTATCATGGGGCACTTTGAAAATAGTTTGCAGGATAGTATTGCTGGTTCAACATGGGAAAAGATGCATAATCACATGTTTTTACTTTGACACAACGTCATGCACTGTATATTAATTTTGTGTAATTGATCTTTCCAGTTATCCCTGACGAAGGGCCCACGGAGGCCCAAAATGCATTGGGTTTTAAATAAACTGCTTCAAATGAAATTGGCGTTTTTACGTATTCTTGAATGAAGAGGCACGGATGGCCCATCAGGAGTATAAGAAGCACAGGAAATTGGCATTTCCTTGCTAGTGGATGACGAATAATGCAAGAATGAATACATGAAAAAACGAGGAATAAGAGTGAAAAAACATGACAAATAAGGACTTAAATTGAGAAGTGGAATATGTATTTCTGCTTCCACTACAGCTACAGTGCCGTGGTCAGGGGTACCTTCGAGTGCCCCTACGTTGCTATGAGTGCATTGCCTTGGGGATAAGCCTATCTGCTCGTGCCAAGCTACCTAGGGGTGTGAGCCGGGGTTAATTACTGTGTGTATTCCTTCACCCTGACTAGAAGCAAGGGTCCCTACTTGGTCTAAGGTACTTACCTCTGCCAATTAGAGACCCCCAGATCTAACAGGCCTGCTCCTCGTCGGGTCGGCGCTGTAATACCCAACGGGCACCCATAAAGAGATCTTTTATTCCTTGGCGTTAGGTGCGAGGGCCCTATAGTGTGTAGATGTAGTAGTGAATGTGATAGTTAAAACAGGTCAGGAATCCTGTAAAACAAACTTTATTCTAGAAGGGCCCCTGCCTGATTAAAAGGAAAAAGGAGAGGCGACTATCTGATTATAATGGGTCAGGATATGGGCGCTCTACTCCTGGTGGGTCGACATGTTTCTCGCCTATTTGTCTGGAGGATCAGTGGAGATTCTTCAGGACCTTAAAGTGAAACTATCTACACCCAGTGGTAAGGTGAGAACCTACCTACTACTCTGTGGGTAAGCGGGATGGGTGCCTGCGGGTTCATTGGGCAACCTGCTGGGGACTCTGATATAAATCTTGATTATGATAAAACTCAATGGTGACTGCTATGGTGAGCAAAGTGCCTGCTAATATTACATGTAATATGTGCTTACCAAATGGTGTGTTTTGTAACAAGCACATGACTCAAGCTAAAAACTTAGGTGATGAACTGGCTGTCATTATAGCGTTAGCATTAGCGTCAAACGTGAGTCGAATGTTATAGAACTCACCTAATCACTAATTAGATTGCGCCTCATCAGTTTCCAGCGGGCTCTGGACACATTGAAGATTTGTGTCTTATGAACAAACGAAAAAGATTTTTTGGCATAAGTGAGACTTGCAGAGTTTTAGAGGTTTGTTTAAAAACTGCTTTCAAAGACATCAAAGACATCAGAAAATGCCACGTAATATAGGAGCAAGACAGTGGTACTGGGCAGGGGAGGGTGGTCGTCTCATCCTGCCATTGTGGAGATTTAATGCCTCTCATAAACCAGGCTCTCGATAACAATGGCCAGAAATCCCCGCAAACTGACAAGGGAACCCAAACAGATATGGGTTTGCACCCTGTAGTTACCGAAGTGAGGCCATATTCAAGGAACCGTTGTCGGGGTAGGCAGAAATTACGCTCACGCGAGGTAGGTACATAGCAACTCTTTACCAGAACAAAACAATCTTATCCCCAGCCGCTTACCTCTGCTGTCGCTGCAGATTGGGGGAGATCATGTCAACCAAAGCACCTGGGTTTCAGCGCTGCAGATAACGAAGATGAATGCTGCGTGGAGGGCGTTTCTAGCAATAAAGGGACATATATGTTGCGTTCGATATCGGACTGGAATCATTTTACGTCGACCCTTGTGTACAGGTGTACTCCTCCGTCGGATGCTGTAGGCCCGTTGCTGGGGGTGCCTGGGGTGGGTTAAGTGCCCCGTCACCCCGTCGTTCCCGGCGCCCCTTCTGTGAGTGGTGTAGGCTCCGTCGATGAAGACTTCAGCCCAGTCATAACGGAGCCTGCGGCTGCACAAGTTACTTTGGGCTCGCTTCACGTTGAAGTGTTACTAACAACAATTTACCTGAAGCTGCTATTTATATCGCGTGTGAATGCAGAGTGCTAACCCGACCAAACCGTATTGATTATTGTGACCCTTTTTAAAAATTTCAACCTGCAGTTGTTGCTGAGTGTAGTCCAGATCGGTTGTAGCGATCTGTGCTGCCTCGTATTAAGTAAGCGAATGAGAGCAGCGCTCGCGGGGTGGGCACCGTGCCAGGCTCATCACGCCTCAGCCCCCAGAAGCAGACAATGCCGGGCATGGGCGCTGTGCGCTGCGGCTCAGGTTGCTCCGGGTGGCTTGCTTTTCTAATTCACAGTGGATCCATGACCGACCGGCTAGACACTGAACCCGGCTACTGGACCTTCAGAGGGAAGCAGCCCCCACGTTCACTCCCTCAGCACAGTGTAGGTACCTATCCGTCAGTACAGGCCCCTTCTGTGCCATCTGAGTCCACGCTGGAGGAAACCACAATAAACAAAGTACCTTGTCGCAGTCCAGACATCCTTCGTGGTGTCTCTTAGTCATAATTGGAAAGACCCCGAAATGCTAGCTAACACCAGCACGAAGGGATAGTTAGAAAGATGGACTACAAGCTTTGCTAGGGAGCTCGCCATAAGGACGGGGGCACATGGAAGAGGAGGCGAGCAGCCGTGCCGGCTCAGACACTTGTACGCATGGCCTTGGCACATTCAGACCCCTGCCCAGCCTCTCTCAAGACAGAGCACCCTCACGCATCCGGCCGCCCTGTGGCATCAGAGGTTTGGCGCTCTAAGCACCCCATGACACAGAAATGTACAGACACTTACTCAATGCCTCTGTTTCATGAAAAGGGAGATTGTGGTAATATCATTTATGGGGAGTTTGTAAATATATTGCTGTTGAAGGTCTCAAATGAATGTTCCGATATTGCTTTAATTGCTTAAAAATCCTAGTGCTGCACTGAGAAAGTCCTGCTGTATGAGTTAATAGGCAGTTCAACTGCACATTCATTGTGACGTTTGTGACTAGTGTGTTCCGAATCCTAGAGGAAGACTCCGTTTTATCAACCTCAGAATGATAAAGGGCTAACACGGATTTAGATAATACTGTCGGAAATCTGCCTTTTCTGCATGTCACCCCAGATAGTTCACCATTTACAGTGCAATGGAACTTCAAGGCTGCCACCACAAGCCAAATACAACAGGCATTGGCCGCGATCGCAAGGTGGGGCCAGGGAGAAGCGGGAGTTGTGTACGCGCTCGGCCAATGCTTACAAATCAAGCATTGTGCGCAGGTGCGCGCGAGGGGGGGGGGGTGCAGCCGAGAGCAGGCAGCGTTTCCCTTGCGGGAGCGTGCAACCAAATGGTGCTGCACGCTCCCGCACGGAAATCGCCAAAACGTGCACTTTGAAAGCAATGCAACATGTGCACATTTTTGACTGGAAAGCTGCATCGATCTCAAGAGGTCTCTTTCCTATGCAGGGCATGCGCGCTGCGTAGGCGAGACCTAAACAAGCAGTTTTTGCATGGTCATCTGCTAGCCCGCGAGTGGTGTGAGCGCCCGCTATAAGAAAAAAATAAGCAAAAGTGAAAGCGTGGTGCCTTGTTTGTAACCTGACACACGAGGAATGCAGCTGGAGCCCTGCTCGCTCCCGCAAGGCAAAGGCTGTGGGAGTGAACATTTGTCTAAAAAGTGGGAAATGCGCCTGCATTTAGCCATTGGCAGGCTGCAAAAACACAATGACCCAGTCAACAGCCAACCAAATGCGTGGGGGGGTCTGAACCACACTGAAAGTTTATACTGATTACATGAAGCCTCCCATAAAGCAGCGCATGCGCGCTGCGCTATGCTCGACCTAAAAAGACTTCTAAAGCACATGAGTGTCCCAGCGCTAAGGTCAAAGCACCAACTGAAAACTCAGAAGCACAAGAACAGCAGACGCCTAGTTAGAAGAAAAACAGGTTTTTACATTTTTCCGAAGCGGAAGTTCTGTCTTAGATTGCAGTATCTGCAGAGGGAGACAGTCCCAAAGCTTGGGTGCAACAAGGTAGCTAAAAGAGCTCCTACCCATGGAGCTCATTTTACTTTCGGATCTGAGCTAACAAGGCCTCAAAAGACCTAAGATGTCTCAAAGGGGAATACGGTGTAATGAGAGGATGCAGATAGGTCGCACCAGTCCTCCTGAAGAACCTTTAGCAGTAACAGAGGCCTTTAAATCAACATGCCTCTTCCCTGGAGTAACGTGTATAAAGTAACATGTATTGTATTACTTGTGTTGTGTTGTAGATGAACGGGTGCTGCACTCTTCAGCATCCTAAAATATTTTCTGCCCCTAGCAATGTTTTGGTGCATGCACGGAAAAGAGACATTAAATAAATGAAAGATGGGGAACCCACTATGCTAAATAGGCTGGGGCGTTTAAAACACAAAGGTTCCAGTTAGGGTTCGTTCAAGATTATTTAGTCATTTGCAATAGGTACTCGATGTATACTGCGAAATATATGTGACAGCAGTAGATACAGACTAGTTACAGGTAACTATACAATTAGTCATCTCAATTTTACATTACCTCAACAATATAATCGACCATAGTTCATATATTATTATTATTATATTATTATTATATGAAATTTGTAATGCGCTCAGCTTACCCGGGGGCATCCCGGCGCAACAGACCAAAGAGGGAGGAACTCGATAACTCACTACTGTGGAAACAAGTGGGTTTTAAGAAGTTTCCTAAATACTAGGATCTTGTGCTCTGAAAAAGTTGATGATTTATTCCTTCCATGAGTCATCCAGGTGATATAAATAATATAAGAATCACGAGAAAATGAAAGGGCCTGAAGGTCCCATGAAAAGAAATGTGTGTTATACTTACTGAGCCCTTTCTCGTTGCTGTAGACCAGGCAGGGATTGTGGTAATCAGCTGCAAATGTGGCAGGACCAGACGAGGAGGGGCCATTGACTTTCTGTTCCGTCCTACTGATTCAGTGTGATGTCAGTACACACAGTGGTCCTATCAGCAATTTGCAATTCAATATTGGTGGTTAGCGATTTTAAGACAGATTTTCCTGATTCTTTGCCTCGGCTTTGTATTATTATACCATCCTGATGAAGACCAGTGAAATCATGCAAGGGCTGAAATGACACATTTTTCGAGTATGAATTAGGGTCAACTATATTTTGAAAACAATGGATACTTGAGATGACTTACGGTTAGTTACCGGTGTTAACTCACCATGCAATCGTAAATCTACTATTGTTACATGCATTTGACACTGTGCACTGAGCATTGTGTTATCCCACGTGCACTAAGCACTTTATTCCTTTTAATGTTTTTCATATCAGCATTTTCCTGAATAAATACTACATTACCACTATCTTCGTGTTTTTACTGGGTTTGCAAGCTGATACCTTCAGACTGGTTGAGTAAGTTCTTTGAACAGCCTTGAATGGAGCCTAACCTCGAACCATTGCACTGTGATATGGAAAAGGCATGCAGCTTTTTCCATATATCCCACACTGTAAGACAAAGTTATTATAACGTCTCTCATGGCTTGTGTAAGTTACTAACACACTCAGAGATTCAGTCACTGCCTTTGTTTGGTACTTGATACTCTCCTCCAGGTGTATAGTAACTATTAAGCTGGTTTATTGACAAGTCTGATCAGCAGCCCCAGTTATGCCAGACTTCTGGCTTCCATTGCGGTCGATAGATGCCTTGTTTTTTCAGGAAACATTACGAAAGCCAACTTATGAAGCTTAGATAGAACTCTCTTCGCTATCCAAGGAATCTTGGCTGATTCAAGCCTTTCGGTTTCCGATCCAGTGAAGCAGCATGACCTCAGAGGTGCATTAAAGAACTTCTTGAGCCGTACTCTAGGGTCAGAACCAAAGGATTATGTGAAATAGGACGTTAATCAGGACACTGCAGATCACATAGTGTAAACAAGTATTTTATTGTCTTCAAAGTTTCAGGAACATGACCCCAGCCACAGCTGGTTAGAGTAAGGTCGTTCTCTCACTCAAAGGCGCTTCGCTTGGAACGTTCACCACTGCGGCATTCTAAGTGATGTCACAGTGGTGTCAACCAAGGTGTTCGCCAAACAGGGGGTGGAGAGAAGGATGAGGGTTACCCCTGGGGCAGAGGATACCACACATCCCCCTCCCAACAAAATTGAGAACAAAGTTATACCGAACATATACCAAGCCAAGTAATACAATTGGAGACAGAAACAAGTTGCTCACAACCTAAGTAACTAAATGAATTCACTTGGTGACACATTGCTCCAAATACTTAGGGCGGACAACCTCCCTACAGCCCAACCTACGAGTAAGGTTGTCTCTTCCCGAGTTGATCGGCTCTGATGGGTCTCCCTTAGAGTGAGAAGCATACTCACTCCTAGGTCTGTCATCATCATGTACTGTGGGAGTGATGTATCTCACCACCCTCCCTAAATTCCAAATCTTTCCTTCTTGTGTCATTACAGCATTATTAAATATTTTCACAATCGTTGTGGGTCTAGAGAACTCTGACCAGGTTGCTCTGCCTGTGGGTGCTTTGATCTTGACCACATCACTAACTTTAAACTTAACCTCTTTGACTGTGTGCAGTTTATCAAACCTGGTTTTCTTGTCCCTCATAGCCTTGCATTCCCTGTCACGCCACTTGGACTCCCTACAGTGACTCGTCCAACCTTTGTGCCACCCCATCCACCCTGGCACTAGCCTTGAGTTAGGTCTTCTCGCTCTCAGTAGTTCAAACCGAGTGACGCCTGTTGTTTGGTGAGGGGTAAGTCTTTAGGCCTCCAAACGTCTCACTACTTCATCTTTCCAACTCAACCCTCTGGCCCTTGCTAGTTGGATCCCTTCTTTGATGGTTCTATTAAATCGTTCGACCATCCATTGGTCTCAGGGTCATATAGTGCACACCTCTTGTGTGCAATCCCACTGCTTCCTTGGAAGTCTTGCATTGCTTTGGAGCAGAGTTGCGCGCCATTGTCTGTTAATAAGGTACTAGGCATCCCTTCCCTGAGGAACACTTTTTGTATGAAATCAATTACCATCCTAGTTGTAATCTCTGACACAAATTTTAACTCAGGCCACCTCGAGAACAAATCTACCAGCACCAGGATGTAAGGCGTTCGATGTTCCCCCGTTAGTGGGCTCACTATGTCTAATGCCACATCCACCCATGGACCTACAGGGAGTTCCCTGCTCTGCATTGGAGGTGTGTGTTGCTTTAGAATCTTGTCACTGGTGGAGCACGGTATGCAGTCTCTTACTTCCCTCTCAATCTCTAAATCCATACTGGGCCACCAGTAGTCAGCACGCAACCTTTGCTTAGTTTTGGTTATTCCCAAGTGCCCTTCGTGCGCCAGGTTGACTAGACGGTTTCGTAAGACTTCAGGTGGAACCAATCTCGTGCCTCTGAACAGACAGTCGTCGGTGACTGTTAATTAATTCCTGACCATCCAAAACGGTCTCAATGCCTCATATTGTTCGTCTCTGTCTTTCTAACCTCCCTTAGTTCTCTCGCACACTTCCTTTAGTAGTACATCATTTTTTGGAGTCTCTTTCCAGTTTTCTTCTTCAATGGCTCCTTGAGTAAAGATGCACACATTTTCCGACTGTATCTCCCTCTCGTCCTCATTCTCCTCCTCTGTGTCAAGCGGATCTTTGTTCGACTCCTTCACCAGGAGTGAAAGACAGTCGGCTGCTAGGTTCCTTGCCCCCGGTACATATTCAACATCGAACTTGTACTCTTGGAGGTTCACCACCCAACGTCTTATCCTGCTTGAAATGGAGTCTAGCTCTTTCCTACTGAATACTTCAACCAGCGGCTTGTGGTCTGTCCTCAGGTGAAACCTTGTTCCCCACACAAAATCTCTGAATTTGCTCATGGCCCAATATACCGCCAGTGCCTCCTTCTCGATCTCGGAGTGGTTTACTTCAGGCTTGTGGAGTGATCTTGACACCAACACTATAGTCTCCTCACCTTTTTCGCCCATCTGTGTGAGGACTGCTCCCAGTCCTTTTGGACTTGCCTCGGTGCTCAGCACAGTCTTCCTCCTTTGTATAAAAGATTTGAGACTCGGAGCTTCTGCCAGAGCCCTTTTTGTGTCTTCAAATTCCTTCTGACACTCCTCGCTCCAATCAAAGACTACTCCCTTCTTACGTAGGTTGCGTATGGCAAATGTGCGTCTAGCAAAGTTTTGCACAAACTTGCTATAAAACTCTATCATCCCCATGAATTATTTTATCTCCTCTTTGTTCTTAGGTGGAGAGAGGTTGATGATGGTGTTTTCCAGCTCTGTCTTTGGACGAATGCCCTCTGCCGACACTTTATGATTCAGGAATTTCCGCACAGCCAATCTTGCATTTCTCTTTCTTTACAGTGAGTCCCTGTTCTTTGAATCTCTCCAGTACTTTTCTTAACCTGCATTCATGTTGTACCTCGTTCTCCGCAAAAATCAGCACGTCATCCTGGTAGCACATGACCCCAGAAATGCCCTTAAGCAAGTTATTCATTATCCTCTGGAATACTGCCGCGGCAGAAACCAGCCCGAACGGCATTCGCTTAAACTTGAGCGCCCCCATGGGCGTGATGAATGCCGTGAGTTGTTGGGAGTCCGTGTGGAGCCTAACCTGGTAGTAGGCTGATGCCAGGTCTAATGTAGTGAATATCCTCGCTCCCTCCAACGTGTACATCATTTGTGAGATATTTGAAAGTGGGAGCATGTCCACGATAACCTCCTTGTTCAGCGCCCTAAGGTCAATGCATAACCGAACAGACCTATCTGTCTTCTTGGCTGCGACTATGGGTGCCAACCACTCTGTGGCTTCAATTGGTTCTATCACCTTCAACCTACATAGTTTATCTAATTCTTCCTTTGCCGCTTCCTGTACGGCAATGGGGAGGTTTCTGACTCTGGCTGTGACTGGCTTGGCATTCTCCTTGAGCTTTATTCTATGGGAGTAGTTTCTGAGGCAACCCAGGTCCTCAGTAAAAACCTCTTTGAACTCCTCCTCTATCCCCACTCCTGCTCTCCCCACCTTCTGTACTAGTATCTGGGGATCCTTGTTGGGATTGAGATATATGCCCAATTCCTTTTGTGCTTGCAACCCCAGAATGTTATCCGCTTTCCTAGACACATAGATCTTAGTAGATGTTACCCTGTCTTTATAGCCAACAGTACCCCAAAAGTAACCTTTCATGCCTATGGGCTGTCCCCCGTACCCTCCTGGTTTTACATCCATTTTCTTGAGACTGATTTTGCTTTTAGACACTCTTTCAAATTCTACTGCAGATATGATTGTGATCCTAGAGCAAGAATCAAACATTGCTTCCAGCCCAGTCCCTTCCACAGTTATTTCATCTTTAGGACTGCAGACTGACTCTCCCTGTACTTGCAACATAATTTCATCACAAACCTGCGTGGATCTTTCCTTACCCTGTTTTTTATCATTACTAATACTCCTGCAACATTGTCTGAAATGTCCTCTCTTCCCACACTTATTGCACAATGACATCAGGGCAGGACAATCCCTGTCACTCGCCATGTGACCTTGCTTGCCAAACCGGTAACAGTTTCCTTTGAAGCTACAAATCCCTCTCACCTCCGTCTGCTCCTTTTTCCGTTCCTTTACTGCGAGTATCTTTTTACCTTCCACTGACACTACATTCACCTTGACCTTACTCTCCCCATCCTGCCTTATTTCATTTACACACTGCATCATGTGTTCGACCAGTTTCGCTACTATGAGCATCTCCGCCAGGGGCGGGTCGTCCTGTAGCCATAGTTCCTCCCTTATGCGTTCGATCTTACACGTTAAGACGAACTGGTCACGGATCCTCTCTTCACAAGCTCCCCCAAACTTGCAGGTGGCTGCTAGTTCACGCAACTCAGAGACAAATTCTTCTACGGTCTCCCCTTCTTTCTGCCCTCTCTTACCAAAATGATAACGCTCCATAATAGTGCTTATCTTCGGTAGGTAATGTATATCTAATTTTTTCAGGCTCAACTAAAACTCATTCAATCCCCTCACATCATTCGCATTCAAATCTGGAAGATGCTCCAACACCTCTTGTCCTTCTGCGCCTAGGTAATGCATTAACAGGGCAACTTTCCTTTCAAGCCCTAAATTTGGTCCACACACCACCGCATAATTTTGGAAGACTTTCTTCCATTTGTTTCATTTGAGGGTCAGTTCTCCAGATGTGGGCAAAAAGAATGGAGGAAAAGTTACATTATGCATGGCTACGCTAAATTCCAGGTGGGAGGGGTGGGAGGCTATAAGATAACTGTTAGACACTTGCAAATACAACCAACCCCACCACAGTTTTATTTTTTATAGCCTGAATTTTCACCTCCCTAGCAGGAATATCAACCTACAGAAAACATGCATGGAAATAGGCGATTGTGACAAACAGCAGTATTAAAATGTTTAAAGCACAGCTTCTCTCTTGTCTCCAGTAGATAGAGCTGCAGCCCTAAAGTATCTACTCTGGGAAGGCAAAGGCTCCCCAACCTTCAGTGTGAGTATTCCCCTTTACTTTTTATTCAAAAAGCGTTCACTCTCTGCTATGGGCTGTATTGACCTCTCTCAGGGCTACTTCACTGGCTATCAGCTTCAGCAACAGTACAACTTCTTGTCCAGTGGAGCATGGTGGGTTTATATGTCTATGGATAATCCCGGGCTGGAATTTGTAAAGAGATTCATATGCAGGTTTTCTACTGTTATTGTTTCTTTTTTGAAGATGAATTTTTTTTTGTGTGCCCTGTTGCAAACTTTATTTGGAGAGACTGCTAATGAGTAATACATCAATCTCAAGGACCCATGCTTTGTGGAGGGTTTCTGATGGTGGTTGTGTTTTTGCACAGCTGGCATGCTGGGTGCCTGTAGCATTCCAGGTGCGCCTAGTCCTAACAACACATGCATTGGAGTGTGGCTGAGGACCTACCCTTGAGATCCACCTACTTAGTGGCTGTGGGAGCCAACGGTACACTCCCAATCATCCAACTGGAAGAAACAATTAGCTTTGTTTGTGGTTTTGCGCTACTTCAGCTTTTCTTAGGGTGTCTCTGAGCTCAGGCAGTGTTCTGTGAATGTTCAATGTGATGACATGCACTGTGTGTCATGCTCTAGACTCCTGGCAGAGTTCTTCTTTCAGACTGGTATGCACAGATCGGGAACCAGCCTTTACCACGAAGGCTGAACAACGAACAGCCTTTACCACGAAGGCTGAACAACGAACAGCCTTTACTTTTATATCCTGTGATTCCTAGCCCTGGCTACTCAGCCTGCATGAGTGTGATGTCTTAGAATGTTGTGTGTGTGTGCATGCTTTGAATGAGTGACCAGTTAGATTGAGTGGGGCTGAGCAGCAGGATGCTGCTCCCGGTGGGGCACCCTGTACCAACTTACTTGAACCATTAAATCTACTAAACTACATCTCTGGCTCCTGGTCTACTGTAATAAGATGATCTGTAGCTTTGTCCTAATTATCCATTAATAAACCATCATCAATCAATACTACTCGGCTACAGATCATTACATCTACCTATGATGACAGTACTTTCTTCAGTTACAAAAATGGCGACGATGTTAAAAAGAACCACGCATGAAGAGCCAAGAAATTACAGATGGAACTAAAAGATGATAGCCTGAGTCTGAAAAGAAGCCTGAAAATCAAGCCTGCGCAACGCCTGGGAGGCCCCACCGGTGTCTTTTCCAACAGACAGTCCACAGAGGTATGTGGTGTGCGTTGGACATTCTGTGGCTCGAGTGACTTGGAACCTGCCTTTCTACTGACTATCTACTATGTGCTTGGAAGTTGCTACTAGTGTCTGGGACCTGTTCATAGGAAGCGCACCAAAGGTCAGTGACGGAGCATGTTGCAGTGAGTGTGCTCTGATTGCACCAGCGGCCGAGAGTACAGTGCACGGTAATGTACAATGAAAGTGCTGTAATGGCACCAGCGGCTGAGTGTGAACAAAGTTGGTGTTAGTAGTACTAGCTGTAAGCGTGTATGAGAATTAGTGAAGGGAGAATTAGCGTTGAAGGCAAGCTTCTCTTTAAAAGTACACAAAGCCTGCTGGTCTTGAAGGTAAATCACCCTGCTGTGCACGTGCCTATCCAAATGCGAGGGAGGATTAGCGCTGAAAGGATACTCTTCATTAAAAGTAAACAAGTGACCCACGTTTGGCTTGTGTAAGTTACTAACACACTCAGAGATTCAGTCACTGCCTTTGTTTGGTACTTGATACTCTCCTCCAGGTGTATAGTAACTATTAAGCTGGTTTATTGACAAGTCTGATCAGCAGCCCCAGTTATGCCAGACTTCTGGCTTCCATTGCGGTCGATAGATGCCTTGTTTTTTCAGGAAACATTACGAAAGCCAACTTATGAAGCTTAGATAGAACTCTCTTCGCTATCCAAGGAATCTTGGCTGATTCAAGCCTTTCGGTTTCCGATCCAGTGAAGCAGCATGACCTCAGAGGTGCATTAAAGAACTTCTTGAGCCGTACTCTAGGGTCAGAACCAAAGGATTATGTGAAATAGGACGTTAATCAGGACACTGCAGATCACATAGTGTAAACAAGTATTTTATTGTCTTCAAAGTTTCAGGAACATGACCCCAGCCACAGCTGGTTAGAGTAAGGTCGTTCTCTCACTCAAAGGCGCTTCGCTTGGAACGTTCACCACTGCGGCATTCTAAGTGATGTCACAGTGGTGTCAACCAAGGTGTTCGCCAAACAGGGGGTGGAGAGAAGGATGAGGGTTACCCCTGGGGCAGAGGATACCACACATCCCCCTCCCAACAAAATTGAGAACAAAGTTATACCGAACATATACCAAGCCAAGTAATACAATTGGAGACAGAAACAAGTTGCTCACAACCTAAGTAACTAAATGAATTCACTTGGTGACACATTGCTCCAAATACTTAGGGCGGACAACCTCCCTACAGCCCAACCTACGAGTAAGGTTGTCTCTTCCCGAGTTGATCGGCTCTGATGGGTCTCCCTTAGAGTGAGAAGCATACTCACTCCTAGGTCTGTCATCATCATGTACTGTGGGAGTGATGTATCTCACCACCCTCCCTAAATTCCAAATCTTTCCTTCTTGTGTCATTACAGCATTATTAAATATTTTCACAATCGTTGTGGGTCTAGAGAACTCTGACCAGGTTGCTCTGCCTGTGGGTGCTTTGATCTTGACCACATCACTAACTTTAAACTTAACCTCTTTGACTGTGTGCAGTTTATCAAACCTGGTTTTCTTGTCCCTCATAGCCTTGCATTCCCTGTCACGCCACTTGGACTCCCTACAGTGACTCGTCCAACCTTTGTGCCACCCCATCCACCCTGGCACTAGCCTTGAGTTAGGTCTTCTCGCTCTCAGTAGTTCAAACCGAGTGACGCCTGTTGTTTGGTGAGGGGTAAGTCTTTAGGCCTCCAAACGTCTCACTACTTCATCTTTCCAACTCAACCCTCTGGCCCTTGCTAGTTGGATCCCTTCTTTGATGGTTCTATTAAATCGTTCGACCATCCATTGGTCTCAGGGTCATATAGTGCACACCTCTTGTGTGCAATCCCACTGCTTCCTTGGAAGTCTTGCATTGCTTTGGAGCAGAGTTGCGCGCCATTGTCTGTTAATAAGGTACTAGGCATCCCTTCCCTGAGGAACACTTTTTGTATGAAATCAATTACCATCCTAGTTGTAATCTCTGACACAAATTTTAACTCAGGCCACCTCGAGAACAAATCTACCAGCACCAGGATGTAAGGCGTTCGATGTTCCCCCGTTAGTGGGCTCACTATGTCTAATGCCACATCCACCCATGGACCTACAGGGAGTTCCCTGCTCTGCATTGGAGGTGTGTGTTGCTTTAGAATCTTGTCACTGGTGGAGCACGGTATGCAGTCTCTTACTTCCCTCTCAATCTCTAAATCCATACTGGGCCACCAGTAGTCAGCACGCAACCTTTGCTTAGTTTTGGTTATTCCCAAGTGCCCTTCGTGCGCCAGGTTGACTAGACGGTTTCGTAAGACTTCAGGTGGAACCAATCTCGTGCCTCTGAACAGACAGTCGTCGGTGACTGTTAATTAATTCCTGACCATCCAAAACGGTCTCAATGCCTCATATTGTTCGTCTCTGTCTTTCTAACCTCCCTTAGTTCTCTCGCACACTTCCTTTAGTAGTACATCATTTTTTGGAGTCTCTTTCCAGTTTTCTTCTTCAATGGCTCCTTGAGTAAAGATGCACACATTTTCCGACTGTATCTCCCTCTCGTCCTCATTCTCCTCCTCTGTGTCAAGCGGATCTTTGTTCGACTCCTTCACCAGGAGTGAAAGACAGTCGGCTGCTAGGTTCCTTGCCCCCGGTACATATTCAACATCGAACTTGTACTCTTGGAGGTTCACCACCCAACGTCTTATCCTGCTTGAAATGGAGTCTAGCTCTTTCCTACTGAATACTTCAACCAGCGGCTTGTGGTCTGTCCTCAGGTGAAACCTTGTTCCCCACACAAAATCTCTGAATTTGCTCATGGCCCAATATACCGCCAGTGCCTCCTTCTCGATCTCGGAGTGGTTTACTTCAGGCTTGTGGAGTGATCTTGACACCAACACTATAGTCTCCTCACCTTTTTCGCCCATCTGTGTGAGGACTGCTCCCAGTCCTTTTGGACTTGCCTCGGTGCTCAGCACAGTCTTCCTCCTTTGTATAAAAGATTTGAGACTCGGAGCTTCTGCCAGAGCCCTTTTTGTGTCTTCAAATTCCTTCTGACACTCCTCGCTCCAATCAAAGACTACTCCCTTCTTACGTAGGTTGCGTATGGCAAATGTGCGTCTAGCAAAGTTTTGCACAAACTTGCTATAAAACTCTATCATCCCCATGAATTATTTTATCTCCTCTTTGTTCTTAGGTGGAGAGAGGTTGATGATGGTGTTTTCCAGCTCTGTCTTTGGACGAATGCCCTCTGCCGACACTTTATGATTCAGGAATTTCCGCACAGCCAATCTTGCATTTCTCTTTCTTTACAGTGAGTCCCTGTTCTTTGAATCTCTCCAGTACTTTTCTTAACCTGCATTCATGTTGTACCTCGTTCTCCGCAAAAATCAGCACGTCATCCTGGTAGCACATGACCCCAGAAATGCCCTTAAGCAAGTTATTCATTATCCTCTGGAATACTGCCGCGGCAGAAACCAGCCCGAACGGCATTCGCTTAAACTTGAGCGCCCCCATGGGCGTGATGAATGCCGTGAGTTGTTGGGAGTCCGTGTGGAGCCTAACCTGGTAGTAGGCTGATGCCAGGTCTAATGTAGTGAATATCCTCGCTCCCTCCAACGTGTACATCATTTGTGAGATATTTGAAAGTGGGAGCATGTCCACGATAACCTCCTTGTTCAGCGCCCTAAGGTCAATGCATAACCGAACAGACCTATCTGTCTTCTTGGCTGCGACTATGGGTGCCAACCACTCTGTGGCTTCAATTGGTTCTATCACCTTCAACCTACATAGTTTATCTAATTCTTCCTTTGCCGCTTCCTGTACGGCAATGGGGAGGTTTCTGACTCTGGCTGTGACTGGCTTGGCATTCTCCTTGAGCTTTATTCTATGGGAGTAGTTTCTGAGGCAACCCAGGTCCTCAGTAAAAACCTCTTTGAACTCCTCCTCTATCCCCACTCCTGCTCTCCCCACCTTCTGTACTAGTATCTGGGGATCCTTGTTGGGATTGAGATATATGCCCAATTCCTTTTGTGCTTGCAACCCCAGAATGTTATCCGCTTTCCTAGACACATAGATCTTAGTAGATGTTACCCTGTCTTTATAGCCAACAGTACCCCAAAAGTAACCTTTCATGCCTATGGGCTGTCCCCCGTACCCTCCTGGTTTTACATCCATTTTCTTGAGACTGATTTTGCTTTTAGACACTCTTTCAAATTCTACTGCAGATATGATTGTGATCCTAGAGCAAGAATCAAACATTGCTTCCAGCCCAGTCCCTTCCACAGTTATTTCATCTTTAGGACTGCAGACTGACTCTCCCTGTACTTGCAACATAATTTCATCACAAACCTGCGTGGATCTTTCCTTACCCTGTTTTTTATCATTACTAATACTCCTGCAACATTGTCTGAAATGTCCTCTCTTCCCACACTTATTGCACAATGACATCAGGGCAGGACAATCCCTGTCACTCGCCATGTGACCTTGCTTGCCAAACCGGTAACAGTTTCCTTTGAAGCTACAAATCCCTCTCACCTCCGTCTGCTCCTTTTTCCGTTCCTTTACTGCGAGTATCTTTTTACCTTCCACTGACACTACATTCACCTTGACCTTACTCTCCCCATCCTGCCTTATTTCATTTACACACTGCATCATGTGTTCGACCAGTTTCGCTACTATGAGCATCTCCGCCAGGGGCGGGTCGTCCTGTAGCCATAGTTCCTCCCTTATGCGTTCGATCTTACACGTTAAGACGAACTGGTCACGGATCCTCTCTTCACAAGCTCCCCCAAACTTGCAGGTGGCTGCTAGTTCACGCAACTCAGAGACAAATTCTTCTACGGTCTCCCCTTCTTTCTGCCCTCTCTTACCAAAATGATAACGCTCCATAATAGTGCTTATCTTCGGTAGGTAATGTATATCTAATTTTTTCAGGCTCAACTAAAACTCATTCAATCCCCTCACATCATTCGCATTCAAATCTGGAAGATGCTCCAACACCTCTTGTCCTTCTGCGCCTAGGTAATGCATTAACAGGGCAACTTTCCTTTCAAGCCCTAAATTTGGTCCACACACCACCGCATAATTTTGGAAGACTTTCTTCCATTTGTTTCATTTGAGGGTCAGTTCTCCAGATGTGGGCAAAAAGAATGGAGGAAAAGTTACATTATGCATGGCTACGCTAAATTCCAGGTGGGAGGGGTGGGAGGCTATAAGATAACTGTTAGACACTTGCAAATACAACCAACCCCACCACAGTTTTATTTTTTATAGCCTGAATTTTCACCTCCCTAGCAGGAATATCAACCTACAGAAAACATGCATGGAAATAGGCGATTGTGACAAACAGCAGTATTAAAATGTTTAAAGCACAGCTTCTCTCTTGTCTCCAGTAGATAGAGCTGCAGCCCTAAAGTATCTACTCTGGGAAGGCAAAGGCTCCCCAACCTTCAGTGTGAGTATTCCCCTTTACTTTTTATTCAAAAAGCGTTCACTCTCTGCTATGGGCTGTATTGACCTCTCTCAGGGCTACTTCACTGGCTATCAGCTTCAGCAACAGTACAACTTCTTGTCCAGTGGAGCATGGTGGGTTTATATGTCTATGGATAATCCCGGGCTGGAATTTGTAAAGAGATTCATATGCAGGTTTTCTACTGTTATTGTTTCTTTTTTGAAGATGAATTTTTTTTTGTGTGCCCTGTTGCAAACTTTATTTGGAGAGACTGCTAATGAGTAATACATCAATCTCAAGGACCCATGCTTTGTGGAGGGTTTCTGATGGTGGTTGTGTTTTTGCACAGCTGGCATGCTGGGTGCCTGTAGCATTCCAGGTGCGCCTAGTCCTAACAACACATGCATTGGAGTGTGGCTGAGGACCTACCCTTGAGATCCACCTACTTAGTGGCTGTGGGAGCCAACGGTACACTCCCAATCATCCAACTGGAAGAAACAATTAGCTTTGTTTGTGGTTTTGCGCTACTTCAGCTTTTCTTAGGGTGTCTCTGAGCTCAGGCAGTGTTCTGTGAATGTTCAATGTGATGACATGCACTGTGTGTCATGCTCTAGACTCCTGGCAGAGTTCTTCTTTCAGACTGGTATGCACAGATCGGGAACCAGCCTTTACCACGAAGGCTGAACAACGAACAGCCTTTACCACGAAGGCTGAACAACGAACAGCCTTTACTTTTATATCCTGTGATTCCTAGCCCTGGCTACTCAGCCTGCATGAGTGTGATGTCTTAGAATGTTGTGTGTGTGTGCATGCTTTGAATGAGTGACCAGTTAGATTGAGTGGGGCTGAGCAGCAGGATGCTGCTCCCGGTGGGGCACCCTGTACCAACTTACTTGAACCATTAAATCTACTAAACTACATCTCTGGCTCCTGGTCTACTGTAATAAGATGATCTGTAGCTTTGTCCTAATTATCCATTAATAAACCATCATCAATCAATACTACTCGGCTACAGATCATTACATCTACCTATGATGACAGTACTTTCTTCAGTTACAAAAATGGCGACGATGTTAAAAAGAACCACGCATGAAGAGCCAAGAAATTACAGATGGAACTAAAAGATGATAGCCTGAGTCTGAAAAGAAGCCTGAAAATCAAGCCTGCGCAACGCCTGGGAGGCCCCACCGGTGTCTTTTCCAACAGACAGTCCACAGAGGTATGTGGTGTGCGTTGGACATTCTGTGGCTCGAGTGACTTGGAACCTGCCTTTCTACTGACTATCTACTATGTGCTTGGAAGTTGCTACTAGTGTCTGGGACCTGTTCATAGGAAGCGCACCAAAGGTCAGTGACGGAGCATGTTGCAGTGAGTGTGCTCTGATTGCACCAGCGGCCGAGAGTACAGTGCACGGTAATGTACAATGAAAGTGCTGTAATGGCACCAGCGGCTGAGTGTGAACAAAGTTGGTGTTAGTAGTACTAGCTGTAAGCGTGTATGAGAATTAGTGAAGGGAGAATTAGCGTTGAAGGCAAGCTTCTCTTTAAAAGTACACAAAGCCTGCTGGTCTTGAAGGTAAATCACCCTGCTGTGCACGTGCCTATCCAAATGCGAGGGAGGATTAGCGCTGAAAGGATACTCTTCATTAAAAGTAAACAAAACCTGCTAGTATTTGAAAATAAATACAAATTGTTTTATTCATATGGGAAGCTGCTCTAAGATAAATGTGTTTTGGTGTAAGGTGAACTGTGCCCAGTTCCACTAGTTGGCAGCACAAATTAGATGAGGATGTTACAGAAAGTTAAAGTGTGAATTTTCGTGCTGAACAAAGTTTGACCTTGTGCACCCAATCCTGCGTGGAGAAGTGTGGCTCAGGGGTTAGAGGCGGCAGACCCGGAAGCTGAGATCGGCCCTGGCCCAGGGTTCAATTCCCCGCCTCGGCGGGTCTTGGGCTAAAAATTCCACTGACTCGATAATTCTTGCTCCGGTGCCTTCTCGACTCACGGGTTCACACTCTGCGACTCTGGGCAATAGCTTGCTTAATCTCCACAACGGCCCCTCGCGGCTGGATGCCTGGTTTTCACCTTGCGGATACCCTTCCAGGATATCTCACAGGGGAATACCAGGACGGGTTTCCTAAGCAAGCGCTGGGAAACCCACTGTGGGTAGCTGTGCGCTATATAAGCTCAAATACATTTACATTTACACATATCTGCTGTGAAGAAAGCAGAGTTCTAACGAGAAGGAGTAGCATTTGAAGGGGTATTTCTACAGAAGATCAAAGCGCAAAGAAAAAAAACTGTCAAGAGCATTTCAGATTTTGAATTGTATGGATCGGGGGCAGGTTTCTAACAAGATGTGATTGTGGAAACAGCTCTGATTTTAGTGAGTCGGAGTCCTGAAGCAGTGTCTTGTGAAATAAGGAATCTGTGTGGAATAAAGAATTGTTTACATTCCCACCAGAGAAAGGCAAATATGTCAAGCGTCACTTTTAAATGCAATGGCTGGTCAGATTTCTTTACAACTGGAAGCCGCCAGTCTCTGTGTCAAGTTCAAATCTACGCTTTTAAGAGACTGAACAGCAAGTTTCGATGCATCTTAAGGTTGGAGCTGCGCATGTATCAACTTACAAGGAAATGAGAGAGTTTAGGAACAACTGCAAAATGTAGGAAGCAGCGTCACCAGAGAGGTTTGATTCAAGACTTGTTATCTGGGGGAGATTTTGTTCTAGAAACTCCATTTAATGACAACGGTGACTACTTTGTGTTGTTTTAGTTTATTATTTTGATTTTTTCTGCTAAACAAGCAAGAAGAAATGTTCATGTTTTACCGGCACAGTTAATGCAAGTTGTACTATGGTAATGTTATGTAAGACCTTTCAACCAAAATTTAATGTGAATGTACCTCTATATTATTTTAGCAGCTACTGTTATTTACATGCTGAGATTTTCTATGCCTGTGGGGTATGTACCATGTTTCGTCCAAGCATGTTTTGTGGGTCATGTACCCTGTGTTGTATTTGTTTTTGCTTTTACCTCGCACGTCAGGGTTGCGTTGGGAGTGTCCCTCGCACGTCAGGGTTGCGATGGCAATGTCTTTTGCCTCGCACGTCAAGGTTGCGTTGGCAGTGTCCCTCGCACGTCATGGTTGCATTGGGAGTGTCCCTCACACGTCAGGGTTGTATTGTGAATGTGCTTTGCCTCGCACGTCAAGGTTGCATTGGCAGTGTCCCTCACACGTCATGGTTGCGTTGGGAGTGTTCCTCACACGTCAGGGTTGTGTTGGAAATGTGCTTTGCCGTGAACATCAAGGTTGCGTTGGCAATATCCCTCGCACGTCAAGGTTGCGTTGGGAGAGCAGGGTTTTTTTTGCCTCGCACGTCAGGGTTGTGTTGGCAGACTACTCAGGAGTAGTGCTGTATTGTGAGTGTGGATTACATTTTTGTTTCTCCCTCGCACGTCATTTATTGTGCCTTATTACATCCTTGCTCGAACATGTGCAAATATTTTTTTCATGTTTCTTTGCAGAGGGAGATGGGTGTGTTGTGGTGATTGGTGGTGTTCTTCAGAGTGTACTGGGTAAGTGTGGTGATTGCATTTTCCCTGTGGTGTTCTTCAGAGTGTAATGGGTAAGTGTGGTGATTGCATTTTCCCTGAAACATTTGCTGTTTTGAATGCATCCTGCCTGAAAACATGTTTAATCTTTTAAATGTGAATTTACATGTTTAATTACCATTCTATGTGAAGAATACAGTTATATATGCTATATGTTCTTGAGTGAACTATAGAGGAATCATTTATCTCTTACCATCTTATTTGACTTTATTGACTTTAATATCCTAGAATGCTATTTGATTTTTATTGTGAACTAAGAATGAATTTACCTATCAGATATGATTTTTGTGACCAAATTGGATTAAATTTCCAAGGAACGGAATGTGATTATTTTCTTCACTTTCCTTCTTGATGTTTTATTGTTTCTAAAGGAAGGAGATATGTTATATCCTATGATTCCTAGTCCTGGCTGCTCAGCCTGCATGAGTGTGATGTCATAGAATGTTGGGTGTGTGTGCATGCTTTGAATGAGTGACCAGTTAGATTGAGTGGGGCTGAGCAGCAGGATGCTGCTCCCGGTGGGGCACCCTGTACCAACTTACCTGAACCATTAAATCTACTTAACTACATCTCTGGCTCCTGGTCTACCTATGATGACAGTACTTTCTTCAGATACAAAATTTACCACGAAGGCTGTACTGCTCAAGCCCTCCCGCTCATATGCCTGAACCATGCATGTGCGTGGTTAAGGCATATGTGCAGTAGGGCCGGCAGAAGGACGGAAGCAGGAAGAGACTGTGGTGAGGTAAGTGGAGATGGAGTTGATTTGTGGGCTGAGGGTGGGTCGGGATAGTTTTCAGGGTGGGGGGATTTGGGTAGTTTTCAGGGCCTGGGGGTTTAGGGGTAGTTTCCAGTGCTTGGGGGCCGTTTTAGGGTTATGGGGGGGCAGGAATCGTGACACCTCTAAGGACTTAGGGGGGCAGGGTCGTTTTTGGGGCTTAGGTGGTAGTTTAGTTTTCAGAACTTGGGACCCGTTTTAGGGTTTAGGGCGGGGCAGGGATTATGATACCTTCTATGACTTAATGGGGGCAGGGGAGTTTTTAGGGATTAAGGGGTAGTTTCGTTTTCAGAGCTTGGGGGCTTTATTAGGGTTCCAGGAGGGGGGTAGCAATCGTGATACCACATAGTAGTTAGGGGGGCAGGGTCATTTTTAGGGCTTAGGGGGTAGTTTTTAGGGATATCAGGATGGGGTGAAAAAGTTACTAGGGCTGTGGGGGAGTAGGGTAGTTTAGGAATTCAGGCAAAGGGTAGGGGTCGGGGATTAAGACTTACCTGTGAATTCTTAACCAGAGTTATGTATTTACTAAATATGCCTTAACAACGAATGATTCGTTGTAAAGGCATGGATGGTAAAGGCATATTTGTGATTAAGAATTTCGTTGTTTAGCCTTTCCAGGAACCGGCATGCCCGGTAAACGCATGTGTAGTTCCATCATACATCCCACAGAACATTTGCTACTTCTGTTCTGCTTCGGCCTACCATGAGATGTGGATAATTCATGTTCTCCTGTGTAAGAGCTCGACCTGTCCACTGTTTGCATTTCTCCCTTTTCTTCTCCAGGCTCCTGGTTCGGGTACATAGGGAATGGGTGGGGGTGGTGATGGTGGTTTCCTATTGCAGGTGGCTGTCAAGGTCTCTTCTGCAATAGATTTTGATCTGAAGTTGTGTCAGAAGTTTGGAAAGGCCTCAATACTGAACGCCCTTAACCCCCATTGGGTCACTTTCCAGTGGTGGGTTGATGTTAAGGAGATCTGTCCTTAGGACTGTGCACAGTGGTATGATGGTAAGAAGATCTGTCCTTGGGACTGTGGACAGTAGTGTGATGGTAAGAAGATCTATACTTGTGACTGTGAGCATTTCTGTGATGTCAAGAAGATCTGTCCTTGTGAGTGGTGGTGTGAGCGACAGCTTGCTGATAGGGCGATAGAATTATCGCCGCTTAGCGGACGAAAACGTCCGCTAAAGCTGCGATAATCTCTTATCGCCCTCATTATGATATGCCCCTAAGTCCTTCGACTGTGAGCGTTAATGTGAAGTTAAGGAGATATGTTCTTGTGACTGTGAGCATTTGTGTGCTGGTAAGAAGATCTGTCCTTGTGACTGTGAGTGGCAGTGTGAAGTTAAGGAGACATGTCCTAGGGACTGTGAACCGTTGTGTGATGTTCAGCAGATCTGCCCTTGGGACTTTCAGCAGGGCTGTGATGTTAAAGGGAAATGTGTCCCTTAACCTGTGAGCTGTGATGTGTTGTTAGAGGGATATGCCCTTAAGGCTGTGAGCGGTGGTGTTATAATAAGGAGATGTCATTGGAACTATGAGCTGATGTCAGGGCTCAGCCACTGAGGACCGTGCTGGATCAACAATCCCCTACCTCCCCCTACAGTGATCAATATTGTTAAATAAAAACCAGAGAAATATGCGGAAAAAAGAGACAATGAAACTCAGGAAATCAGGACAAGAGATGGTCTTAGGCATATGTAAAATCTCTGTAGAGAACCCAAGAGCACCTTCTCGTGCACTACACGAGTACTGATGTGCATGTGTGGCTGGAAGAAATGTTACGGAATTGGCAAAGGGTAATGTGGACCAAATAATTGAATGGACTTCAGATTGAAAAGGCAGAAACCAGTAGTCCAGAGGTCGTACGTAGCAATACGAATATAGTAAAAAAGTCTCAAACACAAAGAGAAAGTTAATATAAAATGAACATTGCACAGGAGAGGCCGGTGTGCTCTGAAGGCGGCAGCGACGAGAGCTGTGACCAGTGTACTTAGCTTCCAGGCACAGGGACCTCACCTGTACCATGTGTGTGTGTAGTACGCAGCAAGTGTGTGTGAAGCGTGATCTTTGGTTTCTTAAGTGCTGCCTGATGGAACACAAGACATGTTCAGTCCCTGCCCGGGTGTTTGGTTCCATTGTGTCAGTTGTCGTTCTGACTGCCGTTGCAACTGTTGCTGGGTTGATTTTATCTCATTTACCTCCACAAAAGCTTCTCGAACAGGCCCCCACCCTGCACAAGAAACAGCCCCCTCACGAGCCCTGCTGCCAAAGCATTTTAACTCACATTAGCATATGCACTCTTTTTTTTTAAAAAAACCTTTATTTCAATCAGAGCAATACAGTTACAGACCTACAACCACAGGGGCCGGCCGTTAGTAATAAAAGCCCAAAATTGCATTGTTACACAGCTCTTCAGCCGACAACCCGAAGGCCCGGCAGCGATTACGCACCTCATTATGAGTGGAGCATATGCACTCTTAAGGCGTGTTTGACAATATGCCATGCACACGTTCGATGAGCGTTAAGCTGTGCTGATGCACCTGTGCAGAGCCGCACCGGCAGCTCATGTGATAGCATTTGTGTCATATAGCATCTGAATCCTGGTACACCTACTGTGACCCACTGAGCTCATAGGGTCATATTTACAAGCCCCTTGCGCCTCTTTTACACTGCCGTTGCGTCACTAGCGGCGGCGCAAAAGATGCGCCACGCTGCGGGGTATTTACAACTTGACACATCTGGGAGATGCATCACATTGTAAAGCCCTGAGCCAGAAGTAAGCGTTCCTATGCAGGGGGGGGGACGTTCTGAAGCAGGAACGCCTTCCAAAAGTGACTGAGTGAAATCTACAAGATTTCACTCAGTCACTTTTGAGCCCATGCTGCGTCAAAACCCTGCGCCTGCTTGAAGCAGGCATAAGGATTGACGCAGCATTGTAAAGATAGGACCCCCAGAGCATTGCTGGAGCTGCGTCGCGCTTGCGACTCAACTCCAGCAATGTTCCGCTTTTATGGAACAGATGCGTCACGCATCTGTGCAGTTTTTGCCCCATGGTGCACTGCATTGTAAACATAGGGCATCCATGGTGGCGGAGCCGTGGCACACAATAACTGGCGCATCCCTGCTGATATGCAGGGGTGCGCCAGTTATTGTAGATCTGCCCCATAGTGACTTACCTTACTTAGGACGCATGGTAGTTCAGGCTCCCGGGCTTCATGGGCAGAGCCTGGCGGGGCTTTCATGCCAGCTGATTGCAGGGCTGCTAATGGGCTGATATCTCTACTGTGATTGGCATTTGCAGGCTGGATGTGACAGACCGTTGACAGATGGACTGATGATAAAAATCAAACGTAGAAGAAAGAAGCTGAGGAAAAATCTCCCCCTCTCTGGTTATTTGGCAGACGGAAAATATTAAAAGGTACCGTAATAAAAATCTTCTGTCATGTTTGTTTCCCACAAAGTTAATAAACTTAAAATGCACATTTGTAAATGTTTCTTTATTGCGTTTTATACACAGTACCTGTCAAGTCATGGGGAGCGAGTTACACAGATCAATCTCGATATATAAAACAGGCTCTCCCATAGTCCAGGTATCTATGAAGCTTCCTGAAGGTGGCCGGTCATCGATGCTTGGTGCAGTTCCCGTAGGATTCTGATCCACGTCTTAAGGTGGGGACCCTCCCAGCCCACCTTCTGGAGATCGCAATCCCTCAATGGCAGGCGCCCCTCTGTACTGGTCTATGTTCCGGGTAGGAATCCTAGCGGCTTGCGCCAATTCCCAGTTCTATCGATCAATCTCTTTGCCAGCAAGAGGGCTACACTGGTGAATCGTCAATTCTATTTGTTTCTCTTGGGTTGTACCATAAATTCTTGTAAATAGGTCTCTGCCTTAAGAAGATTACCCCTGCCTGTCAGTGTAACTAGTGTGCCTATGGCAGGCCCTTACAATGTGATAGAAAAATACGGTCTCTAGAAACAGGTACTGTGGGTGTATGGGTGTAGGCGCTTAGGAGTAAGATAAGTACGGTGAATGACGTTTAGCTGCAGGAGTTTCCATTTCATATTTCATGAGACCTTGGCCATGTGCCTCAGGGCTTCAACACATTCCACTTCTGTCAAGGATCAACGCAAGTCGGTTTCCAACTTTTCCTTGACCCTAGGATTGCAATTTTAATGGCCCTATACAACTGCACCACCAACTTTGCCACCTCCTATGGACAATAGGCATGCTTCACTTGTGTGTCCATATTAGTGATCCAACAAGGATGCATCCGTCAGGAATTTCCCTGTGGGGATGGCATATTCAACTCTCTTTCTTGTTCAAGAAAGCCACACAATTTATTGCCGGCATACATGCGGACAACATGCGTCACTCCACTGTAGCTTACACCACCTTCCTTGTCCACAGTCCAACTGCACAAAGGATAGGGAACCATCCCAAAGGAATCAGAGGTGCTTGTAGCGCCTCGCCAGGTGTCTCTTAAACACAATTATTCCAGAAGTGCTGCGCCACCCATCTGGGCTGGCTCAATCTTCTTTTTCACTCCGTATAAGAAAGCATGGGACATCTCAGCATATTGTAGGCAAGCAAATTTGGGGTTGTCATGATTCTCAATCCACCCCACCGCCCATTGTAACTTCACAACCAGGAAGTGTGCATCAAAGTCTGGGGCTCCCAACCAGCCCACTCCTTTAAGGAGCTGCAGTATCTGCACCATTGCCTCCCCCATACCAAGTGATTTAGTATAGAGTATATTTAAGCCTGGGGAATAACAATAGGCAGGTTCATAAAGTAACAAAGTAATCTAGGCAACAGCACCATTTTGAACCGTCCTTGACAGTGGAAGTATTTTTCCAGAAGGCGACTAATATCTTTATTTCCTGAATAGCATAATCTGGCCTAAAATGATGTCAGAGGCTGAATGTCAGTAAAGTTGGGCTGAGTGTTGATAGTTTAAATCAGTAGTGACATGTTATTTATTTATTTATTTTATTTTGCCATTTATAGAGTGCCTGTTTACACCACTGGTGTGTCTCCACGCTAGTAGCCAAACAGATATCCGCCCGGAGGGTTAGAGACAGGGAGAGACAGTACTCTGCCTCTGGCTTGTAGACAGGGGTTGCAGGAAGGTAGACAGGGGTTGCAGGAAGGTCTAGAAACTAGCAGGTGGAAAAAGCCAGGTCTTTAGTCTTCAGCGAAAAGTAATTTCAAAAGGCTCTGTTCTTATTTCAGCTGGTAGAGTGTTCCATTGTTTTGCTGCTAGGAATCCTAAGGAGCGGCCACCCATCCTAGCCTTTCTGATTCTTGGAGTCCTAGCTAGTGCTTTACCTTCAGATCCTAGGTTTCTGTTGGGTATGTGAATTGCTATCAGGGTCTGAAGGCATAGTGGCCCTTATTTTTGCCAGAATGCGGTGGCAGTGGCACATTGCTTTAAACAATATTCTCTTTTCAACTGGTAGCCAGGGTAGTCTGGCTAAGGCTTTTAATATGGATGCTCTTGGGAGGTTCAGCCCTAGGCGGGCTGCTTCATTTTGTATAGATTGTAGCTTCATTATTACTTGTTTTCGCCGCCCCATTCGGTAGTCAGTTTGGGAGGTTGCCACGGCATGTACTATTGTTTTTCTGGAGCTGACAGGCAATAGATCAAGGACCTTTCTCAGGGCCTTTAGAGTTCCGAAGCATTTACCTGTGACTCCCTGTGTCAGCTTTGAGTCGAGCCATACTCACAGATTTTTCACTTCTGTTTCAGGATTTGGCAGCTGTTCCAATGAAATAGGCCACCATGCAGACGACCAGATGTATGGAGCTTTTCCTTCAATCATCATCTTCATTTTACTGCCATTGAATTGCAGGCAGTGATTAGACATCCAAGTTGTTACCTCTTCCATGCATTGTGAGAATTTGTGGGTAGCCGGGCCCGGGCTTTGGGACAGTGTAATAATAAGTGGAGTATCGTCAGCATAGGACACATAGACATCTTGTGCCCCTCCACTATAGTAGCAAGTGGGACCATGTATAGGTTAAACAACGTGGAGCTAAGGATTGAGCCCTGTGGAACTCCCTGTGGTCGAGGAAAACTCTTGCACGTAGGAGTGTCTTGTGTAATCTGGAAACCTCAAGATGACAGGAAGGACATCAACCATCGTAGGGCCCTGTCCCTGACTCCATATAACTCTAATATTTGTTGGAGGAGGCCATGTGATACAGTGTCAAAGGCTGCACTGAGATCCAGTAGGATCAGAGCAGCTGTTTGACCTTCGTCCGTAAGCTGTCTGGAAGGTTTCCGTAGCCAGGAAAAGGGCAGCTATGGTTGCTAGAACAGGGAATCTGGAGTCATTTTACATTAGGAGCGAATGATGATGGGAGAAGGAGGGTTTTCAAATGCAATGTGGGTCACTAGTTGTCTTTTGAGGCTGTGCAAAGGACTTGTTTGAAGTTAGGGAGCTTGGAGCGAGGTTTTATTCTAGTCATCTGTTAGACCTTGCATGGGGCTACCCCAGATCCACACCAAGATGGCAGGATGTTGCACCTATGCATGGAATTGAGCGGTGGGTACAGTTGACTCACTACACATTCTGTACTTGTAATATACGGGTATCGGCAGCTGGGTAAAAGACACAGGATCCTCGCATAACACAAAGAACAGGTGTACAATTCTGACTACTACTAGAGACACGCCTCACAAAGCTGAGCTTGGGAAATTTTCTAAGAAATAGAGAGATTAAACTTAATACAGGGTATATGAGCCCTATGCAAAGAGGATTGGCTTTTATTTGGGTCACCCTGAGGTCCCATTCACATTGGGCGAGAAAGTGTTGATGTCCTGGATTGATATGTACTGTTGGAGGGATAACTAGATGACAGCCAGTTAGCTAGGTTGAACATTGACTCACCAAGCACGTTTCAGCGTACATTTTTCAGACACGGCATTTAATGGAATAATGCACCTGTTGACTTTAAATGGTCTTTATTTTGTGGTAGATATTCTTGCTGTAGAGGTCTAGACCTTCTCTGAGTGGATCTGTCTTCCAGAAGAACTCCCATAACTGGATGAACAATGGACAATTGGCACCCTGTGGACACATGGAAAGTGAGAAACCCGAGCATTCTCCAGGAGGTAATAACTATGGAAGCTTTGGGCCAAATCAATGCACTCCACCCTCTTGGTCAATACCGTCTTAGAAGCACGCCCCTCACATTTGCTAACCATTGTTTTTATTTTCTGGTGGGGGTATGTGTTGCTCTATTTTGTGAGTGCTTCTGTTGGTCAACTTGTACGCAATGTATGCTCTATCAAATCTTAGTGAACCAAAACTCAGGATCTGAAAAAGACCCCAGAGGACTACAAACCTCAAGATCACATAATTGGGTCATCCTCTACGAATAGGAAAAAAGCGATTAAAAAACAATTACAGCCCCACTGCATGTAGTTAAAATGATCATCCGCATTCCAGCTTACTTCTCTCTAACTACTCATGGGTTTTGTGCTTGTCTTCGCTCATGTACAGGCTCGGCGCCTTTTGGCTAGGTGCACACAAAGAAATACCATTACTGCATGCAGACTGAAGTATTCCATCAAAGGAAAGGCTAAGAATGTAATGAGTGTTCATGCTCAACCCCTGACACTCCACTCATTTCTGCACCTCAAATTACATTTTGCCTGTAGAGGATTAGTGCATATGAAACCTCCACCATCCCAGCTCCAATACACCGGCACCCGCTCTCCGACCTTCCCATTCACTCATCCCCCTGTCCATTAATCAGCCACAGCATATGTATTTCTATGTGTATGTATTATCAATGTACATATTTGAGCCTGCATACCCTTTGAACTGTGAGCAACTGTAGAGGTCTAATGACTACACAAGAGCTGACCATGGACGACCACTGTGTTCATAGATATATGTACTTATGTTGGTTTCTGTACAGGTCTCCTTGTTTTTCAGTTGATCTTTCCATGGAGGCCTGCATGTCTGTTGATCTGCGCGCAACCTCAGATATTGTTTGTCTGTATGCACAGGTGGAGATAAGTCTTTTGTCCTCTGCGCCTGCATGGCTTTATGTTGGTCTGTGAGCATGGACGCATAGATGTCTGTTGGTCTGTGCATATTGACGCTTGCATGTCTTTTTTGTGCGCCAGTTTCAAATCGGCCTGCATGATTTTCAAATCCCTTCACAATTCCGGCCCACAGTTCATTCAAAAACTTCTTCTTAGGTACACCCCCTCTCGCAGCCTTCGCTCTGCTTCCCAAATTCTCCTGACTGTCCCTCGCTACAAGCTGTTGCGCAAGGGAGGCCGTAGGTTTGCCACCCTTGCTCCCAAGCTATGGAACTCTCTCCCCCTGGAGCTTCGTTCATGCACCGCTCTTCTTCCATTTAGGAAGCTCTTAAAAACATGGCTGTTCACCCAGGTTGCGGCCTAGTGCTTATGGCCTCTTGTAAGTCAGTTCCCCTGTTGGTCAGCGCCATGAAACCTTTGGGTGTGTGAGCGCTTTATAAAATTTTGATAAGATAAGATAAGATATCTTATAGTCTATGTATTGATGCTTCTGTTCATCGGTGTGTATGTTATCTCTGTTGTTCTTTGCATACAAGTGTCCATAGGTGTGTCAACACCTCCTTCCATCAATCCTGTACCCATAAATCTATGCCTGCATATGTTTTCTCTGACTATATGTGTTTTATGATACCCTATGTGCATCAGTATGTGCGTTTTTCTGTAAGATCATTCCTTTGTATTGTGTAAGTGGGTGCTTGCATGTTTGTTGTCTATATGACATTTGGTTTATGTGCATGGGTTCCTCTATGTCTGTTGGCACTCACTGGAACAGATATCCTCAGGAAAAGGCGCTGTTAGGAATGGGTATTGGTGTCTCACCCCTTGTCCCTATCTCAAATATGATTTTCTCTGCAGAGTTCCAAAATTGAATCCTTAATGTGCACAGAACCATTTATGTACCTGTCTAGCCATCCTGCCAGCAAGACTCCTTTCCATGATTCTCGTCTGTTCTATCTGACTGTCCATGTGTCTGCAATCTCTTTGTACATGGGAGGCTGTATGTATGTTGTCTTTGCTCAAATATATCTGTGTGCATGGGTGTCATTTGCTTTTTCTTCTGTTTGCGTGGGTGTCTGTGTCTGTAGTATCTGTAGCCTGTGTAAATCTGTGTCTTTGAATGGGTTTGTTTGTAACCCTTTTGTCCTCCCATCAGAAGACCCCAGCAAACTCCAGCATTACCGCCCCATCGCTCTGCTGCTGTTTCCTGCCAAAGTCCTGGAGAAGACCATCAACTTCCAAATCACTAAACACCTGGATAGAAACAACCTGCTGGACCCTTCTCAATCAAGATTCAGAGCCGACCATAGCACCAAGACGTGCACTCATCTGCACAACAAAGAATATCTTCACCTTACATGACAGAGGAGAATCAGTCCCCCTGCTCTTGCTCAACGTCTCCACAGCCTTTGACATTGTCTCCCACTACACACTAATCACTCGACTCTGACAGATTAAAATCACAGACTATGCACTCAGATAGATGGCTTCCTTTCACACGGGTGCACCCAGAGAATAAGGTTCCCTCCTTTCAGCACTCAACCCAAGCACACCATCTGCGGCATCCCTCAAGGCTCTTCCCTCAGTCCACCCTCCTCAACATCTACATGACCCCACTCGTTGACATCGTCAGAGCCTACAACATCAACATAGTCTCCTACGCTGACAACACCAAGCTCCTCCTCTCGTTATCAGTGACTCCACTACCACGAAGATCAACCTCCACTACTGTATGAAGAATGTCTCAGGATGGATGAAGAACAACTGTCTGAAGCTCAACACGGACAAAACTGAAGTACTGTTCTTCGGCAGACACACCTACCACTGGCACGACTCCTGGCGGCCATCGGAAATCAGACCCACCCCCACTCTGAAAGACCCTGCCCACAACTTAACATCATTCTAGATAGTGAGTCTTCCATGAAACAACAGGTCAACTTTGTCTCCTGAACCTGCTTCCACACTTTCTGCATGCTCCGCAAAGTCTTCAAGTCGCTTCCCATCCACACCAGGAAAACCGTGACATTGGCCCTCATCACCAGCAGACTGGACTACTGCAATGCACTCAATGCAGGCACCACACCAAAATCATGAGGAGACTCCAGACGATCCAAAACACAGCAGCCAGACTCATCCTCAACCTACCAAAGAGGACCCACATAACCCAGCATCTGAAGGACCTCCACTGGCTCCGCATCCAGAAACAATGTCAATTCAAGCTCCTGATCCACACATACAAACCCCTCCATGACCTGCCTATATGAAGCACTGACTGAACTTCCACCCGCCTCCCGTGAACCTCTGATCCGCTTATCATGCCCTCGCACATATATCACGCATCCAATGCTGCCGCACTGGAGGATGCTCCTTCTCCCACCTCTAGGCATGACCTGGATTCCCCTACCCCTCCACCTTGCTGACCCACTTTAGGAAGGGTGTTGAAATCTGTCTTTTCTACTGACACTGCAGCATAGCGCCTGGAATCCCTGTCGAGTGAGAAGCATCGCTTTATGAGAGATTATTTGATTGATCGGTTGCCCTGGAACTGCAAGCCTGTTTCTGATTGTGCACGACTGCCTGCTTGTTGGCATGTTGTAGGAAGGGGGAGGCTCTAGTTGGCGCAGTGCAACACTAGCGACAAGCAGGGACTCTCTCTTCCTCGTCAGGGCTGAGGGTTACCTTCCAGACAACCTCTGCTTACCCTCTAGGTAGTGTGGCTTAAGCAGTCGTAGGCTAATCTTTGGGGCACATAGGGTTAAACACTTGCAACAGTACACCTTTACAACCAACCCACCACACAACGAGACCAGACTGTATTCTGTAAAAATATATATCTTTATATAGATTTTAAGCAGACTTGTGAATACAGTCAATATACTTGATGAAAACGGTTGCAGGTTACTCAATTCGGGTTACCACAGTTCTTATGCAGTTCTCTTGAGGCCCGTAGGCCGGTGTTATTCAAAGTTCTTGTGGAGCCGGCGGCTTCCAGGGGATCTGTCCCACGTCGCGTTGCCTTCCCGGGGTCGCTGATCGTTGCGGCTCTTCAGCCGAGCAGGTCACTGGTCATCCGGGGCAGCGGTGTTCTGTGGCGGCAGGGTCCTTTCCTCGTCGTCCGCTCCGACCCTGGAGGTGGCGGCTGTGCGGTGGTGACAAGTGGCAGTACGGTCCCCAAGTGCAGGACGTACCCAGCCAAATGTCGGTGCAGCTGTGAGCTCACAGCTGGGCTGTTGGGCAGGCTACCGACTTTGCGGATTCTCGTAGGGCAACTGTCCGTCTTTGCAGGTGAGTGGCTGCTCGTTATGCAGTCACCTCGGGAGCTCGGACCGGACGGGTCCTCCTTTGCTTTGCTCTCGGGCTCCCGGTGCAGTTGCGGTCACGGTGTTCGGGCCAGCGGCGGCTGGTCCTCACTTTGCTTCCGCTGTTGCTTTGGGCCCCGGTCACGGTGGTCGGGAGGATGTTGATGCCTTAGAGGAGATTCCTCCGTCAGTGCTGCGGCGATGGTCAGCACCCGCAGTCGCTTTCTTCCAAGGGGGTAGCGTCCACTGGTCCTGGGACGCTGGTCAGGGGGCAAGTTCAGTTGCAAGCCCTTGGAGATCTCTTTAGCAGAGTTTGGCACAAGTAGAGCAAAAGTCTTTTCGTAGTCTTTTCTTCTTCCTCTCCTTCAGCAGCAAGGCACCAGACACAGGCAAGAGTCAGCACCCTTCCTTGTCTCTCACGGTCCTTCTCGTAGGGCAGAGTCCTTCTGTGGCCCAAACCGGATCTAATTTTCAAGGAGCAGGGCTCCTTCTTTTATAGGCCAATTCTTTTGTTCTCGCAGGCCAGGGGGGCCTTTGCATAGCCACTCTCAGTTCTGGAGTACCCCCGCGGGTGTACTCCGGCTTCTGCTTTCAGTGTGAGGGGCAGGCGCATCAGACGCCCCACAGGAGGTGGAGCCAGCATTGTCCGGACAGGGGTGGCCAGAGTACCTTGTTGATGGGGCTTCGCCCTTCCTGGGCCAGGTGCCGGCAGAGTCATCCGCCGCTCCCCAGGAGGGTGGAGCCAGCATTGTGGTGGCCGAGCACAGTGACAGTTCGAGTCAAGAGGCACTCCTACCTCCCACTAAGGTGTAATCTGCGCATTCACTACCTGTCATCCCTCCAGCCCTGTCACTCACACATCCCAGACAGTCAGATACACATACCAGCAGAGGCGGCTGAAATGGTTAAGCAAGCAAAGGCTACTTTCTAAAAGTAGCATTTGCAAACCCAGGATACTAAAATAAACTTGACTACAAGAAATATCTTATCATCCTGAGTTCAGGCATACTAAACATGACTCGCTACCATGCTCCTTGAGCCTGCGGGGATTATAGGGTGTAATAATCCTCGCAGCTCAGCCTGGCCTAATGGAGCAGGTAGCCTTCAATAGTGAAATACGGTCTTCGTTGTAAGTCACTACTAGGACATGCCACGCACATCAGGGCTTGTCCTACCTTGCACCTACAACGCACCCTGCCCGCAGGCCTACCATAGGGGTGACTAATATGTAGTCAAGGGAAGGGTCGGTGCTGGCAAGTGGGGACACTTGCCCAGCTAGCGTGACAGTACGAGACCGCACGCGGGTTCTGCGGTCGCAGTTCCCAGACACATCTTTACGGCTGCTTCGGTGGGTGGCGCAACCAGCGCTGCAGGCCCACCAGCAGTATTGGCATCTACAAGCCCCGGCACTCTCTTGTGCGCTTTACTAGGGACTAACAGTAAATCCAATGCACCAATCAGGGATACCAATCGTATGTACAATTTACAGTAGGGAGCACTTGCACTGCGGCACGGATCAGCCGTGGCGCAGTGCCCTGAGTATCGGAAAACCAGCAAAACATCGGAGGCACATCAGCAAAAAGTGGAAGGGAGACTCACGCCAAGGTGCCAGGTCTAACATGTGTCCCCTCCAGCTGAAATGTGGAGGGAACTACCCTTCCCCAGGGAGTTCCACATCACTAAGGCGGAAAAATCTGGACAGACCGTCAGCGTTGGCGTGATCGGTGCCAGGGCGGTGTTCCACCGTAAAGTCCATACTCTGTAGAGAAATGGACCACCTCAACAGTTTCGGGTTCTCACCCCTCATTTGCATTAACCATCTGAGGGGCCTGTGGTCCGTCTGAACTCGGAAGTGAGACCCAAACAAGTAGGGTCTTAGCTTCTTCAGCGCCCAGACCACAGCAAATGCTTCACGCTCTATTGCACTCCACCTACTTTCCCGTGGAAGTAACCTCCGACTTATGAAGGCTACGGGTTGGTCAAAGCCCTCCTCAGTCATCTGTGAAAGAACAGCCCCTACACCATGCTCTGAAGCGTCTGTTTGCACAATGAACTCCTTGGAGAAATCGGGGGCCAGGAGCACGGGCGCCGTGCACATGGCAGTCTTCAGGGTGTCGAAAGCCTTCTGACAGGTGTCAGTCCAAATCACATTCCTGGGCTGCTTTTTCGAAGTCAGCTCTGTCAAGGGGGTCACGATCGTGCCATAGCCCTTGACAAACCTCCTGTAATACCCAGTGAGCCCCAGGAAGGCTCTCACTGCAGTCTGGGTCTTGGGGGGTTCCCAAGCCAGGATGGTTTCGATTTTGGGCGGCAAGGGGGCTACCTTGCCACTCCCAACTTGGTGTCCCAAGTACACCACTGAACCCTGCCCAATCTGGCACTTGCTTGCCTTGATTGTGAGGCCTGCTCTGCGCAGGGCCATCAACACTTCCCAGAGGTGTCGCAGGTGTTCGGGCCAGGTGCCGCTGAACACCGCGATGTCATCCAGGTAGGCGGCACTGAACTCGTCCAGTCCAGCCAACACCTGGTTGACCAATCTCTGAAAGGTGGCAGGGGCATTCTTCATTCCAAATGGCATAACCCGGAACTGGAAATGCCCATCTGGTGTAGAGAATGCCGACCTCTCCTTTGCCCCATCGGTCAAGGCGATCTGCCAGTACCCAGACGTCAAATCAAACGTGCTGAGAAACCGGGCAGCCCCTAGCCGATCAATGAGCTCGTCAGCTCTGGGGATGGGGTGCGCGTCAGTCTTCGTGACTGAATTGAGTCCTCTGTAGTCCACACAGAACCGGAGTTCGGGTGTGGCTCCCGGCGCAGCAGCCTTCGGAACCAAGACCACGGGGCTGGACCAAGGACTGCTGGAAGACTCAACCACCCCGAGGGCAAGCATCTTGGAGACCTCCTCCTTGATGCAGGCCCGTACCCTGTCAGTTACCCGGTAAGCCTTATGCTTCACCGGTAAGCTGTCTCCAGTGTCCACATCATGGACGCACCAATCTGTGACACTCGGAACCAGGGAGAACAGGTCTGGAAACTGCCCCAGCAACTGGCGGCAGTCCTCCTATAGTTCGGCGGTCAGGGAGGGTGAGAGGTTAACTCCATCCACTGACCCATCCTTCTCACAGGCCACCAAGAGGTCAGTAAGAGGCTCCGACTCCTCCTCCATTCCGTCATCGGTTGCCAACAACATGCCCACTTCGGACCTTCGCAAGTGGGGCTTGAGGCGGTTGACATGTAGGACCCGCAAAGGGTTCCTGGGCGTCTTCATGTCCACCAAGTATGTCACGGGGCTCTTGCGCTCCACAACCTCAAATGGTCCTGTCCACTTATCTTGAAGGGCACAGGGCTCCACTGGGGCCAGGACATACACCTCCTGTCCAGGCTGAAGCTCGACCAGAGTGGCATTCTGATCGTACCACCGCTTCATCTCCTCCTGGCTCGCTTCCAGATTTGCCTCGGCAAGTTGTCTGAAGCGTCTGGTTTGGTTTCTGAAGGCCAGCATGTAGCTATATACATTCTGGGGAGGTTTCCTGGGAGATTGCTCCCAGCCTTCCTTTACCAAACTCAGTGGTCCTCTCACGGGGTGGCCGTACAGCAGTTCAAAGGGGCTGAACCCTAGGGACTTCTGTGGTACCTCGCGATATGCAAAAAGCAGGCATGGCAAGAGGACGTCCCACTTACGCCTCATCGGACCTTCCAGGCCCATGATCATGCCTTTGAGGGTTCGGTTGAATCTTTCAACCAACCCGTTACCTTGGGGATGGTAGGGTGTGGTGAACTTGTACGTTACGCCACACTCCTGCCAAAGGGACTTCATATATTTCGATGTGAAATTGGTCCCCCTCTCGCTCACCACCTCTAGAGGGAATCCTACTCGTGAGAAAATTCCCATCAGTGCACGCCCCACCACGGGAGCCGTCACTGTCCTCAGAGGGATGGCTTCAGGGTACCGGGTGGCATGGTCCACCAAGACCAGGATGAACCTGTTGCCCATGGCTCTCTTGGGGTCCAGAGGCCCAACGATGTCAATACCCACTCGCTGGAATGGCGTACCGACCACAGGGAAGGGTTGGAGGGGAGCCTTGTTCTTCCCTCCCGTCTTCCCACTTGCCTGGCAAGTTGGACAGGTTCTACAATACGCATCGGAACTCTTGTGCCTTTGGGGCCAGTAAAAGTGGGTGACAAGCCTGTCATAGGTCTTGTCCATCCCCAAATGTCCTGCTAAAGGCACATCATGAGCCAGACCCAGTAGGAAGGCTCTGAACTTCTGGGGTACCACCAGCACACGGGCTGACCCAGGTTCAGCAGCCTTAGGCTCCGAATACAGGAGGTCGTTCTCCCAGTACACGTAATGTGTTTTGGCCTGAACACCATTGGCCTGGTCTGCAGCCTGCTGCTGCATACCCATGAGAGAAGGGCATTCTTTCTGCTCCCTGCAGAATTCCTCCCTGGAGGGTCCTCCTTCTTGCTGCCAATGGGTCAGCTCAGGCAGGTCCCCCAGTTCGGCGATCTGTTCCCCTGTAGGCTCCAGGGCATCCCCCTCAAGGTCTGCCTCCTCCTGGACCGTAGGAACTTCAGGGGCCGGTTTCCCGCGCCCCCTGCGCCTTCTCCCTAAGGCCGGTTCCTGGGCCTCTCCATCAGGCCCCAGGACCTCTCGATCACCCTTACTGGCTGCCATCGACCGGGTGGTCACGCACGCCCAGTCAGGCAGACCCACCATCCGCAGGTGAGTCGTTTTCTCCACCTTTTCCCAAGGGGAGTGCTCCAAGTCGTTCCCTAGCAAACAGTCAACAGGCATGGTTTTTCTCACACAGACCTGCAGAGTACCAGAGACCCCCCCCACTCGAAGGGAACTTGAGCCATCGGACACTGACTCTCAGAATTATCAGCGTTGATAACCCTACAGTAGGCATGGGGTACAACCTGCTCTTGAGACACCAGGTGCTGCCTCACTGCAGTCATACTGGCTCCTGTGTCTCTAAGAGCCTCGGCTTCCTTACCATTGATGATCACCACCTGCCCATATTTCTTAGTGTTAGAGGGCAGGTAGTTCGTAGGGATCATCTCGCTGTCTCCTAACGAGACCAGGGTCATGTGAACGGGATCTCCACCCCCCGGGACCATCATTTCTTCTCCCAGGTGAACGCTAGTCACCTGTCGGGGCGGAGCACCAGTGGGTGCGGGTTTTCCAAATAGGCGACACTTGGGGTCACTGGATATGTGCCCAGGCTCGCCACATTTGAAACAATTGAAGGGCCCCTTTGGAACAGGTTTACCTGTCGGGGCCCCATTCTGCTTCGGGGGTGGGGGAGGCTGAGAACCCTGCTGCGGATTCCCTTGGGAACTACTTTGGGGGCCTTTTTGGAACCCTTTCTGTTTTCCCCCCTTGTCCCCCCCACTCTTCTGCTGGGGACCCTGCCCACTCTTGGCGGAATCTCCCACGGGACCCTTGTGGACCCTGGTGCTGAGCCAGCGGTCCGCCTCCTCAGCAAGCTTCCTCGGGTTGGACAGCTTGCTATCGATCAGATGTTGGCGTAACTCAGGAAAACAGTGATCAGACAAGTGCTCCCATGCAATTAAATCAAAGAGACCTTGAAAATCATTAACTTTGTTACCTTTCACCCAACCATCCAGTGCTCTGCAAAAGTAAGTCACATACTCCACATACGTATTCCCAGGCCGCTTAGTACATCCCCTAAACTTCTGTCTATACATTTCAGGGGTAAGCCCGTACCTGTTTAATAAAGCTTCTTTCATGTGGGCATAGGATCTCTGATTCTCAACGGGCAAATCTAGCAAGGTATCTCTCCCTTCGCTAAGGAACCTTCCCCACAACCCCGCTCCCCAATCCTTGTCAGGGACCCGGTGGGAGGACATGGCTACCTCATATGCCCTAAACCACTGTCCTATGTCATCCCCCTTAAAGAACTCCTTAACTACGTCCTTCGGGATGTGCACTCTTGACTCTACCTGCACTGGCGATGTGCTTCCACCAGAGGGACGCCGATCCAAGTCTCTCTCCTTGAGACTTATCTCCCTCATTTTTATTTCGTAATCCATCTGGTGCTTTCGCTCTTCCAGCGCCATTCTTTTGGTTTCCAGCTCCAGCTGGATTTTCATTTCTGCCAACTTTCTCTCGTGATTCCGGGTTTCCTTCCTGTCCGCCAGCTCCTCTGGCGACAGGCCTTTACCCAAGCTGTGCTCGCTGTCTTGCCTTTCTAGATCGATCAGATCCCCAAGCGCATTCTGCTCCTCCGTCGTATTCTGCTCGGCGAGGACGTCTTGCTCTTCTGGGGTCTTTCTGGACTCCACCCAGGCTTTCAGGGCCTTGTAGAGCTCCGGCTTGTTTTTGCAGCCAGCGTGCGGAACTTTGAGTTTCCTACAGAAAAACTTCAGTTCAACTCTGGTGTATTTATCTAGCTTCGCGGCGTCCCACTCCACCTCCAACACCTCGGAGGTCGTGGACTCCGCTCCATCCAGGCTCTTCGTGCCCGGCATGGCTTCTGTACTCAGAATCTTCTTTCAGCAAAGTTCACCAAGCAGAGTCTGTGGCTAGTAACTGGACCGTAATCCTTGTGTAGTGGTCAGAAGCTCAGGTATAGATATCGCAAGTGTAAATTCGAAATCCTCACCGCTGCGTCCAATGTAGGAAGGGGAGGCTCTAGTTGGCGCAGTGCAACACTAGCGACAAGCAGGGACTCTCTCTTCCTCGTCAGGGCTGAGGGTTACCTTCCAGACAACCTCTGCTTACCCTCTAGGTAGTGTGGCTTAAGCAGTCGTAGGCTAATCTTTGGGGCACATAGGGTTAAACACTTGCAACAGTACACCTTTACAACCAACCCACCACACAACGAGACCAGACTGTATTCTGTAAAAATATATATCTTTATATAGATTTTAAGCAGACTTGTGAATACAGTCAATATACTTGATGAAAACGGTTGCAGGTTACTCAATTCGGGTTACCACAGTTCTTATGCAGTTCTCTTGAGGCCCGTAGGCCGGTGTTATTCAAAGTTCTTGTGGAACCGGCGGCTTCCAGGGGATCTGTCCCACGTCGCGTTGCCTTCCAGGGGTCGCTGATCGTTGCGGCTGTTCAGCCGAGCAGGTCACTGGTCATCCGGGGCAGCGGTGTTCTGTGGCGGCAGGGTCCTTTCCTCGTCGTCCGCTCCGACCCTGGAGGTGGCGGCTGTGCGGTGGTGACAAGTGGCAGTACGGTCCCCAAGTGCAGGACGTACCCAGCCAAATGTCGGTGCAGCTGTGAGCTCACAGCTGGGCTGTCGGGCAGGCTACGGACTTTGCGGATTCTCGTAGGGCAACTGTCCGTCTTTGCAGGTGAGTGGCTGCTCGTTATGCAGTCACCTCGGGAGCTCGGACCGGACGGGTCCTCCTTTGCTTTGCTCTCGGGCTCCCGGTGCAGTTGCGGTCACGGTGTTCGGGCCAGCGGCGGCTGGTCCTCACTTTGCTTCCGCTGTTGCTTTGGGCCCCGGTCACGGTGGTCGGGAGGATGTTGATGCCTTAGAGGAGATTCCTCCGTCAGTGCTGCGGCGATGGTCAGCACCCGCAGTCGCTTTCTTCCAAGGGGGTAGCGTCCACTGGTCCTGGGACGCTGGTCAGGGGGCAAGTTCAGTTGCAAGCCCTTGGAGATCTCTTTAGCAGAGTTTGGCACAAGTAGAGCAAAAGTCTTTTCGTAGTCTTTTCTTCTTCCTCTCCTTCAGCAGCAAGGCACCAGACACAGGCAAGAGTCAGCACCCTTCCTTGTCTCTCACGGTCCTTCTCGTAGGGCAGAGTCCTTCTGTGGCCCAAACCGGATCTAATTTTCAAGGAGCAGGGCTCCTTCTTTTATAGGCCAATTCTTTTGTTCTCGCAGGCCAGGGGGGCCTTTGCATAGCCACTCTCAGTTCTGGAGTACCCCCGCGGGTGTACTCCGGCTTCTGCTTTCAGTGTGAGGGGCAGGCGCATCAGACGCCCCACAGGAGGTGGAGCCAGCATTGTCCGGACAGGGGTGGCCAGAGTACCTTGTTGATGGGGCTTCGCCCTTCCTGGGCCAGGTGCCGGCAGAGTCATCCGCCGCTCCCCAGGAGGGTGGAGCCAGCATTGTGGTGGCCGAGCACAGTGACAGTTCGAGTCAAGAGGCACTCCTACCTCCCACTAAGGTGTAATCTGCGCATTCACCACCTGTCATCCCTCCAGCCCTGTCACTCACACATCCCAGACCGTCAGATACACATACCAGCAGAGGCGGCTGAAATGGTTAAGCAAGCAAAGGCTACTTTCTAAAAGTAGCATTTGCAAACCCAGGATACTAAAATAAACTTGACTACAAGAAATATCTTATCATCCTGAGTTCAGGCATACTAAACATGACTCGCTACCATGCTCCTTGAGCCTGCGGGGATTATAGGGTGTAATAATCCTCGCAGCTCAGCCTGGCCTAATGGAGCAGGTAGCCTTCAATAGTGAAATACGGTCTTCGTTGTAAGTCACTACTAGGACATGCCACGCACATTAGGGCTTGTCCTACCTTGCACCTACAACGCACCCTGCCCGCAGGCCTACCATAGGGGTGACTAATATGTAGTCAAGGGAAGGGTCGGTGCTGGCAAGTGAGGACACTTGCCCAGCTAGCGTGACAGTACGAGACCGCACGCGGGTTCTGCGGTCGCAGTTCCCAGACACATCTTTACGGCTGCTTCGGTGGGTGGCGCAACCAGCGCTGCAGGCCCACCAGCAGTATTGGCATCTACAAGCCCCGGCACTCTCTTGTGCGCTTTACTAGGGACTAACAGTAAATCCAATGCACCAATCAGGGATACCAATCGTATGTACAATTTACAGTAGGGAGCACTTGCACTGCGGCACGGATCAGCCGTGGCGCAGTGCCCTGAGTATCGGAAAACCAGCAAAACATCGGAGGCACATCAGCAAAAAGTGGAAGGGAGACTCACGCCAAGGTGCCAGGTCTAACACATGTCTGCATGAATGCCTGTGCATTTATTAATCTACGCACACAGGTCTTTAGAGGCCTGTTAATTGTGAGTGTGTGAATGTGTGCATGTGCCTGTATGCTTATGACTGTCTGCACTCTACAAAAATCAAATTGTTTGCCTTTGTCAAACCTTGCTTTGTGTTGCTATTTGAAAACCACGAAGGCACCCCAAACATTTTTTTATATTCTTGACAGTGATTCAAAGAAAACAGTAACTGTGAATGACCCCAAAAGCAGAAGGAGATGTTTGCGCAGACATCCCAGGGCGTGATGGACAGATCATTTCAGGAAGGAGCAGTCTGTATCCAGTCAAACCTGTCATTACAGGACATTTTAGTGCAAAGGGACATAACAATGATAATATGTTTGAGTTAAGCCATGTGACCTGTTGCAATTTGTTTTCTGTTGAATATTTTTGGAGTAACATTTTTGGACAATCCCCTTAGTTGTCTACACATGAAGTTTAGAAATTCTTACATCCACAACTGATTGGTCAATAAAAATGGCCGAATTGAAAGGTTTTAGGGGCTGCTGCAATAGCTTTTGTCTAGCCCACTTTAATTTAAATTGCATATGATTATGGGCCGATTGAACATGGTGTATAATAGCAGATGAATCCAGGGCTAGGTTAACCACTAAGCAACATAAGCACGTGCTAAGGACATCAAAGGAAGGGGGCACCACAGACAATTTCCATTGCCGGGATTTCCATGGACCATAGGGTGCAAAACTGAAAATGTTACAGTTAGAAAAAGTAGGAGAAAACTTTTCAAATACAAATAAAGTGTAAGTATACAAAAAGAAACATTATTTTCCATGTTACTGTAAGTTTTGTTTCATTTCGAAAAACAAATATTTTACAGTTTAATAATTATTTATATTTTTTATTAGATATAAATGGAGGCACCACAATCTTATAAGTGCTTAGTGCCTCTAACGGTCTCAATCTGGACCAGGATGAATAGAAAGTGCAACCATTCAAACGACCAAAGAAAATGATGAAAAAACAAAGTTTAACCAACACCAATTAAGGAAACGTAAGAGGGTCGAATGGAAGCGGTGCATTAGATTAATGCACACTCACAGCTTGAGGCATGTCATAGTGCTGTGTGTCATGTCGCCTCAAGAGTGGCTCAAATCAAATGCAGAAAACCTTTCATTATTAAAAGGGAGTGTTCTCACAATGGGGTACCATATGTGCTACGGATCTTCTCGCTTGATATGACCAGATTGTGCTATCTACTATACAGGCCCTAAAAAGGAAAACTCCTCCATCTCGTATTTTAGCTCTGGCATCTTATGGTGGCCAGACAACGTTTGCCAGTTTAGTAAATGAGGCCGAAAGTGTTCTAAAGGACCCATCTGAAGTCACATATCCTGCGCATTCACTATCACTAGAACAAGCATTTACAATGCAATGGTTTTGCCTTTGTTAAAGTTAGAGCTATTGGCATTGCTCTTGACATTATTTTTATTTATGTTTTTTGTAAACATAAATAAATAATCTCTTGCCCCTCTTCATGAATGATGAGATTCTTTAAAAGATGTCGGTATTTGTCTAACAAGGTTCCTTTTAAAGTCAAACTGACTGCTTGGAGCTAAGGAGTGGGTGTTCCCCATTGAAGGAGATTCACTTCTGCGGTTCTGGGGAGAAGCCGTTCAATTACTGGTTGCAGGGCACCATTTATGTATTTTGTCATTTATGTTTCTGCTGCATGCAATGCTTAATTTGAACCAGTGGTTGACGGTGGGGCCTACAGGCTCATTTTTGCAGACCGGCACTTATTTTCTTGCATCAGACATTTACTGAGAGCAAGAGAGGGGAAAATTCACAAAAAGGAAAGAAGGAGGAAGAGAAAGAAAGAAAGAAAAACATTGCAAAGGGATAAAGCAGGAACCTGCAAGAGTTGCACTTTACAAATACTGACTAAGATAGAGGGGGCGGGAGTGCCACGTGGTGGATTAGAGAGGCATGAGCTGGATTTAACACTACGAAGCCTTGGTGATTGGTGTACGACATTTAATAGCGCAGGCCACAGACATCCGAGCAGAGCTTTGGGAGCCCGCACCGATTCTTTTACAAAATAAGCACTGGCTGCATGTGGTTGGATGACGCCATAATGTTCTTAGAAGTCTTCAAAGCTTTGAGCCTGTAGGTATATGTACACAGAGCTATACACACACACACACAGAGCTCCTCCTCTACACACATTGACAGGCTTTGTATACACAGCTACATACACGCACAGTTATACAGACAGACACAGTTACACACACACACACAGTATTATACAAACATAGCATTACACACAGACAGCATCACTCAGCTCCTGGACACATCTGCACGCATACACAGCTACAGACCCACACATACACATAGCATAATACACATATAGCATCATACACACATACACAGCATGACTTAGCTCTTGTACACATATAGCAACATACACAGCATGACTTAGCTCTTGTACACATAGCTGCATACATACACAGGTACGCACAGTCCGTCAGTCTGCACTCACAGCCTGCACTCACAGCCTGCACTCACAGCCTGCCTGCACGCACAGCCTGCACTCAGTCTCACAGGCACGAAAACGAAGGCACAAGCAGGCAACAGGGGCACAAGCAGGCAACAGGGGCACAAGCAGGCAACAGAGTAACGGCACGAAAACGGAGGCACAAGCAGGCAACAGGGAGACACGAAAACGGAGGCACAAGCAGGCAACAGGGAGACATGAATTGTAACTTTAATAAAAGCAACCTTTCTCACCGATGTGTCTGTTTGTATTTAATTCTATGTCCGTGTGTCTCTGGCATCTTTCTGTCCGGGGAATTGTTGTCAGGAGAAGAGTGGCGGCTCCAGAGTGTGAGGTGAGGGCAGAGGGCTGCGGGTCTGGGGTGGGCTGCAGGAAGTCGCTTCATTGTTTCACCTGTGTGGAAACCATTGGTTTGTGAGCGGAGTGCAGGATCTGGCAAACATTGACTTGCTAACCGGCAAATTGGGGGTCAAGGAATGGCAGCAAAAATGGGCTCGAGTCATGAGGCTCTCAGTCCAGTCAACGTATACATTAATTAAAACAGTTGTGGCAAAGACCTTCCTAATTATGTCAAACCCCGTAGTGAATCTGTTTCGGCATAATTGGTCACAAACCGGCTCAATTTAAAAAATATCATATGTGGTTAAGATATATGCTGGAGAGACGGTTGTATACACGCCAATTGCCAAGTTATTCGAAGAGTAGTATCAATAGGGGTTAGCAGCTGTGACGCATCTTAAAATAGCATTGGGTTAACGTGCCTGCTGTGAAATATAACTTAACATTATATTTGTATTTTATGTAGCTTTTTCAATAGAAGAGATATTTGTGTCACCCGCAGGTCACACATTACAGTCCTTGGAATTTAACTAAATGATGTTTATTACTATCCAGTAGCTGCATGCGAACAGCAGCAGGCCATAAGGCTGGAACCTAAATGTTATTTTCCTCAATTTCTAGTCCTTCTAAGGTTACTAATCTCACTCACTGAGTGAGCTACATCTCGGGGGCATAAGATGGAATCAAGAATATCCGCATTGTTAGTCAGCCCTCCTGGCATGCGATAGCACCAGTCAGTCACAGCCTTCTGAACAAAGGTTTGGGCCCGGCCCTTATTGTTTTTATTTTAGGCACTGTACCAGGCGTAGCGCGGTGGTGCACATTTGCTCATGTCTGTGTAACCTGCTTGGGCGCGTGTGGGGATTGTATCTGGCTTCGTGCCACACGTTAATGTCGAAATGCATCAACACGACCTTCGCGAAAGGCATTTACAGCGCCTGCCTGCACTGGTATTGATTGTTGTGACGGTTATCTCCACGCGGGAACAGGTAATATTAGCTGCACCTGCTCTGAAGCTGCCAGGCTCAGAGCAACCTCGGGCACCGACCGAAGAGAGCTGTGAAAATCACCTGCAGAATGGCCTTGCTGGTGGTCGTGGCCGGCCTCCTCCCCGCCCTGCTGAGCTGTCTGGGACCCTGGGCTGCAGCGAGTGACGGTAAGAGCCAGGGTGCCCTGGGGGGTGCACAGGGGGGGTGAGTCCCCACCTGCTGCTCACTACAGAACCCGGCGCGCGATGCATCCCGGAAATGTTCGGTGCCAGGGATTCAGTGGGAAGTACATTTAACTGCAGGATAGACACACACACTCACTGCAGGACAGACACACACTCACTGCAGGATAGGCACACACTCACTGCAGGATATACACACCCTCACTGCAGAATAGACACACATTCACTGCAGGATAGGCACGCACTCACCCGTTCACCAGGACACACACACACTCTGGGTGCAGTGACACACACCCGCTCACCAGAACACACACACACACACTGTCGGTGCAGTGACACACACCCGCTCACCAGGACACACTCTTGGTGCAGTGACACACACCCGCTCACCAGGACACACACACACACTCTGGGTGCAGTGACATACACCCCCTCTCAGCAGGACACGCATGCCCTCGGTGCAGTGACACACACCCACTCACCAGGGCACACACTCTCAGTGCAGTGACACGCCCGCTCACCAGGACACACACTCTCGGTGCAGTGACAGACACCCGCTCACCAGGACACACACTCTCGGTGCAGTGACAGACACCCGCTCACCAGGACACACACGCTCGTAAAAGTGCAAAGGGTTCTTACGAAGTTGGCCGTCAGTCGGGGGGCGTCGGTGTTGTACTTCAAGGCTGGGCTCCTCCGAGGCTGAGGCAGAGCAGGGTCAGGAGGGCGCCGAGGGCTCGCCCCATGGGCAGGGTCAGAGGTCAGCCCCCCTCGAGCATGGCTGGAGCCGGGCATCCGCTCCAGGGGCTGCGCACAGCCTCACCTGTCAGGGGCAAGAGGGGGCATCGGGCAGCCCATGGCGTCCAGGTAGGGCAGAGAGGGCTGCCGCTCCCGGGGCTGGCACCGGTGGGCACAGCGCGGATGTTGCTCCTGGGTGCTGCTGGCACCGGTGGGCACAGGGCGGGTGCTGCTGGCACAGGTGGGCGGGGGTTTGTTCCTCCGGTAGCTCATGTGGTTTCTGTGGCTCCTGCTTGGGACGACGCTGGCTGCGGCTCGGTGCCCCTCCCTCGGCTCTCACCTGCTGGCAGGGCACCCTCCGTGGGTCCCTCCCTCCCGGACAGACTCCTTCCTCGCCAGCCTACATTCAGACTCGGACTGCGGCGTAAGGGTGTCCACCCAGGTTCTAGCCTACAAACCCCTACCCCAAGCGGTGTCCCGCGGCTTCTGCCCTTTAGCTCCTTGTCTCTAGCCATCCCAGCTCCTCCATCCCACTGCCTGACCGCTTGTCTCCTATTCGTCAAGGTCCTGTCCTTCTCCGTTTGTACCCTCTAGCTCTGCCCGTTTTGGTTAGGCCCGACCTCATGCAGTCTCCGCTCCTGACCACGGTTGCCCAATTCCATCCCAACTTTTGGTCTCCCACCGCCCGACCCGGACTCTCCGGTCCTAGCTCCTGTGTCCAGAGTCCTCCCTCCTCGTCCCCGGCCTTAGCTCTGCCCTAGCTCCGCCTGATTTCAGAAGCTGCTTCCCTGGCTCCCCATCTCAGCGTCCGCCCCCGCCTCTCTCACCCACCACTGCCTGTAAGTGTTATCCTTGTGCGGTCGGACAGCGCGTGCCTCCAGTCTGCAGCAACCACAGCGCCCTCCTCATCGGTGTACCCTCTGCACCGCTCCACCCCAACAGACCTCCTCTCGCAGCACCTTCTGGAGGATGGAGAGTAAACACTGTGGCCCCTCACACTTCCATGCTCTTCAAAGGGAGCCCCCGGCCGGCGCTGAGTTCATGCGGGGGTTGTGGGCATCCCGGAAATGTTAGGTGCCAGGGATTCAGTGGAAAGTACATTTAATAGTCTTTAACGTGTTACATGCGCTGCTTTAACACTTTGCCAGAACCTTCCATCTCCTACAGCCGGCCCGCTGCACACCAACGCGCCCCACCTAGGCCTAGCCCCACCTTCCCCCCACCAAGCAACAAAAACGTTAGAACGGAGATGCGGCACCGGCAGTGTGCCCCGACGCCGCCCCCTTCCTTCTCAGGCACTCACCGGGTCTCGTCGGCGGCTGGAGAGCTCCCTCTCCTCGGGACTCTCCTCGGTCTCCGGCGTAGGTTGCAGGCTGCTTCTTCCTCCACTTAGGTCCCGGGCCGGCAGCCAATCAGAGCGCGGCCTGGGGAATGACGAGTGTCCCGCAGTACCGCCCCCGGCCTGCCTGACTTCCTGGTCGCGGGCCGGGCGGCGATGGGGACAATTCCTGAAAAACACGAAAACGGGTCCGCGTTGACGGACAGATTCACCTCCCATGCCCCTTCTGCGAACACGCATAAATAAAACACACGGAGAGCGGGAGAGGAGGGTGGGAACAAACACACGGAGAGCGGGAGGGGAGGGTGGGAACAAACACACGGAGAGCGGGAGGGGAGGGTGGGAGCAAATACACGGAGAGCGGGAGGGGGGGCGGGGGGGCAGGGGCGGTAACAAACACGCAGAGCAGGAAGGCAGGTGCACGGAGAGCGGGAGGGGGGGGGGGCAGGGGCGGGAACAAACACGCAGAGCAGGAAGGCAATGCCGGACCAGATTTGGGGGCGTTCCCGGCTTTTGGCTGACGTCGCGTGACGTCGGCAAAAGCCAAAGAATCTCGGGAACGCCCCCGAATCTGGTCCGGCATTGACGGACAGGCCCCTCGTCCAATGGCTATGCTCCATTTATGGAGCTAGCCAATCGGAGGAGGGGGCGTATCCCGACCCACACACACAACTCAAGAGGTTTTTTGGCACATGCGCAAAGCGCATGGCCAGTCAAAACCTAACAAGCATTTACAATGCAACGGTTTCGCCCTTGGAAAAGTTTGAGCTATTGGCATTGTGAATGACAAACTTTTTATTTATGTGTTGGTTTTGAAAACAGATAAATAAATGGCATTGTCATTTACAATGGCAATAGCTTAATCTCTCGCAAATGCCATTTTAACGTTCCAAGCACATCAGCCAGCGTAGTGAGGCCAAGCTGTGATAGAAGACTGTCCCGGGAAATATGGCCCCTCAGGACTAAAGGCCTGCAATATTAACTGGACTCTTCCCAGGAGCGACTCGGAAAATAGTTGTTCTTGTTGAAAGAGATAACAACTACAGCACTAATACTCTGAAAAGTGGTCACCATGGAGAGAAAGCAGACAGAAAAAGTGGTAAACAGAGATTAAGCACCGCACCGAGTCTTGTCCAAAGGCACCGCTTGTTTTTTTCCTTTCATTTGTAAAAAAAAAAGTGAATTTATTATCCATGCTTTCTTTTACAAAGTAGAAAAAAGAGCAATGCAAGAAGTAGAAAAAAGAGCGATGCAAGAAGGGTCTGGAGAAATTTGGAGCAAATATACTGGCATCTGACCAATAATATATTGTATACATAAAACTGTCAGCTAGCCAGAGATATTTCCTCAAGCCTTATGAAGCATACTCGACTCTTTGGAAATCAAGGACCTGCCTGCAAATGAACAACTGGTCTGGCAACACTGATCAACCAAACCAGACCACCTTCCAAGTAGATAAACGCTTTTGGGTGAGGCACAGAGAACAGAAAATGGGAACTGCTTGAGGACATAAGGCTGGTCCAGACCCTATACTCTTAAATGAGCTGTGTGACAGAGATGCTGCGGATTCCTTCTAAGGCGCAAAAAATCCAGATGATTGTTATAGATGTGAATATTAGCTCCTGAAAGGCTACGTAGACGATGATGTAAACTCAAACCATTAAATGAAAATGCTGTCAGGCTCTCTAACCCCTCCTTCATGCTGATATGAGATATTAACAGAAAATACATATTAAGTTCAGTAATATTTCTCTATTGCAAGTAAAAGTGAGCAGTAGAAATAGAAAGCTTGTGGAAAGGTTAATATAGAAAAAAGGGATATGGGGATATGAAAAACAGTAAATAGGACAAAGTGATATAAATGTGACTTTAGAAATAGATGAAAGAGAGAGGGCGAAAGAAAGGGGTAGTGTGCTGGGGAGCATACATTTAGGAGTAGCAAAAGATAATGAGTTTGAGGAAATTAGAGACAAGAAATAGATGTAATAGTGATATAAAGAACAGAGGGAGTGTTGCAAAGGATTAATAGGAAAAGTGATGGAAGATAAACAGACGAGAGGGTGCAGGGAAAAGTGCAAAGGAGTGAGTGGCAGAAAGAGGGATCTAACAAGAAAGACAGGAAGAGGATTTGTGAAGAGGCTGATAGCCGGAGTGGGATGTCAGGACTGCAGTACGCCTTTGCCCTTGATGAATGAAGCTTACTTACTTGAGTTTTACATTTAAAATATACATTTATTTTCTCTTATTGATTTTGAATAAACTCTCCTGACGGAGACAAGGAAGTGGATCTATTATTCTGCAAGTAGATGGTATAAATAAGACATAGATCAAGGGCAAGTTCTAATCTCCAAGCGCTACTCAGGTCCACCAACAGCAGGCAACAGAAACTGCAAATGTCACACAATTAACATCACGTTGACTCGTGGCAACACTGTCAAACACACACATGAAGCTACACACCCATTCGTCGCACATGCAACCATACACACACATTGCTGCATGTTAACTCTCACACATACACATACAGCAAACACCAGCAATCTCATGTCCACCTGTCATTAAACTATCAATCACACACACATGGTCACATGTCCATTCATTAGACACCTGTCCCTCACACACAGTCACATATTCACTCTCAGACATACAGATTTCCATATAGGGTGACCTTAAGTCGTCTATGGAGGCATGGTACTTTCAGATGGATACATTTTAGGGAAATGAGTGTAACTCGATTCGTATGTTAGTTATTCCTGTCACTTTTTCTGAAGGAATCCATACTTTTTTGCACACTGTAAACCATTTATTTTAACATACCGAACTTGTCTTTCCTTAATGTACGAGGCCCATAATTTCCCACCCATAAACTTTGTATTAGTCAGCGACTGCCAGGCAGGGTGTCCCCTCGTGCGATGCGCTCGCCGTAGGCCTTGCAGACGGAGATCCAAAAGCCTTTAAAGTCTGGGTAATAAAAAAGGTCAACACTTAAAGGAAAACCATAAAAGCACGCATGTCAGAGCATAAAAATAGAAATTTGGGAAACGAGAGCAGGTCATGGGATGAACAGGAGCGAAATGCAGCTGGAGGAGAGCAAGGGAAGGAGGGACGAAAGGAGGAGGAGAGGGTGAAAGGAGAAGGAGGAGAGGGTGAAAGGAGGAGGGGAAGAGAGGGTGAAAGGAGGAGTGGAAGAGAGGGTGAAAGGAAGAAGGAAGGTGGGACGAAAGGAAGAGGGGAGGAGAGGACGAAAGGAAGAGGGGAGGGACGAAAGGAGGAGAGGGCCAAAGGAAGAGAGAAGGAGCGGGCAAAAGGAGGAGGGAAAGTGGGCGAAAGGAGGGGAGGAGAGGGCGCAAGAAAGAGGGTGAAAGGAGGAGGGGAAGAGGGCGAAAGGAAGAGGGGCGGGGAGGGACGAAAGGAGGAGGAGAGGGCAAAAGGAAGAGGGAAAATGAGGACAAAAGGAAGAACGAAAGAGGGCGAAAGGAGGAGGGGAGGAGAGGGCAAAAGGAGGAGGGTAGGAGAGGAAGAGGGAAGGAGAGGAAAAGAAGAGGGCGAAAGGAGGGGGGAGAGTGAGAGGAAGCGAGAGGAGAGGAGAGGAGAAGAGAAGAAGGGACACAGCGTCCAGCAGCGGGGTGTGTTTAGTCCGAGCAGAGACGACCCTGGATTGTCCCGAAGCTTATTCTCCGCTTCCACAACCAGCCTGAAGAGTTTGCTGGGTACAGTTGGCGGTTTGATGTGGCACCGTCAGGGAGAAGCTGGCACTGGCGGGCAGTGTGGAAAGAGTGGGGCTGGCAGCCAGAGGCACTCTGAGGAAGGAGAACCGCAGAGGGAGAAGCCCGCAGCGCTTCGTTTGTGAAATAACAAGTGCTGGGGACTAAAGCGCTGCTCAGACACCTGTGTTTGGCGCTATAAAATGTCAGCCTGTCGAATACCAAGGGTGCGGAGCCTTAAATCCACCGCTGCCCTCTTTAATTCGCTGCCAGTCACTCCCTGCCCCCTTATCTCAGTTTTACAGGTTCCTGCTTTCTCCGTTTATGGCGGGGTTTCCGTCTTCCCCCGTCTTTCTGTTTTGTGACAAGCGCATAACTACCGAGCCGGGGGGGGGGGGAAGGCTTCCTCAGTTGGCGTGGGGGGGGGGGGCGGACAGCGGGAGGGGGGTCGGGAAGGCTTCCTCCGTTGGCGGTGGAGGGGGGGGGCGGGAGCGGGATGTAAACAAAAACAGACAGAAAAAAGTACATGAAGAGTGAAAACGTGCGGGAGCGGGATGTAAATTCCTCCGTTACCTTCTTCATGCTCTGTGGCAATCTGTTGAGCACTTCTCCGGTCTCCCTCTTCAGCATGGGAGACCGGCAACGTCCTCCGCTTCTTCCGGGGCTCCCTCCAGGCAGGCCACGGGAGCCCCACTCCCCGAGATGCGGGCCTGTTCTCCTTGTTTGAATCAGGCCCGTGGCACCTTTGCTGCCCAGAAGTAGCCTCCATCTTGCGCAGGCCTCTCCACGAAGAGGCCTGCTTTTAAAGTCGCTGCACGTGCGCCGGGATCAAGCGGGCAGTTGAGAGCGACCTTCAGAGCGGTCCCTCGCTTGTTCAGGCTGCAGTCCGCCTCTGCCAGGCGTGGAGATGAAGGTGCTTCTTGTTTTCCTCTGAATGTCATCTTGGCACTGGTAAATGGCCCTCCGGGTGCTGATGACAAAGCTGTACCTGTTTTACTGCTTGGGAAGGCAACGTGTTCCTGGAATAATAACAAGCATTTACAATGGGGCTCCCTCCAGGCAGGCCACGGGAGCCCCGCGTGGGCCGCCATACTACTTCTGGGCCGCCGTCTTCCTTCTTCCCCCGGGCGGCGGGGGGCGGGCACTTCCGGCCGGCCGCGCTAGGATTGGCCGGCCGGCTAGTCACTTCTGGATCACCCTCAAGGCCCGAAGAAACCCCCGGGCGGGGATCGAGGAGGAAGGGAGGGAGGGGGGAGGAGGAAGGGAGGGAGGGGGAAGGTCACTCACCTCCAGACCTGGGCAGCTAGGAACAAATAAGGAGACCCGTCCCGAGCAGCAAGGGAGGTGCCGGCAATGCCGGAACAGATTCGGGGGCGTTCCCGGCTTTTGGCTGACGTATCATGACGTAGCCGAAAGCCAAAGATTCTCGGGAACGCCCCCGAATCTGGTCCGGCCATGACGGACGCCTCTCTGTTCCAATGGCTAGCCTCCATTTATGGAGCTAGCCAATGGGACAGGGAGGCGTATTCCAGAGTCACTATACTGAAATCAAGAGATTTCTCTGGAGGCGGAGCTTCCAGCTCCGTCCCCCAGCGAAACCTAAAAAAGAGCTTCAACCTAATAGCATCTTCCTGTTTGAGCTCGTGCAAAATATCTTGAAACTGCGTGATCTGGGTTCGACCTGACCACTGTAGTTTGGCCAGTTATAATTTGTTGATGAGAGGAGAGGAAACTCCATTAAAAGTCTGTTGGTGTAATCTGGCCTTGTGTTGACAATGGCGCTATACATAATCTAATGGTAATGGTCCGGGGTAAAATTAATTATTACACATGATTAGAACAGCTGGAAAAGGCTAGTGAGTGCTATTTTTCCAACTTTCTGTTTCATCAATAGTTTACTATCCATTTTGACCCAGATTTTTAACTAGAACTAATTGATTGGACAAGTAGCTCTAGGGGAGAACATGTACAGTCTAGTTTGAGAGTGTACGATACGGCCAAACAAACTACTTGCCACCTTGGCTTCATTCAACTGGAATCCACCCATGAACTGATGTAGGAAGGACAATCTTCAACATCCTTGCAAGACAATGATCCGTTTAAGGAGCTGAGTGCCATCAGCACAGGATTGAAATGCCAACCCTGAGCACCTCATCAACCCAGGCAGGGGAGATGCACGTATTAAACAATACATACCCAGTGTCACCCACAACGTAGTCCCCTTGGTTAGCTGTAAATATCATGTTCACTTTCACCCACCGATCTTACAAGAAATGCATTGAAAAAGCCCTGACAGGGGTCGAATGCGATTTTTGTTTTTGTTTGTCTTTTTTTATAACTTTACATTTTAGGAAGAAATAAGTACAATGCAGCGATGACTGTAGGCATGCACTTTAGAGGAATAAACATTTCCATTACAGCCTTTACAACATTCATCCCAGGGGTCCCCATTCTCAGTGGCCTGCGGCCAGAATTTCCACATTATAGCAGGACTTTTTTTTCAAAAGGAAAAACAAGTACAGTATAGCGCTGACTGTAAACTATGTCGAACTTTCATAAGTGTGTCCACTGCAGTTCATCCCCTCATGATGTCTGGTGGCCCCAATGGATGCGGCCTAACTGTCAGCTCTATCGCCGTCTTCCCAATCCCTCCGCGACACGGGCCAGCCCTCTCAACAGTTGTGCACTCCATTCCATTTCCCTCAGGTCGAATGCAAATGTTGACTATGTTACTACTGGAGTACATTTATAGCTGTGTGAACACGATAAGTGTTTGTGTGTGTGTGTAGTGCACATGTTGTGAGTGTGTGACACATATATCGTAGTAGGACTCTGCTTTTAGTGAGCTACTGAGCACTGGGACAATTGGGGTCATTTTGGTGACCCCTGGCTTACTATGGCACAGTATGGACAGTGTGCACAGCTTCCCCAGACAGTAGAATGGTTTTGACTACATTCCTTTGATTGGAGTGCGGAGACTGAGAACCTGAACAGAAGGAGGATGGAGACCGAGTTCCCTTAGAAATTGGTAACAGCCGGATATAGAGATCTCATACTTGATTGTGCCATTAACATAACATAACTTGTATTTGTAAAGCGCACATTCACCCATAGGTATCTTGGCGCTGAATAACAGATGTTTATTGTTACCCAACTCAATTGTACCCATTTTATCGACCTCAGATGGGTGAAAGGCTGAGTGGACCCGCCAGGATTTGAACCTGTGACCATGAGGTCAAACACAGGCCCCTGCAATGGACGCATTAGTCCACTGAGCCACCGGACCCGGCTATTGTATTGGATACTCCTGCATGGAGTGAGCATCATTACCACCTGCTGTGAAAAGCAGGTTCTTGCATAAGGGTTGTGTCTGAGGAACACATTTAAAGGAGAACCCAACCAAACCGATTATGAAAACCTCATACAGTGGATCCACAATCCACCACAAGTGCGATCCAATCCACCCTATTTTGTTCCTGTTCCAAGTTTTCGTGACCAAGGAAAAACTTGGAAAGGAGTGCTCTGCAGAGTACTCAAAGAACTTCCTGTATGAGGGCTAGTTTTTGGGAGACACATTGAGCTACAGGCAGCTCATCCAGGCCGTGACAGCTTTCATCTCTTCTTGGAAACTGTGCTTGGTGATATCAGGTTCCTTGGTGAGGGAGAGGAAGAGCTGGGTGTCATCGGCATAGGATACGATGATGTGGAGTCCGTGGTTCTGACGATGGTTGCGAGGGTGAGGTAATTGAAATTTATATGGTTAATTGTGTCCCCTAACGTGTACCCCAACGGCTCCATGTACGAGTTTCAAGTACATGTAATTTCCCTCCACAACCGAATCTGAAGACGCAAATACATTTGCGTCCAACGTTAACATGTCCTCTATCAGATCCACCATGAATGGATTGATAATTCAGTTCCTAAGTATGCCGTGCCACCGTCTTTACATGGTGCACTTTCACGTTTTTCCTGGCTCTGCCGAGCTAGGCCCTGATTTCTGTCTTCAAGCCACGTCTGTCTCTACCTCTGAAAGCTGCAGCATGGAGACGCATCCCTGACCTCTGCCTTACTTCCTGCCAAGCGAGCGGTGCCCGGCTCGGCCTGGTCTGCCTGCCAAAAACAGTATTTTACCTTCAAGTTATCAGCGTAGCCAGCTCAGCTCCTCGAGAGCACATTCCTGTCTAGTGATTTAGGTAAACATATCCCCGGCTGCAGAGCAAAGAGCAAGTCTTCCTGTCTCCGTGCAAGTAATTTACAGTTCCCGTTGCCAGAGTAGGCCCATGGCCCCGCACGTAGACACGCAGACACCTATACACGCACTAACATTCAGTATAGAGTAGCCTCTGCCCAAGAGACCTTTTACTCCAGATTAAACATCCTCCAAATACTAGATATCAGATATGTTATAGGGACAGGTCGATCTGACATGCCAGACTTCTGTCTCCTCTACTAACGCTAAATGTCAGACCCTTAGCTTCCTCCAAATGTACGTCAATCACACGTCATATTAGCTGCGCGCGCATTCAGGCCACAGGTTTCAGCTGACTCTGCAAGAATTCTCTAAGCATCCACCCACTTGTGACACTTTTCTGTGACATTTCTAGTACACGCCTATGTGCACACCCTTGTTCACGCCTTTTTGTTACGCAGATGTGTTCTTATCATATACATTTCACTTGTCACGCCTACTGTATTCAATGCTACTGTGTCATTTTACTATATATGTCATGCACTGTTAATAAATCGTTGACATCTTTCCTGCCATCATTGCATACCCGAACCCTTGTATTGATGGAATAGATTTCCATGGCTCGAGTCATCATTTATGATTAAAGCCCTTATGACTCAGACACCACGGACTCTGCCTCTCATTTGATTGAGCTATTTCTTTACTTGTCCGAAATTATCTGGCAAACTTGTATACAGTAAAATATTTGCCACATAATTTGGCGCCCGAATAGGGACCCCTCCCCCACCCCACGCGCCGGTGATGCGTCGCAGGCTTTGCCCCCGACTACAGCTGTGACGGACCCCATGCGCATCTGCAGGTTTTCCTGTATCTCCCTCAGGCCTACGGAGGTGACGGAGACTGCGGTCGACATCCAGACGAGGCGGTGAGGAGTGCGGAGGATCCCGACCAGAGCCCAGCCGAGAGAGCAGTGTCCGAGGTATCGAGAGGCCCACCAGTAGTGTCGAGGCGCATGCGTAGTGCGCAGCAGCAGCAGTGACGTCGTAGCGGTCCAGTCCAGTCGAGTTTCCGAGGCCTTCCGTTCCGTGCTTCCCGGTGAGTACCTTTGCTGGGGACGCATCAAGACGGGTGCATTAATTTGTGTCCGGTCAAGACGGGTTCGGGTACACAGATCCGGTCTGCACTGTTTCAGCAGTGTATCTGTACTGTTTAGCATTGCATCCAGTATTCAGTTATCCAGTTATTGGTGTTCGCTTCGAAATGTTTCAATGTGTTTTAATGTCGTGGTATGAGTGATTGTTTGCATTTTCTTACTGTGTTTATTGTGTCGAGACCGAGGTAGCTATGCCTTTATTTTCGAAGTTGCGACAGATAGGAACTAGGAAAGGGATACTCGAAGAAGCAGTTCCCATCCCACCCAGGGACACTCCTGGACATTTTATGTACCACAAGCACGGCTTAGATGCCATATTATACCTAGACTTGTGGGTGGATTATACGAAAGATTTAGCAGAGAATCAGAGATGGCCCGTTACAGGGACATGGGATGCCGAGTGCATCATGAGAGTAGAGGAAGCGTTATGGAAAAAAAAAGCCAGACAATCCCAGAAAGATGCCATTGAATTATGGCGTAAAGAATCACATAGACGGACAGAGAAGGCGCTCAGAAAAGTAGAGAAAAGTAGAGAGGATTCTGAAAAAGCCGAAGAAAAAGAACTACTAGAAGAAGGACAGCGAGTCAGAATAGAACAACACGAAAGACAGAGTAATGCCATTATGACAGGACTGTATCCAGTCCTGGCCGAGGGCCTGCCCAAGGCGACCCCGGAAATACCGAAAGACCTGCCCCCTTCATTGGTTCCGACTAAATTACGTCATAAGACTGCAGCGGACATTTTCCTTTCTTCCTATTTAGACGACGTAGCTCCCGCATATACCAATGTACCCATCCATGTACCCGTACCACCTGCACCTGTACCACCCGTTGATCATCTGCCCCCAGGTCCGCAACAGCAGATCCCTCCCGCACCGTTTCCCGCACCTGTTGTCACTTCCCCTATTGTTCTCCCTGGTATTCATCCGCTTAATCCCTTTGGGTCTGGCGCTGCTCAGGTTCCAACTCCGTTACAGATACCGACCCTACAGCCAGGTTATACTCAAGCCTCCGCCTCGGGAGGTGCTACAGGAGGTTATCGCACCCCGCCACAGTTACAACGAATGACAATGAGAGAATTAGCAATGCAGCGTACACCTAAAGCAGCCCCAGCCGAAAAGCTTAAAGAACGGCTTACAGATTGCAGATATGATACAGTGCCTGGAAAAACAGGACCCATGTTGTTAGCATCCCTACGTTTAAGACGTGTTACAGATTACTTGGTGTTATTACCAGAAATGCCAGACCATCTAGACAATATATATCGTTTTATAAGAACAGGAGAAAGACCGGAGTGTATTAGTGAAGCCATGGCACATCAGAAAGTTGAGACACAAGGTTTGATAATGCGATTTTTGATTAATTGTTTGACAAGGGAACAAGATCAGCCCAGCTTTCCACAAGAAGAGATGGAGGGATTGTCAAAATGGAGTCAGAATATTGCAGAGGGTAAACATGATAGAGAGAAAAGTATACATGCTATGATTAGAAAGATCCGTAAAGAAATAGTAGCAATACATGCCCGACGAGAATCTGAAAGGCATTCTGAGTCAGATGATAAAGAAACCACAAAGGAGGAAGAACCAGAGAATCCGGCAGCGACTCAAGATACAATAGCGTATGTAGGTAGAACGAAACCTCCTAAACAATACCCATTAGGTAATCCTTTTGACAGACCCATTCGTTTAGAAAACAAGAAACGTTACCTTTGTCCGATATCAGAACGATGTTCCCTTGAGCATATATTCCAAATTACTGATAAAGTACTGAAAGAAAGAGTAGGTTATCACGAAGTCAATACCCTACGTGATCAGGAACTAGCCCGGTCCGCAGTACAGTGGGCCGGGGATGACAGCATATATAAAGATGATTCAGTAGTGCAAACATTTTTAAGTCTCACTCCAGAAGAACAGCGACTAGCTGGTATATACATGACCCAACACCTTATTATACAGTATGAAAACCAAGCATCTGACCCAGGTCCCTTATATAATTTATTGCAAGACTTACTCATGAGAAGATGGAGAGTCCTAGGTACTGATTTAATTGAAATAATCTTAGAACAACGTCATAAATATAGAACTTTCTTGACTCCACATCTCGTCTCCGTTCCACCCCCAGTCAGGCAACCATATCACCTAGACAAACAGAATCCTTTACGAGAAGTACATCCAATCCGGAACCCCGATGATACCCTTGAACTAGTGTTTGTATACACGCCCATAACTAAAATGGAATTATTAGAAATGAAGAAAATAGTGCCCAGTCATGATAAAGACCCTGCAGGTTTTCACCGTGAAATAAAAGACATGTTACTCATGGGAGATTACACCTATCCCGACATTATGAAAATACTGAAAGTGTTATTGCCTGCCGGTATTTACGAGAAACTCAAAGAAAAAGAATGGGAGGTGGGAGACAAAAAGATTAATTGGGCTGAATTAGAAACCGAAGAAACTGGTCGAACCCCAGGTTTAGGTCTTGGGGAGAAAACTAAAGCATTACCAGGATTGTTAGTACAGGTTCTGCCAAGGTTGTTGGCAACTAAAAAGGAGGATTGGGATGCAATCTCAGCCTGCAAACAGAAACACGACGAAGACACTAGTGATTTTTATTCCCGATTCGAGAAATGTTTTATTATTAATAGTGGCCTGAAAACAAGTAGCGAGTCATATCCACACCTTTTTGTGTCAAAATTAGTCGAGAATTCTCTGCCCCAGGTTAAGAACCGTGTACTGAAAGTCGAGAGCACATGGCAAGCTAATACGCCTTCCCAAATGTTACAAATGTTGCAGTACCACCAGAACAGAATCAGGAAAGAACATGATCACGAACAGAGACGTATGAAAGACACGAAAATGAAAGTACTAGTTGCTCAGACAGTTCCAGCTGATGGTCATAAAAGGGGTACGACACCATCCAATAATTCAAATTCAGCAACTCCTGTTAAAGGGATATGCAACTATTGTAAACAGCCGGGTCACTATGTAAATGATTGTGCAGTTTTGAAACACAACATAGCCACAGGTAAAACTAAAGAGAGACCGCGTCCTCCTAGACAGGACCAGGTCCAACAACACGTTCCACAGAATGTCCAGCCTATGCAGGTTCCACAACAGACCGTAGCAGTACCACAGCCTCAACCCATTGCCGCAACACAACATGTTACACAGCAGATGTACCAGTATGCACAATCTGACTATCCCGATTACCAGCAATACACATGAAACAGCCTAGAGAGGGAGGTTGGCTTACCCCTTATCGACGTCCCTGTAGATCAAGAAGGTCCTTATGTACACAGTCAGGTATTAGGGAAGGATAGAAAATTTTTGATTGACACAGGGGCAAGCAGAACGACCATCAGTCATGACGAGGTTCCAGGGGCACCCCTCTCAGGCTCACAGAATGTTTCCCTTGGATTTTCAGGAAAGCCTATAGTCAATGAAGTATCGAAACCTGTTCCCCTAGCAGTTGGTCCATTATCTCGTACTACAGACTTATTGCTCACGAAATCATGTCCAGAAAACTTGCTTGGTATTAAGACCCTGAAAGCTCTGGGAGCTGTAATTTGTTGTTCTCCGGAAGGAGTAAGGTTGTTTCTTCGTGATTTCAAAGGACATTATGTATTGAGAGATTTTGACCCCAGGTTACAGAATGTTCCTGCACATTTATGGGCACAAGGCCCCACTGATGTAGGTTGCATGCACATTACTCCATATTGTGTTACACTCAAGCCAGGAGTAGTACTACCACGTATTCGACAATACAAGTTACCACCAGATGCTGTAGTGGCTTTACTGAAAATCATTGACGAGCTCATTGCACAAGGAGTGGTTGTAGAAACCGACTCAAATGTTTGTAATTCCCCTATCATTCCAATTCTTAAACGTACAGATCCAAATGCTCCTCCTGTTTATCGATTAGTCATCGATTTGCGAGAATTGAATAAATGCATTGTACCACAGTATCCTGTGGTCCCAGACATTTCATCCCTATTGACTGCTATTGATTCCGAAGCGACGTTCTTTACTGTAATCGACCTCAAGAACGCCTTCTTTAGTGTTCCCATTGATCCGGAAAGCCAATAACTTTTCGGATTCTGTTTAAATGGCCGAAGCTTCAAATTTGCACGCGCACCTCAAGGATTCACAGAAAGCCCCAGCATCTACAGCCAAGCATTAAAACGACAACTTGACAGTATTCACATGCCTGCCAACACTGCCCTACTCCAATACGTCGATGATCTATTGATCACCGCCCGTAGTGAACCAGAATGTGAACAAGCATCACTGACAGTTTTGCTTTTCTTGGCGGACAAGGGACACAAGGTGTCTCCTTCGAAGCTACAATTCTGTGCCCAGCAAGTGGTGTACCTTGGGCACTTGCTGTCCAAGTGGGGTAGGCAGCAGACACCTGAACGAATTCAGTTAATTGCACGTCTTCCGCAACCCAAGACACAGAAGGAAGTACGAGCCTTTATTGGACTCACTTCCTATTGCAGACAATGGATTCCACAATATGCATTTCTAGCTAAACCACTCATACAGTTGACAACACAGGAGGCAGCGTCTTCGACTGTCCTCCCTTGGACTCAGGAACATACACAAGCTTTTGACGAGTTAAAGAAAGCCTTATGTCAAGCACCAGTTTTAGCAACACCGTGTTACAGCAAACCTTTTACGCTTTTTGTCACAGAACGCGATGGCACATCGTTGTCGGTTCTCACTCAGCTACAAGCAGACAAACACAAACCGTGTGCTTATTTTTCGAGTACATTAGATCCAGTAGCCCAGGCCCTGCCTGCGTGCTTAAAGTCAGTTGCAGCAACAGCTCTAGCAATTAGACAAAGTGATTCCATTGTATTAGGACATCAATTGACAGTACAAGTTCCACATTCTGTAGAGGTTCTCCTAAACAGAACACAGACTCAACACTTGACTGTAGCACGACTGACAGGTTATGAGTTGACATTATTCCAACCACACATAGAAATCAGACCTTGTAATACACTGAATCCTGCTACACTTTTACCATCGAACACAACAGATCCTACTCCACATGATTGCGTGGATGTCGTTGACACAGTTACAAAACCCCGACAAGACTTGACAGATGTTGCCTTACCTAATCCAGACCTGACACTTTATGTGGATGGTTCATGTTTAAGAACAAGTACAGGAGAATTAGTGGCCGCATATGCAGTGACCACTGAAACTGAAGTTATAGAAACACATCGCATTGACACCCTGTCAGCCCAAGCAGCAGAGCTCATTGCTCTGACTCAAGCCTGCATACGAGCCAAGAACTTGACAGTAAACATATACACAGATTCACGTTATGCATTCGGAGTCGTTCACGATTTCGGTGTCCTCTGGCAAGAAAGAGGTTTCTTGACCTCTCACGGAGCCAAGATTCAGCATGGTCCCCTCATTCAAGCCCTGTTAGAAGCCATACATTTGCCTACAGCTATAGCTATCATGAAGTGTAAAGCGCATATGAAAGTAACCGACAAGATTTCTCAGGGCAATGACTTTGCAGATCGAACAGCGAAACATACAGCACTGACACATACTCAAACGACTGACATGACAAAGACTGATGTAACCTCACTGACACACTGTATGACAGTCAGGGACCCCATACAAGATGTCATCGACATACAGACACATGCTACTCCAGATGAAATAAAGAAATGGGCTGAACAAGGACAGACCAAGGATGGATGACGAAGGGAAAGACCAGATGGTTTCTCCCCGACTCTATGGTTCAGGTTATCATCAACACAGCACATAGTCCAGCACATTTAGGAGAAAAAGCCATGTTAGACAGTTTACAGAATCTCTGGTTCAACAAGCATTTACGAGCAGCAGCAAAACAGAAAGTGCGTACCTGCATGATCTGTTGTCAGTTCAATCCAGGAAAAGGTGTTCCCGTAGAGCAAGGTGGATTTCATCCTCCCGACCATCCTTTTGAAGTCCTCCAGATGGATTATATCCAGATGGAAAGATGCCGAGGATTCAAGTATGTCCTCGTAGTTGTATGTGCCCTATCCCGATGGACAGAAGCATATCCCGTCCCAGATTACACTGCCCCGACCACTGCCAAGCAGTTGGTTCGTGAGTTTTTCCCTCGATACGGTTTGCCCCGTGTCGTGTATTCAGATAACGGTCAGCCATTCTCATCCGAACTCATGAAGCAGGTCTCGCTTCTATTGGGGTACCAGTGGAAGTTTCACTGTGTCCGGCATCCTGAGGCAGCAGGTCTCGTGGAGCGGCACAATCAGACTCTGAAAACTCGCCTTGCCAAAGTATGCAAAGAGAAGGGAGTAGATTGGATAGTAGCTTTGCCAGTTGCTCTTTTTTATATGAGAATGGTAGCCCACTCTAGGACAGGGCTATCCCCGTATGAGGTGGTCTTCCGTAGACCTCCTAATATGTGGGGGATGCCTCTGCCGCGAAAAATCACTGATGTTGATAGTACTATGCTGACAGATTACCTTGCTTCCTTGATGTCTGCACTACAATCATGTCGTTCACAGGTCGCGGCAGCCTTCCCAGACAACACCGAGGTGAAGCCACATCAACTGGTCCCGGGTGATGTAGTAGTCGTCCGGAATTTCGACAGATCAAGCCCTTTGGAGCCCCGCTGGTAGGAGCCGAAGATCGTTTTGTTAACAACCAGGACAGCTGTTAAATTGGAGGGGCCGAAGGGTTGGGTGCACTCCAGTCACGTTAAAAGATTTCATGGACTTCCGCCAAAAACTGAATCCCAGAACTCCCACGTACCAGTGACTGATACCAAACTCCCCCTTCTAGAGAAAACTCCCCAAGAGGAGTATCGACAGAAATTGAGGTCTAGTAAGTCAGACAGTTTAATTGTTTAAGTCCCCTCCTGGGTGAAGCGGTTAGGCAGTTTCTGACAATGTACAAGTTAGACCCAAATAGAGAGAGAGATAGACAGGAGACCAAGAAACGAAAATATTGTAAAAGTCTCCGGAGCAGATGTGTCTGCACATTACTTATTATGTTTTTTCTGAGTCTTACGATTATTGCTATGAGTTGGATGTTATACATGTATTTTCCTCTTGAACATTCTTTTTCTAATGACACTGTCGAGCACACGTTTAGTGCTCTTCCCCCACACGAATTGTCTTATCGACTTGTGCTGCGCAACAATACATTTATTCGTGTGTTACACCATTTTCACCAGATCAACAATGCCACTAATTGTTGGATATGTGGCCGACTCCCTCCCTATCAGAACTACAAGGGAGCTCTGCCCCTCTTTCCTTACCCGTTTACACATAATGGTTCCTGTGGTGCATGGTTTAGTTTAATATCTTCTATAAACACTGAATCTAGAGTTTCCCAAAGCAATTGGATATGGGGAAATCTGAACACAGTCATGAACAAAGCATGTTTCCCAGACAAGGAGGGTCTTCCACAAAGGACAGGGACAAATCTAGAAAATGAAGTGTATGGATTAGGCAATTTTACACTCAACCTCATGATTCTAAATGTTCAGTCAGAAACCAGTCCAGACTTGCCATCCATATCGGTTATACCAGCGAAAGGTGTATTGTGTGTCAGAAAGAAAGGTTCAGTACATCTAGGTCACAGTGACTGTACTACTGTAGTCGAATTCAGTGATAAAGGCAAGTCTACATTCAAAGCTTCCCGACATTCCTATTTCATTTGTGGTCAGACAGCCTATGTCCGTTTACCTCCAGACTGGGATGGTACCTGTTTCATTGCATTCCTATTGCCACCAGTATTCCTAGCCCCATCTGACTATCACAGGAATTCCCGCCTTAATATTGTTAGACACAAGAGAGACCTCCCAATAGTTGATCAGACTGAAACTACATGGGAACAATATACAGATTTCAATAAAGGATTCTTCCCCTATTTAGGCACTGTCTCTAATAGTAAACTGATACGCAAATTAACCAGAATACTTGAAGCCGTAGTGAATGAGACTACTTCTGCCTTGGGCAACTTAACAGAGGAGCAGTCTGCTATGAGAATTGTCGTTCTTCAGAACCGCCTTGTCCTTGACGTCATCCTGGCCGATAGGGGCGGGGCCTGTAGAGTCATTGGATCCAGTTGCTGCGTGTTTATTCCAAATAACGCGCCATCAGTCTATAAAGCCATTACCCGACTTCACGAAATTGCCCATCTGATACACCAGAATCCAGGCTCCTGGACTTGGTCCGGTTGGCTCTGGAGTGTAATCACAGCTTGGGGATGGAAGCTACTGTCATTTCTAGGAATCATATTGGCCATAGTATTCAGTTGTTGTCTATGTCTACAATGTGGGCCAGCGATTTGCGGCTTGTGTGCCACAGCTTGTGTTCCCCATTCAAGTTCACGTTCTCATTCTCGAAGAAAGAAAGAAGAGCAGATGATGTTATATGAACAGATTGATGGTCTCATGAACATCGACATATCATGAAGGGTCCGTAGGGGACAAGGAGGGAATGAGGTAATTGAAATTTATATGGTTAATTGTGTCCCCTAACGTGTACCCCAACGGCTCCATGTACGAGTTTCAAGTACATGTAATTTCCCTCCACAACCGAATCTGAAGACGCAAATGCATTTGCGTCCAACGTTAACATGTCCTCTATCAGATCCACCATGAATGGATTGATAATTCAGTTCCTAAGTATGCCGTGCCACCGTCTTTACATGGTGCACTTTCACGTTTTTCCTGGCTCTGCCGAGCTAGGCCCTGATTTCTGTCTTCAAGCCACGTCTGTCTCTACCTCTGAAAGCTGCAGCATGGAGATGCATCCCTGACCTCTGCCTTACTTCCTGCCAAGCGAGCGGTGCCCGGCTCGGCCTGGTCTGCCTGCCAAAAACAGTATTTTACCTTCAAGTTATCAGCGTAGCCAGCTCAGCTCCTCGAGAACACATTCCTGTCTAGTGATTTAGGTAAACATATCCCCGGCTGCAGAGCAAAGAGCAAGTCTTCCTGTCTCCGTGCAAGTAATTTACAGTTCCCGTTGCCAGAGTAGGCCCATGGCCCCGCACGTAGACACGCAGACACCTATACACGCACTAACATTCAGTATAGAGTAGCCTCTGCCCAAGAGACCTTTTACTCCAGATTAAACATCCTCCAAATACTAGATATCAGATATGTTATAGGGACAGGTCGATCTGACATGCCAGACTTCTGTCTCCTCTACTAGCGCTAAATGTCAGACCCTTAGCTTCCTCCAGATGTACGTCAATCACACGTCATATTAGCTGCGCGCGCATTCAGGCCACAGGTTTCAGCTGACTCTGCAAGAATTCTCTAAGCATCCACCCACTTGTGACACTTTTCTGTGACATTTCTAGTACACGCCTATGTGCACACCCTTGTTCACGCCTTTTTGTTACGCACATGTGTTCTTATCATATACATTTCACTTGTCACGCCTACTGTATTCAATGCTACTGTGTCATTTTACTATATATGTCATGCACTGTTAATAAATCGTTGACATCTTTCCTGCCATCATTGCATACCCGAACCCTTGTATTGATGGAATAGATTTCCATGGCTCGAGTCATCATTTATGATTAAAGCCCTTATGACTCAGACACCACGGACTCTGCCTCTCATTTGATTGAGCTATTTCTTTACTTGTCCGAAATTATCTGGCAAACTTGTATACGGTAAAATATTTACCACAAGGGAGGCCATGTAGTCATTGAAGAGTGTGGGGCTCAGGGAGGATCCTTGGGGTATTCCACGTCGGATCTCTGTTGGTTCTGAGTGGAAGGGTGGAAGTCTTATTCTTTGTGTTCTGCCTGAGAGAAAAGATCATATCCAGTCTAAAGGTATTCATCGGATAGCGGTGTCGTGGAGCCTGGTGGCTAGATTCAGTGGGAGACGGTGTCGCAAGTTGCTTATAGATCCAGAAGGATGAGGGGACGCCGTGTGGCCTTGGGCGAGAAGGGCGCAGATGTCATCAGTGGTGGTGATAAGGGAGGTCTCAGTGTTGTGGTTGCTGAGGAGACGGCTTTAGAGGTGTCTAAAATGTTGGTGGTTTCTATGAAGTGTGCTAGCTGGATGTTGGCAGCCTTTTCTATGACTTTGGTGGCGAAAGGTAGCAGAGACATGGGCTTGAAGTTCTTAAGATCCATCAGGTCTACGTAGGGCTTCTTTAGGAGGGTGTTGACTTTGGTGTTTTTCCTGTCGTCGGGGAATGTGGCGGTCTCGAGGGAACAGTTGATATTTCGGAATAGCTTGGGTGCGATGGTAGTGGCAGCACTGTCAAAGATGTGGGTCGGGCAGGGTTCAGTAGGTGCTCTGGAGTGAATGCTCAGGGAGATGACGTGTTGAAATCCCTGATGTCTGCAAATTCCAAGCAAGGTCCCCACTGCAGCCCTAAAGGCTCCGAAGCTGCAGGAGAAGGACCATAGCACTTGGCTATCACACACCTGCTCAAACTGCAACATGCAAATGTTATGTTAAAGAAAGAATTCTCAAGTGCATGACTGCCCCCAGAAGGGGACCTTCTGGGGGCAGTCACGAGTAAGACAACAGCAGAAGAGAAATGCAGGTTAGGCTAAGGACGAGATCAACCAAGTCCTTAGTTGCTTCTGAAAACATATGTGGTTTTGAGTCTTTCTTAGCAAAGATGGCAAAGAGTTCCATAAGGCTGGAGCAAGGAAACAAAAAGAACTTCAGCCACTCTGGCTCTTCTCTGATGTGGTATGGAGGCCAGATTCAAGTCTGCTGAATGTAAGACTTTCATAGAGGAATACAATTGCATCAGAGCAGCAGCAAGACTTGGCAAATGCATGTTACTGTGGGGCTTGAAAACTATGTGAAAACAAGGACTGAACAGCAGACCAAAGTTTAAGAATAAACCCACGAAGAGAAAAGGGAACTGAACATTTGGGTGCACATGCTTTGAGGGTGACTGAGTGAACATAGCCTGTGCCTAATCTGTGCATTATGCAAGATTAGATGCCAGGGATTACAGACCCTACCAACTCCATTAGTGGGGTTGGAAACAGAAAGGTCTTGTGTCACAAGATTGAAAACAGGATTTACACCATGCATTGCATTCCTGTAACTGTGCTGTACATTACTAAGTAACGCCTTATGACTCCAGTCTGTAATGGCAAAGACAAGCTAAAAATAATGGATTGGAATGGCAGCTAGAGTAATTAACAGTGACTAAGATTAGTTCAAGTATTCCCTTCCATCTACATGCCCTATTGTTGTGAGAACATCCTAATATCTAACACAATTAATGCTATCGAGTTTAGCAAATAAAATATATCTTTAGAACAAAACTCTTGCATAAACCAACCATTTCTCACCTGTAGGGCTGCAGCACTGCTTTGCAGACTGCCAAGTCTTCCATTTTATTTGAAGAGTGGGCACTTTGAAACAGCTCTTAGTGCCCGAGCTGTTTCATTCCTTCTGCCCTTTTAAACATGCAGCAGAGGTGCAGGGACATTCATCTCTAATAGATGTTCAGACATTGTCTTCCTTCGAAGAGGCAGGGTGCTGAGTCAGGGCCCTGTCGCCATGGTTAATGCCAGTGCCCAAGGCCAGGGCATTCCTCGAACATCCGCAGATGCTGTCTGTGCATCTTGTGCAACCAGCCCTTAGGGACTAGGAGATGAAATGCCAATGAGGGATGGTCACCTCTACTGGACACTCCCACCTCCTGCGGGGCCCTGGTCACCTTGTCCCTGGAATGAGGCAAGGAGGGCAGATAGTCTCCGAGTTAAGGAAGAAAGGAAAGTTCACGAGCCAGAGAAAGGCCTCTGCAGTCCTCTTTTGTTGTACCACCTTCGTTGCAAGTTTAGGTGCCCAGGGCACACACTTTTTTGGCCTATTTGTTTGGATTATGAGAGAGGCAGACAGGGCACCCCTTCGCTAGTGAGACCACCACGGGCAAAAGTGAAAACTGGGGTTTGTCTTGTATCAACAAGCCCCTGCGCTGAGAGGCATGGCATCCAAAAAAGCTGGTAAATTCGGTCCGGTTACTCATTTAATTAATATGTCTGCTTCATATATCTATGACCTCGTGGTCCTGGGAGGTCCACTCAGCCTTTCATCCTTCCAAGGCCAATGAAATGAGTAACATTAATAGGAAATTAACAAAAGTCTGTTATTCAGTGCCAAGATGTCCCAAGGGGTGAGCGTTTGCTGTACCAATACATATGTAAAAATAGCCAAATGGTTGGAGTGCCTGCTGCTAAGGTAAACCTATGTGCAGTTCACAGGTTTGAATCTCACTATGGGAAGCTCTGCCTTGCATCTTCTGGGTACCAGTACATATGGTAATATAAAAAAACATGTAATGAATGTGCAGAGGGGTCAGTGTACCCAGACTGCATATGCGCCCGGGAAATTTTGTGTCAATTATTTGGGATGGAATCACAAACTATGCAAATTAACAGAAAGAGCTCTGGGATTCTGGATTGTGCTGGTGCATTTGTTCATTGACGTTTGGACTGAACAATCAGTACAAAATGTTGGTTTATCCTTTTAATATGGTGAATAACTTTGTGAAAAATGTCAACACCAGTATTGCACTGCAAGTGATAGGGGAACGCCCAAACAAAAGTGCTTGCGATGAGCATTATGCAATAGAGATTGAGAAACCACGTGGACATTCCTCCAACCCCGTGCACCACGAATTAAAAACAAAAAATGAACCTTTCATGTAAAACCGTTAAGAGATGAGATACCCTTCTGGAGAAATCACACAATGTCAAACAGAAAACGTGGGTCAAACATCTTTTTCCAGCTTCATTATTTAGCGCCTTTTTCTTCATTATTGCATACGAGCCAGGATCCGCACTGTTCAAAAATCATTTTTTTCTTTTCTTTTTTTGCAACAACTATTTATTGAAAACAAGTGACAATGGGATTACTAGGAAAGTCTTCCTAATCTATCAGGTGAGGAAGAGTAGATGAAGTGGTCTGAATGTTGCAGGGCCTACTCTGACTTACATCCTTCTGTCCAGGTCAGTCCTTGTGGAGAGCTGGCCTACCTCAACAGTTTCAAGACCTAACTTACAATGCCCCACTTCTAACTCATTAGTATCTTTACTCACTCTTTTTAGTTTGGGGTCAGAGGTGTCCACCTCTGCAAATTCTAAGTTAGCCAGGACAAAACCCAGCTTACCCAAAGAGGTCATCCACAACTTGAGCAACCCCACAATGACCAACAGGGTAAGGGGACCTAACTTGCTATTTGGCATGGGGTCAGGCCACCATGCCAGGAATAGTGTAGCCATTAAGGCTAACACCCAGCAGCGGCCACTGTAAGCTGTCAGAGCCCAGAACCACACCTTCACTGACAGGTGAAGGGAAAAATGTACAGGCTTCTTTGGTTTCAGGTTGACTGCCTGCTGTTTCAGAGTGGGGGGTCACCACTTCCGGTAGTGAGCACCCTACTTCCACTCTCTTTTCTGTCAGCTGAAGAGCCACCAACTCAGGCTGGACAGGTGCCCGACTAGTCAGGCCTTTATGTGGGTCAGGGAGGACATCACCAATGCCAACTTGGAGGTCTCCCCTACTGGTGTAGAATCTCAATCGCTCACTGGAACTGTGGCTAACAGTTGCCTACCTTTCCTGCACTTTCTCTTCTTTTTCTTTTGGGGCCTACCTACACTAGTTGCAGATTCAGCCACCCAGATTCCTTGGGTGAGGACTGGCACTAGACGAGTACTTCACTTTGGCTCAGGCCAACTTCTGGGTGGTCATTTCCAAGGAGACAGATAAGGGGGAGGTCTCCACTGACTACCATCCTTCTCTAATTAAGGGATCCAGCTATTTCTAGGGGCACTAAAGACACAGGCCTAACAGTGACCACCCCTGGGATACCCCTTACTCTTTTTGTCTCCCCTGAGACATACTAGTTTGAGAGTACCAACCTGCCATGTACCATCTAGCACAGATACCTCTCAGTGCAATGTCTGGCGTTCCATTCACCAGTAGGTGATGGAATCTCCAATTCACCTTTTGGGCCCTCTTTCCAGTTGAAGTCTAGGAAGACTTCATCATCAGAGGAACCATCCTCAAAGTCTACGCTAGCAACCCCTGAAGTTACACTAGGGGTTTAGTTTTTAGGACAGCAAGGGTCCTTGTCTAGGTGCCCTGTCCTGTTACATTTAAGGCACCAAGTCTTCTTGGGCCCCCGTTCTTACCCTGGTAACCATTTCCAGTTTGTGAATTGTTTCTGGGCCACCTCTTGGACAGATTTTCGGGGCCTGCGGGGGACTCCATACGTTCTGATCTTTTTCAGAGTGCGCTACTCTTTTTTCTGGGGGGGATCTTTTTGACCTCAATCTTTTAGTCACCCCCACCATATCTAGATTTGGACACTTTGGTTCTTACCTAATGATGAGCCTTCTTCCCCAACTCTTGGGTAGATACTGGCCCTAGGTCTACTAGATGTTGATGCAAGATTTCCTGCACACAATTACTCAATAGATGTTCTTTCATTATCAAATTCAGTTCAGTTCAGAAAACATTATTGCGGCTAAACATAGCCATAAAAGCACATTCAATTTAAGACAATTATTGATACAAATCCAAGATAAAATCAAAAATGTCATCTTGTACATAGGCGTTTAGGCAAAATAAGTTAATACCATTATTATACAATCGTCATTATGGGATTTCAAGTTTAAAAATAAAACATTATAAAAATATAAGTTAACTATAAATTCGTAAAAACTCTAAAAATACAAGAAGATCTAAAAAGAGACGCCCAGATCGCTCAAGTCCCCAGATGCATGCCACCAGGTCTCCCTCCACAACCACCCAAAGTGAAAAGGCTCCCAGGTTTGATCAAGATGCACAGTATGATGGGATGGGGGGGCACTATTCATTGCTTTTGGACTGTTCCATTTTTAGCAGGTTCCTACGAGTTAACCACATAGAAAACAAAAACTTTGATACTGCGACCACATAAACCGGATCGGTATCAGTCTTTGGAATCCTAACGAAGTCTCAATAATTCCTGATACCCAGGTTCCTGCACAGTTGGATAATCCATTTACGCCTAGGTTGTATATATGCCACACAGAAGAACATGACATGGATTAACGATTCTTTCTCTGTGCGGCACCCGGGACACAGGTGAGTGGGAGCTTACTAGTGATCACATATAGCGGCAGAATACCAAATCTAAACTGAAGGAACAACTTCTTTTCTGGGATTGGATGTATGTAATCTAGGGCCCTCTTGAATTCATAATGGCTCTTAGAATCAAGAAACCTATATGTTAGGCTCGTTGGGTTTGCTGACTGGACCATTTTTGTTAATTTATGCTCTTTCAGAGCATTTGCCAGTGTTTTCTTGGAAATGGCTGGGCAGAATACTTCAGGGTCTGTCCATAGGTTTTCCATGCCAAATGTCCTAAAAGAGTGCTTTACATAAGAAAGCCAAGGTATGCTACCTGCCCCTAATGAGGTCAACACCACTTTTTTTTTTTTAATCTTTATTAACATGAAGGCAGAAGATAAATTCACAATCTCACATTCAGAGGTCATATTCGCATTTCTTACAGTTGTTATCAAGTGGAACGTGTAAAGGCAAATCACACTCTAGCGTGTTGTAATCATTAACCGAACAAAGGCAGGAAAGAATGCTGCTAGCGACCATTCTACACAGAATGTAAAGCACAATACAACTAATCCGTTGTTCACCCTACGACCTGTCTGCCTTCAGCACATTTATCTGTTTCTAACAAAATTAACAAAATTACAATAAAACCCAATTAATGTCATCACTTATCAATAGGTACCACCTGCACAAATCCAGTCTATTGCCACTGCACTTGTCTAGAATGTCATCATCGATATCGCTGCAGTCAACACCACTTTTAATTCTTCCCTGTAGCTAAGGGGTACTCCACAACCGCTGCCAAAATAGCAGCGGTCGTATTGAAATAAGGTCCGCAACTGGAAGGATGTTTAAGTCCATCCTTAGCGGTACAAGGGGACTATTTTTTGGCAGGGTCAAAATTTGTCTGAGAAAGTTGTTTTCAGTTACTGTAAGGGAATTGTGGGACTTATGCCCCCACAATTCCGACCCGCAAAGAGAGGCTGACCTAGCTTGGACCCTATATATTTCCAATGGCGGGCTTATATTTTTTAAAACACAACTCTTTTGGACTTTTAAAATTCCCCCAACTGCTTGGGTTAATTTTAAGTGAGCCTTATCCATCTGGGGACCCCACCCCATTTTTTTAGTCATTGTGAGACCCAGATAATCAAAAATATGCACCCTTTCCAGAGCAGCAGCCTCCAACATTGGATGCGGGCAATTAGTGGATTTAGCATTAAAAATCATATATTTGTTTTTTTTAATATTGACCACGAGATTCCTTCTTTGACAAAACTGAGCAAATTCATTTAAAACACACTGCATACCCATAGCTGACTTAGGCAGCAGCAGGGTATCGTACGCAAACCTAATGTGGGCCAATTTCGGGGAGTCTATATCCTTAATGGCAAGTAGGTCATCTATCAACCCATTGAGGAAGAGGGAAAAATGGGTCGGCGCCAACACGCAGCCCTGCCTCACCCCCTTCTCAACTGGGAACGGGGCTGTCAATTGTCCGTTCCTGCCGTATCTAACTCTAGCAAAGGTACCTTCGTGGAGTCTTTTAAGCTGGAAACATAGGTATGGTGGAACCCCCATAGCCAGCAAAATGCTCCAAAACTGGTTGCGATCCACCATATCGAATGCCGATTTCAAGTCCACGAAGGTTAGGTGTAGGCTTCCTCCTTCCAAGACAACATGCTTCCAGTAGAATAACTGGAGCCTGAATAGCTGGTCTATAGGGGATGTTTTGGCCCTAAAACCTGCTTGTAACGGGGTAAGGATATCATGTCGCCAATCCATTCCTTCAATCGTTGTAATAGTACCCTAGCATAGATTTTTTGGGATACATCGATGAGGCTAATTGGCCTATAGTTGGCCGGATACATGTGTGAACCTTTTTTAAAAATATGGATGATCTCAGCCCCGGCCCAAGTGCGGGGGTTTGAAGTCCCTGTAGAATTGCATTGAATAATAATTGTAAATAAGGGACCCACACTACCGGCTCACTTCTAGCCAGATCTCTGGGGATCCTATCTAATCCTGGGGCTTTGTTCATTTGGAGGTTGCTTAAGGCTAACTGTACCTCAGCTACTGTACAGGGTGGTATACACCATGTTGGGTCTGCAGTTATGAGGCATGCCGGCAGCTCGCTTTGTTCATTTGAGGGTATAGTGTAAAGGTCTTTAAAATATACACGCCAGGCTTCCTCACAGATATTTGGTTCTATAGAGGTCTTAGGGAGCGACAGTTCACCACAAAATCAGAAGGTTCACAGATGTGATTTCCAAAAATTATCCTTTTATTTGATGATTTTGAACAGAGATGATGATATTCAGATTAGTAGAAAGTCTTCATTTTTTCATGAATCAAAGTGTAACATAAACAGCCGACGCGTTTCGTCCACAGACTGACATCATCGGGGCTCCTGTAAGAGCAAATTTGTCAAAGATGAGATCTTGTCTTTCTATTCACACAATTCAACTGTAGTGCAACCTGGTATTTCACACTAAATTAGTATTATTGCCTGAGCTCCCCTTGAAAAAAAATTCCCCTCTTCTTTGTAGAAACAGTCCTTATTCTTGGTATCACTAGTAACGATAGAGATTCAAAAGCGAAAGTCCTTTTAAATATCTGAATACAATGTCGTAAAGGGGTGTCTCAGCAGGCGGCGTCCGACGTCTACTATGACACGTTGTCGCAAATCCCATGGGAATCTATGAAGTCTCCCCAGTTTGGCAAATCCATTTTAGCCATAAGGCCCGCGATGTTTCATGATAGTAGAGTAAGGCCTCCACTACGACCCTCTGACCCACTCCCAACTTTAACCACAGTAGCTGCACTCTCCATTAAGTCTGGATTCAGAAGAACTAGATCATCAATGCGGGAGCAGGAAGGGGATACAACTTCAGAGGATACTATTACCTCGCTGGGTAGGATTGATCTATCATTGATTAACACCCGATTCCCAACCTCTACCTCAGAGTCAACTATTTATATTCGTCTGGTTTCACTGGACCCTATTGTCTTATTAGTTGGGGGGTCTCGTTCTTTCCCCCCTAAGGACCTCCCTTTGGTTGATGCCCTCTGCCATTTCTGTATTACATGTGGGGCTAAAGGAATAGATGGCAGTCAATCAACCTGATCCTATTACTGAACCTATTACTTACTGGGAAACCTCACAGAAGCTGGTTACCTCCCATTTCTTCACCATAGCTCTTGGTGTGAAGTTGGGCTACCCATCCCCTATTAGGACTAAAGTGGTGTTGGTTCAGACTACGGATGATAGGGGGATAAAAATAGCTTAAGTTCATGGGGTGAATTGTCGATTGGGCGGTTGTTAGGTAACCCATACATACATGTTCGACCATCCCTTCTGTCCTTGAAGTTAATAAAAATACAATCCCCTCCACATCTTTAGATCTGCTTTCCCCCCATCCCACTCTTCTAGCAAATAAAATTTGACAAGGTACATTTCTAGGGATGGGTATATTGATGTTCAGCCAATGGATAGATTTATTTTTTAGCTCAGTATATGATTCAGATCCATTGGAATCCAATTTGGGAACCCCAGTCAAAACAACTACATATGGTACACTTTCAGGGGGAAGATCAATGTGTGGTAAGATACATTTTGAACCATCAGCAATAGGTTTCCCAATTGACAGTTCCTTCGATTTTCTCCGCTCGATTCCTCCCATCTGTTGTGCCCCTTTAGGAGTTTTATTACTGGCTGTAGTCATGAGTACCTCTGAGGAATCAACAAGAGGTATATGAGTTGGACTAATCCCAGGAGCAGAGGGGCCATTAAGCGGCAATATAGTAGTAGTTCCTGGCAAAGGACCCTCTTGGACATTTTTGGGTCGTGTTTGGCCAGGATTAGCCCTGTTGCCCTTTATATAAACCATACTCACCGTAGATGCTTCTGCAATTTTTAACAACCTCTGCTCTATTAACCCCTTCGATGCTGATGACGAGCTCAGCTCGTCATCACCCACGGGTGGCGTGTGCTGATGACGAGCTGAGCTCGTCATGTAACGCGGAAAAGTGAAAAAAGCCGCGCAGTGCAAAAATCGCCGCAGCAGCGATGCGGTTAATAATAATCTCCCCTCAAGAGGCTGTAATGACAGCTGTAGAAGAGCACCCAATTTCGTCAGGAATAAGTCCTCAGCTGAAGATTGCTTGGGAGAATTAATTACATCTGCGGGGGTAATTACTGGCGGTGGAACAAACTGGCCTTTATGATGTTGGGGGCCAAAGTAACAACTTCATTATTAGAACATTGGAATGTTGGGAGCTCCATTGAAAGCAATGGAGTGCTCTGGGCTTATAATGGCTGGTATAAGCCTGGAGCGCCAACATTCCAATGTTTCTTTGTTCACAGCTCTGGCTGTGAACAAAGGCTTCAGGGAGCCTGAGGGGATTCCAATCCCCTCTCGCTTCCAAAAGGCTTTGTTTTTTTTGTTAGAACATTCTGTCCTCTAGTGACAGAATGTTCTAATAGCCTTATAGCCCTTCGTAGATGGGCTATACCGCTATTAAAGTCCCTCTCCCTTGTTAAAGGCCCTCGCCTTCGGCTCGGGGCCTTTAACGCTGGAGAGGGCCTTTAATAGCCGGTATAGCCCTCTACGGCGGGCTATAAGGCTATATTATTACTCAGTTTCGGGAGCTTGGGCTTTCTCCCGCGTATGGCTACGCCACCTAGCTTCCTTTTGGGAACAGCTCCTTCAAGATGCCCACATAGCTGTCGAATATTCTGGCCTTCAGAACCAGATACTACTGTGTCGCTGAATCGTCAGACAAGACATCCAGTTACGACAATTCACCAATTGGGGGTAGTTTACCCGCTGCCTGAGCTATCTGATTACCAGTTCCATTCCCAGGCACTTCATTAACAATAATTTGTGATATATGCTCCGGTGTACGGGCGTTCGCCAGTTCCCCCAGCGAAGATCTTTTAGCAAGGGCTAAGTCCTGGGAGAGCCCACGTTCAGTAAGAGTTATTTTGTGTTCCAGGACTGACGTGGCCCTTGTAATGAATTTATCTAAGGTCCCAGACACGTAGCCCACCGTTGTCGATTTCTTGCTCCGCCCTTTACGCCCTGCCATTTTCCCAACTGGTTGGATTAGCACTGTAGATACTCATGATTTTCTTTAAGGGGTCCTTCAGTGTACCGACTGCAAGACGTTAGAGGGGTGGCCCGGTCCGCTTTTCTCCAGGCTACAACGGGCTTAAACGGGCCCGCCCTTTGCCTGGGCTTCGCCCGCGCACATTCCCGTGGTTGCAGAGGGGAGTGCACAATGATATAGGCTGTGGGCGGCGGTGGGATGAGCACAGATGTTGGTGGTTGCGGGGCTCATGGTAGTTGGAGTCCAGCTTCACTCCCCAAATGGCCACAAGATCCAAGTCAAAATCCCAGCAACTGCTCAACTCAAGGCAGCGGCGGGAGGAGCACAGGTGTTGGTGGTTGCGGGGCTCCTGGTAGTTGGAGTCCCGCTTCACTCCCCAAAATCCCACCAACTGCTCAACTGCTGCTCACGGCCCCCGCAAGCAGTTTTCAAGGTGGCGGCGGGAGGAGCACAGGTGTTGGTGGTTGCGGGGCTCCTGGTAGTTGGAGTCCCGCTTCACTCCCCAAATGACCACAAGATCCAAGTCAAAATACCAGCAACTGCTCAACTGCTAGAGCGCCCCCCGCGAAGCGGAGGCCGAGAGCAGTTTTCAAGGCGGAGGTGGCGGGAGCACAGGTGTTGGTGGTTGCGTGGCTCCTGGTAGTTGGAGTCCCGCTTCACTCCCCAAACGTTCAAAATCAGAGCAACTGCTCAAATTATAAAGTCTATCATGCACATTAATCCTGTTTACACACTCTGGTGTTTTTACTGAGTAGTCTACAAAATCAACCCTGGACTGAGGTTTTGTGAGCCCCTCTGAACCTGATCCTATACTCTTCAGTTATGAGTCCAAATCCCTCAATCAGGGCACCCTTCATGACGTCATTGAACTCAGCATCTGTCACAGTGAGTGTCAGTAGTGTATCCCTGCACTTTCCATTGAACAGTTCCCAAAGCAATGTTCCCCAGTGTGACTTCTTCAAAAGTCTCCATGCACAGGCCCTCTCAAAGGCTGTGAACCATTTTGTGAAATCATCACCTTCCTCATATTTAGGGACAATCTCTTTGGGGATTTTAGGGTCATAAATGTTCCCTCTGTCCCTAGAAATTAAGCTGCAGCCACCATTTATGGGTGCTAGCCCATATCTGCTCTTTCTATTTCTATAGCTAGGAGTTTATCCAGGGCAATACTACGAGCCATCCTTGCTAAAAGGATGTCCTCCTCTTGAGGCTGCCCTCAGCACTGCTTGGAGTGCCTGCCCCACCTGTGTGGGAGCTATGTACTCTTTCACTACTCTTGAAAAGATGGATATAGGGACCATATCTTCCCTGTATCGGTGTCTAAGTGAGAGGTTGGGAATGGTCCCCCTCATCACTACTTTCTCCTTCTGGGAGGAGGTTTGTGAGTTTACAGAGGGTCCTTAGCTCTATTATGTCAAGATGGAAATAAGGGGTGAGTTTGAGTTCCACCACTACATACACTGTTTCTACCATTACTTTAGTAAAGTTGGGTCCTTTTTCATAAAAGGACTAAAAACTTCCAGGCACTTTTATCCTCTAACTAAAGTGGGCTTTTAACTTTTAAAAATGCAAAAGGGACTTAACCAAGGCCCAACAAGAATTTGAAAATGTTGAAAACATTGTCAATTCTAAAAGACAGTTGAATCTAAATACAATCTTGGATTGTAGTCATGTGGTCACTTTTTGTAAGGGTGGTTAAGCAAATGCAAAGTCTGAGACCCCAAAGCTGATCCACCAATATAGGAAGCTAGCTCTGTATATACTATACCAAAGTAAGGTATAGTGTGCAGAGTCCAGTGAATCCCCAGAGGTTTTATAGAGGCTCACGGAGATAATACTAATGTTCTCTTTTGTGGTAGCGTGGGCGAGATGTTAAGCTTATCAGAGGGCAGTGCTAAGCATTTGTTGTACACACACAGGCAATAAATGATTACACATACTCCATGACTAAATCCGAGGCCAATGGTTTGTAAAAATATTACTTTTTATGTATTTATTTCTTAGAACCAAAGAAACCTTGTTGCAGTCAAATACGTTTTGCAATATCACTCTTTGCAATGTAAAAAGTGGGCACAGTGCATTTTTCAATCAATACAGTCGTATCCTATGGGAGGAAACACAATCCGCAATATGCAGATAAGTAAACGATGTACGTTATTGAGCTTTTTGATGATGGATCAGTACCAGGCAAGGTTCAGGTTTATGACATAACTGCACCACCAGCGGCTCTAGGGTTACCGGGTGTAGAGGTCAAACTTGGGACCACACGAAGAAAGGACAATCAAAGTGGTACTACGTGCAGGTAAGTAGCTCGGTTTTGAAACTCAGTCTATGGAGGTTAAGGTAAGCACGGGCGGGACACAAGGCAGCACCAAACTAACACCCTCAGCGGCACAGGGGCAGCTGGGTGTATAGGGCCAACTCAGTGTCAGGCGCCCGATGCAATCAAATAGAGAATCTCAACGTTTGAAAAAGGCTGCAGGCTCAGGCCAGGAGACCCATTGATGAAAAGCTAAAGTTGCACAGGTAAGTATGCTTGTGCTGGAGCTTCAGGACACCATCGTATGATCTCCCCAAGGCCGAGGGGCTCCGGGTGCACGGGTGTCATTTGGCTTCGGAAATTAGCTTACCAGTGCAGGTCGCGGTTGGAGTGTTGTCGTGCAGAGGCTGCAGATATCATAGTGGAGTTCAGAAGGGGTCTACACATGGTGGACTTTTGCTCTAAATTCCTAGAGAACCATTGTTGGATCGGTGGGCCACTGGCACTTGGGCCGTGAGCGTTGTTTGCAGAAGTATTTGGTTTTGTGGTAACGCAGGCAGAGCACTTTGTATGTAAAGTTGTTTTTCTTCTGGACAGGTCCTCTGTGCACCGGAGGCTAGGAGTCTTTTTAGAAGGCAGGCATCCCTCACAGGTCTCTGGGGGTTGCTGGTGTGCGGGATGAGTCGCTCTTCTTGGGCAGGGTCTCTGAGGACTGCAGACAGGCCGGTAGACCTGGGACCAAGTCAGTTGTTGCCTTCAGTCTTCACTGCTGCATTGCCCTTATCAGACCTCTTCTACATAGGTCAACAGTAATCTCAGGATTAAGTATTAAATACAGATTTTAGGGGCATTACCGGGATCAGAAGGTAGTAGCCAATGATCTACCTAACTTTAGGGTGTCTACAACCTTTGCAAGTCCACTCCCTCTGAGGAAGGGGCATACACTTAACACTTTTGGCTGGAGTCCTCCAAAACAACATGTTTGGTTGATGGAAAGGGTGGTGTGTATAAAGTTGTCACTAATGTTGAAAGGTTAGCAGCAATGGATAGGGACGAGATTTTGAAAAAAGCCAGGAAGATGATTCACAAGGGTATATGAAGAGAGGATTCAGCATCTGTGTCTGTCAAACCATATTGCAAGGTGGTGGAGGAGTTGACAATATGTTGTGAAGAACTGATCATGATAGTAGAAAGATGGAGGTTTCTGAAAGGAGGGGGTCACTTCAGCTCAGGACACAGTAGGGATGGTCTTGGCTGAGAGGGGACACACCTCTCCTGCTTACTAATAATCACACCAACAATTCCACTAAAAGGGGCCTTGGACAGGGCGGTGAGCATCTCCACTGGCTGGAGAGGCCCTGGTGAGCATAACAAGGAGCAGGAAGCCTTTGAGGCTCACTGCCTTTCTGTGCTTTTCCTTCTTGGGTATCAGTGTGAAGTACCTCCACCCAGAGCAGGCTTGATTTTCACCCACAAGAGCAAATGGCTCCTAACTTAGGGGGTCAAAAACATGTCTAGAGGCAACAGGCTGGCAAGGACCAGTCAGGAACACACTAGTGAGTTGGTCGGATTTCAGGGGGTACCCCTGAAGTGCCCTCTGGGTGCATTTTTTAATAAATCCAACACTGGCATCAGTGTGGGTTAATTAAGCTGAGATATTTGATAGCAAACATCTTGGAATTCAGTGAAGCCATCATGGAGCTGTGGAACTCATAATGACAAGCTCCCAGCCCATGTACTCAGTACGGCTTCACTGTGCACTTATAATGTCTAAGAATAGACTTAGGCACTGTATAAGGGCATATCTGCTCATGCAGTTATCCCCTTACAAGAGGTATGGTGCACCCTGCTATAGGGCTGTAAGGTGTACTGTAGAAGTGACTTACCTATGCCTCTTGCAGTACTGGTAGGCCTGGCACACAGGGATGTGTGCCAGGTCGACTCTTCACTTTTATCTGCACCAAAACACGCAGGCTGCAGTGGCAGTATGTCTGTGTTTGGTGAGGAGTCTCTTAGGGTGGCACAATACATGCTGCAGGCCTTAAAGACCCTCTCTGGTCACAAGGCCTAGGTAAAAGGGTATTATATGTGAGCCAGAGATGTGCCAATTGTGGAAACAATACTATAGTTTTGGGGAAACAAAACTGGTACTTGGACCTGATTAGCAGGAGCCCAGTGCTCCAGAGTCAAAGTTGCATCACAAGCCAGGCATGTAGAATAGCCTTGATAAATGTATGTGGGCTCAATGAACAAAAAAAGAGGTTTAAGGTAGCAGCACTACTCAGAACACTGCACGTTGATTTGGTTTGTTTGCAAGAGACCCATATAGAGGGCACCAACGCACACCTGTTGGGTCAATTAGGGTTCGAAGTTATGGCAAAATCAAATCAAGGGACCAAAACTAGAGGGGTGGCTGCGCTGGGCAGGAGTAGGGATACAATTATAAGGAGGAAGAAAGAAGATCAATGGGGTAGGTGGGTGCTGACCGAGATAGCCTTTAAGGGGGAGATATTCACCTTAGTTACAATATACAGATCTACAGAGGACGACCCAGATGTATTCCAGTATCTGGATGGGGAATTAGCACAATGGCCTGAGCCAAATGTATGCTGTGGCGATTTCAATCTGCATGACCCAACCAGTTCATTCTTGCATCTAGGCTCACAATATTGAGGCAGGAAAAGAAAGGTGTATTGGGCACTGTCTGATATGGCGACCCACAACTCATTGGAAGATCCCTGGATAAAATGGCACCCAAACTTAGATGGTAGCACTTTCTTCTCATCACCTCACCAGGTGCTGGTCAGACTTGATTACTTTTTAATTTCAAATATATTAATCGGCGAATCAAAAATTGAAAAACAACCCCGAATTATATCTGATCACAGCCCATTGGTTTTGACAATAAAATTAGGGAACTTTAATAAAAAAAGAGGTGGAATGGACTTTTGAAAGGTCGCTGCTGCAAGATAATGTATATAGGGAGTATATGACAAAATGGATCAAGGATTTCTGGGATATAAATAGAGGGAGGGCACCCCCAGGGATAGTTTGGGATGCTTTTAAGGCTGCTGTTAGAGGGGAGACATTAAGCTTTGTATTGTCCGCACAAAAAAAAGAGAAACAGAAGACAGAAGAAATACGGCTAAATCTACTAAAGGCTGAAGAAGAACTAGTAGTAGCTATTCAACAACAGGTCGCGATAGAACAAAATATACTTAAACTAATATCGCTGAGAGCAGATGCCCTGGAAGGGGTTGCCCAAAAAATGGTTGAGAAATATATGGCGAATAGGGAGAACGCACATGAGCTCAGTGAAAGGGTGGGACATATCTTAGCCGTGCGGACCAGGCAGAGAGTAGCAACAGCAGACGTTAAAGAAATAGCCGATACACAAGGAAACTTGGTAACAGAGTTAGGACAGGTAAGGGAGGTTTTTAAACAGTTTTACACAGATCTCTACTCCTCAGACATTACAGTAAGTACGGAAGAGGTAGAAACATATCTGAGCGAGGTGCCTCCCTCGGTACTCTCCACAATGGAAAAGGAGGAGTTAGATACTGGATTCGGGTAGAGGAAGTAGTTACTGCTCTTGACAGTTTGCCCTCTGGGAAGGCAGCAGGGCCGGACCAGATCCCGGTGGAATTCTTTAAAATTTTTCAAACAGCGATTATAGGGGACATGTTTAACATCATGGCAATGGCACAAAAGGCTGAATCCGTCCCTGAGTCCTGGAGTGCAGCCAATATAATCGTAATACCAAAAAAAGGTAAATCAATAACCGAACCAGGTTCATACCGCCCAATTACCCTGTTGAATGCTGACGTAAAGGTTTACTCTAAGATGTTAGCTAAAAGATTAGCAGGGGTGGTCGAGGGTTTAGTCAGTCCTTCCCAGCATGGGTTCATCCAAGGTAAAGGAACCACACAGCATGTTAGGCAGGTTATTACCATGTTTGATGCAGCAGGTACCCTAGGAGACCCCATGGCAGCGCTGTTTCTAGATGCAGAGAAGGCATTTGATAGGGTCTCCTGGGGACACCTATGGTCTCAGGTGGAATGGAATTGGGGAGGGTTTCATTAAGGCCATACAGACCGTGTATATCAATCCAATGGCTAAGATTAGGGTCAATAGGGGATACTCTGCATCAGTCAAGATATGTAGAGGGACCAGACAGGGTTGTCCATCATCCCCCCTGTTGTTTGCGCTATACCTGGATCCCTATCTGCGCAGGCTGGAACAGAATCCACAGATTGTGCCGATGAATATAAACAGCTGTGCAATAAAAACTCTTGCATATGCAGATGACGTCGCTATTTTGACACCTAACCCCTCCACTGCCATTAGGGAAATTGAGTCAGAGGCGGAACGCTTCGGTCAAATCTCGGGATATAAACTGAACAAACCCAAGACACAGATCTTTGAAAATAGCAATTCAGGGTGTAATGACGCTAGGGTAGTTGGTTCAGCCATGTACTTGGGGGTGGCTATATCAGCAAATCTGGATAGGGTGGTAGAGATAAACATGGCTCCTATGATGACAAGAGTAAAAAAAGATCTAATAAGGATGAATAATTTACACCTTTCACTGATGGGTTGCACTAACGTTATTAAGATGCTGATTCTCCCCAAATTTCTTTATTTTTTTAGATCGATTCCTTTATTCATTGAGAATAGTTGGTTTGATACATTAGAGACATTATGCAACAGATTCATCTGGGCCCATGGAAAGACGTGTAGGGCATATAAATATATGACGCTCCCAAGAGAAAGGGGGGGGTGGGGTGCACCGGACTTCAGGTTATACTATAAGGCAGCTGCTCTACAGTACATGCAGGGGTTAATAGGAGGATATGGCCTGGATGAAAGAGTTAATAACCTGTCCACGAAAGTGTATGCTACGGTCCTAGGGACAGATGTGGGAATCTGCTTTTTAAACTGTATTGATTATGGCTACTTTAAAAGAACAAGGTTCAAGACGGTCTCAACTGCTGTTAAGATATGGACTGCCTTTTTGAAAAGAAGTAAAATTGGGAAGTATAACAGATACACTAGACTCTTTAGAAACATGTCGTTTCCTCATGCAATCTTTGCAGATGAACCAATGTTTGAATGGGCAAACAGTGGGATTATCCAGATCGGGGACTTATTTGATATAGAGGGGATCGTACAGTTCGCAGATTTAAGAACTAAATTTGGTATTAGTAAGATTAAAGGTAGCAGTGGGTGGGGAAGAGCCTCGTCTTGGTGAACCAGGTGGACCCTTGGTGAAGGTATGTGTAGATTTCATTGAACCGTGTACATGTTCCCATGTTTGTCTGGTTACCAATTTTATGCTGCTGTCATTGTAGATGTTCCTTCCAAATGGCTGAAATTTGTTTTTATGAGGACTGTCACTACCACCAGTACTATCAAAGTACTCAAAGATATATTTGTTTACCCCAGTACCTGATTATGGACAATGGAACACAGTTGAGCTCCATCCAGATGAGAGATTTTTTAGGTATGCATTGCATCAAACATGTGAGGACACAGCCCAATGGCCAGGTGGAAAATACCAACAGAATAGTAAAGGACCCAATTGAAATGGCTATGAAAAGTCAGTTGGAAGTGAAAGAAGAGTTGCGAGATCTGAAGAAGATAAAAAATATGCTTTATTCGATTTCATTTAAGATCATAAAAGCAATGTGATACAGCCAAAGATGTACTTAAAATAATTAGACATTTGTGCTAGTTTAAAAGATCAGGTTACAATCTAGTTACTATAAGGTCTAAAGCTGATAATGCAACAACTTTCCTATGACTTCTTATAAGCCTAGGGTTACCAGCCCTGAAGTCAGTAGATAAAACAACTAATGCGTACAAGTTTATCCAACAGCACACAGTCCAACATTGTAATGCAATTGAAAGCTAGCAGGCGAGACTGTGCCGTAAATAGGGAATAAAGAGCTGTTGATATATTCATATAGATTGACAATGTTTGTCCGAAGTAGGCAATGTGCCTATGTGTTGGTTGATTGTGTCCATGTGTAAGTACTCTGATTTTGTGTCAGGTTTGTATAAGTTTGACGTTGACCATGTGAACAGAGCACTTCTCTGCATTTATTTTTCTATTTAGTGACTATAGGGTTGCTGACTTAAATTACCTCAATTTTTTATGGCTCAAACTGACTTGTTAATTAAAAACTTCGCTTTACGAGGTTTAATGCTGGTCCTAGCTATAGTTTAAAATAAACTGGAGAAGCAAAGTTCCCTAATGGGCAAACTTGATTCATTTGCCTCTCTTCTCTAGTTCCTTTGCTGCTAAGCTCAGAAACTTCACAGCCCTGCATTCCAGTTGGACAGTCGATCCTCCTAATGATTTTACAACAATGGATCTGCAGGTTCTTTTTTGTTGTTGCTTCAATGTTGGCTGTAAAAGAGATTTCTGGAGGGGTAGTAACGCTGGGCAAGTGCATAATAGATTGAGCAATGATTTGTTACTGTAACCACGGAGGTGACATTCCAGGGTTGGCCAAGACTGTTTCAACTTTGATGTTAAATCTTTAGATGAGTAGACTCCGAGCCTCAATAACATCAGGATGAACTTTTTGGATCTTGAAAGTGGTCCAGGAAGTACAATTGAGGTTTTAGAGATTTAAAAGTTGGCATCACCACCCACGCATAGCATTTGTTCATCAAGGTTGCTTTGTTTATTAGCAGTGATTGTAGCCTGATGGCTTTATTATAGTTTGTTTGAACTCGGGGTAGGCCGATACTGTGTACCCAGCCTCTTCTAACTTTAGAGATGAAAGTGATTGCAGTAGAACAAAGTGAGCCGAGGTCTTTTGTGTAGACTGTTTTTTGATTTCCGAAAATAATTGATGATTTTCGATGATGGGCAAGGGAGTTTACCTCCGCTGCCGTCATTCTCCAGTACAATTTTATGAGGGTGCCTTGTCTTGCCTGAATCTGTTTTTTAATCTGAACTCCAGCCAGATGTGAGCTTGTCATGTGTATCATGGGACTGAAAATAATGTCTTGAAAAAGCTAGATTGAGTGATGTTCAAACCATTAGTTTTAAGCAGTTCCGATCCGTACGAGATTGAGGGCAAGAATTTAGCTGCTACAACATTCAGCAATGATTTGTCTCTGAGTGTTTTTTGTACGATTTCAATTGCAAATAGCCGCTGGTTTGCTTTTACTTGCTTTGGTAAGAAATATTGCTTATAGTTAATGTGCCAAACAAGAAATACTCCCAGACGTCTTTGGATGTCGCTAAATTTGAGGCATTCCTGTGCTTGCTCCTGGATACCTCTGTGATGAAACAAAAATGTATACTAGGATTACTAGACATCTCTCAGAGATCTGGAGCTACCAAATCTTCTACGTTAGAAAGGAAAATTAATAAATCAACCAACGACGCAAAGTTATGGTCTTATCTTCAGTCTGAGGTTTCTACTCGCAATATGCGTAAATTCTGGCTCATAATAACCAGAAGTTTGGGTAGAGATCACATCAAAACTCCTACTACTGTCGACGAAAATCTTTTATATTCTCATTTTTGTGCTCTGTACACATCTTCTTCTTTTGTTCCACCGGATATGGGACTCAGATTTTTTAAAAGTCTCAGAGATATATTTTTCATTGAAAAGAATTGGAGGTGGTAAAAGTAAACATTTATTTAGGTGCGAACATCTCAAATAATTTGATGTAATACCTCTCAGACAGTAAAATCAAAGACTACAGAAATTGACCTTTCACAGTTTTTTAATGTACAAAGAAGGAGGTGTATTTTGCTAGAGTAGTTCCTGTTGCTTTATATGGAATATAAGGTCGCTTCCTTCGTTTATCTCCAATATTAAATCTTTTTTATGGAAGAGCTGATAGAGCGCGCGGGTCACCCGGCTCACCAAACTTTTCCACGCACTGGGCCCTTTGCGTGATTATTTCCAATGTTAACGTTTTACTGGGGTGAACCAGGCGATTTCACGCACGCTCTTATGAGTAATCGGTTGGGTGACTCTTACACCACATACTATTCATGTACCTGACTTACCACAGGCACATTACTCCTGACAGATCAGGAGCTAGCAGTGGATAGGTGATAAGGGTTTTCCTAAAAGGGAGAAGATTCAACTTTACACATTTGATACCTCTAATATTATTTCAATGTATAATGACCACAGACACCTTGTTGGTTTTAAGAGTTTTATATAGTATAAGTTTAGGACGAAAATGCCATTACAAGCAGGCAAATGCAAAGTAATACATCAATGATCAGTATTAAGACCAGAATGTAGCTCTGGATCAAAGTGAGTATCATAGAGTAAAAGGGAATACTATAGGGCATGAATCATAATGAATCATGTATCTAATACAGTTTAATCTAGGACAAGGACATGAGGAAAGACCTAATGTTTGACTTAATAATTTTATACTATTTCCTAAACCTTATGCTATCTTACTAACTTCACGGCAATCATACTAAGGGAAAAGGAAATAAGTGGAACAAGCTAGATAAACAGTCGGGTTTAACAATGTCCTATAGGAAGGGTAAGAAGTGGAACATTTACTAATAATCAATTGCATGAAATTACATTCAGAGGAGATATGGAGAATATCACAGGCAAGATTTGCTTTAATCAGAGAAGGAAAAGTTGAGAGTAAGTACAGACAGACACCTATGTCAATAGTTACCTAGGTGAGAATGAGGACTAACCCTGGCCACGGGTCAGTTGGGAAAGAACGGGACAAGGACCCTCAAGGATTCAGGGAAATACCAGAAGGTGAGCAGGTACAGCTCATGGACAGTCAGGACAGGATACCCCTCAGGTCTGGGTCAGGACTGGGTTCACCAAGGCACGACCAACCCCTTACAGCATCGGATGCAACGCCAGCGTTACCCCCTCTTCTGCACGGAATCCGCCAATAACCCCGATTGGGTCTTCGAATCTCCCAGCAAAGTGCTTCGCTTAGCACTTAGGACTAATTTCCACCCCTTGGAGTTTGTGGAAAGTTTCAGGCAGAATGCTCCGCAGCACTCTGTATCAGGCACCTATAGAGTTCGTAGGGTCAGTGACAGGTCTGCTAGTCGGACAAGTCGGACAATTTCTCTAAGCTAAGCTAAGCTATTTATACAAGTTTAGATCCCCAAGACCACCCATAAATGTTGCAAAATGACAAAGTCCCATCTTCTGATTGGTCAAGGGAGGTGGTTTGGTCATAGGTACCACCTATACTGCACGTGACATTATCCCTCCCCCTAACACCTGGTTCCCAGGCCTACGTGTGGGAAAGTACAATAGTGAAGAAAAGGTTTGCAACATTGTTGCGCATTTCTGAATAAAAATAGAAAGTCTTCAAGGGCAAAGGTGCGCCTGGAAAGGACAATCCCCTTTTCAATGGCCAATCTGGTCAGGTTCCATTGCTGCACGTCCCAGATCTTAGGTCAGGTGATGTGTGATACGTCAGCACCAAGATGGATCCCATCCCTAGTTCAAGGCCCTCATTTACGGGGTACATGAAAAGTAAGCGAAAACAAATTAATAACACAGAATAAAATGAATACACTGTACACCGTGACCAACTACTCTTAATCCCTTATTTTATAATACTTATAGCATTAAGAGTTAGTGCAGAAAAGATGCATAGACAAAAGCGGCTTAAGATAGCATGAAGCATGATTAGTGACAAGCGGCCATTTTAACACCACTGCGCATGAGCGAACTTTTCCCTCCAGATTGCGAGTGCGTCACGTCACATGGGTATGACCGACGCATGCGCAGACTGGATTTCTGCAATGCGGCCATTTTATAAATGTGCAAGCTTGATTATGATGAAAAACACATAGGCAAGCCTCCTAGGGACACCCGTGTGTTGGGGAAATACAAATAAATGACAAACAATCAGAGTTAGTACAGTTATGATTTAAGCCGAGGTTCATGAAGAGAGCAAGTCGCGTTACGTGCGAATCCTTGCTCCATCAATCCCCTCTTTGATGATATTTACTATCATCACTACATATGAAAACAGATGCCAACTTCATTCATCAAATTCGTCCATCTCAACCTCAATGAACTTATTGTTGAGCTTTCTCTCCGCCTCTCTGTGTGTATGATTGTTCTTTATTTTCTTATATATCTGGTTTCTTAATTCTTCTAATTCTAAGTCTTCAGCCTTTCGCTTTCCTCTTTTATTTACTACATATTTTCTGCATTTCTGGCATTTGCAACAGATGAATATGATCAGAACAATCACACCTATTCCAACTATTGGCATCAGTATTTCCCATAAAAGGCTTTTTCCTAAGTTAGAGAACCAACTACCTACAGAGGAGAGACCATCAGTCAGTCTCTTCCAGGCACTGTCAACCTCTAATGGTTTGAGCTCTTTTTCCAAATTAGTAATGTTTCTTATATACTTCTTAATTTCGACACTTTTATCAGGAATGTAAGTGCAACAATGTTGTGCCCTCAGCATCCTGCAGACTCCGCCCTCTTTTGCCAATAAGGTATCAAGAGCAAGGCGATTCTGTAAAACCATTGATCTGATCGCAACCATTTCGGTATTGATCATCAGAAATCCAGCAGCAGTGTCAGTTGATAACCGATCCACTACTGTAGATAATTTGCAGATTCTATGAGTATTCAGAGCTACCCCCATTCCAGGTATCAGTGCGCTAAAAATATCACCTATAATTTCTCCTACACTTTCACGTTTTCTACGCACTAAGCCATTAGTAATCTCATTGCTTCCAGCTGCATTGTTCACATGGTATATTTTCGGAAAGACAATGCCAAAGTAGCAGCTTCCATACCAGTGATCCGGCAATTTGAAATAAGCCTTGTTTCCACATATATAATAAATTCCTGGAAACACAGGTTCTGACCCATTTTTGAAACCCCAACCTCCAATTACCTTGTAATTATGTTCACACTCGCTGGAACCAATGAATACATTGTTATAATAACTAGTCTTTTCTCTATGAAGACAGAGTTTTCCTTTCCGTTCAAAATCCAGCAACAGAGCAGGAGTAACTTCGCTTTGTGAGGTGTTATCCATGTTTTCTGCCCATCTAGGGGTTCTGTTCTGTTCGTCATTTGCCTTTTTCTGAAACTTTTCCCTTCTCTTCTCTGCCATTTTCAAGAACATTTTCTCTTGAGCATGTAAGGAACACGTCAAGTTGTCTCTACGAGCTTCATTCAGATCTATGTCACCTATAGTCAGGAAATATTCCCCCATGTAGCGAGTCACTCCACCAAGGGTATGTACAAGGTTCAGATTCCCTCTAATAGGAAGTTCTGAAAAGATAACGTCAGTGTTTGAGTAATAATACTGTAAAGTGCTTCTATAAAATAAACTAGCTAAAATACTACAGGAAATTCCATAAGTCAGGGGTAAATGGTGGTATGTCACGCCTTCAGCTACTGAAGTAGGTAGCATCATGCAGACATAGCAATCTTCTATTTCCATAGCTTCTACATAGTGCACTAAAAGGTTTGCGAAAACATTTAAGTGTGTCCTGTTCTTCATTTGGGGATAATGCAGTTCTCCCTCATCTGATGCTTCTAAGTCAGGTCGTGTATGTCTCAGACTCATTGCATTGTCATGTCTTTCTACACTTCGTGGTGTTTCTTCAGTATGTACAACTTCTGCGTCTTGTGTCGTCAAGTCTGTAGGATACATGTTAGGGTCTTTGCTTATCATAAAAGGTATAAACACTGTTAATCCTATCCATATTATTACTAGTACCACTACACTACAGATGCATACTTTACAGCATGTCTTGCAACAGCTAAATCTGGACCTTCCAGTGACATTTGAATCAGACATTTTATCTTACAGGTGGCTTTCTCAACCCCTCTTCGTTTCTTCTCAGCTGAGGTTTTTACTTCGCTTCACCTCAAGGAGGGTCTTCGTCCGAACTCCGATCAGCAATGGACCCTTCGTCGCTTTTGCCACAAGCTTCGGGCTCATCAATTTCTTCCAACACCAGATAGGTCCACTCAGGGCTCCGATACAGTTTGTTCTGTTTCTTTACTCTGCCGCCCTTTCGGATGGACTTTCCTCGGGCTTCTTTCCTTTCACTTTCAGCCCGTTGTTGGTCCTTTAGTTTTTCTTCGACTGTTTTTATTCTTATTCTTAGTCTTTTTACATATCGGGGTTCATCCTTCTTTTCGATCCTGTTTGTAGTCGAGGAAACTTGCTCTTCCTCGTGAACCCTTTTGCTTTTTCTTCTTTGTCGCACTATTGCTTCAGCAGTGTCCTTTTCCCTACCTGTCTGACTAGTTCCAGGTCTTTTATCTATTTCTTCTGCCTGGTCCTTAATCTGACCTAGTTCAGGGGTAGACTGTATTTGATCTTCGTTGGTCAGTGATTCACTGGACTCTTCTTCCTGAACACGTTCATCTATTACTAACTGGCCTGGTTCATGCTCTTCGATCTCTTGATTTTCTTCCGCATGAACCTCTGCTTTGACTACTATCTGTCCCTTTCCAGTCTCCTCTGGCTGAGAAGGAGTGTTGATGACTTGATCTGTCCCTACTTGGCCTATTCCCTGGTCAGATTTTATGATGGCTTTGATGATCTGACCTTCTCCTTCTTGTTCTGACTCACCTGCACTGTCCCACTCACTACCTAGGTAAGAGTATTTTCGGGTTCTTATTGGATCAAGAACCTGGTCATCAACAGGAAACCATTCAACTTCTTGACTTGTGCCTGGTAGTTCGATGTCAGCGGGATCCGGACCCTCTTCTGGAGTCTCCTCAGCTGGACTACCTTCGGCTTCAGTCGCGTTTTCTCCAGTCACCTTCTTCGTGTGACTGGCATGGATCCACTTTGGTACACCAGCACACTTCACAGCAGTTGTGGTGACAAGGATCACTTGTCGAGGCTTGCCCCACTTCGGTTTAAGGCAACTCTTCCTGGTATGCTTCTTCAGTACCACCCAGTCACCTGGTTTCAGCTTGTGTGCTGGGGTGGTAGGCCATTCGACAGCAGTCTCTCCAATCTGGTGAGAGATAGAACGCACTTGGTCACCCAACTGCCTGCAGTATTCTAGCACCATATCATCAGAAATACTTAGCAGTTTGTGTCCAGGTACCCATGCCTGTCGCATCATTCTTCCCATCAGCACTTCATGGGGGCTCAAGCCTGTCTTTCTGTTTGGAATACTTCTCAAGCTCATCAGCACCATGGGCAAAGCTTCTATCCAATTCATTTTTGTGGAGTCACATAGTTTTGCCAGCCTGGACTTGAGAGTGCCGTTTATCTGCTCGACTATTCCAGAAGCCTCTGGATGATAGGCACAGTGCAGCCTTTGCTCCATTTTGAATGCTTTGCAGAGTTCTTTTAGGACTTCGTTTGAAAAATGTCCACCTTGGTCTGTTTCAATTGTCTCAGGAATTCCAAAGCGTGGTATCAGTTCCCTAAGTAATAATTTAGCTACAGTCAGGGCATCATTCTTCTTGGTTGGATAAGCCTCCACCCACCGGGAAAACAAGCAAACTATGACCAGGACATATTGATATCCCTTGCACAGGGGCAGCTTTATGAAGTCTGCCTGCATCCTAATGAAGGGACCTTCAGCTCTCCCAATGGTACTCTGTTCCACTACTGTCTTCTTTCCTGCATTGAACTGTTGACACACTAAACACCTCTGACAAAGTTTGTCTGCTGTGCTCCTGAATTTTGAACTGTAGAACACCTTTTCAAACATACGGCACATGGCATCCCTCCCAATATGTGTTGGTTCATGTATTATCCGTGCCATTGCGGTAACCAGTCGTTCAGGTAGTACAGGCCTACCAGTCACATGGACCACAACACCATCTCCTTCCCTTGGTCGACATTCATCCTGCCTCCACATGTCCCTTTCTTTCTTGTCTGTGGTCTGCTGTAATTCTCTCAATTCATCCCATGTTCCCAATCTTTCAAACAACATCAGTTGGCAGCTGCTTTCACCTCCCCATAATTTAATTTGGAGGGACATTTTGTGTCGGGCGCAGTACTGGGCAATTTGGTCAGCATATCTGTTTCCGGCTGTCACCTCGTCATGTCCAGATCGGTGAGCCGCACACTTGACCACAGCCAATTCTTTGGGCAATTGGATGGCTTCTAGTAAGTTTTGTACTGGTTTTCCATTTCGGATAGGAGAACCTGAGGAAGTCATGAATTCTCTTTGCAACCAGAGCTGGCCGAAGTCATGAACAACCCCGTAACAGTACTGACTGTCAGTATATACAGTTATCCTTTTGCTTTTCCCAATTTTACAGGCTCTGGTTAGAGCAATGAGCTCCGCTACTTGAGCAGATTTTACTTCGAACAGATAGGAAGCTTCCAGGGTCCTTTCCAATGTGACTACAGCATAGGCAGCACTCAAACCTCCATTCTCATGTCTCAAGCATGAACCATCCACAAACATTTTGAGGTCTTCCTCTACCAAGGCCACTTCTCTGATATCAGGACGGGGTTTTGTGCTAAATTCAGTCAAGTCTAGGCAGCTATGGTCAATTTCACCTCCTGCCTCTACATCAATGGGAAGGGGCAATAGAGTTGCAGGGTTCAGAATGTTACAACGGGAAATTATTACATTTTCTGCACCAATGAGAATCCTCTCATACTTAGTCAGCCGACTAGGGGTGAGATACTGAGTCTTGGTTCGGGTGAGCAAGATTACAACTGAATGTGGAACAAATACAGTGACAGGATGTCCCATCACAATGTTCTCACTCTGCTCTAGGCTTGTACAGGTAGCAGCTACTGCTTTCAGGCACCCAGGTAATCCAGCAGCCACTGGATCTAGGGCGGCTGAAAAGTAGGCCACGGGACGTCTAATCAGACCATGTTCCTGGGTTAGGACCGAGAGCGCACAATTGTCTCTCGTGTCACAGAACAATTCAAAGTTCTTAGAATAGTCAGGCATTCCTAATGCAGGAGCTGTGCACAGACAATTTCGCAATGTTACCCAAGCAGTCATGCATTCATCATTCCAACAAACCGGGTCTTCCGCTCCTTTCTTTGTCATGTTAATCAAGGGTTTAGCTATGGCTGCGAAACCCACGATCCATTGTCTGCAGTACCCAACAACTCCTAGGAACATTCTTACTTCTTTCTGAGTTACTGGTAGTGACATTTCTCGAATTATTTTAATTCTTTCTGTAGTGACTTTCCTGATCCCTTTCTCTATCTGGTGCCCCAGATATTTTACTGAGGTTTTGCAGAACTGTAATTTGTCTGGTGAGACCTTATGTCCTCCTTTTCCTAGGTGATTCAGCAAGGCAATGGTATCAGTGACACAGTCGTCTTGACTTCTAGATGCCACCAGTAGGTCATCTATGTACTGTACCAGGACAGACTCTTTAGGCAGTACTAAGGATTCAAGACATTTCTTTAGGATCTGGTTGAAAATCGATGGACTTTCGGTGTACCCCTGGGGGACACGATTCCAGACATAGACCTGGCTGTTGAATTCAAAACTGAAAAGGAATTTGCTTTCTGGATGCAATGGGATGGAAAAGAACGCATGCCACAAGTCTATGACAGTGAACCATTCCGCCTCCCAAGGAATTTGATACAGTATTACTGCGGGGTTTGGCACTATGGGACAGCAAGGTACTTCAATTTGGTTTACCTTGCGCAGGTCCTGCACTACCCTGTACTTTCCGCTAGGCTTCTTAATTCCAAGTATGGGTGAATTACAGGGACTACTCATCACTTCCTGAATGATGTTTGCTTTGAGCAATCTGTTTAATTCCTTTGCGACTCCTTCTTTCACTTCTGCACTCATTTTATACTGTTTGGTATTAGGGTATACAGCATTTGCTTTTATAGTTATTTTAACTGGGTCTACATTTGCCATTAAGCCTACATCCTTTCCAGTAAAATCCCAAACTTCAGGTATTACGCTTGATTGCAGTTCTTCAGGTAGACTTTCAAGGGACATGGGCTTAATGTCGGTGTCAGGCCTTAACAACATTAATTTATACAGGCCATCTTCATCTGGGGTCTGGATTTCAACACCATTTGGTGAGCAAAAGATGGTGCAACGCATTTTGCATAGCAAATCTCGTCCTAATAGGTTCACGGGACTAGAATCACAGACCACAAATCTGTGCATTTCCTTGAAATTTCCTATGGAAATTTCCATAGGTTCTGTTACCGGAGTACTGATTATCTGATTTGAAACTCCCACTACTTGGATAGCTTCTCCCGAGAGGGGTAGGTTAGGAACGTCCGCTGTTCTCACAGTGGAACGGGTAGCACCAGTGTCCAACAGAAAGGTGACATCTGTCCCTTCAACCTTTCCTTCAATATATGGTCCAGTCTGGTCTACCGGTAAGGAGGCACCAAGCACGCACTCCTTGTCCTCCCCTCTCAGGCCCCGTCAGTATTGATCATCGCAGAGAAAAGTATCATTTAACAAGTACTGTGGAATGGGTGCATTTCTTTCATTCTCTCCTTCCCACACTTCGACCCTTTCATTCTGTTGACCCTGATTCCTAAAATTCTGTCTAGGTGCGCGTGGCACCGGGGGTTGATTTACCTGCTGTTGGGTCTTTCGGATCCCCTCTTTCTGCACCTGTGGATTTAAACCATTTACGGGGGCATTACCAGCCTGCAATTGCGGACATTTATCTCTCCAATGTCCCATGTGACCACATCCGTGACAGGGGAATTTTTCCATAGCCTCTTCCCTACTCATCTTTACCCGGGGCCTGCCTCCACCCCCAGCATTCGGATTTGGAGCATTATTACTGTTAGTCATTTTACTTAACTGTTTTTCTTGTTGTTCAGCTAATTTCACCTGAGCCCACATGACCTTTTCCTTTAGGGCTTTCTTTTTGTTCTCGATCTCATCTTCGCAGTATTTGGCATATTTGAGAACATCATCAATGGGTTTCCCTTGCCAACTGATTTTGTTATCCCTAATCCACTGGGATATTTCAGGTCTCAATCCTAACACGAATCGATAACAGAAATGTGTCATATCCTTCAAGTCCACATTATCGATTCCACTGTAAGTTTTGAAGACCTGTAGTAACCTTTCATAATAAGAGTGGACTGATTCATCCCGCTCTTGGGTAGTTCTATCTATGCGGGTCCAATCAGTTTCTTTTGCGGGCACCTTTTTCTTGAGGTACTGTATGACTTGCTCATATTTCCTCATTACTTCAGGTGCGGGAGCTCCTGTTATCTCGTCTCTCGCATATTCTTCGCTAGGCCAATCAATTTCAATTTTGCAGTCGGTCCACAAATCTACAGGGACCACAATGTCGAAAAAACCATCCAGGTCTTTCAGAAGACATTTCTGAACTTTTATGAAGCGTTCGACCTGTCGGTACCAATCGACTGGTTTCTCCCGTAATTTTGGAAAGTCATTGGTAAATGATACTATATCTTGTCTAGACCAAGGGACATGGACATATTTTCCCCCTGGGACTTCCCTCATGGGACATAACTTTTCTGGTTTGTCAGCTTCTTGTAAGACGTACTCAGCAGTCCGTGGTCTCTCCTTGCTATCCTCCTTTTTCTTTGCCCATCTGGCTTTCCACTTGTCTAGATCTCCCCATTTCTGTGCTAAGTTTATCAGTTCTTTAATCTGCGTCTTCTTCCCTGCGGTATTCAGGTTTTCTAGATCTTTGTCTGAAAATTCTACTCTGTAGGATTTCTGTAGTACTTTGGATCTGCTGATATCTATTCCCATACATACTGCTGTGTCCATTAATTTGTCATAGTATATTTTTGCGTTCCGAGTAAGGTGTTTGCACATGAACAACAACTCATCTTCCTCCCGGACATTCAATCGTTCTAAACCCACATTCCCTGCACTCAGTTCCTCTAGCTCTATTCTTAGCTTATAAATATCGAGTGGTTTCGGATGAGGGGTTCCCTTTTCTAATTCTCGAGTCCATCTTTCTATTTCCTCGGGAGTTACCACTGTCGCACTTTGAGTTCCTGATGAGGACTCTATTAGTACGTCTTTGTTTCCAGTCTGAGTTCTCATTCGAGACATACTAGGTCCCTGCTCCCTATTGGGCAGATCCATCAAGGAAGCCATGGACTCACATTCACTTGCTTGGTCATCAATAATGAGTGGTTCCCTTCTGGGCGGGGGCATCATCGGGGTTATGACTGGAGTTTTAGGAGTATTCATTCTGTCCCCATATAGAGGAAAAACTGGACCAATGGTTACTGGAATCGTCAGGGCTTCAGGATTTGGATTAATCTGAGCTATGGCATGTATGAGATCATTCCGCTGTCCTCTCAGGGCATCTCTTTCCTGCTCGTGTAATACTCGATTCATGGGGGGATCCTGTATTATTTGGGGTACTAGAGAAGGATATAAATTTGGAGCAGATGGAGTGGATAAAACTGATCTTTCCTCGCCAAAGGGGTTGTAATTCGGGACCACGGGATCGGGTCTACCAAATCCTTCTCCTCCCGCTCTTCTCTGTTCTACCCTGTGGAATCAGCTTCACTAGTACTTCTTCTTCCTGAAGGTCTCAATGGAGTAGTTGAGCTCTGAGATCTAGCTTCTTCAGTATAAGGCGGGGGACCTTTCATAAATAAGTCCTCTAAGAACTCATCTTCTGATTCACCCAGGGGCATCATGTGTCTAGTTTTCTCAGTACATTTCTTCCCTCCCGCCATTTCATTAGCTCCGAACATGGGGAATAACCCTTCTACCATCATATTTTGTCTCCACTGTTTCAATTTCTGCTCCTTGGTTTCCTTTACCATTTTTGGATACCATCGGGTCACTCCTTTGTCCATCCGGGGTCTGTCTCGTTCTAGAGCCTCAATTTCCCATTCCTCTAAAGCTTCATACTGAGTTAATCTAGGTCTGGGATGTAATTCATTCATTCGGGTCCTCAGGTTAAATAGGATTCTCCCGTTAAAAGTACCATCAATGGGAAAAGCTAAAACTCCATCCTCCGCAGTGTACTTTACCCAGTTCTCTAACCATACACAGGTATGATACCCTTTCTCTAACATCATGAAAGAGGCTGGAGTATTTGGCGGAGGAATGATCACGCCTTCCCTACTTCGTACGGGTTTGTCAGTTTTGAAGAAATTCTTTATTTTGCTGACAAATGACATTTTTCTCTTTCCTCCGTACATGTTGTGAGGTCTGCCTTTTCTCATCAACTCTTTATGACACCCTAGATTTCGTGGATCAGGCAGAAAATCAGGGTACCACATACACCGCTCGTAACAACCTATAAGCTCGGTGCGGAAAATGTTTACTTCGTTTGTGCTTCCAATGCTAGCGCGACTCCAATTTCTCAACAACCAATCAGTGCAGAGGTTGTAAAAGTTCTTGACCAATGGGTGTGCGGCCTTTTCGCGAGACGCGTTCTCACGCTCAGGCACTCACCCCTCCCTTACAATTTCGGCTTCACTACACACCCGCTGGTTTAACCAATACCAGCGCGGCACGGAGTGACGTCAGAGCAGCCCTTTGACTGTCTCCCTCCTTTACAAGGTAACGGAAACTTTGCATTTTCTCTAAGGTACTATGGTTAATTTTAGTCAACAACGTATAACATTCGCCATTGTGTAGGAGTGTTCTAAAGAGATAGAAAGTTCTTCTTTTACTGCAAGTAAACCACTTCTGTCTACTTTTCATACACTTCGGATAGACTTCTCTTGCCTACCCTCACGCAAGCATTAGAAAACCTGCTATTACCCAGTCTCATCCACTTCTTTTCGGGATATATACTAAGCCTGGGGTTCGTCAGCGTTTCCCTTTGCTATCATACAAGCTCCGATGACTCTATTACTCCCTTAGTGTGACCCTTACTAGGTGATATCAGACCAAGGTTTCTATCAGAAGTCCGTCACTTTCATTCATACAGTTTTCTGAAAAAGACCTAATTAGCGCTTCCAGTTCCACTTGAACCATGCACTAACTTTTCCTCCCTACAAATGACCTCAGAACGCGATGGATTCTACTCACCATCCGTTATACCATTCCCCGGGGATTTCAGACAACACTCAACAATCACACACAATTGGTTAACAAAACATATAATATTTAGCAGCAATACATATATATAATTTATCTTAAAACAATTAAAATATTTCAAAAACAGTTGCGCAATAAAATATTAAGTAACATAATCAATAATAAAAATTTTAGCAGCACATTTATTTTTTCACGGTTTATTTTCTAACTATCTTATCTACCTATCTTACTAGTCCTAACCATTCCTCTGCTTACCAGAAATTACTGATAGAGCGCGCTGGTCACCCGGCTCACCAAACTTTTCCACGCACTGGGCCCTTTGCGTGATTATTTCCAATGTTAACGTTTTACTGGGGTGAACCAGGCGATTTCACGCACGCTCTTATGAGTAATCGGTTGGGTGACTCTTACACCACCTGGCTTACCACAGGCACATTACTCCTGACAGATCAGGAGCTAGCAGTGGATAGGTGATAAGGGTTTTCCTAAAAGGGAGAAGATTCAACTTTACACATTTGATACCTCTAATATTATTTCAATGTATAATGACCACAGACACCTTGTTGGTTTTAAGAGTTTTATATAGTATAAGTTTAGGACGAAAATGCCATTACAAGCAGGCAAATGCAAAGTAATACATCAATGATCAGTATTAAGACCAGAATGTAGCTCTGGATCAAAGTGAGTATCATAGAGTAAAAGGGAACACTATAGGGCATGAATCATAATGAATCATGTATCTAATACAGTTTAATCTAGGACAAGGACATGAGGAAAGACCTAATGTTTGACTTAATAATTTTATACTATTTCCTAAACCTTATGCTATCTTACTAACTTCACGGCAATCATACTAAGGGAAAAGGAAATAAGTGGAACAAGCTAGATAAACAGTCGGGTTTAACAATGTCCTATAGGAAGGGTAAGAAGTGGAACATTTACTAATAATCAATTGCATGAAATTACATTCAGAGGAGATATGGAGAATATCACAGGCAAGATTTGCTTTAATCAGAGAAGGAAAAGTTGAGAGTAAGTACAGACAGACACCTATGTCAATAGTTACCTAGGTGAGAATGAGGACTAACCCTGGCCACGGGTCAGTTGGGAAAGAACGGGACAAGGACCCTCAAGGATTCAGGGAAATACCAGAAGGTGAGCAGGTACAGCTCATGGACAGTCAGGACAGGATACCCCTCAGGTCTGGGTTCACCAAGGCACGACCAACCCCTTACAGCATCGGATGCAACGCCAGCGTTACCCCCTCTTCTGCACGGAATCCGCCAATAACCCCGATTGGGTCTTCGAATCTCCCAGCAAAGTGCTTCGCTTAGCACTTAGGACTAATTTCCACCCCTTGGAGTTTGTGGAAAGTTTCAGGCAGAATGCACCGCAGCACTCTGTATCAGGCACCTATAGAGTTCGTAGGGTCAGTGACAGGTCTGCTAGTCGGACAAGTCGGACAATTTCTCTAAGCTAAGCTAGGCTATTTATACAAGTTTAGATCCCCAAGACCACCCATAAATGTTGCAAAATGACAAAGTCCCATCTTCTGATTGGTCAAGGGAGGTGGTTTGGTCATAGGTACCACCTATACTGCACGTGACATTATCCCTCCCCCTAACACCTGGTTCCCAGGCCTACGTGTGGGAAAGTACAATAGTGAAGAAAAGGTTTGCAACATTGTTGCGCATTTCTGAATAAAAATAGAAAGTCTTCAAGGGCAAAGGTGCGCCTGGAAAGGACAATCCCCTTTTCAATGGCCAATCTGGTCAGGTTCCATTGCTGCACGTCCCAGATCTTAGGTCAGGTGATGTGTGATACGTCAGCACCAAGATGGATCCCATCCCTAGTTCAAGGCCCTCATTTACGGGGTACATGAAAAGTAAGCGAAAACAAATTAATAACACAGAATAAAATGAATACACTGTACACCGTGACCAACTACTCTTAATCCCTTATTTTATAATACTTATAGCATTAAGAGTTAGTGCAGAAAAGATGCATAGACAAAAGCGGCTTAAGATAGCATGAAGCATGATTAGTGACAAGCGGCCATTTTAACACCACTGCGCATGAGCGAACTTTTCCCTCCAGATTGCGAGTGCGTCACGTCACATGGGTATGACCGACGCATGCGCAGACTGGATTTCTGCAATGCGGCCATTTTATAAATGTGCAAGCTTGATTATGATGAAAAACACATAGGCAAGCCTCCTAGGGACACCCGTGTGTTGGGGAAATACAAATAAATGACAAACAATCAGAGTTAGTACAGTTATGATTTAAGCCGAGGTTCATGAAGAGAGCAAGTCGCGTTACGTGCGAATCCTTGCTCCATCAGAGCTACCTTGGTGTAAGCTCCTCCAGCTCTGTTGAAATGATTTGTCATGAGCTGGGCTTAATGGGTATTACCTTCTGTGCCTACAGCCAAATAATTTGATATTTTCAATAATTATTCGGGAGTCCCAAAAATGCATTGAAAAATGGAACTTGATAGGAACTTGCTCGGGATAATGAAAAGATTGACACTTTTGGGGCTGTTTACTCCTATTGTTTACCACAGTTTCCCTTAAATAATGATGAGGTGTTATTGTGTCTACACAGTAGTGCCTTCAAGTGTCACTTAAAAAAGCATGCTAGAATTGGAAGTTTCCAGCTTGACTTGCAACATTGCTTAGAAATAAGAAGATTACAGCTGGGTTGTACGTTCGTAAAAAGTGGTGAGATGCAATTGTATTTAAAGCCCATCATGTGTCCCCTTGGGCATAGATATTTCACGAAATTCAGATTTACAAGGTCGTTTGGGGTGATAGCATGTGGATCAGGAAGGATGGGGTCTCCCCACATCCATGCGGTAAATATTGTGAAGTTGTTAAACATCATTTGAATCATGTGCTTTTTATTCTGTCCTGACCTTTTTTATCTGCAGATTTTTTTTTCTATTCTGTGATTTTAAGGTATTCTGTTGTTACACACAAAGAAGCACTTAACTTTTTTCAAACCCTCCCACTGTGAACATTTGTTATAATTTAATTCAGTTTTTGGGTGCTTTCTTGATGTGAATTGACCTATTTGAATTCACTACAATATATTTAGCTCGCTCTAATCAAGTTTTGTATTGTTTTAATTACATGTATTTTTAATTCACTGTATTCATTTATTATTGATTGTTGTGGTATTTAAGTTTAATCTGTAAATGCACTTTAAAGATTAAATAAATAATGAAAATATATTTTTGTTAAACTTTGGATGTGGATATCCACGTCATGAAGAAGGCGTGCATACCACAAAACGATTTTTTAGATATTTACACAGTTGTATCAGTAATTAAAAGAAGAAAATGCCAGGGAGTGGTGTAAAAGAAAACAGGAGACCTAATGCAGAAGTGAAATTGGGGAAAAAAAGGGCAGGGGAAAGCAATCTGGGTGACGCAAACAACATGGGAGGGGCAAAGAAGCCATGATAAGACCAGGGAACATTGAGGGGAGCGCTGAAGCACACAGCAAGACAGAGCAACATAGACACTGAGGGAGCACACAAGCTCATAGAGAGATAAACCAAAATGGAGAAAGGGGGAGGAACAAGGGTACAAAAACAACATGGGAGGGGCATAGGAGCACGATAAAACCAGGGAACATAGAGGGGAGCACTGAAGCATACAGCAAGACAGAGCAGCACTGACACTGAGAGAGCACAGAAGCTCATAGAAAGAAAGACAGAAACAGCATGGGTGGGGCAGAGAAAAACATGGCGAGACAATCAGTTGGAACTGGCCCTTTCTGCATTATCACTGCCAAACTTTTTCCCTTCCTCTTCCATTTTTGCTGATCTTGTTTTGCTGGCCTCTGGATTCTGTACACTTTACACTGCTAACCAGTGCTAACGTGCTTGTGCTCTCTCCCCAGAACATGGCAAGATTGTCATATTTAATTTACTTGTAATTCCCTAGTAAAGTGATATTACATGTACTGTGGTATACTTGAGTAGCCCTGCACACCTGTCTCAGTCCTGCAATTGCAGTTTTAAATTGCAACTTCGACCTGGTAAAATAAACTACTTGCCAGGCCCAAGCCTTCCTTTTTTAGTACATATCAGTCACCACATGGGTATGCCCTGGAGAGCTCAGAGGGCAAGGAGAAATACATTTAAAATTTGGACATGAACTTTGAAATTTTGCTTGTCTTGGTTGTAAAAAATTCTGCAATGCCTACCTCTCCCATAAGATAACATTGGAGTTACCTTATCACATTTAATTAACTGTAACTTCCAAATGGAAACAGGTATCTAGTTCATGTTTTGTGTCTTTGGAATTGTAATGAAAAATCCTCTCTTACGTTAAAGTCAGATTCTAAATTACAGTTTTGAAAATGCCGCTTTTAGAGAGTTGATATTTTCCTGCCTTAACTACCTTACCTATTTCGTTTTTGCAGCCTGTCTCTGGGCCACATGACCAGGTGTAGCTGACAGTTGGGCTTTGTGTATTCCTCCACACACAATAAAAAGCTTAAGTGTACCTGGGCGGTCCATTACTGGCAGGATGGGAGGATGGAGCTGTGAACAGCCCTACATCCACTTGAATATGCTGTGTCCTGCCTCCAAACAAAGCGCTACATACCCCTGTAGCTAGTTTGCAGCCAAGGCTCGGGAGGCAGGAAGCCTGTGTAATTCAAAGGAAAACCTCTAGAAGCTTTTTCCACTTCAAAGAAGGCACCCAGTGTAAATATTGGATCTCAGACACCAACTCCTCAGTACACTTTTAGACCTGTGAACGCTCTGTCAGGAAGAAGGGATGCTGGGCTGTTGATAGAACTGCCACTCTGCTAGACTGCTTCCCTGCTGGACTACTGCCTTGCCGGACTGTTGCCTTGTTGGACTGCTGCCCTATTGCCCAGCTGCCCTCCTATATGAGTCCGACTGATTGGACCTGCATCTGAACACAGGACTCCCAGAGTGACTCCAAGAACTAGTCTTCTGGCCTCCTGTTCAGAACCACAGGGACATAACAGGCTCCCAACCACCTGAACCAGCACCCAAATCCAGCTGGAGCAAGCCTCTGCCTCTGACCCGCCAGTGGTGCCCTTCAAGTCCTGGACCCTTGGTGTGGCCTCAGTGGAAATGAATGGATGTTGTTGGGTTCTTCCTGACTACGAGCTGCCCAGTTAGTGCCAAAACCTTGCCACTCACACCACTTGCCAACATAAACTTGTTGCGCTGAATAAATTGTACATTTTATTAGTGCAAAACAGTAGAATACAATCAACTGCTTCTGCACTGTTATGACGTCAACAAAACAATGAACGTTTAGCTCAATGCCTTGTAATGTGTCAAATCATTAAGCTTCAGCCGTTTTGCATTTCAAAACGCAAAGATAGACACTGTTGTTGCAGTTGAAATTCAGTGTTTTTCTGAAAGGCAATGTAAAACATGCATACGCACAGCTCGTGCACAACAAATAAACAATCAATATTCAGTAATGTGGCTCTTTGCGGCCTAATTATGCTAACTGAACCAAACCTATGGTAAGCATTATTTTTCTACATGAAAATTAGTTTCTCACACTTTTTTCAAGCACTCAGGTCCACACGCATCAAAAAAAGAATTTGTGATTCCTTAACAGCGATAAATAAGGAATCGCTATTAAAGAATCCCAAAACCCAATGCATCAAGAAAATCAATCAAAAAATTAAGATTTCTTAAAAATCGCTATTATCCTTACCGGTTATTTATTTACTGAATCTATAATTATGAATTCGCTATTACAGAATCGCTAATTGAGATTTTCCCATATTGCTGCATTGCGATGACATCACAACCAGGAAGTGATTCACTGATTCCACACACCGATACACAGGGAGAGTCTGAGGAGGGGGAAGACCGGTGGAGCTCTGCCTGGAGAAACTGTGTTTGGAGCAGAAGCTGTGACAAAACAACACCATGGCCACAGAAAAAGCACAAACAATAGGAGAAGGCAGGAAGAGAAAGATACAATTCAGTGAAAAGGAACTTGAAATCCTCACTGTGGAAGTGACATTGAAACATGACCAGCTTTTAGGAAAGCTATTGTTGCATTTTGCTGAGTCTGTCAAGAGAAGGATTTGGCTTGGAATACTAGCTAAGGTCAATGCTGTGGGGGTAACACATTGTGATATTTCAAACCTGCAGAAAAGATGTTGCGACGTGCGTGGCAGAGCAAAAGAGAGGGTGGCAGAAAGGCCATCCTCTGCAAAAAAAACAGGAGGGGGACCATCTACCGATCGTGCAAACACCCCACTGGAGGACATGGTGGAATCCACTCTGCAGCCAGAGGCAGTTGTCGGGAGTACACAGATCAACACCTCAGGAGATGCGCTAAACATATTTTTATGTCAAATGTAACCCAAACTGCCCCAAATGCTTACCCTGCATAGTGTAGCACACCTGAGTCCAGTCCACCTTTTACTTGCAGCACCCTAATGCATTGTGGGAGTTGTATGTAGACAAATGTTAGGGCAAGGCATGGAGGGACTAACACAGCTCTACTACAGCAGAGTACCGCAAGGAAGTGACAACAGTACCCTTTTTATATTACATAAGTAAATGTAATAGACCTTTGCAGGCGCTATGTTACAAACATGTGCAAACATAAAATAACTAAACTTGCACTGTTTTAATCACAGATGCAGCACAGGACAGTGACGTGGCTGAAGACTACGAGTCTGAGGGACATATGGAACCGACTGATGAAGGAAAAGAAATGTCAGCATCCTCATCCGTACCTGCTCCCACTCGCTGTAGGTGAATAGTCCAACCACATCCCTGATTTGGAGAGTGAGGAGGACAGCCAAACAGGAGCCTCCACAAAGCAGCCTGCCCATACACCACCACCATCACCACCAGAGGTAACAATGCAGTGCTGTTCCATGCAGTTCCACAGGCAAAGGCCCAGTGCAATCCTGACATCTGCTGAGGACAATGTAAATGTACATGTATTTATATAGCGCAAATCGCCCACATCGCAGGCATCTATGCGCTTGCTTAGAGAACCCGTCCTGGTATTCCCCTATGAGATAACCCCAGCAGGGTATCCTCAAGGTGAAAGCCAGGCATCCCGCCACGAGGGGCCGTTGTGGAGATTAAGCAAGCTATTGCCCAGAGTCACAGAGTGTGAACCCGTGAGTCGAGTAGGCACCGGAGCGAGAATTATCGAGTCCGTGGAATTATTGAGCCCAACCCCAGTCGAGGCGGGGAATTGAACCCTGGTCCAGGGCCGATCTCAGCTTCCGGGTCTGCCGCCTCTAACCCCTGAGCCACACTTCTCCACAATGGTGAAGCTGCCTACAGTGTGCTTGAGGCCAAGATGCTGAGCATCCAGCGCCTGCAAGGAAAGAATATGCGCATTATGCAGGGCCAACTGGATCAATGGCAACATATATGAGGGGGATACATAAAATGTAAATGTAAATTGATACTTGTATAGCGCACTACTCACCCGCAAGGGTCTCAAGGCGCTTGTACGAATACCACTGTGGAACCCATTCTGGCTTTCCCTGTGAGTTGTCCACTCCTGGGCACCCCCAAGGTTGAGGCCAGGCATCCTTAGCGTTGTGGGGGCCGTTGTGGAGATTAAGCAAGCTATTGCCCAGAGTTGCAGGGTGGGACTCCATGATTGGAATAGGCACCGAGGCGAGAATTATCAGGTCCGTGGAATTTTGAGCCCAAGACCCACCGAGGCGGGGAATTGAACCCTGGTCCCGGGCTAGACCTCTGCCTCAGGGTCTGCCGCTCTAACCATTGAGCCACACTTCTCCACAGTTCTCCGTGACTGCCTGAGAGAGCTGACAACTGCAGTAGTTGAAGGGTACAGGGCAAACAGTGAAAAACATGACCGTATAGCAACAGCCATAGAAGATATGTGCAGGGTCATCCAGGCTGAGCATGTCTCAAATGGCAGGAGGCATCACCATTCTATGGGGTGCATGCACAGTTACATCAGGGCAATAAATAGGCTGAGTACTACTACAGCTCCGCTTTCCAGGCGTGCGGTCAGCATGCAGGTGGAGATGAGCCACTGCTGCAGAGATGTGGCCAGGCACCTCATCCAGGTCACCACTGCTGTGGAAGAACTCCAGACAGCAGCAGCTAGTGGAAACATCATGTATGCATGGGGGGACAGTGAGGAGGCATCCAGCCTCAGCAGCCTATTGGAACCTGTGACACATAGCAGGAGGAGCAGTACCAGGAGTCATGCCAGCACAGAATGCACAATGAGGGATGTAGCTGAGCCTACTGAAAGGGCACAGGAGTGCCTGGCTGGAAGAAATAGACATTTGGACATGTAAAATCTGGTGCCATAACAAGAAATGTGTAACTTGTTCAAACTGAAGTTGCAGTGCCTAGGCAATGACTTTTAATTCTCTGTACCCACATTGCACTTGTCTGCACATGGTATGTGTGCATCAACACAACCACACAACTATCACAATAAACCTTTAAGCAAATACTGTGCTGTTTTATGATTACCCACCTTAGAAGTAATGTTGCGTGATTTCTGCCTGTCTCTGTCTCCCCTCTGCTGCATTTGAACCGCATGCTGCTTGGGGTGGTTGTCTTGGCTGGATGTCTAGTTCTGGCATTCTATCAGGGTCTTCCAGGGGAATGCCCCTATTAGTGGCTATGTGCAACATAGCACATGTTGAAACAATTTTACTGCATGTCTCCGGCCTATACTGTAAAGCCCCACCGGTTTTGTGGAGGATGCGAAACCTGGATTTGAGTACACCAAATGTCCTCTCAATTACATTGCGGGTCACAATGTGTGCCTGAATGTATCGCTGCTCCCTTTGTGTAGATGGATTCAGATAGAGAGTGAGGACGAAAGACCTCACAGCGTATGCGCTATCACCTACAGGATGTAAAAAAGAAAGATATACATTGGTCACTGCTATGTGTCACTATGGCAGACATGTGTGCAAGACAGTATTAAATCTGTTTACCCATCAAATATCCTTCTCCAAATTCACCCGCAAGTAGACGTCTGTGTATGCAACTATGCCAGAAGATATATGTGTCATGTGCACTGCCAGGGTAACTTGCCACTATGTCTGTGATTATTGTTGTAGAGTTGCAGACTACTTGAATGTTCAGTAAATAGTAAGATTAGCAGTTTCTGTAGATATACTCATTCACTGATGGGGTACATATGGGTACATGCATCCTATGAATGTAACAAATCACATGTGGGAATTGTGCAACCTGATAAAAATCTAATGTAGTTTGCATCAATTCCTGTGGTGTTGTGGGGAACCAATTGTGTTGTATGTTCTGCAACATGGCATTTAGGAAACAATTTAAAAAGTGCGATAGTGCTCTCTGTGGCACACCTCCAGCTGCAGAAATTACTCCCTGAAAGGTCCCTGAAGCTAGTAGATGCAGAGACCACAGGACCTGCACATGGGTGGGTATGGCAGGTGTCCTGCGAGTCTGATGCTGCAGTTTTGGGTCTAACTCAGCAATGAGATCTAAGATTGTGGCAGCATTCAGCCTATATTTATTGTAAATCTCCTCCTCCGTCTGCCCAAACAACGTGAAACGCACTCTGAATATTCTCTCCTATATCCTCCATCTTCTGTGTGCTGCTGCTCTTTGCCTCATCCTCCTCACCACGACGTAGAGCGCTGCCATTGTGAGACATTCAGATGCATTCTGGGACTGTTTAAGTTGTTTGCTGATAATGGACACCTGTTTTTTTGTTAAGTGAAATGTTTACCACCTGATATGATTTGTTCTTATTTAAGAAATACAAAGTGTGTTTCTTAACTTATTCTGTATTTGCAAATTTTTGTTGCATGCGATTTCTTGTTAGTGATTACCTAATATTCGGTATTTTGGTGAACGCTTATATTACGAAAACAAAGATTTTCTGCAAATTTGCTTCATGGAAAGGAACAAGCTATTTTGCGATCGCAAATGGCCTTTTTTTGCAATTCGCAATGTTTGAAATTGCTAATGTGGGTTAGAATGTTTTCTTTGCTATTTCATGCCTATCCTTCTTATTTGATACTGGGGCGCATTATGACGCTCACTTTCCTACCTCTTCACTTGTTCAACTTTACTGCACTTTCCCAACCTAGACATGACTGCATTCTCATTTTTGTAGATGACAGCAGGACACTGCTGGACAGACATGTGGTATTATTACTATTACTATTAGCACTATGTCCTGCTGATGTTCTTCATTGCTTGAGGAAACACAGAACAGAAGCCCCCAATGCTCCCCTTCCCCCAGGGTGTGGCTGTAGTGTTTCACAGACCCACCAGGCACTTAATGACCTGAGGTTGGTAACTAGCAGGCCTGAAACCTATTGGCGACCACTGTGAGATGGGCTGTGGGGTGGCAGAATTGTAAGTGATCCTATGTGGACAGTAGTATGTAAGCTGACAAAGCCCCACAGTCTGTAAGGGACTTCAGCAAGATCACAGATTGAAACTAGGTGGCACGTGAGACAACAGACAGGTGCCTTTCCTGGGAGTCTTATGGGCCAATGTCTAGGGTACGGATGCCCCTCCTCTTGTTCAGAGTGGGAATGAGTGCAACTGCTCACCTCTGGCTTCTACTGAGTCATTGAAGTTGGCTTTTCCTGCTTGGGATCTGCATGTGCTTAATTGTGAATGAAAAGAAGCCTGTCCAAATCTAAGGATTTTTTCTTCTTGGGTATGTCTCTATGACAGCCGCGGTGTACAGTCTTATTTATGAAAAGTGATTATTACATCTTCTGTGGATGTATTGGTTGGATACTTGGGGCCTCATTTATGAGTCCCTAGTGGCCCATTTGAACCACTGGATCATCACTTTTTTTGATGCTCCTGTGGCACAAAGTGCCACAGCATATTTGCAAAGTAAAGCAAAGCCACCGTACGTGGCTTTTCATGGCCTTGCAAATATGTGCCCCTTTCATGCAGGACACTGCGTTAAAGGTGAGTTCCATATGTGTTGCTGTGGGTGTTCCAACGCAACACTCATGGAATCTGAAACAATCCCATATTTACGAGGAATCGTATACCGGGGAATGCGTCATAATCCTATGCCTCCCCATGGGAGTGGCGTAACAAGGAGAAATACTTTTACTCCTTCTAGTTTTGCCCTCTTTCTATGCTTTATGCATTCTGCAGCACTCATAGAAAGAGGAAAATGCCATGAATTATAGTTTTTTTGCTGGAAGATTCCGGCCCTTTTCTTTTGAGGCACGACAGTGCAGCAGAAAGGCCTGCCGCGCTGCCGTGCATCAAAAGTTTGTTAATGAGGCCCTTAGAATCTCTTTATTTCTTATCCACTGGTCTTCCTTTTACTTAATTATTTTTAATTTGATATTAACAAGTGCCAGAGGCATTTATTTAAGGTACGTTCTAAATTGACTCTCAGCTGTTTTTTTTGGGGGGGGGGCAGAAAAACCAAACCCACCCTTTAACAATCACTCTATATCCACTTTGTGTGATCATTTTTCTGTGGTATACACTGAATCAAAGGATATGGCTGATGAAGCTTCCTTCATTGACCTTAGCAGCCATTGGACCTCAAGTTTATTCTCCTTAGCCGAAATTACACTCAGCATAAAATTCATTGTATGGGGTAAGGCTCCGGGGCCTGATGGCATCCCCGGAGATGTCTTTTTATGTGATATCCCCAATTGGTCCAAATTAATCTGGGCTTTGGCAAACGGTATTGCTGTAGGGTCACCTTTGTGGAAGGGTGCCAAGGTGATACCAGTTTTTAAGAAAGGTGATCGTTCCAATTACGGGCCCATCATTCTGATCGATGGGGCACAGACAGTTTTTTCGCGGGCACTTTTAGTAAAAATCACCACATTGATGAAGGAGGAAGATATTCTACCCCCCCTTCCAGGCAGGGTTTGCGATCAGGTCTTTCTTTTTATCTTATTGGCCTAAAAAACCTTGTGTATCGCAAAGGGGGGCTTATATATTGCTTTTATAGAACTGAAGTCTGCTTTTGATCTCATCCCAGGTGCAAGTTGTGGTGTGTCCTGCAGGAGCTCCTGACATTGGTTGTACGACTTCCTGAGAGCAACAATGCCAGGGTCCGCTGGGTAGAACAGAGGCAGTTGTCAGACCCGATCGGTGTGGAAAGGAAGGTGGGTCAGATAGGGGTGTGTGCTGGCCCCCACCCTGTTCTCATTATTTATTAATGGCGTTGTCCGATATCTAGCAGATGTGCCAGTGGATGCCCCGGGTTTGGGGGGAGTAAACGTGACTACTCTTCTGTTTGCGGATAACACATTGATAGTCTCCAAAACGGCCAGTGGTCTGCAATTGCTCTTGAATCGTTTCAAGGCCTTTTGTGATCAAAGAGGTCTCATGGTTAATACCTCAAAAATGAAGCTTTTGTTAATGAATCTGCATAGAACATTCAAGGGCAAAATACTTCTGGGGGGATACCGCTTGAGAGAGCGGCTACCTTTGAATATTTGGGTGCTACCCTATCCGACAAAATGGTATGGAAAGATCACATCTCGAAGAGGAACCTCCAGCAGAGATAGACCATTGGGGCGCTGATTTGGGAACATAGAACTTCCCAAACCAGGCCAATAGCTGCCCCCTTGCAGATTTATGAGCAGCAGGTAGTGAGCTCTGCCCTCATGGGGCCGAACTATGGAGATTCGAAAACACTGAAAGTTTGCTTACTACTGAAAACAAATATTTAAGATCTTTATGTTTACTCCCACAGAGCACACCACTCTATCCTTTGTGATTAGATATGGGTAGATGCCTTATTGTGGACAACGCTAGGTTGCACCCTTTATTATTTTGGTTGCGTCTTTGGCTAACCCCCAAGCATTCCCATTATATGGCAGAGCTTGATGAGCTTTCCAGGCATGATCACTTTAAAAAGATTAGGTGGCTTAATGAAGTTAGATCACTACTAACAGCGATAGGCCTGGGAAGCTCTTGGGAACTAGAGATGTAGGCTAATTGCCCGGCAAAGAAGTGGTTAAAACCTAATACTGTCCTAAAAAGTGTTATTTCATGCTATGTAACAGCCATGTATTGTTATAATCGATCAAATTACGAAATATTGCAGATTCCCTTTTTTAAATGTGGCACATGGTTCAAAAATATTAACAGATTTTATTCTTTTAAAAACTATCTCATTACATTAGCGATGACTTATAACATATGTGTACTGTCAATGATGTTTTATCTCATGTATAATGTTGGTTCATTGTATTGTAAACATTCGCACTTTAATGGTCGTAATGACCGAATACAGTTATAATGAATTCGACTTGAGCAGTGGATAGTGATTTATAAATTGACAACAAATATGAAAAGAAAATCTGTCTAATAGTTCATTTGAAATAAGTGAACTTTCTTGTGCCAGTGCTCCCTTGTTGCCATGGCATTAGGGAACCTGCAGTGCTAGCCTGAAGCTCTGTGAAGTTTGGTGATGTCATAGTGTGAATGATGCGTTCCTCATTGTGACCTATTCAGGATAAGCAGAACACAATACCTGTTGATGTGATTCCAGTTAACAGTGTCTCGCTGCTTTTCATTGAGGAAGGTCGCAGGTTGCTGGTTTCTTAGGATTCACTTTACAAATTTAATTGGTAGGTTTTACATCAATTTTATTGATCAGGAGTTTGTCCCAGCACAAGATGAGATAGATGTTAAGTGGGCTATTATGTTTACCTAACTGGAAATTGCATGTTTTTGAAGATTTTAACCAGGCCTGATATAAAATGACTTTCTGATGTTTCACTACTTGCCTGAACTTTTTAAAATAGCTAGAAAGTTTACTTTTGTGAAAATGTGCTGCATGTTTTAACGCTAATCGTTGCTGGAAAGTAATTTCTTACTTGTGAAAGTCCACGGTATTTGTTGTCTGGTTTTACAGAGATGATGCAATGTCTGTCATATTTCTATGTTGGTAGATTCCACTGTATGTGGGATATGGGATGTAATTGTATGAGACTGGGGTCTTTTCATATAGTTATTTTAGTTACATACGTCCATTGCATGTGTGGAATGCTGTCTCTCAGATTTGAACACCTGGGCTAAGATTGATTGCATTCACCAGAATCCCCAGAAGGGATGAAGTTATTTGTTTTGGATGGTTTTTTTTTCGATCAACAATTGCTTTCCTACCAGTAAAGGGCCCCAGTCACACCTAACCTTAACTATTACTTAACAAACGACGTCCCCTTGGAGTGGACACTTAGCTCTGATGTGCTGACAGTAATAGAGGGCAGGGTGTCTCAGCTATACACATGTAGGTGGCCTGCACAGTAACAGTTACGACAACCTGGTGTTCCACCCTGCCTTAGTCATTTGTTGCAAAATTCAACAGGCATATTTACAAAGAATTGGCGTAGGGCAGCACGCAACTTATTTTGCTGTGCTGCCCTATGCCAATTTGAAAGGACAGAAATGAACTGCATTTACAAGATACAGTGCATTCCTTTCCTTTCTGCCAGTGCCAAATCATAAATTGCAGACCTGTGCAAACGCAGGCACCTTTGCACCATGGCGCAAGGTGTCTGTGTTGTTGGCATGATAATATTTGTGCAGTAAGGGACACCTTCCGGCATAAAAACAATCACAAGAGGTGTTTGCCTCTTTCTGTGTGTGCTGCAGAATGTAAACATTTCTTCTCGCTATGTCTGCTCTGGGGGGGCATATGTTTATGGCACAGGCCCAAATTCACTCTATGTTGTAAATCTGAGGCAGTGTCAAAATCCATGGGTGTTGCATGGAAACATACACAGCAACACCCATGGCACACCTCCCTTCCGGAATATAAGCCAACCCAGAGACTTGTGCTGCGTGGTCTTTCACCTTATCTCAAGGCCAAGCAAAGCCATGCATACTGGCTTTATGGGGCCTTGTAGATATGGGCCTGCGCTGTGGGCCACCGGAACATCAACAAAAGTGATGCTCCATTGGCGCAAGGGGCTTGTAATTTTGCCCAAAGTATTTAATCTCTAATCACAGTTGTGCTGCACTGAGCTGTGTATGGGTAGCTGGCTCTAACTTTCTTGTCTCCTGTGCTAGGCATAAGTTTGCTGTTCTGAACTGAGTTGCTGAGTTTTTCAGTTGTCACTGGTGATCAGGTTATCAGTAGAGGAGGTGGGAGAAAAGGGGTTTGGTTTTAATTGCAATTTTGGTTTGGCGGCATTCACTGAGCAGCGAGCTGTCTGGAACTGATGGATATTTGCATCATGTTGTTTAATGTGTGCTATGTTTCTCCTTTTCAAGGGTAGTACATATAATTAAGTGTACAACATGGAATTTACAGGAACTTGGTAACCCTAAACATGTAGATTGATACTCGTATATTTAGAAAGATTTGGGGCAGAAGTGGCTTTTCTTCAAGCATTGCCCCTGATACCTAAGGATAGGGCTAGCTTTGTGCATCACTGGGGATCCTACAAATTACTTTGCTACCTATAGCTCATACATGGATAGAGTTGTAATCTTAATCCATAAAACATTATCTTTCTCATTTAATTATATTCATTGAGACTCCTTGGGCAGATTCATTTATCTAGCTGGCTTACTTTCTGACTTTGCCATCACAGTCATAAACTCCTACACACCTAACTTCGCCGTCCAAAGTTTTTCAAGGACATTATGAAGCATTATCGTACACATGGAAACATAAGTGTTATTTGGGGGTTAAAACATTAACCTAGTTCTTAATTCAGAACTCTATAGCAGACACAGAGACATGACTAGCACCTCCAGTGCAGCAATAATTCCTTTAGCATGATGGTTTAGTGAAAGTATGGTGTGAGCTGGGGGGGAGAAAAGGCTTACTCATAGTGTTCTGCTGCCCACAACACATATTTGAAGGCTTATTTCTTGCTTCAATCCCCCAAGGAGGTACCCTGCGTCCAGTCTCTTGAGTACTAACCCTGCAAATTCTCTGACCACTCATCCGTTTTACTTGCCACATGTTACACAACTTACCATAAAGACATGAACCTTGGGTGTTTCTATCAGCAGCATTAAGGGACGAGGTTTTCAGAGCAAAGGGAACGGGCCATAGATGAATTTTTTGGAGAGAATGTAGGGTCAGTTGCCTCTTACAAACAAGCTCAGAAGCATTTAAAGTTTACATATGAGGAACAGCAATCTCAGAGCATATGAAGTCCTTAAATCCATGTGGACCTTTCTTCGGAGTCCCAAGAGGGAGTTAAATGTAGCTTAACAATTATACAATATCTCTCCCAGTACCTCCGCACTTGCTCAATTGATTTCCTGTTTTCAGAATTTAGGGAAATGGCCTACCTTGGGAAACATACCTGGGCTGGGACATATGTGGAGGGGGGAGTGTCCTCTTGCTGATACTGAAAGTGGTGTAACCAAGAATGGTGGTTCGATCCCTGTGTACAGTCAACGGAGAACCCATTATGGGAAATGCTTTGATAGGACAGGCATTCCAGTGTTTCAACCAAATATTATATACCCACGTGATAATACTGCCCCAGGACCACTAAGACAATTTTATGGATGACATAACCCCCACCATGGGTGGAGGGAGCAAGCAGGAATTTTTACTCGCCCCATCATGCTGCAGAAGTTACTGACGACTATAGATAGTCTGGCGGGTGGCAGGTTCCTCAACTCCAATGGGTTAAAACACATGCATTAAAGATTTGTCCTAAATTAATTTGAGTAGTGCATAGTGATTTATAAATTGACAAAATATATGTAGGAAAATCTGTCTAATTATTGATTAGAAATTGGTGAACATTCTTTTGCCAGTCTTCCCTCGTCATGAGATTAGTGCACATGTACTGCTAGTCTGAAGTTTGAGTGGTTTGGTGATGTCATGGTGTGAATGATGCATTACTTACAGTGACAGTAACCTATTCAGCATAAGCAGTAACAACATTTGTGGACGTGATTTAAGATAACAGTATCTTGCTGCTTTCCATAGCGCAAGATTACAGGTTGCTGGTTTCTTCTGATTCAATTTACTCATTTGATCTGTAGATTTTTTGTTGATTTTATTGATAATTTTTTTGTCCCAGCATAAGATAAGATAGAAGTTTAATGGGCTGTTATGTTTATGTAAGTAAAAATATGATGTATAAGAATTTTAAATTAACCCTGATCTAAGACGACTTTTTAAGGTTACACTACTTGCTAGAACTTTATTAAATACTTATTAAGTTAATTTATGAGTAAATGTGCAGCGAGTTGTAATGGTATTCGATGTTGGAAAGTAAACTCTTACTTGTGAGAGTCCACTGCATTTGTTAAATGATGTGAGAGACACAATGCAATGTGTGACACATTTCTCTGTTGACAGACTGCACTGTATGTGGGATATGGGATTTGATTTTAGTGAGACTGGGAACTTTTCATGTAGTTGTTGCAGTTACACGTGTCCATTACAGGTATGGAGTTCTGTCTCTCAGGTTTGATCACCTTAGCTGAGATTGGTTGGGTTCACGAGAATCCACTGGGGAATTCAGTTATTCATGTTGTTGGTATTTTATTGCTGATGCCTGATCCTATCAGGGGGTAAGACGCCCTGTGAGCCTAAACAAAGGTAAGCTTACACTTTTATGTAAGTTTAGGATTTTTCAGTATTTACAAAACTATGGTTTAGTAGCAAAATTACGAGTGCAGAGACTTTGCAATCTGGATGGAGATGGAGAACCTTGCACATAAAAAGATTGCCCTCTTTTTATGTGCGAGTATTCAGCCCTGGTTTCGGAGTCTAGGCACTTGTAAATTTATTAATAAAATCCAGTTTTCTGAATACTGAAAAAGCCTAAACTTACACAAAGTGTAACTTTACATTTGTGAATCAAGCGATCTGTATTTTTAAAAGTGAATTTCTGTAGTGCTCCCACTGCTACAAAATCTTCAGATAATGAAGATAATGAAGACAATCAAGTGCGTTTTTAAACAATTCAACCACTTTTTTTCATTGACTTATCCAATGTATATTATTTATTAGGTGACATGCGTCATTCACTGTGGTCACCCCCAACATTTACAGGACACTGGGTAGGTTATCTTGTCTGATTTTCTATTTCAAATTAATACTGAAGGTTACAGCTGGGCACTAGCTGGGTCTACATTATACAATTGGACAATGTGATTACTAAAGCACCATGCACAGCGGAGGGACTACTCACTTCCATCGAGGTCCAAGGCTAAATATACCAGGATGATACCTCTAAGGGGGGACAGTGAAGAGTCACAGATTCAGAAAGGTAAACTTAGACCTAAAGTCTAAGTTTAGACCTTAAGTCTAAGTGTAGACCTGATGTATAAACTTAGACTTTAGGTCTACAGAGCTGGCTATTGTTAACACCTATGTGTGAGAGCACAAGAGCGTGAACTGCAATTTTTAAGTTGCTTTCTGGAAGGAACGGGTTGACTTTCTTTAGTGGCGTGTGCTGCTACCAAGTAGTATGTACAGTGAGGGAGAGCTTGGTATTGAGATTTATTTGAGAGCAGGTACCAAGCAGTCTTGTTTTTCTTGGCAATGTGTTATATGAGGGATATCTTGGTGTCAAGGGTACTTCGAGCTCGCTCTGGTTCCAGTCTTTGTTTTTCTTGGCAGTGTTTCCTTGATTGAGAGCTTTGTGCCGAGGGTGATACCAAATGACTTGTCTCTGTTCGAAAGTTGGGCTTTCAATCTAGATAGGACCATGTCATTGTGCCAGGTTTGGTCTAGTTGTTGCTTGTTGTTTTGGGAAATAGGAAAACTTTGCTTTTGTGTGGTTAAAACCTTGTAGCTCCACCTGCCAAGGCTTATAAATGGCAGGCTGGTGAGGTACCATGTGGTGTTGTGAATCAGTTTCGATAAAATATGCCAGCAGCTGTTTTCAAAGAATTGAAAATAGAAAATGAAGATGTGCAAAATTAACTATTGCAGTCTTAAACATGAATTTATAGCAACACCAACACCTCATTTAAGTCCTGAAACTGTTATAGGAATTCCAGGGCTCCGCATCAGAGGGGGTGGGTATGTTGAAGGTATGGAAGTCTTACTTTGAGCCTGTATAATACCAAAAGAAATTGTCTTTCTAAACGGGAAACAATCTTTACAACGTAATTATTACATGGCACTACCTTTACATAGCAGTCATTACATTGCAACATCCTTTACATAGCATGTCATTACAATGCAGCCATTACATTGCATGTCACTACAACACATGTCATTACAACGCATGTCACTACAATGCATACCGTTACAATGCATAGTACCCGTACACTATCCAAGACTTACCCTACTGTTGCACTCACTAGAGTTAAAATAGTAATGTTTACCCCTGACTACTATCCAACACTTACCTTAAATGCGATATAATGGCATGCATTGTAATGGTCTGCGTTGTAAAGGTATAATGCGATGTAATGGAATGCGTTCTAAAGGTAGTTTCTGAAATTTGCGATTTAATGGCCTGCAAGGTAAAAGAATGCATTGTAAAGGAAGTTGCGATGTAAAAACTCAGTTGTAAAGGCATGCATTGTAAATGTATGCGTTGTAACATCATACATTCTTTCTAAACAAAACTATCCAGCAGGCTGGTTGTCTGAGATTCCAAACAATTAAAGACACCTTCTATACCAAAAGTCAATCTGACTATGTTTAATAATTGGCAATTCCTAATGAATATATCTGAATCAGACATAAAAATATGATATAGAATGAATGCTGTAACTCAACACAATTCTCTGTTGAAGGATTAGCATAATGGCCCAAATATTCTAATACATCCATGCAGCATTTTCTTTCCAACACTCCAGGACCTAAACTTAATCGTTCTGATCCACATTATAATACACAAACACCTGTAGTTGTTACCACATACAGTTAGACATGTTATGCCACAGATAGCTAGAACACTCTACTCTCTTAGCTGTAAAAAAACTCTTCTCCTCCACTAGTGAAAAAATTAGGTTTTTTGACTTTCTCTTAGGGTCATGTCCTTTAAGAAATAAAAGATTCCTTGCCCCAGGAATGTATTCCATACACAATGAATTAAAAAAAATATTCTGAAAAACAAGCTGCAGAAAGAATTAGGCAAATAGTTTAGGAAAACATACATTTTTTAAAGATATTGACAGTGGCATGCCCACAGTTTCTAAAGGAGTGTACTCACCATGTAACATTCTGTCCTCAGCCTTAGACCTAAAGAAATGTGAGCTGAAGTTGCTACAACATGGGCAGGCTCAGTTAAAAGCAAGTGTTCAATTAAATTGGGCATTACAAACACTTAGATAAGGTTTTGTGTCTTGGCCACTCCTTAACCCCTTTGAAGCTAGGCCTTTTCTCCCCCTGTGCTAAGCCTTTTGTTTGACTATTTGGGGTAGTTGGTGCTTAGGCCCCTGTAACATTTTGCCCACATAAGGTATCCACATCTTTTCATCTAACATCATGGGTATTCTAACTGTACCCAGTGATTGTGGATTCTCCTGGAGGGTACCCAGAATTTAGCCAAAATACAGCAACATTTTGTTTTTCTTGGGAAAATGGTAAAAAAGTGCTGCAAATAAAAGCGTCTGTTTTTTTTCCTGCAAATGGTATCACCAAAGGGTTTGTGGGGCTAGAATAACAATTTTCCCAGCTTTTAGGGACTTGCATACTTTTGTCAGAAAACCACAGTTTTGGCATTGTACTGGGACATTGCCTATTTTTGCTATTTTTTGTGCTTTCAATCTTCTTCCAGTTAATGGTAGAAATGGGTATGAGAGCAATGATGGATCCTAGACAGCTATACATTCTGAGAAAGTAGACAAACTTCTGAATTCAGCAAGGGGTCATTTGTGTAGATCCTTTAAGCTTTCGTTATAGAAACTAACAGTTGAATATAGGAAAAATGTTAAATTAGTTGAAAAAAACAGCCATTTGTGCCAATGTTTTCACCGGTAACTTCTTCTAATTAGGACAACTGTTTGAAATCAATAAACTGTTACATCTGCTGGACCTTTTTGGTTGTGGGGATATATAGGACTCGTAGGTTCACCAAGCACCTGACGAACCCAGAGCCAATAACTTAGCAGCGTCTTGCAATGGTTTTTTATTATGTACCGGGTATATAGCAATTAATTTGGGGAAATATATACATGGAAAAATTGGTATGAAAAACACGTATGTATTTCTGAAATTGGAACAAAATATGGAGTTTAGAAACAGTAGATATTTTCATCTTTCCGAAATTGTACCCATACTAGCATGAGAATTTTAGGCAATTTTTCATAATGACTTCTTTTTTACACATTGTCTTTCATTTGGAAGGCAGAAATGCATCAAAAGTCAGTAGGTAATAACAGTTGCTCTACAATCCTGTGTTACCCTAAGTCTCCTGGTAAAAATGGTACCTCGCTTGTGTGGGTAGGCCTAGTGCCCATGACAGGAAACGGCTCAAAACGCAATGTGGACACACTTCATTTTTTTCACAACTGCGTTTATTGACTGGTTAGGCATAGCATAGGTACAGTTCTCCACAATCAGGAGGACACTGTCAAATGGCAAACATATAGCAGGATGTATACATAGCCTAAACGCTTAAATCGCCCCCCTCCCACACCCCTTTACCCCGCCAACCACCCAACGCCCCTGCTACCCACCCTTTATCCCACCCTAGCCCAATGCACGTGATCACCTTCAACCGCAGCACATGAATAGAATACAGTAGGTATCGAGCACCCTCCTAGGCCCCGAGGTCTCCATCTGTAGGCAGTCCATCATCTAAGTCAATTGGGGGCTCCAAGGTCAACCCTCTATAATCCGCCCACCGCTTCCAGATCTTGTAGTGTTTCCGGGGGCACCCCCTGGCTTCAAACACTGGTAATTCTAGCCCCATGAGAAAATCCAGGCCCGCCTTCCAGGCGCTTAGTGGAGGAGCCCGGTCACTTTTCCATGCCCTCGCCAGATCCCGCTTGGCCACCACTAGGCCCAACAACAGGAGGTGACGCTTGTAGATGTTCCCACCCACATTTTCTAGGACATGCAGAAGACCCAGCCTGGGCGTACGAGGAAGGTCCCACCCCAGCACCTCCGACAAACAATTCCACACCCCATTCCAGAATCGGGTCAGACTCACACAGGACCACACAGTATGTAGCAGCGTGCCTCTCTCAGTCCCACAGCGCAGACATTCCGGAGTAGCAATGAGGCCAGCCTTCCACAGTCTCTCTCTGGTGTAATAGGCCCTTTGTAGGTATTTGAACTGTATAAACCGGAGTCGCACGGCTATGGCAGCCCCACGGGGGGACTCCAGGGCCTCCCTCCAGTCATCCTCATCCAAAGGACCAATGTTCGTCTCCCAGGAGGCCTTCAGCGACAGTAGGGAAGAGGAGCAGTGGGTGACAAGCGTTTGGTATATTTTGGAGACTTTCTTATCCCCCAGATCTCCCATGAAGAGCTTGGCTTCCACTGGGCTAAATTCGGGAAGCTGATCCAGCCCAACCAGACTAGGTGCAAGCGCATGCCGGAATTGTAGGTATTTAAAGAATTGGGTCTTGGGCATACTAAAGCTAAGGTCTTGGAAGGATTTGAGGGTAGTCCCAGAAAAAACATGACCAAGTGACGAAATTCCGATAGAGTCCCAGCCACCAAACCCCGTCAACGAGGCCAGTGCGGGAAGCTGTCCTTTGTTCCATAGTGGGGTTTCCGCCGTCAGTCTACCCCACCAGCCCATGTGGTGCAGTACCTGTCTCCAGATCATGAAGACCACCTGAGTGACCTGCAGCAGTTTCTTCCGCCGCCCAGCCGAGAACAGCAGAGTATGCGGCGTGGCATCACCCATCAACACGCGTTCCAGTGCGTATGCAGGGTCGTTGCGGTCGCCGTACCACCACTCGTTCAGAACCAATAAGTGGGAGGCCTGGTAGTAGGACAGAAGGTCCGATGTAGCTAGACCTCCACAATATGTGGATAAGAAGCAAGTCCGTAGCGCCACCCTGGAGGCACCCCCCGCCCACAGAAAGCGGCCCGGCACCAAATTTACTCGACGGAACCACTGTGGTTCGATCCTATGTGGATGGTTCTGCAGTTGGTATAGGAGCCGCTGGAGGGCGACCATTTTAAAGATTGCAGACCTACCATAGATATTGAGAGGCATGCGAGACCAGGTTTTGATTTCCGATTGGACTCTATCCCACACCGGCAGCACGTTGCGCTCCCACGCAATTGCGGCAGACTCAGACAGGAAGACTCCTAAGTATTTTAGACCACCGACCGCTACCTGCAAGGCCGATGCCCAGGGGTAAGTCCCTGACTCCCCGCCCAGCACCCACAAGGTCGAATTGCGCGGGTTAAGGAAGAGTCCCGACACTTCTCCAAATATACGCATTATTTCCAATATTCGAGGGCCAGAGCGGTTAAGATCGGTCATAAAGAAGAGGACATCATCCACATATAGCGCGATTCTATCCGAGAGCCCCGCCCCCCACACAGAGCCACAAAGCTGTGCATCGATGCGCACCCATGCGGCCAATGGCTCCATGGCCAGCGCAAAGAGGTAAGGGGATAGGGGGCATCCCTGTCGGGTCCCCCTGGCAATGGAGAATTTCTCTGAAATCGCCCCTGAGACACGCACCGAAGCAGTGATGTCTGTGTACAGCAGCTTGACATAGGAAACAACACCGGGCCCAGGTTAAGGCGCGGCAAAAGGGCGAAGAGGTACGTCCAGCTGACCGAGTCGAATGCCCTGTCGATGTCTGCCAGTAGTAGCGCCGTGTGTTCTCCAGTCGCCCCCATAGCGTTGACCGCCGCCTGCGCACGTCTGATGTTGTGGCGCGTCGCCCTATGCGGCATGAAGCCCACCTGATCCGGATGGACCAAGTCTGCAATATATGGGAGAAGGCGGTTCGCCAATGCTTTGGCCATTAACTTGGCTTCAAAGTTGAGCAAAGATATGGGGCGATAGGACTCATGTCGGTCGGGAGGCCTACCCGGCTTCTGGAAAACTACAATTTCAGCCCGGCGCCAGTTCGCCGGCAAGCTACCTCGTTCCCGCTCTGCCTCCAACGCCCGCCTATAGTGCGGTCCCAGCTGCAGGTGGAATTTCTTGTAAAATTCACTGGGGAATCCACTCGGTCCGGGCGCCTTACCCGTCTTGAGCTCCCCCAGCGCATCTCCGAGTTCCTCCGCCGTCAAGGGGAGGTCTAGAGCTTTCCTGGGATCGTCTGATACTGCACGGGGGGGCAGGTCAGCAATGAACTTGTCAATCGCGTCCGGTGGGAGACTGTCCCGGTGAGCATATTGCTCCGCATAGTAGTGGGCGAAGCTCGCCACGAGAGTCGCAGGGTCCGCTATGGCAGTTCCCTCACCATCAGTTGAGGCCCGGCAGCGTGACCGGCTGTAGAGTCCATTGACACAGCCTGTGGAGCATGGTGCAGGACTTATCGCCCCACTGGTATACCCTGCTCCGCGTGGCCAGCCACGCTTGTCGAGCCTCGTCCATTAAGACCGAGGCATAGGATTGCTGCGCTTGCAGGAGCAGTCGTATCGCCACTTCGTCACCATCCCCCCGACACCGTCGCTCCAACACTTCTACCTGTGCCGCAGCCGCGACGATGGCCTCTCGACGACGACGACGAGCAGCAGCACACCATGCAATGTCTATGCCTCTCAAAGTGGGCTTCATGGCCTCCCAGACCGTCACTCCATCCACCCCCTCTACCAGATTCTCCTGCCGGTAGTGGGCAACTGCGCTGCGCATATGTTGTGTATAGTCCACCTGTTGGAGATGCCACGAGGACATCCGCCATCGGAATGGCTGACGTTTCTTGCGCAATTCGATCCGTACCACAAAAGGAGAGTGATCGGATAGCCCCCTAGGCTGAATTGCGGCTAGTTTTACCCTGTCAAGGAAGGCTCCCGGTACAAACACACAGTCTAGCCGTGAGAAGGAGCCATGCACAGCAGACACATACGTATATTCACGCGTCATGGCATGCAAGTGTCTCCAGGCATCCACCCAGCCCAGACCAGCAATCATCGCTTTTAACCGAGTAGGGGAGGCCGCCGCCACAGTCCCCTGTAACCTCTTACGGTCCAGGCACACATCCACCACATCGTTCCAGTCACCACCTATCACGGCTAAGGAGTCTGGGATCTCGGCCCACAGTTCAAATAGTCTCTCTGCCAAGGACCATTGTAAAGGGGGGGGGGCATATACACTACCAAACACTACCGGTTCCGTACCAATCATGCCCTTAACAAACACATAACGACCCTGCGGATCAATCCAGTGACGCTCGTGGGTGTAGGACAACCTCCGATGGATAAGGACTGCCACCCCCCTCGAGCCCCTGGAGAACCCTGCATGAAATACCTGTTGGTAACCAAATCACTGTAGGCTCAGCACCTTTGTCCCCAGCATGTGTGTCTCTTGTAATAGCATTACATCAGCTGAATCCCTTTTACCCCAGCGCAAGACCGCCCCACGCTTAATTTTGTCCAGCATCCCCCTGACGTTCCAGCTTAATATACGCATAGAGTCTCCAGCGAGTTCCTGCCTTGGAGTATCAGCCATTGTCCCGATGGAAAAATCTCCGAGGACCCCAGGACCCAGCCTCAACACCATTAACGTCAATGCAGTAGAGATCACGTGCACCCCCCTCAAAACACCCCCCACCCCCGTCACTTCCCTCCAACACCGCTCCCACAACTTGCCAACACCCCCCTCCCCTATACCTCATGAAGCACTGAAGTACCTGTCACGGCATGGGGAGCCACCAACCAACAGGACCCTCCCTCAGGGCCACCCCCTACCGTGGGAGGACTAGGCCGCCCTACAGGTCAGTACCCCGAACCCCATTGTTTTCTGAACTCAAGTAGAACGAGGCAGCCAGACACCACCAGTATTGCTCCCCCTGGTCTAGACCAAGGTCCAGGTCACACAGCACCAAATGCTATCCGCTCGACCGATGAAGCAGTCACACAGGGCCCTCTGTGGAGTCCATCAATGGACAGGCGCTAAAGAAGGAGGGCTGGACTCCTATAGTGTTCAGTTCTCCTTTCCCGATTGATCGGTGTCGAGCTGCGTCCCATCCTGTAGGCCACTGCGAGACAGGGAGCGTCGCCGTGACCGAGATTTCCTGTGTCGTTTACCCCTGACGGCCGAGTCACCCCTCTCCTGCGACGATCCACACGATGGTCCAGAGCCCAGGCCCGGTTGGGCGTTCGGTCAGAGCCTGACCGTCTCATCCGTCTACCTGAACACTGCCTCCGGGGTATCAAAGAAGTGGGTTTGGACTGAAAAACAACTCGAAGGCGGGCCGGATACAGCAATGAATATTGGATCTTCAGACCACGCAGTTTGGCCTTCGCCGCCAGGAAGGAATGACGCTGCTGCTGTACCTGCTTGGAATAGTCTGGGAAAATCATAATCTTGTGATTGTCGAACAGCAGAGTCTCCTTGGACCTCGCCTCCCGTAGTATAGTGTCTCTGTCGTGGAAATTCAGTATTTTGGCTATGACTGGCCGAGGCCGCTCTCCCACTGGGGGTTTCTGCGTCAGGGCTCTGTGTGCGCGCTCCACCACAAAGCAGCGCGACAGGACGTCCGGGGGAAGCCAGCTCTCCAGCCACCGTGTCAGGAATTCATCCATGGGCCCCTTCTCACAGTCTTCCGGAAAACCCACGAAGCGGAGGTTATTCCTGCGTGCTCGCCCTTCTGCATCCTCAACGCGGAGCGCCAGCCCTTTTTGAATCCTGTCCATCTCCGCCACTTTCAGTTTCAGGGAGTTCACATCGCCCTCCACCCCCGTGATCCTGGTCTCGGCCTCCGTGATGCGAGCGACTGCGTTGCGGAGATCCTGTCGTAGTAATGTTACATCAGCTCCCACCGCACCGATTTTAGCGTCTAACATGTCCCTTGGTTGCGTGATGGCTGCCATCAAGGCCGTGTTGTCAGGTCCCGTGCTCTGGCCACCCCCGGAGGCCCCGGGTCCCCCACTGGGTCCAGTAAACTTGTCGATTGGCCCTTGTTTGGTGGAGCCACTGCCACCCCCGCCTCTGGTCATGGCTAGGATGGTTTAGATGGGTTGCTCCGTGCCTGTGGCAGACCCCCCACTCACCGCAATTCAAGTCCAATGTCCACCAGAATGGCCTTGACCCACCGAATCCGAGGCCGAGGCGTGCCCCAGGGTGCCACTCCGCACCGGACCGCCACCACAAAACTCCTCCAGTATCCAGGCACCCAGTCAGCAAGGACCGCAGTCGTCACCCGGGCTGGGACCACAGCAAAGCAGCCAATGCCTCAGGCAGGGCGCCTGGCCCCTCCAGGGATAGCAGCACCAAATCCGACCCCCTGCCTTCAAGGGATCGCGAAACTCCAGGCCCCGGCTTACAGGCCCCACACCGGCCACCGCCGTCTCCACAGCTCCAGTCACTCGCCCTCAGATCTGTTGGTCGAGATGGGCACAGCAGGGCATCCAAGCGCGAGGCGCCCAGGTGACGCTATATCTCTGGGCCACCCCGGTCCCCAGTCAGGTCCCGGCTCAGAACGGGCAAAGCAGGCCCCGGGGCTCCCCAGCCGCCTCACCAGCACAGCCAGCAACAGAGCATTCTTCAATATGGCGGGGGCACCGCACTTCGCCCCGGGACTCGGGTCACTTCGCGTCAGGGGGCTGTACCGTGGGGGCCCACTTACTCCGGCTGTCTGGCAAAGCGCGCCTCACCTAGGGCAGTGCAAGTGCCGATGGTCCGCTCCCCGCCTCTATGCAGCAATGGCGTCCGGCAACGCGGGGGGCTCCGACTGGTTCCCCGGTCCGCGGAGCCCGCCGCCGACACCGACACACCACAGCTCCCTACGATGTCGGTGTTCTCACAGGCAGTATGAAGCTCCGCCACTCTTCTTCCAGCCGCGCCGTCCGCCACTCAGTCACCGAAGCACGGGGTCTGCCGGGGAGCCAGCCGGCCGATGCCGAGATCCCCCAGCCGGGGTCTTCCCAAAATCGAGGTCCCGGCTCACCACGCTGCAGGTAGGCCCGGAGGCGCCGCCGCTGCCCTTCTCACCAGCCCGGGACCAGGGAACCCAATAGCAGCACCGGAGGGTGCACCCTGTCCACCGCTGCCTCAGAAGTCGCTGCGTGGCCAATATCAGGTCCGGGGGTCAGGATAAATAAGCAAATTAATGACGGGCGGGCGGGAGCTCTAGGAAGCCACGTCCACCATTGTCTCCCTCGTATCTACACCGACACACTTCATTTTTACACAATGAAAACAGTCTCTTTTTTTGCGAAGTGCCTAGCTGTACATTTTCAACCCTAGCTCTGCTGGCACTTAGGGAAACCTAGCAAACCTATACAGTTTTGAAAACTAGACACCCAGGGAAATCCAGGATGGGGTGACTTGACTGGCTCTCACCAAGTTCTGCTACCAAGAATCCCTTGCAAACCTAAATATTTGTCAATAAAACCACATTTTCCTCACATTTCTGTGGTGGAAGGTTCTGGAATCTAAAAGTGACGACCTGTAGATTTTTAACCCTAGCTCTGCCGGCGCCTAGGGAAACCTAGCAAACCTATACATTTGTGAAAACTAGACACCCAGATAAATCCAGGATGGGGTGACTTGACTGGCTCTCACCAGATTTTGTTACCCAGAATCCCTTGCAAACCTAAGAATGTGTCTAAAAACACATTTTCCTCACATTTCTGTGGTGGAAAGTTCTGGAATCTACGTGGATCCACACATTTCCACCCACCCCGCGTTTCCCAAAGTCTTCTGAGAAAAATGGTACCTCACTTGTGTGGGTAGGCCTAGTGCCGTGTCAGAAAACGGCCCAAAATGTAACATGGGCACACCACATTTTCACAGTGAAAACTGACCCTTTTTTGAAAAGTGCCTAGCTCTAGATTTTGAACCCTAGCTCTGTCGGCATCTAGGGAAACCTACCAAACCTATACATTTTTGAAAACTAGACACCCAGGGAATTCAAGAATGGGGTGACTTGACTGGCTCTCACCAGGTTCTGTTATCCAGAATCCCTTACAAACTTAAAACTTTGTCCCCAAAAATATTATTCCTCACATTTCAGTGGTGGAAAGTTCTGGAATCTGCGTGGATCCACACAATTTCACCCACCCGCATTCCCCAAAGTCTTCGAGGAAAAATGACACTTCACTTGTGTGGGTAGGCCTAGTGCCCGTGTCACGAAACGATTCATATCGCAACGTACACCCACCACATTTTCAAAGTGAAAACTGACCCTTTTTTTACAAAGTGCCTAGCTGTAGATTTTGAACCCTAGCTCTGCCGGCACTTAGGGAAACCTAGAAAACCTATACATGTTTGAAAACTAGATACCCAGGGAAATCCAGGATGGGGTGACTTGACAGCCTCTCACCAGGTTCTGTTACCCAGAATCCCTTGCAAACCTAAAAATGTGTCCAAAAAAACAAATTTTCCTCACATATCTGTGGTGGAAAGTTCTGGAATCTGTGTGAATCCACAAAATTCCATCCACCCAGCGTTCCCAAAAGTCTTCCAAGAAAAATAGTACCTGACTTGTGTGGGTCGACCTAGTGCCCGCGATAGGAAAAGACCCAACACGCAATGTGGACACGCCCCGTTTTCACAGTGAAAACTGACCTTTTTTTGCAAAGGGCTAGCTGTAGATTTTGAACCCTAGCTCTGCCGACACCTAGGTAAACCTAGCAAACCTATACATTTTTGAAAACTAGACACCCAGAGGAATCCAGGATGGGGTGATTTGACTGGCTCGCACCACGTTCTGTTACCCAAAATCCCTTGAAAACCTAAACATATGTCAAAAAAACAAATTTTCCTCATATTTCTGAGGTGCAAAGTTCTCGAATCAGCGTGGATCCACAAAATTTCACCCACTCCATGTTCCCCAAAGTCTTAAAAGAAAAATGGTACCTCACTTGTGTGGGTAGGCCTAGTGCCTGGACAGGAAACGTCCCAAAAAACAATGTAGACACACCCCATTTTCACAGTGAATACTGACCTTTTTTTGCAAAGAGCTAGCTACCTAGGGAAGCCTAGCAAACCTATACATTTTTTAAACCGAAACACCCAGGGACATCCAGGATGGGGTGACTTGTCTGGCTCTCACTAGGTTCTGTAACCCAGAATCCGTTGCAAGCCTCAAAACTTGTCCCAAAAAAACACATTTTCCTCACATTTCTGTGGTGGAAAGTTCTGGAATCTGTGTGTATCTACAAAATTCCACCCACCCCCAAAGTCTTCTAAGAAACATTGTACCTCTCTTCTGTCTGTGGGTCAATTACCTGTGACAGGCAAGGACCCAAAACCTATTGAGGCCACATCAAAATTACCTATCACAAAACAACCTGGTTTTGCAAGGAGGTTACCATGACTTTGTTGGCCCCAGGCTCGGCGGCAATCTAGGCAAACCTACCAAACCCACACATTTCACAAAACCAGACACCCCGGGGAGTCCAGCAAGGTTTGGTTTGTGTAGGACCCCTAGCATTTCCCTACCTAGAATCCCCAGCAAAACTCACATTTTGTTGAAAAAATATATTTTTCTCACATTTCTGTGTGGGAAAGCTGAACGATCACAGGCTGACACAAATTTCCTACCACCCAGCGTTCCCCCTGGTCTCCTGATAAAAATGGTACCTCACTTGTGTGGGTAGGCATAGTGGCTGCAACAGTAAATGACCCAAATCATTCTGTGGAGACTTCAAAATGACCTATAACAAAACTACCTGCTTTTGGTGGGGGAGGGGCACCTGGTTTTTTGGCCCCGGGCTCACCGCCATCTAGAAAAACATACTAAACTCACATATTTCTCAAAACTAGACCCCCGGGGGAGTCCAATGAGGTACGGCTTGCATGCATCCCACAACGTGTCCCTACTCAGAATCCCCTGCAAACCTTAAATTTAGCTGAAAAAGCCACATTTTCCACATATTTTTATGTGGTATCACTGTGCTGGCACAAGTGTCCTACCCTACAGCTATCTCCTTAGCATCCTGAGTAAAATGATACCTCACTTGTGTGGGTATCCAATGCAGAATTGGCAAAAACATTTTTTTTTTAAATGGCATCCCTGGAGATGTCTTTTTATGTGATATCCCCAATTGGTCCAAATAAATCTGGGCTTGGCAAATGGTATTGCTGCAGGGGCACCCATTCCACCTTTGTGGAAGGGTGCCAATGTGATACCAGTTTTTAAGAAAGGTGATCGTTCTCTAGAAACCAATTACGGGCCCATCAGTCTGATCGATGGGGCACATACAGTTTTTTTGTGGGCACTTTTAGTAAAAATCACCACATAGATGGAGGAGGAAGATATTCTGTCCCCCTTCCAGGCAGGGTGTAGCGATCAGGTCTTTCTTTTAAGCTTATTGGCCTGGAAACCCGTGTGTATTGCAAAGGGGGGCTTATATATTGCTTTTATAGATCTGAAGTCTGCTTTTGATCTCATCCCAGGTGCAAGTTGTGGTGTGTGGTAGATCAGGGGCAGTTGTTGAACCTGATCAATGTGGAAAGAAAGGGGGGTCTGATAGGGGTGTGTGCCGGCCCCCACCCTGTTCTCATTATTTATAAATGGCGTTATCCGATACCTAGCAGATGTGCCAGTGGGTGGCCCGGTATTGTGGGGAGTAAAGGTGACTACTCTTCTGTTTGCGGATAACACATTGATAGTGTCCAAAACGGCCAGTGGTCTGCAATTACTCTTGAATCGTTTCAAGGCCTTTTGTGATCAAAGAGGTCTCATGGTTAATACCTCAAAAACGAAGCTTTTGTTAATGAATCTGCATAGAACATTCAAGGGCAAAATACTTCTGGGGGGGATACCGCTTGAGAGAGTGGCTACTTTTGAATATTTGGGTGTTACCCTATCCGACAAAATGGTATGGAAAGATCACATCTCGAAGAGGAACCTCCAGCAGAGATAGACCATTGGGGCGCTGATTTGGGAACATAGAACTTCCCAAACCAGGCCAATAGCTGCCCCCTTGCAGATTTATGAGCAGGAGGTAGTGAGCTCTGCCCTCATGGGGCCGAACTATGGAGATTCGAAAAAACTGAAAGTTTGCTTACTACTGAAAACAAATATTTAAGATCTTTATGTTTACTCCCGCAGAACACACCACTCCATCCTTTGTGATTAGATATGGGTAGATGCCTTATTGTAGACAAAGCTAGGTTGCACCCTTTATTATTTTGGTTGCTTCTTAGGCTAACATACAAGCATTCCCATTATATGGCAGAGCTTGATGAGGTTTCCAGGCATGATCACTTTGAAAAGATTAGGTGGCTTAATGAAGTTAGATCACTACTAACAGCGATAAGCCTGGGAAGCTCTTGGGAAACTAGAGATGTAGGCTAATTGCCCGGCAAAGAAGTGGTTAAAACCTAATACTGGAGTTGGGTAGCACAATCTTTTGTTGCACAGTCATCAGTGGTTTGCCTTATGATAGAATTCATGAAATTCAAAATGCAAGCACCTTTGAGGCCTACTTGGATTATATAACTATCCCAAAGGATAGAAAACTCTATATCCTGTTCAGACTAGGTTGTTTCCCTGTGAATTCCTTCACAGCTACCTGGCATCAGCCCCTGTCTACTAAACAGCATTGTCCGGGCAGCGCCACAACGATTGAAACAATTGGCCACATCTTTTTTGCTTGTACTCTCTATAATTTCCTAAGACACTGGGGGTTAATGCCTGTTTGCGGGTTATTAGGAACCCGCTGCCACCAGGAAGCGCTTGGCATCCTAAAATCATATTTCCAAAGGTTTTCGTGGAAGACACGATAGCCTGCTTTTCATAAGTGTCCTAAAAAGTGTTATTTCATGCTATGTAACAGCCATGTATTGTTATAAAAATATTAACAGATTTTATTCTTTTAAAAATTATCTCATTACATTAGCGATGACTTATACCATATGTGTACCTGTCAATTAGGTTTTCTCTCATGTATAATGTTGGTTCATTGTATTGTAAACATTCGCACTTTAATGGTCGTAATGACCGAATAAAGTTATAATGAATTCGAATTGAGCAGTGGATAGTAATTTATAAATTGACAACAAATATGAATAGAAAATGTGTCTAATAGTTCATTTGAAATAGGTGAACTTTCTTGTGCCAGTGCTCCCTTGTTTCCATGGCATTAGGGAACCTGCACTGCTAGCCTGAAGCTCTGTGAAGTTTGGTGATGTCATAGTGTGAATGATGCGTTCCTCATTGTGACCTATTCAGGATAAGCAGAACACAATACCTGTTGATGTGATTCCAGTTAACAGTGTCTCGCTGCTTTTCATTGAGGAAGGTCGCAGGTTGCTGGTTTCTTCGGATTCACTTTACAAATTTGATTGGTAGGTTTTACATCAATTTTATTGATCAGGAGTTTGTCCCAGCACAAGATGAGATAGAAGTTAAGATGGCTATTATGTTTACCTAACTGGAAATTGCATGTTTTAGAAGATTTTAATCAGGCCTGATATAGAATCACTTTCTGATGTTTCACTACTTGCCTGAACTTTTTAAAATAGCTAGAAAGTTTACTTTTGTGAAAATGTGCTGCATGTTTTAATGCTAATCGTTGCTGGAAAGTAATTTCTTACTTGTGAAAGTCCACGGTATTTGTTGTCTGATTTTAGAGAGATGATGCAATGTCTGTCATATTTCTATGTTGGATGTACTTTTATGAGACTGGGGTCTTTTCATATAGTTATTGCGGTTACATACGTCCATTGCATGTGTGGAATGCTGTCTCTCAGATTTGAACACCTGTGCTAAGATTGATTGCATTCAACAGAATCCCCTGAAGGGATGAAGTTATTTGTTTTGGATGTTTTTTTTTCGATCAGCAATTGCTTTCCTACCAGGAATGGGCCCCAGTCACACCGAACCTTTACTATTACTTAACAAACTACGTCCCCTTGAAGTGGACACTAAGCTCTGATGTGCTGACAGCAATAGAGGGCAGGGTGTCCCAGCTATACACATGTAGGTGGCATGCACAATAACAGTTACGACAACCTGGTGTCCCACCCTGCCTTAGTCATTTGTTGAACAATTCAACAGGCATATTTACAAAGAATTGGCATAGGGCAGCTCGCAACTTATTTTGCTGTGCTGCCCTATGCCAATTTGAAAGGACAGAAATGAACTGCATTTACAAGATACAGTGCATTCCTATCCTTTCTGCCAGTTCCAAATCATAAATTGCAGACCTGTGCAAACACAGGCACCTTTGCACCATGGTGCAAGGTGTCTGTGTTGTTGGCATGATTATATGTGTGCAGGAAGGGACACCTTCCGGCATAAAAACAATCACAAGAGGTGTTTGCCTCTTTCTGTGTGTGCTACAGAATGTAAACATTTCTTCTTGCTATGTCTGCTCTGGGGGGGGGGGGGGGCATATGTTTTTTGGCACAGGCCCAAATTCACACTATGTTGTAAATCTGAGGCAGTGTCAAAATCCATGGGTGTTGCATGGAAACATACACAGCAACACCCATGGCACACCTCCCTTCCGGAATATAAGCCAACCCAGAGACTTGTGCTGCATGGTCTTTCACCTTATCTCAAGGCCAAGCAAAGCCATGCTAGTGGCTTTATGGGGCCTTGTAGATATGGGCCTGCGCTGTGGGCCACCAGAACATTAACAAAAGTGATGGTCCAGTGGCGCAAGGGGCTTGTAAATGTGCCCAAAGTATTTAATCGCTAATCACAGTTGTGCTGCACTGAGCTGTGTATGGGTAGCTTGCTCTACCTTTCTTGTCTCCTGTGCTAGGCATAGGTTTGCAGTGCGGAACTGAGTTGCTGAGTTTTTCAGTTGTCACTGATGATCAGGTTATCAGTAGAGGAGGTGGGAGAAAAGGGGTTTGGTTTTAATTGCAATTTTGGTTTGGCGGCATTCACTAAGCAGCGAGCTGTCTGGAACTGATGGATATTTTCATCATGTTGTTTAATGTGTGTTATGTTTCTCCTTTTCAAGGGTAGTACATATAATTACGTGTACAACATGGAATTTACAGGAACTTGGTAACCCTAAACATGTAGATTGATACTCGTATATTTAGAAAGATTCGGGGCAGAAGTGGCTTTTCTTCAAGCATTGCCCCTGATACCTAAGGATAGGGCTAGCTTTGTGCATCACTGGGGAACCTACAAATTACTTTGCTACCTATAGCTCATACATGGCTAGAGTTGTAATCTTAATTCATAAAACATTATCTTTCTCATTTAATTATATTCATTGAAACTCCTTGGGCAGATTCATTTATCTAGCTGGCTTAATTTGTGACTTTGCCATCACAGTCATAAACTCCTGCACACCTAACTTCGCCGTCCAAAGTTTTTCAAGGACATTATGCAGCATTATCGTAGACATGGAAACATAAGTGTTATTTGGGGGTTAAATCGTTAACCTAGTTCTTAATTCAGAACTCGATAGCAGACACAGAGACATGACTAGCGCCTCCAGTGCAGCAATAATTCCTTTAGCATGATGGTTTAGTGAATGTATGGTGTGAGCTGGGGGGGAGAAAAGGCCTACTCATAGTGTTCTGCTGCCCACACCACATATTTGAAGGCTTATTTCTTGCTTAAATCCCCCAGGGAGGTCCCCTGGGTCCAGTCTCTTGAGTACTAACCCTGCAAATTCTCTGACCACTCATCCGTTTTACTTGCCACATGTTACACGACTTACTATAAAGACATGAACCTTGGGTGTTTCCATCAGCAGCATTAAGGGACGAGGTTTTCAGAGCAAAGGGAATGGGCCATAGATGAATATTTTGGAGAGAATGTAGGGTCAGTTGCCTCTTACAAACAAACTCAGAAGCATTTAAAGTTTACATATGAGGGACAGCAATCTCAGAGCATATGAAGTCCTTAAATCCATGTGGACCTGGCTTCGGAGTCCCTTAACAATTATACAATATCTCTCCCAGTACCACCTCACTTGCTCAATTGATTTCCTGTTTTCAGAATTTAGAGAAATGGCCTACCTTGGGAAACATACCTGGGCTGGGACATATGTGGAGGGGGGACTGTCCTCTTGCTGATACTGAAAGGGGTGTAACCAAAAATGGTGGTTCGATCCCTGTGTACAGCCAACGGAGAACCCATTATGGGAAATGCTTTGATAGGACAGGCATTCAAACCAAATATTATATACCCACGTAATAATACTGCCCCAGAACCACCAAGACAATTTTATGGATGACATAACCCCCACCATGGGTGGAGGGAGGCAAGCAGGAATTTTTACTCGCCCCATCATGCTGCAGAAGGTACTGACGACTCTAGATAGTCTGGGGGGTGGCAGGTTCCTCAACTCCAATGGGTTGAAACACATGTATTAAAGATTTGTCCTAAATTAATTTGAGTAGTGCACAGTGATTTATAAATTGACAAAAGATATGTAGGAAAATCTGTCTAATTATTGATTAGAAATTGGTGAACATTCTTTTGCCAGTACTCGCTCGTTGTCATGAGATTAGTGCAAATGTACTGCTAGTCTGAAGTTTGAGTGGTTTGGTGATGTCATGGTGTGAATGATGCATTACTTACAGTGACAGTAACCTATTCAGCATAAGCAGTAACAACATTTATGGACGTGATTTAAGATAACAGTATTGTTGAAAACAACAGTATCTTGCTGCTTTCCATAGCGCAAGATTACAGGTTGCTGGTTTCTTCTGATTCAATTTACTCATTTGATCTGTAGATTTTTTGTTGATTTTATTGATAATATTTTTGTCCCAGCATAAGATAAGACAGAAGTTTAATGGGCTGTTATGTTTATGTAAGTAAAAATATGATGTTATAAGAATTTTTAATTAACCCCGATATAAGACGACTTTTTAAGGTTACACTACTTGCTAGAACTTTATCAAATAGTTATTAAGTTAATTTATGAGTAAATGTGCTGCGAGTTGTAATGGTATTCAATGTTGGAAAGTAAACTCTTACTTGTTAGAGTCCACTTCATTTGTTAAATGATGTGAGAGACACAATGCAATGTGTGACACATTTCTCTGTTGACAGATTGCACTGTATGTGGGATATGGGATTTGATTTTAGTGAGACTGGGAACTTTTCATGTAGTTGTTGTAGTTACACGTGTCCATTACAGGTATGGAGTTTTGTCTCTCAGGTTTAATCACCTTAGCTGAGATTGGGTGGGTTCACGAGAATCCGGTGGGGAATTCAATTATTCTTGTTGTTGGCATTTTGTTGCCGATGCCCGATCCTACCAGGGAGTAAGACGCCCTGTGGGCCTAAACAAAGGTAAGCTTACACTTTTATGTAAGTTAAGGCTTTTTCAGTATTTACAAAACTGCAGTTTAGTAGTAAGTTTACGAGTGCAGAGACTTTGCAATCGGGATGGAGAACTTCGCACATAAAAAGATTGCCCTCTTTTTATGTGCTGAGTACTCAGCCCTGATTTCGGAGTCTAGGCACTTGTAAATTTATTACTAAAATGCAGTTTTCTGAATACTGAAAAAGCCTAAAGTTACACAAAGTGTAACTTTACATTTGTGAATCAAGTGGTCTGTATTTTTAAAAGTGAATCTCTGTAGTGCTCCCACTGCTACAAAATCTTCAGATAATGAAGACAATGAAGTTCATTGTTAAACAATCCAACCACTTTTTTCATTGACTTAAGCAATGTATATTATTTATTAGGTGACGTGTGTCATTCGCTGTGGTCACCCCCAACATTTACAGGACACTGGGTATGCTATCTTGTCTGATTTTCTATTTCAAATTAATACTGAAGGTTACTGCTGGGCACTAGCTGGCTCTACACTGTACAATTGGACAACGTGATTACTGAAGCACCATGCACAGCGGAGGGTGTACTCACTTCCACCGCGGTCTAAGGCTAAATATAACAGGCTGATACCGTTAAGGGGGACAGTGAAGAGTCACAGGGCCTGGTTCATAAAGGTAAACTTAGACCTAAAGTGTAAGTTTAGGCATTAAGTCTAAATTTAGACCTAAAGTGTAAGTGTAGACCTGAAGTTTAAACTTACACTTTACTCTACAGAGCTGGCTATTGTTAACACCAATGTGTGAGAGCACAAGAGCGTGAAATGCAGTTCTGAAGTTGCTTTCCGGAAGGAACGGGTTGACTTTCTTTAGTAGCGAGTGCTGGTACCAAGCAGTATGTACAGTGAGGGAGAGCTTGGTATTAAGATTTATTTGAGAGCAGGTACCAAGCAGTCTTGTTTTTCTTGGCAATGTGTTATTTGAGGGAGAGCTTGGTGTCAAGGGTACTTCGAGCTCGCTCTGGTGCCAGTCTTTGCTTTTCTTGGCAGGGTGTTCCTTGATGAGAGCTTTGTGTCAAGGGTGATACCAAGTGACTTGACTCTGTTCGAAAGTTGGGCTTTCAATCTAGCCAGGACCATGTCATTGTGCCAGGTTTGGTCTAGTTGTTGCTTGTTGTTTTGGGAAATAGGAAAACGTTGCTTTTGTGTGGTTAAAACCTTGTAGCTCCACCTGTCATGGCTTATGTAAATGTAAATGTAGTATACTTGTAAAGCGCACAGCTGCCCCAGCAACGGAGTTGCAGCGTGGGACCCATGATTTGAGTAGGCGCCAAGGCGAAAATTATCGAGTCTGCGGACATTGAGCCCAAGACCCTGCCATGTCCGGAATTGAACTCTGGACCCGGGCCTGATCTCTGCTTCAGAGTCTGCCGGTTCTAACCAGTGAGCCACACTTCTCCACTCCATTCTTATAAATGGCAGGCTGGTGAGGTACCATGTGGTGTTGTGATCAGTTTCGATAAAATATGTCAGCAGCTGTTTTCAAAGAATTGAAAATAGAAAATGAAGATGTGCAAAATTAACTATTGCAGTCTTAAACATGAATTTATAGCAACACCAGCACCTCATTTGAGTCCTGAAACTGTTATAGGAATTCCAGGGCTCCGCATCAGAGGGGGTGGGTATATTGAAGGTATGGAAGTCTTACTTTGAGCCTGTATAATACCAAAAGAAATTGTCTTTTTAAACGGGAAACAATCTTTACAACGTAGTCATTACATGGCACTACCTTTACATAGCAGTCATTACATTGCAACATCCTTTACATAGCATGTCATTACAATGCAGCCATTACATTGCATGTCACTACAACGCATGTCATTACAACGCATGTCACTACAATGCATACCGTTACAATGCATAGAACCCTTACACTATCCAACACTTACCCTACTGTTGCACTCACTAGAGTTAGAATAGTAATGTTTACCCCTACACTATTCAACACTTACCTTACTGTTGCAATCACTGGAGTTCGAATAGTAATTGTTGCCCTCTCTACTATCCAACAATTACCTTAAATGCGATATAATGGCATGCATTGTAATGGTATGCGTTGTAAAGGTATTATGCGATGTAATGGAATGCGTTCTAAAGGTAGTTTCTGAAATTTGCGATTTAATGGCATGCAATGTAAAAGAATGCATTGTAAAGGACGTTGCGATGTAAAAACTGCGTTGTAAAGGCATGCATTGTAAATGTATGCGTTGTAACATCATACATTCTTTCTAAACAAATTTATCCAGCAGGCTGGTTGTCTGAGATTCCAAACAATTAAAGACACCTTCTATTCCAAAAGTCAATCTGACTATGTTTAATAATTGGCAATTCCTAATGAATATATCCGAATCAGACATAAAAATATGATATGGAATGAATCCTGTAACTCAACACAATTCTCTGTTGAAGGATTAGCCTTATGGCCCAAATATTCTAATACATCCATGCAGCATTTTCTTTCCAACACTCCTGGACCTAAACTTAATCGTCCTGATCCCCGTTATAATACACAAACACCTGTAGTGGTTACCACATACAGTTATGCCCCAGATAGCTAGAACACTCTACTATCTTAGCTGTAAAAAACCCTTCTCCTCCACTAGTGAAAAAATTAAGTTTTCTGACTTTCTTTTAGGGCCATGTCCTTTAAGAAATAAAAGATTCCTTGCCCCAGGAATGTATTCCATATACAATGAATTAAAAAAAATATTCTGAAAAACAAGCTGCAGAAAGAATTAGGCAAATAGTTTAGGAAAACATACATTTTTTAAAGATATAGACAGTGGCATGCCTACCGTTTCTAAAGGAGTGTACACGCCATGTAACATTCTGTCCTCAGCCTTGGACCTAAAGAAAGGTGAGCTGAAACTGCTACAACATGGGCAGGCTCAGTTAAGAGCAATTGTTCAATTAAATTGGGCATTACAAACACTTAGATAAGGTTTGTGTCTTGGCCACTCCTTAACCCCCTGTGCTATGCCTTTTTTTGGCTATTTGGGGTAGTTGGTGCTTAGGCCCCTGTAACTTTTTGCCCACATAAGGTATCCACACCTTTTCTTCCAAAATCATGGGTATTCTAACGGTACCTAGTGATTGTGGATTCCCTTGGAGGGTACCCAGAATTTAGCCAAAATACAGCAACTTTTTGATATTCTTGGGAAAAATGGGAAAAAAGTGCTGCAAATAAAAACGTCTGTTTTTTTCCTGCAAATGGTATCACCAAAGAGTTTGTGGGGCTGAAATAACAATTTCCCCAGCTTTTAGGGACTTACAGACTTTTGTCAGAAAACCAACATTTTTTGCACAATTTTGGCATTTTACTAGGACATAGCCTATTTTTGCTATTTTTTGTGCTTTCAATCTTCTTCCAGTTAATGGTAAAAATGGGTATGAAAGCAATAATCTATTCTAGACAGCTATACATTTTGAAAAAGTAGACAAAATTCTGAATTCAGCAAGGGGTCATTTGTGTAGATCCTTTAAGGTTTTGTTATAGAAACTAACAGTTGAATATAGGAAAAATGTAAAATTAGTTGAAAAAAAGGCATTTGTGCCAATGTTTTCACCGGTAACTTCTTCTAATTAGGACAACTGTTTGAAAGCAATATACTGTTACATCCGCTGGACCTTTTTGGTTGTGGGGATATATAGGACTTGTAGGTTCACCAAGCACCTGACGAACCCAGAGCCAATAACTTAGCAGCGTCTTGCAATGTTTTTTTTTTATGTACCGGGTATATAGCAATTAATTTGGGGAAATATATACATGGAAAAATCGGTATGAAAGACACCTATGTATTTCTGAAATTGGAACAAAATATAGAGTTTAGAAACAGTAGATATTTTCACCTTTCCGAAATTGGGAGTACCCATACTAGCATGAGAATTATAAGTAATTTTTAAAAAAATGACTTCTTTTTTACACATTGTCTTTCATTTGGAAGGCAGAAATGCATCAAAAGTCAGTAGGTAATAACAGTTGCTCTACAATTCTGTGTTACCCTAAGGCTCCTGATAAAAATGGTACCTCGCTTGTGTGGGTAGGCCTAGTGCCCATGACAGGAAACGGCTCAAAACGCAACGTGGACACACTTTATTTTTACACAATGAAAACTGACCCTTTTTTTGCGAAGTGCCTAGCTATACATTTTCAACCCTAGCTCTGCTGGCACCTAGGGAAACCTAGCAAACCTATACAGTTTTAAAAACTAGACACACAGGGTAATCCAGGATGGGGTGACTTGACTGGCTTTCACCAGGTTCTGCTATCAAGAATCCCTTGCAAACCTAAATATTTGTCAATAAAACCAAATTTTCCTCACATTTCTGTGGTGGAAAGTTCTGTAATCTGAAAGTGACTACCTGTAGATTTTTAACCCTAGCTCTGCCGGCACCTAGGGAAACCTATCGAACCTATACGTTTGTGAAAACTAGACACCCAGATAAATCTAGGATGGGGTGACTTGACTGTCTCTCACCAGATATTGTTACCCAGAATCCCTTGCAGACCTAAGAATGTGTCTAAAAACACATTTTCCTCACATTTCTGTGGTGGAAAGTTCTGGAATCTGCCTGGATCCACAAATTTCCACCCACCCCGCGTTTCCCAAAGTCTTCTGAGAAAAATGGTACCTCACTTGTGTGGGTAGGCCTAGTTCCATGTAAGGAAACGGCCCAAAACGTAACATGGGCACACCCCATTTTCAGAGTGAAAACAGACCCTTTCTTGCAAAGTGCCTAGCTGTAGATTTTTAACCCTAGCTCTGCCGGCACCTAGGAAACCTATCAAACCTATACGTTTGTGAAAACTAGACACCCAGATAAATCCAGGATGGGGTGACTTGACTGGCTCTCACCAGATTTTGTTACCCAGAATCCCTTGCAAACCTAAGAATGTGTCTAAAAACACATTTTCCTCACATTTCAGTGGTGGAAAGTTCTGGAATCTGCGTGGATCCACACAATTTCACCCACCACGCATTCCCCAAAGTCTTCCAAGAAAAATGGCACTTCACTTGTGTGGGTAGGCCTAGTGCCCGTGACACGAAACGATCCAAATCACAACGTACACCCACCACATATTCAAAGTGAAAACTGACCCTTTTTTTAAAAAGTGCCTAGCTGTAGATTTTGTACTCTAGCTCTGCCGGCACCTAGGGAAACCTAGAAAACCTATACATGTTTCAAAACTAGATACCCAGGGAAATCCAGGATGGGGTGACTTGACTGCCTCTCACCAGATTCTGTTACCCGGAATCCCTTGCAAACCTAAAAATGTGTCCCCAAAAAAACAAATTTTCCTCACATTTCTGTGGTGGAAAGTTCTGTAATCTGTGTGGATCCACAAAATTCCACCCACCCAGCGTTCCCCAAAGTCTTCCAAGAAAAATAGTACCTCACTTGTGTGAGTCGGCCTAGTGTCCGCGACAGGAAAAAACCCAACACGCAACGTGGACACACCTCATTTTCACAGTGAAAACTGACCTTTTTTTGCAGAGGGCTAGCTGTAGATTTTGAACCCTATCTCTGCCGGCACCTAGGGAAACCTAGCAAACCTATATATTTATGAAAACTAGACACCTAGAGGAATCCAGGATGGGGTGATTTGACTGGCTCGCACCAGGTTCTGTTACCCAAAATCCCTTGCAAACCTAAAAATATGTCCAAAAAAACACATTTTCCTCATATTTCTGAGGTGCAAAGTTCTCGAATCAGCGTGGATCCACAAAATTTCACCCACTCCACGTTCCCCAAAGTCTTCCAAGAAAAATGGTACCTCACTTGTGTGGGTAGGCCTAGTGCCTGCGACAGGAAACGGCCCAAAACACAATGTAGACACACCCCATTTTCTCAGTGAAAACTGAGCTTTTTTTGCAAAGAGCTAGCTATAGAGTTTGAACCCTAGCTCTGTCGGTACCTAGGGAAACCTAGCAAACCTATACATTTTTTAAGCCTAGACACCCAGGGAAATCCAGAATGGGGTGACTTGTCTGGCTCTCACTAGGTTCTGTAACCCTGAATCCGTTGCAAGCCTCAAAACTTGTCCCAAAAAAAACACATTTTCCTCACATTTCTGTGGTGGAAAGTTCTGGAATCTGTGTGGAGCCACAAAATTCCACCCACCCCCAAAGTCTTCCAAGAAAAATTGTACCTCACTTGTGTCTGTGGGTCAATTACCTGCGACAGGCAAGGACCCAAATCCTATTGAGGCCACATCAGAATTACCTATCACAAAACAACCTGGATTTGCATGGAGGTTCCCATGACTTAGTTGGCCCGAGGCTCGGCGGCCATCTAGGCAAACCTACCAAACCCACACATTTCACAAAACTAGACACCCCGGGGAGTCCAGCAAGGTTTGGTTTGTGTGGGCCCCCTAGCATTTCCCTACCCAGAATCCCCTGCAAACCTCAAATTTTGTTGGAAAAATATATTTTTCTCACATTTCTGTGTGGGAAATCTGTATGATCATGGGCTGACACAAATTTCCTACCACCCAGCGTTCCCCCAGGTCTCCTGATAAAAATGGTACCTCACTTGTGTGGGTAGGCATAGTGGCTGCAACAGGAAATGGCCCAAATCCTCCTGTGGAGACTTCAAAATGACCTATAACAAAACTACCTGGTTTTGGTGGGGGAGGGGCACCTGGTTTTTTGGCCCCGGGCTCACCGCCATCTAGGGAAACATACTAAACCCACACATTTCTCAAAACTAGACCCCCGGGGGAGTTTAATAAGGTACAGCTTGCCTGCATCCCCCAACGTGTCTCTACCCAGAATCCCCTGCAAACCTCAAATTTAGCTGAAAAAGACACATTTTCTACATATTTTTATGTGGTATCACTGTGCTGGCACAAGTGTCCTACCCCACAGCTATCTCCTTAGCATCCTGAGTAAAATGATACCTCACTTGTGTGGGTATCCAATGCAGAATTGGCAAAAACATTTTTTTTTAAATGTCGCGCTTAGAATTCCCAGGGCCAAAAACCCAGATGACCCCCCTTGCAAAACCAGGTTGTTTGTGATAAGTAATTTTGATGTCTCCTCAATACGTTTTGGGCCCTTGCCTGTCGTGGGTACTTGACCCACCCATGTATGTGAGGTATAATTTTTATCAGAAGACCTGGGGGAACGCTGGGTGGTAGGAAATTTGTGGATCCATGTAGATTTCAGAACTTTCCCAAACAGACAATTGAGATAAAAGTATTTTCTTCAGCTAAATTTGAGGTTTGCCAGTGATTCTGAGTAGGAAGACGTTGGGGGACCCACGCAAGCTATACCTCTCTGTACTCCCCCGGGTGATTAGTTTTCAGAAGTGTGTGAGTTTGGTAGGTTGCCCAAGATGGTCACTTACCCCGGGGCCAAAAACCCAGGTGACTCCCCTTGCAAAACCATGTTGTTTTGTGGTAGGTCATTTTGATGTCTCCTCAATACGTTTTGGGCCCTTGCCTGTCGTCGGTACTTGACCCACCCACACAAGTGAGGTACCACAATGGGTGGTAGGAAATTTGTGTCAGCCTGGTGATCCCACAACCTTCCCACACTGAAATTTGAGAAAAAAGTGATTTTATTAATCAAACTTTAAGGGTTGCAGGAGATTCTTGTTAAAAAGCTTTTGGCGATCAACGCAATTCGTACCTTCCTGGGCTCCCCCGGGTCTCTAGTTTTCAGAAATGTGTGGGTTTGGTAGTTTTCCCTAGATGGCTGCCAAGCCCGGGACCAAAAACTCATGTGACCCCCCATTGCAGAGTCAGATCATTTACGGATACATAGGGGGCATCTGCGTTTTTGGTCCTGGGGTCGGCAGCGTTCTCCTTAGTGTCCTGAGTAAAATGATACCTCACTTGTGTGGGTGTCTAATGTAGAATTGTCTCAAAACATATTATTTTTAAAAATTAAGCGCTTGAAATTCTCGCTTTTAAAACCTTAATCCCTATATTTTGGGCTCTACCCAGTCACAGGCCCTTGCCTCACCCACACAAGTGAGGTATTGTTTTACTCGGGAGACTGAGGGGAACGCTGTAGGGTAGGACATTTGTGCCGCCATGGTGATTCCACCAAATAATATGTAGAAAAAAAAGTTTTCAGCTAAATTTGAGGTTTGCAGGGCATTCTGGGTGGGAAAACTTTGGGAGATCCAAGCAAGCCATACCTTGCAAAACCAGGTTGTTGTGTGATAGGTAATTTTGATGTTGCCTCAATACTTTTTGGGCCCTTGCCTGTCGCAGGTACTTGACCCACCCATGCAAGTGAGGTATCATTTTTATTGAGAGACCTGGGGGAACACTGGGTAGTAGGAAATATGTGGATCCACATAGATTCCAGAACTTTCCTACCCAGAAATTTGAGAAAAAGGTGGTTTTTAAACTAAATTTGAGGTTTGCAGGGGATTCTGGGTAGGAAAATGTTGGGGGACCCACACAAGTCATACCTTGCTGGACTCCCCCGGGTGTTTAGTTTTTAGAAATGTGTGGGTTTGGTAGATTTCCCAAGATGACCGCCGACGCTGGATCTAAGCAGATTCTAGAACTTTCTACCACAGAAATGTGAGGAAAATGTGTTTTGACAAAGTTTGTAAAGTGTGCAAGGGATTCCTGGTGAGAGCCAGACAAGTTCCCCCATCCTGGATTTCTCTGGGTATCTAGTTTTTACAAATGTATAGCTTTGCTAGGTTTCCCTAGGTGCTGGCAGAACTATGGTTCAAAATCTATTGCTAGGCACTTAGCAAACAAAGGGTCAGTTTTCACTGTAAAAATGTGGTGAGTCCATGTTGAGGTTTGAGCCGTTTCCCGTCGCGAGCACTATGCCTACCCACACAAGGGAGGTATCATTTTAATCAGAAGAGAAGACTTTGGGGAATGCTGGGTAGGTGGAAGTTTGTGGATCTGCACAGATTCCAGAACTTTCCATCACAGAAATGTGAGAAAATATGTTTTTGTTTTACAAAGTTTTAGGTTTGCAAGGGATTCTGGGTAACAGAACTGAGTGAGAGCCATGCAAGTCACCACATTCTTGATTTCCCTGGGTGTCAAGTTTTAAAAAATGCATAGGTTTGCTAGGTTTCCTTTGGTGCCAGCTGCGCTAAGACCCAAAATCCAGAGGTAGGAAAATTCTGCAAAAAGGTTTGTGGCTTATGGACTTTCTGCCACCCTGAGGAGGGGGGAATATGGGGGCTATTGCCCAGATATGCCCCCAAGGGGGGCAGAAAGACTGTGGCTATTTTGTTTGGATGGGGGGAGACATTGGGATGCACATTCTGGCAGCCCCACCCCTATGTATAAACAAAGGCAGCATGGGCTCTCTGCGCTCCCTGGGGGCAGATCAGGGGCAACTGCCCCCATCTGCCTCCTGGGGGGGACAGAAAGACAGTGGAATACTTTTTTGGGGGATGGGGGCATTGGCATTCCCATTCTGGGCAGCCGACACCTCTGAACTATAAAAAACATTTACTCCTGGTGCCTAGTGGGCTTTCTGACCCCGACGGGGCAGATAAGGGGCTATTGCCCCCATGTGCCTCTGGGGCGGGAAGAAAGAATGTGGTCAGTTTTGGGGGATGGGGGCATTGGCATGCCTATTCTGGGCAGGACCCACCCCTACGTATAATGGAAAGAAATCCTTGTGGCGTAGTGGGCTTTCTGCCCTGCCCTCCCCGGGTGGGGGGGGGGGGGGAGGGGGCAGATCACGGGCTTCTGTCCCCATCTACCTCCTGAGGGGGACAGAAAGACTGTGGCATTTTTGGGGGGCTGGGGGCCCGTGCCCATGCCCATTCTAAGCACCTCCCGCCCCGAACTTTTGAAAAAATAAAAATCTCTGGTGCCTAGTGAGCATTCTGCCCCCCCTGGACTGTAGCATTTTTCTTTGGGTGGGAGTATTTGCATGCTTATTCTGGGCATCCCCCACCCCTACGTATATATAAAATAAAAATCCCTGGGCCGATCAGGGGCTATAGTCCCCATCTGCCTCCTGGGGAGGAAGAAAGTCGTATTCCTTCTTTGAGGGGTAGAGCTGGGGCTTTGGCATGCCCATTCTGGGCAGTCCTCACCCCTGGCATATAAAAAAAAGCATGGTATCTAGGGTGCTTTCTGCACCCCGGGGGGCAGTTTGAGGGCTATTGCCCCATCTGCCTCCCAGGAGAGGCAGAAAGCCTGTACCATTTTTTTTTGGGTGGGGGTATTTGGGTTTGGGCAGCACCAACCCCTATGTATATATTTAAAAAATCCCTGAGGCCTAGTGGGCTTTCTGACCCCTGGGGGGCAGTTTAGGGGATATTGCCCCCATCTGCCTTGTGGGGGGGCATAAAGTCCTATTCTTTATTTGGGGGGAGTTAGGGTAGGAGCTTTGGCATGCCCATTCTAGGCAGCCCCCACCCCTGGTATAGAAAAAAATATCCCTGGCGTCTAGGTTTTTTTTTGCCTCCCGGGGGCAGATTGGAGGCTACTGCCCCCATATGCCCCCCAGAGAAGCAGAAAGGCTGTTTGGGGAATTTAAATGGGGGGAAGCAAATGCTGTTGCCCAAAGGGGCCGCTCCCCCCTCCCTGGTGGCTAGTGGGTGGATCCCTGCTTGGGGATCGCCCTCCTGGGGTAATCCTCAAACAGGGATCCACTAGGGAAGGGTACCTTTGGAAAGGAGAGATTCTACCCTTTTCAACGATACCTCTCCCAAGTGTTTGGGTGCTCGGGGGACAGCTGAGATAGCCCCAGAAGCACTGAAACATTCAATTTTCAATCTAATGACGACAACGCGCCATGCGCGCGATCGTCATTAGAGTGAAAATGTTCCAGGGCCTCAGGAGGTTGGGGAAGCTCTTCCCCACCTCCCGAGGCCCCCCAAAAAAATGAAAATCCCTCTGCTGTTTGCAGCAGAGGGATTTCGTGCCCCTGTCCTCATGACGGAATGGTTCTGTCATGAGCAGCGAAGAGGTTAATGAAACAGCTTTATTTGAACTCGACAATCACTCAGAAAACAATGGCTAAGAAAGAATTTACATACACTCTATTAACTCTATTGAGGACTTTCTGTCCGTGAACACCACTTCCACCCCATCATCAACAATATTTTGTGAGGCACTGAAGGCAACTATATGGGGATATATTACCTCCATAACTATCAGACACCATAATGATGAGGAAGGTGACCTTAGTGAGCTGACTACAGAGCTCTTGATTCTGGAGGCAACACCACATCACTGCAGGATGGATGAACTGCACCACCATACAGAGGCTGTTAGAAATACTGCTATTGAAGGGCAAGAGAAATTGGGTCACCGACCAACACCTCCTGTACGATATGAGTACAAAAAATTAAGCTCTTTGACTGGTTTGCACTCCATGGCCAGGAACTCAGGGTGGTAGTGGGAATCCGAGACCCCTCAGGCAATGTGGTGACTGAGGGTCTCATTTACAAGTTTTTTGACACAAGGCAGCACTGCACACTACATTGCTGTGTTACCCTGTGTCAAAGGAAAATTGCAGGAAGGCCCCCTATCTATGTGATACAGCGCATTCCTGTCCTCTTCCACTGCGCTGACACACAAATGGCTGGATTGCGCCAACGCAGACACCCTTGCTTCATGGTGCAAGGGTGTCTGTGTTGTAGGAATGATTGTTGCAGGAAGCGACATCTACATGCACAAAAACATCATTGGAGGCATTTTGCTCTTTCTATTTGTGCTGCACAATAGAAAGAGGAAACAAGGAGGAGAAAAAAAGTTATTTCTCACTACGTCACCCGTGGGATGCATTCCCAGAGTTAGGCTATGTTACAAATCTGGGAATCTGTCAAAACCCATAGGCGTTACGGGGGAACACCCACCGCAACGCCCATGGCACACCTCTCCGACGCAGTGTGAGGCAAAGCAGTGACTGTGCTGCGTAACCTGCCTCCACCTAATGCCGCCAATACTTTATAAAAATTTGAACCATTCTCTTTGGAACAGTTTCAGAATATGATGGTTCATGTGAAATCTGGAACGCCTGTGGAGTTATGTTCTCCCAGGAATATTTTGTGCCTGGCCCACACTATTGCCCCTTCAGTGATGTGTCTTTATAATTCATCATTTCCTTCAGCCAAATGTCCGGCAGAATGGAAGCCCACTCAAGTGACTTCTATCCTAAAGAAACCTGCTGCATCCTTTCTAATCACCTTCCTATTTCTTTGCATTCTGTACTAGGAATAGCGTTTGAAAGTCACATAAATAAACAATTACCTGCCTTCCAGGAGGTCTACAAGATCATGGACCGCTCACAATCAGGTTTCCGAGCATTACATAGTATGGAGACCGCACTAGTAGCAGTCTCCTCTGACCTTCTGAACGTGAAGAAAAACCTCTCTTAAATAAGCATTAGTGGGTGAACATCGGATAAGAAATAGCTCAAAGGGCTGACTGTCATAGTAATTACTGTTGGGAGGGTATTGGAGGGAGACATAGGGTAAATGGCAGAAAGAGGAAATCAAGAAGGAACACCAGAGGATCAGGGGGTTTACATGCTGCAAGTGATAAAACAAAGTTCAGACTAGAATGATATAGGTTTAGGCCCCTGAATAGGCTGCAACTACCAGGGGATGCCACTTGCCAGCAAAGGTTGATGTTAGAATAGAGGGTTTCTTGTTGTCGGAGTATACACCCTGTGCAAGCATGAACCACCGCTCTAGTCAGGGTAAACGTAGAACACACTGAACGTTTATCTGTGCTCACGCTCTATTTGTTTGGCACCGAGCAGTCAGGCTAAACTAAAGAGGCAATTTTGTAAAGTATTTGTGAACACACACACAGTAACACAGTGAAAACACCACAAAAGTGCTCCACACCAGTTTAGACAAATAGTAAAGTTTCATCTGATTAAAACAAGATCAAAACGACAACTATCCAACATAAACAAGTCAAGATAGAAATTTTGCAAGCTTAAATAAAATTGTAGAGCCCGATTCACAAAAGTAATCTGAGACAAAATCTTAACTTTATGACTTTCGGTATTCACAAAAGGCATTTAGGAGCAGTAAAGTTAGGATTCCTAACTTTACTACTCCTAAATGCCTTTTGTGAATACCGAAAGTCATAAAGTTAGGATTTTATCTCAGTTTAGGAGTAGTAAAGTTAGGAATCCTAACTTTACTACTTCTGAATGCCTTTTGTGAATACCGAAAGTCGTAAAGTTAGGATTTTGTCTCAGATTACTTTTTTGAATCGGGCCCATAGTGTTTGGAAAACTATAGTTCCAACTGGGACTACCTGGTTGCATCTGACTGGGACAAATCCACAAGTTCAGTCCTACCACGATGGAGCGCTGGCCCGATACAGGAGTCACGCAGACTCCGCTTGGATGTGTTGGAAATCAATCACAATGCAAGGTGCAGAGGAGGTGACTCGTGGCAAAGGCAGATGATGTGTCAGTTCCTGAAGGCGGGGCAGGGTTGTTGAAATGCTGGTGTTCGGGATCATGCGTTGCACAAAGAAGGTGATGCTTCACTGTAACAAGTGAAGTGTTGGTTCCTGGAGGCGGTGCAGAATCATTGAGTCGCTAATGCCCGAGGACGTTGTGTTGCGCAGAGGATGTGATGCCTCAGTTACAGGTGTGAGACCTCAGTTTCAGAAGTCATTGTGGTGTCAATGATGCGTCAATTTCACAGTGCAATGCATTGATTCCATGGCATTGATGTCAAACCACTGGGCCACAGGCACTGCATCAGAATCAGAGTGGTGCGTCACGTTCTTCGGTGAAGTGGATCTCAAGACTCGCGCAGTATTGATTCTTCTGAGGTGCTGTGGCAAAGTTGGGGTTTGTGTTGTAAGTCAGAGTTGTTGCGTCGCACACTCAGCGAACAGGGACCATGTCTTAGATGCAGGCAGCGGTGATGCATCGATTTCACAGAGATACACCAGTTCCGAAGTGAAACTTGTAGTTGATGTGTTGGTTTCTTTTTGAAGCACAAAAACTCACCTGCAAAGACCCAGAACTGGATTTGGCACCACCTGGCAGAGTAGGGCTCTGACCAGAAGAGCCCAGGGACTGCAGATGAAATCTTTTATAGCCTTTTGACTTTCAACAGGAGGCAAGCCTAAATCAATCCCTTGGAGAAACTTTAGAAAGCAGGATGTTCAGAGCAAAGTCCAGTCCTCTCACTCCCAGGACAGAAGCAGCTGGGCCAACACAGCAAAGCAACCAGCAAAGTGTCAGGTCCTCCTAGCAGAACAACAGCTCGTCTTTCTGGTAGAATGTCCTCAATCCAGAAGTGTTCTGAGTATATGGTGTCTGAGGTTCAGTACTTATACCCGTTTTAGCCTTTGAAATACGGAGACTTCAAAGAAAGGTCTGTAACGTGCACAGGACCCAACCCTTTCTGGCCCTGTCTCCAGACACTCTACAGGAGGGTAGGCAGCTCTTTTTGTGGAGACAGGCACAGCCCTTTTCAGGTTTAGGTGCCAGCTCCTCCCACCACTGTAGCTCAGGAAGACCCATCAGCCTGGTTATGGGCCATCAGGATGTGCAGGGCACACCTCAGCTCCCTATGTGTGATTATCTAGAGTGAATACACAAAGCCCAGCTGTCATCCTGACAAAGACATGTATTCATAGACAGGCAGAAGCACAGAATCATCAAAGTAAGAACATGGCAACTTTCTAAAAGCAACATTTTCAGACCTTCAATTTAAAAACCACCTTTACCAAAAGATGTGTTCTTAAATAGTGAGTCCAGAGACACCAAGCTCCAATTGTCTACCTGACTCCAATGGGAAATTATACTTAAAAGATGCTTCAACCTCCCTCATGTTAACCTATTGGGGAGATAGATAGCTTCATAATTTGGTATTGGTGTATCTGTAAGATCAATGCTGGGCTTTGTTATGGGGTTGGGTGCCACAAGACAATCATAAAGCTCTCCCTCTTCACTAGTCAGCAGTAAAGATGAAGAGTTCAGAGTTGGAAAGCAGACTAGGGTGATTTATAGGTCAAAAGAATCTCATATCTGAAAAATGTGGCAGTGGAAAGATGTTGGGTTTATGTAGTGAGGAAAAGAGCACAACAGATTGAGTAACAGCCACAGTCAAGGTAGAACTCAATATTAAGTTTTCAGAGGCTTCAACAAGTTGGGAAGCTGTTGCTACGGAGCAGAGACACGGAGGGCGTCCTACCACTGTGGGATCTATAAAAGAGGAATAGTATGCTATGGGCTTTTTCTGATCAGCATGATCCTTCACCAGAACTCCAGGGGAAAATCCATCCTGTTCACTGCAGCACAGTGTAAACAGATTTGCATAATCCAGAAGCCCCTCACTGGCACAGAGGGAAGCTGTTGGTTTAACTTCGTTAGACCATTGCAAAGGTTTAGGGAGTCCTTTTCAACATCATTTTTCAACGGTTTTTCCATAGTGGTTTACCCAAGAATCTACTGTTTACAATAAAAGTCACATCCAAGACAGTTTGTGTGTTGGAGATGGTAATCTGATGTGGTATCTTGAGATAGTCAGCATTGTTCTTGCATTGGTCTAATGCAGAGGTCTTCAAACTTTTGTAGGTTGAGCCCCCCCAGCGGATTCTTTTTTACATGTCGGGTCCACCCACAACCTGAAAAATTTCTGGAATCTCCTACATCACATAATCGACCGCCACCCTCATATCCCGGGCAATATTCAGTAAATAATATCCAACACAATAAGTGTGTTTAGTTAACTGCAGGTTTATGAGTAGTTGTGGTTAAATGACAGAGGCTTATTACACAACTCAAAACTCAATCTTCCAGCAGGTGCATTAGTCACCAGACCCTGGTGTACCACACCTGAATATAAGCGATGCCGCTTTTATTGTTGCCTAAAAAATGCTGGATATACAAGGAACTTTGCAGTGTCAGGCCCCAGTAACAAACCCACCCCCACTTTTCCAGCCTCCCAGGGAACCGCCTGATACCCGGTGCGGCCAGTCAGCCTTGCTACCATCCTCCAATGCTGCCCCTCATCTTCGCATAGACCGTCCCTCAAGTTTTTTTTTATTTCTTTTATAGTGCTACTCATCCCAAGTATTTACAGCAGGGTGTCGGAGTGCTTTACATCACACACATTATATAAAGACAATGACTCATATAAATGTGAAAGTCAATGGTCTGAAGATAATGGAGCTATAAGGTGTGGCACCGCGGCTAGGACGACTGACTCCGGAATCTGGGGATCATGGTTCGATCCCCAGCACCGGCGGCAGATTAGCCCAGCACCATGTGACTCTGGGCAATAGTCATAGTCAAAATCTTTATTCGGTTATTAATACAGAAACAACCATAAAAGCACAATTTAATAAAAACACGAATAAAAACAGATATCTAAAAGCCACATATACATAATTTATAATCACCAATTAATCAGGTACAGCAATGACAACAGTTCTAAGTATTTAACCCTCCATGCTATTTCTAAATTTTATGGCCATTTTTAAAAAACCTATTACAAATAAAGTGCATTCGTGAGTTAGCAGCTGTAAATAACAAAGTGCAGATCTAACCTGGTTAAAATTCAGTTTTTTAAGAAGAGGCTTAAGATAAAATCTCCGAGGTATATCATAAAAGGGACAAATAAATAAAAAGTACACCAGATCCTGCGGAGACACATTGTCGCAGCCGCAGGGTGGTAGCACTTGACCTCGGTGGCTGTCTTTTGGAACAGCTAACAATAGGTGGAAAAGGTCCAGACGGAACCTAGTTAACAAGAAACGGTCATAGCCCGACATTGGCCAGGACAGATAGGGTTCCATACTTGGTGTGGATTTCCGAACAACGTAATACCGGACACTGCATTTATTTAATTCCACCTCCTCACGATACAAGTACTGTGAGAGGGGAAAAATGTTCCTTACGAACTCTACATCAGCTGTAATGATAGAGTCGGGGTTTAGAAAGAGCTCTGGGCGGCCCAATCTGGAGAAGCAAACTTTTAAATAATTTAACCACGGGATTTTAAGCATATTATCCCAACATAAGGCTTCTCTCAGGAGTTGGTGATTTAAAGGCAGGTCTTTGTTTAGCCAACATTTCAGCCAGCAAATTAGTGGTCTTAGTGCAACGGTATCGCTTAGAAAGGGAATACCTAATTCTTCATGCACTATAAAGCTGGCTCACTGCATCCCCACTACCCGAGGCAGGTTCATGTATTTCATTGTTCAGTTTTGCTGGCAGATGTACTCATTCATTCACTGAGTGGTTGTGCTTCAGGCCATGATAGGTTGTCAGTCAGCCTGTATGGACGCTTTCTTCTTTTGACCACCACCTTAAGAGGTGAAATGATTAACTCACTCAACAAGCAGGCATCAAAATGTCCTTTAGCAGACCTTTGGCCATTTCCTTCCTCATTTTCTTTCTAACTATATCTTGCAAATCCTTTGCCCACCTCAGTTTTTCGCCCCAATGCTTTCATGAACACACTTAAGAAGTTAGCTAAACTCCAATGCTCCCATTCTTATCCAGCAAATGGAACAGTTCCTACCTACATTATACATCTAGACTAAGCAGCTTAACTTCACCAAGCCAGGGGGGCGAAACAGGCCCTTGCAACTATTGTAGTGCAAGGGCCCCCTCATCCTTTCAGGTGGTGCCCCAATCAGCCCAAGACCAATAAGCATATGTGAAACTCTGGGCCCTCTCTACACATTCTGCAGAGGGGGGCATCTTTTTGTGTTATGCCACTTCACCAAGCACATAGAAACGGGGACAGTCATTTCAGCTGCAGTGGGAATCAGGGAGTCACCTCTGCCATGAAACGGAATACAAAGTAACAGACAGTCCACTGTAGACTGTTCGTTTGCTTTCGGTTTTCATAGCAGAGGAGACTCCCTGCCTCCCACTGCAGCTGAGCCATTTCAGCTCCAGCAATTAACCTACTCCTGGGAAGGGTAGCTCTTTCCAGAAGGGAGGCAAACTTTCCCTTGAAATTAAAAAAGCATGGGCATATCGTGACCCATCCATTTCCCCTCCAACCCTCTGTGATCGCCAAACCCCCACCGTGTACCCCCACTCCCCTCCCCCCACAGACTAGCGACATGGGAAACGATGGTAAGAGTTTAGGATGGGGTGCGCGCCCCACAGATTGAAGAACACTGGTCTAATGTAACAGAGACAAACATAAGGTTATCAATGTACTGAACCGAACCAGAGTTCACTGGAAAGGCTAAGGTGTCCACAGCTTTCTTTAAAGCTTGGCAAAACATCGCAGAAGACTCTGTAAAGCCATGAAAGAGCCTCCACCACAGCAGCTGAGATCTTCCAAATTAGAACTTGGAGATAAACTGACTAGGAATGACAGGAAAGGTGCGAATATTGAACACACATAAGAGAACGTCTGGTTAACAGAGGGGTATTATTGCACATGAGAAAATTCTTTCTTCAGGACAAGAACCTTTACCCACGCAAGGGTGGCATGCTTCATCTTTTGGTTCCCTCTGCATACCAGGACCAAATGGTACCTGTTATGGGCTATAACTCTCCAACGGAGAGGAGTGGAGTTATTTTCAGTTTTAGATGAGTGCTACGTATGGGTTAGAGGCAGAGTGATATGTATAATGTGGTGAGTATAAATAATGTCCTGGTAGGCTGAATGTAAATTTTATTCTGGGGCACCCAGTGGATAGGATTAAAAGAATCTGCCCCTTCATGATAACAGCAGCACGCTTCTCAACTTTTGAGCAAAACTGGCCAAACCAAGATGGCTACCGTGATCACGGCAAACCAATCATCGGCTTCCTTCACTCAGATGCCTATCTCGTGCTTTATTTTCATTAAACTGCCACGCTACCAACCTCAGACTGCAGCACGAGTCCTGAATTGAGCGCCTCTCTTCCAGGCTCACGCTGAATCATGTGCTCAGCCAACTATAAGGCCGATTTCACAGAATGTAAATGTAAATGTATAGGCATTTATATAGCGCACTACTTACCCGGAGGGTCCCAAGGCGCTTCGACCGCTGCGAAACCCTTCCTGGCTTCCCTGAGAGATGGTCCCTTAATGGGTATCTCCAGGGTGAGACCAGGCATCCCCGGCAGTCTGGTGGGGCCGTTAGTGAAGATGAGGCAAGCTAATGCCCAGAGTTGCCGAGTGTGATCGCTGATCAGAGTGGGCACCGAGGCGAGAGAATTATCGAGTCCGCTGACCCTGGTCCAGAAACCTGCCGCGCCGGGAATCGAACCCTGGTCCCGGGCCGTCCTCTGCTCTCGGGTCTGCTGCCTCTAACCAGTGAGCCACACTTCTTCACTGAACACTTGAACTAATGTTTTCCTTACTCCCAAATGCTGCATAATTTAACAATTGCTTTATCCGAACATTTCTCATACAAAAATTATTTCTCACAAACATGACGCTCGGATATCATTGCTTACAACTACTAACCGATACTATAAAGACCCAATAATCATTTTTCAATTAAAAAACACACAGCTTCTAAAAATTAGAAGCCTCCAATCATTCCCAAATACTCTCACACTATGAAAGTACCAAAGACATACATAACAAAAGAAACTTATCTAAACAGGAGCAGCATTTAAAAGAGGAGGAGAGTTCTATGCTAGAGACTTTTAGTGTTTATTATGATTCCAGTTCTGGATTTTTTTCTTGGTTGGAAAGTTCCCTTCAGGATCCCTGAAGCCTTTGTTCACAGCCAGAGCTGTGAACAAAGATACATTGGAATGTTGGAGCTCCGGGCTTACACCAGCCATTATAAGCCTGGAGCACTCCATTGTTTTCAATGGAGCCTCAACGTTCCAATGTTCTAATATTTCTTATATGGGTTTCTTCTTCCTTTCCTTCCTCCTTTTTTCCTCTGGTTTTTCTCTTTTCTCACATTTATTGTTACTGACTGTTTTCTAATTTGACATTGATAACTTGAAACGTTGTCAGGACAAAATACTGATTGCCCCTGGTTCAGGTGTACAGGGCGCCCCTGTTGTTGTTAATGATTTAAATTTAATGGGGTTATTCACTGAGAGACAGTAAAGTTCCTTAATGAAGGCTGAAACCGGACTGAATTTGAAGAGATCAAAAATATGCCTAGCAGCTTCATTCTGCATGCTTTGGAGTATTTGGAGCTTAAGAAAAAGTCCATTACAGTAATCCAGCTATGTCAGTATTAATAAGGAAATTACTGTTTTTCTGGAAGTGGGTGGAAGATACGACAGAATCTTCCTGATGATTCTCAATGTGTTAAAGCAGGATGGGACAATTGAAAGAATATGCTTATTAAAGTTCAGTTTGTCATCCATGGTTATGCCTAAGTTATTTTTTTTTGGAGGGGGACTGGTGTTGGGAGAGTTCCCAACTCTGCTGGCCAGCATGCTGAGCTCCAAAACTGAGGTTTATTACCAAAATGTAACACCTCTGTTTTCTCCGAGTTTAATTTAAGGCAATGCTTTCCCATCCAGTCACTAACAGCTCTCATGTAGTTGTGAAACAGAGAGATAGTGGCTTCTATATTATTGGAGGCCGACACCATTATTTGATAATCGTCTGCATAAGATGTAGGGGAAAATCCAAAAGATCTAATCAGGGAGGTCAATTCTGAAACATGAACATTGAAGAGCAGAGGGCATAGGGAGGATCCCTGAGGGACCTGACATGGAGGAGAGAAGGAGTTGGATGAAAAATTTCTCCAACATTACTGAATGACTTCTGTCTGTTAGGAATGATTGGAGTAGAGCAAGAGCTTTATCAGCGATGCCCCATTTTTCGAGACGGCCGACAAGAGTGACATGATCGACCATATCGAAGGCCGCTGAGAAGTCAAGGAGAATAAGTGCTGCGGAGCCTCCTTTGTCCAAGATAGTTCTTAATTCATCTGTGTCTTTTATTAATGCCGTCTCAGTACTGTGTTCGGCCCTAAAGCCGAATTGGGAAGGATCAAACAGACAATTTTCCTGAATAAACTGTGTTAATTGAGTGTTAATCAGTTTTTCCACTATTTTTGCTGGGAATGGTAACCTAGAAATCAGACAGTAATTTGCTGGATTAACTGGGTCTAAATTGGGTTTCTTAAGGAGTGGCAAGATAGAGGCTGTTTTTCACAGATCAGCAAAGGTACCGGTGCTGAACATCCCGTTAAAGATTTTGGCTAGAAATTAAGCAATCAGAGCCGGAATCTGTTTAAATATGGAGGGGGGCAAGGGTGATCTTGACTTTGTAGAATTAGCTTATTTAAGACCACCTGAAGTAGTTGTAGATGAAAATTGGTTGAAGAAGCCAGATGGGGGACTCAAACTGATTGAAGCTTTGGCTGTCGTGGGACTAACGCTAAGGTCGATGTCACTGGAGGCAGAGAACTGGTTGTAGATTTGTTCAACTTTATTATAAAAATGAAAAGCTATTTCCTCACAACAAGATTGACTGATGTTGCTACCTTCAGTCTTAGGGACTTTAGTAAGTTTGTTTATAACCTGAAAGAGTTCTCTGGCAGAGTTCTTGGATGCTTCTATTTGTTGCGTAAAAAAGGATGATTTTTCCTCGGTGATGGCAACTTTATAGTTGGCTAGGGAATTGTTATAAATTAGATTGTCAGAAAGGTTGTAGTTTGATCTCTATATTCTTTCCAGTTTTTTATATTTCTGTTTTTGAAGATAAAGAGCATCTGCATACCAAGATGCGGATTGTTTAAGTTTGTGTATGCTACCGCATTTGTTTTGGGACTGCTTTAGAGATGTAGGTGTTACTATGAAATTGTGTTTCTATTTCATGATTTTGACATTCTCCCGCATTGTGTTGCCAATAATCCGAAGTCTGAATATATGCCCTGCTATTTGGTTCTACTACTACAAAGACTGAGAACTAAGAGAAACCCTAATAAATAGATACTTCCCTAGAAAAGTATCTACTTTCACCAAACTGCAATCCCTAAGATCATCCATGTGAGCCACAACTAATATATTACCTAAAGATGGTAGTGTTCAGCTTTGTGTATGGTGCTAGCTAAGCATAATATCAATAAATTATGCATAAACATAACAAAAAATATCTTAATTAGGTTAATGGAATCATTTATTTGCATGCTTTGTAATCATCTCACTTATTGCAGCTGCTTGTGAATGAGGCTTTCAAAGGATCACACCCTATGTCTCAACAAGTGTTGTCAGATAATACATTGACATTTCTACTGCAGATCTCCTATTGTAAGTAGGGGCATACTTGAATATGAAGGGGAAGGAAATTGCACCTGACAGTGGGTATTTAAGTTCCAGATGTAGATTGCTTATTGTTTGTGATTACCAAATAGTGAATTTATCCGATTCTCTAATTGGTAATCGCAAACACCAATATACAAACGAGTCTTAGACACATTTAGCGATTCTCAGTGGGTTGCAAGTAGACCTGCCTTATTAATAATTATGAGGTAGATCTCAGTTTACGACCACTTGGGAATTGCAAAAATAACAGGGATGGTGGCCAGCAGACCACCATGTTTGAGATTGTTTTCCAATAAACCACATTTTTTGGTATTAGGAAGGGACACACTAAACACATCCCTTACTAATACCGAAACACAAGCCCAATTTGCGATTCAGTTATAGATTACTTAATTTAAAATTGGGCCTTAGTACATTAAAAAATATTATTTGGAGGTCGCAAATGCCCCTATTCTTTAATTGGGGACGTTTGCGACCTCACAAAAGCTTTGTACATCTGGCCCTAAGTGGTTAAACAGCAAGCTCTTCTGTTGAAAGGTACATTGTAATACCCAAGGTTAACTTGAAAAGGATGTAAGATCGTATGTGAGAGACTTATACAAAACTGACATGGCCATTCCTGTCCTACATGGCTCCTGCCCTACACAAAGAATGAGCATACATTTGCCCTTCTAGGGAAAGTGACCACCTCCGGCATATAATTGCTTGGATCGAAGCAGCTACTATTGGTGATCCAAAGGCCAACACATTGCAGGATGAATAACTAGACCAGTGTTCTTCTTTGGCTTAGAGCACATTGTCTGAATTATTGAATATTTTTGAGTGAAAAAACTGACGCTGTCAGTCCACACCATGAGAAACTCGTACAGTTAAATCAGGGCAGGTGTTGTACTTACTCTTGTTAAATGTTGTATTTACTCTTGTTAATGTGACTAACTGAAGTCAACTTACAGTATTTACCTTTCTCCTGTCATTAGAGTTCTCTTGAGTTCTGCCGGAGTCCAGACATCTAATTGTTTGAAACGCAACTAACCACTGCATTAAGGGCAGAACATTCTGCAAAATCTAGACTCCTTAATAATTTGGCCGCAAGATAAGACCAACCAGTGCCCATGGGCATGTTCCTGACCCCTAATACTTAACATATTGGGAATGGTCCATCAATATTCCAATCAGTTATGGGCACATTTAAACTGAATCTCCCACACAGCCAGCCACATTTGACTCCAACAATTGACTTTAAATATATAAAACTGCAGCATTGCGCTGATTCAAAATTGACAAAACCAGAGCACACAAGAGAAGTTGAAGACTCTGCTGAGACCACTACCATCTTGTGCAAATGCAAGATTTGAGTGACATTGGTGTGACACAATTTACAACAGCAACAAACAGGATATAGATACCAAGCTACGGTTCACCTAACATAACCCGCTGCAGAACAATGTTCACAAGTTTTGCGATGAGCCACTGTCCAATACTGCCTACTGAATCTGACAAAAAAAAATCAAACCCCATGAAAAAGTCTGAGCTTGTAGGGGAACATTCATCACCCACCTCAACATTGAATCTATTGCCTTTGGCAAACGAGTCTGCAAATACAATAAAACATAAAACAGATTAAATAAGAGGGGGACTTTGCTGCAGCAGAAAGTCAAGGACACTAGCTGCACATTGATAAAATAAAAACAAATGTAAGGCATACAGTTAAAAAAAACAATCACATTCATATGCTAATCATATTGAAAGCTGTGTTCAAACAACTTCATAGGAGCATGATAGTGGATCACCCCAATCCTCACCCACCTCCATCAAGATCTACTTGTTGAGTTGGAAAAATCATTTTTCTTTCATGACCACAACTTACAAGACCCCATAATGGGGAGTAAGAGCCAAATCAACAGATAAAAGAGTGACAGGGACCTCCTGTAACTAAATCCATTCCAATCTGTCAGGTACTGCAATGCATCCTTTGTATAAGACACATGAAAACTACAAAAATAGTCCAATCTCCATCAAAACACCCCAGCTCTACTTCCGCTCTACTGATCCATCAAATTGCACTACCTAAACCTGTGGACGAGTCTTCTCCTCATTCCCTGCACATGGATAGGCCTCGCTTGTGCATGTCCTCAAGCTTTCTTGAGGGAAGGAGTACCCCAAGGACAAAGCAAGATTAGCATACCCAACCTCTGGCAGCTCCAAATTGTTGATTCCATTCTCCACTATCCTGTCAGTGGTTTCCTCTTTTGCCTTAGACAAGGAGCCGATCACAATTGTCCCTACCCATTTTTCATTGTTGCCATATGTTTTCCCGCTTATAGGGCCAGCCCCTCCACTGCTTTTCCACCAACATGTACCAATCCATGTCTTTTTACCCAGAGGTCAAATTTTTAGGAATATCAGATCCTTATTTCTTGCCCACATTCCTTTTGGCTATTATCAGTCCCATGGTGGTTAGGGTTCTGTGTGTGGGAGGTGTGTTCAATCTCTCCAAATGTTGAGTACCTCTAGCCTGGGATACAGTTTTGCCTGGGGTCCAGTGACATGGCTCTGGCATGCTCATGCGGCTTCAGTAGCCAGTTAGCATTGGGCAGCCACATTGTGTGTGAAGAAATGTTCCCAATCGGCTGCATCCTCTCGCACAGAGATCTGACCCAATTTTCCCCCTTCTTACACAACATAGATTTTGTTAAGTAGGATGTATGTAGAAAGAGCAACTGGACCAGTCAAAAGCTAACCCAGATCACTATTTTTCGAGGGCGCTAAGTGCCTACTCCCACCCCCCTCTTCAGCTTCTCTAGGTAATTCGATAATTGTTTAGCAGCAATAAGTAAGTGATATGGCGTCTTAGTAAGGGGTGGTTTTTCAGCGGGGGCGTCTATTCAACCTATGCTCCCACTACTATGTGAGTCGACATAGCATGGCGTGACTGGAACTAGAAAAATACCTCTGTCTCAGCCATCTGGCAGTCCTCACAAATGACAACCCTGGTTTATCAGCCTCCCATCTTGGCACATGCTCCCAATTTGCTGATTCATATCTAGGCTCATCCCTCAGATCCCTGCTTTTTCTGCACTTCAGTCTGTACCACATTGTCCCATACCAGGGTTTGATTCACTAATGCCTTCTCTCATACAATTATCTAGTGGCCTCCTTCCGTGTTAAAATCAAGGACTCGGTATGTACCTTTAGTTCTGCCATTGTCTCAGGTCCATGCAAAGCTGTTGGGTAGCCCCTATTTCCCTGAATCACTGTATCTACTTTTAGGAATGGCTCATTGTGATGCAGAGTAGTATTTTCAGCTATCCAGTAGCACAATACCATTGCCATAGACTCCAATCTCGAGTTTGGCAAGGCTGTCTGCACCTCCCCTCATCACACAGTAGCATTGGGATTTCTGCCTCCAGCTTTCTTTTTTTTCCTTTCATAGAATAGGATAAAACAGTGTGTACCATCAGTCAAAGTGAATACAAAACACTTCCAACATCAATTTCTGTCTGCACTCCCCTGACACTCCCCCACTCTCCGACTCTCCTGTTCCCACTAGGTAGAACTGCATGGATATGACTTCACTATCTTGCCTATCATTGAAGGTCATACAAATGGTCCCACATCTGGCGCTTAATAAATTGAACAACAAATCAACAATAGGTGAGACAGTAGCACTTCATTTACAATGTCAGTTGTAGGGATCTCAGCAACTCGAGACAACCATACACAAACGCCTTCTTGCAAGCAATGTACCAGGGGAGTCCACATCTTTTCATATTTATGCTCCATTTCAAGAATGCCCCTGATAAATGTTTCCATTGCCAACAATATCCAGTGTTTTACCGCCCATTCTTGCATTGCCGGAATAAGAGGAGAGTTCCATTTAAGTGCCAGACTCATGGTGAAAGTGAGTCTCCGGTCCTGTTTCGATATGCATTTAATGTCAGGTGGCCTCAAATTAAGTACCATCGTCGCAGGGATTGTTTGTAAGGGATATCCAACCACTACTCTATATGGCTTAGGACTTCCTTCCAAAAGAGCATACAGCAAGTGTAAGCCCTCCGCATGTATATAGCGTATCCCCACTTTCTCACATCCCAGCCAGCAGAGCTGGCATCTTATACATATGTTTCAATTTCACTGGTGTGGCATACCATCCCATCATTATCGTATACAGTAATTCTCTATTCTGCAAACTCTTGCATAACGACGGGATAGCCACCCATAGTTTTTGCCATTGAGACGAGGAGAGTTGCATTCCCAAGGACTTGTGCCATTGCTTCTTATAAGACCACTCCAGTACTACTCCCACCTCTATCAGAATAGCATATATATTGGAAATTAGCCCAGTAGGACCATCTCATGTAGCATAATACTTTTTCTAGGCAGTTAGTGGTCTAAGTACTGCAGCTGTATTCTCATGGTTAAGAGCCCAATGTTGCAACTTGAATTAGTGGATGCGGTCTGTTTCTTTGAGTTTGTATTCTTGCTGACATGTAAGGGTTTAATATCAGACCCTTGAAACAAGTCTCATTGCACCCAGCACTCCCTTCCATCCATGGTTTAAAGTCTCTCTTACCAATACCTAGAGTGAAATCTTTGTTACCCATCAATGGTGTATAGGGAGATAGAAAGGAAGCCAGAGTTTTACCATCACACCATCATGGCTGGTTTACGAAGTTCTTAGTAATAGCAGACTGGTGGTCTATCTTTCTTGGGCAACTACTGAACAGCTAATAGGGCATGATTCATCACTGTGGCATCCATATGGATTCAGTGGCATTTAGTGTCGTAAAGGGACCATTCAAAAATTAATTGTAAGCTGAGAGGCCTTATAGTATTTCTTAATGTCTAGTAGCCACAATCCACCTCAACGTTTGTGCTCTTTCAATATTTTCCTCAAAACCATTGTCTTTTTACACACCCATATAAGGGCTTTTATCACTTTTTTCCTAGTCCCTATGTCAGACTTGGAGAGAATCACTGGGCGTGCTAGAAAAATGGTAAAGGGATCTCTGTAATACATTATGTTCAATTACTGCCACCCTGCTCATTCACAATAGAAAGAGATTGCTCCACTTGTGCAAATTGTTGGTGATAGCAGTAAGCAGGCAAGGGTAGTTTTCTGCACCCATTAAGTGGTGTTTTAGAGTAATATAGACCTCTAAATATTAACATTTCTTTGCAGCCCACTTCTGTGGTGTGACCTCTAGGAGTCCAGTTTTGACCTCTGGCAATATACCTAGATGAGCATTTCAGATTTAGCTAGATTGACCTTGCGTCCCAATAGTTTCCCATAAGATTCCAAAACTTCCATAACTTTAGGGATCAATCATTCAGGGTTTGCCAGTGTTAATAAGAGATTGTCGTGAACAAGTGCATTTTATGTTGTGTCATCACCGAAGTGCATCCCCAAGATATACTGAAGCTGCTGCACAATGCCAGCTAAGGTCTCTATTACCAATACAAATCTAAAAGGCAGGGGGGCATCCCTGTTTAATCCGTCTTGATAGGGGAGTGGTCCAGTATGTTATGTTGACCAGAACATTCGTGTAGTTTTCTTTTGGCTAGCCTCTATCCAGGGTAGGATGTTGGGGCCCAACTCGATCGCCTCTAGCATCTGAAAAATAAATGTTCAGCTGCCATATCAAAGGGTAGCTTTTTCAACCATCTGAAAAACTCTCTAAATATTATCAGCAGCTTGCCTTCAAAAACCAGATCAGAATCAATAAGGTAGGGCCAGCACGTTTGTGAAAATCTTGATATCCGAATTCATAGGAGCTATTGGACTTGTATTTATCAGCGGATTTGCCAGGCTTATGAAGCAGAGAAATATTTGCTATCAACATTGAGGGCATAAACATTCATGATCACAGAAACTATGGAATAGTATTACTAAGTGGGGATTAGGTCAGGCACAAAATGTTTGTTAAAGCGATTAGTGAGACCATTTGGTCCCCATGCTCTGTCAGGGATCATGGTTGAAATTGTATTTAAGACCTCTTTCCTGGTGAATTTCTTCTTAGATAGCTGCATTAACCTTGGTCAGTCATATATAGGTGGACTCTTTGAGCAGGGGTGGCTCCTCCACTAAGGCGGAGGAGCATTGCCCCACTGCTCTGAGAGCAGGAGAAAGGGGAAATAAATGATAATAACCCTGTTACTATAGTTTTATTTTTCACTACAGGGCTTGGTCAGGGCGGCGCATATTTGGGGGTCACAGCAAGACTTATGTAAGTGTAGCAACCTGCACTGATCCAGACAACCCTAAGGTGATTTTAGCGGTCTTAGACAACCTTAGAAAGCTCTCTAAGTAGTAGCTGTGAAGAGCAGCCTTCAGACTTAGTTGAGAAGGAGTGTAAATCAGCTTGTTTTACCAGAACAGAAACTTATTGGTATAGATTAATTGAAAAAGAACCACTCACTGTATTTATAAAAATATGTATTTATTATAAGACACTTACTAACATATATATTGCTCCTATCCGGAGATAGGACACAATGCACGCAATACATTGTAAATAAAACAGGTAAGTAGCACAAATACACAGAGGTCGCCAGGGGGAGACCAAACAATACAGAAAAATAGTGGGAGAGGAACCCCAACTCAAGTCGAAACTATACCCAGAAGACATAGAAGTGATTGGGGACCCAAGAAACCACCCTAGGTAGGTACCCAGGATTCCCACGGAGGCCGTTTGCAGTGTGGAAACACAACTACGTTCTCTATTCAAGTCAACGTGTAAGTCGCAGTTCCAATTTAAAGGAAGAAAAACCCCTTCCCAGTGAACCCTGAAGAAATCCAGTGGAAGACAAAATGTTGGAGAGCCACCCCAAATGTGTATACCATAGGAACCATGATACGTAAGCTAGGGAATTTTGGGAAATTTCCCGCTTTGTTAGTGTAGGAGGCTGGCTTAGTATATGCTGCTATGTAAGTGTAGCAACCTGGACTGATCCGGACACCCCTTAAGGTGATTGTAGGGGTCTTAGACAACCTTAGAAAGCTCTCTAAGTGGTAGCTGTGGAGAGCAGCCTTCAGGCTTAGTCCACAATGTCATCCTATTGGTATAGATTAAGTGATAAAGAACCAAATGATGTATTTATAAAAATATGTATTTATTATAAGACACTCACTAATGTATATATATATATATATCCTATCCGGAGATATAACACAATGCACAAAATACTTTGCAAATAAAACAGGTAAGTAGCTTAAATACACCCAGGAGAAGCGAGCTATGGCGGAGTTCCAAGCCTCCGCGTAGCACCTGGGACCCTTGATCCTTGCTCCCCCCCCCACGATGCTGATGGCGGCAGGTAGCTGGCGTTCTTGCAGCTTCCGGCTTCTTCGCTAAATCCAATGTGTTTTCGGAGTTCCTGAGGCCCTTTTGAGCGGCGGCGATAATTTCTGGCAGAGAAAGCTCGAGACAACAAATGCAAAAGTGAAGTGCGGCGATACAACTTTTCCGGAGCCAAGCCCCTTCCCAGCCTGAGCCCCGCGGACTCGCGGACTTGCGGACCTGCGGACCTGCTCTCTGCTCTCTGCTCCCTCCTGACAGACCGTTGTCTTTGCTTCTGTCTTATTTTTCACAGCAGCGGCGGGGGCGGTGGGTGAGTCCTTTCTAGCGGCGGCAAGCTCCGGGTATGGGCATCGCGAGGCAGAAGTATGTTTGAACTTTCTGGTTAAAGGCTTTGAAGGCTAACGATGCGGAAATATTTTGAGCTCAAAGTGTGAAATAATTAAAGTGAAGTGCGGCGATAAAACTCGAGACTGTGAAGTAAAGCCAAGCCCCCTCTCAGCCTGAGAGAGAGCTGACTCACGGACTTGCGGACCTGTGGACCTGCGGACCTGCTCCCTTCTCCCTACTCCCTGCTGACAAACCGTAGCCCCTGCTTCTGCCACATTTTTTCACAGCAGCGGTGAGGTGGTGGGTGAGTCCTTTCTAGCGGCGGCAAGCTCATTGTATGGGCATCGCGAGGCGGAAGTATGTTTGAACTTTCTGGTTAAAGGCTCTGAAGGCTCTAAACTTGCAAGCTTAATAGTTTAAAATAATTCTGAAAATCCTTTTTTAAATTTGTCGCTTAAGACCCAGAGAACCTGAGGAAGTGCCGGCTCTAGCAAGCTCAAGTAGAGGCATCTTTCCCCCTTATTGGCGGTTGGACTTCAATATCCAGCATCCTCTGCTTCCATTATTGATCCTAGTGTTGAGAGCGTTAAAGTGTCAAGGGCCTTGTAAGCTCCGGTATTCTGCAAAAGGGTTCACTTCCTCTGGAAAAACAATATGGGCAAACTGCTTAATGCACGTAAGGTGAAAGCCCGCTGACAGCAGGCTAAGGAAGCAGAGGATGCCGCTAAGCTACTGGATAAAGGTGAATGTAAAGAAGATGTCTCCTCTGAAAGCTCCGATGATTTTGAGGGGTCTCTCATGGAACTACCTAATCAACCTAGCCCAGGAGAAGAGGCACGGAAGGTGAATACCGGCTCGGAGGTCCCCCAATTCGCCCAATCTGCTCAAGAAGGTCTAAACGAAGTAAAAAAGGTTAAGACACCGGGCGCGTTAAAGGGTCCAAAGCAATTCCCTTTGTTTGAGAAAAAACCAAGCATGTATTCCATTAGCAGCCCTGTTCAACCAGCTGCTCTCTCTGCACCGAGCCATTTTCCAGACACACTAGCGGTTACTGTGTTTTCAGGGAACTTGGGTCCAGCGTTAAGTGCAACGGTCAACACTATTTCCACACCCGCTACGACTTTACCTCAAGGAAAAAAAACACCGGAATCCTCAGCTCAAAGAGGAGATGATTTGGTGAATGCAGTAAATGCAGTAGTGTTACAAGATGACCTCCGATCCGCGTGCCTTTCCGACCCATTTAGCCCCATCTTAGATTTAAATACCAATACTGTGGGTGGAAACCAGATGTCAGTAAAAGATATGTTGAATCTAATTCTGGATGAGGTGCGGGAGATAAAAAAGGTTACAAAAAGCAGAATTGGCCTCAATCCATCAGCGATTGGAAAAGATTGAGGATTTAGTCTCCACCTTCCTGGTTCGTCTTCAAGAAGCTGAGAGCCGATTCTCGAATTTGGAGGACCAGATGACAGAGGCCAAAAAAGATGTCAAACTGATCTCCAAGACCACACGGGCACTGGAAACAAAATTGGATGATCTGGAAAATTATAACAGAAGATCGAACCTTCGAATAGTGGGGATTCCGGAAGGAATATAGGGGTCCAGTACGGTGCAGTGGGTTACCTCTTTTTTAAAACGGAAAGTGATTCCAGAATACGAGGGGGATTTAACAATTACTAGAGCACATTGTGTACCCGCCCAGCCTTTCACCAATTCCACGCTTCCTCGCACAATTTTGTTAAATTTTTCAGCTGTCCGGATAAAAGAAACTATTCTTTCTACGGCCATCCAGCAAAGACAATTTGCAATGAATGAGACAGTTAAATGCCGAATCTTTTCTGATATGTCCGCCGTTGCTGCACGAAGAAGGAAGGAGTTTGTGAAACTTCTTCAATTATTCAAAGCTAAGGGTGCCCAAGCTATGATTGCCCAGCAGTCTAAGCTGAAAGTGTTGGTTAAGGGCAAATTTTATATGCTATCAGGTGTAGATGAAGCACAGTATCTGCTTAAGGAGATTTCACATGGTCAGAAGGGCTAGAAATCGCTATAAGAAGTGCCTTTGGAAGTCTGGGGGGGAAGCGGGTGGCGAGGGACAAGGGGTCCTGGGGGTTAAGGGATGTAATAACAGGGCACCCCAATGTTAGGGGGTAGGGCTCTGTGGCTGGTGTGAGGGAGGGAAGAAGGGCCACAGGATGGGGGGTGGGTGGGGTTGGGTTCACGGGCGGGGGGGGCTAAAAAAAGGAATGAAAAAACAAAGTCCTTGGTGCTCTTTTGCTTAACTATCTTATCGATAAGTCTCTGGCTGTTCGTAAAATGCAAAAAGAGAGGGTTGAACGGACAGAAAATGTGCAAATGTGGTTTCATTTTGAATGTCTAGTAGGGAGTGCTTGAAAATAATTTCTTTCAATGTTAATGGCTTAAATAATAATAAGAAAATGCGGGCGATAGAAATGTGGATCAAGACTGAAAATCCCTCTGTAATACTCCTACAGGAGACACATATTTCCTCTTTAAAAATCGAAGAGTTTTTAATGATTAAAACATGGGCTTCTTATCGAGGCTTCTCCTCATTTACTGAATCTCAGCTAGGGGTTGCGATATTTCTAAACAAGAACATACATGCTGAAATTATTCAAACAGAAGAGGGTGGTTCAGGACGTTGGTGCTGGGCTACATGTAAAATTAAAAACAGACAGAGACCCATCACTTTTGTCAGCTTTTACGCACCAGTAGATGATAACTCCAGAGTGTATGAAGATCTGTTTCAATCTTTACTGATGGTGGCAGGAGATATTGTTATTGGAGGCGACTTTAATGTCCTTATGAATTTAAAGAAGGATTCAACTACTCAATCGAGAAAGCAGCTTAAACCCAAATCATTGAAAACTGTTCTTAACTATAAAATAACACTCGATCTCTGTGACCCCTGGCGTACACAAAATCTGTCAAAATAAGAATATACTTGTTGGTCAGGGAGATTTAAGTCTTCCTCTCGGATTGACTTTTTTCTAGTTTCTAGACAACTTAATTTGCGTAACCAGAGGACTGTGCATAATGGGTTCTCTGATCACACAATGTTAGTCATTGAGTTTGTTTTAGGGAAAAATTTAAGAACTCCCAAACGTTGGGAGTTTAATAAAACATATTTGAACGACGAAACATGGGTTGCATGTTTAAAATCAGAGATTAGAGATTTTGTCTCCCGTAATATTAAAACAGCCCCACTCAATATCGTCGGGATGCTTTAAAGGCTTTCATTCGCGGTATAGTCATAGGGAAAGACACAGCCGTTCTGACTGCTGCTAGGTCCATCAAAAACTCACTGAAACCAAGAATACAGGCTTTAAGTGACTTAAGGCAGCAGAACCCGTCCAGTAGTTTTCAAAAACAATTAAACGAAGGAAAACGGGAACTCAGTGCAAATTTATACGCTCAGAGCGAGGAGATTTTTCGTAGTCAATCCCAAAAAATATATGAAGAGAGCAACTTTACGGGGAAGTTTTTAGCTTGGCAGGTTAGAGAACAAGCCTCCACAAATTTGATCAGAGGATTAAAGTGCCCACTGACTCATGTACATTACAGTCAGCAACATAAAATAGATCAGCAAAAGTTAAATTATTTCTTAGGAAAATATCCATTGCCTTCTCTCCCCCAAACTAAACAATTGGTAATGGCGAGTCCATTTGCCGTGGAAGAAATAAAGCTGGTAGTGAAAGACCTCCCGAATGGCAAGGCCTGTGGCCCACATGGGCTGCCCGCAGAGTTTTTTAAAGTTTTTTTTGTGCCTTTTCCTAAATTTTTTTGCAATTATTAAATTCTATGTTGGAAGGAGGACCAATTTCAGATTCTTTCCGGGAAGGAACGGTGGTTAGCTTTTAGAAGAAGGGTAAAGAAGCCAAAGATCCAAACTCGTACCGACCGATTACTCTATTAAATTCTGATGACAAAATTGCCACAAAATTACTTTCAATTCAGTTTAATCAAATATCAACAGATTTGATCCATCCTGATCAAAATGGCTTTATTGAAGGCAGGCAATTGATAACGAATACGCATTATTTGATCGAAGCGTTAGATTATTTTGGGGGATTCCAGCTTTAAATTTGTTGAAAAAGCTTTTGATTTGGTGGTTTGGAAGACACTTTTTATCATTTTGCAGTATTTTGGTATCCCTGATAAAATTATAAATTTAATTTGGAATCTCTATACTGGTGCCAAAGCCAATGTCATCATAAATACGGCAATGGTTGGGTCAGTTTTAGTTAAGCGAGGCACGAGGCAAGGTTGCCCATTATCACCCCTTCTTTTTGCATTTTTTATTGAACCCTTAGCAGTTGCAATTCGGAACTGCGTGGATATTTTCCCTCCCGTTCCTTTAATGGCTAAGATCAAGCTATACGCTGATGATATTATGTTGCTAATCAAATCCGAATTACAGTCCCAAGTACGGGTACTTCAGCTATTTGAAGAATTTGAGGATTTTGGGGGATATCGGATCAATAAAAAGAAAACGGAAATTCTGGTATGTGGAGGCAGAGATCCAGAATTGCATCCTGACATAAGTTCCTGTATCAACATTGAACCGAAAAGATACCTTGGGTTTTTTTTTTCAGCTTCAGTTAAAGATTTGTATAGTCTTAACTTCGATCCCCTTCTTCAAAAGATTTGTATAATGTTCACACGGTGGAACTCATTGTCATTGTCAATCATTGGTCGGGTTGTTTTGATAAAAATGTCCGTTCTTTCGTTATTTAATTTTTTGTTTTCTACCATCCCATGTTTTTTACCAGGAGTATTTTTTTCTAAAGTTAAATCTCTGTTTTCGGCTTTTGTCTGGGCGAAAAAAACACCCCGAATTGCAATAGGCACCCTTTACGAGGAATTGGATCAGGGAGGTCTTTCTTTACCAAATCTTAGGGATTATTATAATACTTACTTTGCACAGTATTTGTCAAGATGTAAAAACCAAACTCTAGACCAAAACGTATTCATTAATTTTTTCTTTGATCTAATTTGCCTCGAATTTCAGATACCCCCCCCTTGCAGGTACTCAAATCTCCCAAATTAGTTTGTTATAAGACACTGGTATGGTTCTTTAAGAAACGTAGCGCTATGCTTAAAAGATATTCTCTTCCCCTCTTTAATTCAACAACTTTGCTGTCTAACATATTTCCATTTATAGGGATAAAAACTAGAGTCTGAGATAGTCGAAAATTGGGTTAGGGCAGGGTTTATTAAAGTAACCATTTAAAAAAAAAAATGGATTGCGGATAACCCCGACAGAGATGGCACGTTTAGTCCATGGGAACTTTTTGTTGGCAGGGTCTTATAACATGATTTATAGATGTCAGGGGCAATTAGATCCTATACAGTTCAATCAGTCATCTCCATTGACCAATGACCTTTTTGTGAATGAAGGGTTAAGGAAACCCGGGGATTGGAAACGATGCTTAGCGCAGAGTAGGGAGGTGGATTTGAGCCTAAAAGCTATTACAAAAATGGCAGGAACAAGAGAATCATGTATTATCCTTGAATACCTGGAGGACTATTAATAAATTTAGTTTTAGTACGTTAAATTATTTTTGGGCAAATGGCTATTGTACCGTACACCTGCGGCTATCTCTAAAATGTATATTAGTCATTCGTCTAATTGTTTCAGATGTTTAAATCATGCTCCGGCCAATTGGTCCCATGTAAGGGTCCACTGCACTAAGATTAGGGTATTCTGGGATGCCATTTTTGCTTTCTTACAAACTCATTAGCAGATTATGATTTCCTTAAATGTAAAATTGATGCTTTTAAGTTTTGATCCGGATCTCAAGCTCTCTGACCCGCTGGCCAAATTAGTGTATATTGCAATGGCAGTGACTAGATCCTTGTTATTACAGAGTTGGCGGTCAGAACAGATCCCATCCATGCAGGAATGGTTACAGAAAATGCGGAGAGTTAGGAAAAGCAAGCAAAGTAATGCTTTGAGGGTAGTGGGGGCAGGAAAATTTGATAAAATTTGGGGTTTTTACTTTGATTAATTTGTATATAGGACACCGCGGATAAAATCCAAACTGTGATTGTATCTGCTGGCTGGATATGTCATATGATGAATTCTGTTTTCTGTTTTTTCAATTTGAAATGACACTAAAGAACTTCAATAAAATGTTTTGGAAAAAAAAAAGTTGCTTAAATACACAATGGTCGCCAGGGGTAGACCAAACCATTTACTAAAATAGTGGGATGTGTACCACAACTCAAGTCAAGTCTATACCCAGAAGACGTAGAGGTGCATGGGTACCGAAGTAATGACCCGAGGTAAGTACCCAGGAATTCCACGGATGCTGTTGCCAAAATGGGAACACAACTGCGTGCTCAATTGAAGTCAATGGGTAAGTCGCAGTTGCAATGTTAAAGAAGAAACACCCTTCCCAGTGGACCCTGAAGAAATCCCACGTAAGACAGAAGGTTGGAGAGCCACCCAGCCTATGGATACCATAGGAACCAGGATACCTACACCAGAGAATTATTGGCAATTTCCCGCCCTGTTGGTGTGGGAGGCAGACTTAATATATGGTGCTCACTTACGCAAGTGTAGCACCATACACTGATCCAGACAACACTAAGGTGATTTGAGCGGTCTTAGACAACCTTAGAAAGATCTTTAAGTGGTAACTGTGGAGTGCAACCTTCAGACTAAGTCCAGAAGGAGTGTAAATCAGCTTGTTTTACCAGAACAGAATCTTATTGGTATAGATTAAGTGAAAAGAACCACACAGTGTATTTATAAAAATCTGTATCTATTATAAGACACTTACTAACTTATATATTGCTCCTATCCGGAGATAGGACACAATGCATGCAATACATTGTAAATAAAACAGGTAAGTAGCACAAATACACAGAGGTCGCCAGGGGGAGACCAAACAATACAGTAAAATAGTGGGATAGGAACCCCCAACTCAGGTCAAAACTATACCCAGAAGACATAGAAGTGATTGGGGACCCAGGAAACCACCCTAGGTAGGTACCCAGGATTCCCATGGAGGCAGTTTGCAGAGTGGAAACACAACTATGTGCTCTATTCAAGTCAACGTGTAAGTCACTATGGCAATTTTAAGGAAGAAAAACCCTTCCCAGTGGACCCTGAAGAAATCCAGTGGAAGACAAAAGGTTGGGGAGCCACCCCAAATGTGTATACCATAGAAAACATGATACGTAAACCAGGGAATTCTGGGAAATATCCCGCTTTGTTGGTGTAGGAGGCTGGCTTCATATATATGCTGCTCACTTATGTAAGTGTAGCAACCTGGACTGATCCGGACACCCCTTCAGGTGATTCTCAGGGTCGTAGACAACCTTAGAAAGCTCTCTAAGTGGTAGCTGGGGAGAGCAACCGTCAGGCTTAGTCCTGAAGGAGCATAAAGCAGCTTGTTTTACCACAAAGTCATCTTATTGGTATAGATTAAGTGATAAAGAACCAAATGATGTCTTTCTAGAAATATGTATTTATTATAAGACACTCACTAATGTATATATATCTCCTATCCGGAGATATAGCACAATGCACAAAATACTTTGCAAATAAAACAGGTAAGTAGCTCAAATACACAATGGGAACCAGGGGGAGACCAAACCATTTACTAAATTAGTGGAATGCGTACCACAACTCAAGTCAAGTCTATACCCCAAAGACATAGAGGTGCATGGGGACCGAAGTAACGACCCGAGGTAAGTACCCTGGAACCCCACGGATGCTGTTTGCAAAATGGGAACACAACTGCGTGCTCAATTGCAGTCAATGGGTAAGTAGCAGTTGCAATGCTAAAGAAGAAACACCCTTCCCAGAGGACCCTGAAGAAATCTCATGTAAGAAAGAAGGTTGGAGAGCCACCCAGCCTATGGATACCAACGGAACCAGGATACCTACACCAGAGAATTATTGTCAATTTCCCCCCCTTTTAGTGTGGGAAGCAGGCTTAATATATGGTACTGACTTATGCGAGTGTAGCACCATACACTGATCCAGACAACACTAAGGTAATTTTAGCGGTGTTAGACAACCTTAGAAAGCTTTTTAAGTGGTAGTTGTGGAGTGCAGCCTTCAGACAAAGTCCAGAAGGAGTGTAAATCAGCTTGTTTTACCAGAACGGAATCTTATTGGTATATAGATTAAGTGAAAAGAACCACACAGTGTATTTATAAAAATATGTATTTATGATAAGACACTTACTAACATATATATTGCTCCTATACGGAGACAGGACACAATGCACACAATACATTGTAAATAAAACAGGTAAGTAGCACAAATACACAGAGGTCGCAAAGGGGAGACCAAACAATACAGTACAATAGTGGGATAGGAACCCCAACTCAAGTCAAAACTATACCCAGAAGACATAGAAGTGATTGGGGACCCAAGAAACCACCCTAGGTAGGTACCCAGGATTCCCACGGAGGCCGCTTGCAGAGTGGAAACACAACTACGTGCTCTATTCAAGTCAACATGTCAGTCGCAATTGCTATTTTAAGGAAGAAAAACCCTTCCCAGTGGACCCTGAAGAAATCCAATGGAAGACAAAAGGTCGTTGAGCCACCCCAAATGTGTATACCATAGGAACCATGATACGTAAACCAGGGAATTCTGGGAAATATCCCACTTTGTGTAGGAGGCTGGCTTACTATATGCTGCTCACTTATGTGAGTGTAGCAACCTGGACTAATCTGGTCACCCCTTAAGGTGATTTTAGGGGTCGTAGACAACCTTAGAAAGCTCTCTAAATGGTAGCTGTGGAGAGCAGCCTTCAGACTCAGTTTTGAAGGAGCATAAAGCAGCGTGTTTTACCACAACGTCATCTTATTGGTATAGATTAAGTGATAAAGAACCAAATGATGTATTTATAGAAATATGTATTTATTATAAGACACTCACTAATGTATATATATCTCCTATCGGGAGATATAACACAATGCATTAAATACTTTGCAAATAAAACAGGTAAGTAGCTTAAATACACAATGGTCGCCAGGGCTAGACCAAACCATTTACTAAAATAGTGGGATGCGTACCACAACTCAAGTCAAGTCTATACCCAGAGGACGTAGAGGTGCATGGGGACCGAAGTAACGACCCGAGGTAAGTACCCAGGAATCCCATGGATGCTGTTTGCAAAATTGGAACACAACTGCGTGCTCAATTGAAGTCATTGGGTAAGTTGCAATTGCAATGTTAAAGAAGAAACAACCTTCCCAGTGGACCCTGAAGAAATCCCATGTAAGACAGAAGGTTGGAGAGCCACCCCGCCTATCGATACCATAGGAACCAGGATACCTACACCAGAGAATTATTGGCAATTTCCCGCCCTGTTAGTGTAGGAGGCATGCTTAATATATGGTGCTCACTTATGCAAGTGAAGCACCATATACTGATCCAGACTACTCTAAGGTGATTTTAGCGGTCTTAGACAAGCTTAGAAAGCTCTTTAAGTGGTAGCTGTGGAGTGCAACCTTCAGACTAAGTCCAGAAGGAGTGTAAATCAGCTTGTTTTACCAGAACGGAATCTTATTGGTATAGATTAAGTGAAAAGAACCACACAGTGTATTTATGAAAATATATATTTATTATAAGACCTTTACTTACATATATATTGCTCCTATCCGGAGAAAGGACACAATGCACGCAATACATTGTAAATAAAACAGGTAAGTAGCACAAATACACAGAGGTCGCCAAGGGGAGACCAAACAATACAGTAAAATAGTGGGATAGGAACCCCAACTCAAGTCAAAACTATACCCAGAAGACATAGAAGTGATTGGGGACCCAAGAAACCACCCTAGGTAGATACCCTTGGAATCCCACGGAGGCCGTTTGCAGAGTGGAAACACATCTACGTGCTCTATTCAAGTCAATGTGTAAGTCGCAGTTGTAATTTTAAGGAAGAAAACTCCTTCCCAGAGGACCCTGAGGAAATCCAGTGGAAGACAAAAGGTCGTTGATCCACCCCAAATGTATATACCATAGGAACCATGATACGTAAGCCAGGGTTTTTCTGGAAAATATCCCGCTTTGTTGGTGTAGGAGGCTGGCTTAGTATATGCTGCTCACCTATGTAAGTGTAGTAACCTGGACGGATCCGGACACCCCTTAAGGTGATTTTAGGGGTCGTAGACAACCTTAGAAAGCTCTCTAAATGGTAGCTGTGGAGAGCAGCCGTCAGGCTTAGTCCTGATGGAGCATAAAGCAGCATGTTTTACCACAAAGTCATCTTATTGGTATAGATTAAGGGATAAAGAATCAAATGATGTATTTATAGAAATATGTATTTATTATAAGACACTCACTAATGTATATATATCTCCTATACGGAGATATAACACAATGCACAAAATACTTTGCAAATAAAACAGGTAAGTAGCTTAAATACACAATGGTCGCCAGGGGGAGACCAAACCATTTACTAAAATAGTGGGATGCGTACCATAACTCAAGTCAAGTCTATACCCAGAAGACGTAGAGGTGCATTGGGACCGAAGTAACGACCCGAGGTAAGTACCCAGGAACCCCACGGATGCTGTTTGCAAAATGGGAACACAAATGCATGCTCAATTGAAGTCAATGGGCAAGTCTCAATTGCAATGTTAAAGAAGAAACACCCTTCCCAGTGGACCCTGAAGAAATCCCATGTAAGACAGAAGGTTAGAGAGCCACCCAGCATATGGATACCATAGGAACCAGGATACCTACACCAGAGAATAATTGGCAATTTCCCGCCCTGTTAGTGTGGGAGGCAGGCTTAATATATGGTGCACACTTATGCAAGTGTAGCACCATACTCTGATCCAGACAACACTGAGGTGATTTTAGCGGTCTTAGACAACTTTAGAAAGCTCTTTAAGTGGTAGCTGTGGAATGCAACCTTCAGACTAAGTCCAGAAGGAGTGTAAATCAGCTTGTTTTACCAGAACGGAATCTTATTGGTATAGATTAAGTGAAAAGAACCACACAGTGTATTTATAAAAATATGTATTTATTATAAGACACTTACTAACATGTATATTGCTCCTATCCAGAGATAAGACACAATGCACGCAATACATTGTAAATAAAACAGGTAAGTAGCACAAATACTTAGAGGTCGCCAGGGGGAGACAAACAATACAGTAAAATAGTGGAATAGGAACCCGAACTCAAGTCAAAACTATACCCAGAAGACATAGAAGTAATTGGGGACCCAAGAAACCACCCTAAGTAGGTACCCAGGATTCCCACAGTGGCCGTTTGTAGAGTGGAAACACAATATGTGCTCTATTCAAGTCAACATGTATGTCGCAATTGCAATTTTAAGGAAGAAAAACCCTTCCCAGTGGACCCTGAAGAAATCCAGTGGAAGACAAAAGGTTGGGGAGCCACCCCAAATGTGTATACCATAGGAACCATGATACGTAAACCAGAGAATTCTGGGAAATTTCCTGCGTTGTTAGTGTAGGAGGCTGGCTTAGTATATGCTGCTCACTTATGTAAGTGTAGCAACCTGGACTGATCCGGACACCCCTTAAGGTGATTTTTGGGGTTGTAGAAAACCTTAGAAAGCTCTCTAAGTGGTAGCTGTGGAGAGCAGCCTGCCTTCAGGCTTAGTCCTAAAGGAGCATAAAGCAGCTTGTTTTCCCACAACGTCATCCTATTGGTATAGATTAAGTGATAAAGAATCAAATGATGTATTCATAGAAATCTGTATTTATTATAAGACAATCACTAATATATATATATCTCCTATCCGGAGACATAACACAATGCACAAAATACTTTGCAAATGAAATAGGTAAGTAGCTTAGATAAACAATGATCGCCAGGGGGAGACCAAACCATTTACTAAAATAGTGGGATGCGTACAACAACTCAAGTCAAGTCTATACCCAGAAGACGTGGAGGTGCATGGGGACCGAAGTAACGACCCGAGGTAAGTACCCACGAACCCCACGGATGCTGTTTGCAAAATGGGAACACAACTGCGTGCTCAATTGAAGTCAATAGGTAAGTCGCAGTTGCAATGTTAAAGAAGAAACACCCTTCCCAGTGGACCCTGAAGAAATCCCATGTAAGACAGAAGGTTGGAGAGCCACCCCGCATATGGATACCATCGGAAACAGCATACCTACACCAGAGAATTATTGGCAATTTCCCGCCCTGTTAGTGTGGGAGGCAGGCTTAATATATGGCGCTCACTTATGCAAGTGTTGCACGATACACTGATCCAGACAACACTAAGGTGATTTTAACGGTCTTAGACTACATTAGAAAGCTCTTTAAGTGGTAGCTGTGGAGTGCAACCTTCAGACTAAGTCCAGAGGAGTGTAAATCAGGTTGTTTTACCAGAAAGGAATCTTATTGGTATAGATTAAGTGAAAAGAACCACATAGTGTATTTATAAAAATATATATTTATTATAAGACATTTACTTACAAATATATTGCTCCAATCCGGAGATAGGACACAATGCACGCAATACATTGTAAATAAAACAGGTAAGTAGCACAAATACTTAGAGGTCGCCAGGGGGAGACCAAACAATACAGTTAAATAGTGGGATAGGAACCCCAACTCAAGTCAAAACTGTACCCAGAAGACATAGAAGTGATTGGGGACCCAAGAAACCACCCTAGGTAGATACCCAGGATTCCCACGGAGGCCGCTTGCAGAGTGGAAACACAACTACGTGCTCTATTCAAGTCAATGTGTAAGTCGCAGTTGTAATTTTAAGGAAGAAAACCCCTTCCCAGAGGACCATGAAGAAATCCAGTGGAAGACAAAAGGTCGTTGAGCCACCCAAAATGTATATACCATAGGAACCATGATACGTAAACCAGGGAATTCTGGAAAATATCCTGCTTTATTGGTGTAGGAGGCTGGCTTAGTATATGCTGCTCACTTATGTAAGTGTAGCAACCTGGACTGATCCGGACACCCCTTAAGGTGATTTTAGGGGTCGTAGACAACCTTAGAAAGCTCTCTAAGTGGTAGCTGTGGAGAGCAGCCGTCAGGCTTAGTCCTGATGGAGCATAAAGCAGCTTGTTTTACCACAACGTCATCTTATTGGTATAGATTAAGTGATAAAGAACCAAATGATGTATTTATAGAAATATGTATTTATTATAAGACACTCACTAATGTATATATATCTCCTATCCGGAGATATAACACAATGCACAAAATACTTTGCAAATAAAACAGGTAAGTACCTTAAATACACAATGGTCGACTGGGGGAGACCAAACCATTTACTAAAATAGTGGGATGCGTACCACAACTCAAGTCAAGTCTATACCCAGAAGACGTAGAGATTGTAAATAAAACAGGTAAGTAGCACAAATACTTAGAGGTCGCCAGGGGGAGACCAAACAATACAGTTAAATAGTGGGATAGGAACCCCAACTCAAGTCAAAACTGTACCCAGAAGACATAGAAGTGATTGGGGACCCAAGAAACAACCCTAGGTAGATACCCAGGATTCCCACGGAGGCCGCTTGCAGAGTGGAAACAGAACTACGTGCTCTATTCAAGTCAATGTGTAAGTCGCAGTTGTAATTTTAAGGAAGAAAACCCCTTCCCAGAGGACCCTGAAGAAATCCAGTGGAAGACAAAAGGTCGTTGAGCCACCCAAAATGTATATACCATAGGAACCATGATACGTAAACCAGGGAATTCTGGAAAATATCCTTCTTTGTTGGTGTAGGAGGCTGGCTTAGTATATGCTGCTCACTTATGTAAGTGTAGCAACCTGGACTGATCCGGACACCCCTTAAGGTGATTTTAGGGGTCGTAGACAACCTTAGAAAGCTCTCTAAGTGGTAGCTGTGGAGAGCAGCCGTCAGGCTTAGTCCTGATGGAGCATAAAGGAGCTTGTTTTACCACAAACTTCATCTTATTGGTATAGATTAAGTGATAAAGAACCAAATGATGTATTTATAGAAATATGTATTTATTATAAGACACTCTCTAATGTATATATATCTCCTATCCGGAGATATAACACAATGCACAAAATACTTTGCAAATAAAACAGGTAAGTACCTTAAATACACAATGGTCGACTGGGGGAGACCAAACCATTTACTAAAATAGTGGGATGCGTACCACAACTCAAGTCAAGTCTATACCCAGAAGACGTAGAGGTGCATGGGGACCAAAGTAACGAACCGAGGTAAGTACCCAGGAACCCCACGGATGCTGTTTGCAAAATGGGAACACAACTGCGTGTTCAATTGAAGTCAATGGGTAAGTCGCAATTGCAATGTTAAAGAAGAAACACCCTTCCCAGTGGACCCTGAAGAAATCCCATGTAAGACAGAAGGTGGGAGAGCCACCTCGCCTATGGATACCATAGGAACCAGGAGACCTACACCAGAGAATTATTGGCAATTTCCCGCCCTGTTAGTGTGTGAGGCAGGCTTAATATATGGTGCTCCCTTATGCAAGTGTAGCACCATACACTGATCCAGACAACACTAAGGTGATTTTATCGGTCTTAGACAACCTTAGAAAGCTCTTTAAGTGGTAGCTGTGGAGTGCAACCTTCAGAAAAAGTCCAGAAGGAGTGTAAATCAGCTTGTTTTACCAGAACAGAATCTTATTGGTATAGATTAAGTGAAAAGAACCACACAGTGTATTTATAAAAATATATATTTATTATAAGACACTTTCTAACATATATATTGCTCCTATCCGGAGATAGGACACAATGCACGCAATACATTGTAAATAAAACAGGTAAGTAGCACAAATACTTAGAGGTCGCCAGGGGGAGACCAAACAATACAGTAAAATAGTGGGATAAGAACCCCAACTCAAGTCAAAACTATACCCAGAAGACATTGAAGTGATTGGGGACCCAAGAAACCACCCTAGGTAGGTACCCAGGATTCCCACGGAGGCCTTTTATAGAGTGGAAACACAACTACGTGCTCTATTCAAGTCATCATGTAAGTCGCAATTGCAATTTTAAGGAAGAAAAACCCTTCCCAGTGGACCCTGAAGAAATCCAGTGGAAGACAAAAGGTTGGGGAGCCACCCCAAATGTGTATACCATAGGAACCATGATACGTAAACCAGGGAATTCTGGGAAATTTCCCGCTTTGTTAGTGTAGGAGGCTGGCTTACTATATGCTGCTCACTTATGTGAGTGTAGCAACCTGGACTGATCCGGACACCCCTTAAGGTGATTTTAGGGGTCGTAGACAACCTTAGAAAGCTCTTTAAGTGGTAGCTGTGGAGTGCAACCTTCAGACTAAGTCCAGAAAAAGTGTAAATCAACTTGTTTTACCAGAACGGAATCTTATTGGTATAGATTAAGTGAAAAGAACCACACAGTGTATTTATAAAAATATGTATTTATTATAAGACACTTACTAACATATATATTGCTCCTATCCGGAGATAGGACACAATGCACGCAATACATTGTAAATAAAACAGGTAAGTAGCACAAATACTTAGAGGTCGCCAGACCAAACAATACAGTAAAATAGTGGGATAGGAACCCCAACTCAAGTCAAAACTTTACCCAGAAGACATTGAAGTGATTGGGGCCCCAAGAAACCACCCTAGGTAGGTACCCAGGATTCCCACGGAGGCCGTTTGTAGAGTGGAAACACAACTACGTGCGCTATTCAAGTCATCATGTAAGTCGCAATTGCAATTTTAAGGAAGAAAAACCCTTCCCAGTGGACCCTGAAGAAATCCAGTGGAAGACAAAAGGTTGGGGAGCCACCCCAAATGTGTATACCATAGGAACCATGATACGTAAACCAGGGAATTCTGGGAAATTTCCCGCTTTGTTAGTGTAGGAGGCTGGCTTACTATATGCTGCTCACTTATGTGAGTGTAGCAACCTGCACTGATCCGGACACCCCTTAAGGTGATTTTAGGGGTCGTAGACAATCTTAGAAAGCTCTCTAAGTGGTAGCTGTGGAGAGCAGCCTTCAGGCTTAGTATTGAAGGAGCATAAAGCAGCGTGTTTTACCACAAAGTCATCTTATTGGTATAGATTAAGTGATAAAGAACCAAATGATGTATTGATAGAAATATGTATTTATTATAAGACATTCACTAATGTATATATATCTCCTATCCGGAGATATAACACAATGCATAAAATACTTTGCAAATAAAACAGGTAAGTAGCTTAAATACACAATGGTTGCCAGGGCTAGACCAAACCATTTACTAAAATAGTGGGATGCTCACCACAACTCAAGTCAAGACTATACCCAGAAGACGTAGAGGTGCATGTGGACCGAAGTAACGACCCAAGGTAAGTACCCAGGGACCCCACGGATGCTGTTTGCCAAATGGGATCACAACTGCATGCTCAATTGAAGTAAATCGATAAGTCGCAGTGGCAATGTTAAAGAAGTAACACCCTTCCCAGTGGACCCTGAAGAAATCTCATGTAAGACAGAAGGTTGGAGAGCCAACCCCGCCTATGTATACCATGGGAACCAGTATACCTACACGAGAGAATTATTGGCAATTTCCCACCCTGTTAGTGTGGGAGGCAGGCTTAATATATGGTGCTCACTTATGCAAGTGTAGCACCATACACTGATCCAGACAACACTATGGTGATTTTAGCGGTCTTAGACAACCTTAAAAAGCTCTTTAAGTGGTAGCTGTGGAGTGCAACCTTCAGACTAAGTCCAGAAGGAGTGTAAATAAGCTTGTTTTACCAGAACGGAATCTTATTGGTATAGATTAAGTGAAAAGAACCACACAGTGTATTTATAAAAATATATAATTATTATAAGACCTTTACTTACATATATATTGCTCCTATCCGGAGAGAGGACACAATGCACGCAATACATTGTAAATAAAACAGGTAAGTAGCACAAATACACAGAGGTTGCCAAGGGGAGACCAAACAATACAGTAAAATAGTGGGATAGGAACCCAAACTGAAGTCAAAACTATACCCAGAAGACATAGAAGTGATTGGGGACCCAAGAAACCACCCTAGGTAGATACCCAGGATTCCCACGGAGGCCGTTTGCAGAGTGGAAACACAACTACGTGCTCTATTCAAGTCAATGTGTAAGTCGCAGTTGTAATTTTAAGGAAGAAAACCCCTTCCCAGAGGACCCTGAAGAAATCCAGTGGAAGACAAAAGGTCGTTGAGCCAGCCCAAATGTGTATACCATAGGAACCATGATACGTAAACCAGAGAATTCTGGGAAATTTCCTGCGTTGTTAGTGTAGGAGGCTGGCTTAGTATATGCTGCTCACTTATGTAAGTGTAGCAACCTGGACTGATCCGGACACCCCTTAAGGTGATTTTAGGGGTCGTAGGCAACCTTAGAAAGCTCTCTAAGTTGTAGCTGTGTAGAGCAGCCTCCCTTCAGGCTTAGTCCTGAAGGAGCATAAAGCAGCTTGTTTTACCACAACGCCATCCTATTGGTATAGATTAAGTGATAAAGAATCAAATGATGTATTCATAGAAATATGTATTTCTTATAAGACAATCACTAATGTATATATATCTCCTATCCGAAGATATAACACAATGCACAAAATACTTTGCAAATAAAACAGGTAAGTAGCTTAAATACACAATGATCGACAGGGGGAGACCAAACCATTTACTAAAATATTGCGATGCGTACCACAACTCAAGTCAAGTCTATACCCAGAAGACGTAGTGGTGCATGGGGACCGAAGTAACGACCCGAGGTAAGTACCCAGGAACCCCACGGATGCTGTTTGCAACATTGGAACACAACTGCGTGCTCAATTGAAGTCATTGGGTAAGTCGCAATTGCAATGTTAAAGAAGAAACACCCTTCCCAGTGGACCCTGAAGAAATCCCATGTAAGACAGGAGGTTGGAGAGCCACCCCGCCTATGGATACCATAGGAACCAGGATACCTACACCAGAGAATTATTGGCAATTTCCCGCCCTGTTAGTGTGGGAGGCAGGCTTAATATATGGTTCTCACTTATGCAAGTGTAGCACCATACACTGATCCAGACTACTCTAAGGTGATTTTAGCGGTCTCAGACAGCCTTAGAAAGCTCTTTAAGTGGTAGCTGTGGAGTGCAACCTTCAGACTAAGTCCAGAAGGAGTGTAAATCAGCTTGTTTTACCAGAACGGAATCTTATTGGTATAGATTAAGTGAAAAGAACCACATAGTGTATTTATAAAAATATATATTTATTATAAGACATTTACTTACATATATATTGCTCCTATCCGGAGATAGGACACAATGCACGCAATACATTGTAAATAAAACAGGTAAGTAGCACAAATACAAAAAGGTCGCCAAGGGGAGACCAAACAATACTGTAAAATAGTCATTGAGCCACCCCAAATGTATATACCATAGGAACCATGATACGTAAACAAGGGAATTCTGGGAAATATCCCGCTTTGTTGGTGTAGGAGGCTGGCTTAGTATATGCTGCTCACCTATGTAAGTCTAGCAACCTGGACTGATCCGGACACTCCTTAAGGTGATGTTAGGGGTCGTAGACAACCTTAGAAAGCTCTCTAAGTGGTAGCTGTGGAGAGCAGCCGTCAGGCTTAGTCCCGATGGAGCATAAAGCAGCTTGTTTAACCACAACATCATCTTATTGGTATAGATTAAGTGATAAAGAACCAAATGATGTATTTATAGAAATATGTATTTATTATAAGACACTCACTAATGTATATATATCTCCTATCCGGAGATATAACACAATGCACAAAATACTTTGCAAATAAAACAGGTAAGTAGCTTAAATACACAATGGTCGCCAGGGGGAGACCAAACCATTTACTAAAATATTAGGATGCGTACCACAACTCAAGTCAAGTCTATACCCAGAAGATGTAGAGGTGCATGGGGACCGGAGTAACGACCTGAGGTAAGTACTCAGGAACCCCATGGAGGCTGTTTGCAAAATGGAGCACAACTGCGTGCTCAATTGAAGTCAATAGGTAAGTCGCAGTTGTAATGTTAAAGAAGAAACACCCTTCCCAGTGGACCCTGAAGAATTCCCACGTAAGACAGTAAGACAGAAGGTTGGAGAGCCACCCCACATATGGATACCATAGGAACCAGGATACCTACACCAGAGAATTATTGGCAATTTCCCGCCCTGTTAGTGTGGAAGGCAGGCTTAATATATAGTGCTCACCTATGCAAGTGTAGCACCATACACTGATCCAGACAACACTAAGGTGATTTTAGCGGTCTTAGACAACCTTAGAAAGCTATTTAAGTGGTAACTGTGGAGTGCAAATTTCAGACTAAGTCCAGAAGGAGTGTAAATCAGCTTGTTTTACCAGAATGGAATCCTATTGGTATAGATTAAGTGAAAAGAACCACACAGTGTATTTATAATAATATATATTTATTATAAGACGCTGACTAACATATATATTGCTCCTATCCGGAGATAGGACACAATGCACACAATACATTGTATATAAAACAGGTAAGTAGCACAAATACACAGAGGTCGCCAAGGGGAGACCAAACAATACAGTAAAAGATTGGGATAGGAACCCCAACTCACGTCAAAACTATACCCAGAAGAAATAGAAGTGATTGGGGACCCAAGAAACCACCCTATGTAGGTACCCAGGATCCCAACGGAGGCCTTTTGCCGAGTGGAAACACAACTACGTGCTCTATTCAAGTCAACGTGTAAGTCGCAGTTGCAATTTTAAGGAAGAAAACCCCTTCCCAGTGGACCCTGAAGAAATCCAGTGGAAGACAAAAGATCGTTGAGCCACCCCAAATGTATATACCGTAGGAACCATGATATGTAAACCAGGGAATTCTGGGAAATATCCCGCTTTGTTGGTGTAGGAGGCTGTCTTAGTATATGCTGCTCACTTATGTAAGTGTCGCAACCTGGACTGATCCGGACACCCCTAAGGTGATTTTAGGGGTCGTAGACAACCTTAGAAAGCTCTCTAAGTGGTAGCTGTGGAGAGCAGCCGTCAGGCTTAGTCCTGATGGAGCATAAAGCAGCTTGTTTTACCACAACATCATCGTATTGGTATAGATTAAGTGATAAAGAGCCAAATGATGTATTTATAGAAATATGTATTTATTATAAGACACTCAGTAATGTATATATATCTCCTATCCGGAGATATAACACAATGCACCTAATACTTTTCAAATAAAACAGGTAAGTACCCTAAATACACAATGGTCGCCAGGGGGAGACCAAACCATTTACTAAAACAGTGGGATGCGTATCACAACTCAAGTCAAGTCTATACCCATAAGATGTAGAGGTGCATGGGGACCGAAGTAACGAACCGAGGTAAGTACCCAGGAACCCCACGGATGCTGTATGCAAAATGGGAACACAGCTGCGTGTTCAATTGAAGTCAATGGGTAAGTCGCAATTACAATGTTAAAGAAGAAACACACTTCCCAGTGGACTCTGAACAAATCCCATGTAAGACAGAAGGTTGGAGAGCCACCCCGCCTATGGATACCATTGGAACCAGGATACCTACATCAGAGAATTATTGGCACTTTCCCACCCTGTTAGTGTGTGAGGCAGGCTTAATATATGGTGCTCCCTTATGCAAGTGTAGCACCATACACTGATCCAGACAACACAAAGGTGATTTAAGCGGTCTTAGACAACCTTAGAAAGCTCTTTAAGTGGTAGCTGTGGAGTGCAACCTTCAGACTAAGTCCAGAAGGAGTGTAAATCAGCTTGTTTTACCAGAACGGAAACTTAGAAAGCTCTCTAAGTGGTAGCTGTGGAGAGCAGCCTTCAGGCTTACTCCTGAAGGAGCATAAAGCAGCTTGTTCTACCACAACGTCATCTTTTGTGGTACTAAAAATTCTGGACTGGGGTGTCCGTGGTACTGAACCACTGGACTCGTGTCATAAACATCGTCGTATCATGACGATTTTGGTACTGACAGACCGGTAATGGTTTAAATACCATGCATAAGTATTTTTGTCACGTTCGAGTGACGAAATCACCCTTAAATCTAAGTTTTCGTCTTGAACCCTCTGGTTCCATTTTGTGAGCAGCAGCCATTTTGTGATTGCCCTCACATAGCCAAATGATTAAGGCTGAATTCGACCTGAAGGACACGTACACCTTTTGTTGACTCCTCTATGACCTGGGCAAGCTGACTCCACTGCCCGGAGCCAAACCTGTTTGGGCAGTTCCTTTCCCAGTGGCCGAATGAGATTAGTATCAAGGCGCAACATGTCATAAAACTCCTCATCGCACAGAAACCATGCCTAATCTTACACACACCTGTCCCTGTTTCTTCTTTATGACCTGCTTTACGAGGAGGAGGTGCCTGTTTTTATTGGGGGTCCGTCGATATCTGATGAAAGTTCTGGGCCTTGCCGGGTAATTTATCATAGACTGGACAAACTAAAATGTGGGCTTGTCATCATGACTCTGCTTTTCCTTTGTAGTGAAAATATGTGTATGATCAACTGTAAAATAAGGAATGTTTGCCTGAAGCTTATTATTTTGTATAAAAAGAGAAGGCTGGCTTTGTAAATTCGAGCAGTCTCCTGAGAACATACATGCTGTTGTACTTCTAGGATACCTGTTACTGGTTGCAGCCAATAAATACGATCCTTGACTTCACCTAGAAGACTATGTGTTTCTGTAGTCTGAAACAGGAAGAACTTAGGAGTTTTCAGGTGTGTTCCCTGGCACCGCCGGGTCCATGAAAACCCGGTACTCCAGTTGGCGCCGAACGGGGGGCAGTATCAGCGGTACCGGTCCAAGCCAGAGGTTCGTGAGGAGCTTAGTGTGAAAATTCTGGAGGACGGCCAACCACTTCAGCGACCCCTGTATGTCGACATGGTCCGAAGGTCTTTGCTGCGAGGTTCCCCGCATCCCGACGGCTACGAAGGACTGCTGCCCTGACTATCGCCCTGTTTTGGACCCTTGATGATTGGTAGAGCGAAACGATAGACGAGTCTTCTGGTGAGGTCATCGATCATCGATACTTCAGTTAAGTATAAGTGGAGCGTCTCCCAGTCCTTAGTTTGGTTCTTAGTTTGGTATCCCTCGGGATCGCTTTGATTTGGAACTTGCAAGTGCCAAAGCCGAAGGACTCGTGTATTCACGAGACTATCGTATTCGATAATCCTTTGAAGTTTGAAGCTAGACTAGAGAGCGAAGATGCCTGGTCTTAGCAGACTTGGAAATTTGTTTTGTCTTGGTTGTAATAAGGATTCCCGATTGGAGGACTCGTGTCCGGTTCCTCCGATTGGAACTCCAACATATGAGCTCTATGTGAAACACGGCGTAGGCCCCATCACATATAATGAAGTACGGATCCGATTCACCAGAAAGGATGGTGTTTTAAAATGGCCCCAATATGGGTGTTTTGACACAGAGATTTTAGATAATCTAGAGGTAAAACTTTTTAAGAAAAAAGCCCGGCCGGCAATGTTTGACTCCTTTCGCCTATGGCGCAAAGAAGCAAAACAGAAAGAAATGAAATTAGCAAAGAAAAATAAACGAGGTATGTCAATGGTACAAGCTGCCGTTGCGTTCAGGGATAATGAGGAAGAGCAAGAGAATGAACAAACGCTTAGAAGCAGGAAATTAGCGGTAGATAAGTGCTACCCAGTTTTGCCACGTAAAGGACAAGGATCAAAAGAGAAACTTGATAAGGATCTTTTAAGGTCTCATTTACTGAGTTCACCACCTCCTTATGCGCAGAGTGCTACAGCACCCCAGCAACCTTTGGTTGTGCAACCTCCCATTGTTGGACCACAGGTTCTACCACAATCACCAGCTCCTCTTCAGCTGGTTCCTACTCCTCCGGCGCAGCTCTCTCAAGGGCCGCCGCCTTTGCTACCTACTCCATCTGTGTTCCCTACGACTTCGCCTATTGCTCCGACTGCTTATCCTAATACTCCCTCTGCTACTGCCTCCACCTATGCTTTACATCAGCCTGTCTTTCCTGGCGTTTCTGTCTTTCCGTCATTTTCTCCTTCCGTTCTACAAAGAATGGCAAACACTGTTACTGGTCTTTTCTCACCTTTCTTTGGGTCGCCAAATACGACCCCTAACACAGAACGAAGACAGTTGCGGAGTCAACTGCCTGACTATCAAGAGAGGGAAATACTGAATGATTTAGCGCGTAAATGGGTTGTCAATACTGTGAGATATGACGTACAGTCCGTCATGGAAGTCTTCCATCAGTGGGAAGCATCAAAGCAGAGATATGTTTTTGAACAAATGTGTGTATTTCTCTGTGAAGATTTGGAGGGAAACGATCCGGAACACGACATGCCTGAATTGTGCCATGTGCGGTTCAAATTCTTGGAGGGCATGATCGTGGGCACCGATGTTGAACGAGCGGTTGCGACATTGTTGTCTTATCGGAGTAAGGGGAGTAATTCTCGATCACTATCTGAGCATGACGCACCAGGTAGGAAAAAGGCGCAACAGTATCCCATGAGAGAGGTTCCCCCAGTTTGGAGGGAAGGGGACGCAAATGCTGTTCCAGCCATTCCACCACATTTTCAGCGTGTGTAGGTACATGTCCCATGGAAGAGATCTGAAGTCTTGGCCCTTAAACAGACATTGCCAGATCCTCGTAAAAACCCTGCAGGGTATTATAAGGAGTTATCACAGACTGCAGGCTCCTGCATCATGAATTTAGCCGATATAGACATGTTGTTTGGAAATGTTGTTCCACAGCCTTTATGGGGAAAGAATTGTCATGCAGATCATGATCAAGAGTTAGGCGACACATGGGCTAATATTGCTGCTGCTGATCCTAGACAAGTTGGTGGTGCTAAGCCCGAGCCTTTAGTAGCAGAGCTTCCTGATAGGATTATTACATATATGAAGACTTTAATGCCCGAATTGCGTGTTAATTGGGACAAGTTGTCTGCGTGCAAACAGAAGAAAGATGAGACTGTGTCTGACTTTTTCACGCGGTTTGAAGAGACCTTCGTCGATCATAGTGGTCAGGATATGGCTACTGAGGGTGGCCAGAGATTGTTTGTTGACAAATTTGTACATAATTTGCTTCCTGAACTATGTAATAAGTTGAAGGATTCTGAGAGTGCTTAGGCTGTTTCCACGTCAGCACAGATTTTAGCTGCGGCCCAGTACTATGAAATTAGGCGCAAAGATGAGTTAGAGAAAGCGGATAAAAAGACTAAGGAATTGAAAACTAAAGTCCTTCTACAGCAAGCTTATCCACCTCGTAGTACTAGTCAGCGCGATTATCAGCAACCCCAGCAGTATTCGAGAAACTCGCAAAGAAACGAGTCTTCTCAACAACGTTTACCGTATGGACCCAATCAGTGTGCGTATTGCAAGGAAGAGGGTCATTTCAAGAGTAGTTGTCCGGTTTTGTTACGGCGTACGAATGGTGCTTCTGGAGCAAGGGGTCGAGGTGTTCAACAAGCTCCTAGAGGTAGGGGTTGTGGAAATTTCCCCCAGAATGCTCCTTCTTTCCCGCCTCAGAATTCTATGAATAGTTTTGACCAGCAGAATAACGCGTTTTCTAGGACGGCTCAGTACTATGCTGATGACTACTATGCAGAAATCGAGAATATGGAAAGTAATGATTGCTAGGACAGCCATGGACAAAGAGAGGGAGTTGTTCCAGTTCCAGTAGATCAGAATGGACCGTATGTTGAGGTGATTACATCAGGTGTGTCAGAGCCTTTTCTGTTGAATACTGGTGCTACAAAGAGTTCTATTATGCACTCAAAACTCCCTGGCGCACCTTTGTCTGGCGAAATGAACGTTTCAGTAGGTTTTTCTGGCGCCCTGGTTAGGAACCCGATCTCTAGTCCTATGTCCCTTTCTGTTGGACCATGTGAATTAGAAGCACCCCTTATTCTTACAACAGGTTGTGGTGAAAACTTGTTAGGATTGGATCTATTGAAAAGATTATATGCGACTTTGTACTGTTCTCCTTCGGGAGTACAACTTAACACTGGGTAAGAAAGTGGTTTCCCCAATGTATTTGTCAAAGGAAAAACTTTCCGACAGAATTGTCTTCTCTTCCGGATATACTTTGGGCTACTGGCTCTAATGATGTGGGTCTCTTGGAAATAGCGCCATATGTCGTAACATTGAAAGCCAATGTTAGAATGCCGTGTATTCCCCAATACAAGAACTCTAGCGAAGGTGAAAAGGCGTTGTTAGCGATCATCTATGATCTGATTGAGAAAGATGTAATTGAAGAGACAAGAGGCAACGTTTGTAATAGTCCTGTTCTGCCGGTTTTGAAGCGTACTGATCCTTCCCGACCACCTGTTTATAGGTTCGTGATTGATCTTAGAGAGGTGAATAAGATTGTTATGCCACAGTTTCCAGTTGTCCCTGATATCACTGCCCTATTGACTATGATTCCAGCTTCAGCCACTTGGTTATCAGTTATTGACTTGAAGAATGCTTTCTTCAGTATCCCGATTGCCGAGGAGAGCAGGGATATTTTTGGCTTCAGTTTAGGAGGCCGAAGTTTCCGCTTCAAACGCGCTCCTCAAGGCTACTGTGAAAGTCCATCAATATACAGTCAGGCTTTAAAAACACAGCTTGATACGATTGTTTTACCTGACGGTGCTACCCTTATTCAGTACATTGACGATTCGCTGCAGATACTGAGGAGATTTGTAAAGAAGCCACATTGTCATTGTTGCGTCATTTGTGTGATCTGCACCACAAAGTCTCTCTTTCAAAGTTGCAATATTGTCGAAAAGAAGTGACCTACTTAGGTCATCTCTTATCGAAGGAGGGAAGGAAACTGACCCCAGAAAGAATTCAGGCATGCAAAATTGAGCGTGCCAACCACACAGAGAGAAGTGCGTGCTTTCTTGGGCATTACATCATATTGCAGACAATGGATACCGAATTTTTCCTTGTTGGCCAAACCTTTGGTGGCATTAACTTGTAAAGATACACCGAATCCCATTCCGTGGTCTGAAGAGTGTCAGAAAAGTTTTTCCGAATTACGTGATGCATTGTGTTCGGCTCCTGTGTTAGGTACCCCCGACTACAGTAAGCCTTTTACATTGTATGTCCATGAGAAAGAAGGTTGTGCGTTATCAGTTCTGACACAGTCTTTTGGGGACAAACAGCGTCCATGCGCGTATTTTTCGGCGACTTTAGATCCGGTAGCTAAGGCGTTGCCGAGTTGCTCGAGAGCCACTGCGGCAGCAGCTGTTTCTATCCGACAGTCTGCTGGTTTAGTGAGGAATAACATGTTAATTGTAATGGTCCTACATGCAGTAGACATTTTGTTAAACAGAACAAAGACACAGCACTTATATTAGTGCACGATTGTCAGGTTATGAGCTGACATTGTTGGCAAGTCATGTGCACATAAAGAGGTGCAATACATTAAACCCAGCCACATTGTTGCCGACTTTAGCTGAGACAGATGATGATAGTGAAGATCAGCATGACTGTTTTCTGAGAACCGAAGAAGAGACGAAAGGGAGAGTAGATCTTAGAGACACTCCTCTTCCTGAATGTGATGGTACTTTATGGGTTGATGGTTCGTGTTTCAAGTTGCCGAACGGTGATACGACTGCAGCATATGCTGTGACGACTTTGCATACGATTGTTGAAGCTGCATGTATCCCATACAATTCAGCGCAAGCAGCAGAGTTGATTGCACTTACAAGAGCGTGTGTGCTGGCGAAAGGACAACGAGTGAATGTGTACATGGACAGACAGTATGCCAGTTGGTGTGGCTCACAGTTTTGGACGATTGTGGAAAGAACGTGGGTTCCTGACGTCGCATGGTGCTAAGATCCAGCATGGTCAGTTAGTGAATGAGCTTCTCGAGTCGCTGACCTTGCCGTTACAAGTTGCGATTGTGAAATGCAGTGCACACAAAAAGGTCACTGATGATGTTGGTCGCCGAAATGCGTTTGCGGATGAAGTTGCAAAAGAAACTGCAAGGAATGTAATGAGTCGAATGTATGTTGCAGGCCCTGCAAGATGGGTTGGTGACGTTGGTATGTGTGAAGAATAAGATACGATTGAGAGTGTGAAATCCATTCAAGCTGAAGCCACAGAGAAAGAGTTGAATGAATGAAGGGAAAGTAAGGGTAAATTGGATGCGAATGGTTGTTGGATTGAATTGTCAGAGCATCAAAGATGGTTGTTACCCGATGCGTATGTGCTTGCAGTGGTGACAATGGCTCATGGAATGGCTCACATCAGTGTGAAAGGGATTTGTAAGTTGCTAGCTCCAGTATGGCAAAATGCTGGAATCCCCAAGTGTGCAGAGAATGTGGTCAAGAATTGTATGGTGTGCCTGAAATACAATCCTGGTAGGGGGACCCCAACTCCAGCTGGTCATTTTGCGCCTCCAACGTATCCGTTCGAGGTTTTGCAGCTAGATTTCATCCACATGGAAAGGTGCAACAATTTGAAATACGTACTCGTCATTGTTTGTGCCTTTTCCAGGTGGGTGGAAGCATATCCCCTTAAGGACAACACTGCCTTATCCACAGCTAAAGCCCTTGTCAAGGAATTCTTCCCCAGATTTGGAATGCCAAGAATGGTTTGGAGTGATAATGGGAGTGAATTTGTGGGTCGAGTGATGAAGAAAGTGTGTGAGGGGCTAGGTATACAGCAAAAGTTCCACGCTGCAAATCACCCCCAATCAGCTGGACTAGTAGAGTGCTATAATGGCACGCTAAAACTGAAACTGGCCAATATTCAAGCGAGCACAGGTCTTAAATGGCCTGACGCTCTGCCCTTGGCACTCCTATCAACAAGAATGACTGTTCACTCTAGAGTGGGACTTAGTCCACATGAGATTGTGTTCGGCCGCCCGGCCAACATATGGGGAGTGCCAAGGCCAACCAGGTTTAGCGCGATAGAATACCCTGTACTGCTTGATTATCTGTATGAATTGACGGCTAAATTGCGTGTTTTACACCAACAGGTCCACGACACTCTACATCAGGCCTCTGAAGCTCCAGGGCATCCTATCGATCCTGGATCCTACGTACTGATCAAAAACTTTCAGCGTACAAAGAATGACCAGCCCCGGTGGACCGGCCCTCATCTAGTTCTTCTCTCGACAAGATCGGCCGTTCGGGTGGAAGGAAAGAAACATTGGATCCACGGCCTCCATTGTAAAAGGGTCCCACTGCCTCTCCCGTACGACCGGCGGGTCCAGGAGGGGATTGCTGACTCCGAAACTGAGACAGTGCCTCGGTTTCTACCCTTTAGCGATGCACGTATAAAAGGAACAATTTCTGAAAAGGAAAGCGACAACATCTTGCAAGAAGCTGTGCCTGCGTCAATCCGATTGAACACTATAGAGCCTGAACTCTTATTCCAAGACCACACAGCACCTGGAAGAAACCGTTACAATTTGAGGCCGAGACCTATGACTATGGACAAATAAAATATTTCTTTTTACTTTTTGATTGTGCAGCTCTCCCATCCAAGAAACTTGCTCATTTTTGTTTTTCGAACCGCCATCCGGTTCTGCTGCTAGGGTCGCGGTTGCCAAAGTCTTTGGAGTGCAGCTGAAGACGGTTAGGTCGACAGTTCTGGTTGGTCTAAGGGAGTTGCCCTGGACTCACAGAAGCACTCTTCAGCAGAAACACCCTACCACCGTGGGCAGCAAATTAGAGAGGATGGAGTTTTCTGAGATGGAGAGACCTGCCAAACGAATGAACTTTAAAGACAAAATATGTATATTAATGCCGAAGAAGAGATCGTTGATATGTTGTATTTTTATGCTGTTTGGTATGATGACGTTTTTAACAGGATATGTTTTATACAGCTTTCAAGTGACATTTGCACCCACTACCCAGCCCATACCTCCTCCTACTGTTTCCTCACATTCTTTTCACCCCCTGCCCGAACATGAGTCCTCTAGGAGATTAGAATTTATAAATAACTCATTCGTTCAGCTCTTACACCAACACCAGTTTGTAATGAACACGACAAATTGTTGGGTGTGTGGACTTATGCCACACACGACAGATAAAGGTATCCCATATTTTGTCTTGCTATTTAGCTACTATGGTTCTTTGTGGGCATTTCAAACAATGTTCATATTTGCCATCGAACCATACCCCCCACGTTCCACGGGAAGGAACTCAAGCAACAAAGCGTTATTAGTAGGAATTGCAAATATGAGCAGAACAATTGACTCATACAGAACGATTCCTAGGGATGAGTTGCAAGCTTACGTTAGATGGAATGTAACAAAATATGGAGTTGCTTTGAGTGAGAACCAGCGAGCAAAGAGATCCTCCTTAATTTGGATTGTACCCCATCAGGGTCACCTATGTCTGCAGGGAAATGGCAAAAACCCCAGAGCTCAGTTAGGGAAGAGCGTCTGTACTGAAACATATGTCTTCTCGTCTCAGACCTCCCGTTCATTCCTAGCAGCTAAGGGTACCTACTTCGTCTGCCATGATAGAGCATATACATGGCTGCCCCCTGACTTTTCGGGCACATGTTTTATATCGTTCCTGCTGCCACCCACCTACACGGCCGTGGCAGATTACCATAGGATAAGGACAGTTAGAGGTGTCATGAGTAAAGTCGACACTGCGGAACAAGAACTTGGAGACTTTGCAAAAGGTTTTCTGCCGTTTTGGGGGCCTATGGTGAACAGCAGGAACATTCGCCAATTGACGAGGGTAGTTGAATCCACCGTGATTGAAACTACCGGTGCCCTTAGTAACTTGATTGCGGAGCTCCAGTCGGACCGCCTTATGACTCTTCAGAACAGGGTTGCCCTAGACGTCATATTTGCAGACCGAGGTGGGGTATGTAAAGTGATCCAATCAAGTTGCTGCATCTTCATCCCAGATAACGCTCCAACAGTATACCAGGCCATCTACAAACTGCATAAGATCTCCGAATCCATTCACGTGGATAAAGGGGACTGGTCCTTGATGGGGTGGTTCTGGGAACTGATATCTGCCTGGGGATGGAAGATTCTGATAGTCATTGGGATGATCTTAGTCATTCTATTCCTGTTCTGCCTGTGTATACAGTGCGCTCCTGCAATATGTGGCCTCTGTGCTACATCATGTGTAAGGAAACCTGTATCAAGAGATGAATTAAGTAATAGGATGATGCTACAGCAACATCTCAATGACTTTGTGAATATAGACCTGGGCTCAGATTAGCGTGAGTATAGGTTATTGCCTATGTAAGGGCAAAAGGAGGGTCTGTGGTACTGAAAATTCTGGACTCGGGTGTCCGTGGTACTGAACCACTGGACTCGTGTCATAAACATCGTCGTATCATGACGATTTTGGTACTAACAGATCGGTAATGGTTTAAATACCATGCATAAGTATTTTTGTCACGTTCGAGTGACGAAATCACCCTTAAATCTAAGTTTTCGTCTTGAAACCAAACCATTTACTAAAATAGTGGGATGCGTACCACAACTCAATTCAAGTCTATACCCAGAAGACGTAGACGTGCATGGGGACCGAAGTAACGACCCGAGGTAAGTACCCAGGAACCCCACAGATGCTGTTTGCAAAATGGGAACACAACTGCGTGCTCAATTGAAGTCAATGGGTAAGTCGCAATTGCAATGTTAAAGAAGAAACACCCTTCCCAGTGGACCCTGAAGAAATCCCATGTAAGATAGAAGGTTGGAGAGCCACCCAGCCTATCGATACCATAGGAACCATGATACCTACACCAGAGGATTATTGGCTATTTCCCACCCTGTTAGTGTGGGAGGCAGGCTTAATATATGGTGCTCACTTATGCAAGTGTAGCACCATACACTGATCCAAACAACACTAAGGTGATTTTAGTGGTCTTTGACAACCTTAGAAAGCTCTTTAAGTGGTAGCTGTGGAGTGCAACCTTCAAACTAAGTCCAGAAGGAGTGTAAATCAGCTTGTTTTTACCAGAACTGAATCTTGTGGTATAGATTAAGTGAAAAGAACCACACAGTGTATTTATAAAAATATATATTTATTATAAGACACTTAGTAACATATATATTGCTCCTATCCGGAGATAGGACACAATGCACGCAATACATTGTAAATTAAACAGGTAAGTAGCACAAATACTTAGAGGTCGCCAGGGGGAGACCAAAAAATACAGTAAAATAGTGGGATAGGAACCCCAACTCAAGTCAAAACTATACCCAGAAGACATTGTAGTGATTGGGGACCCACAAAACCACCCTAGGTAGATACCCAGGATTCCCACGGAGGCCGTTTGCAGAGTGGAAACACAACTAGGTGCTCTATTCAAGTCAAGTCGCAGTTGTAATTTTAAGGAAGAAAATCCCTTTCCAGAGGACCCTGAAGAAATCCAGTGGAAGAGAAAAGGTCGTTGAGCCACCCCAAATGTATATACCATAGTGTTGCAATCAGTCCTGTTGGTATATTCTGTCCACCCCAACCTTTCTGCCCTAGTTGGTTTCCCCCACTCTGAAGCTCCCTGTGGAATGTTGGTGTGCTCTCCAGTGAGGAGAGTGGATGGTCAATAAATAGCATCTTTACCTATCATCTGAGTCCTGTCATTCTTCATGAATTCTAACACTGGCGACGGAACTGCGCAGGGGGCAGTAGTGACCATCTCCCCTTTGTGTGCTCTCTCTACACGTGAGGAAGGAATAGAAGGAAGAATTACAGATGACATCAAGCGTTGTCGGATAATGAACTGTTCAACGAGGATGTGCCAGAGTATTATAAGGTCGATGTGATGCCAATCCGAGTGGTCTAAGCAGCGTGGGGTAAGACGTGTATGCTGAAAGCTGTGTAGCAGATATCGAAATCAAAAATATCGAAATACAAAAATATCGGAACAGAAATATCGAAGTCAAAAATATAGGAATCCTCTCCCTAACAAGGTAAATACAAAAATATCGAAAAATTAATATCGTAGTACAAAAATATCGAAATTAAAAATATCGTTTTTTTAAATGTATTAATAATAATGTAAAAATAATTATAAAATACATATAATGTTACAGATATTAAATAAAAATATTAAAACATAATTAAAAAATTAAAACTAATACATATACATTTAAAATAAATTAAAAACGTAATAATTTAATGTAATTATATATTTTTTAATTTCATTTAATTTATTTAATTTAAATTTATTTTATTTTTACCCTGTACGACTGTACCCCAAAAAAACAAAACTGACCCTGAACCCTAAAAATACCCCTTTACCCAAAAACCCAAAACTGACCCTGAACCCTAAAAATACCCCTTTACCCAAAAACTGAAAACTGACCCTGAACCCTAAAAATACCCCTTTACCCAAAAACTGAAAACTGACCCTGAACCCTAAAAATACCCTTTTTTTTTTTTTTTTTTTTTTTATTAAATCCTCATATTGCGAAAAATTCTATGTGTATGGAAAATTTGGTTTCTACCTCTGAAACTTTTGTGTACCGTCACTGCCCATTTCTCTCTTGCCGTGGGAGTTTTCCCTTTCCATGTTTAGCCAGAGGAGACCCCTTGCCATTACATATTCACAGGTCTGTAATCGAAGAGAGAGGGAGCTAGCCACCTTGGCTACTCTATGAGTATCATACTCATATTCCAGACTGTGCTTTCGCTTTAATCATAGGATATTGTGTTCCTTAGCCTTCTTTGTGGATTTAGATGTTTCTCCAAAATTTCCCAATAATTAAACCTTTTACTACAGTTACCCCGTCTGTCTAATTTATTTATCTTTATAGCGGAGTTCATCCATTCCCCATGTGATGGGGATGTTGGCCCAATCCACTTGATGCATATTTCCCTCCTCGCTATCACCATTAACACAAAAAGTAGTTTTGTTTCCATTACTGTTAATTTTACTTGTTCCGTTGTGTTACCAATCCCAAAAAGAATAAGAGTTTCACTTACTTTCAGATGTTTTCGGAATATCAGACTCAACGTCTTACCAACTTCTTCCCAGAAAGTTCTCAGGGATGGGCAGCTCCAGAACATATGAATACCATCTGCTCTTTCTTCCCCGCACTTTGGGCATTTTTTAATTCCTGCATTCTTAAATTTTGAAAGTTTTTTCGGAGTCCAATAGGCTCTGTGCAGGGTATACAGGTGATTTCTTTTCAATCTCACCGATTTAAGTGTAGACCAACATTTCTCTATTGAGTCATCCCATAGGTTTGTTAATTCTTCTGTATCTAGGTCTTTCCCCCACGTTTGTTCTGCTATTTGGGAACTCTCCTCTTCTTCCATTATTAAAGTCCAGTACCATTTTGCTACCTCCTTGTTTATGGGTAAGATTTTTGTCATTTCTTTTTCCAAGGTTTTACTATCCTTATCTTTCGATGATATTGTTTTTGCCCAACTATTCAGTTGATAAAACTTACATTTTGATATTGTTCCATTAGTGATTTTGTTCATTTCTTCCCAGGATATCAACGTTGAGCCATTTAGTAATTGACCCCAATAGTTAATATTGTTTTGCTTTAAAGGGGTGGCCATAGCATCCTTTAGACAGTTCGGGGTTCCGGGAGAGTTCCATATTGGTGCCATTGCACTATAGTAGGGAATTTTTAAAATCGTTCTCAATTGTATCCAAAGTTTTGCTGCTTCCTTAAGTACCTTTAATTTGACTTTTTTAAAGTATTTTGGATGTCCAAATTTGAAGAGGTAATGGTCCTCTGCTCCTGTAGTCGCTTGCAAGTATTCCGGGTAATATTGGTGTATTCCCAGAAGGTTCCTTATATTTTTAAATTGGAAAGCCCTACAGTATTCTGTCAAATCCGGACTTGCGATACCTCCTTTCTCTTTCTTTCTCCTTAGCTTTCTCCATGATATTCTGGTTCCCTTGGAGGCCCATATAAAGCTTGCAATCTCTCCCTGTAATTTTTTCAGTTCAGCTTTTTTGAATTGTAAAGGAATATTATTGAACAGAAAGGTGAATTTTGGGAGTATATTCATTTTTATGATGTTAGACCTCCCTATAAAGCTCAAAGGCAGGCTAGACCATACTTTAAGTAGTTTTCTTACATCTCGGGCTACTTTGTTTAGGTTATTTTGCGGTATTTTATCTATATTTTGATTTATCAAAATGCCCAGGTATCTTATCTCTTTTTTTATGTTTGGACTGTGAAAATGGGTGTTCCATGTCATTATTTCTGTTTTAGTATGATTTACTAAGTATCCTGAAACTTGGCCGAATTGAGAAATGATTTTTTCTATAGCTGATTTGGATCTCTCATATTCCTCTGTGAATAGCACCAGATCATGAAACAAAACTGACCCTGAACCCTAAAAATACCCCTTTACCCAAAAACCCAAAACTGACCCTGAACCCTAAAAATACCCCTTTACCCAAAAACTGAAAACTGACCCTGAACCCTAAAAATACCCCTTTACCCAAAAACTGAAAACTGACCCTGAACCCTAAAAATACCCCTTTACCCAAAAACTGAAAACTGACCCTGAACCCAAAAAATACCCCTTTACCCAAAAACTGAAAACTGACCCTGAACCCTAAAAATACCCCTTTACCCAAAAACTGAAAACTGACCCTGAACCCTAAAAATACCCCTTTACCCAAAAACTGAAAACTGACCCTGAACCCTAAAAATACCCCTTTACCCAAGAACTGAAAACTGACCCTGAACCCTAAAAATACCCCTTTACCCAAGAACTGAAAACTGACCCTGAACCCTAAAAATACCCCTTTACCCAAAAACTGAAAACTGACCCTGAACCCTAAAAAAACTCCTTTACCCAAAATTAATTATTATTATTTAATTACCAATTAATTATTAATTAACAATAACAATAAAGTAAATATATTAGCACATTAGCTGTAATTAATTAAATTTAATAAGTAATATTATTTTTTCCCAATTAATTAATTAAGAATAACAAAAATTTATATATATAAAAAATTACTCTAATTAATGTAATTAACTAATTTATATTAATTAATTACCAACTAATTAATAATTAAAAATATGTACAAAATTATATTAATTAATTAACTAATTGATATTAATTATTTACCAATTAATTATTAATTAAAAATATTTACAAACATATATTAATTAATTAATTAGTATTAAATTACTTCCCACCCTATTCCCCTATAAACCCATAACCCGCTACAGAACATATTTATTAATTAATCAATTAATTAAAATTAATTCTCAATTAATTCTCAATTAATTAATTAATAATTCCTACTAATTATTAATTAATTTAACATAATTAAATTACTTCCCACCCTATTCCCCTATAAACCCACAACCCGCTACAGTACTAAAAGACAATATTTAATTAAATTACATTAAAAATAAATAATAAAACATAATAAATACAATATAATATACACAAAATGTATTTAAAAATTGATATTAGTAACATCGAAATTATTTATTTCGATATTATTGACATCGATATTTAAAACTTCGATATTACTAATATCATACTAATATCGATATTAAGACTGTCGATATTACTTACCTTCTATATTATGTCCCATCGATATTTAAACTTCGATATAATTGTATATCGAAATTTAAAACTCGATATTTTGTCTGTGTACCGTGTCTGGATGACATCCTGAACTGCTGCGTATCCGCAGAAGGACAGTCATTTCAGCGGTATCAGTATCACAATGTGCAGGAAGTCGGACTCTCGCAGAGTGTGAGCGAAGAGTGGATTTGCAAAATCTAAGGAGCAGACAGAACTATTGAACAAACCTAAGCGGGTGGAGGAGATTCACAGTTGCTACGTACTTGTCGCTGTTTGAGGAGAGTCTTCGTTCGACTGAGGTGCGGAGTACTGGGAGGCTTGTTGAGGTCGACGGCAGTCGGGGAAGCGGGACCCGCGTCAGTGTCAAGACACGAAAGGCGAACACTCGGCATAGGGAGTCAGAAATCCAGTCAGTTTCTGACAGAGTGTTTCCACGCTGAGGCGCCTGCGTACTAGTTTCATCAGTCAGCTGTGGGGGCTGGACCTGCTTTCGAGGCGAGCTGTTTCCTGTATCTAGAGAATCCTGCCGGCGCATCAGGCGTTAAGGGCCGTCAGTCCCTGTCAGACGGCATCTGGGAAAATTGAGCAGTATCTGGCAAATTGTAAATCGGCCGACACATCAGGAGCAAAGGGCCGCCAGTTCCTATCAGACGGAATTGTTTAAATTAGGTTGAAGTAAACGGCAATTTAAGGACTTGCAAGGTGAAGTTGAGGAGGATATATGGATATTTATGTCTGATAGCCTGTTGGGAAGGCGGTGAGTTAATTGACTGACAGCTTGGCTCCATGGTCCAAGATTTATCGTACCTTAGCATCATTTCGTCTCTACCTGAACAATTGACTCTGTGGTGTTCTTAACAGATTACAACAGTTTTGTTAGAGATTTTGGGCCCAACTGTGGTGTATGATGAATTTAAGAAAAGTCAATTATATTTCTAAGTTGTGTTGCATTTTGACTCCTAGGTCCTCACCTCATTAACCCCTAGTATACTTACCAAAGATTTAAATCCAATATCATCTGGTACACCCACACCCTCCTAGTAAAAATGGCAGCAGCCAGCATGAATCAACCCCGCCCTTCCTGAATGATATTGGGGAACCAGAAATAGGTTGGAAGGAATGGGTGAAACTGTTTGAATCTTATATCATAGCCATTGGGGGACAAAGGTTTAATTCAATAAGAAAACAGCATATTTTACTCCATAATTTGGGTGTGCAAGGGCGCAAGGTATATCCGTAACAGGAGGGAAATGCAGTTGGAGAAGTAGATGTGTATGAGCAAACCATGGGGAAACTGGAAAAACACTTTGGGGATAGAGTCAATGTAGTTCTAGAACGCCACAAGTTTTTCAAAAGGAGTCAGGGCAAACAGGAGTCACTGCAGAAATATATCACAACTTTGTGGGGCCTTACACAGCTATGTGAGTTTGGCAACCTCAAAGATTCATTAATAAGAGACTAACTTGTGAGGTGCACGAATAATCCGCGCATCCAAGAGAAATTATTGGCTAAGAATCCAGGACTAAGGGAAGCTATTGAAATAGCCAAGTTAGTGGAACACACAGCAAGGTGCGTAAAGGAAATGAAACCAGACGGGGAGGTTGTGGCAACCATTAATGATGTAGAAGACAGAAGTGACGTGTATAAGATGAAATTTAGGGAGAATGCCAACACCAGAGTAGATTATAGAGAGAAAGGTCCCAAGTGTTACTGGTGTGGTAGCAACAACCACTTTGCTACTTTTTTCCAATGCCCTGCCAGATATATCACTTGTAAAAAATGCAGTAGGAGGGGGCATTTTGCAAGGGTGTGTCGGGATGGTGAACTACACACAAGAGATCAGGATAGGAACACAGAGAAGGACACAAGTAGTGAAATGTATTGAGCAAAAAATGGATGAGTTTACTTTGCACGTAAAAGATGTCAGTGACACAGTAAACTCTATTTACCCTAAATGTGAAGTATTAATTGATGATGAATGTGTAGAAATGTTTGCGGATTCCTGTTCCCCGTTCACACTACTCAATAAGGATGATAATGTTTCCCTGGGCTACAATAAGATTAGTGAGTTAAAAACACCAGATATTTCTCCTACAGGATACAACAAGGGAGCCATTCCCCTTTTGGGTATAAAGAATGTGCAGCTGCAGTTCAAGGACAGGAAAACCTATGGAAAGATATATGTAGTGAAGTCGAGTTCTAATCTTTTAGGATGGGTACACCAGAAAGAGCTGGGAATCATCTTAGACCCCAATAGTGCTGAACAAGTCCTGCTCACAGAGAAGATCCATAAGGGGGATAACATTTGTGAAGAATTCAAACAGCTATTCAAAGAGGAACTAGGATGTTTGCACAATTTTCAACATAAAATCAGGCTAAAATACAATGCAAAACTTGTGGTACACGGTTTGCGTACAGAGCCTCTTAAACGAAAAGAGCCTCTTGAAAATGAGCTGCGCAAGCTACGTGACTTGGATATAATTCAACCCATAGACTGTTCAGAGTGGTTGGCTCCGATAGTTATCGCGGCCAAGTCCAACGGAGAAGGGATCCGCCTCTGTGTTGACTTGCGCAGTCTCAATGACTGTATCTGGGTGGAAAGACATCCCTTGCCAATAATCAATGAAATGCTTAGCACAATGGGCCCGGCAAAGTATTTCAGTGTGATAGATCTATCCACGGCATACCACCAGATTGAGCTTTATCCGGATTCAAGACCACTCACGGCGTTCATTACACCTTTCGGAGCATTTATGTTCAAAAGGATGCCTTTTGGCCTTGCGTCAGCTGCGGCTATTTTTAAAAAAGCTATGCAGAAGATCTTGGAAGGTGTAGAACGGACCATGTGTTTCCAAGACGATATCTTGGTCTATGGGCACAATTCCGAAGAACATGATGGTGTATTAAGACAAGTTTTTAAAAGACTCATGGATGCTGGCCTAACAGTAAAGAAAAAAAAGTGCAAAATAAAAGTACAACAGGTCGAATACCTGGGACATTCGATCTCAGGAGATGGATTTAAACCTAAGAGCAGCTTGATCCGAGCTGTAAAAGAAGCTCCCAATCCGAGGAACTCAAGTCTTTCTTGGGACTTATGGAGTATATGTCCAAGTATGTTGACAACTTTGCTGCTAAGTGCGAATCCATGAAAGAAATCTTGAAGAAAAACAAAGAGTTTGTGTGGAATGAAGAGCAGGAGGTGGTGGCGAATGCCTTAAAGGAGGATCTAATCAACTCCCCAGCCCTGGGAACATTTGACCCGTCCAAGAAAACCATACTTGCAAATGACGCCTCAAACAATGGGTTGGGTGCCACCCTCTTCCAAAAAGATGGAAAGGATGAGAAGATCATTGCCTACGCATCCAGGAGTCTCTCTAAACCAGAGAAGAACTACTCCGTAATTGAACGAGAAGCCTTGGCGTGCTTTTGGGCGGTCAGGCATTTCAAGATTTTTCTATGGGGTTTGAGATTCACGATACGGATTGATCACAAGCCTCTCACGTTTATATTCTCTGTGAAACGCCTCGAGAATTGCACCCCGTGCATCAGCAGATGGATTCTAGGACTCGAACATTACAATTTCAAGATAGAGCATGTGCCGGGCAAGGAAAATAGAATTGCAGATTTCCTATCAAGATCGCCTTTGCCAGACGTAGGAGTCACTGAGGAAGCTCTAGACAGTCCCATAATGATGATGGACTTTCCCGCCATCACGGAAAAAGAGTGGGATGATGGTATTTTAGCGGTCTTAGACAACCTTAGAAAGCTCTTTAAGTGGTAGCTGTGGAGTGCAACCTTCAGACTAAGTCCAGAAGGAGTGTAAATCAGCTTGTTTTACCAGAACGGAATCTTGTGGTATAGATGAAGTGAAAAGAACCACACAGTGTATTTATAAAAATATGTATTTATTATAAGACACTTACTAACATATATATTGCTCCTATCCTGAGATAGGACACAATGCACGCAATACATCGTAAATAAAACAGGTAAGTAGCACAAATACTTAGAGGTTGCCAGGGGGAGACCAAACAATACAGTAAAAAAGTGGACTAGGAACCCCCACTCAAGTCAAAACTATACCCAGAAGACATAGAAGTGATTGGGGACCCAAGAAACCACCCTAGGTAGGTACCCAGGATTCCCACGGAGGCCGTTTGTAGAGTGGAAACACAACTACGTGCTCTATTCAAGTCAACGTGTAAGTCGCAATTGCAATTTTAAGGAAGAACAACCCTTCCCAGTGGACCCTGAAGAAATCCAGTGGAAGACAAAAGGTTGGCGAGCCACCCCAAATGTGTATACCATAGGAACCATGATACGTAAACCAGGGAATTCTGGGAAATTTCCCGCTTTGTTAGTGTAGGAGGCTGGCTTACTATATGCTGCTCACTTATGTGAGTGTAGCAACCCCAACTGATCCGGACACCCCTTAAGGTGATTTTAGGGGTCGTAGACAACCTTAGAAAGCACTCTAAGTGGTAGCTGTGGAGAGCAGCTTTCAGGGTTAGTATTGAAGGAGCATAAAGCAGCGTGTTTTACCACAACATCATCTTATTGGTATAGATTATGTGATAAAGAACCAAATGATGTATTTATAGAAATATGTATTTATTATAAGACACTCACTAATGTATATATATCTCCTATCCGGAGATATAACACAATGCATAAAATACTTTGCAAATAAAACAAGTAAGTAGCTTAAATACACAATGGTCGCCAGTGGGAGACCAAACCATTTACTAAAATAGTGGGATGCGTACTACAACTTAAGTCAAGTCTATACCCAGAAGACGTAGAGTTAATGGGGACCGAAGTAACGACCCGAGGTAAGTACCCAGGAACCCAACGGATGCTGTTTGCAAAATGGGAACACAACTGCATGCTCATTTGAAGTCAATCGATAAGTCGCAGTTGCAATGTTAAAGAAGACACACCCTTCCCAGTGGACCCTGAAGAAATCCCATGTAAGACAGAAGGTTGGAGAGCCACCCAGCCTATGGATACCATAGGAACCTGGATACTACACCAGAGAATTATTGGCAATTTCGCGCCCTGTTAGTGTGGGAGGCAGGCTTAAATTTATGGTGCTCACTTATGCAAGTGTAGCACCATACACTGATCCAGACAACACTAAGGAGATTTTAGCGGACTTAGACAACCTTAGAAAGATCTTTAAGTGGTAGCTGTAGAGTGCAACCTTCAGACTAAGTCCAGAAGGAGTGTAACTCAGCTTGTTTTACCAGAACGGAATCTTATTGGTATAGATTAAGTGAAAAGAACCACACAGTGTATTTATAAACATATATATTTATTATAAGACATTTACTTACAAATATATTGCTCCTATCCGGAGATAGGACACAATGCATGCAATACATTGTAAATAAAACAGGTAAGTAGCACAAATACACAGAAGTCGCCAAGGGGAGACCAAACAATACAGTAAAATAGTGGGAAAGGAACCCCAACTCAAGTCAAAACTATACCCAGAAGACATAGAAGTGATTGGAAACCCAAGAAACCACCCTAGGTAGATACCCAGGATTCCCACGGAGGCCGTTTGCAGAGTGGAAACACAACTACGTGCTCTACTCAAGTCAATGTGTAAGTCGAAGTTGTAATTTTAAGGAAGAAAACCCCTTCCCAGAGGACCCTGAAGAAATCCAGTGGAAGACAAAAGGTCGTTGAGCCACCCCAAATGTATATACCATAGGAACCATGATACGTAAACCAGGGAATTCTGGGAAATATCCCGCTTTGTTGGTGTAGGAGGCTGGGTTAGTATATGCTGCTCACTTATGTAAGTGTAGCAACCTGGACTGATCTGTACACCCCTTAAGGTGATTTTAGGGGTCGTAGACAACCTTAGAAAGCTCTCTAAGTGGTAGCTGTGGAGAGCAGCCGTCAGGCTTAGTCCTGATGGAGCATAAAGCAGCTTGTTTTACCACAACGTCATCTTATTGGTATAGATTAAGTGATAAAGAACCAAATGATGTATTTATAGAAATATGTATTTATTATAAGACACTCACTAATGTATATGTATCTCCTATCTGGAGATATAACACATTGCACAAAATACTTTGCAAATAAAACAGGTAAGTAGCTTAAATACACAATGGTCGCCAGGGGGAGACCAAACCATTTACTAAAATAGTGGGATGCGTACCACAACTCAAGTCAAGTCTATACCCAGAAGACGTAGAGGTGCATGGGGACCGTAGTAACGACCCGAGGTGAGTACCCAGGAACCCCACAGATGCTGTTTGCAAAATGGGAACACAACTGCGTGCTCAATTGAAGTCAATGGGTAAGTCGCAATTGCAATGTTAAAGAAGAAACACCCTTCCCAGTGGACCCTGAAGAAATCCCATGTAAGACAGAAGGTTGGAGAGCCACCCAGCCTATGGATACCATAGGAACCATTAAACCTACACCAGAGAAATATTGGCAATTTCCCACCCTGTTTTTGTGGGAGGCAGGCTTAATATATGGTGCTCACTTATGCAAGTGTAGCACCATACACTGATCCAGACAACACTGAGGTGATTTTAGCTGTTTTAGACAACTTTAGAAAGCTCTTTAAGTGGTAGCTGTGGAGTGCAACCTTCAGACTAAGTCCAGAAGGAGTGTAAATCAGCTTGTTTTACCAGAACGGAATCTTATAGGTATAGATTAAGTGAAAAGAACCACACAGTCTATTTATAAAAATATGTATTTATTATAAGACACTTACTAACATATATATTGCTCTTATCCGGAGATAAGACACATTGCACGCAATACATTGTAAATAAAACAGGTAAGTAATACAAATACTTAGAGGTCGCCAGGGGGAGATCAAACAATACAGTAAAATAGTGGGATAGGAACCCCAACTCATGTCAAAACTATACCCAGAAGACATAGAAGTGATTGGGGACCCAGGAAACCACCCTAGATAGGTACCCAGGATTCCCAAGGAGGCCGTTTGTAGAGTGGAAACACAATACGTGTTCTATTCAAGTCAACATGTAAGTCGCAATTGAAATTTTAAGGAAGAAAACTCCTTCCCAGTGGACCCTGAAGAAATCCAGTGGAAGACAAAAGTTTGGGGAGCCACCCCAAATGTGTATACCATAGGAACCATGATACATAAACCAGGGAATTCTGGGAAATTTCCTGCTTTGTTAGTGTAGGAGGCTGGCTTAGTATATGCTGCTCACTTATGTAAGTGTAGCAACCTGGACTGATCCGGACACCCCTTCAGGTGATTTTAGGGGTCTTAGACAACCTTGGAAAGCTCTCTAAGTTGTAGCTGTGGAGAGCAGCCTTCAGGCTTAGTCCTGAAGGAGCATAAAGCAGCTTGTTTTACCACAACGTCATCTTATTGGTATAGATTAAGTGATAAAGAACCAAATGATTTATTCATAGAAATCTGTATTTATTATAAGACAATCACTAATGTATATATATCTCCTATCCGGAGATTTAACACAATGCACAAAATACTTTGCAAATGAAACAGGTAAGTAGGTTAAATACACAATGATCGCCAGGGGGAGACCAAATCATTTACTAAAATAGTGGGATGCGTACCACAACTCAAGTCAAGTCTATACCCAGAAGACGTGGAGGTGCATGGGGACCGAAGTAACGACCCGAGTTACGTACCCAGGAACCCCACGGATGCTGTTTGCAAAATGGGAACACAACTGCGTGCTCAATTGAAGTCAATAGGTAAGTCGCAGTTGCAATGTTAAAGAAGAAACACCCTTCCCAGTGGACCCTGAAGAAATCCCATGTAAGACAGAATGTTGGAGAGCCACCCAGCCTATAGATACCATAGGAACCAGGAGGCAGGCTTAATATATGGTGCTCACTTATGCAAGTGTAGCACCATACACTGATCCAGACTACTCTAAGGTGATTTTAGCGTTCTTAGACAGCCTTAGAAAGCTCTTTAAGTGGTAGCTGTGGAGTGCAACCTTCAGACTAAGTCCAGAAGGAGTGTAAATCAGCTTGTTTTACCAGAACGGAATCTTGTGGTATAGATTAAGTGAAAAGAACCACACAGTGTATTTATAAAAATATGTATTTATTATAAGACACTTACTAACATATATATTGCTCCTATCCTGAGATAGGACACAATGCACGCAATACATTGTAAATAAAACAGGTAAGTAGCACAAATACTTAGAGGTCGCCAGGGGGAGACAAAACAATACAGTAAAAAAAGTGGACTAGGAACCCCAACTCAAGTCAAAACTATACCCAGAAGACATAGAAGTGATTGGGGACCCAAGAAACCACCCTAGGTAGGTACCCAGGATTCCCACGGAGGCCGTTTGTAGAGTGGAAACACAACTACGTGCTCTATTCAAGTCAACGTGTAAGTCGCAATTGCAATTTTATGGAAGAACAACCCTTCCCAGTGGACCCTGAAGAAATCCAGTGGAAGACAAAAGGTTGGCGAGCCAGCCCAAATGTGTATACCATAGGAACCATGACACGTAAACCAGGGAATTCTGGGAAATTTCCCGCTTTGTTAGTGTAGGAGGCTGGCTTACTATATGCTGCTCACTTATGTGAGTGTAGCAACCCCGACTGATCCGGACACCCCTTAAGGTGATTTTAGGGGTCGTAGACAACCTTAGAAAGCACTCTAAGTGGTAGCTGTGGAGAACAGCCTTCAGGCTTAGTATTGAAGGAGCATAAAGCAGCGTGTTTTACCACAACGTCATCTTATTGGTATAGATTATGTGATAAAGAACCAAATGATGTTTTTATAGAAATATGTATTTATTATAAGACACTCACTAATGTATATATATCTCCTATCCGGAGATATAACACAATGAATAAAATACTTTGCAAATAAAACAGGTAAGTAGCTTAAATACACAATGGTCGCCAGTGGGAGACCAAACCATTTACTAAAATAGTGGGATGCGTACTACAACTCAAGTCAAGCCTATACCCAGAAGACGTAGAGGTGCATGGGGACCGAAGTAACGACCCGAGGTAAGTACCCAGGGACCCCACGGATGCTGTTTGCAAAATGGGAACACAACTGCATGCTCAATTGAAGTCAATCGATAAGTCGCAGTTCCAATGTTAAAGAAGACATACCCTTCCCAGTGGACCCTGAAAAAATCCCATGTAAGACAGAAGGTTGGATAGCCACCCCGCCCATGGATACCATAGGAACCAGGATACCTACACCAGAGAATTATTGGCAATTTTGCGCCCTGTTAGTGTGGGAGGCAGGCTTAAATTTATGGTGCTCACTTATGCAAGTGATTAAGGTGATTTTAGCGGTCTTAGACAACCTTAGAAAGCTCTTTAAGTGGTAGCTGTGGAGTGCAACCTTCAGACTAAGTCCAGAAGCAGTGTAAATCAGCTTGTTTTACCAGAACGGAATCTTATTGGTATAGATTAAGTGAAAAGAACCACACAGTGTATTTATAAACATATATATTTATTATAAGACATTTACTTACAAATATATTGCTTCTATCCGGAGATAGGACACAATGCACGCAATACATTGTAAATAAAACAGGTAAGTAGCACAAATACACAGAGGTCGCCAAGGGAAGACCAAACAATACAGTAAAATAGTGGGAAAGGAACCCCAACTCAAGTCAAAACTATACCCAGAAGACATAGAAACTCTGGAATTCCCTTCCCCAACCACTGCGCCTTGAAAGCAGGTATGTGTACTTCCGTAAAGCCATAAAGACCTGGCTTTTTAATCAATGACTTGCCTGTCCTCCCACTAACATTCCTTTCCTACTCTGCTAGTTCATTATTCTGCTTAGCGCCGGGAAACCCTTTTTTGGGTATCTGTTGCGCTCTATAAGCCAAATAAATAAATAAATAAATAAATAAATAAGTGATTGGAAACCCAAGAAACCATCCTAGGTAGATACCCAGGATTCCCACGGAGGCCGTTTGCAGAGTGGAAACACAACTACGTGCTCTATTCAAGTCAATGTGTAAGTCGAAGTTGTAATTTTAAGGAAGAAAACCCCTTCCCAGAGGACCCTGTAGAAATCCAGTGGAAGACAAAAGATCATTGAGCCACCCAAAATGTATATACCGTATGTAAACCAGGGAATTCTGGGAAATATCCCGCTTTGTTGGTGCAGGAGGCTGGCTTAGTATATGCTGCTCACTTATGTAGGTGTAGCTCACTGGTTAGAGGCGGCAGACCCGAGAGCAGAGGACTGCCCGGGACCACGGTTCAATTCCCAATGCAGCAGGGTCGTGGACCAGGGTCAGCGGACTCGATAATTCTCACCTCGGTACCTAATCTAACCAGGGATAACACTCGGCAACTCTGGGCATTAGCTTGCCTCATCTCCACAACGGCCCCCCACATACGCCGGGGATGCCTGGTTTCACCTTGGAGATACCCAGTAGGGACCATCTCACAGGGAAAGCCAGGACGGGTTCCCCAGCAGTCTACTGCGCAGAGATACTCCTTCGGGAGTCAATTCTAGCGCATTACAAACCCACAATTAATTAATTAATTAATTGGGGGTCCGTCGATATCTGATGAAAGTTCTTGGCCTTGCCGGGTAATTTATCATAGACTGGACAAACTAAAATGTGGGCTTGTCATCATGACTCTGCTTTTCTTTTGTAGTGTAAATATGTGTATGATCAACTGTAAAATAAGGAATGTTTGCCTGAAGCTTATTATTTTGTATAAAAAGAGATGGCTGGCTTTGTAAATTCGAGCAGTCTCCTGAGAACATACATGCTGTTGTACTTCTAGGATATCTGTTACTGGTTGCAGCCAATAAATACGATCCTTGACTTCACCTAGAAGACTCTGTGTTTCTGTAGTCTGAAACAGGAAGGACTTAGGAGTTTTCAGGTGTGTTCCCTGGCACCGCCGGGTCCATAAAAACCTGGTACTCCAGTTGGCGCCCAACGTAGGGCGGTATCAGCGGTATCGGTCCAAGCCAGAGGTTCGTGAGGAGCTTCGTGTGAAAATTCCGGAGGACGGCCAACCACTTCAGCGACCCCTGTATGTTGACGTGGTCCGAAGGTCTTTGCTGCAAGGTTCCCGGCGTCCCGACGGCTATGAAGGACTGCTGCCCTGACTATCGCCCTGTTTTGGACCCTTGATGATTGGTAGAGCGAAACGATAGACGAGTCTTCTGGTGACGTCATCGATCATCGATACTTCAGTTAAGTATAAGTGGAGCGTCTCCCAGTCCTTAGTTTGGTTATTAGTTTGGTATCCCTCTGGATCGTTTTGATTTGGAACTTGCAAGTGCCAAAGCCGAAGGACTCGTGTATTCACGAGACTATCGTATTCGATAATCCTTTGAAGTTTGAAGCTAGACTAGAGAGCGAAGATGCCTGTTTTTAGCAGACTTGGAAATTTGTTTTGTCTTGGTTGTAATAAGGATTCCCGATTGGAGAACTCGTGTCCGGTTCCTCCGATTGGAACTCCAACATATGAGCTCTATGTGAAATACGGCGTAGGCCCCATCACATATAATGAAGTATGGATCCGATACACCAGAAAGGATGGTGTTTTAAAATGGCCCCAATATGGTAGTTTTGACACAGAGATTTTAGATAATCTAGAGGTAAAACTTTTTAAGTAGAAAGCCCCGCCGGCAATGTTTGACTCCTTTCGCCTATGGCGCAAAGAAGCAAAACAGAAAGAAATGAAATTAGCAAAGAAAAATAAACGAGGTATGTCAATGGTACAAGCTGCCGTTGCATTCAGGGATAATGAGGAAGAGCAAGAGAATGAACAAACGCTTAGAAGCAGGAAATTAGCGGTAGATAAGTGCTACCCAGTTTTGCCACGTAAAGGACAAGGATCAAAAGAGAAACTTGATAAGGATGCTTTAATGTCTCATTTACCACCTCCTTATGCGCAGAGTGCTACAGCACCCCAGAAACCTTTGGTTGTGCAACCTCCCATTGTTGCACCACAGGTTCTACCACAATCACCAGCTCCTCTTCAGCTGGTTCCTACTCCTCCGGCGCAGCCCTCTCAAGGGCCCCCGCCTTTGCTACCTACTCCATCTGTGTTCCCTACGACTTCGCCTACTGCTCCGACTGCTTATCCCAATACTCCCTCTGCTACTGCCTCCACCTCTGCTTTACATCAGCCTGTCTTTCCTGGCGTTTCTGTCTTTCCGTCAGTTTCTCCTTCCGTTCGACAGAGAATGGCAAACACTGTTACTGGTCTTTTATCACCTTTCTTTGGGTCACCTAATACGACCTCTAACACAGAACGAAGACAGTTGCGGAGTCAACTGCCTGACTATCAAGAGAGGGAAATACTGAATGATTTAGCGCGTAAATGGGTTGTCAATACTGTGAGATATGACGTACAGTCCGTCATGGAAGTCTTCCATCAGTGGGAAGCATCAAAGCAGAGATATGTTTTTGAACAAATGTGTGTATTTCTCTGTGAAGATTTGGAGGGAAACAATCCGGGACACGACATGCCTGAATTGTGCCATGTGCGGTTCAAATTCTCGGAGGGCATGATCGTGGGCACCGACGTTGAACGAGCGGTTGCGACATTGTTGTCTTATCGGAGTAAGGGGAGTAATTCTCGATCACTATCTGAGCATGACGCACCAGGTAGGAAAAAGGCGCGACAATATCCCATGAGAGGTTCCCCCAGTTTGGAGGGAAGGGGACGCAAATGCTGTTCCAGCCATTCCACCACATTTTCAGCGTGTGTAGGTACAAGTCCCATGGAAGAGATCTGAAGTCTTGGCCCTTAAACAGACATTGCCAGATCCTCGTAAAAACCCTGCAGGGTATAAGGAGTTATCACAGACTGCAGGCTCCTGCATCATGAATTTAGCCGATATAGAGATGTTGTTTGGAAATGTTGTTCCACAGCCTTTATGGGGAAAGATTTGTCATGAAGATCATGATCAAGAGTTAGGCGATACATGGGCTAATGTTGCTGCTGCTGCTGCTAGACAAGTTGGTGGTGCTAAGCCTGAGCCTTTAGTAGCAGAGCTTCCTGATAGGATTATTACGTATATGAAGACTTCAATGCCCGAATTGCGTGTTAATTGGGACAAGTTGTCTGCGTGCAAACAGAAGAAAGATGAGACTGTGTCTGACTTTTTGACGCGGTTTGAAGAGACCTTCGTCGATCATAGTGGTCAGGATATGGCTACTGAGGGTGGCCAGAGATTGTTTGTTGACAAATTTGTACATAATTTGCTTCCTGAACTATGTAATAAGTTGAAGGATTCTGAGAGTGCTTGGGCTGTTTCCACGTCAGCACAGATTTTAGCTACGGTCCAGTACTATGAAATTAGGCGCAAAGATGAGTTAGAGAAAACGGATAAAAAGACTAAGGAATTGAAAACTAAAGTCCTTCTACAGCAAGCTTATCCACCTCGTACTACTAGTCAGCGCGATTATCAGCAACCCCAGCAGTATTCGAGAAACTCGCAAAGAAACGAGTCTTCTCAACAACGTTTACCGTATGGACCCAATCAGTGTGCGTATTGCAAGGAAGAGGGTCATTTAAAGAGTAGTTGTCCGGTTTTGTTACGGCGTACGAATGGTGCTTCTGGTCCAAGGGGTAGAGGTGTTCAACAAGCTCCTAGAGGTAGGGGTCGTGGAAATTTCCCCCAGAATGCTCCTTCTTTCCCGCCTCAGAATTCTATGAATAGTTTTGACCAGCAGAATAACGCGCTTTCTAGGACGGCTCAGTACCATGCTGATGACTACTATGCAGAAATCGAGAATATGGAAAGTAATGATTGCTAGGACAGCCATGGACAAAGAGAGGGAGTTGTTCCAGTTCCAGTAGATCAGAATGGACCTTATGTTGAGGTGATTACATCAGGTGTGTCAGAGCTTTTTCTGTTGGATACTGATGCTACAAAGAGTTCTATTATGCACTCAAAACTCCCTGGCGCACCTTTGTCTGGCGAAATGAACGTTTCAGTAGGTTTTTCTGGCGCCCCGATTAGGAACCCGATCTCTAGTCCTAGGTCCCTTTCTGTTGGACCATGTGAATTAGAAGCACCCCTTATTCTTACAACAGGTTGTGGTGAAAACTTGTTGGGATTGGATCTATTGAAAAGATTATATGCGACTTTGTACTGTTCTCCTTTGGGAGTACAACTTACACTGGGTAAGAAAGTGGTTTCCCCAATGTATTTGTCAAAGGAAAAACTTTCCGACAGAATTGTCTTCTCTTCCGGATATACTTTGGGCTACTGGCTCTAATGATGTGGGTCTCTTGGAAATAGCGCCATATGTTGTAACATGGAAAGCCAATGTTAGAATGCCGCGCATTCCCCAATACAAGATCTCTAGCGAAGGTGAAAAGGCGTTGTTAGCGATCATCTATGATCTGATTGAGAAAGATGTAATTGAAGAGACAAGAGGCAACGTTTGTAATAGTCCTGTTCTGCCGGTTTTGAAGCGTACTGATCCAACCCGAGCACCTGCTTATAGGTTTGTGATTGATCTTAGAGAGGTGAATAAGATTGTTATGCCACAGTTTCCAGTTGTCCCTGATATCACTGCCCTATTGACTATGATTCCAGCTTCAGCCACTTGGTTCTCAGTGATTGACTTGAAGAATGCTTTCTTCAGTATCCCGGTTGCCGAGGAGAGCAGGGATATTTTTGGCTTCAGTTTAGGAGGCTGAAGTTTCCGCTTCAAACGCGCTCCTCAAGGCTACTGTGAAAGTCCATCAATATACAGTCAGGCTTTAAAAACACAGCTTGATACGATTGTTTTACCTGACGGCGCTACCCTTATTCAGTACGTTGACGATTCGCTGCAGATACTGAGGAGATTTGTAAAGAAGCCACATTGTCATTGTTGCGTCATTTGTGTGATCTGCACCACATAGTCTCTCTTTCAAAGTTGCAATATTGTCGACAAGGAGTGACCTACTTAGGTCATCTCTTATCGAAGGAGGGAAGGAAACTGACCCCAGAAAGAATTCAGGCAATTGCAAAATTGAGCGTGCCAACCACACAGAGTGTGTGCTTTCTTGGGCATTACATCATATTGCAGACAATGGATACCAAATTTTTCCTTGTTGGCCAAACCTTTGGTGGCATTAACTTGTAAAGATACACCGAATCCCCTTCCGTGGTCTGAAGAGTGTCAGAAAAGTTTTTCCAAATTACGTGATGGATTGTGTTCGGCTCCTGTGTTAGGTACCCCCGACTACAGTAAGCCTTTTACATTGTATGTCCATGAGAAAGAAGGTTGTGCGTTATCAGTTCTGACACAGTCTTTTGGGGACAAACAGCGTCCATGCGCGTATTTTTCGGCGACTTTAGATCCGGTAGCTAAAGCGTTGCCGAGTTGCTTGAGAGCCACTGCGGCAGCAGCTGTTTCTATCCGACAGACTGCTGGTTTAGTGATGAATAACATGTTAATTGTAATGGTCCCACATGCAGTAGACATTTTGTTAAACAGAACAAAGACACAGCACTTAACTAGTGCTCGATTGTCAGGTTATGAGCTGACATTGTTGGCAAGTCATGTGCACATAAAGAGGTGCAATACATTAAACCCAGCCACATTGTTGCCGACTTTAGCTGAGACAGATGATGATAGTGAAGATCAGCATGACTGTTTTCTGAGAACCGAAGAAGAGACAAAAGGGAGAGTAGATCTTAGAGACACTCCTCTTCCTGAATGTGATGGTACTTTATGGGTTGATGGTTTGTGTTTCAAGTTGCCGAACGGTGATACGACTGCAGCATATGCTGTGGCGACTTTGCATACGATTGTTGAAGCTGCACGTATCCCATACAATTCAGCGCAAGCAGCAGAGTTGATTGCACTTACAAGAGCGTGTGTGCTGGCAAAAGGACAACGAGTGAATGTGTACACGGACAGCCAATATGCCTTTGGTGTGGCTCACAGTTTTGGACGATTGTGGAAAGAACGTGGGTTCCTGACGTCGCATGGTGCTAAGATCCAGCATGGTCAGTTAGTGAATGAGCTTCTCGAGTCACTGACCTTGCCGTTACAAGTTGCGATTGTGAAATGCAGTGCACACAAAAAGGTCACTGATGATGTTGGTCGCGGAAACGCGTTTGCGGATGAAGTTGCAAAAGAAACTGCAAGGAATGTAATGAGTCGAATGTATGTTGCAGGCCCTGCAAGATGGGTTGGTGACGTTGGTATGTGTGAAGATACGATTGAGAGCGTGAAATCCATTCAAGCTGAAGCCACAGAGAAAGAGTTGAATGAATGGAGGGAAAGTAAGGGTAAATTGGATGCGAATGGTTGTTGGGTTGAATTGTCAGAGCATCAGAGATGGTTGTTACCCGATGCGTATGTGCTTGCAGTGGTGACAATGGCTCATGGATTGGCTCACATCAGTGTGAAAGGGATTTGTAAGTTGCTAGCCCCAGTATGGCAAATGCTGGAATCCCTAAGTGTGCAGAGAATGTGGTCAAGAATTGTATGGTGTGCCTGAAATACAATCCTGGTAGGGGGATCCCAACTCCAGCTGGTCATTTTGCGCCTCCAACGTATCCGTTCGAGGTTTTGCAGCTAGATTTCATCCACATGGAAAGGTGCAACAATTTGAAATACATACTCGTCATTGTTTGTGCTTTTTCCAGGTTGGTGGAAGCATATCCCCTTAAGGACAACACTGCCTTATCCACAGCTAAAGCCCTTGTCAAGGAATTCTTCCCCAGATTTGGAATGCCAAGAATGGTTTGGAGTGATAATGGGAGTGAATTTGTGGGTCGAGTGACGAAGAAAGTGTGTGAGGGGCTAGGCATACAGCAAAAGTTCCACGCTGCAAATCACCCCCAATCAGCTGGACTAGTAGAGTGCTATAATGGCACGCTAAAACTGAAACTGGCCAAGATTCAAGCGAGCACAGGTCTTAAATGGCCTGACGCTCTGCCCTTGGCACTCCTATCAACAAGAATGACTGTTCACTCTAGAGTGGGACTTAGTCCACATGAGATTGTGTTCGGCCGCCCGGCCAACATATGGGGAGTGCCAAGGCCAACCAGGTTTAGCGAGATAGAATACCCTGTACTGCTTGATTATCTGTATGAATTGACGGCTAAATTGCGTGTTTTACACCAACAGGTCCACGACACTCTACCTCAGGCCTCTGAAGCTCCAGGGCATCCTATCGATCCTGGATCCTACGTACTGATCAAAAACTTTCAGCGTACAAAGAATGACCAGCCCAGGTGGACGGGCCCTCATCCAGTTCTTCTCTCTACAAGATCGGCCGTTCGGGTGGAAGGAAAGAAACATTGGATCCATGGCCTCCATTGTAAAAGGGTCCCATTGCCTCTCCGGTACGACCGGCGGGTCCAGGAGGGGTTTGCTGACTCCGAAACTGAGACCGTGCCTCGGTTTCTACCCTTTAGCGATGCACGTATAAAAGGAACAATTTCTGAAAAGGAAAGCGACAACATCTTGCAAGAAGCTGTGCCTGCGTCAATCCGATTGAACACTATAGAGCCTGAACTCTTATTCCAAGACCACACAGCACCTGGAAGAAACCGTTACAATTTGAGGCCGAGACCTATGACTATGGACAAATAAAATATTTCTTTTTACTTTTTGATTGTGCAGCTCTCCCATCCAAGAAACTTGCTCATTTTTGTTTTTCGAACCGCCATCCGGTTCTGCTGCTAGGGTCGCGGTTGCCAAAGTCTTTGGAGTGCAGCTGAAGATGGTTAGGTCGACAGTTCTGGTTGGTCTAAGGGAGTTGCCCTGGACTCACAGAAGCACTCTTCAGCAGAAACACCCTACCACCGCGGGCAGCAAATTAGAGAGGATGGAGTTTTCTGAGATGGAGAGACCTGCCAAACGAATGAACTTTAAAGACAAAATATGTATGATAATGACGAAGAAGAGATCGTTGATATGTTGTATTTTTATGCTGTTTGGTATGATGACGTTTTTAACAGGGTATGTTTTATACACCGTTCAAGTGACATTTGCACCCACTACCCAGCCCATACCTCCTCCTACTGTTTCCTCGCATTCTTTTCACCCCCTGCCCGAACATGAGTCCTCTAGGAGATTAAAATTTATAAATAACTCATTCGTTCAGCTCTTACACCAACACCAGTTTGTAATGAACACGACAAATTGTTGGGTGTGTGGACTTATGCCACACACGACAGATAAAGGTATCCCATATTTTGTCTTGCCATTTAGCTACTATGGTTCTTTGTGGGCATTTCAAACAATGTTCATATTTGCCATCGAACCATACCCTCCACATTCCACGGGAAGGAACTCAAGCAACAAAGCGTTAGTAGTAGGAATTGCATATATGAGCAGAACAATTGACTCGTACAGAACGATTCCCAGGGATGAGTTGCAAGCCTACGTTAGATGGAATGTAACAAAATATGGAGTTGCTTTGAGTGAGAACCAGCGAGCAAAGAGATCCTCCTTAATTTGGATTGTACCCCATCAGGGTCACCTATGTCTGCAGGGAAATGGCAAAAACCCCAGAGCTCAGTTAGGGAAGAGCGTCTGTACTGAAACATATGTCTTCTAGTCTCAGACCTCCCCTTCATTCCTAGCAGCTAAGGGTACCTACTTCGTCTGCCATGATAGAGCATATACATGGCTGCCCCCTGACTTTTCGGGCACATGTTTTATATCGTTCCTGTTGCCACCCACCTACACGGCCGTGGCAGATTACCATAGGACAAGGACAGTTAGAGGTGTTGTGAATAAAGATGACACTGCGGAACAAGAACTTGGAGACTTTGCAAAAGGTTTTCTGCCGTTTTGGGGGCCTATGGTGAACAGCAGGAACATTTGCCAATTGACGAGGGTAGTTGAATCCACCGTGATTGAAACTACCGGTGCCCTTAGTAACTTGACTGCGGAGCTCCAGTCGGACCGCCTTATGACTCTTCAGAACAGGGTTGCCCTAGACGTCATATTTGCAGACCGAGGTGGGGTATGTAAAGTGATCCAATCAAGTTGCTGCATCTTCATCCCAGATAACGTTCCGACAGTATACCAGGCCATCCCCAAACTGCATAAGATCTCTGAATCCATTCACGTGGATAAAGGGGACTGGTCCTTGATGGGGTGGTTCTGGGAACTGATATCTGCCTGGGGATGGAAGATTCTGATAGTCATTGGGATCATCTTAGCCATTCTATTCCGGTTCTGCCTGTGTATACAGTGCGCTCCTGCAATATGTGGCCTCTGTGCTACATCATGTGTAAGGAAACCTGTATCAAGAGATGAATTAAGTAATAGGATGATGCTACAGCAACATCTCAATGACTTTGTGAATATAGACCTGGACTCAGATTAGCGTGAGTATAGGTTATTGCCTATGTAAGGGCAAAAGGAGGGGCTGTGGTACTGAAAATTCTGGACTCGGGTGTCCGTGGTACTGAACCACTGGACTCGTGTCATAAACATCGTCGTATCATGACGATTTTGGTACTAACAGACCGGTAATGGTTTAAATACCATGCATACGTATTTTTGTCACGTTCGAGTGACGAAATCACCCTTAAATCTAAGTTTTCGTCTTGAGACCAAACCATTTACTAAAATAGTGGGATGTGTACCACAACTCAATTCAAGTCTATACCCAGAAGACGTAGACGTGCATGGGGACCGAACTAACGACGCGAGGTAAGTACCCAGGAACCCCACAGATGCTGTTTGCAAAATGGGAACACAACTGCGTGCTCAATTGAAGTCAATGGGTAAGTCGCAATTGCAATGTTAAAGAAGAAACACCCTTCCCAGTGGACAATGAAGAAATCCCATGTAAGATAGAAGGTTGGAGAGCCACCCAGCCTATGGATACCATAGGAACAGTGATACCTACACCAGAGGATTATTGGCTATTTCCCACCCTGTTAGTGTGGGAGGCAGGCTTAATATATGGTGCTCACTTATGCAAGTGTAGCACCATACACTGATCCAAACAACACTAAGGTGATTTTAGCGGTCTTTGACAACCTTAGAAAGCTCTTTAAGTGGTAGCTGTGGAGTGCAACCTTCAGACTAAGTCCAGAAGGAGTGTAAATCAGCTTGTTTTACCAGAACTGAATCTTGTGGTATAGATTAAGTGAAAAGAACCACACAGTGTATTTATAAAAAATACATATTTATTATAAGACACTTAGTAACATATATATTGCTCCTATCCGGAGATAGGACACAATGCACGCAATACATTGTAAATTAAACAGGTAAGTAGCACACATACTTAGAGGTCGCCCGGGGGAGACCAAAAAATACAGTAAAATAGTGGGATAGGAACCCCAACTCAAGTCAAAACTATATCCAGAAGACATTGTAGTGATTGGGGACCCAAAAAAAAACACCCTAGGTAGATACCCAGGATTCAACGGAGGCCGTTTGCAGAGTGGAAACACAACTACGTGCTCTATTCAAGTCAATTGTAATTTTAAGGAAGAAAACCCCTTTCCAGAGGACCCTGAAGAAATCCAGTGGAAGACAAAAGGTCGTTGAGCCACCCCAAATGTATATACCATAGTGTTGCAATCAGTCCTGTTGGTATATTCTGTCCACCCCAACCTTTCTTCCCTAGTTGGTTTCCCCCACCCTGAAGCTCCCTGAGGAATGTTGGTGTGCTCTCCAGTGAGGAGAGTGGATGGTCAATAAATAGCATCTTTACCTATCATCTGAGTCCTGTCATTCTTCAGGAATTCTAACACTGGCGACGGAACTGCGCAGGGGGCAGTAGTGACCATCTCCCCTTTGTGTGCTCTCTCTACACGTGAGGAAGGAATAGAAGGAAGAATTACAGATGACATCAAGCGTTGTCGGATAATGAACTGTTCAACGAGGATGTGCCAGAGTATTATAAGGTCGATGTGATGCCAATCCGAGTGGTGTTAGCAGCGTGGGGTAAGACAGTGTATGCTGAAACCTGTGTAGCAGATTGGAAGGAAAATAAAAGCATATGTGTCTGGATGACATCCTGAACTGCTGCGTATCCGCAGAAGGACAGTCATTTCAGCGGTATCGGTATCACAATGTGCAGGAAGTCGGACTCTCGCAGAGTGTGAGCGAAGAGTGGATTTGCAAAATCTAAGGAGCGGACAGAACTATTGAACAAACCTAAGCGGGTGGAGGAGATTCACAGTTGTTACGTACTTGTCGCTGTTTGAGGAGAGTCTTCGTTCGACTGAGGTGCGGAGTACTGGGAGGCTTTTTGAGGTTGACGGCAGCCGGGGAAGCTGGACCCGCGTCAGTGTCAAGACACGAAAGGCGAACGCTCGGCATAGGGAGTCAGAAATCCAGTCAGTTTCTGACAGAGTGTTTCCACGCTGAGGCGCCTGCGTACTAGTTTCATCAGTCAGCTGTGGGGGCTGGACCTGCTTTCGAGGCGAGCTGTTTCCTGTATCTAGAGAATCCTGCCGGCGCATCAGGTGTTAAGGGCCGTCAGTCCCTGTCAGACGGCATCTGGGAAAATTGAGTAGTATCTGGCAAATTGTAAATCGGCCGACACATCAGGAGCAAAGGGCCGCCAGTTCCTATCAGACGGAATTGTTTAAATTAGGTTGAAGTAAACGGCAATTTAAGGACTTGCAAGGTGAAGTTGAGGAGGATATATGGATATTTATGTCTGATAGCCTGTTGGGTAGGCGGTGAGTTAATTGACTGAAAGCTTGGCTCCATGGTCCGAGATTTATTGTACCTTAGCATCATTTCATCTTTACCTGAACAATTGATTCTGTGGTGTTCTTAACAGATTACAACAGTTTTGTTAGAGATTTGGGGCCCAACTGGGGTATATGATGAATTTAAGAGAAGTCAATTATATTTCTAAGTTGTGTTGAATTTTGACTCCCAGTTCCTCACCTCATTAACCCCTAGTATACTTACCAAAGATATAAATCCAATATCATCTGGTACACCCACACCCTCCTTGTAAAAAGGGCAGCAGCCAGCATGAATCAACCCCCGCCCTTCCTAAATGATATTGGGGAACCAGAAATAAGTTGGAAGGAATGGGTGAAACTATTTGAATCTTATATCATAGCCATTGGGGGACAAAGGTTTAATTCAATAAGGAAACAGCATATTTTACTCCATAATTTGGGTGTGCACGGGCGCAAGGTATATCCGTAACAGGAGGGAAATGCAGTTGGAGAAGTAGATGTGTATGAGCAAACTATGGGGAAACTGGAAAAACACTTTGGGGATAGAGTCAATGTAGTTCTAGAACGCCACAAGTTTTTCAAAAGGAGTCAGGGCAAACAGGAGTCAGTGCAGAATTATATCGCAGCTTTGTGGGGCCTTACACAGCTATGTGAGTTTGGCAACCTCACAGATTCATTAATAAGAGACTAACTTGTGAGATGCACGAATAATCCGCGCATCCAAGAGAAATTATTGGCTAAGAATCCAGGACTAAGGGAAGCTATTGAAATAGCCAAGTCAGTGGAACACACAGCAAGGTGCGTAAAGGAAATGAAACCAGACGGGGAGGTTGTGGCAACCATTAATGATGTAGAAGACAGAAGTGACGTGTATAAGATGAAGTTTAGGGAGAATGCCAACACCAGAGTAGATTATAGAGAGAAAGGTCCCAAGTGTTACCGGTGTGGTAGCAACAACCACTTTACTACTTTTTTCCAATGCCCTGCCAGATATATCACTTGTACAAAATGCAGTAGGAGGGGGCATTTTGCAAGGGTGTGTCGGGATGGTGAACTACACACAAGAGATCAGGATAGGAACACAGAGAAGGCCACAAGTAAAGAAGTGAAATGTATTGAGCAAAAATGGATGAGTTTATTTTGCAAGTAAAAGATGTCAGTGACACAGTAAACTCTATTTACCCTAAATGTGAAGTATTAATTCATGATGAATGTGTAGAAATGTTTGCAGATTCCTGTTCCCCGTTCACACTACTCAATAAGGATGATTATGTTTCCCTGGGCAACAATAAGATTAGTGAGTTAAAAACACCAGATATTTCTCCTACAGGATACAACAAGGGAACCATTCCCCTTTTGGGTATAAAGAATGTGCAGCTGCAGTTCAAGGACAGGAAATCCTATGGAACGATATATGTAGTGAAGTCGAGTTCTAATCTTTTAGGATAGGTACACCAGAAAGAGCTGGGAATCATCTTAGACCCCAATAGTGCTGAACAAGTTGTGCTCACAGAGAAGATCCATGAGGGGGATAACATTTGTGAAGAATTCAAACAGCTATTCAAAGAGGAACTAGGATGTTTGCACAATTTTCAACATAAAATCAGGCTAAAATACAATGCAAAACCTGTGGTACACGGTTTGCGTACAGTGCCTCTTAAACTAAAAGAGCCTCTTGAAAATGAGCTGCGCAAACTATGTAACTTGGATATAATTCAACCCATAGACTGTTCAGTTCAGGGTGACAAACCCAAGGGAACTCAGGGAGAGAGTTATTGACTTGGCGCATGAAGGCCACCTTGGGCGGAGTGCCTCCAAGACAAGAGTAAGAACAAACTTCTGCTTCCCAAAAATGGATGCCATGGCTGAACAGATCGTAAAGGAGTATGGTGCATGTGCAAGAAGCGACAAGTCTAAGGTGATACACAAGTCTCCGTTGTCTCCAGTTAGTGTCCCAACCAAGCCTTGGAACAAGTTGGCAATGGACATCATTGGGCCTATGCAGGAACTGAGTGTGCAAAAGAGATTTATGCTGGTTCTGATTGATTATACTTCACACTGGATCAAGCAAATGTTTGTGCATAGTATCACCACTAAATCGGTGATTCAGTTCTTAAAAGAGGTGTTCTATGAGGAAGTAATACCCTCCACTATAATCACCGACAATTGGGTACAGTTCACCTCAGAAGAAATGCAGGAATTTCTGAGAAGTTTGGACATAAAGCATGAAACCACAGCCTTGTATTGCCCAAAGGCTAATGGCCTGGTGGAGAGGGCAAACAAAATCATTAAAGAAAATATACAGTTAGCTGCCATCAATGGACATGACGTAGAGAACTCCCTGAGAGAATGTCTGTGGGCATATCATACGTCACCTAATAGAGTAACTGGAGTTTCACCTTTCGTGTCCTTACGTGGAAGGGAACCGTGTACCAAGTTTAATCCCAGTTGGTTAAGTGACGGAAGTGTCAGGGGAGTAGATCTGGAGGAGGCAGGAGAAAAGGTCAGACAACACCAAACCAAATACAAACAGTGGTACGACCAAAAGCATGGTGTTAAAGCTCCTAAGTGGGAGGTGGGTGACATGGTGCAAGCTAAAAGGAACACCAAGATGGGGACCACTCTCAGCAAATTTAATTCTCCTAGCAAGATTGTCAAAGTGCTTAAGAATGTGGTCCAGCTTGAAAATGGTCAATGGTGGAGTTTTGACAACATTGTAAATGTACATACATAATGTATCTTGCTGTTTTAACTTCTGCTGTTGTTCTGCTGGCGGGTTTTTCCAGCCGGCCAATTGCCACCCCTGGTGTCCCGTTCCTTTGATTTCCTTTATCCACATTATAAGGAAGGGAGATGTGTTGCAATCAGTCCTGTTGGTATATTCTGTCCAACCCTACCTTTCTGCCCTAGTTGGTTTCTCCCACCCTGAAGCTCCCTGTGGAATGTTGGTGTGCTCTCCAGTGAGGAGAGTGGATGGTCAATAAATAGCATCTTTACCTATCATCTGAGTCCTGTCATCCTGCAGGAATTCTAACATATAGGAACCATGATACGTAAACCAGGGACAAAAGTTTGGGGAGCTACCCCAAATGTGTATACCATAGGAACCATGATATGTAAACCAGGGAATTCTGGGAAATTTCCTGCGTTGTTAGTGTAGGAGGCTGGCTTAGTATATGCTGCTCTCTTATGTAAGTGTAGCAACCTGGACTGATCCGGACACCCCTTAAGGTGATTTTAGGGGTCCTAGACAACCTTAGAAATCTCTCTAAGTTGTACCTGTGGAGAGCAGCCTTCAGGCTTAGTCCTGAAGGAGCATAAAGCAGCTTGTTTTAACACAACGTCATCTTATTGGTATAGATTAAGTGATAAAGAACCAAATGATGTATTCATAGAAATCTGTATTTATTATAAGACAATCACTAATGTATATATATCTCCTATCCTGAGATATAACTCAATGCACAAAATATTTTGCAAATAAAACAGGTAAGTAGCTTAAATACACAATGGTTGCCAGTGGGAGACCAAACCATTTACTAAAATAGTGGGATGCGTACCACAACTCAAGTGAAGTCTATACCCAGAAGACGTAGAGGTGCATGGGGACCGAAGTAACGACTCGAGGTAAGTACCCAGGAACCCCACAGATGCTGTTTGCAAAATTGGAACACAACTGCGTGCTCAATTGAAGTCATTGGGTAAGTCGCAATTGCAATGTTAAAGAAGAAACACCCTTCCCAGTGGACCCTGAAGAAATCCCATGTAAGACAGAAGGTTGGAGAGGCGCCTTGCCTATGGATACCAGAGGAACCAGGATACCTACATCATAGAACTATTGGCAATTTCCCGCCCTGTTAGTGTGGCAGGCAGGCTTAATATATGGTGCTCACTTATGCAAGTGTAGCACCATACACTGATCCAGACAACACTAAGGGGATTTTAGCGGTCTTAGACAACCTTAGAAAGCTCTTTAAGTGGTAGCTGTGGAGTGCAACCTTCAGACTAAGTCCAGAAGGAGTGTAACTCTGCTTGTTTTACCAGAACGGAATTTTATTGGTATAGATTAAGTGAAAAGAACCACACAGTGTATTTATAAACATATATATTTATTATAAGACATTTACTTACAAATATATTGCTCCTATCCGGAGATAGGACACAATGCCCACAATACATTGTAAATAAAACAGGTAAGTAGCACAAATACACAGAGGTCGCCAAGGGGAGACCAAACAATACAGTAAAATAGTGGGAAAGGAACCCCAACTCAAGTCAAAACTATACCCAGAAGACATAGAAGTGATTGGGGACCCAAGAAATCACCCAAGGTAGGTACCCAGGATTCCCACGTAGGCCGTTTGTAGAGTGGAAACACAACTACGTACTCTATTCAAGTCAACATGTAAGTCGCAATTGCAATTTTAAGGAAGAAAACCCCTTCCCAGTGGACCCTGAAGAAATCCAGTGGAAGACAAAAGGTTGGGGAGCCACCCCAAATGTGTATACCATAGGAACCATGATACGTAAACCAGGGAATTCTGGGAAATTTCCCGCTTTGTTGGTGTAGGAGGCTGGTTTAGTATATGCTGATCACTTATGTAAGTGTAGCAGCCTGGACTGATCCGGACACCTCTTAAGTTGATTTTAGGTGTCGTAGACAACCTTAGAAAGCTCTGTAAGTGGTAGCTGTTGAGAGCAGCCTTCAGGCTTAGTCCTGAAGGAGCATAAAGCAGCGTGTTTTACCACAACGTCATCTTATTGGTATAGATTAAGTGATAAAGAACCAAATGATGTATTCATACAAATATGTATTTATTACAAGGCACTCACTAATGTATATATATCTCCTATCCGGAGATATAACTCAATGCACAAAATACTTTGCAAATAAAACAGGTAAGTAGCTTAAATACACAATGGTTGCCAGTGGGAGACCAAACCATTTACTAAAATAGTGGGATGCGTACCACAATTTAAGTGAAGTCTATACCCAGAAGACGTAGAGGTGCATGGGGACCGAAGTAACGACTCGAGGTAAGTACCCAGGAACCCCACGGATGCTGTTTGCAAAATTGGAACACAACTGCGTGCTCAATTGAAGTCATTGGGTAAGTCGCAATTGCAATGTTAAAGAAGAAACACCCTTCCCAGTGGACCCTGAAGAAATCCCATGTAAGACAGAAGGTTGGAGAGCCGCCCAGCCTATGGATACCATAGGAACCAGGATACCTACATCATAGAATTATTGGCAATTTCCCGCCCTGTTAGTGTGGGAGGCAGGCTTAATATATGGTGCTCACTTATGCAAATGTAGCACCATACACTGATCCAGACAACACTAAGGTGATTTTAGCGGTCTTAGACAACCTTAAAAAGCTCTTTAAGTGGTAGCTGTGGAGTGCAACCTTCAGACTAAGTCCAGAAGGAGTGTAAATCAGCTTGTTTTACCAGAAAGGAATCTTGTGGTATAGATTAAGTGAAAAGAACCACACAGTGTATTTATAAAAATATGTATTTATTATAAGACACTTACTAACATATATATTGCTCCTATCCTGAGATAGGACACAATGCACGCAATACATTGTAAATAAAACAGGTAAGTAGCACAAATACTTTGAGGTCGCCAGGGGGAGACCAAACAACACAGTAAAAAAGTGGACTAGGAACCCCAACTCAAGTCAAAACTCTACCCAGAAGACATAGAAGGGATTGGGGACCCAAGAAACCACCCTAGGTAGGTACCCAGGATTCCAACGGAGGCCGTTTGTAGAGTGGAAACACAACTACGTGCTCTATTCAAGTCAACATGTAAGTCGCAATTGCAATTTTAAGGAAGAAAACCCCTTCCCAGTGGACCCTGAAGAAATCCAGTGGAAGACAAAAGGTTGGCCAGCCACCCCAAATGTGTATACCATAGGAACCATGATACGTAAACCAGGGAATTCTGGGAAATTTCCCGCTTTGTTAGTGTAGGAGGCTGGCTTACTATATGCTGCTCACTTATGTGAGTGTAGCAACCTGGATTGATCCGGACACCCCTTAAGGTGATTTTAGGGGTCATAGACAACCTTAGAAAGCACTCTAAGTGGTAGCTGTGGAGAGCAGCCTTCAGGCTTAGTATTGAAGGAGCATAAAGCAGCGTGTTTTACCACAACGTCATCTTATTGGTATAGATTAAGTGATAAAGAACGAAATGATGTATTTATAGAAATATGTATTTATTATAAGACACTCACTAATGTATATATATCTCCTATCCGGAAATATAACACAATGCATAAAATACTTTGCAAATAAAACAGGTAAGTAGCTTAAATACACAATGGTCGCCAGGGGGAGACCAAACCATTTACTAAAATAGTGGGATGCGTACCACAACTCAAGTCAAGTCTATACCCAGAAGACGTAGAGGTGCATGGGGACCGAAGTAACAACCCGAGGTAAGTACCCAGGGACCCCACGGATGCTGTTTGCAAAATGGGAACACAACTGCATGCTCAATTGAAGTCAATTGATAAGTTGCAGTTGCAATGTTAAAGAAGAAACACCCTTCCCAGTGGACCCTGAAGAAAACCCACGTAAGACAGAAGGTTGGAGAGTCACCCCGCCTATGGATACCATAGGAACCAGGATACCATAGGAACCAGGATACCTACACCAGAGAATTATTGGCAATTTCCCGCCCTGTTAGTGTGTGAGGCATGCTTAATATATGGTGCTCACTTATGCAAGTGTAGCTCCATACACTGATCCAGACAACACTAAGGTGATTTTAGCGGTCTTAGACAACCTTAGAAAGCTCTTTAAGTGGTAGCTGTGGAGTGCATCCTTCTGACTAAGTCCAGAAGGAGTGTAAATCAGCTTGTTTTACCAGAACGGAATCTTATTGGTATAGATTAAGTGAAAAGAACCACACAGTGTATTTATAAAAATATGTATTTATTATAAGACACTTACTAACATATATATTGCTCCTATCCGGAGATAGGACACAATGCACACAATACATTGTAAATAAAACAGGTAAGTAGCACAAATACACAGAGGTCGCCAAGGGGAGACCAAACAATACAGTAAAATAGTGGGATAGGAACCCCAACTCAAGTCAAAACTATACCCAGAAGACATAGAAGTGATTGGGGACCCAAGAAACCACCCTAGGTAGATACCCAGCATTCCCACGGAGGCCGTTTGTAGAGTGGAAACACAACTACGTGCTCTATTCAAGTCAACATGCAAGTCGCAATTACAATTTTAAGGAAAAAAAAACCTTCCCAGTGGACCCTGAAGATATCCAGTGGAAGACAAAAGGTCGTTGAGCCACCCCAAATGTATATACCATAGGAACCATGATACGTAAACCAGGGAATTCTGGGAAATATCCCGCTTTGTTGGTGTAGGAGGCTGGCTTAGTATCTGCTGCTCACTTATGTAAGTGTAGCAACCTGGACTGATCCAGACACCCCTTAAGGTGACTTTAGAGGTCAAAGACAACCTTAGAAAGCTCCCTAAGTGGTAGCTGTGGAGAGCAGCCGTCAGGCTTAGTCCTGATGGAGCATAAAGCAGCTTGTTTTACCACAACGTCATCTTATTGGTATAGATTAAGTGATAAAGATCTAAATTATGTATTTATAGAAATATGTATTTATTATAAGACACTCACTAATGTATATATATCTCCTATCCGGAGATATAACACAATGCATAAAATACTTTGCAAATAAAACAGGTAAATGGCTTAAATACACAATGGTCGCCAGGGATCGACCAAACCATTTACTAAAATAGTGGGATGCGTACCACAACTCAAGTCAAGTCTATACCCAGAAGACGTAGAGGTGCATGTGGACCAAAGTAACGACCCGAAGTAAGTACCCAGGTACCCACGGATGCTGTTTGCAAAATTGGAACACAACTGGGCGCTAAATTGAAGTCAATCGATGAGTCGCAGTTGCAATGTTAAAGAAGAAACACCCTTCCCAGTGGACCCTGAAGAAATCCCACGTAAGACAGAAGGTTGGAGAGCCGCCCCGCCTATGGATACCATAGGAACCAGGATACCTACACCAGAGAAATATTAGAAATTTCCCCCCTGTTAGTGTGGGAGGCAGGCTTAATATATGGTGCTCACTTAGGCAAGTGTAGCACCATACACTGATCCAGACAACACTAACGTGATTTTAGCCGTCTTAGACAACCTTAGAAAGCTCTTTAAGTGGTAGCTGTGGAGTGCAACCTTCATAATAAGTCCAGAAAGAGTGTAAATCAGCTTGTTTTACCTGAACAGAATCTTATTGGTATAGATTAAGTGAAAAGAACCACACAGTGTATTTATAAAAATATATATTTATTATAAGACCTTTACTTACATATATATTGCTCCTATCCGGAGATAGGACACAATGCACACAATACATTGTAAATAAAACAGGTAAGTAGCACAAATACACAGAGGTGGCCAAGGGGAGACCAAACAATAGAGTAAAATAGTGGGAGAGGAACCCCAACTCAAGTCAAAACTATACCCAGAAGACATAGAAGTGATTGGGAACCCAAAATACCACCCTAGGTAGGTACCCAGGATTCCCACGGAGGCCGTTTGCAGAGTTGAAACACAACTACGTGCTCTATTCAAGTCAACGTGTAAGTCGCAGTTGCAGTTTGAAGGAAGAAAACCCCTTCCCAGTGGACCCTGAAGAAATCCAGTGAAAGACAAAAGGTCGTTGAGCCACCCCAAATGTACATACCATAGGAACCATGATACGTAAACCAGGAAATTCTGGGAAATATCCCGCTTTGTTGGTGTAGGAGACTGGTTTAGTATATGCTGCTCACTTATGTAAGTGTAGCAGCCTGGACTGATCCGGACACCCCTTAAGTTGATTTTAGGTGTCGTAGACAACCTTAGAAAGCTCCGTAAGTGGTAGCTGTTGAGAGCAGCCTTCAGGCTTAGTCCTGAAGGCGCATAAAGCAGCTTGTTTTACCACAAAGTCATCTTATTGGTATAGATTAAGTGATAAAGAACCAAATGATGTATTCACAGAAATATGTATTTATTATAAGGCACTCACTAATGTATATATATCTCCTATCTGGAGATATAACACAATGCACAAAATACTTTGCAAATAAAACAGGTAAGTACCTTAAATACACAATGGTCGCCAGGGGAGACCAAACCATTTACTAAAATAGTGGGATGCGTACCACAACTCAAGTAAAGTCTATACCCAGAAGACGTAGAGGTGTATGGGGACCGAAGTAACGACCCGAGGTAAGTACCTAGAAACCCCATGGATGCTGTTTGCTAAATGGGAACACAACTGCGTGCTCAATTGAAGTCAATGGGTAAGTCACAATTGCAATGTTAAAGAAGAAACACCCTTCCCAGTGGACCCTGAAGAAATCCCACATAAGACAGAAGGTTGGAGAGTCACCACGCCTATGGATACCATAGGAACCAGGATACCTACACCAGAGAATGATAGGCAATTTCCCGCCCTGTTAGTGTGTGAGGCAGGCTTAATATATGGTGCTCACTTATGCAATTGTAGCTCCATACACTGATCCAGACTACACTAAGGTGATTTTAGCGGTCTTAGACAACCTTAGAAAGCTCTTTAAGTGGTAGCTGTGGAATGCAACCTTCAGACTAAGTCCAGAAGGAGTGTAAATCAGCTTGTTTTACCAGAACGGAATCTTATTGGTATAGATTAAGTGAAAAGAACCACACAGTGTATTTATAAAAACTATATATTTATTATAAGATTCTTACTAACATATATATTGCTCCTATCCGGAGATAGGACACAATGCACACAATACATTGTAAATAAAACAGGTAAGTAGCACAAATACACGGAGGTCGCCAAGGGGAGACCAAACAATACAGTAAAATAATGGGATAGGAACCCCAACTCAAGTCAAAACTATACCCAGAAGACATAGAAGTGTTTGGGGACCCAAGAAACCACCTTAGGTATGTACCCAGGATTCCCACGGAGGCCGTTTGCAGAGTGGAAACACAACTACGTGCTCTATTCAAATCAACGTGTAAGTCGCAGTTGCAATTTTAAGGAAGAAAACCCCTTCCCAGTGGACCCTGAAGAAATCGAGTGGGAGACAAAAGTTTGGGGAGCCACCCCAAATGTGTATACCATAGGAACCATGATACGTAAACCAGGAAATTCTGGGAAATTTCCCGCTTTGTTGGTGTAGGAGGCTGGTTTAGTATATGCTGCTCACTTATGTAAGTGTAGCAGCCTGGACTGACCCGGACACCCCTTAAGTTGATTTTAGGTGTCGTAGACAACCTTAGAAAGCTCCGTAAGTGGTAGCTGTTGAGAGCAGCCTTCAGGCTTAGTCCTGAAGGCGCATAAAGCAGCTTGTTTTACCACAAAGTCATCTTATTGGTATAGATTAAGTGATAAAGAACCAAATGATGTATTCACAGAAATATGTATTTATTATAAGGCACTCACTAATGTATATATATCTCCTATCCAGAGATATAACACAATGCATAAAATACTTTGCAAATAAAACAGGTAAGTAGCTTAAATACACAATGGTCGCCAGGGGGAGACCAAACCATTTACTAAAATAGTGGGATGCGTACCACAACTCAAGTCAAGTCTATACCCAGAAGACGTAGAGGTGCATGGGGACCGAAGTAACAACCCGAGGTAAGTACCCAGGGACCCCACGGATGCTGTTTGCAAAATGGGAACACAACTGCATGCTCAATTGAAGTCAATTGATAAGTCGCAGTTGCAATGTTAAAGAAGAAACACCCTTCCCAGTGGACCCTGAAGAAATCCCAGGTAAGACAGAAGGTTGGAGAGTCACCCCGCCTATGGATACCATAGGAACCAGGATACCATAGGAACCAGGATACCTACACCAGAGAATTATTGGCAATTTCCCGCCCTGTTAGTGTGTGAGGCAGGCTTAATATATGGTGCTCACTAATGCAAGTGTAGCTCCATACACTGATCCAGACAACACTAAGGTGATTTTAGCGGTCTTAGACAACCTTAGAAAGCTCTTTAAGTGGTAGCTGTGGAGTGCATCCTTCTGACTAAGTCCAGAAGGAGTGTAAATCAGCTTGTTTTACCAGAACAGAATCTTATTGGTATAGATTAAGTGAAAAGAACCACACAGTGTATTTATAAAAATATGTATTTATTATAAGACACTTACTAACATATATATTGCTCCTATCCGGAGATAGGACACAATGCACACAATACATTGTAAATAAAACAGGTAAGTAGCACAAATACACAGAGGTCGCCAAGGGGAGACCAAACAATACAGTAAAATAGTGGGATAGGAACCCCAACTCAAGTCAAAACTATACCCAGAAGACATACAAGTGATTGGGGACCCAAGAAACCACCCTAGGTAGATACCCAGCATTCCCACGGAGGCCGTTTGTAGAGTGGAAACACAACTACGTGCTCTATTCAAGTCAACATGCAAGTCGCAATTACAATTTTAAGGAAAAAAAAACCTTCCCAGTGGACCCTGAAGATATCCAGTGGAAGACAAAAGGTCGTTGAGCCACCCCAAATGTATATACCATAGGAACCATGATACGTAAACCAGGGAATTCTGGGAAATATCCCGCTTTGTTGGTGTAGGAGGCTGGCTTAGTATCTGCTGCTCACTTATGTAAGTGTAGCAACCTGGACTGATCCAGACACCCCTTAAGGTGATTTTAGAGGTCGAAGACAACCTTAGAAAGCTCTCTAAGTGGTAGCTGTGGAGAGCAGCCGTCAGGCTTAGTCCTGATGGAGCATAAAGCAGCTTGTTTTACCACAACGTCATCTTATTGGTATAGATTAACCCCTTCCAGGCTCATGACGAGCTGGGCTCGTCATGGTGTAGCCTCCTCAAACACTGATGACGAGCCCAGCTCGTCATGAACAATGGATTTTTGAAAATTACAGCACAGCAGCAAAATATCGCTAGCAGCGATGGTGTTAAGTGATAAAGATCTAAATTATGTATTTATAGAAATATGTATTTATTATAAGACACTCACTAATGTATATATATCTCCTATCCGGAGATATAACACAATGCATAAAATACTTTGCAAATAAAACAGGTAAATGGCTTAAATACACAATGGTCGCCAGGGATCGACCAAACCATTTACTAAAATAGTGGGATGCGTACCACAACTCAAGTCAAGTCTATACCCAGAAGACGTAGAGGTGCATGTGGACCAAAGTAACGACCCGAAGTAAGTACCCAGGTACCCACGGATGCTGTTTGCAAAATTGGAACACAACTGGGCGCTAAATTGAAGTCAATCGATGAGTCGCAGTTGCAATGTTAAAGAAGAAACACCCTTCCCAGTGGACCCTGAAGAAATCCCACGTAAGACAGAAGGTTGGAGAGCCGCCCCACCTATGGATACCATAGGAACCAGGATACCTACACCAGAGAAATATTAGAAATTTCCCCCCTGTTAGTGTAGGAGGCAGGCTTAATATATGGTGCTCACTTAGGCAAGTGTAGCACCATACACTGATCCAGACAACACTAACGTGATTTTAGCCGTCTTAGACAACCTTAGAAAGCTCTTTAAGTGGTAGCTGTGGAGTGCAACCTTCATAATAAGTCCAGAAAGAGTGTAAATCAGCTTGTTTTACCTGAACAGAATCTTATTGGTATAGATTAAGTGAAAAGAACCACACAGTGTATTTATAAAAATATATATTTATTATAAGACCTTTACTTACATATATATTGCTCCTATCCGGAGATAGGACACAATGCACACAATACATTGTAAATAAAACAGGTAAGTAGCACAAATACACAGAGGTGGCCAAGGGGAGACCAAACAATAGAGTGAAATAGTGGGAGAGGAACCCCAACTCAAGTCAAAACTATACCCAGAAGACATAGAAGTGATTGGGAACCCAAAATACCACCCTAGGTAGGTACCCAGGATTCCCACGGAGGCCGTTTGCAGAGTTGAAACACAACTACGTGCTCTATTCAAGTCAACGTGTAAGTCGCAGTTGCAGTTTGAAGGAAGAAAACCCCTTCCCAGTGGACCCTGAAGAAATCCAGTGAAAGACAAAAGGTCGTTGAGCCACCCCAAATGTACATACCATAGGAACCATGATACGTAAACCAGGAAATTCTGGGAAATATCCCGCTTTGTTGGTGTAGGAGGCTGGCTTAGTATATGCTGCTCACTTATGTAAGTGTAGCAACCTGGACTGATCCGGACACCCCTAAGGTGATTTTAGGGGTCGTAGACAACCTTAGAAAGCTCTCTAAGTGGTAGCTGTGGAGAGCAACCGACAGGCTTAGTCCTGATGGAGCATAAAGCAGCTTGTTTTACCACAACGTCATCTTATTGGTATAGATTAAGTGATAAAGAACCAAATGATGTATTCATAGAAATATGTATTTATTATAAGACACTCACTAATGTATATATATCTCCTATCTGGAGATATAACACAATGCACAAAATACTTTGCAAATAAAACAGGTAAGTACCTTAAATACACAATGGTCGCCAGGGGAGACCAAACCATTTACTAAAATAGTGGGATGCGTACCACAACTCAAGTAAAGTCTATACCCAGAAGACGTGGAGGTGTATGGGGACCGAAGTAACGACCCGAGGTAAGTACCTAGAAACCCCATGGATGCTGTTTGCCAAATGGGAACACAACTGCGTGCTCAATTGAAGTCAATGGGTAAGTCGCAATTGCAATGTTAAAGAAGAAACACCCTTCCCAGTGGACCCTGAAGAAATCCCACATAAGACAGAAGGTTGGAGAGTCACCACGCCTATGGATACCATAGGAACCAGGATACCTACACCAGAGAATGATTGGCAATTTCCCGCCCTGTTAGTGTGGGAGGCAGGCTTAATATATGGTGCTCACTTATGCAAGTGTAGCACCATACACTGATCCAGACAACACTAAGGTGATTTTAGCGGTCTTAGACAACCTTAGAAAGCTCTTTAAGTGGTAGCTGTAGAGTGCAACCTTCAGACTAAGTCCAGAAGGAGTGTAAATCAGCTTGTTTTACCAGAACTGAATCTTATTGGTATAGATTAAGTGAAAAGAACCACACACTGTATTTATAAAAACTATATATTTATTGTAAGACTCTTACTAACATATATATTGCTCCTATCTGGAGATAGGACACAATGCACGCAATACATTGTAAATAAAACAGGTAAGTAGCACAAATACTTTGAGGTCGCCAGGGGGAGACCAAACAATACAGTAAAAAAGTGGACTAGGAACCCCAACTCAAGTCAAAACTCTACCCAGAAGACATAGAAGTGATTGGGGACCCAAGAAACCACCCTAGGTAGGTACCCAGGATTCCCACGGAGGCCGTTTGTAGAGTGGAAACACAACTACGTGCTCTATTCAAGTCAACATGTAAGTCGCAATTGCAATATTAAGGAAGAAAAACCCTTCCCAGTGGACCCTGAAGAAATCCTGTGGAAGACAAAGGGTGGGCGAGCCACCCCAAATGTGTATACCATAGGAACCATGATACGTAAACCAGGAACTTCTGGGAAATTTCCCGCTTTGTTAGTGTAGGAGGCTGGCTTACTATATGCTGCTCACTTATGTGAGTGTAGCAACCTGGACTGATCCGGACATCCCTTAAGGTGATTTTAGGGGTCGTAGACAACCTTAGAAAGCACTCTAAGTGGTAGCTGTATAGAACAGCCTTCAGGCTTAGTATTGAAGGAGCATAAAGCAGCGTGTTTTACCACAACGTCATCTTATTGGTATAGATTAAGTGATAAAGAACCAAATGATGTATTTATAGAAATATGTATTTATTATAAGACACTCACTAATGTATATATATCTCCTATCTAGAGATATAACACAATGCATAAAATACTTTGCAAATAAAACAGGTAAGTAGCTTAGATACACAATGGTCGCCAGGGGGAGACCAAACCATTTACTAAAATAGTGGGATGCGTACCACAACTCAAGTCAAGTATATACCCAGAAGACGTAGAGGTGCATGGGGACCGAAGTAACAACCTGAGGTAAGTACCCACGGACCCCACGGATGCTGTTTGCAAAATGGGAACACAACTGCATGCTCAATTGAAGTCAATCGATAAGTTGCAGTTGCAATGTTAAAGAAGAAACACCCTTTCCAGTGGACCCTGAAGAAATCCCACGTAAGACAGAAGGTTGGAGAGTCACCCCGCCTATGGATACCATAGGAACCAGGATACCTACACCAGAGAATTATTGGCAATTTCCCGCCCTGTTAGTGTGTGAGGCAGGCTTAATATATGGTGCTCACTTATGCAAGTGTAGCTCCATACACTGATCCAGACAACACTAAGGTGATTTTAGCGGTCTTAGACAACCTTAGAAAGCTCTTTAAGTGGTAGCTGTGGAGTGCAACCTTCAGACTAAGTCCAGAAGGAGTGTAAATCAGCTTGTTTTACCAGAACTGAATCTTATTGGTATAGATTAAGTGAAAAGAACCACACACTGTATTTATAAAAACTATATATTTATTGTAAGACTCTTACTAACATATATATTGCTCCTATCTGGAGATAGGACACAATGCACGCAATACATTGTAAATAAAACAGGTAAGTAGCACAAATACTTTGAGGTCGCCAGGGGGAGACCAAACAATACAGTAAAAAAGTGGACTAGGAACCCCAACTCAAGTCAAAACTCTACCTAGAAGACATAGAAGTGATTGGGGACCCAAGAAACCACCCTAGGTAGGTACCCAGGATTCCCACGGAGGCCGTTTGTAGAGTGGAAACACAACTACGTGCTCTATTCAAGTAAACATGTAAGTCACAATTGCAATTTTAAGGAAGAAAAACCCTTCCTAGTGGACCCTGAAGAAATCCTGTGGAAGACAAAGGTTGGCGAGCCACCCCAAATGTGTATACCATAGGAACCATGATACGTAAACCAGGAACTTCTGGGAAATTTCCCGCTTTGTTAGTGTAGGAGGCTGGCTTACTATATGCTGCTCACTTATGTGAGTGTAGCAACCTGGACTGATCCGGACATCCCTTAAGGTGATTTTAGGGGTCGTAGACAACCTTAGAAAGCACTCTAAGTGGTAGCTGTATAGAACAGCCTTCAGGCTTAGTATTGAAGGAGCATAAAGCAGCGTGTTTTACCACAACGTCATCTTATTGGTATAGATTAAGTGATAAAGAACCAAATGATGTATTTATAGAAATATGTATTTATTATAAGACACTCACTAATGTATATATATCTCCTATCTAGAGATATAACACAATGCATAAAATACTTTGCAAATAAAACAGGTAAGTAGCTTAGATACACAATGGTCGCCAGGGGGAGACCAAACCATTTACTAAAATAGTGGGATGCGTACCACAACTCAAGTCAAGTCTATACCCAGAAGACGTAGAGGTGCATGGGGACCGAAGTAACAACCCGAGGTAAGTACCCAGGGACCCCACGGATGCTGTTTGCAAAATGGGAACACAATTGCATGCTCAATTGAAGTCAATCGATAAGTCGCAGTTGCAATGTTAAAGAAGAAACACCCTTTCCAGTGGACCCTGAAGAAATCCCACGTAAGACAGAAGGTTGGAGAGTCACCCCGCCTATGGATACCATAGGAACCAGGATACCTATACCAGAGAATTATTGGCAATTTCCCGCCCTGTTAGTGTGTGATGCAGGCTTAATATATGGTGCTCACTTATGCAAGTGTAGCTCCATACACTGATCCAGACAACACTAAGGTGATTTTAGCGGTCTTAGACAACCTTAGAAAGCTCTTTAAGTGGTAGCTGTGGAGTGCAACCTTCAGACTAAGTCCAGAAGGAGTGTAAATCAGCTTGTTTTACCAGAACGGAATCTTATTGGTATAGATTAAGTGAAAAGAACCACACACTGTATTTATAAAAACTATATATTTATTGTAAGACTCTTACTAACATATATATTGCTCCTATCTGGAGATAGGACACAATGCACGCAATACATTGTAAATAAAACAGGTAAGTAGCACAAATACACAGAGGTCGCCAAGGGGAGACCAAACAATACAGTAAAATAGTGGGATAGGAACCCAAACTCAAGTCAAAACTATACCCAGAAGACATAGAAGTGATTGGGGACCCAAGAAACCACCCTAGGTAGATACCCAGCATTCCCACGGAGGCCGTGTGTAGAGTGGAAACACAACTACGCGCTCTATTCAAGTCAACATGCAAGTCGCAATTGCAATTTTAAGGAACAAAAACCCTTCCCAGTGGACCCTGAAGATATCCAGTGGAAGACAAAAGGTCGTTGAGCCACCCCAAATGTATATACCATAGGAACCATGATACGTAACCCAGGGAATTCTGGGAAATATCCCGCTTTGTTGGTGTAGGAGGCTGGCTTAGTATCTGCTGCTCACTTATATAAGTGTAGCAACCTGGACTGATCCGGACACCCCTTAAGGTGATTTTAGAGGTCGAAGACAACCTTAGAAAGCTCTCTAAGTGATAGCTGTGGAGATCAGCCGTCAGGCTTAGTCCTGATGGAGCATAAAGCAGCTTGTTTTACCACAACGTCATCTTATTGGTATAGATTAAGTGATAAAGATCCAAATTATGTATTTATAGAAATATGTATTTATTATAAGACACTCACTAATGTATATATATCTCCTATCCGGAAATATAACACAATGCATAAAATACTTTGCAAATAAAACAGGTAAATGGCTTGAATACACAATGGTCGCCAGGGATCGACCAAACCATTTACTAAAATAGTGGGATGCGTACCACAACTCAAGTCAAGTCTATACCCAGAAGACGTAGAGGTGCATGTGGACCGAAGTAACGACCCGAAGTAAGTACCCAGGGACCACACAGATGCTGTTTGCAAAATTGGAGCACAACTGGGTGCTAAATTGAAGTCAATCGATAAGTCGCAGTTGCAATGTTAAAGAAGAAACACCCTTCCCAGTGGACCCTGAAGAAATCCCACGTAAGACAGAGGGTTGGAGAGCCACCCCGCCTATGGATACCATAGGAACCAGGATACCTACACCAGAGAATGATTGGCAATTTCCCGCCCTGTTAGTGTGTGAGGCAGGCTTAATATATGGTGCTCACTTATGCAAGTGTACCTCCATACACTGATCCAGACAACACTAAGGTGATTTTAGCGGTCTTAGACAACCTTAGAAAGCTCTTTAAGTGGTAGCTGTGGAGTGCAACCTTCAGAATAAGTCCAGAAAGAGTGTAAATCAGCTTGTTTTACCAGAACGGAATCTTATTGGTATAGATTAAGTGAAAAGAACCACACAGTGTATTTATAAAAATATATATTTATTATAAGACCTTTACTTACTTATATATTGCTCCTATCCGGAGATAGGACACAATGCACGCAATACATTGTAAATAAAACAGGTAAGTAGCACAAATACACAAAGGTCGCCAAGGGGAGACCAAACAATACAGTAAAATAGTGGGAGAGGAACCCCAACTCAAGTCAAAACTATACCCAGAAGACATAGAAGTGATTGGGAACCCAAAATACCACCCTAGGTAGGTACCCAGGATTCCCACGGAGGCCGTTTGCAGAGTTGAAACACAACTACGTGCTCTATTCAAATCAACGTGTAAGTCGCAGTTGCAGTTTTAAGGAAGAAAACCCCTTCCCAGTGGACCCTGAAGAAATCCAGTGAAAGACAAAAGGTCGTTGAGCCACCCCAAATGTACATACCATAGGAACCATGATACGTAAACCAGGAAATTCTGGGAAATATCCCGCTTTGTTGGTGTAGGAGGCTGGTTTAGTATATGCTGCTCACTTATGTAAGTGTAGCAGCCTGGACTGATCCGGACACCCCTTAAGTTGATTTTAGGTGTCGTAGACAACCTTAGAAAGCTCCGTAAGTGGTAGCTGTTGAGAGCAGCCTTCAGGCTTAGTCCTGAAGGCGCATAAAGCAGCTTGCTTTACCACAAAGTCATCTTATTGGTATAGATTAAGTGATAAAGAACCAAATGATGTATTCATAGAAATATGTATTTATTATAAGGCACTCACTAATGTATATATATCTCCTATCCAGAGATATAACTCAATGCACAAAATACTTTGCAAATAAAACAGGTAAGTAGCTTAAATACACAATGGTTGCCAGTGGGAGACCAAACCATTTACTAAAATAGTGGGATGCGTACCACAACTCAAGTGAAGTCTATACCCAGAAGACGTAGAGGTGCATGGGGACCGAAGTAACGACTCGAGGTAAGTACCCAGGAACCCAACGGATGCTGTTTGCAAAATTGGAACACAACTGTGTGCTCAATTGAAGTCATTGGGTAAGTCGCAATTGCAATGTTAAAGAAGAAACACCCTTCCCAGTGGACCCTGAAGAAATCCCATGTAAGACAGAAGGTTGGAGAGCCGCCTTGCCTATGGATACCATAGGAACCAGGATACCTACATCATAGAATTATTGGCAATTTCCCGCCCTGTTAGTGTGGGAGGCAGGCTTAATATATGGTGCTCACTTATGCAAGTGTAGCACCATACACTGATCCAGACAACACTAAGGGGATTTTAGCGGTCTTGGACAACCTTAGAGAGCTCTTTAAGTGGTAGCTGTAGAGTGCAACCTTCAGACTAAGTCCAGAAGGAGTGTAACTCAGCTTGTTTTACTAGAACGGAATCTTATTGGTATAGATTAAGTGAAAAGAACCACACAGTGTATTTATAAACATATATATTTATTATAAGACCTTTACTTACATATATATTGCTCCTATCCGGAGATAGGACACAAAGCACGCAATACATTGTAAATAAAACAGGTAAGTAGCACAAATACACAGAGGTCGCCAAGGGGAGACCAAACAATACAGTAAAATAGTGGGAAAGGAACCCCAACTCAAGTCAAAACTATACCCAGAAGACATAGAAGTGATTGGGAACCCAAAATACCATCCTAGGTAGGTACCCAGGATTCCCACGGAGGCCGTTTGCAGAGTTGAAACACAACTACGTGCTCTATTCAAGTCAACGTGTAAGTCGCAGTTGCAGTTTTAAGGAAGAAAACCCCTTCCAAGTGGACCCTGAAGAATCCAGTGAAAGACAAAAGGTCGTTGAGCCACCCCAAATGTACATACCATAGGAACCATGATACGTAAACCAGGAAATTCTGGGAAATATCCCGCTTTGTTGGTGTAGGAGGCTGGTTTAGTATATGCTGCTCACTTATGTAAGTGTAGGAGCCTGACCTGATCCGGACACCCCTTAAGTTGATTTTAGGTGTCGTAGACAACCTTAGAAAGCTCAGTAAGTGGTAGCTGTTGAGAGCAGCCTTCAGGCTTAGTCCTGAAGGCGCATAAAGCAGCTTGTTTTACCACAAAGTCATATTATTGGTATAGATTAAGTGATAAAGAACCAAATGATGTATTCATAGAAATATGTATTTATTATAAGGCACTCACTAATGTATATATATCTCCTATCCGGAGATATAACTCAATGCACAAAATACTTTGCAAATAAAACAGGTAAGTAGCTAATAAATACACAATGGTTGCCAGTGGGAGACCAAACCATTTACTAAAATAGTGGGATGTGTACCACAACTCAAGTGAAGTCTATACCCAGAAGAAGTAGAGGTGCATGGGGACCGAAGTAACGACTCGAGGTAAGTACCCAGGAACCCAACGGATGCTGTTTGCAAAATTGGAACACAACTGTGTGCTCAATTGAAGTCATTGGGTAAGTCGCAATTGCAATGTTGAAGAAGAAACACCCTTCCCAGTGGACCCTGAAGAAATCCCATGTAAGACAGAAGGTTGGAGAGCCGCCTTGCCTATGGATACCATAGGAACCAGGATACCTACATCATAGAATTATTGGCAATTTCCCGCCCTGTTAGTGTGGGAGGCAGGCTTAATATATGGTGCTCACTTATGCAAGTGTGGCACCATACACTGATCCAGACAACACTAAGGGGATTTTAGCGGTCTTGGACAACCTTAGAGAGCTCTTTAAGTGGTAGCTGTAGAGTGCAACCTTCAGACTAAGTCCAGAAGGAGTGTAACTCAGCTTGTTTTACTAGAACGGAATCTTATTGGTATAGATTAAGTGAAAAGAACCACACAGTGTATTTATAAACATATATATTTATTATAAGACCTTTACTTACATATATATTGCTCCTATCCGGAGATAGGACACAACGCACGCAATACATTGTAAATAAAACAGGTAAGTAGCACAAATACACAGAGGTCGCCAAGGGGAGACCAAACAATACAGTAAAATAGTGAGAAAGGAACCCCAACTCAAGTCAAAACTATACCCAGAAGACATAGAAGTGATTGGGGACCCAAGAAACCACCCAAGGTAGGTACGCAGGATTCCCACAGAGGCCGTTTGTAGAGTGGAAACACAACTACGTGCTCTATTTAAGTCAACATGTAAGTCGCAATTGCAATTTTAAGGAAGAAAAACCCTTCCCAGTGGACCCTGAAGAAATCCAGTGGAAGACAAAAGGTTGGCGAGCCACCACAAATGTATATACCTTAGGAACCATGATACGTAAACCAGGGAATTCTGGGAAATATCCCGCTTTGTTAGTGTAGGAGGCTGGCTTACTATATGCTGCTCACTTATGTGAGTGTAGCAACCTGGACTGATCCGGACACCCCTTAAGGTGATTTTAGGGGTCGTAGACAACCTTAGAAAGCACTCTAAGTGGTAGCTGTGGAGAACAGCCTTCAGGCTTAGTATTGAAGGAGCATAAAGCAGTGTGTTTTACCACAACGTCATCTTATTGGTATAGATTAAGTGATAAAGAACCAAATGATGTATTTATAGAAATATGTATTTATTATAAGACACTCACTAATGTATATATATCTCCTATCTAGAGATATAACACAATGCATAAAATACTTTGCAAATAAAACAGGTAAGAAGCTTAAATACACAATGGTCGCCAGGGGGAGACCAAACCATTTACTAAAATAGTGGGATGCGTACCACAACTCAAGTCAAGTCTATACCCAGAAGACGTAGAGGTGCATGGGGACCAAAGTAAGGACCCGAGGTAAGTACCCAGGGACCCCACGGATGCTGTTTGCAAAATGGGAACACAACTGCATGCTCAATTGAAGTCAATCGATAAGTCGCAGTTGCAATGTTAAAGAAGAAACACCCTTTCTAGTGGACCCTGAAGAAATCCCACGTAAGACAGAAGGTTGGAGAGTCACCCCGCCTATGGATACCATAGGAACCATGATACCTACACCAGAGAATTATTGGCAATTTCCCGCCCTGTTAGTGTGTGAGACAGGCTTAATATATGGTGCTCACTTATGCAAGTGTAGCACCATACACTGATCCAGACAACACTAAGGGGATTTTAGCGGTCTTAGACAACCTTAGAAAGCTCTTTAAGAGGTAGCTGTGGAGTGCAACCTTCAGACTAAGTCCAGAAGGAGTGTAAATCAGCTTGTTTTACCAGAACGGAATCTTATTGGTATAGATTAAGTGAAAAGAACCACACACTGTATTTATAAAAACTATATATTTATTGTAAGACTCTTACTAACATATATATTGCTCCTATCTGGAGATAGGACACAATGCACGCAATACATTGTAAATAAAACAGGGAAGTAGCACAAATACACAGAGGTCGCCAAGGGGAGACCAAACAATACAGTAAAATAGTGGGATAGGAACCCAAACTCAAGTCAAAACTATACCCAGAAGACATAGAAGTGATTGGGGACCCAAGAAACCCCCCTAGGTAGATACCCAGCATTCCCACGGAGGCCGTTTGTAGAGTGGAAACTCAACTACGTACTCTATTCAAGTCAACATGCAAGTCGCAATTGCAATTTTAAGGAAAAAAAACCCTTCCCAGTGGACCCTGAAGATATCCAGTGGAAGACAAAAGGTTGTTGAGCCACCCCAAATGCATATACCATAGGAACCATGATACGTAAACCAGGGAATTCTGGGAAATATCCCGCTTTGTTGGTGTAGGAGGCTGGCTTAGTATCTGCTGCTCACTTATGTAAGTGTAGCAACCTGGACTGATGCGTACACCCCTTAAGGTGATTTTAGAGGTCGAAGACAACCTTAGAAAGCTCTCTAAGTGGTAGCTGTGGAGAGCAGCCGTCAGGCTTAGTCCTGATGGAGCATAAAGCAGCTTGTTTTACCACAACGTCATCTTATTGGTATAGATTAAGTGATCAAGAACTAAATTATGTATTTATAGAAATATGTATTTATTATAAAACACTCACTAATGTATATGTATCTCCTATCCGGAGATATAACGCAATGCATAAAATACTTTGCAAATAAAACAGGTAAATGGCTTGAATACACAATGGTCGCCAGGGATCGACCAAACCATTTACTAAAATAGTGGGATGCGTACCACAACTCAAGTCAAGTCTATACCCAGAAGACGTAGAGGTGCATGTGGACCGAAGTAACGACCCGAAGTAAGTACCCAGGGACCCCACGGATGCTGTTTGCAAAATTAGAACACAACTGCGTGCTCAATTGAAGTCAATCGATAAGTCGCAGTTGCAATGTTAAAGAAGAAACACCCTTCCCAGTGGACCCTGAAGAAATCCCACGTAAGACAGAAGGTTGGAGAGCCACCCCGCCTATGGATACCATAGGAACCAGGATACCTACACCAGAGAAATATTAGAAATTTCCCACCCTGTTAGTGTGGGAGGCAGGCTTAATATATGGTGCTCACTTATGCAAGTGTAGCACCATTCACTGATCCAGACAACACTAAGGTGATTTTAGTGGTCTTAGACAACCTTAGAAAGCTCTGTAAGTGGTAGCTGTGGAGTGCAACCTTCAGACTAAGTCCAGAAGGAGTGTAAATCAGCTTGTTTTACCAGAAAGGAATCTTGTGGTATAGATTAAGTGAAAAGAACCACACAGTGTATTTATAAAAATATGTATTTAATATAAGACACTTACTAACATATATATTGCTCCTATCCGGAGATAGGACACAAATCAAGCAATACATTGAAAATAAAACAGGTAAGTAGCACAAATACACAGAGGTCGCCAGGGGAAGACCAAACAATACAGTAAAATAGTGGGATAGGAACCCCAACTCAAGTCAAAACTGTACCCGGAAGACATAGAAGTGATTGGGGACCCAAGAAACCACCCTAGGTAGGTACCCAGGATTCCCACTGAGGCCGTTTGCAGAGTGGAAACACAACTAAGTGCTCGATTCAAGTCAACGTGTAAGTCGCAGTTGCAATTGTAAGGAAGAAAACCCCTTCCCAGTGGACCCTGAAGAAATCCAGTGGAAGACAAAAGGTCGTTGAGCCACCCCAAATGTGTATACCATAGGACCCATGATTCGTGAACCAGGGAATTCTGGGAAATTTCCTGCTTTGTTGATGTAGGAGGCTGGCTTAGTATATGCTGCTCACTTATGTAAGTGTAGCAACCTGGACTGATCCAGACACCCCTTAAGTTGATTTTAGGGGTCGTAGAAAACCTTAGAAAGCTCTCTAAGTGGTAGCTGTGGAGAGCAGCCGTCAGGCTTAGTCCTGATAGAGCATGAAGCAGCTTGTTTTACCACAACGTCATCTTATTGGTATAGATTAAGTGATAAAGAACCAAATGATGTCTTTATAGAAATATGTATTTATTATAAGACACTCATTAATGTATATATATATATCTCCTATCCGGAGATATAACACAATGCACAAAATACTTTGCAAATAAAACAGGTAAGTAGCTTAAATACACAATGGTCGCCAGGGGGAGACCAAACCATTTACTAAAATAGTGGGATGCGTACCACAACTCAAGTCAAGTCTAAACCCAGAAGACATAGAGGTGCATGGGGACCGAAGTAACGACCAAAGGTAAGTACCCAGGAACCCCACGGATGCTGTTTGCAAAATGGGAACACAACTGCATGCTCAATTGAAGTCAATGGGTAAGTCGCAATTGCAATGTTAAAGAAGAAACACCCTTCCCAGTGGACACTGAAGAAATACCATGTAAGACAGAAGATTGGAGAGCCACCCGGCCTATGGATACCATAGGAACCATGATACCTACACCAGAGAATTATCGGCAATTTCCCACCCTGTCAGTGTGGGAGGCAGGCTTAATATATGGTCCTCACTTATGCAAGTGTAGCACCATACACTGATCCAGACAACACTGAGCTGATTTTAGCGGTCTTAGACAACCTTAGAAAGCTCTTTAAGTGGTAGCTGTGGAGTGCAACCTTCAGACTAAGTCCAGAAGGAGTATAAATCAGCTTGTTTTACCAGAACGGAATCTTATTGGTATAGATTAAGTGAAAAGAACCACACAGTATATTTATAAAAATGTGTATTTATTATAAGACACTTACTAACATATATTGCTCCTATCTGGAGATAGGACACAATGCACGCAATACATTGTAAATAAAACAGGTAAGTAGCACAAATACTTAGAGGTCGTGTAATGGCCGGATTTTCTGTTTAGATGGGATCAGCCCCCAGGGGCCCCTGTGACCCAGCCAAAACGTACTCACCTTCCCTCCTTAGATCGTATTCACAATGAGTAGATATACAGATAAATGTACAGGTCGCACCTAAGGATGGGGAATGACAATATACATATACGGATTTTCTACAATATCTTATTCACATCAGTTGGTCTCGCGGTCACCCCGACCCAGACCGTTCTACCCTAGGGCAGATCTGACACACAATCCGGTGTGTCTACACATGGGCCTGCAGAACCCAATGCTCCCTTTTCCAAACTGTTCGCGATCCTGCGAAACTAAGCGTCAGTATCCTCCCTGGCGTTCTCACTTATTCAAGCCACAATCCGGTGGGTATCGGCACTGGTCTCCCACCCAGTGTTCTCATTAACGCCGCATATCAACGACGACCACATTCCTATGAACCGTTATTGGGATGATATCTCAGCAATCTACTCGGGACAAAACTAAAATAATAACTTTGAATATGGTTCCAGGTTGTATAGTGTACTCCCTGCTCTTGGCATCAAAGGTCCACTCACTCCCTCTTTATTCGATCACCATTTACCTGATCGGGATTTCTCATCCGTTCACCTAAACAGCTTTCAACTAGAAGTGCGGTTTACCTAGATTGAACACGAACACCAGGTACACAATAATTCTATATGAATTAGGGTATTTATTAACAATAGACATAAATCACATTACTATGCAGCATAACATTTGCAGGAAAAAGGTAAAGATTAGAGTGCACATCCTAAATAAGTTGGGCGGGTGTCACCTGGTTAGTGGGAAGTCTGGACTCGGCAGTCATCTAGGCTCCTTTCTCGTCTCTGTGTCCTGGCTCGCCTTGCAGTCACCCTCAGCCGTCACAAGTACACGTCTGCACCGCTAGGCTCAACCTCGTCTGCTTCCCCTCAGGACCTCGGAACCTTGCTGATTATTAGCTACCGTCTCTCTCTCTCTCTGTATCAGTGCGCTCCGCGCTACTTCTCGTTCAGTCTATCTCAGAGAGTTTCGGTCTTAAATCTTTCTCCGACTTCAAAGATGGCGACTTGTCCACCATGAAAATGAATAATGGCAGAGATGCTAACGGCTAGATGCCGCCTACGGACTAACTGACAAACTGACTAACACCTCCGCTAATATCAAAGCCTGTTCCATCATGGAAATTCACGGCCAGTAACCTGCCGCCCACCAAATTCTTGTACCTCCCCGTACCAAGGACACTTTCCCAGCCGGCCGGCCTGAAGTTGTGTCTTCGGAGTGGAGAAAAATACATTCCTTCGATAAGGGTCAGCCTGAACCGGTTCTCTCCAAGCGAACAACAGCTTGAAACTAAAACATTACACTTCACCTAGAAAGCCTTCTCGAGCTACCGGGCAGAAAGCAAAATGGAGTCTGTCTCGTTTAAGGCCTACGGAGCCCATAATATGCATAGCTCCATGAAAAACAGCTCAGCAGGTTAGCAAATGAGCGAATCATGACTAATACTTATATATCTATCCCCTAACTTAAATTCATAAGCCTTACTCTAAGGAAAATAGTACGAAAATGCCCTTATATATGTAAGACAGGGTCCCTGTCTATCGGCCTAATCCCTATGCTATGGGGGTGATAGGCTGGAGTCACTCTCCATCATTCTCCTTCTCCAAAGAGCTAGCAAAAAGACAGCCATAACAGGTCGCCAGGGGGAGACCAAACAATACAGTAAAATAGTGGGCTAGGAGCCCCAACTCAAGTCGAAACTATACCCAGAAGACATAGAAGTGATTGGGGACCCAAGAAACCACCCTAGGTAGGTATCCAGGATTCCCACGGAGGCCGTTTGTAGAGTGGAAACACAACTACGTGCTCTATTCAAGTCAACATGTAAGTCGCAATTGCAATTTTAAGGAAGAAAAACCCTTCCCAGTGGACCCTGAAGAAATCCAGTGGAAGACAAAAGGTTGGGGAGCCACCCCAAATGTGTATACCATAGGAACCATGGTACGTAAACCAGGGAATTCTGGGAAATTTCCTGCTTTGTTGGTGTAGGAGGCTGGTTTAGTATATGCTGCTCACTTATGTAAGTGTAGCAGCCTGGACTGATCCGGACACCCCTTAAGTTGATTTTAGGGGTCGTAGACAACCTTAGAAAGCTCCGTAAGTGGTAGCTGTTGAGAGCAGCTGTAAGGCTTAGTCCTGATGGAGCATAAAGCAGCTTGTTTTGCCACAATGTCATCTTATTGGTATAGATTAAGTGATAAAGAACCAAATGATGTCTTTATAGAAATATGTGTTCATTATAAGACACTCACTAATGTATATATATCTCCTATCCGGAGATATAACACAATGCACAAAATACTTTGCAAATAAAACAGGTACGTAGCTTAAATATACAATGGTCGCCAGGGGGAGACCAAACAGTTTACTAAAATAGTGGGATGCGTACCACAACTCAAGTGAAGTCTATACCCTGAAGACGTAGAGGTGCATGGGGACCGAAGTAACGACCTGAGGTAAGTACCCAGGGACCCCACGGATGCTGTTTGCAAAATGGGAACACAACTGCATGCTCAATTGAAGTCAATCGATAAGTCGCAGTTGCAATGTTAAAGAAGAAACACCCTTTCCAGAGGACCCTGAAGAAATCCCACGTAAGACAGAAGGTTGGAGAGTCACCCCGCCTATGGATACCATAGGAACCAGGATACCTACACCAGAGATTTATTGGCAATTTCCCACCCTGTTAGTGTGGGAGGCAGGCTTAATATATGGTCCTCACTTATGCAGGTGTAGCACCATACACTGATCCAGACACCACTGAGGTGATTTTAGAGGTCTTAGACAACCTTAGAAAGCCTTCTAAGTCTTAGCTGTGGAGAGCAGCCTTCAGGCTTAGTCCAGAAGGAGTTTAAACCAGCTTGTTTTACCAGAACGAAATCTTATTGGTATAGATTAAGTGAAAAAGAACCACACAGTGTATTTATAATAAACTATGTATTTATTAAAAAGACACTCACTAACCCAAATATATAGCTCCTATCCGGAGATAGAACTCAATGCACACAATACTTTGCAAATAAAACAGGTAATTAGCACAAATACAAAGAGGTCGCCAGGGAGAGACCAAACTATATATTAATATAGTAGGATGCAAACCAAAACTCAAGTCAAAACTATATCCAGAAGACGTCAAAGTGCTTGGGAACCCAAGGAACCACCCTAAGTAAGTACTCAGGAACCCCACGGAGGCCGTTTGCAGATTGGAACACAACCGCATGCTCAATTCAAGTCAATGGGTAAGTCGCAGTTGCAATTTTAAAGAAGAAACACCCTTCCCAGTGGCCCCTGAAGAAATCCCCTGGATGACAGAAGGTTGGAGAGCCACCCCACCTATGGATACCCTATGGATACACCAGAGAATTCTTGGTAATTTCCTGCTTTGTTAGTGTAGGAGGCTGGGTTAGTATATGGTGCTCACCTATGCAATTGTTCAGAAAAAGGGGTGGTGATGAACAGAGTGTCTGAATTAAGCAGACCACTCTTACCCAGTCCAAAGATCAGGGCTTGATCCATCACCGTTTTTTAGCTCACTGCACCATCCCAGCTCAGAACCTGGCTACATGCAAATTAGTCTGTTCTTGTCCCAGTGCATGATGGGAACAGGGCAAACCAAACTACCAAGCCAATTCTTATACTGGGAAGGAAACAAGCTACCGGGGACCGGTTTCTGGCATTTCAGCCGTCGTCGGCCCGGCTTGCTTGAATCCTGATGGTGCAATGAGCAAGGGACTCACATCTGAGTATACCCTTCCACGCTTATGGTGGACAAAATGATTCAGAAAAGGGGATGGTGATGAACAGAGTGTCTGAATTAAGCAGACCACTCTTACCCAGTCCAAAGATCAGGGCTTGATCCATCACCGTTTTTTAGCTCACTGCACCATCCCAGCTCAGAACCTGGCTACATGCAAATTAGTCTGTTCCTGTCCCAGTGCATGATGGGAACAGGGCAAACCAAACTACCAAGCCAATTCTTATACTGGGAAGGAAACAAGCTACCGGGGACCGGTTTCTGGCATTTCAGCCGTCGTCGGCCCAGCTTGCTTGAATCCTGATGGTGCAATGAGCAAGGGACTCACATCTGAGTATACCCTTCCACGCTTATGGTGGACAAAATGATTCAGAAAAGGGGGTGGTGATGAACAGAGTGTCTGAATTAAGCAGACCCCTCTTACCCAGTCCAAAGATCAAGGCTTGATCCATCACCGTTTTTTAGCTCACTGCACCATCCCAGCTCAGAACCTGGCTACATGCAAATTAGTCTGTTCCTGTCCCAGTGCATGATGGGAACAGGGCAAACCAGACTACCAAGCCAATTCTTATACTGGGAAGGAAACAAGCTACCGGGGACCGGTTTCTGGCATTTCAGCCGTCGTCGGCCCGGCTTGCTTGAATCCTGATGGTGCAATGAGCAAGGGACTCACATCTGAGTATACCATTCCACGCTTATGGTGGACAAAATGATTCAGAAAAGGGGTGGTGATGAACAGAGGGCCTGAATTAAGCAGACCACTCTTATCCAGTCCAAAGATCAGGGCTTGATCCATCACCGTTTTTTAGCTCACTGCACCATCCCAGCTCAGAACCTGGCTACATGCAAATTAGTCTGTTCCTGTCCCAGTGCATGATGGGAACAGGGCAAACCAAACTACCAAGCCAATTCTTATACTGGGAAGGAAACAAGCTACCGGGGACCGGTTTCTGGCATTTCAGCCGCCGTCGGCCCGGCTTGCTTGAATCCTGATGGTGCAATGAGCAAGGGACTCACATCTGAGTATACCCTTCCACGCTTATGTTAGACAAAATGATTCAGAAAAGGGGGTGCAATTGTAGCACCCTGCACTGATCCAGACAACCATTAAGGAGATTGTAGTGGTCTTAGACAACCTTAAAAAGCCCTCTATGTGGTAGCTTTGGAGAGCAGCCTTCAGGCTTAGTCCTGATGGAGTGCAAAGCAGCTTGTTTTACCAGAACGTGGTCTTCTTGGTATAGATTAAGTGAAAAAGCACCACACAATGTATTTACAAAAACAATGTATTTATTGAAAAGACACTCCCTAGCGCTTTTTTATAGCTCCTATTCGGAGATAGAACTCAATGCACACAATACTTTGCAATTAAAACAGGTAAGTAGCACAAATACAGAGATTTTGCCAGGGGGAGAACAAACCATATATTAAAATAGTGAGTTGCAAATCACAGTTGCAATGTTAATGAACAAAGATATAACACAATGCTCAAAATACTTTGCAAATAAAACAGGTAAGTATCACAAATACACAGTGGTCGCCAGGGGGAGACCAAACCATTTACTAAAATAGTGGGATGCGTACCACAACTCAAGTCAAGACTATACCCAGAAGACGTGGAAGTGCATGGGGAATGATGGAATGACCCAAGATAAGTACCCAAGAACCCCACGGATGCCTTTTGCAGAGTGGGAACACTACTGTGTGCTCAATTCAAGTCAATGGGTAAGTCGCAGTTACAATTTTAAAGAAGAAAGAGCCTTCCCAGTGGATCCTGAAGTAATCCCATTGAAGACAGAATGTTGGAGGGCCACCCCACCTATAGATTCCCTATGAACGAATTTACCTACACCAGGGGAATTCCGGGTAATTTCCCGCTTTGGTAGTGAAGGAGGCTGGCTTAGTATATGGCTTAGTATATGGTACTCACTTTGGCAAGTGTAGCACTGAGCCAGACAACCCTTAAGGTGATTTTAGTGGTCTTAGACAACCTTAGAAACCTCTCTGAGTGGTGGAGCTCTTGAGAGCAGCCTTCAGGCTTAGAAAGGCATGTTGACCCGATGAACAACCTGAGGTAAGTAACCAGGAACTCCACGGAGGCCGTTTTCAGTGAGGGAACACAACCGTGCGCTCAATTCAAGTCAATGGCTAAGTTGCAGTGGCATTTTTAAAGAAGAGAGAACCTTCCCAGTGGACCCTGAAGAAAACGGCATAGAAGAAAGAAGGTTGGAGAGCCACCCCACCCGTGGATACACCAGGAACCAGGATACCTACACCAGGGAAGCCACGTGCATAGGTGCGAAGTGTCGTAAGAAACCGCTATCAGAATTAATGGAGGACTTCAGGAAGATGCTGCTGGCGAAGAAGGTGAAAGTGTCTGGTGGAACTCAAAGGTTGATTCAAGATGAGAAAATCCTACAAGCAGAGGGGACAGAGTCTATGCTACTCAGAAGTGACCAGGAGGCATGGAAGGCTAATGCCGACCAATGTCGAGTGTTGCAGGAGTATTGAGGGTGACCTTGGAGATGCAGCTGTGAGGACCAGGTGATGATCTGGAAGACCAGGAGCTGTTTACAAGCTGTCCCACATCAGATGTCAAGAGTTGAGTGGTCTTTGTCCGCTGGGATCACCAACAAGCCTTGAGAACTGCAAACAATGTGGCAAGCAAAAAAGGTGCAGTGTTGGCACCAGCAAGGTCCAAGTGACTCACAGATGCAGGGGAGTCAGAGTAGGCCCCAAGTAATCAGAGGGGCCCACTGTAGTCAAAGAAGATCCTCAAGCGGACCCACTGGCGGAGGCACAGGAGTCGCAAAAGGACCTCAAGCAGCTCAACAACGATGCAGACCCACGGTGTAAGGGTTGTGGTGAGGACAAATATCTTGGCTGCAGGAAATGCTTGAGGTTGTTGCTTCTTGAAGCCCGAAAATCTCTGAGGGAGAGAGTCAGCAAACCTTTGCAAAGACAATTTGTTGTGGTCCACAGAGGTTCTGTTCAAGGGGTTACACTAAGGGATACTTGCCTCAATCGTAGGAATAGGCAGTGCAGGCCTCAAGGGAGTTGCAGAACCACCACCTGTGTTGCTGAGGTTTCGGACTCTGTGGCAGCCCAGGATCAGTAGACCTTTCAGCAGCATTGCTGTGCCTGCAAAGGCAGGGAAGTGACTACTTCACTTCAAGGGAGATTCCTTCAGGTGTCTTGGATGTCAACAGGACTTGTTAAGATCCTGCATGGAGCACATTCACATACGTTGCAGCAGACTTGCAGGACAATGAGAAAAGTACCAGCAGGAGTTCTTCCCAGTTGCAGTCTCGGTGCCCAAGGCAAATTCCAGCGAATTCCAGAGTGCCCAGACAGGTGAAGATGAAGTGGTGTCTTGATCTGAATCTTGTCTCATGAAGAATCTAGGGACACACCCACAGGTAAGTCCTTGTGTACCCTAAGGACAGGCTTGGGACGATTCAGGGGTCCCTCCCAGAGGAGTGGCTGGACAGTGGGGAGGTTACTCCAAGGTCCTTTGTCCAGTTTCGAGCCAGAGCAGGAGCCAATGGCTCCCTTTAGTGGTCTGAACTGGAGGATGCAAGGAGGGCACCAAGTGTGCTCTTTATGCAGTCTAAGTGGTGCTGGTAAGCGCCCCCATACTGCCCCAATACACTAAACCCTGTCTGGGAGGTGGTCACACCTCGCTGTGACAGGATATCTATTGTTCTGGCTTCCCCTGCTCGAGCTTGGCTCAGCAGGAGGGTGAAACATGTCTCTGGTCAGCAGCAGCCCTAGCTTGCTGTCCGGTTCTGGAAGACTCATACCCGGAGTACTGAGGGCCTCTTGGAGAAGCTTTACAGTGCATGGAATCATACCTGCCACATCGTTTATAGTGTGGGGGTATGATTCCTACATGTTTAATACCAAACATGTCAGGGTTCGTTACAGCCAGTTTAGAAATGGTCATCGCATAATGACGCATGGCCACTCTATGTATCGGAATGGCTGGTGCAGTTACAACCCCGGAAAAAGGACTCTGTGGATTGTAGGGGTCTCCTGATCATGCAGCGGCACCCTCACACATTTATAACTGAGCACCCTGCCTTCAGGATTGGAAGACCTGCCTTAGGTGTGACTTATAGGTTGGTTATTGGTTTTAAGTGCAGCTACCTCAGATATAAGGAAACGTATATCTGTCATAAGTGGTGCTAGCATCAGCTTACACAGGCTGCAATGGCAGGCCTGTAGCCTTAATTTGAATGGTCTCCCATGCATGGCACAATACATGCTTCCGCCCAGGGGATACCACTGGTGTACCTATGCCCTGGGTACCTTAGTACCATATACTAGGGACTTACGAGGGTACATCAGTAGCCCATCTGGGGGGTGCCCACTCACCATGTCCGATTTAGGGAAGAAATACTAAGACTGGGGTCCTGATTAGTAGGATCCCAGTCAGACTAGTCGGTAAACTATAATGACACTAGCAAAAAGTGAGGGTTACCATGAAAGCAGATCCTAATTTCCTACACATATGGATTGATTGAAAGTTATGAGGTAACAGTATAAAGAAACAGTCCCCACAGATCTTCTTATATTATATTATTAGCACTCATGTAGCTTATTTAGCTGAATACACCTCTGTCGTGTCTAAGTGCAAAAGGTCTACATGATTTCAGCCTCTCATTCAGTTCAGCAATCCCAAAGTAGGCTGTAATATAGCTGCTGTCATTATGTGCTTGTGAACGAGTGCCAAGGAGGAAAGGCTGTTCAGGAAGCCATCCCGGTGGTTCAAACTGTACTTTGTGTGCTGTCTGAGACATTCAGCCTGCCATGTCTGGCGGTGCTGCCTCAGGGAGGGTTTCAGTTTCCCTCAGGCAGATCACATGGGGAGCCCAAGTCCAGAGCTCAACATCAGAAATCTTTGATGTCGAGCGCAGTCCACCTGCCTAAAGCTTTCGAAGGAATTCTGATAGGATCCTGTAAGGGATATTTTGGAACTCGTAAAAGAGATTGGACAGGGTGATCCTTTTAAACAAATTGGCCTGGCCTACTATAGCCGGTGCATGGCCCTCTGATTTACCCCAAGCAAGGGAGTCAAAGTAGACCCCAAGCAATCAGCGGAGCACACTGGATTAAAAAAAGACTCTCGAGAGGACCCACAGGCCAGACGCACAGGAGTTGCAAAAGGACATCAAGCAGCTTACAAAAGATGTAGCCCCACGTTGAAAAGGTTGTGGTGAGGACAAAGATCTTAGCTACAGAAATGCTTGAGGTTGGAGCTTCCTGGAGCCCAAAGATCTCTGACGAAGAGAGCCAACAAACCTTTGCAACGATAATTTGACGCAGTGCATAGGGGTTCTCTCCACCAGTTCCGACGAGAGATACTGGCCTCAAACTCAGTGAGAAGACAGTGCATGTCTCTGGTCAGCAGCAGCTGTAGCTTTCAGCACTGAGGGCCTCCCGGAGGAGCTTTACAGTGCATGGAATCATACCTCCCACACTGTTTATGGTGTGGGGGTAAGATTTCAAAATGTTTGATACCAAACTACTTGGTTTGTTACAGCCAGTTTAGAGATGGTCATCGCGTAATGACACATGGCCACTCTATATATCGTAATGACGGATGCACTTACAACCTGAGAGAATGATCTCCGAAGGTTGAAGGGGTGTCCCTCTCCAGCAGGGACGCACTCACACTTAGAACCGAGCACCCTGCCTTCAGGATTGAAAGGCCTGCCTTAGGTGTGAGTTATATGTTTTAAGTGCAGCGACCTCAGATATAAGGAAATGTATATCTGTCATAAGTGGTGCTAGCACTAGCTTATACAGGCTGCAATGGCAGGCCTGTAGCCTCAATTTGAATGGTCTCCCATGGGTGGCATAATAAATGCTTCATCCCATGGAGGACCCCTGGTGCACCTATGCACTGAGTACCTCAGTACCATATACTAGACTCTTACAAGGGTATACTAGTAGCCTATCTGGAATGTACCTAAGTACTTACCATCCAATTTAGGGAGAAAGCACAGAGACTGGGATCTTTATTAGCAGGATTCCAGTCAGAGTAGTTAGAAACTGCATAACACCAGGCAAAAAGTGTGGGTAACCATAAGAGCAGATCTTATTTTCCTACAGTTAGTATTAGCTCCAGGTCTAGGAACCTACTTGTAACCTTAGTTTAGCTGTGTGAGTAAACCAGTTTAGAAAGCAGACACCTGGTGAACAAGGGACCTCTATCAGTGTAATATCTGCCATAGTAGTCATAACCTCTACCCAGTATTCCTTTAGGGCTAGACAGGGCCACACTATATGATATATCTTTGCTCCCACTGTTCCACATCTGGGGCAAGAGCTCCTACTGTCTGAAAACATCTGTTCATTTTACCGGGGTGTAGGACATAGAAGTTTAAATCAGGTATTTCTGTACAGGCTTAGGATTAGCTATTAATTTTTGCCCAGCAGCCCTCAGTGTAGAGGATGTGGCCTCTCGGCTGGGGCGGTCCACCTCAAAGCTGGGGAACCGGGTTCCTGTCTTGGCAGGGATGTTCAACATTCTGTGATTCTCGACAAATCACTTAATCTCCCATGCCTAACTAAAGGTGAATGTGTCCGTCCGTGACACAAATGGTGCTCATGTAAACCATTCTGATACCTTCGGTCTAGTTCGAGCTATATAAAATGTCCCCCCCAAACAATAAGTGTTTGATACCCGCCCAGGTCAACCTCCCATTGTTCCTGGAGGCAATCCAGGGATTTCAATATATTTGCCCTGATCATACTATAAAAGCAGGAGATGACTTTGAAGGTGCCACAGGGCATGCATATTATTTGGCAACTCCGATTTGTTGGAAGCTCGGCAATTTCCCCCCCCCCCCCCCCCCCCCCCCAATTTTCCTCAATCGCTGCTGACATTGCTCTATGGAGCAAAAAGTACCCCATTCGGAGGTCGAATTCTACTCTTAAAACTTCAGATGGGAGTAATTTATCTGCAGAAAATATATTACCTATTTAAGATATGGCAGCAGTTGTCCACTGTGACAATTACCGTCAGTATACCCCATGGGGCAGTTCCTCTAGTATACGAAAGTGTATATTAGGTGAGTACTGGAACTGTGTGTATGCCTTTTATAAGCATCTTAGCCAAGCATTTCCTGGAGCTCGACAGAGCCCCCCCTTAAGTGGGCGTCGGACGGCAAGAAGCAGCGCAATAGCTGCTGGAGCCCGGGAAAGAATGGGCACATTTCTCACCCAGGAGTCATTCTGTTGCACAGCCATTGTGTCAACCACTGCATCTGCATGGCAGGCAGTAAGTCTCAAAGTCTGGGACTGCCAGCCCCCGTCTAAACAGGGCATGCGACTTAGCCAGTGCTACATTCTGGTGCCTCGTACCCATATGAAGGTGATGAGGAGTGAGGCTAGTTTCCGAAATATAGTGCAGGATATCAATGTAGGCAAAACCATGTAGAAGTATAGGAGTCTAGGAGGGTCCACTCGTCTGGAAACCGATACAGGGAGCATTTTCCAAAAATCTGCAAGCTGGCCCTACATTCCCATCTCTCAGGTCTTCAGTGTCATGGAATAGCTCTACTCCCAAATATTACAGGCAAGTGGGCTCCCATATCAATGGCCTTGGAGTCACAGGAGGACGTGGAACCGGTTTCTCCAGGGCAAAGAAGCGGAAGAGCCTATCCACTGCCACATCGTCCGTGAGTCATTTTTCAAAAAAAGGCAGCATGTCAGGCACCTCAGCACGTTCATGCAGGCCAATCATGCAAAAAATGTTCTGGGCCCTATTTTCAGCATCTGTACTCCAAGGTCTTGACCCTTCTCTCCATGCAAGCAAGGCATTCTCTCAGGGTCTCCATCTCCGTGGCCCGATCCGCCACCGTTTGTTCTGTGTTTGTGACATATTTTGCCAGACGCCTGTGGTAATCCCTGAGGATCCCGATGTCCACCACTATTGGGTCTACTTTATACTTCATCATTTCCCAGGAGTCTGTTTTTGCAGGCAAATTATCATTTAGTACCTGGATGGGTGGCTGCTGGTCTGCCTTCCACTTTTGGTCTCTAACGAGGGTGGCATCCTGTGGTCCATTTTTTTAGGGATCTTATCCATGGTAGTTCTCGCTGGGTAGTGCAGTAGGTCAGGAGCATGATAGTGCCCCAAATTGCCATATCTATATGGGCCTAAGGTTCCCCACCAGTCCAGTGCCGGCCAGTAGAAGCCCCTGCTGGGAGTAGGCCTCAGGACACACCTCCTCTGTTTGCTCCCTCTCAGGGGACCACACTGTGGTGTCAGAGGAAATCAGAGCAGATCAGGGCTCTCAGGATTCCTGGTTGGGTCCATATAGTGTGGTATGCCCTCAACCCTCACAGTTCGCCAGCAGAGTCAGTGCTTTTTTTCCTTTATTCACATCCCGGCATCCTATCTCTCATGGGGCCTCCTTGCTCCCTGTCCGATGCTCTGTCCAAACACAATGCCCTACTCAGCTTGGGGGAGGAGGGGGGGGCGATGCTCCACCCACTGCTGCTCCAGATCAGCTATCGATTTATTAGGGCCCAAGTGGGTGGCCCCCCACTCCCATTCGTCAACAGCATCCTATCCACAGGCGTCCCAGTGGAGGTTCTGGGCCACACATACATGTCCATTGGTATGGAAGGGACCTCTCGGTGCAGATAAGGTTCCCCTGGGGCCCCAGTCCCTCTTGTTGTCCCTGTGACTCACCACAGGTGACTCACTGTATTTTTGAGCCGTCCACTAACCCATGCTGCCCTTTTCCATTTTTCTGCCGCTGAGGGCTGTCACGGCTTGTAGCCGTGTGATCTCTCCCTCAGTCAAAACAGGGATTTTTGGGCTATTTTATTTTACAGTTACGGATGCGTTTGTAGTGTCAATGATATTCACTGTTGGAAAAAGTGATTCCTGAGGCTGAAGTTCAGTTTCAATGTAAATCGCCTCCTGGTAAGATCCAGGAGAGTTGGTGGAGGAGAAGATACTAGTGATAATCTTCTTTCAGTCAATTCGATTTTCTTGCAAATTGCACCCACAACTTTTTGTAGAAAACCATCTAAGGCGGAGCTCGAGGCTATTAGGGCCGGAGTGTTGTCTCGCCTACCCATGGCTTCAATATTAATATCAATGAGCCACTCCCCTTGGCACGCAAGGGCCTGTTTTCCCCTAACGTTTTTTTATGGGGTGTGTGTTCAAAAAAATACCTCTGTCCGCTACTTTAGCTCTCAACCGGCTGCAAAGATGTCTGAGTGGTGAAGCCTAGAGGGCAGGCCCAGGTCAGCCTCGACCAGCCGCGGAAAATAAGCAAAATCAGGACATAAACCAAGTCTCAAATGGTCAACAAATCAGTAGACTATCGGGAAACTTCCCTAGAGGTTCAGCAAAAAGTCGGACTCACCCCCAAATTCAGGGGTAGACGTTATCAAATGGGACACTTTAAGAAATACCACCTCTCGGAGAACCTCCTGTATTTCTCTCCAAATTTTCTGTTGCTTAACTGGGGATTTTAATCGCTTTACATTCTATGTGACTACTTCAATCATTAAATAATAGAAAGGTCGAGATCCCTTAAACTTCTGAGACACTCAGTGCTCTTCGCAAGTTCTAGTCATTTTGCGACTGCGTTTCAAGACTGTCACCAAAAGATTCCAGGTGATCCAGAATGCAGCCACTGGCATGCTTTTTAAAATCCTCAAATTTCACTCTGCCACTACGGCCCTTGCAAGCCTGCACTGGTTACCTGTGACTAAAAGAATACAGTTCACGGCTCTATGCCCACTGAGCCATGTCTAAAAAGGGCCCAATGTTAATCCAGAGGCTCCTCACTCCTTACATCGCAAGAAGACTGCGCTCCACCAACAGGCAGCTATTTGCCTCACCCAGGGTAAAAAGGACCAGAAGTAGAGGAAGCTCTTCTGCATTCATAGCCCCAAGCCTTGGAACACACTCCCCAGCACATTAGGAAAATGGAGTTTGAACTCTAATTCAAGAAATTGCCACACAACCATCTTTTCAACTAATTCTATTCATTCAGCCTAATCATCTGTTGCTAGTCTCAGCACTTCTGGGTAGCTATGTGCTTTACAATACATTATGAATCGAATAGAATAAATACTGTGTGCCTGTTGTGATAATCAAATCTAGTTCAAATGGGCACTGGGTCAGATCTAGTGTCACCTGTGATACAATACCATATTCCAAAACTTGGACTCCCTTCACTCCCCCCAACTCCCCAGCACCTTCCTCTCCCACAAACACCCCTAGCCCGATAGGAAGAGGAACCAGCACATCCCTCTTGTGCAATGAAGCCTGCCATCTACTATCCCAGGATGCCCACCCAGCTACCTCCAGCCAGAGCGCAAACCTACATCTCTCATATTCATACAGTAGCACACCGGGCTGGATGGGTGCATAAGCTCAACAGTTTGGTCCACTGCACTCGGACTGTCCCTCTGATTGATGCATGTAGAGTTGAGGGCTTGGACCTTGAGCCTCTGCAGTTGGATCTTGACATAGATCGTTAGTCCAGTGAGCCTTTTTTTGGTCCAGAGGTTGGAGGAAGAATAGTACATGCCCAGTGAGAGCCAGTTCTGCTCTCTATACACCCGTAGCACACCTGTGGCCCTCCTCAAAGTCCCTTTCCTTGTAAGTCCAATTTTTGAGCTGTCTGGTGGGTAGCAGAAATATTCTCCAATATATCTTACAATTTCCAGAGGCGATTAACTCTCCCTGTCATACGGGATTGTGGGCTCTCTCTTTGCTCCCTTGGTTGGCTATCATTGGTCCTTTCAAATTGTACTTGGGCTGCTTCTCGATAGACCCAGCAATTTCTGTACCTCCTCTTCTGTGCAGATCATATGGGATTTAGAGTGTAGCTGAAACCACAATGCAAAGAGAAACCCCTGCCTATCAAATATTTCTCCTTTATGAAGCTCAAGAGTCACTAATGATAGAATGCGTCATTTGTTCATGGCCACATGTAAAACATCCTAGAAACGGTCAAGTGTATATTCTCGAAAAATTAGAAGATCACATTTTTTGACTACTCACATTAACAATGTCCTTTAGGTGGGGGGACCCCCGCCTAACTATAATGTTGCAGGTGCTTTGCATCGATGTGCCTGGATTATGGAAATCTCATGTGGTTGGCCCTCTTTTTGTACAATTTGGAAAAGAGACTTATAGTACAGGATGATGTCCTCAAAAACCTCTGTTCTGAAACATTCTGCACATCATCTCACTGTGATCCGTCTTCCAAATCTGTACTATTTTCTCAGAGCGCCTTCATTTCTTCAGTCTTATTAGATTGGGAATCCAGTATGTTCTTGACCTCTTTGCTCATGACAATTATGTAATCTTCGTTGTTTGCCACCAGGTCACCCATGCCTCTATTTCATTAGTCGCTTATGAGAGACCGAAGCCATCCTTTAGGACTTATGCATTTGTGTCATCATATTGGAAAGTTTATCATGCAGGTCTCCCTGTTGCTAGCCATCATGGGGCCTTGGTTTAATGTGGCTGCATTGCCATTTTGGGGGGCTGGTCTGCCTCAGGACCAGAGGATACTCAGTACTCACCAAGCCACTTCTGTCACCCGGACTTACTTGGCATTCCATAGATCAGTAGTCTTGCCTTGAATGGATCATCCAGGTCGACCCCCAAAATGATCTAGCCAAATATCAGGGGCAGTAACAGTCAAAGGTATGAAGCCCACAGAAAGTCATAGGGAAGCACAAGGAGGCATCCGTGCTACACAGGCTCAATCTGGGGAAATGCACCTCAGTCCTATAGTTCAAATGTCGGAGGAAAGAATATAAAGAAACAAGTGCCCACAGATCGCTTGGATTCTGTGATTAGGGACTACAAGGCAAATTTGGCTGTATTCACCTTTGTCGCATCTTTGGACAAAATGTCTACTCCAGGTCCTCTCTTTTAGTTAAGCAATCACTCAGCAGGCTATAAGATGGCCGGCATCACCATATGTTCATAGAATGAGCGCTGAGGAGGAAAAGGCTGTCCGGAGGCTTCCCCTGAGGGTTCAACTACACATCGGGTACTGTATGTGGCTGGGTGTTGCCTCAGGGGTGGTTTCAATTCACCTCTACCAAGCTGCATGTGGAGCCTGTGGCTCAATGATCAGACATCTTACCCATCTGATTGCAGGCTTCTTGTCTGCAGCTTTCTAAAGAATTCTGGCAGGATCCTGTAGAGGGGATTTTAGATCGCATTACGGAGTTCAGACAGGATGACAATTTTGAACATTGTGGCCCAACCTAGTATAAATGTTACACATATACTTAAATATTTAAATCCCTCCATGACTATTGGTATGCTTTCTCTGTACCTCAACCCCCAGGGACAACCTGTTAATGGATAGAATAGGAATTTCCAGTTGATGGTATATTCCAAGTATGAGCCGAAAATGTTTAGGAGCCTGGGGCTGATGTCATTAGGGTGCGACATGTACAAGAGGATAATATAAGCATAGAGTGAGATTCTCCCCTCCCAGTCCCCAAACCAGCAGGTCTTCCCAGATCGAGCAGGCCAGGGGTTCCAGCTAAAGCAATGGTGATAGCAGAAATCTGTGCCTCGTACCCCTCTCCAGTCCAAAAGGGGTACAATAAAGTAACATTTACTTATACCCTTGCCATTGCTTGATGATAGAGGAGCTTTATCCACTGCTGAAAGATTGGCAGTTTACCCACTCTTCCCAACACTTCAGGCAGGTATGTCCTCTCCAGAGTGCTGAGGACTTTCGCGGTGTAAAGGTATAGCATGACTGAGTCTTCTCAGTGGTCCCTCAATCTGGTAAGGTTGCCATATAGGTGTTTGAGGTTCTGCCTAGTGCCCCTATGAGGCATGAAGCTCAACTGGTCCAGATGCACCAGTTTAAAGATGACCTGCCTTATCCAAGTGGCCAGTACTTTCGCTAGAATTAAGCAGTGATATAGGAACGTATAACTATCTGCTGGTTTCCTGTCTTCAGGTCTGCCACTATCATGGATAACTGCTGGTCATAGGGTAACTGGCTTATTTCATTGGCTTCAAGGAACATCTGTCTCTTGTGCAGTGCTAAGACATGCTTTTATATAGTTCTATTGGAAATGTGTTCAGCCCTGGAGCTTTCCCGGAAGAATGTCTTCGATGGTACTAACTATCTTACTTTATACTATGTCTTCATCTAGTTAATTTGTTTCCTCTGGCATGAGGACCAGGAGGCGTATATGTTTGAGGAATCCTCCTGTGTCACTTGATAACTTGCTTGTGATTGACCGATATAGACCTTGATAGCAACTTGCGATTTCTGCTACTATTTCTGTTTGCCCCTGATGGGCGGCTCCTTCTCCCTCCGTATTTCCTATATCATATTTCTATCCCTCTCTTGCTCAGCCATAGACGAACCTCCCTGGTTTATTTCCTACCTCGTTTAGCCAGTACAGCGAGGCCAAGGTAGCGGTTCTCTCTCATTATCAGTGAGGCCCCTTTACTCTTGCAGTTGTTGCCTCAATAATGGCCTACTTTCTTATTTACATACTTCTAAAATCCCTGTTCGAGGAGTAGAATCCTACACCCTAGTTTAACGGCTTGTTTCCTCTTCCATTTCATCAAACTGCTTAATAGGCAGATAGCCTCCTTGTCAGGACCACCATGTAGATTACCCTTGTTATGAGCTCTGAGGTTACTGTACCCAAGTTTTCTTCAAAGTAGTGGACAGTGCCTTTTCTCAACTCCTAAGTAATGCTTCTATCTTTGAGGTACCATAGGTCTTAAGTCCATGCCCTGTCTCTATCCACAAATGGGTCCTGCAACTTGGCATACATATGTGAGTGATTTGAGATCCTGTTCGCAATCAGTCTAGTTCCCAATATAATAATCTATATTTGATATACTGTTGCATGCTCTGGAGTGGAAAGTCTTTTGTCATGCCCTGGGGTGCTATTTGTCTAGATGTCAGATAGACCTTTGGCCCACAGGAATCCCACCAAAGAAATCTCCCCTGCCCTTCCCTGTCATTGTGGGTATCTATCCTCCCCATCACTCACCACTAGATTGAAGTTGCCTAAAATTAGTACTCCGTTAGGTAGAATCAATAGAAGGTTGCCCAGTGTCTCCAAGGTTCATGCAAGGAGTTAAGGTGGGACGTATAGGGAGCAAAGGTTGATTTGCATGCCGTCCTAGCAGCCCGACTCTTCAACTTATCACCCATGGACATCGACCCGTGTATGATGAGAGTTGACTTCATAATTAGCAGTCCTACTCCCTTTCAGTCAGATGTGTAACCCAAATGCCCTAGCACTTTATATCCACCTTTTCAGTGCCGCCTCACAATTGTTTCCCTTCAGGTCTGTTTCATGTAACATTGCCACTTCAGGTCCCTAGTCCTTTAGGTACTGAACCACTATGCATCTCTTTGTTTTATTCGCAAATCCATTTACATTCCAGGTCAAAGCTGTTAAATTGCCCCCTCCACTGCATGCTTTGTGTGGATACATGCTCTTGATCTGCCCAATTGTCCGGCTTCCCATGTCTTCTGGAGTCTCTGAGACACTGGAGCGGACGCTGTCAGTTGAGACCAATGACAGCAGCTATGTGAATAACTCCCCTCTCAACCTCCCCATCTCCTTGTCACTCCCTGTTACCTTGCTGTCTGTGCTTAAAACTACTTGGCCTCCCCAATTCGTCTATTGTGTCCTTTCTGACCACAGAAGCTGTACTGGGAACCTTCTTAGCTTTTTCTTTCCTCCCCCATTCTCTGCAGTCCCCATTTGCCCCTCCATCATTTCGCCCAGTGCAGCAGATGCAGGTGTCTAACTAATAGTCCTCATTGTGTTCAGGTGCATTTAGCATAATGATGAACCTCAACAAACTATGCCAACTCTGTCCTCAGTCCTCACCAGTCCATCAAATAATGCTAGCTAAATCTGGAGAAGAGCCCTGTTTTCATCCCTCACACATGGATGCGCCTGACTTGTACATGTCTCCGAGCTCTTTGAGATAGGGAGTATCCCAAAACCACCAGCAAGATTAGCACACAGACAGTATATGACAGACAAAGTATCTGTGTGAGCACAAAGGTCAGGAACACCCAATAGGTGAAATGGGAGAACACCCTTTCAGCAAGTCCACCAGCTGAAACCGAGAGCTTGAGACTTTTTGTTATTCCATTAGAAACGCAGTACAAGTTTAGATGTCACATATTTACTAGAACAAGGCAACATTTTCAACTCCTGACATATCTCCAGAATGTCCCCACATTTTTTTTTTGAGGATTCAATAAAAAAATGTATTTCTGCACGGAAAGGAAAAAGTAGAAAAAACAAAACAATGGTAATAAAATACAAGAATGAGTTTGACTGCATTATGATACAAAAACCCAAATTTTTCAAGTGGGGCATTCTGATTTCGCATCTGGAGCCTGATCGCTCTCCAACAATATGCCTACAGTGCATCGAAAAAAAACTAAACAATGATCGAAACTCTATGAAAATGTCTGGCTTTTATGGGAAGATCCATCACTCACCTCAACAATGAACTTATTGCCTTTGGCAAATGAATCCGCAAACACAACGACAAAAAACAACTATACGCAGACAAAACGCTGCTGCAGAAAATCAAGGACACCTGCTGCACAATGATATATTAAAAAAATAATTTACGCCTTGAATTAAAAAAACAGAATAAGAGACAAATGACTGAAAAGCAAAGAAATACAAGTTTGATATGAAATCAAACTGCACCCAACTTTAAGCCAAAAACTAAATGTTATTCCCTCCCTTATAAATATAACATTAGAAACTGAACGACAACCCCCTTCATATACTGATCACTTTGAAAGCTGTGATCTAACAACTACAGAAGAGCATGATATTGAACAGACACATTCCTCATCCAAACTCCAACAGCAACTACAGGATGATTTAAAAAAAGTAAAAAAGTATTGACATTTGAAGGAATAGAAAGGTCAACTAAAAAAAAAACGCTGAGTGGGTCTCCTGTAACTATGTCCATTGCAAACTATGAGGCTCTGCAGGGAATCCCTATTTTAAAGCATAAGAAAACTAAATAAATTAGTGTGAAAAACCTTCATAAAACTATGCCAGCACAACCCTCAGTCCTCACCAGGCCATCAAATAATGCTGACTAAGTCTCCGTCTCCAAAGAGCCCTCTCTTCACCCACGCACATGGAAAGGCCTAACTTGTACAAGTCTCCAAACTCTTTGAGGGAAGAGTATCCTAGACCACCAGCAAGATTATCACACTGACAGCACAAGACATGGGTAGCAATCTGTGCGAGCACTATGTCAGGAGCATCCAATAGGTGAAAGGGGACACAAATCTACACAATTTCAGCAAGTCCACCAGCTGTAACCCAGAGCTTGCGACTTTTCTTATTCCATTAGAACGATAATACAACTTTGGAGTTCACATTCTTACATGAACCAAAGCACCAGTCTCAAACTCCTGACATTTCTCCAGAATGTCCACAAAATGTTTTCTGAGCAATCATTAATAAAACTTGCTTGTTTTTTTGCACTGAAAGTGGAAAAACCAAAACAATGTATTAAAATACAACAATCAGTTTGACTGCATTACAATACAACGATCAACTGTTCCCAAGTAGGTCAGTCTAATTTTGTGTTTTGAACATTATCGCTCTCCAACAATATGTCTACAGAGCACCAGAAAAAAAAATAACAATCGAAGCCCAATGAAAATGTCTGGACTTTTAGGGGAAGATCCATCACCGGCTACAACAATGGACTTATTGCCTTTGGCAAATTGGTTCTGCAAATACAACAACAACAAAGAACTATAAACAGACAAAGGAAAATGAGGATTTTGCTGTAGCAGAAAATCAAGGCACCCAGCAGCACAATGATACATTAAAAGAAGATTTTAGGCACTGTATTTAAAAAAAATTGCATAAGAGACAAGTGACTCAAAAGCAGAGAAATGCAATTGTTATATTAAGTCAAACCACACTCAGCTTAAAGTCACAAATGAGATGTGATTCCCTCCCTTCTATTAGAAATAAAAAATTAGAAACTGAACCACAACCCATTTCATATACTAATCACATTGGTAACCTGATACCTTCAGAACAGCATGATATTGAAGGGACACTTTACTCATCTAATCTCCCACAGCATCTAGAGGATGATTTGGAAAAAGCAAGAACGTATTAACATTTGAATAAGACTTTCCACATGAACACAAGCAAAAAGACCCTAAAATAGGAAGGAAAAGACAGCTCGACCTACAAAAAAAAAAATGTCAAGTGGACCTCCTGTAACTATGTCCATAAAAAAACGTGAGGCTCAGCAGGGTTTCCCTAATATAAAGCAGAAGAAATGAGTGCAAAAAATCTTCATCAATATATGCCAGCACTGACTGTAGACTTCACATAAAATAATACTACCGAAATCCGGAGAAGAGCCCCCTCATCCTCCCCCGCACATGGATAGGCCTAACTTGTACAAGTCTCCAAGCTCTTTGACGTAGGAAGTATCCTAAACCACCAGCAAGATTAGCACACTGACAGTGCAAGAAGGGGAAAAAATCTATGCCAGCACTCAGGCCCATCAGCACCCAATAGATGAAATGGAAGATAAATCAACATCCTTACAGCAAGTCCACCAGTTGTAACCCAGAGCTTGGCAGTTTTGCTATCAGAACAACAATGCAACTTAAGAGTTCAGATGATTACTTGAACAAAGGCAACATTCTTAAACTCCTGAGGTAGCTCCAGAATGTCCCAAAACGTTTCTGGACAATCAATAAAAACACTACCTTTTTTTTGCACAGAAAGGAGAAAGTAGAAAAAAACAAAACTATGGTTTAAAGTACAAAGATGAGGTTGATTGTATTATGGTACAAAACTCAACTTTTGCCAAGTGGAACATACTAATTTCGCACATGGAACCTGATCATTCTCCAACATTATGTCTACAGTGCAACACACAAAAAAAACAATTGAAACCCAATGAAAATGTCTGTACTTTTAGTGTAAGATCCATCACCCACCTCAAAAATGGACTTTTTGCCATTGGCAAACGAGTCTGCAAATACAACTACAACAAGCAGCTATGAATAGATAAAAGAAGATCAATATTTTGCTACAACAGAAAATCAAGGAATCCTGTCGCACAATTATAAATTAAAAGAAGACTTTGAACCCTACATTTAAAAAAAATTGCATAATAGACAAGTTACTCAAAAGCAAAGAAATGAAAATGTTGATATGAATTTAAAAGGAACTCAACTTTTAGCCAAAAAGGAAATGTTATTCCCTTCCTTCCATAAGAAATAAAAAATAGAAACTGAGCCACAACCCCCGTCATATATTAATCACACTGAAAGATGTGATCTGACACTTCAGAAGAGCATGATGTTGAAGGGACACTTTCCTCATCCAATATCTAACAGCATCTACAGGATGACTTTGAAAAAGTAAAAAAGTATTTACATTTGAAAAAGACTTTTCACATGAACACAAGCAACAAGACGCAAAATAGGAAGGAAGAGACAAATAAACCTTAGAGACAAAGAGTCAAGTGGACCTCCAGTAACTATTTCCACCAGAAACTATGAGGCTCCACCAGCATCCCTATTATAAAACACAAGAAAACTACATAAATTAGTGCAAAAAAGCTTCATCAAAATATGCCAGCACTGCCCTCAGTCCTCATCAGTCCATCAAATAAGACAAGCTACATCTGGAGAAGAGCCCTCTCTTCATGCCCCGCACATGGATAGGCCTAACTTGTACAAGTCTCTGCGTTCTTTGAGGGAAGGAGTATCCCAAACCTCCAGCAAAATTAGTACACTGACAGCACAAGACATGGGTAGCAATGTGTGCAAGCAGCCAGGAGAATCCAATAGGAATTGAAAGAAAAATCAATACCCTTTCAGCAATTCCGTCCAGCTGTAACCCAGAACTTGAGACCTTTGTTATTCTATTAGAAGCGCAAAACAACTTTAGAGGGCAAATGATCACTTGAACTAAGGCAATATTCTCAAACTCCTGATGTACCTCTGGAATGTCCCAAAAAAATTCTGAAGAATCATTAAAAAATTGCTTTCTTTCCCCACAAAAAGGAGAAAATAGAAAAACCAAAACAATTATATTAAAATACAAAGATGAGTTTGAATGCAGTACGCTTCAAAAATCAATATTTGCTACGTAGGTCATTCTAATTTCTCACCTGGAGCCTGATCGATCTCCAACGATATGCCTATAGTAGAAAAAAAAAAGATTGAAACCCAATGAAAATGTCTGGACTTTTAGGGTAAGATCCATCACCCACCTCAACAATGGACTTATTGCCTTTGGCAAATGAGTCTGCAAATGCAACAAAAAACAGCTATAAACAGACAATAGAGAATGAGGGTTTTGCTGCAGCGGAAATTCAAGGAAACCAGCCACACAATGATACATTAAAAGAAGATTTTAAGTCCTGCATTTAAAAAATGAAATACATAAGAGACAAATGACTAAAAAGCAAAGAAATGGAATCTTGATATGAAATCAAATCCCACCCAGTTTTAGGCCAAAAACCAAATGTTACACCCTCCTTTTCATTAGAAATAAAAAAATATGAATCTGAGCCACATCCCCCTATACATACTAATCATATTGGAAGCAGTGATCTAACAACTTCAGAAGAGCATGATATTGAATGGACACATTCCTTATCCAAACTCCAACAGCATCTACAGGTTGATTCGAAAAATTTAAAAAGTAATGCATTTGAACAAGACTTTTAACAGGAACAGAAGAAACACCCTAAAATTGGAAGGAAGAGATAACTCAACCTTAAAAAAAAGAGGCAAGTGGACCTCCTGTAACTATGTCTATCACAAACTATGAGGCTCTGCAGGGCATCCCTATTACAAAGTACGAGAAAATAAAGAAAATGAGCATAAAAAACCTTCAGCAATCTATACCAACACTGTCCTTAGTCCTCAACAGTCCATCAAATAATTCTAGCTAAATCTGGAAAAGAGCCCTCTCTCCATCCCCAGCATATGGATAGCCCTAACTTGCACAAGTCTTCAAGCTCTTTGAGGGAAGAAGTATCCCAAATAACTGGCAAGATTAGCACATTGACAGCGCAGACAGGGAAGCAATCTGTGCGAACACTCAGGCCCAGCAGCACCCAATAGGTAAAATGGAAGTAAATCGACAACCTTTCAACAAGTCCACCAGTTGTAACTGAGAGCTTGGGAGTTTTGTTATTCTATTAGAATGACAATACAACTTTATAGGTCACATGATTACTTGTACCAAGGCAACATTCTCAAACTCCTTAGTTATCTCTAGAATGTCTCAAAAGGTTTCTGGGCAATCAATAAAAACATTACTTTTTTGCACAGAAAGTATAAAGTAGAAAAACCAAAGCTATGGTATTAAAATGCAAAGATGAGGTTGACTGCATTATGATACAAAACTCAACTTTTACCAAGTGGGTCATACTAATTTCGCACCTGTAACCTGATCCTTTTCCAACAATATGTCTACGGTGCAACACACACAAAAGAAAATCGAAACCCAATGAAAATGTCAGGACTTTGAGAGGAAGATCCATCATTCATCAAAATAATGTACTTAATGCCTTTGGCAAATGAGTCTGCAAATATGACGACAACAAGCAGCTATAAACAGACAAAAGAAGATCAAGATTTTGCTGCAGCAGTAAATCAAGGAAACCAGTTGCAGAATGATACATTAAAAGAAAGCTTCAAGCCCTGCATTTAAAAAAAGAATTGAAAAGAGACAAGTGCCTCAAAAGCAAAGAGATGCAAAGTTGATATGAAATCAAAACACACTCAGCTTTTAGCCAAATAGGAATTGTTATTCTCTCTCTTCCATAAGAAATTTTAAAAAAGAAACTAAGCCACAACCCCCTTCATATATTAATCACATTGAAAGCTGTGATCTAACAACTTCAGAAGAGCATGATATTGAAGGGACACTTTCCTCATCCAATATCCAACAGCATTTACAGGTTGATTTGGAAAAAGCAAAAACGTTTTTACATTTGTACTTGGCTTTCCACTTGAACACAAGCAAGAAGATGCAAAATAGGAAGGGAGAGACAAATCTACCTAAAAAACAAAGAGTCAAGTGGGCCTTCTGTAACTCTGTCCATCGGAAACTATGAGGCTCTACAGTGCATCCCTAATATAAATGAATAAGAAAACTACAGAAATTAGTGCAAAAAACCTTCATCAAAATATGCCAGCACTGCCCTCAGTCCTCATCAGTCCATTAAATAATGCTAACTACATCTGGAGATGAGCCTTCTCTTTATCCCTGCACATGGATAGGCCTAACTTGTACAAGTATCCTCATTCTTTGAGGGAAGGAGTGCCCCAAACCGCCAGCAAGATTATCATACTGACAGCACAAGACATGGGTAGCAATCTGTGCGAGCACTCAGTCCAGGAGCATCCAATAGGTGAAATGGAAGAAAAATCATCACCCTTTCAGCAAGTCTGCCAGCTGTAACCCAGAACTTGACACTTTAATTATTCTATTAGCAGCGCAAAACAACTTTAGAGGGCAATTAAAATACAAAGATGAATTTGCCTGCATTGGGTTTTAAAAATCAACATTTGCAAAGTAGGGCATTCCATTAAGCCCTGCATTAAAAAAAGAATTGCATAAGAGACAAGAAAACTCAAAAGCAAAGAAATGTATTCTGATATGAAATCCAATCACACCCAGCTTTAAACCTAAAATGAATTGTCATTCCCTCCCTTCCTTAGTGAATAACAAATTAGGAACTGAGCCACAACCCCCTTCATATACTGATCACATTTAAAGTTGTGATCTAAAATGTTCAGGGGAGCATGATATTGAATTGACACATTCCTTTCCAATCTCCACAAGCAACATGATCCCAAAATAGGAAGGAAGAAACAACTCAACCATTAAACAAAACAGTCAAGTGGACCTCCAGTAACTAAGTCCATAACAAACTATGAGACTCCGCATGGCATCCCTATTATAAAGCACAAGGAAACCAAATAAATAAATACAAAAAACCTCCATCAAAATACGCCAGCAGTACCCTCAGTCCTCATCAGTCCATCGAAAAAGGCTAACTAAATCTGAAGAAGACCCCTCACCCTTTCAACAAGTCCACCAGCTGTAACCCCAGAGTTTGAGACGTTTGTTAGACTATTAAAACCGACATAGAACTTTAGAGGTCAGATGATTACTTGAATTAAAGCAACATTCTCAGTCTCCTGACGTATTGCCCGAATGTTCAAAAAATATTTTCTGAAGAATCCATTAAATATAGATTTTCTATCGACACAGAAATGTAGAAAAATCAAAACAATTGTATTAAAATACAAACGAGTTTGACTACATTATGGTACGAAAATCAACATTTGCCAAGTGAGACATTCTCATTTCGTGGCTGGAGCCTAATCGCTATCCAACAGTATGCCTACAGTGCACAACAAAGACAAAATCAAAAATGTGGCCCCCATGCAAATGCCTGGACCTTTGAGGGAAGATCCATCACCCACCTCAACAATGGACTTTATTGGCTTTGGCAAATGATTCTGCATATGTAACAACAAACAGCTATGAACAGACCAACGGACTAAAAGCGATGAGTATTTTGCTGCAGTAAAAAATCAAGGAAATCAGCCACACAATGTTACATTAAAAAGAGGAGTATAAGCCCTGCATTTAAAAAATAATTGCATTAGACACAAATGAAGATGGATATATACTGAGTAAATTAGCTTTAAGTATTGAATAATTTGTTAAGGTACATATATCTAGACTATGATGTGCTAATATTTACATTGATGTTGTAGGTAATAGTAGTTATGGCTGAAGCCCATGGATAATGACTGCTGTCTGAACTCTCCTACACGGATTGAGCATCGGCACAATGTTGCACATAGAAGGACATGAGGACCTTTGGACTTTTAAAAAGTAAAGTCTGATGTCTCCATTGGTGTGGAGATGTCCTACAATATTCTCCAGAAATCAGTCGTAAAATGGTGTCAACATGTGCAATTCTACGCAATATAGTGACTCAGAAAGAATTGGAAGTTTGTATGTCTGAGTAAGAGTCTGGTGGATAATGACTGCTATCTGAACTCTCCTACACGGATTGAGCATCGGCACAATGTTGCACATAGAAGGACAAAGAGACCTTTGGACTTTTAAAAAGTAAAGTCTGATGTCTCCATTGGTGTGGAGATGTCCTACAATATTCTCCTGAAATCAGTCTTAAAATGGTGTCAACATGTGCAATTCTACGCAATATAGTGACTCAGAAAGAATTGGAAGTTTGTATGTCTGAGTAAGAGTCTGGTGGATAATGACTGCTATCTGAACTCTCCTACACGGATTGAGCATCGGCACAATGTTGCACATAGAAGGACAAAGAGACCTTTGGACTTTTAAAAAGTAAAGTCTGATGTCTCCATTGGTGTGGAGATGTCCTACAATATTCTCCTGAAATCAGTCTTAAAATGGTTTCAACATGTGCAATTCTACGCAATATAGTGACTCAGAAAGAATTGGAAGTTTGTATGTCTGAGTAAGAGTCTGATGGATAATGACTGCTATCTGAACTCTCCTACACGGATTGAGCATCAGCACAATGTTGCACATAGAAGGACAAAGAGACCTTTTGACTTTTAAAAAGTAAAGTCTGTTGTCTCCATTGGTGTGGAGATGTCCTACAATATTCTCCTGAAATCAGTCATAAAATGGTGTCAACATGTGCAATTCTACACAATATAGAGACTCAGAAAGAATTGGAAGTTTGTATGTCTGAGTAAGAGTCTGATGGATAATGACTTCTATCTGAACTCTCCTACACGGATTGAGCAACGGCACAATGTTGCACATAGAAGGACAAAGAGACCTTTGGACTTTTAAAAAGTAAAGTCTGATGTCTCCATTGGTGTGGAGATGTCCTACAATATTCTCCTGAAATCAGTCTTAAAATGGTGTCAACATGTGCAATTCTACGCAATATAGTGACTCAGAAAGAATTGGAAGTTTGTATGTCTGAGTAAGAGTCTGGTGGATAATGACTGCTATCTGAACTCTCCTACACGGATTGAGCATCGGCACAATGTTGCACATAGAAGGACAAAGAGACCTTTGGACTTTTAAAAAGTAAAGTCTGATGTCTCCATTGGTGTGGAGATGTCCTACAATATTCTCCTGAAATCAGTCTTAAAATGGTTTCAACATGTGCAATTCTACGCAATATAGTGACTCAGAAAGAATTGGAAGTTTGTATGTCTGAGTAAGAGTCTGATGGATAATGACTGCTATCTGAACTCTCCTACACGGATTGAGCATCAGCACAATGTTGCACATAGAAGGACAAAGAGACCTTTTGACTTTTAAAAAGTAAAGTCTGTTGTCTCCATTGGTGTGGAGATGTCCTACAATATTCTCCTGAAATCAGTCATAAAATGGTGTCAACATGTGCAATTCTACACAATATAGAGACTCAGAAAGAATTGGAAGTTTGTATGTCTGAGTAAGAGTCTGATGGATAATGACTTCTATCTGAACTCTCCTACACGGATTGAGCAACGGCACAATGTTGCACATAGAAGGACAAAGAGACCTTTGGACTTTTAAAAAGTAAAGTCTGATGTCTCCATTGGTGTGGAGATGTCCTACAATATTCTCCTGAAATCAGTCTTAAAATGGTGTCAACATGTGCAATTCTACGCAATATAGTGACTCAGAAAGAATTGGAAGTTTGTATGTCTGAGTAAGAGTCTGGTGGATAATGACTGCTATCTGAACTCTCCTACACGGATTGAGCATCGGCACAATGTTGCACATAGAAGGACAAAGAGACCTTTGGACTTTTAAAAAGTAAAGTCTGATGTCTCCATTGGTGTGGAGATGTCCTACAATATTCTCCTGTAAATCAGTCTTAAAATGGTGTCAACATGTGCAATTCTACGCAATATAGTGACTCAGAAAGAATTGGAAGTTTGTATGTCTGAGTAAGAGTCTGATGGATAATGACTTCTATCTGAACTCTCCTGCATGGATTGAGCAACGGCACAATGTTGCACATAGAAGGACAAAGAGACCTTTGGACTTTTAAAAAGTAAAGTCTGATGTCTCCATTGGTGTGGAGATGTCCTACAATATTCTCCTGAAATCAGTCTTAAAATGGTGTCAACATGTGCAATTCTACGCAATATAGTGACTCAGAAAGAATTGGAAGTTTGTATGTCTGAGTAAGAGTCTGATGGATAATGACTGCTATCTGAACTCTCCTACACGGATTGAGCATCAGCACAATGTTGCACATAGAAGGACAAAGAGACCTTTTGACTTTTAAAAAGTAAAGTCTGTTGTCTCCATTGGTGTGGAGATGTCCTACAATATTCTCCTGAAATCAGTCATAAAATGGTGTCAACATGTGCAATTCTACACAATATAGAGACTCAGAAAGAATTGGAAGTTTGTATGTCTGAGTAAGAGTCTGATGGATAATGACTGCTATCTGAATTCTCCTACACGGATTGAGCATCGGCACAATGTTGCACAAAGAAGGACATGAGGACCTTTGGACTTTTAAAAAGTAAAGTCTGATGTCTCCATTGGTGTGGAGATGTCCTACAATATTCTCCAGAAATCAGTCGTAAAATGGTGTCAACATGTGCAATTCTACGCAATATAGTGACTCAGAAAGAATTGGAAGCTTGTATGTCTGAGTAAGAGTCTGATGGATAATGACTGCTATCTGAACTCTCCTACACGGATTGAGCATCGGCTCAATGTTGCACATAGAAGGACAAAGAGACCTTTGGACTTTTAAAAAGTAAAGTCTGATGTCTCCATTGGTGTGGAGATGTCCTACAATATTCTCCTGAAATCAGTCGTAAAATGGTGTCAACATGTGCAATTCTACACAATATAGTGACTCAGAAAGAATTGGAAGTTTGTATGTCTGAGTAAGAGTCTGGTGGATAATGACTGCTATCTGAACTCTCCTATAAGGATTGAGCATCGGCACAATGTTGCACATAGAAGGACATGAGGACCTTTGGACTTTTAAAAAGTAAAGTCTGATGTCTCCATTGGTGTGGAGATGTCCTACAATATTCTCCAGAAATCAGTCGTAAAATGGTGTCAACATGTGCAATTCTACGCAATATAGTGACTCAGAAAGAATTGGAAGTTTGTATGTCTGAGTAAGAGTCTGATGGATAATGACTGCTATCTGAACTCTCCTACATGGATTGAGCATCGGCACAATGTTGCACATAGAAGGACAAAGAGACCTTTGGACTTTTAAAAAGTAAAGTCTGATGTCTCCATTGGTGTGGAGATGTCCTACAATATTCTCCTGAAATCAGTCATAAAATGGTGTCAACATGTGCAATTCTACACAATATAGTGACTCAGAAAGAATTGGAAGTTTGTATGTCTGAGTAAGAGTCTGATGGATAATGACTGCTATCTGAACTCTCCTACACGGATTGAGCATCGGCACAATGTTGCACATAGAAAGACATGAGCACCTTTGGACTTTTAAAAAGTAAAGTCTGATGTCTCCATTGGTGTGGAGATGTCCTACAATATTCTCCAGAAATCAGTCGTAAAATTGTGTCAACATGTGCAATTCTACGCAATATAGTGACTCAGAAAGAATTGGAAGTTTGTATGTCTAAGTAAGAGTCTGATGGATAATGACTGCTATCTGAACTCTCCTACACGGATTGAGCATCGGCACAATGTTGCACATAGAAGGACAAAGAGACCTTTGGACTTTTAAAAAGTAAAGTCTGATGTCTCCATTGGTGTGGAGGTGTCCTACAATATTCTCCTGAAATCAGTCTTAAAATGGTGTCAACATGTGCAATTCTACGCAATATAGTGACTCAGAAAGAATTGGAAGTTTGTATGTCTGAGTAAGAGTCTGATGGATAATGACTGCTATCTGAACTCTCCTACACGGATTGAGCATCGGCACAATGTTGCACATAGAAGGACAAAGAGACCTTTGGACTTTTAAAAATTAAAGTCTGATGTCTCCATTGGTGTGGAGATGTCCTACAATATTCTCCTGAAATCAGTCATAAAATGGTGTCAACATGTGCAATTCTACACAATATAGTGACTCAGAAAGAATTGGAAGTTTGTATGTCTGAGTAAGAGTCTGATGGATAATGACTGCTATCTGAACTCTCCTACACGGATTGAGCATCGGCACAATGTTGCACATAGAAGGACAAAGAGACCTTTGGACTTTTAAAAAGTAAAGTCTGATGTCTCCATTGGTGTGGAGATGTCCTACAATATTCTCCTGAAATCAGTCATAAAATGGTGTCAACATGTGCAATTCTACACAATATAGTGACTCAGAAAGAATTGGAAGTTTGTATGTCTGAGTAAGAGTCTGATGGATAATGACTGCTATCTGAACTCTCCTACACGGATTGAGCATCGGCACAATGTTGCACATAGAAGGACATGAGGACCTTTGGACTTTTAAAAAGTAAAGTCTGATGTCTCCATTGGTGTGGAGATGTCCTACAATATTCTCCAGAAATCAGTCGTAAAATGGTGTCAACATGTGCAATTCTACGCAATATAGTGACTCAGAAAGAATTGGAAGTTTGTATGTCTGAGTAAGAGTCTGATGGATAATGACTGCTATCTGAACTCTCCTACAAGGATTGAGCATCGGCACAATGTTGCACATAGAAGGACAAAGAGACCTTTGGACTTTTAAAAAGTAAAGTCTGATGTCTCCATTGGTGTGGAGATGTCCTACAATATTCTCCTGAAATCAGTCGTAAAATGGTGTCAACATGTGCAATTCTACACAATAGAGTGGCTCAGAAAGAATTGGAAGTTTGTATGTCTGAGTAAGAGTCTGATGGATAATGACTGCTATCTGAACTCTCCTACACGGATTGAGCATCGGCACAATGTTGCACATAGAAGGACATGAGGACCTTTGGACTTTTAAAAAGTAAAGTCTGATGTCTCCATTGGTGTGGAGATGTCCTACAATATTCTCCTGAAATCAGTCGTAAAATGGTGTCAACATGTGCAATTCTACACAATATAGTGACTCAGAAAGAATTGGAAGTTTGTATGTCTGAGTAAGAGTCTGATGAAGAGGACGAAAAGCCATCAGCACCTCAACATGATGAAGACTAAAGAACAACACAAGGCCGCGTATGCCTAGCTTATGTGACAAATAATTCTTTTACAGGGTAAGTTATAAATGTACAAAATAATTTTAGCATATTAATACAAATGCTTTGCAGTTGGTAAACCGTACTTTAGCTTTACTTTCAGATATGGTAATGTATGTAAGCAAAGTAATGTAACATTAATCTATGTCACAAAATGTAAATTATAAGGTACAAAACGAATAATATGTGTGTTATATAATAATATATCACAAGTATCAGGTTTGGAAAACCAATCCCTGGTGGATGGATGCACCTTATCTTTGAAGCTGGTTAGTTTCTCCTCAATAATGTTATATGACCTTCTAATCATAAATGACCTTTTATTGCAGTTTTCTTCTGATTATAGTTGGAATGTCTTTTTTTTTTTGATAATCAACTTATATTGGCATTTGTAAAAAACAACAAAGACAAATCATTGGCAGCAATCAAAAGGTACAATGGGGGAAAACCAGTAGCTTGCATTTAAGGGATTAACACAGTTTGGTCCAACATCACATATATTTGGGTCAAGGCTAGTATCAGGGTTCACGGTGGCAGCAGATAGAACCATTTCCCCCAAATTCTGGAGAACTGCTCAGGCGACCCCCGGGATTCGCAAAGGGCCTCCTCTTGGGCGCCGCACCAGTCCACCCCTCGTCTCCAGCCCTTCACCGTGGGAGCCGCGTCTCGCATCCAGTGACGCGCTATATCTCGCTTAGCCACGGCCACCGCCGTCCCCGGGAGGCGTTTATCCGCTCTAGTACCATCCAGCCCGTCAAAAAACCCCAGGAGCAGCCGAAGCGGGTCATGGGGAACCTCCCAACTCAAGGCTCGTGATAACTTTCTCTCCACTCCTCTCCAAAACATCTCCAACCCCGGGCATGTCCAAACCATGTGGTAAAATCAGCCGGGGAGTGCCCGCATCTAAGGCAGTCTGTGGAGGCTCTCAAGTGGTCACGGAAAAGTCTCTCAGGGGTGAGATAGGACGTGTGCAGGTAGTAGATATGTACCAGCTGTAACTTGGAGGACGTGGTCAGGGTACGCTGGACCATCAAGGCGTCCCTCCAGTCGGCTTCCTCCAGGGGGCCCACCCACTCCTCCCAACGGGCTCGCAGATGGTCAAGGGACGCGGGGGAGTTATTGACTAGGGCGAGGTAGATACAGGACACTCCCCCTCTCCCCAGGTCTCCCATCGTCACCTGGGCCTCCAGTGGGCTAAATTCTGGGAAGGTAGTTGGCGCGGGGAGATGCGCATGGAGGGCGTGACGCAGCTGCAGGTAGCGAAAGTGTTGAGCATGGGAAAGGGCATATCACTGCTGTAGGTCAGCAAAGGCTTGAATGTGGTCTGCCACCGACATATCCTCTAGTACCGATACTCCAATAAGGTCCCAGCGACGGAACCCGCTCAGGGATGACACCTCACGGAGCCAGTTCCCGTGTCAGAGAGGCATTTGGCAGGTGAATTTGCGGTTCCATCCCTTGTTGCGGAGAGCAGCCCGCCACGCCATCAAAATCGTCCTGGTAATGGGTATCAGGGCTTGCGGGAACGGGCAGCCATAGAGGAACACCTGGATCCGAGGGAAGTCCACCTCTGCCAATTCCACCCGGTACGCCGGGTCGGACCACCTCCGCGTACCAATCGTGGATAACTATCAGTTTGGTGGCAAGGTAGTAGAGGTAGAGATAGGTCACCCCCAGGCCTCCATCATAAGGTGGGATGCGGCTGTGTGCGAGGGAAATCCGCTGCTGCCCGCAGCTCGAGGAACCTAGACAGAGTTGCTTCAAGCTCCCAGAACCAGGCACGGGGTAGAGGGGGGTAGGTGTTATGTAGGGTGTAGAGAAAACGGGGAAGAATCATCATCTTAAACAATGCGCTCCGCCCCAAGGGGTTGAGGGGAAGAGAGCTCCACTTCTTCAAATCCGATCTCATCCGAGCCAACAGGGGCGCGATGTTCATCGCCCATTCCAACTCCAGGAGGAGGGTCACCCATATCCCCAGATACTTGACGGAGTGATGACGAAGGAGGATGGATGATTGGCAGTCAAAACATTCCCGGGAGGGGTGCAGTGGGACCAGGATAGACTTGGCCGCATTAAGCCGGAGGCCAGAGACTCGCTCAAAATCTAAGAGGAGTTGTAGGCATTTGGGACCTGAGTTCGCCGGATCTGCCACGTAAAGGAGCACATCATTGGCGTAGAGGGCAATCTTATCTATGTGACTCTCATTCCAAGCCCACCCCCGAATGAGGCAATCATGCCGGATGAGCGTGGCCAGGGGCTCCATCGCTAGCGCAAATAGAAGTGGAGATAGGGGAAACCCCTGGCGCGCCCCTCTATGAATCAGGAATGCCTGAGAGAGCGTCCCGCTGACCAGGACCCGGGCCCTGGGGTTCACGTAGAGGACCCTAATATAGCTGCGAAACCGCGGTCCGAAGCCCATTTGCCACAGCACGTCCTGTAGATATTCCCAGCCCACCGTATCAAAGTCGAGAAAAAGGAGGTCCAGATTGGGGGACAAGCGGGATCGGTGAGCCAGGGCCAGATGAAGGCGGCGGATACAGTGCCGGGTACCCCCGGCCGGCATGAAGCCACATTGGTCCGGATGGACCAGGTTCTGTAGGAAGGGCTTAAGCCTCTGGGCCAGTATGGTGGTGAAGAGCTTGATTTCGGTGTTAATCAGTGAGATAGGTCAGAAGTCCGCACAGTTCACAGAGGGCGGGTAGGTTTTAGGGATGACCACGATCGTGGCCAAGTCCAACTCGGGGGGGAAAGCGCCCTTCTCTATCACATGGTGGAAGAGATGCAACAGCTGGGGGGCCAAAGTGTTCCAGAAGGCAGCGTAGAATTCCTGAGGGAATCTGTCTGGGCCCGGCGTTTTGCCCCTGTTCAGCAGGGGGATAGCCTTCAAGACTTCCTCTGACGAGAAGGGCCGCCCAAGGATTCGATTAAGAAAAGGGGGTGGTGATGAACAGAGTGTCTGAATTAAGCAGACCACTCTTACCCAGTCCAAAGATCAGGGCTTGATCCATCACCGTTTTTTAGCTCACTGCACCATCCCAGCTCAGAACTTGGCTATATGCAAATTAGTCTGACCCTGGCCCAGTGCATCATGGGAACAGGGCAGACCGAACTACCAAGCCAATTCTTATACGGGGAAGGAAACAAGCTTCCGGGGACCGGTTTCTGGCATTTCAGCCGTCTTCGGCCCAGCTTGCTTGAATCCTGATGGTGCAATGAGCAAGGGACTCACATCTGAGTATACCCTTCCACGCTTATGGTGGACAAAAATGATTCAGAAAAGGGGGTGGTGATGAACAGAGTGTCTGAATTAAGCAGACCACTCTTACCCAGTCCAAAGATCAGGGCTTGATCCATCACCATTTTTTAGCTCACTGCACCATCCCCGCTCAGAACTTGGCTATATGCAAATTACTCTGACCCTGGCCCAGTGCATAATGGGAACAGGGCAGGCCAAACTACCAAGCCAATTCTTATACTGGGAAGGAAACAAGCTTCCGGGGACCGGTTTCTGGCATTTCAGCCGTCTTCGGCCCGGCTTGCTTGAATCCTGATGGTGCAATGAGCAAGGGACTCACATCCGGGTATACCCTTCCACGCTTATGGTGGACAAAAATGATTCAGAAAAGGGGGTGGTGATGAACAGAGTGTCTGAATTAAGCAGACCACTCTTACCCAGTCCAAAGATCAGGGCTTGATCCATCACCGTTTTTTAGCTCACTGCACCATCCCAGCTCAGAACTTGGTCATATGCAAATTAGTCTGACCCTGGCCCAGTGCATCATGGGAACAGGGCAGACCAAACTACCAAGCCAATTCTTATACTGGGAAGGCAACAAGCTTCCGGGGACCGGTTTCTGGCATTTCAGCCGTCTTTGGCCCGGCTTGCTTGAATCCTGATGAAGAGTGGTCTGCTTAATTCAGACACACTGTTCATCACCACCCCCTTTTTTGAGTCGTTTTTGGCCACTACAGGTGTGGCAGGGTATACTCAGACATGAGTCCCTTGCTCACTGCACCACCAGGATTCAAGCAAGCAGGGCCGACGACGGCTGAAATGCCAGAAACCGGTCCCCGGAAGTTTGTCTCCTTTCCGGTGAAGAATTGGCTTGGTAGTTTGGTCTGCCCTGTTCCCATGAGGCACTGGGTCAGACTAATTTGCATATAGCCAGGTTCTGAACTGGGGTGATGCAGTGAGCTAAATAACGGTGATGGATTCAGCCCTGATCTCTTGACTGGGTAAGAGTGGTCTGCTTAATTCAGACACTCTGTTCATCACCACCCCCTTTTTTGAATCGTTTTTGGCCACTACAGGTGTGGCAGGGTATACTCAGACATGAGTCACTGCACCACCAGGATTCAAGCAAGCCGGGCCGACGACGGCTGAAATGCCAGAAACAGGTCCCCGGAACTTTGTCTCCTTTCCGGTGAAGAATTGGCTTGGTAGTTTGGTCTGCCCTGTTCCCATGAGGCACTGGGTCACACTAATTTGCATATAGCCAGGTTCTGAACTGGGGTGATGCAGTGAGCTAAATAACGGTGATGGATTCAGCCCTGATCTCTTGACTGGATAAGAGTGGTCTGCTTAATTCAGACACTCTGTTCATCACCACCCCCTTTTTTGAATCGTTTTTGGCCACTACAGGTGTGGCAGGGTATACTCAGAAATGAGTACCTTGCTCACTGCACCACCAGGATTCAAGCAAGCCGGGCCGACGAAGGCTGAAATGCCAGAAACCGGTCCCCGGTAATTTGTCTCCTTTCCGGTGAAGAATTGGCTTGGTAGTTTGGTCTGCCCTGTTCCCATGAGGCACTGGGTCAGACTAATTTGCATATAGCCAGGTTCAGAACTGGGGTGATGCAGTGAGCTAAATAACATTGATGGATTCAGCCCTGATCTCTTGACTGGGTAAGAGTGGTCTGCTTAATTCAGACACTCTGTTCATCACCACCCCCTTTTTTGAATCGCTCCAAGAGCGAGGGAGGCCAAACGAACGCCAGCTCCATCCAGGAGGTGTTTAGGAGCGCAGCTGGGGGCGTGCAGCGTAGAGGCTAGTGTAGAAGTCGGCGAAGGCTCCCGCAACGGCCTCGGAGGTCACCTGGAGGGTGCCATCCAACGCACGAACCTGAGGAATGACGCTATGGATCTTAGGGTAGGACACCAGGTTGTGGAGGAGTTTACCATTCTTATCCCCCAGCCATAGATCTGCGCCACCGATGAGCGCCAGAGTTGTTGGGCCGAGTCGAGCGAGACCTGACGGATCTCCTCTCGGACCAGTGCTAAGTGCAGGGTGGAATCTTCTCAACCGCTCACCGCTAGTTCAAGCTCGAGCTGGGACGCGCGGGACTCCAAGTCCGCAAGCCGGGCCAGCCGGTCCGCCCGCTTGGTGTAGACCAGGCCCCTCGCCACTCCACGGATCACCGCCTTCCCAGCCTCCCAGAGGGTCCCCGGCGACTGGGCAGATCCTTCGTTGGTGGCGAAATAGTGGGCAAGTTCCTGCCCCAGCTCCTCCACCAGGTCCTGGTGTTGTAAGAACCAGGCGTTGAGGCGCCACACCTCACGCGGGCCCCCGGGGGTAGAGCCCATGCGGAGGGAGACCGGGAGTGGTCCGACAGCCTTCTCGGCAAGATAAACACTCCTGAGATCAAGCAGCAGTCCGTGGCCGGGAGCAGGAGAAGATCGATGCAGGAGTGTACTGTGTCGTACGGGGGTTCCACACCCGCCAAGCATCGCAGAGCACCAGGGCGGACGCCCAACTCAAAAGGGCCGCCGCAGACGAGGAGCGAGCCGCCGAGGGGGGACCCGATGTATCCCGTCCTGGCTGCATTACAGCGTTGAAGTTGCCCCCAACCATTGTGAGACCGGGTGAGAACTCGGAGAGGATATGAGTGAGGGTACTCAGCGTCGAAGACTGGAGGGTGGGCAGGACATAGACATTCAGGATGTTCAGAGGGCAACCTTCCAGTACACCTGAGACCATGACATATTGCCCCTGCGGATCACTGTGGGCTTTAGTCAGGGTGAAGGGGAGACCTCTCCGAAGCAAAATCGCTGCCCCCCGGGACCTGCGCTGGAAGCCAGAGTGCCAGACTGTTGCAAAGCCGTAGCGAGCCAGGAAGTGACAGTGGGTTCCCAAGAGGTGGGTCTCCTGGAGAAGGAGTACGTCGGCCAGGAGACGATGCGCTACTCGGAGGACCGCAGTGCGTTTGATTCGGTCAAGGAAACCATTGACATTCCGAGAAAGAACGTTGTGGGACCTATTCAGAGCGCACGCCTTGGGGGTAGGCAGGGGCATGGGAGAGCGCAGGGACCACAGGGGGCACACCGCAAGGAAGGGATCCAGCATATCTCCCCGGAGCCAGAGGGTTGGGTACAGTGCGCAGGTCTGCAGAGCCCCGGGGTCCAGGGCATCAGGGGGGCAGAGGGAAGGGGGGGGGGGCGTGGGACCGCTGCCCGGTCTCTGGATGGCTTGGGGGAGCCAGGGTCGCCTGAGAATCGTAGTGTCAGAGATGAATGTCGGACAGAGCGTGTCCACCCTGAAACAGGAGTAGGAGAAGCTGCTACCAGCCGGACATAGGCGGCAGCTATAGAAGATGCGAAGCGGCTGCACAATGCCAACCTGAAAAAAACAGCCCGCTGGCGGGCAGAACCATTAACCACAAAAGAAACAATGCCCCCCCCCCTCCCAACACCCCCCACCCTACACTTCAAAACAGGAAGCATCTGTCGCCCTAAACCCCACATCCCAAAGGAAAACCCCTCAAAAGAGGACGGAAACTAAACTAAAACGGTTAGTTGGGGACAGTGGGACTAGTCCAATGTCAGTCAAGGGAGGACCCTCCTCCGTAGTGACGGATGAAGTGCAACAGCCATAAACATTAAAGGTCTACGAACAACCCAGTAAAATAACAAGCATCTGCATGATCAGCGATAAGGGCAGGATACAAGTTCGGAGATGAGAAAAGGGTACAGGCATAGGGAGAAAGGAGAAAGAAGGGGGAAGAAGAAGGGAATAGAGGGAGGAGGGTAGTGCAGAGGGGGCGAGAAGTGTGAAATTGACACATCACCAAGTGCGGGCTTGACCTCTAATAGGCCCTCCGCCCCCCGGGCACCAGATGAGCCCCGGGGGAACCCTCCCCACATCTAAGCCTCTCAAGGCAAATCGGAGGCAGAAAGAAGTCACAAAATCGGGATCAGGCCTCCGCCTCCCGCGGAGAGTCTCGGATCACCGGGCTGCCAGACAGGTCCGAGTCCGATCTAGATTTGCGCAGGCATGGTCCTGAGACCAAGGGCTCTTCTGTGTTGGTCGTAACAGAGGGCCCTGCCGCCGAGGGGGAACCCTGGTCTGGGGGGGGAGGGGACGGCTGCCGCACCTCCCCCCCAGGCGATCCAGAAGCACCCTAACGTCGGCGGCCTCGCCTACGAGATCCGGTCCGGGAGGGGGAAGGCATCCGCCCCGGCAGAAGAGGCCGCTCCTCCGTGAGCCAAGTCCAGGCGGCCTGGGGGGTATCAAAGAAGAAGGACTTGTCCTGGAAGAGGACCTTGAGCCGCGCAGGAAACAGGAGGCCATATCGCAGACCCATCACCCGGAGCTTTTGTTTCACGGCATCATAGGACTTCCTTTGGGGCTGGACGTCCTTCGAGTAATCCGGGAAGACCATGATCGTGGAGTTCTGGAATCGTAGGGGGTCCAGCTCCCTGGCCGCACCCAGGATGGCATCCCGGTCCCGGAAGTTAAAGATGCGAAGGATGAAGGGTCAGGCAGGGCCTCCAGGAGGGGGCCTGGGCACCAAGGAGCGATGGGCCCGCTCTACTGCGAACCGGGGGAGTGTTTCTCTGCTGGCATCTAGGACCGAAACCAGGTTTCCAAGAAGTCAGCCACCGGGCCCTTCTCCACTCCCTCCGGAAAACCCAAGAGGCGAAGGTTGTTCCGTCGGGCTCGGTTTTCTGCGTCCTCCGCCCTGTGATGGAGATCAGACGTCAGGGTTTGGAGTCGGGCGACATGGGTCTTGAGGACAGCCAGATCATCTTCCGTCGTGGAGATGCGGGACTTGTCTTCAGTGATACGCGCCGTGGCATTTCTGAGGTCCTGCCGGATGAGGGCAACATACACCCGTATCTCCCCAATCTTGGTCTCCACCGACGTTTGAGGGACTTGATAGCCTGGAGGATAGTCGGCAGGTCCCCTCCCTCAGCCCCGGAGGGAGGAGGGGGTCCGGCCCGAGGCCGAGGTCCGTCTTGGCGAATTGGTCCAAACGTAGTTGGGAGGAGGGGACTGCGGGCTGGGAGCTCTTTCCCCTGACCATGGCTCCAGCAGGTGGCTCGGGCAGGGGAAACGTCATAGTGGCAGGCGCTCAGAATAGCAGGTGTCTCCGCCCAGCGGCGCGGTGGGTCCAGCTAGCCGGTTCTCGGGACAGCACAGGCGAGGCCAGACGCCCACTGTAGAGCCTCAGAACCTCTCTCATGAAGGGAGAGAGAGAACGCAGGGGGTCGAGGAACAGAGGAGGAGAGCAAGGTGGATCCGTAACGATCCAGGGGGAAAAGTCACTCCGGGGGGGGGGGGGGGCATTCCAATCACAGTGCCCCTGGTTGGTGTGCCTAGTCCGGGCGCAGGAGAGTCCAACGGTGTCGCAGCAGCTCAGGTTTAGTCCAGGAGCGTCCAGATGATCCCCATCGGGGCAGCAGCAGAGGCAGTAGAGGTCAGGGAGGCAGGTCAGGCCCCCCACACCGCACCGCCGGATCCCCCCTCCGCCGCAGGGCCCCGGGACCCCAGGTCTGGGAGGCAGCCGGACAGAGTGGGCGACGCAGGGCTTCCCGGTCCGTCGGGGGTGGCTGGGTAGTCCGGCATGTGGCGCCACACCTCCGCAATGAGGGAGCAGCAGGCGGAACGTCTCGCAGGCCCAACTGGCGCCTCAGGGCCCCCACAGCGCCCCAGCCCCAGAGCAGCCGACCCGGTCACACCGTCCCAGCGTCAGTCCTCCAGGGCCGCAGGGCAGAGGGGCAAAGGGTGCGCACGTCCGCGCAGCAGTCAGGGTGAAATGCCGGCAGTCAGCACATCAGGGCAAGCCAGGGATCAGGATCGGGCGCAGGGCAACCGGGGGGACCAGTGTACAGCAGGGCGAGGGGGGGGCACATAGCTTCAGTATGGCAGCCTCCGGCCGGCTTGCAGGCAGGAGCATAGGAGAGCCCCTTCCCCCCCGCCCGGGTCCCCCCCACTTGCCCCCGCCGCCCCCTTACCTGCTCAGGCTCCAGGCCAGGATCCTCCACCTGCACCGCCACTTCAGTCGCCTGGGCCACCTCACCAGCGCTGCACCTCCAGCAGGGCCACAGGCCAGGCATCGGCCCCCAGTCACGCTTTCAGCTGTAGAGGCCGCACCTGCTCACCGCGGCATCAGGCTCCAGGGGATGGGGGGGAGCTCGATCCAAGGCAGCAGCTCTTCCCCCGCTACAGGTCCCCAGCAGCTCCGGGTGAGATCGGGCCTCCAGGAGATGGCAGGGTCGCTCCTTCGGGGTGAGCACTGGACTGAAGAGCCCGGCCGGAGCAGGCAGGAGACCCCCGTCCCCCTCCAGAAAACACCGGAGGGACAGGGGAGCTCGGGTGGCCGGGCAGGAGGAGTCGGCTCTCAGCAGGTCCCCGGCAGCTCCGGATGCAAAGGCTGCCAGCAACAGAGCCTCTCCCCTGGGTAAATTGCGGGCCGAAGAGCTCCGCCGGAGCAGGCAGCAGACAGGCAGTGGAGGAGCAGGGCAGCTCAGTCCAGTCATGAGGGAGGGACCCGCCACAAATCCCGCCAGCTGCCTTGTGATAGAGGCCGCCACCGCCGTCCACTCCGGGCATGGGGCATTGAGTTTCACCGGTCCGGAAGGCAGGCACGGGCAGCACCAGGCGTGACACGGGACCTCCGCGCCTATCCCTGGGGGCCGCCATGATGTCAAGGTCGCGGCCGGCAGGGCCGAGGGCGGCAACGGCGGCAGAAGACCTCCGCGGGGAGCCGCAGCAGCACCGAGAGATGCCTCAGAGGGTAAGGAGTACTAGGGACCCAGCAGGGATCGTTGATGCTGGCTGTAGGCTGTGGATGAAGGGCGGATGACGGATGGGGGTCCAGAGCACACTTAAAGTACGGCCGCCATCTTGAGGTCCTTAGCCACACCATTTAGAATTTCTTATATTTTTCTTTGTAATATATCACTCTTTGTTTATTCAGTTAAATCCAAACACTTTCATCAAGCCCAATGCATTTCAGGGCGAAGCTGACCCTTCATCAGAGGTCTCTGGAAATGACATAAACAAAGAACCAATTCAGTCCTGACGAAATACTCATGTGGTTTTATGCACCACCATTACGTGCACCAAACAAGACCTATCTATGGAAGTAGAACTCCGCACCTTAAACTAAAAAAAACGGTTCTACAAACGTGCCTGTATTAGCAATTACAATTACAAAAAGCATAAGAAATTCTGGATATAATCAGAAGAAAACTGCACTAAAGTGTCATTTGTGATTAGAGGGTCATATAACATTATTGAGGAGAAACTAACCAGTTTCAAAGATAAGGTGCAACCATCCACCAGGGATAGGTTTTCCAAACCTGATACTTGTGATATAATAATACAGGTTTTTTTAACACTGACAGACACAGTGCTAATGTTGGAGTAGCACAAACCTTAACATAGGAGAAAGATAGGAGAAAAATTGAAGAAAAGAGTGCACGGCGATAATAAATTGACTGTTTATATAATAATATAAAATAAAAGATATAAGATGTGTGTTGTTACCCTAAATACACCAAAAATAACAAATGACAAATAAAATGTCTACATTTTGAATTTGCCACAAACAGATATTGTATCTCCTACATTGCCCTCAATAGCAGTACGATTCCTGTTTTCACAAAGAATCATGCTATCCATGGCAACATGCTGACACTGGATTGATCCTCACTTTCTGCTGCTACTAATTGAATACCACCTTCAATCTATAACTTTTGCACTGTTTCTACAACATTTGTATTTTGATGAGGCCTCATGCTTCTTCCCTGCTGTAGTGGCCGATTTTAACTTGTAGGCTGACAGTACGTCATGACAGTGTAGTTGTGGCATGTACAAGGCAATTAATTAACCTACTTAAGAAATCAATAGGTACAGAGTGTTGATGTTTCCTATGCTTTTGATTCATAATATGAATGCTTAATTTGAGCCGGTGGTTTCCACTTCTCGGGACCAGCATGTAATTGTCAACATTAGCACTTATGGCAGTCTACCACATGGTGGTGCTGCTAGTACAATTTACAGTTGAGCGCAAGAACAGTTGATTATTAACTGAATTATACATTATAATACCTGCTGCATAAGCCATTCTTATGGCTTTGGGGGACTGGAATAGTTCAAATTGTCACACTTGCAGGAGTGTGATGTTAGAAGTTGTCTTGGTACTTTCACTTCCTGCACTGACACGGGCAATGAGTGATGCAAGCTGCAGTGGCCTACTGGCAAGGGTCCAGTGTTTATTCTTTTACAAACTAAGCACTGCATAATATCCTGATTTAATTCAATACTTAGGGGCTCATTATGATTGCGGATTTTCCGCATCCTCTGGGCCGGCGGAAGCCACCGCCGGCCCGGAGGATGCGGAAAATCGGCAGCGGACCCACCAAAGACCCACCGCCACTTTAGGATGGCTGGTGGGTCCCGGTTTCCGTCCCCAGCTTTTCCTCCGCGGTTGGTTTACAACCGCGGAGGAAAAGCACTAATCTGGTGACGGTGTCTCTCAGACACCGTCCGCCAGATTAGTATGTGCCTGCAAACATGCTTTTCCGCGGCGGCTTTTCCGCCGTGGAAAAGCATGTGTAACCTCACTCGGGGGCCCGTTGCGGGCCCCCTAGGTGAAGAGGGGGTGAGGGGTGCACATGCATTTGTATGCAGAAAGCGGCAGGCACCGAGCGGTGCCTGCCTCTTTCTGCATGCAAATGCAATGCGTGCATTTTTAACATTGCCGCGGGTGCAGCTTGAAGCCGCACCCGCCGCAATGTTAAAAATAGAGGATGTGACCGCCACCCTGGCGGTCACATCCTAATCGCACAGGAGGGGACTCCGCAGCCCATGCGGACGTTCCCTCCTCCTCAATGATCGCGGACGGACGCAATTCCGTCCGCGATCATAAATGGCCCCATAGAGACGTCTTCATTGCATCTGTCAAACTATCTAATAATAACTATAAACAAGTTTGTAAAGCGCATGGTTACACTAGCTAGTGTGTCCCCATGCTGCGGCAGATTAGACCATCCTTTTCCTTGATGGAAATCTGGGTTCAAACAAGGGTATGTCAAATTTATTGAAAACCAAATGCAATGATTTTTTTCATGTTTGTCTTTTCATTCCAGGTACTGAACCTTAAGCATTGACGTGTTCAAACCTCCAAAGAGATGCACATTTTCGTCACTATGAGCAGTTCACAGAATTTGTTAGGAATGTGTGTTGGGAACATGGCAAGTGCAAGCTCCACATCAACCGGGATTGTCTTAGCTTCCCAACACGTTCCTGGGTGACACTTTGTGGGTCTCTTCCACACACTTCTAGTACTAAATGTGTATGTTCCGTGACTCTGTCATTCATATATTCCGCTTAGGGTGCTGTGCCCTGGCTATGAAGATGAATTGGTCCGTGATATTCCTCATGTCCCTCGGCTTCTGACACATCAGTTCCATGAGCCTGTATATCTGTTGGAAAATGGAATCATGATTAATAAATTAATTTGTTGAACTCAAGCTAATGTGTTAATGTGTTTTCACTACATCTACCATGATACTCTATGCTTTTTTTATGTACACTAATATGCTTATTCCATTCCCTATTTATATATACACAAGAATTGAAACGGTTGTATAATGTATAAGCATTTTGACACTGCCTAACCACATATATTTTTTTATTCAACACTGCTATCTTATACTTACCTTGAGAGGTTTTTGGAATGTCAGATGTATCATTTGTACTGAATCCATTGACTGATTCTGAATTCAGAGTCGTTTTTACCAGTTTTTCTATTGCAGTTGGTTTGGGGCAGTGGGGACCTCCTCCAGTAGCTCTAGCCTCAATCTTTGCAACCTTTTCTTTTTTCCATGTTCTGAGATCTTGCCATCATTTTCTGATCTCCCTCAATAGATCTCTACATCACACCAACAGAGTTGATTTTTTTCTGTATTGATTTCCATATTTAATTATTATGTGATAAAGGGACTGTGAGGGATGATTTCCCAAAGGGATTATAATGGTACCCAACACACTGCTCTGTCAATATTTCCAGTTCTTTTCTTGAATATTTAATTTTGCGTTGCACACTCTGCTATTTCCAATTGAGCCCCACTTTTTGTTGTGAGGTCACCAGGGTATGCCAAAATATAACGGCCGCTAATTGAGACACGATTCGCAATTGAGGAAATTGCAGAATGCGATTACATAAGTAGCTCACCAAACAAATACTGATTCGCAAATTGTTGATGCACATACTATGCACAAATTATTTGAAGGATAGTAGAGTCAGATATGATGGCTGGGTAGCAAACTTTTCAAAAACGGTTTGTTTTTGTTTGAAAGGGGTTTATTATAGTGGTAAGTAGTGACTTATCACTAGTACTAGGCCCACACACAAAATAACAGGTTCATATAGGGTCTCAATAAATTAATCCCTTGCTCAACCCTTTGTAACTGGCAATGAGCAGGCAGGATACAGTTGTGTAGCACATTTAAAAACACCAATACATTGTACAAGTAGGACACCACACACTATAACAATCCAAAACCAATTTATATAGATTGGATTTTTAGGTAAGAATTGACACCAAAACTGCAAAAATACAGTTTAGGGAACTGGAGATATGAATTTTTAAAGAATAAACACTTTCTAGTGCTCAAAAACAATAGCGCCAAATTAGGACATCTGCTCGCTGTTGGCCAGGACAAAGTCAGAGTTTGAGGCCGACCACAATGGATCCCCACTTGGATACACTAAGATGGAGGCCTCGGACAAAATTTTACCTTCTCACTTAGTCGTTTTTCTGAAACTTTTTCTCCTGATGCCAAACAAGGCTCCTCTTCAGGCCAGATTCAATTCAGTGTCATCGGCTAGGTGTTATGTGATGCCCCTGTAAAATTCTGGAAGTCTGCAGCTCCAGAGCTTTCAGCGCGACAATCTTGAATCTGAAAATCAAGCCAGGTAGCAGTTGAGGGTTGCGGCTTGACTCTCTGACACCTTATAGAGCATTTTACAAAAAGGTTCTCAAACTTCACCATACTTCTGGATCTTCTTCCAGATGGTCCCTTTGAGAGTTAAAAGTGTCCACAACACCATTCCAGTGGTTTGGAGTCTCTGAGATTGTCCTTTGGATGTTGATACTACAAATGCTACAATGCACCTGGCCAAATCCTTAAAAGTCCACTGGACGCACTCCAGGCTTTCCTCAAAATTTCTTTCAGGCAGCAGATCCGAGTTTCTTATAGAACTTTTCATAAAATACTACCAAAATCAAAATGTACACTACCTGTATCTTGATGTACTCATGTAATGGTGCCCATAGTAAAAAGCACTAAAACACACGAACAACACATTTTTCTAAAATACCTCTGTTCTGCCCTATGAATAGAGCTTTTTAACTTAATAGTTCTCTGGAAAGCTCTTAGGATTTTAACAAGGTATAGAGGGTTTTTTTTAACGATTGGCCATCACAAAGTAAATCTGGTAATGATGGCGAACAATCCACACATGTCGATCTACGTGATACTATTCTTTGACTGATCGAACCCATTCACACTCAGTCCCGGGTTAGTTATGATTCAGCACTGATTGCCAAATAATTCTTTATGGTGCAGTACATTTGGTGGCTCTCGAGAACAGTAGCGGGCCATAATAAGCTACACACCTCTATTTACGCTCACGCATGCACCACTGATCAGATCCCGACTCTGGTCGGCCATGCGGTATTTAAGGCTCAATGTACCAAGTTCGTCTGAGTGCGGCCAGACTTTGGTTTAACCTCTTGGATGCTAATGACAAGGGTAACTCGTCATGTACTTACCATGGATTTCAATGGAAATTCAATTCAATAAATATTTTTGCCTTAGCAGTAAAGGGGTTAATACGCAAAGCACATGCGCTGGTTGTCGAGGCTAGTATAGCGATACCGCGCATGTGCATAAAACACGAACAAGACTGCTTCAGTTAATGCGCATACTCTATTGGCACGACAGCTGTCACACATGCGCCGCAGGATTTGCGGCTTTTCTATCACGCACCCGCGCAGATAGACGAATTGACTAATTGGCGCGACAGCTATCACGCATTCGCCGCAGGATTAGCAGCTTCCCTATCGCGCACTCGCGCATTCGCACAGATAGACGGAGTGACTAATCGGGCATGAAATTGATGCAATTAACCAATCAAAGGGAGTATAAAAAGCGCAACAACGCACACTACCGGTACCTCCACTTCCTTTCGGACGCCAGAGAGGGGTACCGACAGATAGGTAGGTCCAGCGCTCGTGCAAAGAGAACCTAGCCCTTCATTTACTTTTTTGGAGAGGAGGTTGTTCCAGTCCTGGATCTAGACAATACTAGATTTTACTTTTGTTAGATTAGCACCACTGAAAAAACGTCAAAGCAAACCTGGCAGCAAGAAGGCCTCATGGTTCAACGATGATCTTAAGAAGTCCAAGAAACTCTGCCGCTCCCTTGAAAAGGCCTGGAAAAAAGACTCAACCACTAGCACCAAGGACGCCTTCAAAAACGCCACCCGCACTCACCACCAACTAATCCGAAAGGCCAAGAAAACAGCATTCAAGGATCGACTCGACAACAACGCCCACAACAGCAAGGAACTTTTCAACATCGTCAAGGAATTTTCCAATCCCTCGGCCAACTCCAACGACATCACCCCCTCTCAAGCCCTCTGCGACTCCCTAGCCTCATTCTTCCACAACAAGATTGCAGACATCCACAACAGCTTCGACAACCAACCCGGAGACCAACCCACCCAACCATTTGCTGAACATTCTCCCCCCGTGAACACCCTTAACGACTGGAATCCAATCTCCACTGAGGATACCATCCGCCTGATGAATTCCATCCACTCAGGATCCCCCACAGACCCATGTCCTCACCACATCTTCAACAAAGCAGACTCCGTCATAGCACCGCACCTCCGAGACGTCATCAACTGCTCCTTCAACTCCGCCACCTTCCCGGAAGACTGGAAACACGCTGAACTCACCGCCCTTCTGAAAAAACCCACAGCGGACCCCACCGAACTCAAAAATTACCGCCCCATTTCGCTCCTTCCATTCCCGGCCAAAGTCATCGAGAAAGCGGTCAACAACCAGCTCGCCGCTTTCCTCGAAGCCAACAAATCCCTCGACTCCTCACAATCTGGCTTCCGAGCAAAACACAGCACTGAGACCGCCCTCATCGCAGCAACAGACGACATTCGAACTCTACTGGACAATGGAGACACAGTCGCCCTCATCCTCCTCGACCTCTCTGCAGCATTCGACACAGTCTGCCACAGCACCCTTTTACATCGCCTCAATAACATCGGAATACAAGGAAAAGCACTTGAATGGATCACCTCGTTCCTCACCGGAAGAACCCAGAGAGTCCGCCTTCCACCATTCAAGTCCGAAGCCACTGAAGTCATCTGTGGCGTACCACAAGGATCCTCACTCAGCCCCACCCTCTTCAACGTATACATGAGCCCCCTCGCGGCCATCGCCCGCCAACACAACCTCAACATCATCTCTTACGCGGATGACACTCAACTAATCCTTTCTCTCACCAATGACCCCAGCACCGCCAAAACTAACCTACACGAAGGAATGAAAGAAGTTGCCGAATGGATGAAACAAAGCCGTCTGAAACTGAACTCAGACAAAACAGAAGTCCTCATCTTAGGTACATCCCCCTCTACATGGGACGACTCTTGGTGGCCGGAAGCCCTTGGAAAAGCACCCATCCCGACTGACCACGCACGGAACCTAGGCGTCATCCTGGATTCTTCACTCTTAATGAACAGACAAGTCAGCGCCGTATCCTCATCCTGCTTCAACATTCTTCGCATGCTCAAAAAAACATTTCGCTGGATCCTCACCGAAACCAGGAAAACAGTCACCCACGCTCTGGTCACGAGCCGACTGGACTACGGAAACACCCTCTACGCAGGTACTACCGCTAAACTCCAGAAGAAACTCCAACGAATCCAAAACGCCTCAGCCAGGATCATATTAGACATCCCGCGCAACGAACACATCTCTGGTCACCTGAAAGACCTCCACTGGCTACCCGTCAATAAGAGAATCACTTTCCGACTGCTAACCCACGCACACAAATCACTCTACGACATCGGACCGGAATGCCTCAACTCACGACTGTCCTTCTACACCCCCTCCCGCCAACTACGTTCTTCCAACCAAGCCCTCGCCACTGTACCTCGCATCAACAAGACCACCATAGGAGGCAGATCCTTCTCATACCTGGCTGCTAAAACATGGAACTCACTCCCCGCTCACCTTCGCCTTACCCAGAACCACCTAGCATTCAGAAAGCAACTTAAAACGTGGATATTTGACTAGTAATCCTCCTCCCCTTCCTAAGCGCCTTGAGACCCTCTGGGTATGTAGAGCGCTATATAAATTCTCTGACTTGACTTGACTTGACTTAGATTAGCTCATATCTGTATTTTGAGTTGAGATCTAAATACCATAGGAGTTCTTTGACACTCTCTTTCCTATCTAGAGTGTAGATATTTCTACCCTTTTTAGCCAATCCCTATATCCAGTCAGCCTCTTTGGTCATTGTTAGGGTGCCTTTTTCAGACAACTGGGCTACTTAAATGTGAAGAAAAGTAGAGCGATTATGCTGGGCACAATAACAAATTGTATTGATTGTGTCCATATTTTATTCTTTACATAATAGAGCGGGCCTCATATTCCCGAGCGGTTGCCGGGTGAGGTGAGGTTATCTCCCACACAATGCTGGGTGAGTATACTATTCCATAAATGTATGTAAATCGACAAGATTAATGACAACAGGAGGTAATTTACCTTCTGTTTAGCGAAGTGTATTTTCTCTTCGTTTGTGTGTTTTCTCTGTACTGTTTTCTTTATGATCACATGGATACATGTAAGCAACCATATTATGTATTTGTGCATTGTCTCTTTTTCCTTTATAGGAAAGGACAACTTATTCCTTATCACCAGAGTACATTGGGGATCCAAGTTCCTGGTAGGATAAACTGAACTTTAATAAATGCACTCTCACACAACTCTTTTTCACTTTTGCAGTAGCTTTTCCATCTTTATGGTCCTGAAGAAAGCCAGACAGTAGTTTCCGTTTTGGCTGAAACATGTCGACCTCTCTGCACTACGCCACTGTGTAGTTATAATTTCAAACTACCAGGCGTTATTTTAATCATGACACTAGGACAATCCTGATTAAACTTTATTTTTTGCCCTAGTAGCCATTTTTAGATTTTCACTCACACTTTTTCACAGCACTGCACTTCATTAGCACCACTTGAGACACACCTTGGCTAGAGTTAACCTATTGATATCCATCTCTGCACCATCAACTGATGGATTGGGCGAGGTTTGGATTCACCATCTAAATCCCACATGATGATGCTCCGCCATGAGGGTGGGCTGATGGGAGTTTCTCAGCCTGGTGTTACCTCTTCTGGTTGCTGTATGATTCCCAGTGTTTTTTAGTATCCAGTACAGTACACACTCTTCCTTGACCGGACATTTCTCCTTCTTTTGTTGCTATTATTGAATAGGGGTATTGAGATGTCAAGGTCGGTAAATAAATTCCCCTTAGACCCCCTTTTTCCACTTCTCCTTTTTCAGCAGATCCGAGTTGCCATGCAGCTCATCCATATTTATGCAGTGGTCCTGGGTGTCAAGCAGGGGGGAACCCCTGAACTTTGGGATGAAAACGTGCCACACAGGCGTATGACCACTTCCTCCAAAGTGTGACATATTTTTGTCTCAGAAAGCACTATTCTTCTAAAATCCTCAAATGAGAAAGTCTGCCTATGGAAGTTATACCAGGCTAAGCCAACCCACTGGTGTGGCTAAGATTCTGAACATTCCTTTTCCATTCCATTCCCTAATCTAATCATAGGAGCTCCAGTGCGGCTGGGGGTTGCAGGATGTGGGGGTGAGCCTGTACAGACCTAAAGTGTCATTCTTGAAGACCAGTCTGGCTACTCCACCATATCCTGCCTGTTGTTTCTGCCCCTGCAGTACTCCACCCACAGGAAATCCTCTGGCTACTTCACACCTCAGTAAGATAGCTTGGCTCAGCCTGGCACGGCTAGCTAATCAGGAGAGGGCAGCTGGAAGGCTGGTTTTCAACTTACAAAAAATAAAGTTGAATAACTTATTTTCTGTGATAGTTAATATAAATCTAACAGTGGTAAGTTAGTGGATTTATCATAATATTATTATAAGCCTCGAAAAACATTTTGAGCTCCTTCCTATCAATATATATGCTTAAATAAAATATTCCAATGGTAGCCTATGGAGCTAGTTATCTACAATGGGGATAAACCAATGTGGGATTGTTTCTCTCACTAGAGCTCATAAAGCATCTTTTATAATGTCCCCGCTTATAGTTACAGGCACCCTCTCCTGCGGCACCTAAACCTTAGAGGTGACTTTTCTTTTTTTTAAATATTTTTATTGGTGCATATTCTTCCAAAAACCATCCCAATATGCCACGATCGTCATTATCATATCTATACCAACAATCCATCCCAACACATAGATCAAGAACATTTCTATACAGTTTCAATTTATAAAAGATCAGTGGATATCAGATGCCTTTTACTGTACCTCTCCTTATACAGTGGAATCCGAAAGAACAGTATCTGAAACATATTCAAATTTATAAACAAAAAACTCACTCCCTCCCCTCCCCCCAGGGTCAGCCAGCTACACACCTCTCCTTATCTACATAGCATGAAATTTGTTAAGGAAACCAGTTGCGAAATCCTATCCATGTGCCCACTGGACTGGGATGAGCTGTGTACCTTCTCTGTCATCCTAACCGAGGTGAACTACCTGCACCCTCCTAGTATTTCGTGCAGGGGAGACCTCCCCCTCCACCTGTAACGGACCTCTAGAATTATTCCCTGCCAAGCTCTAACATCATCTTCCAATTTATCGTCCCTCCGGACTCGTCTCATGCGGACCACCTCCGCCGTCGCCCACTCCACCAGGTCCGTGGAACCTTAGGGGTGACTTACATGTGAAAATAAGGTAGAACATTACTTTGGAAGTAAATTTGATTCCAAAGTCGAAGTTGCATATAATTTACCTTTAAAGGCAGTCTGCAAAGCAGGGCTGTCTTTAAAATGGCAGCTAGCAACACGGCAATGCACACTCCAGTGTGGGAAATCTACTGGGCCTCTAAAACTCCCTGCTCTATTGTATGATAGGGACTTATAGGTAGTTTGAATACCCCTTACCTTACTATATACTAGGGACTTACAGGGGTCTCCCATTGCCAATTGTAATTATACGCAATTATCATGTACTTTTAATCAGAGGTGGAACCTGGAGGCTGAGCTTACCCTCACAGTATGCGCCACAGGTGCCAGTGTGGCATAAAGCATGAGGGTGAGACATTCAAAAGATCTTAGTTTTAGTGAGTCAAGTCCAGGGTGGGGTGTAAAAATGATACTCTTGGTTGAAGGGTCCGAGGTCCAATAATCTGTGTTTGAACCTGTCTGAATCTCATTTAACACTGCAAAGGCCTATGGGTCCTCTGGCCCAGGGGCTGCATCCTTCCTGCAGAGCAGTTTTCAGAGCAGAGTAGCACAGAATGAGTTCCAGTGCCTCTGAAATATATGATGCTCCTGACCTGTAGCCTCTGCTAAGAGGAGACATATCTAAGAGTGCCTGCATTATCAATCAAGCGATTTGCCAATTGCTTAAAGGGAGAATATGAGGCCTCTGAGTAATGGCATTGATTGCTGGGGGGGGGGGGGGTGTCTGTTGGTAGCAGGCATGTTGCGGAGCTCAGATCAGTGTGTTCTGGTCAGAAACTCAGAGAAGTGTGGCTTCCTTCATCTGCTCTGTACAGGTGCCTATGCAGAGATGTTGTGACCACTGCTGAAGACCTTAATTTCTGCAAATACAGGATACTTGCAGGTAGACTAGGAAAATATCAAAATAGAAGCTAGTGCCCTAGCTGCTGTTCCAGAGCGGGGGTTAAATCTTGGGGATCCTGCGTGGGAAACCACCCCACTTCACTAGTAGTGCAGGAGCATGGGCATCATCATGCCAGTAATTGGCTGGGAGCTGCAGATACTGTTCATCGTCATCCTCTTGGGGAAATGCATAATCTCTCTTAACCATCCTGCTTACCACATGACTGCATGGGTTTGCCATGGTCAATAAGACTAAAATTAGGGGCAGTTGCCACTTTCCTGCAACTGGGACTACTCTTGTTTGCCTCATTACCATTATCAAATTCATATTCCTGCACGTGCAAAGTTATGTTAGTTATGTTGTGTTATGTTACATTACGTTATGTTAAGTGATGAGCTAGGTTCTCAGTTTTGGGGGAATTCAAGAACCGAGGAGGAGGCTCTGTTGTGCAAGGGCAGATTGTTCCAGGCTTTAGGAGCGAGATAGGATGAGGCACAACCTCTGGATCAGGTTCTATCAATCAATCAATGAGTCAGATTTATAGAGCGCTCTACTCACCCGTTAGGGTCTCAAGGCGCTGGGAGGGGAGGGGTCTGCTACTGTTGGAAAAGCCAGGTCTTGAGTTGCTTCCTGAAGGAGAGATGGTCCTGGGTCAGCCATAGGTGGATGGGGAGGGAATTCCATGTCTTGGCCGCCAGGTAGGGGAAGGATCTACCTCCGGCGGTGGCTCTGCGAATGTGTGGGACGGTGGCGAGGGTGAGGCTGGTCGATCGCAGCTGGTGGGTGGGCGTGTAGAAAGTGAGGCGGTTGTTGAGGTACTTGGGGCCTAGGTCGTGGAGAGCCTTATGTGCGTGGGTGAGGAGTCTGAACGTGATTCTTTTGCTGACTGGCAGCCAGTGCAGGTCTCTCAGGTGGGCAGAGATGTGGTTGTGGCGGGGGATGTCCAGGAAGAGCCGTGCGGAGGTGTTCTGTATGCGCTGGAGTCTTTTCTGTAGTTTGGCAGTGGTTCCAGCGTAGAGGGCGTTGCCGTAGTCCAGTCGGCTGGTGACGAGGGTCTGGGTGATAGTCTTCCTGGTTTTGGTGGGGATCCATCTGAAGATCTTTCGGAGCATGCGTAGAGTTTTGAAACAGGATGTCGAGACGCGTTGACTTGTTTGGTCATCGAGAGGGAGGAGTCCAGGATGAAGCCCAGGTTTCGTGCGTGGTCCGTCGGCTTGGGGGTGGTGCCCAGAATAGGGGGCCACCAGGAGTCGTCCCAGGTGGAGGGGTATGATCCCAGGATGAGGACTTCCGTCTTGTCTGAGTTCAGTTTCAGGCGGCTGTTCTTCATCCACTTGGCGACGTCTTTCATTCCTTCGGTAGGCTGGCTCTGGCGGTGGTGAGGGAGAGGATCAGCTGGGTGTCGTCGGCGTAGGAAATGATGTTCAGGTTGTGTTGGCGTCCGATGGCTGCGAGGGGGCTCATGTAGACGTTGAAGAGGGTGGGGCTGAGCGAGGATCCTTGAGGTACGCCGCAGACGACTTCGGTGGTCACGGATAGGAACGGGGGAGGCGGACTCTCTGGGTTCTCCCGTCGAGGAACGAGATGATCCACTCCAGTGCCTTCTCTTGGATTCCGGTGTTGCTGAGGAGCTGTATCAGTGTGCGTGGCATACTGTGTCGAACGCTGTTCTGTGTATGAAGGGGGAGGGGTTTAAGTAGGAGTCTGGCTTAACAGAGATGTCTGGTAGGTGTGTGTGGAAGTGCATGCTGTTGTCGAAATACATAAGGATATTGCCTATTTTCGGAGCGGGAGTCAGTGGAGCAGCTGAGGTACAATGTGTCATGCATGCAGGGTGGTAGATTTGAAAGTGGTGAGGCGTAGAACTTGTGTAGGAGTGCAACAACCGGATGGTGGTTCTGAAGGTTCTCCCCCGAGAATGTTTTTTTTAAAAAGAGTGGGCAAACTGGGACATCTTAAGGATTTTCGGGGCCCTGGGCCAAACTTATTTCGGGGGCCCCTGTTGGGAACAGCTTTGAATATATGGTACAGTTTCAGCTGTTTCATGCCCTCTTTGACCAGGTCACTGACAGTGCAAAGCCATTTCTTCAAAATTCTAAATGTGTTTACATCTATAATATTCATGGATAGTGATGACGTGTTTTCAATATTGCAATGAATGGCAGTATAATTACTGGCACCAGAGTCATCCCCATCACTGCCAGCAGCCTCGTCGCCAGCGCTGCAAACATAGCTGTCACTACTCTTACTGCCAAAAGCCTCACTGGCCGTACCATTGCCCTTACGATCTCTCGCAGCAGTACAGCCGCCAGCATGCAAGCAAAAGCGTCACTGCCAGTACCATTACGATCTCTCTCCACAGTACTGCCGCCAGCGCAGCAAGCATCACTGTCACTACTCTTGCTGCCAAAAGTGCCACTGGCCAATACCGTTGCCCTTACGATCTCTCAGCATTACAGCCGCCAGCATGCAAGCAAAAAGGTTGCTGCCAGTACCATTACGATCTCTCTCCACAGTACTCCCGCAAGCGCTGCAAGCATTGCTGTCACTACTCTTGCTGCCAAAAGCGTCACTAGCCGCACTGTTGCAATTACGATCTATCTCAGCAGTGCTACTGCCACCCGCATGCAAGCATCGCTACTACTATTATCGCTGCCAACAACGTCACTGCCAGTACCACTGCGCTTACGATCTCTTTCAGCGGTACTGCCACCAGCGCTGCAAGCATCGCTGCGACTACTATTGGTACCAACTCTCACAGAAGTCTTATCAGTACCACTGCTACTGCCACCAGCATACAAGCCTCACTGGCAGTACCGCTGCGCATGCCATCGCTCTCAGCAGTGCGGCTGCCACTAGCACCAGCATGCAAGCTTCACTGGCAGTACCTCTGTGCATGCCATCGCTCTCAGAAGTGCGACTGCCACTAGCACCAGCATGCAAGCTTCACTGGCAGTACCGCTGCGCATGTCATCGCTCTCAGCAGTGCGGCTGCCACTAGCACCAACATGCAAGCTTCACTGGCAGTACCTCTGTGCATGCCATCGCTCTCAGAAGTGCAACTGCCACTAGCACCAGCATGCAAGCCTCACTGGCAGTACCTCTGTGCATGCCATCGCTCTCAGCAGTGCGGCTGCCACTAGCACCAGCATACAAGCCTCACTGGCAGTACCTCTGTGCATGCCATCGCTCTCAGCAGTGCGGCTGCCACTAGCACCAGCATGCAAGCCTCACTGGCAGTACCTCTGTGCATGCCATCGCTCTCAGCAGTGCGGCTGCCACTAGCACCAGCATGCAAGCCTCACTGGCAGTACCTCTGTGCATGCCATCGCTCTCAGAAGTGCGGCTGCCACTAGCACCAGCATGCAAGCTTTACGGGCAGTACCGCTGCGCATGTCATCGCTCTCAGCAGTGAGGCTGCCACTAGCACCAGCATGCAAGCCTCACTGGCAGTACCGCTGCGCATGCCATCGCTCTCAGCAGTGCGACGGCCACTAGCACCAGCATGCAAGCTTCACTGGCAGTACCTCTGTGCACGCCATCGCTCTCAGAAGTGCGACTGCCACTAGCACCAGCATGCAAGCCTCACTGGCAGTACCTCTGTGCATGCCATCGCTCTCAGAAGTGCAGCTGCCACTAGCACCAGCATGCAAGCTTCACGGGCAGTACCGCTGCGCATGTCATCGCTCTCAGCAGTGAGGCTGCCACTAGCACCAGCATGCAAGCTTCACTGGCAGTACCTCTGTGCATGCCATCGCTCTCAGAAGTGCGACTGCCACTAGCACCAGCATACAAGCCTCACTGGCAGTACCTCTGTGCATGCCATCGCTCTCAGCAGTGCGGCTGCCACTAGCACCAGCATACAAGCCTCACTGGCAGTACCTCTGTGCATGCCATCGCTCTCAGCAGTGCGGCTGCCACTAGAACCAGCATGCAAGCCTCACTGGCAGTACCTCTGTGCATGTCATCGCTCTCAGCAGTGCAACTGCCACTAGCATAAGCATGCAAGCCTCACTGGCAGTACCTCTGTGCATGCCATCGCTCTCAGCAGTGCGGCTGCCACTAGCACCAGCATGCAAGCTTCACTGGCAGTACCTCTGTGCATGCCATCGCTCTCAGCAGTGCGGTTGCCACTAGCACCAGCATGCAAGCTTCACTGGCAGTACCTCTGTGCATGCCATCGCTCTCAGCAGTGCGGCTGCCACTAGCACCAGCATGCAAGCCTCACTGCCAGTACCTCTGCGCATGCCATCGCTCTCAGCAGTGCGGTTGCCACTAGCACCAGCATGCAAGCCTTACTGGCAGTACCTCTGTGCATGTCATCGCTCTCAGCAGTGCAACTGCCACTAGCATCAGCATACAAGCCTCACTGGCAGTACCTCTGTGCATGCCATCGCTCTCAGCAGTGCGGCTGCCACTAGCACCAGCATGCAAGCTTCACTGGCAGTACCGCTGCGCATGCCATCGCTCTCAGCAGTGCGACTGCCACTAGAACCAGCATGCAAGCCTCACTGGCAGTACCTCTGCGCATGCCATCGCTCTCAGCAGTGCGACTGCCACTAGCATCAGCATGCAAGCCTCACTGGCAGTACCGCTGCGCATGTTATCGCTCTCAGCAGTGCAACTGCCACTAGCACCAGCATGCAAGCCTCACTGGCAGTACCGCTGTGCATGCCATCGCTCTCAGCAGTGCAACTGCCACTAGCATCAGCATGTTCAAGTTCAAGTTCAGGGATTTATATAGCGCACTACTCACCCAGAGGGTCTCAAGGCGCTTGGGGAAGGGGGGTTCAATTTTTGTCGAATAGCCAGGTTTTAAGTTCTTTTCTGAAGGAGATGTAGTTTTGAGCAAGGCGGAGGTGAGTGGGGAGTGAGTTCCAGGTCTTGGCCGCCAGGAAGGAGAAGAATCTGCCACCCATGGTGGATTTTCGGATGTGCGGGACTGCGGCGAGGGCTTGATTGGACGATCTAAGTTGGCGGGTGGGGTGTAGAAGGACAGTCGAGTGTTGAGGCATTCGGGTCCTAGATTGTAGAGGGCCTTGTGTGCGTGGGTGAGAAGATGGAATGTAATTCTCTTGATGACGGGAAGCCAGTGGAGGTCTTTTAGGTGTCCGGTGATGTGATCTTGGCGAAGGATGTTCAATATGAGTCTCGCTGATGCGTTTTGGATGCGTTGGAGTTTTTTCTGTAGTGTTGCTGTGATTCTGGCGTATAGTGTGTTACCATAATCCAGTCGACTCGTGACCAGTGCGTGGGTGACAGTCTTCTTGTTTCGAGGGGGATCCTGCGGTAGATCTTTTTGAGAATACGAAGTACGTTGAAGCAGGAGGATGAGACTGCGTTGACTTGTCTGGACATCGAGAGAGAGGAGTCTAAGATGAAGCCCAGGTTGCGTGCGTGGTTTGTGGGTGTGGGTGCTGTGCCCCGAGCGGAAGGCCACCAAGAGTCGTCCCAGGCAGAGGGGGAGGATCCTAGGATGAGCACCTCCGTTTTGTCTGAGTTGAGTTTTAGGCGGCTATGTTTCATCCATTCGGCTACTTCTTTCATGCCTTCGTGAAGATTGGTTTTGGCGGTGTTAGGGTCTTTGGTGAGGGAAAGGATTAACTGGGTGTCGTCGGCGTAAGAGATGATGTTAAGGTTGTGTTGAAGCGCGATGGAGGCGAGTGGACTCATGTAAACGTTGAAGAGGGTGGGACTGAGTGATGATCCTTGTGGTACTCCACAGATGACTTCAGTGGGTCTGAGTTGAATGGGGGAAGTCGGACTCTTTGAGTTCTCCCGGCGAGGAATGAGATGATCCAGTCCAAGGCTTTTCCTTGTATGCCGATGTTGCTGAGGCGTTGTATAAGGGTGCTGTGGCAGACTGTGTTGAAGGCGGCGGAGAGGTCAAGTAGGATGAGGGCCACTGTTTCTGCGTTGTCCAGTAGCGTTCGGATGTCGTCTGTAGCTGCGATGAGGGCGGTTTCAGTGCTGTGTTTGGCTCGGAAGCCGGACTGTGAGGGGTCGAGGGAGTTGTTGGATTCAAGGAAGGCGGCGAGTTGGCAGTTGACGTCTTTCTCGATGACTTTGACGGGGAAGGGGAGGAGGGATATGGGTCGGTAGTTTTTAAGTTCAGAGGGGTCTGCTGTGGGTTTCTTCAAGAGGGCGCTGAGTTTGGCGTGTTTCCAGATTTCTGGGAAGGTGGCAGAGTTGAACGAGCAGTTGATGACATCACGGAGATGGGGTGCGATGATGGAGTCAGCTTTGTTGAAGATGTGGTGGGGGCAGGGGTCGGTTGGCGAGCCAGAGTGGATTGAGTTCATTAGGCGGATGGTGTCTTCGCTGGTGATTAGGTTCCAGGTGCTGAGGTTATTAGTTGGCGGTGTAGGATCTGAGGGGGTGGGGAGGGTTGTTCGCAGGGAGTGTTCTCGAAGCTGTTGTGAATGTCGGCAATTTTGTTTTAGAAGAAGGAGGATAACGCATCGCAGAGGTCTTGGGAGGTAGTGATGTCGTTAGATGCTGCGGCGGGGTTGGTGAATTCTTTGACGATGCTGAAAAGTTCCTTGCTGTTGTGGGCGTTGTTGTCGAGACGATCCTTGAAAGCTGATTTCTTGGTGGATCGAATCAGTTGGTGGTGTTTGGGGTGGCCGCCTTGAAGGTGGCCATGTTGTCGGTGTCTCCATGTTTTCTCTAGGATGCGGCATAGCTTCTTGGATTTTTTAAGGTCATCATTGAACCAGGGAGCCTTTTTGTTGCTTGATTTGATCAGGTGATTTTTCAGGGGTGCTAATTTGTCAGCGCTGTGGGTGATCCATTGCTTGAGGTTGGTGGCCGCTTGGTTTGGGTCCAATGAGAGGGTGGGAGGGTTTTGGTTGAGTGATGTGAGGAGTTGGTCGGAGGTGATTTTGTTCCAGTTTCTTCGAGGAATAGGTTGTGGGTCAAGGTGGTTTTGTAGCTGAAGTGAACACAGCTGTGGTCCGTCCAATGGAGAGCTGAGGTGCGGTCGAAGGAAATGTGCTTGCTGGAGGTGAAGATAGGGTCGAGCGTGTGCCCGGCTACATGGGTGGGGGTGTCCACAAGTTGTTTGAGTCCGAGATTGGCCAGGTTGTCCAGAAGGGAGCTTGTGTTGCTGTCGTGTTTGTTTTCAAGGTGGAAGTTGAGGTCTCCTAATAGAATGTAGTTCTCGGAGGCGAGGGCATGTGGGCTGACGAAGTCAGTGATGTCATCGCTGAATTGAGTGCGGGTTCCTGGAGGCCTGTAGATGAGGGTGCCTCTAAGTGTGGTCCTAGGGTCGGTGTGGATCTGGAAGTGGAGATGTTCGGCGGTAGCAAGATTATCGTCGATGCTGGTCGTGATTTTGATGGTGTTCCTATGGACGATGGCGATGCCTCCTCCTGTTTGGTTGGTGCTGTCTTTTCGGGTGATCTTGTAAGCGTCCGGGATGGCTATAGCGATGTCGGGTGCTGATGATGTGTTCATCCAAGTTTCTGTAAGGAAGGCGATGTCCGGTGACGCAGTGTCGAGTAGGTCCCAGAGTTCAGTGCGTGTCTATGGATCGAGCGGGTGTTTAGCAGGATGCACTTCAGGTGGTTAGAGTCGGAGCTATGTTTGGAGGAAGTGGGTTTTGGAGAGGGTCCTGAAGCAGGTGAACTTGCAAGTGTGACAGGCGAATAGGCCGTGGGTACGTCCTGGGGTGGCTTCGCAGCATTGTGGTGTGCGTCCGGGGTTGAGGGCGCGGAGAGTTGCGGCATCATATGTGAATCTAGTGGGCTGGGTACGGCGGGGGCCAGGGGGTATGGCGCTGGGCGCGGTCCAGGCGCGGACGGGCGTAGACGGGCTTACCTTTGGCGCACCTTCGGCGCGACCACAGCGCGTGGACGCTGCACGTTGATTCATCTGTCTTAAATGTGGAGTGTAGGGGGGCGGAGCGTGGGAGGGTCAGCTGGGAGGCGGGAGCGGGGAGGAGCCACGGGCCACGAGCACAACAAAATGGAAGGTCAAAAGTGAAACTGACGACACGAACACACAAAGGCAATCCTAAACTTCTCAAAGCAATGCAGCGCAATTGTTTACAAAGCGCAAGTGCAGACTAACGATACCAAGCGCTGTCCCCGTCGAGGCGCTCTCTCTCAGCCAGGTAATGGGTGCTGTGTGATCGTCGAGGCGCTGGGGCTGCAGGCGATATTAGGCACAGCAAAGTTCAATCTGCAGGAGGGGTGCAGGTTAAAGGCAGGGAGCGAGGAGGAGTGACCGACCCAGAGCGAGTCCAGCTGGTCACAGGAGCCCAGGGGGAGCGAGCTGACTCTGCTAGTGGGTGGGAGGGGCAGCTGGGAGGCGGGAGCGGGGAGGAGCCACGGGCCACGAGCACAACAAAACACCTGTGCAATATCACTATTGCTGCCTTTACCACTGCCCTTATGCTCTCTCTCAGAAGTACCACTTCCTTTCTACTCCCTTCGCTGCCAGTGACACCCCGTGGTCATCTCTCTCAGCAGCATTACCAGTACCACTGTGATCAGCTACAGCATGCTAGCTTACAGGCCAGTAGTACCACTGCCTATGTCATCTCTCGCAGGAGTACTAGGGGGAAACTACACTTTAGCAGGATAATGTGCTCTATCAAGCGTAACGTGCTCTATCAAGCGTAATGTGCTTTTCTTTCATTTTTCGAAAAACTGTAGTATGTGTACCAAAAGGAAGCACATTCGGGTAAAGGGCATATGTTGCCAAGCGCACCTATTATTTGTAAGGCCAGCTCTTTCAGCAAAACAGCCACATTGTATGCATTTAGAGTGGCTCATTTGTTATTGCAGTAAAATTACACCCAAATGTAAACGTGTGAAAATGACAAACTAGACAGATATTTATCAAAAACAGGGATGCGCACTTATTTTCAATGCTGCTTCCCGCGGGCATGTTTCAGTGAGTCAAGTTCTGAGACTCGAAAGCAACAGGGAAATGAGGGGCATATAAACAAGGGACGGCAAAAAATAACGCAAAGCGAGCTTAGCGCTTTTTTATTTATCGCCGTCTATCTCTGGAATTTATCGTCCTGGTAGCGTGCTATTAACAACGCGTTTCTCTAGAGCGATAAAAATTCCAGGGATAGCGGGGAAATGCCGTTTTGCAGGGAACATCTCTGGTTTTCCAGCGATGTTCCCTGCAAAACGGCGATAACGTTGCTGATAGGACCCTGTGGTCGTATCAGTATAATCCACCCCCAATGTTAGGGATAGGTAAATCTGCATTTTAGCAGACGTTAGTGCGGGGAATGAGATTTTAATATCAATTTATGATCAATTTAATAACTTATCTCATTCTCAATTTTGGATCGCTTGTTATCTGTCATTGAGTAAAAGACAAACCCCGCATAGGTTAGATAAACCCCATAAACTGACGCCACTCTGAAGAACCACTTACAACTGATAAAGTTTAAAAGGTTTAATATAAAATTAAGAAAAGTTGCAAATACAATCCTCTCAGGATCAAATTCAACAATTATACAGGAACTAGAAGGAACATATATTCCCTAAAGAACCTCAGTCTATAAACGAATCCAATTAAAGTCAGTTCAAGAATCAGCAAATTAAAAGCATCGATATGAAGTGGTTCCTTTGCGTCATCTACAGAAAGAGAAAAATAATCAAATTAAATCTGTCCCTACTCTATACTAAGTGACATCCCTACTTCGCAAGTTCCTAACCTAAAAAGGTGTCAGCAGTTTGACTCCCAAAGAAGTTCAAACTCTCTTAGCCTCTAAAGGTAACTTAAGTTTAAGAAGCAGTACCCTCGCTGCCTACCCATCCGCTCTCTAAGGGTCCTCGGCCTACTGCTCTCTTGCGCTCTGATCTCTCTCAGCGCATCTGCTCAAGTCATCTGCTCTTCGCCCTTCTCTCTGTTCTCGCTCTGAGCAATTAGCTTCGCCTTCGCTGTTCCTTCGCTGTTCCTTCGCTAATCGCTCTTCGCTATCTTCTCCCCGGGGTGCTGTCCCTAAAATACACAATCACAGTGTGGGTGGAACGCCCCTTCAACGCCCACCACGGACTTTCCCCGTGAGGTCATCTTCTAGCTTTTTCCTTGCTTCGTCTCTTTCGCGTCGTCCGTTAAGTTGACCTTTCTTCTTTAGACGCCATCTTCGTCTTCTTGTTGGTGACTTCATTTGACACTTCGGATCAAAAGTCTATAACCTCAGCAGAACTTTAATCTTTATGACTATGTATATAACCTTTCTTGGTCCTGTGAATGGTCATTTCAAAACAAGACTCAAATTCCAAGCGTCTCCTCTCACGTTTAGGCAATAAACTTCGTCCGGCATTGTCACCTTAAATCTAACAAGAACTAGACTCCTTGGCTCTCACGTTCACAGCAAGGCTATTCACGACTCCTGTGAGCCCACTAAATTACAAACAGCGGACTACCCTCCTGCGAACCCTTGGTCAGTCAGGTTAAAATCACAAATGACCTAAACTCTTCTAACATTCCTACTAACTTCTTCTACACAGTATAACCTTTAACACACATTTATATACAATCGCATTTAGCAAATCCTTTACGTATAAGTGAATACATTGTACATAGAATATAAATTACATAGAGTATAACTTTATATTCTCATTTGTTACATCGCCGTGTATGTTCTCTGCACATTTCTCCATGTTACATTTCACGCCGTTTCTCCATTTAAAGTTACACACGTACATAAATTCTACTTTGCACGTTCTACATTTCGTAAGCATTTCTACACATTTCGACATTAGCCCACTACGTATACGGGCCTTCTAAATCTAATGCATGTTCTAAAGTGAATACAGTTACATTTCCTATATTACTTTGATTACATCGGTTAACTTTATGCTATAAGTGTCAACTTCATGTTACGATATATATTTCGTTCCTACGTTTATACGATGTGCTTGTAAATATGGCTCGGATATATGTTTTATTCAAATTGCGCTCTCTCAGTTCCCCCCTTTGATGACTTCTGGGAGTCATCACTAAATGCAATTTGAATAGCACCTTTACACAGAACTAGTTACAATATTCCCTCTTTTTATCGTTTCGAGAGCTCTTAAACTTTTGTACTGTTGATCTTGTAAAGCAGCTAATCTCCTTTCTTGCTCTCTCATGGATCTTTGTAACCGGTTCGACCTATACCATTTATACAATTTTACTAACCCTAATATTGTGATTATGCAAATTAATACTATTAATACAGGTTTTAATATATACCATACTATGCTTTTACCAAGGTTGGCAAACCAACTTCCAACCCTTCCTACTCCATGACCTACTTTTTCCCAAACATTTATTTTTGACAAATCTTCGATCTCTTGATGAATCTGTGTAATGTTGCTTATGACTTTCTCAAGTGGTTTTGAATTATCAGGAATATAAGTACAACATTCCTGAACCTTCAAAGCCTTACAAACTCCGCCTTCTTTTGCTAATAGAACATCTAAAGCAAGTCGGTTCTGAAGAACCATTGCTCTAATCGATTGCATCTCGCCTTCTACTAGCATTAATGACCTTGCAGTACTTGCAGACAATCTATCTACAACGGTAGCTAGTCTCCTGATCTTAACATCGTTAAGTATTAAACCTAACAAAGGAAACATCGCTCCAAATACGTCTCCTACTACTTCTGCATCTCCTACTTCCCTTTTCGCTCTTGTCGAAGCCTTTCCTTCTATGATCGCTAAATCCTTTGCATGATATATTTTGGGGAAGACAATTGCCAAGTAACACGAACCATACCAATTGTCAGGCAGTTTTACATAGGCATTTCTTCCACATACAAAATACACATTCGGAATAGCTTGCATCCCTTTCATGAAATCTTTCGTATAGTACTCTAATCTAAAAGCATGTTCGCAATTTACTTCACCTACAAATACACTCTCATAATACGTCTTGCTTCGAGTTAAACATAACTTTCCTTTCTGCGTCCTATCCAAAGCTATTGGACCATTGCTACCCTTCTTTTTATGTGCCTTCTCTTCTTCGGTCCAATCAGTTTTCCACTGTCCTGACATTTTTAGAATCTTCTGCCTTCTGTATCGGTCATCTACTTGTCCTATGAACTTTTTCTCAACCTCTGACACTTTGCAAGTTAGATTATTTCTGCGTGCGTATGATGTATCTAATGTATCCCAAGGAAGAAAGAATTTGGCTAGTCTATCCTCCTTTTTGTAATAGTCCCACTTATTCATTTCCTTATAATTCGGAACTTCAGGCAATACCGAATCATAATTTGAAAAGTAGTACTCAAACCCTTCCCTACCATAAAATATACTAAGCAGTAAACTACATGTTATCCCATAAGTCAGTGGGAGATGATGATATCTAATGCCTTCGTCTACAGAAGCCGGCAATTGCATACAAACATAGCAATCTTTGGCCTCCATGGCATCGATATACTCGTACAATAGTTTAGCATATGCGTTTGACCTAAAGTTTCCCTGTGACTCGTCTACGTGTAATCTACGAGCTTCATCTGCCAGTAACGCCTTTTCACGTATTACATTGCTCTCCTCCTTCTTCCCCACAAGAGCAGGTCTCAAAGTCGTTACAGGCTTTACATCTGCTGTTTCTTTATCGCTTTCATGTCCTATTATGTATGATATTGTCACTACTGTAATTATGAGAAAAATTACTACCGTTATAAGTGTACCTACTATACATTTAGCTTTTCGGTTTGGGTTGCCGTTCTCCATGTTATCAAACAGCGTAGCTCCTTCTTTTGCGAAAAGTTTTTCTTTTCCAGTCTTTATTTGCTTTATTTGCTTTCTCAGTCTGTAAAGTGCTCTTTATCAACAAAAGTCTCTTTTCGCAACCAATGTCTTTTTCTCTTTAGCAACAGACAACCCTAACCCTTCTCCGTCCTCTAAATGTAATCCCTAATTTTATTCTTCTTTCCACTCGGCGCTAGGTTATCTTCTTCTTTATAGCTTATATACAAAAGTCTTTATGCATCTACAATTATTCTCGTACCTGCAGCTTTCACAACAATTTCCAATAATTCAAAACGAATGACTTTTTCTTCTTCCTCTGGAATTTGATGACCAAAAGTCGGAAACTGTAATCTATTTAGCACTAGATCTTGGATTTGACTCAAATATGGGGGTATGGGAAGTGTGAAAGTCAGTAACCCCTCAGTCTCGAGTCCAGGCGTCAACATCCATATCTCCACTGCCACAAATGGATCGTGATCGATTACTTTCACTTTCTTCACTCTCCCAGATTTCTGTCCCCAAGACATCTGCTAGATAAGTCCACTCTGGGGTGGCGTACCTTCGGCAGGGCACACGTACCCTTCTCGATCTTCTTGGACTTTCAGTTCCTGAGTCTGTAGTTTCTTCTTCCTGATCCGATTCTTCAGCGATCGGGACAAGAGTTCTTTCTTGTTGTGCCTTTAAGCTTGGCCTTCTCCTTCTCTCCGGCCAACTAGCTACATCACTCCTTGTCCTCCTGCTCCTTGTTCTTGGACTTGTCTCTTGGTCACTCTCTGCTTGTTCAGTATCTGATTCGATCTCCCAATTACTCTCTTCTCCTGAGGCGACTTCGGTCCCACTGGTGTCCTGACCTTCGTCGACCTGTTCCGTCTCAGTCTCAGCCTCTTCGATCACCTCCACAGCTTGGCTTTCCCCCTCTGTGGCTTCTCCGCTTTCCGCTGGATTCTCATCCGAGAGAGGAGCTGTTTCTTCTAGAGGTGTTGGCACTCTTCGGGTGTGTGAGGCATGTATCCAGTTTGGCAGGCCTCCACACTTTACTGCAGTGTTCGTCACAAGTATGACTTGAAACGGTCCTCTCCAGCGCACGTCTAAGCAGTTCTTCCTGACGTGTTTTTTCACCAAAACCCAGTCCCCCGGACTCAGGTCATGGCACAAATCTTGTGCTGATGGAACCTCCGCAGCCTGGACCTGGAGGGACACAGAATTAACGGCATCAGATAGTCCCTTACAGTAGTCCAAGATCAAATCGTCTGTGATGTTCACTAGGGCTGCAGTCGGAACCGATGGCAATCTCATGGCTCTCCCCATTAACACTTCATGAGGAGAGAGGCCTGTTTTTCTATCTGGTGTGCTACGTATGCTCATAAGAACCACTGGAAGTGCGTCTGGCCAACTCAGGGATGTTGCTGAACAAACTTTGGCAAGTGTGGACTTGATTGTACTGTTGATTTGCTCTACAATCCCTGAAGCTTCTGGTCGATAGCTGCAATGTAGTTTCTGATCGATACCCAAAGCTGAACATAGCATCTTCACTATTTCGCTGTTAAAATGAGTTCCTCTGTCCGATTCCAAAGAGGATGGCACCCCAAACCTCGGTATCAACTCTCTAAGTAACAATTTTGCTATTGTAAGTGTATCGCACCTACATGTAGGGTAAGCTTCAACCCATCTAGAAAATATGCAGACAATCACTAAAACGTATCTGAGTCTATTGCATTTAGGCATTTCTATGAAGTCAAGCTGCATTCTATTGAAAGGCCCCCCAGACCTCCCAATGTGACTCAATGTGACTGGTGTTCTCTTTCCTACGTTTAGCTGCTGACAGATCGCACATCGCTGACACACTGCTTCTGCCGCTACTCTGAACTTCGGGTTGAACCACGTTTGTCTGAATACTCTCACCATAGCATCTCTACCTATGTGTGCTGATCCATGCAATTTCCTTGCCATTGGACTAACAAGTTCATTTGGTAAAACTGCTCTCCCATCTGCAGAGATCCAAAAGTTCATCTCACTTCTAGTACAACCCGCTGTTTCCCAACTCTTTTTCTCATCATCTGGTGCATTTTCCTGAACACTCCTTAACTCATCCCACGTATCTACAGTATCTAACAACATTGTCAATTCCGTTCTTTCTTGGATTCCCCCCACCTTTACATCAGTGTGAGAATATCCCTGTTCTGCGCAGTAACGCGCTACCTCATCCGCATAGCGGTTGCCTTGTGACACAAAATCTACATTTTTCGTATGCGCAGCACATTTGACAACTTCAATGGCTGTCGGACCTTGCAATGCCTCTAACAATAGTCTCACGAATTCTCCATTCCTAATGGGAGAACCCGAGGAGGTCATGTAACCTCTTTGAGACCATAACTGCCCGTAATCATGAACTACCCCGAAACCATACTGGCTATCGGTGTATATGGTGACTCGAAGTTTGTCGCCTGCTAAACAAGCACGCGTCAAAGCAACAATTTCAGCTACCTGAGCGGAGTGTACTCCTTCCAGGCAAGCGGCTTCTATTACTCTCGTAATGGTGCACACTGCATAAGCTGCTCTCAGCTGACCGATATCGTCTCTTACACATGAACCATCAACAAAGAATATTTCATCGGGGTCAGTCAATGGCTCGTCTACGATATCAGGTCTCGGTTTGGTGCATAGTTCAGTCACATCAAGGCAGTCATGATCTGTACAAATTTCATCATCAATCTCATTTGGAAGTGGCATCAAAGTTGCAGGATTCAAGACGGAGCATCTTTTTAGGGTCACATTCTCGGCAGCCAGTATGACTTGCTCGTAGCGTGTGAGCCTGCTATTTGTCAGATGCTGAGTCTTAGTCCTGGTCATTAACAATTCTACAGAATGCGGTACGTACACCACTAACTGATGTCCCATTACCACGCTTTCAGAACGTTCAATGCTGACACCCGTTGCAGCTACGGATTTGAGACATCCGGGCAACGCTGCGGCTACTGGATCTAATGTAGCCGAAAAATAAGCAACTGGCCTACGCGCATCTCCATGTATCTGGGCCAAAACTGCTAAAGCGCATCCCTCTCTTTCGCAGCAGTAAAGCAAAAATGGTTTTGTGTAATCAGGCATTCCTAAAGCCGGGGCGCGACATAAGTCCTCCCTCAGCTGCAAAAACGCCATCAAACAATCTTTGTCCCATGGTACCGGATCACTTACTCCTTTGTGCGTCAGTTGTAATAACGGTTTTGCCTTTAGTGAAAAGTTGGCTATCCACTGTCGACAATAACCGACCATGCCTAGAAACATCCTGACTTCTCTTTGTGTTGTAGGCGCGTTCATTTTCATGATCGCCTCTATTCTGTCTGGAGACACCTTCCGTTTTCCCTTTTCAATCCTATGGCCCAAGTATTGCACTTCAGTCTTACAATATTGCAATTTACTTGGAGACACCTTGTGTCCGTTCTCGGCCAAGTGATTTAGCAAGGTTATGGTGTCTACTCTGCAAGCTTCCTCAGTTTCTGACGCAACTAGGAGGTCGTCTATGTACTGGACTAGAACCGAATTCTTGGGCAGTACTAGACTTTCAAGATTTCTCTTCAGTAGCTGGTTAAAAATCGATGGGCTTTCTGTATACCCCTGAGGGATACGACACCATGTTAAAACGCGATCTTCCAGCTTGAAAGCGAAAAGATACTGGCTCTCTTCATCTAAAGGAATCGAAAAGAAAGCCTGGCACAAATCTATCACAGTAAACCATTCAGCTTGGAACGGTATCTGAAATAATATTACTGATGGATTCGGTACCACTGGACAACATGAGACAACAATATTGTTAATCTTTCGAAGATCCTGCACTATTCTGTATTTTCCACTAGACTTCTGCAAACCCATAATCGGGGAGTTACATGGACTACCCACGATCTCCTTCAGTATTCCCTGTTTAATCATGGATTCGATCACAGGCTTTATTCCTGCAATCGTCTCTGGTGTCAACTTGTATTGTGGTGTTCTTGGATATTCGGCATTGGGTCTTACCAAGATCTTTACTGGTTCTACCCCTTTGATCAGTCCTATTTCCTCTCCAGTAAAATCCCACACCTCAGCTGACACTGTCTCCCGCAAATCCTGTGGAAGCTCCTCCACTGTTAAGGTAGGATATAGTTCCACGCACTCCTGCGAGTTTACAACCTTAAAATCGGCATCCTCATCATTGGTCTGCACTTTTACTCCTTCAGGTGTGCAATGTATTGTGCAATTCAGTTTACACAACAGATCTCTTCCTAGCAAACACACAGGGCTAGAATCACAGATCACAAACTGATGTTCGTCACTGTAATTCCCTATCTTTACTGACACTGGTTCGGTCAGAGGATTCGTCATCCTCTTGTTTGCGACTCCTACCACCTGAATCGTCTCTCCCGATATTGGCAGACCTGGGACTACCGCTGATCTCAGCGTGGATCGAGTGGCCCCCATATCCACCAAAAAGGTTGTAGGACATCCAGCCACTTCAGCCTCTACGTATGGTCCTCTCTGATCTACTTCCAGGGCTGCACCTAGAGTACAGTCTTCTTCCCTATTCACTCGTTGCCCTGTAAGAGGATCAACGTAGTAGCATTCTTCTCCTCCTACGAACAATGGCATTTGTCTATAGGTTTTCCCTCCATTTGTAATGCGAGGTGGTTGAGGAAACGGGGCTCGAGGAGTCTGAGTCCCCCCTTTGATAAACTTTCCCTTCGGGACTGCGGCTCCCTTAACCACGTTGTTCTGTACCTCTTCCTCCTCTTGTTCTTATTCCCCTGTCTCAACGTTGTAAGGACACTCGCGTCGCCAATGTCCCACCTCGTTACACTGATGACACCTCGTTGTCTTTTTCAGTGTCGCAATATCCATTCTCGGTCTCGGTCTTTCCTCCTCATCTCTGCTCTGATTATTCTGTTTCTTTGCTTGCGTTCCTGTTCCCTGTTGCCGCTGTCCACCCTTTCCAGCTGCTTGCATTTGTACCAGCATTAGCTTTTCCTTGAGTTTCTTTGCCTTCGAATCTATTTCATCGCTACAGTACCGTGCATACCTCAGAATCTCATCTAAAGGTTTGTTCTGCCAACAGATCAAATGCTGTTGTATCATCAGGCTTATGTCTGGTCTCAATCCTAAAACAAACTTCGACACAAACTGTCCTATGTCTTTAGGATACATTACGTCTAACCCACTGTATTGTTTAAATGCTTTCAGTAACCTCTCATAGAACTGTCTCTTTAGGCTCCTGAGTTGTTCGATCTATCTTAACCCAGTCTATGTCTTGCACTGGCACTTTCTCTTTTAGCCATGTTATTACTCTTTCGTATTTTTCCATGACTCTATCTGATGGACCATTTGTCTGGGTATCTCTCGGAGGCTCACAAGTGGGCCATTCAATACTAAGTTTGCATGCCGTCCACAAATCTCCGGGTACTACGATATCGAACAACGTGTTCAAATCGATCCACAGCACCTTAGAGATCTTCACGAACCTCTCTACCTGCTTGTGCCACTCTACAGGGTTCTCTCTAAGCTTGGGGAAAGAATTAGTGAATGCCGCTAAATCCCCCCTACTCCAAGGTACATGAACGTAGTTTCCGTTCGCGATTTCTCGCAAAGGGAAAGCTTCCATTCGCATTAGGTCTGTATCCTGGGACTTCACAATTGTACTTCTTCTGACAGATCCCCTCTTAGACCATTTTTCCTCCCATCTATCCAGATCTCTCCATATTCTAATACACATGACTAGTTCCCTTATGTGTACTCTTAGCCCAATCGTTCTACGTTCATCTAGATCTCGATCTGTGCAATTTAGCCTATGGTTGGGCTGTAAAGCTTTAGTTCGCGACATATCTATCATATACTTTCCTGCTAATTCGGATAGTTTTTCATGAGCTGCCCTTGCTTTCCGAGTAACATCCTTGGATAAGAACAATATTTCATCTGGTGCGTACAGCTCTAACCTCTCTATTGCCACTGTGCCGTCAATTATTTCATCTAAGTCTGATTTTAAACTCATTACATCAATCCGTCTTGCTTTTATTTCAGCTCTCAGTATGTCAGTCCTAGGTTGTTCGCTCACACCCCTCTCACCTCCACTATGCGCCCTACGTCTAAACACAGGTGAGTTATGAGGAGTTTTCCTTCCATCTCTTTGTTCCCACCTCTCTAGATCCCAAGCCTTCCCATCTTCCCGTGGGGTGTGGTGGAACAATGCTCCATCCTCCATCCCTACATTCCGTCTTTTCGGCTCGGTTTCTCCAGATACGAGATAGGATCCACCGTTCTGTTCAAAACCACTGTAACTCGCTTGCTGTCTGGTGTCGCTCAATAAAATGAAGGGTCCTTTACGGTCCTCCATGTTCCCGCGATCTCGTTCGTGATCACCGGATGCATGGCGAGACGTTTCGCGACTCCCTATATTCTCATGACTTCGCTCGCGGTCACCGGATGCATGGCGAGACCCTTCGCGACTCTCTATGTTCCCGTGATTCCAATGTTGCACTGTTTCACCCGGGGTATGGTGAGTGCATCTGAAAGTATTTCGGTACTCCTGCGTCCTTCGTTCCCCCTCACTAAAGGTGACGCGAGGCACTTCGCCACACCCTGCACTCCTGTCGTCGCACATTTGCCTATTGCCGCTGATAGTAGGACAATTATTTCCTCTGCTTTCCTGGCTCCCTCTCTCCCACTCCGGGCTGCTTTCGCCAGCTCCACAATGAGAGAGGATCCTGTTATCCTGGTCTCTCCACTCTGCTCCTGTTTCTAAACTTTTATTCCGAATCTCTTCGGCAGTATCCCATTCTTTCAGGTATTCCCTTAATTCCTTATGGGATTTCGGTTTTGGTCCCCTTAAGTCCATTGGCCCTCTTTGACCCCCTTGTTCTACCCAGGGACCTGTTGCGGCATCTAATGGGGTACTCCGACTCATCGGTGCTAGTATCTGCCTCTGAGGATTTATCATGGTATTCCTATTCTCCATCTCTGCCCTTTCCCTGTCCCATCGTGCCTGTTCCTCCTGCTGGACCCCTTCTGGGTTGTAGATTGACACAATAGGGCCTATGGTAACAGGTACCTGTAAAGCGTCTGGCATTTGGTACGACCTTGCATGTTGTGTTTCTGGCACCTTCTGGACCACTAATCTTCCCACTACTCTCTGTTCGGAACTAGATTGAGGTATTTCCTCACCTTTCTTGGTATCCCACTCTGTTACTGGGATCGATTTATATTCCCCCCATCTAGCTCCGTCCCCTTGCTGTAGTATGGGACTTGCGGTTTCGCTGTTGTACGGAGGTGGTCTATCTGTTAATAGCCTCTCTATCAGATCCTCCTCCGTCTCGCTTTCCTCATCTTCCTCTAGAGGTTTCTTTTCTCCCGTAACTTCTAGCATCGGGTACAGTTTGTCTGCTTCTATCTTTTGTACCCTCCACTTTTTGGCTTCATCGTCCCATTTAGCATCCTGCACTGCCTTTACTGATCGTCTCACTCTTTCTTGGCGCCTCTTTACGCTCTTTTCGTGTGCTGCTCTAAACCATGCACTAAGGGCTTCAAACTGTGTTGGCCTCGGTAGAGGTCTCGTTGCAAGCATTACCGCTTTTAGTTCGTTCAACACGTCTAGCTTAAACGTTCCGAATCTCGGAAACGTCAGTTCCTTATTCCCTTCAGTTAGCTTATTCCACTCGGAGATCCATAGTATCGAGTGTAAGCCTACATTTACTGCCATATGATAAGCTGGTGTGCCTTCTGGTGGAGCTTCTTCTCCGGCATATAAGTTTCTTCTATTCCTCCTAAAGATTGCTCTTAAACTCTTAAAACACTTCATTTTTGATAATCTATGATTTTCTCTTATTAATTCTCTTCCTTGTTTACGTCCCGATGACAAACCAACCAATCCCTACGCGGCTCTCGCTAATCGGCCTATCCCAGCGCGACTCTACGCTGACCGACCAATCTCAGCGCGGCTCTACGCTGACATATGACAAACTAACCAATCTCAGCGCGGCTCTATGCTGACGTCACTCGTTCCCTCTGCAGCAGTTCCCCTCCGTTCTCAACTCGTCTCACGGTCTTGCATGCGTTTCATTCATACATCGAAAAATGACTACTTCCGTCCAAGCGATCACTTTTCTCTGACTGTACGGCCACAGTCTAATTGTAATTGTCACCTCAACTGACGAAACGTCTTTCCTCTCACGGTCAGACGATCGCCTCAACTGATAGGTTACTTACACACAGTAAACGTACGACCAACGTCCGTTACTCATACACTCACTCTTACGCTCCCCCTATCATCGGTCTGTCGGGCGATCAATGGTACCTCATGACCCCCTTTCAATGGTAGACAAATTACTCTGGGTGTTCGATACACCCGAACCACTTAAGTCCTTCCCTGGAGCTTAAGATTTCATCCGGTTGCGCGCGCTCACAACCTTCCCTCAATCACACTACAGGCATTCAACTCCGCTTGACATTACAACACAAGTACAACATAAAATACCGCAATCTTACAACGCATGACCCTTATACTCACTCTCGACCGACTCTGCTGCTTTTCTCTCGACACACCGTCAGCACCTTCTTCGGCAGGGATTCTTCTTCTGGTCGTCGATGACTAGGGACCTTGGGGTAAACTAGACCTGACCTAGGTTGTCTTCCTCAAGAAGAAAACCATCTTTCTCTGCTACCAACTGCGGGGAATGAGATTTTAATATCAATTTATGATCAATTTAATAACTTATCTCATTCTCAATTTTGGATCGCTTGTTATCTGTCATTGAGTAAAAGACAAACCCCGCATAGGTTAGATAAACCCCATAAACTGACGCCACTCTGAAGAACCACTTACAACTGATAAAGTTTAAAAGGTTTAATATAAAATTAAGAAAAGTTGCAAATACAATCCTCTCAGGATCAAATTCAACAATTATACAGGAACTAGAAGGAACATATATTCCCTAAAGAACCTCAGTCTATAAACGAATCCAATTAAAGTCAGTTCAAGAATCAGCAAATTAAAAGCATCGATATGAAGTGGTTCCTTTGCGTCATCTACAGAAAGAGAAAAATAATCAAGTTAAATCTGTCCCTACTCTATACTAAGTGACATCCCTACTTCGCAAGTTCCTAACCTAAAAAGGTGTCAGCAGTTTGACTCCCAAAGAAGTTCAAACTCTCTTAGCCTCTAAAGGTAACTTAAGTTTAAGAAGCAGTACCCTCGCTGCCTACCCATCCGCTCTCTAAGGGTCCTCGGCCTACTGCTCTCTTGCGCTCTGATCTCTCTCAGCGCATCTGCTCAAGTCATCTGCTCTTCGCCCTTCTCTCTGTTCTCGCTCTGAGCAATTAGCTTCGCCTTCGCTGTTCCTTCGCTGTTCCTTCGCTAATCGCTCTTCGCTATCTTCTCCCCGGGGTGCTGTCCCTAAAATACACAATCACAGTGTGGGTGGAACACCCCTTCAACGCCCACCACGGACTTTCCCCGTGAGGTCATCTTCTAGCTTTTTCCTTGCTTCGTCTCTTTCGCGTCGTCCGTTAAGTTGACCTTTCTTCTTTAGACGCCATCTTCGTCTTCTTGTTGGTGACTTCATTTGACACTTCGGATCAAAAGTCTATAACCTCAGCAGAACTTTAATCTTTATGACTATGTATATAACCTTTCTTGGTCCTGTGAATGGTCATTTCAAAACAAGACTCAAATTCCAAGCGTCTCCTCTCACGTTTAGGCAATAAACTTCGTCCGGCATTGTCACCTTAAATCTAACAAGAACTAGACTCCTTGGCTCTCACGTTCACAGCAAGGCTATTCACGACTCCTGTGAGCCCACTAAATTACAAACAGCGGACTACCCTCCTGCGAACCCTTGGTCAGTCAGGTTAAAATCACAAATGACCTAAACTCTTCTAACATTCCTACTAACTTCTTCTACACAGTATAACCTTTAACACACATTTATATACAATCGCATTTAGCAAATCCTTTACGTATAAGGGAATACATTGTACATAGAATATAAATTACATAGAGTATAACTTTATATTCTCATTTGTTACATCGCCGTGTATGTTCTCTGCACATTTCTCCATGTTACATTTCACGCCGTTTCTCCATTTAAAGTTACACACATACATAAATTCTACTTTGCACGTTCTACATTTCGTAAGCATTTCTGCACATTTCGACATTAGCCCACTACGTATACGGGCCTTCTAAATCTAATGCATGTTCTTTTTTTTTTTTTTAAGTTTTATTTTTGTTGTTGCTATCACATGGTATTCAGTAACAGTGAACCGTACTGTAGAGCAGTGTCAACATTCAGCTGCCTACGATCAATAGAGCAACTTTTTATTTTCCCCCCCCCCCCCAACTTACAACTTGCTACTTCAGGGGTTGCCTTGTATAATCATGAACTGTATGCTAGTACCACAATGGTCCGTAGACAGGTGCTCAGCAGTCCTACAAACAGTTCTAGCAATAACAATCACTCCTCCCTTTGTGTCTCTCTGGTCCCGGGGCCATGCAGTGTAGCAGGGCCTCCCTCTACCTCCCTCTTCTTACTCCATTTCCTCATCGTCCCCTGAGCTGTCCCCATCCTCCCCTTCGGGCAAAGGCTCACAAATGTCCCCCCTGTAAGTATTCCACGGCGACCAGATCCTGTTCCATTTACGTGGATTATGTCTCTGTTGGTATACTGCCCTCTCCGTCACCATGAGCACGTCCATATTCCTGCACCATTGTGCCAGTGTCGGTGCCTCCAGTGCCCCCCAATTCTTCGCTATATCTCGCTTCGCCATCATAACGCCGATGACCACCCAGCCCCTGGCATACAATGACAGATCTGTTGGGCCCCATACATTCAAGAGACAAATTCTGGGGTCAGGCGTGAACGGGTTTTGGAGGGCCTGACTGATTGTGCGTGCGACTCGCCTCCAGTAGTCCTGTACAATTGGGCAGGTCCATATAGTGTGGAACAGTGTACCCTCTTCCCCACAGTTTCTCAGGCAAAATGGGTGTTCTGCCCTGTGTATTTTATGTAGTGTGGTGCGGGTGTAGTAGACCCTATGGAGTATCTTGAGTTGGACCAGTCTGAATCGGGCTGAAATACCCGCCTCCCTGGGCGATGCCAGGGCTGCGTTCCATTCTGCCTCATCTAGGTCGCCCACCTCATCCTCCCAGCACTCCTTCAACTTCCCAAGGGGATCCGGCAGGTTGTTCATCAGTTTGCGGTAAGTGAGGGAGGTTGCACTGGACTCCATGTAGTCCGTAAGCAATCGGTCCTCTAAAGGGGCCGATTCCGGCAGCGTGACACCTGGTTCCAATACCGACAAGAGTGCGTGTCTAATTTGTATGTACCTGTATGTTTCGGTCACCTCTAGGTTGTATTGCTCCCTCAAGGTCGCAAAGGAGAGCACGCCCTCCCTTGTCCATAGGTCGCCCACTACGGAGATCCCAATGGTATCCCACTGATCAAACCCTTTGGAGCTGCGCAGGTTGCCGAGTGCCTTTGTGTCCCATAGTGGCGTGAGATTAGTGATCACTCCCTCCCATGCCAACCGCCTTTGCGCTTTGTGCCAGATGGCTACTGTGTGTTTGGTAGGTCCCTCCAGTTTTCTCACTAGTCCTTTGTTGTAGAGTGGGGCCAGTAGGGTGGACGTGCCCAGCTGGTGCCTGTCAGCCTCATACGCCGGATCATCCTGTGGCGCGTGAACCCACTGGTTGATCACCTTGAGGTGAGCGGCCCAGTAGTACAGTTCGAGGTCGGGGAGGGCTATCCCTCCACTGTACCAGTCCCTGGTCAACTTCGATCGCGCAACCCTAGCTGGTTTGTCTCCCCACAGAAGGCCGGACAGCTGTGCCGCTACGTGGCGGAAAAATGATATAGGGACCATCGCTGGCTTGTTTTCCAGGACATAGAGGAGGCGGGGCAGCGCCATCATCTTGAAGAGCGCTGCTCTACCTAATAGTGTTAAGGGGAGATTCTTCCAGTGGCGCACGTCCGCCTTCAGCCTTTCCAGCTGGGGCTTAAGATTCAGTTCCATGAAGGTCGAATGATCCCTCGTGATCCATATCCCTAGGTACTTAAAGGAGGTGCGTTCAACAACCAATTGGCAATCCTCAGGTAAGGCTGGAGGGTCGCCCTGCACCATGAAGATTATGGACTTGGACCAGTTAAGTTTGTAGCCCGAAGCTGTACCGTGGGATTCGCACAGTGCCAGTAGGACTGGGATGCTGTTTGGGAGGTCCATAAGGTAGACAAGCATGTCATCGGCATATAGGGATACTCTGTCATCCCAGCCACCTCCCCATTGTATGCCTTTCAGCAGTCGGGTGGTTCTGATAATTGTGGCTAGGGGTTCCAGCACTAGGGCGAACAGTAGTGGCGAGAGTGGGCACCCTTGTCTCGTGCCCCGCGCCAGCGGGAACTCTCTTGATATGTGGCCATTTGCAGTCACCCTTGCCACGGGTTCGGCATACAGTAGTCTGACCCACGATATGAACGTCGGGCCAATACCCACATGTTCCAGGACCGCAAAGAGATAGCGCCACTCCACCAAGTCAAATGCCATTTTGGCATCTAGTGACAGTACCGCCGCAGGTTCTTCCAGTCGCGTGGCACGCGCCAGCACCCCGTGCAGCCGTCTCAGGTTCAGCGCCGTACTCCGGTGTGGCATGAAGCCCGACTGATCCGGGTGTATCAAATGCGTCAGGTGAGGCAGGAGCCTGGTGGCCAACAGTTTCGCCAGGATTTTACTCTCAGCGTTGAGGAGGGAAATCGGGCGGTAGGAACCGCAGTCCTCAGGTGGCTTGCCGGGTTTGGGTATTGCAACAATTGTGGCCGTGCGTTGGTCAGGAGGCAGTCTCCCCTGCTCCCGACACTCATGGAACATGTCAAGCAATGGCGTGGACAGTGTTTCGGACATACTCTTGTACCACTCTATCGGGACCCCGTTAGGGCCTAGCGCTTTCCCCGGGTGTAGTGCCGTTATGGCCATCTGTATTTCCTCTGCAGTCAGGTCAGCGTCAAGCTCGTTCCGTTGGTCGGGGGTGAGGGTGCGGGTCTGCACTCCTAAAAGCGAGCTTTCTGCCATCTCCCGTGTGACCTCATACTCAGGGGTGTACACGGAGTGAAAGTGGTCTGCCAAGAGTTCCACTATTTTTGCCGGACTGGTGTGCATCCCGCCCTTGGGGTCTTTCAACTGGAGTATGGCCCTCTGACCGCCCCGTGCTTTCTCCAACCACGCCAGGAGTTTCCCTGCTTTGTCGCCTATGTCGTACACTCGACTCGTAGTAGCTGACATGTGTTCCCTCACTCTGCGGCGCAGAAAGTCGGTATGTCGTTGCTGGGCTATTCGGAGCGCGTGCTGTGTGTCCCCATTGGGGTTCCCTTCGTGGTTCTGCGTTGCCTTGTCAAGTTGTCCCTCTAGACCTACCAGTTCCTGACGCTGTGTGTGCTTGTGCTGCGTGATCACTGAGATCGCCTGCCCGCGGAGGACCGTTTTGTAGGCCTCCCACAGAATCGTAGGCGACGCCACCGAGCCCACATTTTCGGTGAGGTAAGATCTCGTGCTTCTTTTCAGGGCCTTGGCTATGTCAGGTATCCCAAGGTATCCCGGGTAGATAGGGAAGATCCGTCTACCGGTCCGTTCCTGACTGGAGAGAGTCAGCGTTATCGGAGAGTGGTCTGAGACCCCTCGCGGTCTAATCTGAGAGTCAGTGAAAGTGAGGCGTCCCCCTTCCAACGTCAGGAAATAGTCAATCCGCGACAGGCTGTCGTGCACGGATGAGTAGTATGTGTAGTTCCGGTCCACTGGGTGGAGCCGTCTCCATATGTCCACTAAGCCTTGCGCTTCTATGAAGTCATGCAATTTGGCGTGCGCCGGCGTTTGTGTACGTATTGGGTATCGATCTAGGGAATCATGAGCCACTGCATTAAAATCCCCGCCCAGTACAAGAGCCCCTTCTGGAAGGCCTAATATGAATTTGCCTAGTTCCGGGAAGGCTATAGTGTGCAGCGCCGGCGGGATGTATACCGATACTATGTTGAGTGGTTTTCCCTCCCATTGTCCATGTACCGCTGCGAAGCGGCCCTGTGTATCCACTGCCACTGACTGGACTACAAACTTGGATGAGCGGTGAAGTAGTATCCCGGTGCCTCGGGACCCTGTCATGAACTCAGAGTGGGCCACCATGCTATAGCCCCTCCTATCTAGGGCCCTTGTGGCCGTGCCTGTGAGGTGTGTTTCTTGTAAAAGGACCAGGGCGGGATTTACTCTTTTTATACTCTGCAGGACCAGCCCTCGTTTGATCTTGTCGCCCAGACCTCTCACATTTCACGACATGAGGCTCAATGGGGACGCCCACCCTACATCAGTGCCCTCCCCCATCCCGTTTGGGCATGCGGACTGAGAAGTTATGCGCATGGAGGACCAGGAGGTCCGTGTAGCGATTCTGTGTGCAGTGTCGTGACAGTAGCATTCTGTGTTCATGTGCCCCTTCGTAGCAATCTTGACCCCGTGTAGAAACTAAGAACCATAACCCCATCCTACCCCCAACTCCCCCCCTCCCTGCCCCCCTGCTCAACGGACTCAAAACTGCCCGCCCCCCCAACTCAGCAGAGTGCTTGATCCCCATCCATAACATAGTACTTGCTCGCTGGGGTGAAGGTCTCTCCGTGATCGGCGGCCCCCTTCCTCAGCTGCGGAGGCCCATCCGCCCAGTGTCCAAAGCGGCCTTGTCAGTCTTCGTATTCATCGGTTCATCTAGTCAACGGCAGTGACTTACAGCCCCCCGTCAGCACTGTCCTCATGCTGATCAGCCAAAGGAGAATGTACCTCAGCGTCTTCTTCGTTGGTGTGCGAGCCTTGCCGAGAGCCGGCATTACGGTGTTTGTTCTGTCTGTTGGAGCGACGGGGGAGGCCCGTCGGTCTCCATCCCTCTAACCAATCTTGCGCCACCTCCGGGGAATCGAAAAACCAAGTCTTGTTGTCAGCCACGACTCGAAGCCTGGCCGGGAAGATCATGGAGTATGGGATTTCTCTGGCCCTCAGTTCTTTTTTGACTTCAAAAAAGGTTCTTCTCCTCCGTGCAACCTCGGCCGTGTAGTCAGGAAAGAATGCCAGTGTCGCGTTTTGGATCTTAATGGGAGGTGAGTTCCTCGCCGCCTGCAGGAGGGCATCTCGATCCCTGAAATTAAAGAGCCTCGCTATTATTGGTCTGGGGTTAGCGCCTGTCTTATGGCGTCCTCCTGGTACCCGGTGCGCTCTTTCCACTGTGAAGAAGGCGGAGAGGCCTTTGGGCTTCAGAGTCTCTTTGATCAGGTTCTCCACGTATAGGTCCATCGCCCTCGTGTCTTCCGATTCTGGCACACCTATTATACGGATGTTGTTCCGTCTTGAGCGCCCTTCCTGGTCATCGAGCTTTTCGCGCAGTTCCTTATTTTCTTTCGAGATGCGTTCCATGCTAAGTTGCAGTTCCGACACGTCCTCAACCAAGGATTTGGTCACCACTTCCATGTTGTTCACCTTCTCTGTCATTTTATGAAAGTCTGCCCTTATGAGCGTAATCTCGGCTGAGATCGACCCCACGGTGACTTGTACCTGCGTGAGGGCGCGCATGACGTCGTCAATGGTTGCCTTCTTGCCACTGGGCACGTCGGTCGCCTTGCTAGATTGTGGTTTGGCCTCCTGCGAGGGAGAGCTGGGTTTTTCATACGCGAATCGGTCCAGGCGTGACTGTGTCGCCACGTTTTTAGGTCCCTTGCCTGCCATTCCTGCAGCTCCCGGGCCGACTTGGTGTTGTGTAGTCGCCTCACTCCAAGAGTCACTGGGGTCGCGCCTCACTGACCTCCACAAATAGCTAATATGGGGCTGTCCCGGGGTCCATGCAGTGTGCAGGGGTGAGGCGCAGCCTTTGAGGGGCGATCCAGGTGCCGTGACCAGCAAAGGCGCCCTACTGGACCGGATCTCTGTTGTGTGGCGGTGAGAGGCTATCAGCAGGGTCTCGGGCTGATGCGCGGGGTATGCTGCCGATCGGTGCCTCCCTGAGGGAACTGCCACCGCTCTTCTTGAGTGCCACGCGTGCCCCATTCTTTTCGCGGCCGTCGGGGTCTCCTGTTCGAGACCTCTGATGGAGGCGCGGGGCCCCGGCCGGGGCCAGTCAGGTCTTGCCGTGGAAAGTATGGGTGCCCCGTGTTAGTGTCTGTGAGGTCTTAGGGTCCAAGCCGGGCTGGGGTGTCTGTGTGGTTTATTGGCGGTATGCGGGCCCTCCGCTGCTCAAAAGCGCCCCTGGGGAGTTGCTGCGCTGTACAGTTATTAGCGCGGACGCCGCCGGCCAAGATGGCGGTCGCCGGCCTGAATGTCGCCGTTCCGAGTTGCACCCTTCGCCCTTGCCGGGCGTCTGTAATCGCTTCGCCCTCACCTCCAATGCGCCTCACGCCAGGCCCCTCAGGCTCTCGGTGTCTGGTGATGGCGGCCGGGTGCTCCGGTCAGCCTTTCATCGCCGCTCTCCGGGGCCAGGCACTTCCGGTGGTTCTGTGCCGGGACGGGCCACTTCCTCCAGGCTCGCCGCTTACTGTGGTCCCCGGTCTGGACGCTGCGCACAGGCCCCTCCTGGGCGCTGCCAGAACCGTACTTTCCGACCTCGGATTGAGGTCCCGTTTGGACGGTTCTTCGCCGCTCGGTCCTAGGCTTCTGTGCCTTCCCGCCCGGGAAGTTTCAAGAGCGGATAAATGTTCGGATTAATCCAGGGAGCCGCCTCAGTCACGGAGCTCTCCCTCTAGGCTGCCGCCATCGTCGTCTGCTAGCCACGCCCCCCCGTAATGCATGTTCTAAAGTGAATACAGTTACATTTCCTATATTACTTTGATTACATCGGTTAACTTTATGCTATAAGTGTCAACTTCATGTTACGATATATATTTCATTCCTACGTTTATACGATGTGCTTGTAAATATGGCTCGGATATATGTTTTATTCAAATTGCGCTCTCTCATTAGTTTTTGGTGAAAAATGCGTTTTTCTCTAAAAACTAACGTCTGCTTAAATGCTGGGGCAGCCTTGTAAATATCGCGATGTGCACATCAGCGATATTTGCAAGGTTGTACTGCCCAGTGACGCCCACTTTGCATCTCATTACAGATGCAAAGGAAGGCGTCGGGTAAAAGGGTGCTAAAATGCGCTAATGCATGTTAGCACCCACTTGTAAATAGGGCGAAAAGATTATCTCTGCTTTTTTGGCTTTTAAAGCCAAAAAAGCGGAGATAATGCCCTTGTTAATATGCCCCCCTGTGAGATGCAATTCTCGTCGGAGGCACTGGATTAAGAGGCCCGGAGGGTGTGAAACAAGTCAATGCGTAATTGCATGATAAGGCTCTCAGGAGAAGTGTATTGGCCACGTAGCTGTTCCTCTCCCACTCTAATCTCTGCCCACTCTAATCTCTGGGGATGGGGTCCCTTGTGTGGTCCACCGGCTGTAGGCCGGGCCTTCCTCCCATTTGGCGCGTAAGGGGAGAGTGCAGAGACTGATAATCAGTGTATGCCAACAAAGGAAGGATGCCCCTGTCTGTGTCCTTCCGAAGAGGTGTTATCTCTTCACAGAGGATTAGGGGGGCTTGCACCCCTTTCGCAGAAGGCAGTATTCCCCACATGACCAGCGAGGACTAACTCAGGCTCCTGCAGTCTCGGGCACCAATTCAGCCTAGAGCCTATGAATATTAGTAACACTTAATCTTCCTGGGCCTCTCTACAAATTCGGGGGGATAAGGGGGCATTATTTTGCGTTGCCATTAGTTCAGCATACAGTGAAGGGTAAAGGAGAGCGCCAAGACACAGTTTATGCTACAGCGTTTCGCGCGCCGCTAATAGTCCGTAAAGCGGCACCCATATGTCGTTTGTGCATCCCCCTATGTTCTCAATGTGGCAGTAAAATGAAAATAAAATAACCCCGCACGACGAGCATTATAAATAGGGCTCCCGGTTTGATGATATTTATTGTTTGAACATTTCCGTCTGTATTTATCCATATTTCTTTTTTGACCATTATATCTGTATTTATCCATATTTATTTTGTGTTTTGCGTATAAATGAAGGTGTAAAACTGTACATTTCCATATTTATTTAACGGTTAGATGCACAGTCATACTTTGATGTCTGTCGTTTTTTTAGCTATTTAAGCTTCCAAATATTACATAATGATACATCCACTGGTAAATACTAGCATTATACCACAAATGTGTATTGACACATCTCTTTTCCTTTCTTCCTTTTCTGCTCCTGCTTATCGAGTTATTGGCGGGACTTTAACTGCCATTTCGAACCCTTAAATGGTATAAGTCCCAGTATTACTAGTGAAGAATATGCAGTCTGGTCAAAACCGTTATGCAATACATATCCGACTAGGGGGTGGTCCCCCCTCGTCCTCCAATTGACCTCACTGACACTAGCCCACTCCCTAAGGGCCTGTAATGGACAACTCCCGGCAGATAATCTGGGAAATCAAACCTTTAATAAAATAGGACAGGCTTCTATAATAGACTATATACTGGTTGATGTTGAGCTTTGGCCTAAAATCCAGGACTTTGCTGTGCATCCAAGATGCTAAAGCGATCATAACCCACTAGTCCTGGATTTGTGTATCCCCCAGCTCAGGAATGCCCAGGAGCTTTCCATCCAACCTTCCCCAACCTTAACTACAAGCGCAGGAGGTAGAAGAGTTTGTTGAGGTACTCTGGCTGTTTCTGACGAGAAAATGGCCACCCTGTACTCTGAGATCTTCCCTTTTCTCGAGTTTACCTCTAATGCTACTGGAAACCACTAAGATCAAGCATCATTGACACTCATAAAAAACAATCACCACAAGATGTTTCTTAAGTTGGGGCCCTTTTTCTATAAATACAATAAAAACAGTAGATCTGATCCCAAACCGAAACATCCATGGTTCAATAAGGCCTGTAGAGAAGCCAAATCAGCACTTCTTCTTAGAGTCAAGAGCAAGGATCTCCCTGGCACTAGAATAGCTAGGTCTCACTTCAAATCCATCCTGGCTGAGGTGAAGGCAGACTGGGAAATTGAAAAATGGGAAGCGATTCGAAAAGCTTTAGAAAGTAGAATTATGCGCTCCTTTTGGAACCTTGTGAAGGCAGGCCATACAGAAGGAAACGTTGCCTTTGCTCCTAATTTGCCTGAAGAAACCTGGAGATCACATTTTAAAATCTTATATTCAAGGCCCGAGAAGTCAATTGAACCTGAGGGCCTAGCGGACGTTTTACATATTTCCCCAAACACGGCACCACCTCCTTGCACACTGTTGGAAGGAAATATGGCACTGGGCAAGTTACTCCCTAATAAAGCATCTGGTCTGGACAGGATCCCTGGTGACCTGTTCAGATCTGAACTGGGAGTATGGGCTTCTTACCTTCACTTTTTATTTAATTCAATACTCCAAGGCATTGAGCTCCCACCAACCTGGCTCGGTGCCGAGATCATTCCAATTTTTAAAAAAGGTTCCCCTTTGGACCCGGCAAACGATCGGCCTATCAGCCTCATTGATGTCACCCAAAAGATCTTCGCTGCGTTCTTCTTGGGCGCTTGCAGGCATGGATAGAAGACTCAGAAATTCTGACCCCCTTACAAGCGGGATTTAGGTCCAGGACATCGACTATAGACCAAATCCTCAGACTTCAATTAATCTATTGGAAGACTGTTACCTTGGGAGGGGGTAGTCTCTATCTCACCTTTGTGGACCTTAAGTCCGCATTTGATTTGGTGCATCGAGAACAGTTATGGGGTTTGTTACTTGACATGGGGGTCCCAGCATACCTTTGCCAAATTTTAAAACGACTACACGAGGGCACTTATGCCAGGGTCAGATTTGGAAAAAAGGGTGAACTGACCGAGCCTTTCCCGGTGGAGCAAGGGGTTAGGCAGGGTTGTGTGTTGTCTCCAACTCTTTTTTCTCTTTTCCTGAACAGTCTAATAGACACCCTTTTGACTGCAAAGGACATAGACTCTCCAAGGTTGGCAAACAGGAAAATACCAGCTTTAATGTTTGCTGACGACACGCTGCTCCTTTCTAAATCATCTATGGGGATGCAGCGTGTCTTGGATGAGTTTAGTTCATTTTGTAGGCAAAGGAATTTGGAGATTAACATCAAGAAAACCAAATATATGGTCTTCCATACCAATACAACGAACTGCCCACACCCCCAAATGGATGGAAGACCGTTAGAGCGAGTCTCCACCTTTGATTATCTAGGTATCTCATTGAATGATTCAATGGACTGGAGATCCCAGATAACAAAGGCAGATTTGAGGCTAACCCAGTCTTCGGGAGGCATCCTTAAAGTATTTAAAAACTGCTCCCAAAAAGTGATAGGGCCACCGGCTGAAATCTATAAAATTCAAGCAAGGGGAGCATCTCTCTATGGTGCTGAACTCTGGGGTCACTGTTCATCCCAATCACTACAGGCAACGGAGAACACCTGCTTGAGTTGCCAAAGAGCACGCCCTTAACTCCGCTCAGGATGGACCTTGGCATCGGACCTATTTCTGATGTTATTGCCTCTGGCCCTCTCCTCTTCTGGCGCCGCATATGGAGTACGCCAGAGCTTATCAATTATAGGGAGGAATTGAGGGATGTAATGTGTAAACTGGGGGCTAAAAACCTACCTTGGTTATCCTATGTTAGGAGTTTGTCCTTCTCTTTAGGCTATGGTAATTTATGGTTGAATCCAGAGGACTCTTGTCACACCACCCCGAAAAAAACCTAGGCACAGCAATGAGGGAATTGAAATTTACCCACTTAGTCAGGAGTACGACCTCTAGCTCCTTGACTTCAAGGTTTCTGACTCTGCATGCACAGCGGCCTCTGACTCTGCATGCACAGCGGCCTCTGACTCTGCATGCACTGTGGCCCTCTGACTCTGCATGCACAGCGGCCTCTGACTCTGCATGCACAGCGGCCTCTGACTCTGCATGCACTGTGGCCCCCTGACTCTGCATGCACTGTGCCCCTCTGACTCTGCATGCACTGTGGCCCTCTGACTCTGCATGCACTGTGGCCCTCTGACTCTGCATGCACTGTGGCCCTCTGACTCTGCATGCACTGTGGCCCTCTGACTCTGCATGCACTGTCGCCCCGTGACTCCGCATGCACTGTGGCCCTCTGACTCTGCATGCACAGCGGCCTCTGACTCTGCATGCACAGCGGCCTCTGACTCTGCATGCACTGTGGCCCCCTGACTCTGCATGCACTGTGCCCCTCTGACTCTGCATGCACTGTGGCCCTCTGACTCTGCATGCACCTTGGCCCCCTGACTCTGCATGCACTGTGGCCCTCTGACTCTGCATGCACTGTGGCCCCCTGACTCTGCATGCACTGTGGCCCCCTGACTCTGCATGCACTGTGGCCCTCTGACTCTGCATGCACTGTGGCCCTCTGACTCTGCATGCACAGCGGCCTCTGACTCTGCATGCACTGTGGCCCTCTGACTCTGCATGCACAGCGGCCTCTGACTCTGCATGCACAGCGGCCTCTGACTCTGCATGCACTGTGGCCCTCTGACTCTGCATGCACTGTGGCCCCCTGACTCTGCATGCACTGTGGCCCTCTGACTCTGCATGCACAGCGGCCTCTGACTCTGCATGCACTGTGGCCCTCTGACTCTGCATGCACTGTGGCCCTCTGACTCTGCATGCACAGCGCCCTCTGACTCTGCATGCACAGTGGCCCTCTGACTCTGCATGCACTGTCGCCCTCTGACTCTGCATGCACTGTGGCCCTCTGACTCTGCATGCACAGCGGCCTCTGACTCTGCATGCACAGCGGCCTCTGACTCTGAATGCACTGTGGCCCTCTGACTCTGCATGCACTGTGGCCCTCTGACTCTGCATGCACAGCGCCCTCTGACTCTGCATGCACAGTGGCCCTCTGACTCTGCATGCACTGTCGCCCTCTGACTCTGCATGCACTGTGGCCCTCTGACTCTGCATGCACAGCGGCCTCTGACTCTGCATGCACTGTGGCCCTCTGACTCTGCATGCACAGCGCCCTCTGACTCTGCATGCACAGTGGCCCTCTGACTCTGCATGCACTGTCGCCCTCTGACTCTGCATGCACTGTGGCCCTCTGACTCTGCATGCACAGCGGCCTCTGACTCTGCATGCACAGCGGCCTCTGACTCTGAATGCACTGTGGCCCTCTGACTCTGCATGCACAGCGGCCTCTGACTCTGCATGCACTGTCGCTCTCTGACTCTGCATGCACTGTGGCCCTCTGACTCTGCATGCACAGCGGCCTCTGACTCTGAATGCACTGTGGTCCTCTGATTCTGCATGCACTGTCACCCTCTGACTCTGCATGCACAGCGGCCTCTGACTCTGCATGCACAGCGGCCTCTGACTCTGAATGCACTGTGGCCCTCTGACTCTGCATGCACAGCGGCCTCTGACTCTGCATGCACAGCGGCCTCTGACTCTGCATGCACTGTGGTCCTCTGATTCTGCATGCACTGTCACCCTCTGACTCTGCATGCACAGCGGCCTCTGACTCTGCATGCACAGCGGCCTCTGACTCTGAATGCACTGTGGCCCTCTGACTCTGCATGCACAGCGGCCTCTGACTCTGCATGCACAGCGGCCTCTGACTCTGCATGCACTGTCGCTCTCTGACTCTGAATGCACTGTGGTCCTCTGACTCTGCATGCACAGCGGCCTCTGACTCTGCATGCACTGTCGCCCTCTGACTCTGCATGCACTGTTGCTCTCTGACTCTGAATGCACTGTGGTCCTCTGATTCTGCATGCACTGTCACCCTCTGACTCTGCATGCACTGTGGCCCTCTGACTCTGCATGCACAGCGGCCTCTGACTCTGCATGCACAGCGGCCTCTGACTCTGCATGCACTGTCGCCCTCTGACTCTGCATGCACAGCGGCCTCTGACTCTGCATGCACAGCGGCCTCTGACTCTGCATGCACTGTCGCTCTCTGACTCTGAATGCACTGTGGTCCTCTGACTCTGCATGCACAGCGGCCTCTGACTCTGCATGCACAGCGGCCTCTGACTCTGAATGCACTGTGGCCCTCTGACTCTGCATGCAAAGCGGCCTCTGACTCTGCATGCACTGTCGCTCTCTGACTCTGAATGCACTGCGGTCCTCTGACTCTGCATGCACAGCGGCCTATGACTCTGCATGCACAGCGGCCTCTGACTCTGAATGCACTGTGGCCCTCTGACTCTGCATGCACAGCGGCCTCTGACTCTGAATGCACTGTGGCCCTCTGACTCTGCATGCACAGCGGCCTCTGACTCTGCATGCACAGCGGCCTCTGACTCTGCATGCACAGCGGCCTCTGACTCTGCATGCACAGCGGCCTCTGACTCTGCATGCACTGTCGCCCTCTGACTCTGCATGCACTGTGGCCCTCTGACTCTGCATGCACTGTGGTCCTCTGACTCTGCATGCACTGTGGCCCTCTGACTCTGCATGCACTGTGGCCCTCTGACTCTGCATGCACTGTGGTCCTCTGACTCTGCATGCACTGTGGCCCTCTGACTCTGCATGCGCTGTGGTCCTCTGACTCTGCATGAACTGTATTCCTCTGACTCCGCTTGCACTGTGGCCCTCTGACTCTGCATGCACTGTGGCCCTCTGACTCTGCATGCGCTGTGGTCCTCTGACTCTGCATGCACTGTAGTCCTCTGACTCCGCATGCACAGCGGCCTCTGACTCTGAATGCACTGTGGCCCTCTGTCACGACGTCAATGGAACTTACCACTAACCTCTGAAAGATGTCAGCAGGAACGATGGAAGGATGACTAGCCCCCCTCGTCTCCAGAACGCACCACACACAGTGTAGGTTAACACAACTATGCGTAAGTGCCTCCCGGGAAAAAGGGGGATAAAACCAAAGTAAGATGTCCCAATGGGCTTTCTAGGAATATATGGATATCGTCCACCCACTCTCTTGCCAGTCTCTAGGACCCCCGGTGAATTCTGCAGATGGGGAAAGAATAATAACCAACAATTAGAACCCCAGACCGGTACAGGATATAAATGACAAGATGTACTTTACTAAAAGGTACTAACTGTGCAGTGTGACTGGATCGCGGAAAAAAGCCCTTAGGATTATAAAACAGGAAACAAGACTTCATCCGATAGAACCAAGACGTCTAGAGAGCAGTCCGGCAAATAACAATCCTGGTTCGAATTGAAGACAAAATCAGCAAGGAATGGTAAAACAAAATCAGCAAAGGATTCTCCTGGAAAAGCGTACCGGTACCGGCACGCCTCGAGGCTCCAAATGAATTTACCCAGAAAAGATACAGTGACGGAGACGACAACGCGCTCCTGCGCGGGTCTCACAAACGCCACTGGCTAGAGCGAGTTCGTCCGTCTTACCAATTGCGGGAACTCGCTGAAAGTAACAAAGTTGCAAGAAACTGTCTCGAGAAGATTCCGGAACAGACTCCGTTCTGCTCAGGACTTACAAGTACCTTGTTCTCCGTTCAAACTAAACCGGCATGGCTCCGTCCAAACTACGCTCAATGTCCTGATTGACAAGCCCCGAGCCGTTACCTCCGAAGGCTTTTGTAATCATTACGCTTCCGTTTCCTAGTCTGATGGGCCTCTGGGGATTGTAGTTCCGCAGTCGCCGAACTCCCTCTAGTGGCGATATGCGGTAACTTCCTTTTCTGATTACCGCTAGCCGCCCTCTCCAGACCTTGTCCCCCAGGGTGATCGCTACACCCTCTGACTCTGCATGCACTGTGGTCCTCTGATTCTGCATGCACTGTCACCCTCTGACTCTGCATGCACAGCGGCCTCTGACTCTGCATGCACTGTCGCCCTCTGACTCTGCATGCACAGCGGCATCTGACTCTGCATGCACTGTGGCCCTCTGACTCTGCATGCACTGTCACCCTCTGACTCTGCATGCACAGCGGCCTCTGACTCTGCATGCACAGCGGCCTCTGACTCTGCATGCACAGCGGCCTCTGACTCTGCATGCACAGCGGCCTCTGACTCTGCATGCACAGCGGCCTCTGACTCTGCATGCACAGCGGCCTCTGACTCTGCATGCACTGTCGCCCTCTGACTCTGCATGCACAGCGGCATCTGACTCTGCATGCACTGTGGCCCTCTGACTCTGCATGCACTGTCACCCTCTGACTCTGCATGCACAGCGGCCTCTGACTCTGCATGCACTGTGGCCCTCTGACTCTGCATGCACTGTCACCCTCTGACTCTGCATGCACAGCGGCCTCTGACTCTGCATGCACAGCGGCCTCTGACTCTGCATGCACAGCGGCCTCTGACTCTGCATGCACAGCGGCCTCTGACTCTGCATGCACTGTCACCCTCTGACTCTGCATGCACAGCGGCCTCTGACTCTGCATGCACAGCGGCCTCTGACTCTGCATGCACAGCGGCCTCTGACTCTGCATGCACAGCGGCCTCTGACTCTGCATGCACTGTCGCCCTCTGACTCTGCATGCACAGCGGCCTCTGACTCCGCATGCACTGTGGTCCTCTGACTCTGCATGCACTGTCACCCTCTGACTCTGCATGCACTGTGGCCCTCTGACTCTGCATGCACTGTGGCCCTCTGACTCTGCATGCACTGTCACCCTCTGACTCTGCATGCACTGTGGCCCTCTGACTCTGCATGCACTGTGGCCCTCTGACTCTGCATGCACTGTCGCCCTCTGACTCTGCATGCACAGCGGCCTCTGACTCTGCATGCACAGCGGCCTCTGACTCTGCATGCACAGCGGCCTCTGACTCTGCATGCACAGCGGCCTCTGACTCTGCATGCACAGCGGCCTCTGACTCTGCATGCACTGTCACCCTCTGACTCTGCATGCACAGCGGCCTCTGACTCTGCATGCACAGCGGCCTCTGACTCTGCATGCACAGCGGCCTCTGACTCTGCATGCACAGCGGCCTCTGACTCTGCATGCACAGCGGCCTCTGACTCTGCATGCACAGCGGCCTCTGACTCTGCATGCACTGTCGCCCTCTGACTCTGCATGCACTGTCGCCCTCTGACTCTGCATGCACTGTCGCCCTCTGACTCTGCATGCACTGTCACCCTCTGACTCTGCATGCACTGTGGCCCTCTGACTCTGCATGCACTGTCACCCTCTGACTCTGCATGCACTGTGGCCCCCTGACTCTGCCTGCACTGTCACCCTCTGACTCTGCATGCACAGCGGCCTCTGACTCTGCATGCACAGCGGCCTCTGACTCTGCATGCACAGCGGCCTCTGACTCTGCATGCACATTGGCCTCTGACTCTGCATGCACAGCGGCCTCTGACTCTGCATGCACAGCGGCCTCTGACTCTGCATGCACAGCGGCCTCTGACTCTGCATGCACAGCGGCCTCTGACTCTGCATGCACAGCGGCCTCTGACTCTGCATGCACAGCAGCCTCTGACTCTGCATGCACTGTCACCCTCTGACTCTGCATGCACAGCGGCCTCTGACTCTGCATGCACAGCGGCCTCTGACTCTGCATGCACAGCGGCCTCTGACTCTGCATGCACAGCGGCCTCTGACTCTGCATGCACAGCGGCCTCTGACTCTGCATGCACAGCGGCCTCTGACTCTGCATGCACAGCGGCCTCTGACTCTGCATGCACAGCGGCCTCTGACTCTGCATGCACAGCGGCCTCTGACTCTGCATGCACAGCGGCCTCTGACTCTGCATGCACTGTCGCCCTCTGACTCTGCATGCACAGCGGCATCTGACTCTGCATGCACTGTGGCCCTCTGACTCTGCATGCACTGTCACCCTCTGACTCTGCATGCACAGCGGCCTCTGACTCTGCATGCACAGCGGCCTCTGACTCTGCATGCACAGCGGCCTCTGACTCTGCATGCACTGTCGCCCTCTGACTCTGCATGCACAGCGGCCTCTGACTCTGCATGCACAGCGGCCTCTGACTCTGCATGCACAGCGGCCTCTGACTCTGCATGCACAGCGGCCTCTGACTCTGCATGCACTGTGGCCCGTGACCCTGCATGCACTGTCGCTCTCTGACTCTGAAAGGGGTTCTGACAGCAGTATTCACACATAATTATTTTTAAACTGTTTGCTTTGGGCAACAGTGCAGTTTCAGGTTTTTAAGGAAAATAGCACGACCCTGCAGCAATAATACCTTCAGTCAGTAACTCAAATTTTGGTGGCTCGCTTTCAAGCGTTCTTAGCTCTCGTCCCCGCGTTTAAAGCGCAGATGGGACAGGCTTATCTTTTCATTCTAGCCATTCTCACTATTCCTAGTCATCGGAAACTTAATCAATTTATGTCTTTATTTTATTTTATTTTATTCATTTAAAAATTTTTAGGTAGCACGAACATGACCCGAGAGGGTATCAGAGCGCTTTACAAAGATTACTGAGCACATGTGAAGGAGACAAGTAAGGCAAGATAGCAAAATGGTCCTAATATACGGACATGTACCACGGAACTAATGGAGAAGATCAATATAACGTAAATACCTAACGTAAATAAGCAAAAGAACATGGGTGGTGAATACAGCAAAAAGACCAGAAGACGCTGGTTTGAAATATGCAACTAAATGCGCTGACCGCCATGGGAGGTTTGAGGTTACCTGCCAGCACTGCACAGTAAACACACTATTCGTATCAGTCGACGGATCCGAGGACACCAAACAAGGGTGTTTGTATCTAAATATCCTGGAGCACGTGAAGCTTGAGTGACAGTGCTCGCTGGAGGGTCAACCTAGAGAAGCTGTCAGACGGGGTCAATCGGAGTTTAAGTTTGAACTAATTGGCTACTGTAATATTTCCCAAATATTAATTTTCTAGGAGCTTCACAGAAATGTCCATTACTGGGCCTCCGTTCTTTTCTGCGGATGGCAGCCAACACCAGGCCAATCATAGACCTCCATTCACCAAAGTGCCAGGGGTAGCGGAAGTGACTTCACATTGACCTTGACCTTCACATTTACTCACTAATACATATGCTTATACATACACGCGCATTCACACGTAACTATGCACACACTCACACATCACACATACATACACTGCCTCTTACATAAACACACTCAAAACTGCAAGCACCACACAACATACATACATTTAAAAGCATTTTTTTTACTTACCTCAGCTGCCAGGGAAAATCATATTCCAGATATTTGAACTCCATTTTTCATTAAACTAATAGCGAATAATGTAATATTATGTACTATTAGTGTGACAGAAAAATTACAATAAACGAGGTGTGTGAAGCCCCCACAGACGTCCAGAAGGACGAGCTGCTACTGATCTTGCCACTGCGGACCATAGGTATTGCAAAGGCAGTGCTAGGGGTCACAAAGGGCATGCCAGGAGTCGCAGCAGTGACCCCCAGTGACCTCTAAAGGATGTCCATGAGGTCGCACTGAGAACTGTTCCAGTCAGAGTTGAATATGTGTGAGCAGGGCTGGCTCTAGGGCGGTGCAAACGGTGCCACCGCACCTGGCGATGAGTTTGAGGGGGCGCCATGTTTTCAAGTAAAATATGGTTTTCAAAGCACCTGCTGCTCGACTTCCTTTCCTTCAGCAATTTTCAGGCAACCATAAAAACGTCAAGTAACTCTGGTGATTGATGGGCCTATGCGAAGAGATTGGAGTTTTGTCTGGTGGAAGTTTTGACTCATCATAAAGTAGCAGAGGTTAAATTCCTGCTGCAACGCATGCACGTTTACCTGCAGATCACAAAGTGCATGCAATGTAAATAGGTCAGCGTGTTTCTGCTTCTGTCAGAGAGCCCTTTTGTTACATGCAGTTTATAAGTTTAAATTCTAATACAGAACAGTGAGCTATGAACTATCATCACAGAGCTGCATGCAGACTGCAGGATATAGATTAGAGTTATGATTCCCCCCACGCCCCCCAATCTTTCGTTTTCCTGCTGTTGCAAAAAGAGTTTACATGGGTAGAAATCAATTCTTATTAGTAAAGCCAACACCAACCATGGTGCTAGGTTTTAAATTCAGAGTGTGTTCTTCTCCAGACCAATGCACTCTTAAACTATACTCTCTACCAGTAGGGATGACTTGTGACTCCTACACCTTGCGCTTGAACATTTTCCATACACGGATTAACAGATTCATGATTTATTGTATCTGTGTATGCAATGTAAAGTGCTCTGACACCTTAAACTGGTATGAGTGGTGCTATAAAACAAAAGAAATGCACAAGCAAGAGTGGCTATGGAGACGTGAGGAGCACTGTTATAGGGTGGTAGTGAAGGAATCCATTAAGAAGGAGGTTATTGGCGAGGGTGGCAACAAACATTGTCGCCCCGGGTGCCACTAAAGCTAAAGTCGGTTCTGTGTGTGACTTATAATAAATCTCTTCCTTATGACGTTTGGGAGATGTGTAATGTGCATTACAGTGTACTTTATAACTGTATGCATAGTAAACACAAAGATGTTTAGTTAAATAGGGTGTTGTCTGTTCAGCATGGTCGTTTGAATACAGAGCTACAGATTAGGGTGAAAGGGCCAAACCCTCGGAGAGGGGGCGGGCCATGAAGAGTTTGGCTTTGGAATCCTTGCACTTAACAGTGGCACCTAACTTCCCCGGCAGCAAGAACAAAATCATCAGGCATCATCTCCCATGTACTGGACAGGTGTTTATTGGTGATGAGCCATGCAGAGCATTTTCATTTGAGATGAAAACCTATTCTTTGCCAGGGTTTCCTGCTCACTGTGTGATAGTGGCTTTCCACAGGGTTGCATGTGATGAGAGAAGAAACAATGTCTCACAAGGCAGCACTATGACAGTTTTAAATTTGCTAAAATAAAAAAGCAGCGGGTGAACAGACTTAGGGTCTCATTTAAGATCTGTCGTAATGAGCACTGAACCTCTATTGTGGGATTGCGAACAGCATGCAGCGGCCGTGCTGCCAACTTAAGTGTTGTCCTTTGTTTTGTCAGACATTTGCCCCTAAAACTGTGCAAATGGTGTGTTGGGACAGAAAGGTTCCTTACATGGTGATGGGTGTCTACCCCTGCCCTGAGTGCCCCTGCTTCAATGATGTTAGGAGCCTCAGTGCTAAATGTTGGTCATGGGTGAACACGGATCATGTGTGTACGCCATAAACTAGGTCTATCTCACAGACTGTGGTCTGGTTAGACTGGGAATGGCATCCAAAGTGATGTGATGTGAAAAGCATTTGTATAGCGCTCTACCACTCCAAGGAGCATCTTGGCGCATTTACTCCCATAGCTGCAAGCTGTACACCGCTAAATTGTCCCTTCCCAGAGGGAAAGTCAGATCATTGCTTTGCATGTTGAGTCAGCGAGACTGTAGATCCAAGTCTTCAGGGTTTTTCTAAAGTTTTTTTCAGGGCTGATCGAGCAGAGTTGGTAGGGCAGTTTGTTAAATGCCTTTGCACCTACCACTGCCAGGGATTTTCCTCCCTTGGTCGACAGTCTAAATTTTGGGACAATCATAAGGTTGGCTGAGGCAGATCTAAGTTCTCGGGGGGGATAGTACCGCCTAAAATTTTTACTAAGGTACAACGGGCCTTGCTTATAGGAGTCCCTATGGGCAATCATCAGGACCTTAAACAGAATGCGTTTCTAAATTGGTAGCCAATGGAGGGCATCCAGTGCCGCAGAGGCCGAGGATTTCCTCGGCCATCTGAGCACCAGTCAAGCGGCCGCATGTTGGACCATCTGAAGCCTGTGTAGGGCCGATTTATTAGCCCTACATACAGACTGCTGCAGTAGTCTAATTTAGATGTAATTAACGCTACTGCGACCGTGCATCTGGCTGGCAGGGGAAGGAGATCAAAGAATTTCCTGAGACCCTTTATTATGTTAAAACATGAGCCAGCTACTTCTCTTGCTTGCTGTTTGAACGAAAGGGTCTCATCAAATTTAATCCCTAGATTTTGTGCTGCCACGATTGTATTGGGCGGAGCTTCTGCCTCCTCTGGCCAACATGTCTGGGGAGAAAAGAAGTTGTTTAGCCCAAACGGCAAAATTTCAGTTTTGGCAGAGTTACATTTAAGATGGTTATTTGCCATCCATGCAAACATTGCTGTCAAGCACTCTTCAGGGTCTGTTCCGCATTAGCCATGTCCTTGTCCTTGTCCAGGACTAGGACTAGTTGTGTATCATCAGCATAGGCTATTATGCTGATGTCAAATGAGGATATTAGTTTGATCAGGGGGAACATATACAGGTTGAAGAGAGTAGGGCTCAGACTTGAGCCCTGCGGTACCCCTGACGTCAGCCCCTTCTCCTCAGAACAGAAATGTCCTAGCGTTGTAACCTGGTGCCTGTGTGTCAGGAAATTTTTGAGCCATCTAACACGGTGCCCGCTATGCCAGCACTGGCCAGACGATGGACCAAGATAGCATGGGACACCGTGTCAAACGCTGCAGATAGATCTAATAGGATCAGGACAGCCTTCTTGCCCTGATCCAGTGCTGTACGTCTCTGTAATAAACAACAAGTGCTACCCTTGCAATGGTGGAGAGCTGCTGCCCTTACCAAAGAGTTAAGTAGTACAAACACAGTGGTGGCAGTACAGCCTGTTTTTAAACTTATGATCAGTAGAGCAAACAGACCTTTTTACCTGTGTCCCTGGGAATGGGGCCTACTAGCCCACTCAGGTAAATGTCTACTGTTATGTGCTTAACTCACTCTTGGGCCACATCATGGTAAAATGTAGTGCTTGGCAGCGCAAATATGTGTGTGGGTGTACATGCTATGATGTATATGTGCTTGTATGCAGCACAATACAGGGAGTCCTGTGGGTTCCATTTTGGAAATAAAGGGCCTTGAAAAGTCATGGATAGGTGGGGCAGCCTCTCAGAAATATTTGTGGATTGTTACATTCAATTGGTAACCTTTTGTTAATCATATACCAGTGAGACAGACATTCAGTTGTGTTCTACAAATAACTCCCATGGCCTATGTTGTGGGGCTATCTGGAAAGCTCCTACTGTGACAGACAGCTTCCTGGGCAAAGAACAGGAAAGAGGAGTAGGCACTTCAAAGGTTGCAGCCCCCCAAACACAAACCTCAAAGCTGAAACATTAAATTGCATTTGTATTTGGAAATGGATTATAAAAAAGAGGAGCTTGAGTTTTTTCAAATTGTCAACAGCCCAGTAGGCGGATGTGGAGAAGCCGAGGAAGGTTTTTGCCTTGTGTGACCAGAAATGGGGATCAACGTCTGCTGGTCTCCCTGTTGGGTGAAGGTGCATTACCCACGAAAATCAAGTCCACCTGCCCGAAGCCTGGAGCACCAGCATCTGCCTACCAAGACCAAAGGACCATGTGAGGAGGTAGAGAGTGCCTAGATGGCGTGAGCTCTAGTGGGGGTGTCAGCAATTGGATCCCTGAATCAGACTGTGAGATAATCACTTCACCAACCGGGCCAGTCATCCATGTACTACCCAGAGTAGGTGACCCTGCATGCTAGCGGAAGCCTCAGTGAAGATAGTCCCGATTGTAACGTCCACTTATGTGCTGCGCAGAGTTGGCAACCTGGTATACTAAAGAGGCCACTGTAGTAATGGGGCTGTCTGTTCGTGCCCTGCCCACAGTCACAGATCCCATATGTCAGAGGAGTCCACTGTGAAAAGCAAGGGCCAGTGAGTGAGTGCAAATCACAGCTGGTTCTTGTTATAGAAGATTGGATAGAAGGTTATGAGCTCGCGCTCAATTGTCCACAGTACAGAGTAGAATTTATTAGGGCTGCTACTAGGGATAATAATAACGTCTATCCACCGTCATGAATAATGAAGTCAAACCACATTAACAAAATGACATGCGATTTATCCCGAGCAAAATCAAACAGTTTACAAAACAATTATTAAATAAAGTATCATATTCCAAATTTGGTGTCAGTCTTCTTCTTTAATGTTCGTTACAGCTTCTCTCAGATTTCTAGCCAACACGTGTTTCGTCTAATTTAAGCAGTTTATGCATTTAGACTTCATCAGGGCAGCATATATATTTTTGCGGGGCTGTCTACACCACTGATCTTCCATTCCAAGTGGCATGATGTATTAGTGAATTCGAAGTTTGTAAAGCGATTCTGTGAAGAAGTAGCACCTCAATTTGTAGAAAAGGACGAAGCCCACGTCAGGGCAAAGTCCGGGTACAACATCAGTGTATGTTAGTTATTCACGGTAACGGTGGCTGCACGAGTACGGCGTCTTGCTGTGAAAAGCAAGGGCCAGTGAGGGAGTGCAAATCACAGCTGGTTTTTACCCATGCACCTGGCATGCAGAATAAAGCATCAAAAGCCAAGTGACGGCCCTTGACATGCCATTGGGATCAGAGGAACTTACCGCATCACCAGAGAAATGTTCCCTGGGTCTTCTGTATCGCAACATCAGTAGGAACAGACTAGATTGATCATCGGGCCATTGAGCCCTGGGGAAACTCACCCTGCCGCACAGCACTGCAGCACTGGAACAGTATCACTTCTAAAAAAACAATGTGGAACTTTTAAGACTTGTACTTGTAAGTGAGGCCGAACCTGAATGTTCTCTTCCATAAATGGGGACTAACTACTGTCAGCCATGGAAGTGCGATTAAGAACCCTGCCTGGATAACGCTAGAGTGGTCTCATTAGGAAACCTGTGTATATTGTTTGAGTGTGTCGTATTTCACTTTGTGCTTGTACATAAATACTGCTTTTGCTATAAAAGCTAGTATTTGGCTGGACATTCATTCATTGAGGTTGCTGGATGTATTTCGAGTCTTGACCCATGTTTACCTTGCACCGACCTTCCCTCAAGAAGTCCTATAATGCTCCACCTAATGCTCCACCGGCACTACCACTGAGAATATAATGGTGAAGAGGTACTTGGTCTAGCTGCTTAGAACCCATATTAGGTCGGGCCCTGAGATATCAGGAGTAAAAGGCATCAACCACCACGATTGGGCCCAATAACCCTTGCTTGCCCTGTGCTCCTCTGAAAACGATTCTGACATGTTGGGACCAATTTCAGTGAAAGAAAAAGTGACGTCAGTGTCCTTTGCCACCGTGGCAAGGTGAGCTCTCTTCATATATGTTATTACTGAAGATGGGCATATAAAGTGACTGTCTGTCTTTAGGTATCACACAGCTAAGGTCCTCAATGTGCTGTGGGATTTACCCTAGTGTTTGGGAGGCATTTCAGAACTTTTTCTGAATAGGACACCATACTTTAAATTGTGGTAGAATGGGGTTCGAAGACAGGCCCAAATGTAGGAGGCCACTGTATGGGTTCCTGGTAGTGGTGCCAGCAGTAGCTCCACCATCAAATTCTTTGCATTCCCCTTCCCTCTAAATAAAGCAGGGGAACAAAGAAGAGGTAGTACAGGATACTTTCCACTTTAAATAAAACTCTTATGCCCACATGCATCAAACTCCCGTTTTGCGATTCCAAATTTGCGATTTTTACCGAATCGCAAATAAGGAATCGCAAAACGGGATGCATTATTGAAAGTGCATAATATTTGCGATTCGGTAAAAATCGCAATTTTTACCGAATCGCAAATATTATGCGAATTCCAATTTGCGATTTCGCAAGGCCCATAGGAATCAATGGAAATTGCGAATTCGCAAATTGGAATTCGCAAAATGTTGATGCATTCCATGGGTGCAGGGGGGGGTCCAAAGGACCCCTCCCCTGCACCCCTGAAATGTATTTTCAAATGGATGTTTCACACACACATGTCCTAAGGACATGTGTGTCTGTAACATGACAGTGTTTAAAATGCTAATTTAAGCATTTTAAACATTTTTCGCAAATTACCACGAGGTTCAACCTCGTGGTAATTTGCACTTACAATCTTCAAAATCGCAATTTTTATAAGAATGATGCATTGCATTTAAGGAATCGCAAAATTGCGATTCCTTTAATGCAATCGCATTTTAGAAAATCGCAAAAATTAGCGATTTTCAATAAAAAAAAATGATGCATCTCAAAAAGCATTTTTGGAATCGCAAACGGCCGATTTTAAGGAATCGCACCGTTTGCGACTCCAAAAATGCTTGATGCATGTGGGCATTAGTGTGTGTTCTTTGGTGCAATTTGCACTTTCTAGTTAATGACATATTTCGCAGGAGGTCCAAGAAGACGTGACACTAGTCCTAGAGCTTTGAAGAGAAACATTAACTCAATAAGCTGACTTCTCTCGGTGACAATGGAGAGGAGCGTACCCTCCAAACTTCTCAGCTTTCCATGTTACGTTTTTCAACTGAATGCAGGTAGTGCACTAGCGAAATTGTTGACTTTGGACCCCCGGTTCTTTTGGGTAGTTATATTGGAGTAAAAGGGGATGGGAACCTAGGTAGGTCTTTAAATATCCCTGTGACCCTATATGTCTCTGTGGTGTTTATTGCTATTATTTTTCTGGACATAAAGATAGAAAACTTAGCTAAATTCACCTCCAGTTAGGAACTCCATTGGGATTATCGTACATTTAGACCAAGGAGTCATTACTACCTGAGTGACGCTAGTGCACTGCCTGCATTCAGTTGAAAAACGTAATATGGAAAGCTGAGAAGTTTGGAGGGTACGCTCCTCTCCATTGTCACCGAGAGAAGTCAGCTTAAGGATCTCACCATTGATCACTCTTTTCCAGCTCTCTATTTCTTTTGTTTTTTTGATTTGTGCTTTTGTGTGACTTGTGTTCTGACTTACTCGTTGGAATAGTCGGCTAGTCGGCAAAATTGTTGACTTCAGACCCCCGGTTCTTTTGGTCAGTTATATTGCAGAAAAGTAATAGTACTGAAGCTGGCTCAGTAAGCTTGGAGCCTTCTCTAGTTTGAGGATAAGAACTCTGCAGTGTGGATTACATTTATATAGTGTTGCTAGGTGGTTTTGAGGGGGGACGAAACAATCTGGCAGCATTCTGATACATATTGATCCAGCGTCGGCCCTTACTGGATTTGCAGGGTTTTAATACTTTACCTTCTTTATCAAACATTCTTCTTGCCATGCCACGCACAGAGGTTTTATACAGCCTAAGGAAGCAAACGTTATAGTAGAAATGTTTCTATATTTGAAGGCCTTCCAGTAATTGCATAGATTCAAGTTATTGTCAAGCAATTCCTTGTTTTTGTTTCATTATATTTGTATTTGACCTATTTGGAGGAAATCAGGTGCTCTGTTTTGAATTTGTGATGGAAATTCTTATGTAATGGTGATGGAGTACCCTCTCCGCTAAACTCACAGTACACCCACCCAATCTAGAGGAGGGCGGACTGAATCTAGGTTTATAACTGAGTCTACTCTGGCTTCGTCAGACAAAGTATGACCATATGACCACCTGCCCAATTTAGACTAGGTGATCGGATAACATTTTTTTGCTGTCTGTCACCTCCAGGTGAGGGGCAGTCCAGAAAAACAGAAGGACCTTCACACCATGTGACAAAACCCCCATGCTCTGGGGATCAGCGGTTTTCAAAAACAAACTCTAACTTTGAAAAACTGTGTAAAGTTTGATGGGTAGCCATTCTGTTTAACAGAGCAGTTTCTTAAACTTTGAAAACATTGACAGGATAGCCGTGTAGCAGTTCCTGTCAATATTCAGAGTTGTCATCAAGGCTGACAGATAACTCTAGATTTGGCAGAAGCAGGTCCCTCGGGATGGCGAGGGCAATGTCTTCATCCATTCTGACAGAGTGTACCCTCTGCCCGCCAAACTCAAAAGTTCTCCTTGTCAGGGGGACTATTGGAAGGTGGTGGATCTCGGCAATTGCCCACTTTGCCCATGCCTCAAGATGTCTCTTGGTTGTTGGTGTTGAATATCGCTGGAAATCCAGCAATATTCAGGCATTATCGTTAATAGGGTCTTAGCCTGAATATCCACCTTCCAATGGATATACAGGCTAAGAATTGGTCTGAGCAGGCATTAGTTTTCAGCGATATTCGCGCTCAGTGCAAATTTTTTTATCGCTACGCCTGCCTTGCTAATAGGCGATAGCGACGTTAGCGACTGCTTTCAGTTGCTAACTGGTTGGGTACGCCCACTTTGCATGTCATTAGCAATGAATATCGCTGACATGCAAAGCGGGCCCCAAATCGCTCGCTGTCACCTAAAAGCTGTTGCTAACTGATGTTAGCGACAACTTGCTAATAGGGCGATGAAATTATCGCCGCTTTGCGGCCAAAAACAGCTGCAAAAGCAGCGATAATTCCATTTTGCCTGCCTTGATAATATGCCCCTAAAAGCGGTTCTGTTGGGTGACACAATTCTTAAACAAGAATTGTGAGTAATGCCATTCATTAAGCATTGATACTACGGCCAGATGATAATGATCCCTTTTATTTAAACAAAATAAGAGAGCTACTTTTAGAGATGAGTCCAACGTAACTTCTGTAACAAAATTAGTTGTTTGAATCATGAAACATTACACAGTAAGACATTTCTTAATTCAATATATTGCTGTGGTGTCCATAACAGATAGAATATAGAAAATAAATTATATTAAATTGACATCCATCACGTGAAAAAATCAAACATTCCCAGTGTGTACTCATACAGACATAATCCCAAACAGTTAAAGTACAGGCTAACCTTATATCTTCCTTTTGTATTGTGGGATAGCTTGTGCTTTCTGCTTTCAGTGTTGTGTTTGGTGGTTCAAACAATTCACTCTGTCACAGAAGTTACGTTTGATCTCTAAAAGTAGCTCTCTTATTTTATTTAAATAAAAGGGATCATTATCTGGCCCTTAGTATCAATGCTTAATGACTTGCATTATTCACAATTCTTGTTAAACATCATGTCACCCAACAGAACTGCTGCTAGTGAATGTTCACCTCACTTACAAATCATCCCAGATTGTATAAGGAGAGACCATTTCCTGTGATCATGCCATTGTATGTTGTGGGTCAGTCTAGCAGCAGAGAAGTGTGTGCTCTGTTTGTGAGACGTTGGCCTGGTATATGATGTCCACTATTCTAGTGGGCACCTTGCACTAGTCGAAACGACCCTTATTGATGGTAGGTTGTAAAGTCAACCTTATAGAAGGCTATCCTAGTGGTAGGTGTGGAGATCAGCCTTCAGGCTAAGACTTAGAGGCGAGTTAAGCAAGTTGTGTTACCATTTATAATCTCTTGAATGATCAAATGAAAGCACACCACACAAGGTATGTATCAAATATATATGTATTTATTCTAAACACAACCCTTCTGGACTCTTTATGAGGTCAGAGGTAAAAGTACAATACAAGGAACTTAATTAGCATACTGTAAGTTGTATACGTTTTGCCCTAGGGGCCTCACAAACCATATACTAAAATAGTGCTATAAGAACCACGTGAGGGATAGAAAGCAGGCCTAGAGCCTGTAGAACCGCTTGGGCAACCAGGAACCACCTAAGGTAGGGACACTGGAGGCCCACGGGGGACGCGTGCAGTGTCTAAACACAGCCGCGGATCACCATTGACTTTCTATGAAGAATGAACAATTTACAATTTTAAAGAATAAGGGCATTTAGAGGTGCACTACGATGGAACCCTTTAGACTAGGACACTTCAAGAGTCAAGGCCCACGGGAGCACTGGAGTACTCATGCTACCTTACCCAGGAAAGCCGGGTTCATAGGTGTCTTTCGGTGTCGGGTTTCGTTGTCGATTCTGTTAGACGGACCGGGAGGGTCGGCCGAGATTACGGGGAGAGGTCTCCAGGGAGAGCCGTCTCCAACGACTGTACAGATAAGTAACTTCCCCCCCACAGACAGACACCACACAGGAGTGAAGGTTAACGAGACTTTATATGCAATTCTTAGGTTACGTCGGTATGATACAAGGAGGTCTGGACTCAGGGGTCCCCTCGATTCGAGTCTTTGGTTGAGGAAAGGGGTAGCGGGACAGTCTTAGTTACCAGTGAGTTCAAAATAGCTCTCAATCCTCGAGCTCGGCGTTCTTGATGATCGGGCCGTGGAGGAGCCAAGCAGGTCCCAAGATGGATGAAGGAAGGACGACGGTCCGCGGCGGAGCCTGCAGGTCCCGGTGAAAGATGACGGTTACAACGGTCCGCGGCCACGCCAGCAGATCCGGACGACGATGAAGGATGAAGGTTACGACGGCTGTGGCAGCGCCAACAGGCAGGACGATGAAGGTTACGACGGCTGTGGCAGCGCCAACAGGCAGGACGATGGTGCACAGGACAGAGCTACGGCAGCGCCAGTAGTCCGTCCAGGATGAGTTCCTCTTTACGTCTCTCGACTCCAAGATACAACTGCCTTCCTGCTCTGGAGCTGCCCCAGTTATAGGGCTGGCGTGCTTTGATGTCCGGACCCTCGCACTTGGAGGTCGGGAGGTCCGGGATGAGGGAGTCCAGACACCCAGCAGGGGGGTGGAGCCAGCGCCCGGGGAGGCGATGGGCGAGCGGCACTTGGTGGGGGAGAGCCATCGACACCTCCTTCTCCCATTGACTTGCCAAGTAGCCCGCTCACCTCCTGGGTGGATGGTGGTGCCGGGATGTCTGAGGCCTGGCCAGGCCCAGGGTTGAGGTCGGCCGGGGGCCAGGCGGCCACGTGGTGAAGTGTCCAAGATGGCGGCCCGGGCTGGGCGCGTGGGCCGGCAGTGGATCGGGCCCACGAGGTCGACATGCTCGAGGGCAGGGGTCCCTGAGGGGACGGAGGACGTACAATGGTGGTGTGGGGTGCTTGTGTGACCGGGCTCGGGCCGGGTCGAGCCGGGGGAGAGCGGCCCTTCGTGTGGCCTGTCCAACATGCGTCCCCCCCAGCTGAAGGCGGGGAGAGTCACCCATCCTCTTGGGGACTCTCTTCGTCGAGGCGGAAAAATCGGGACAGGCCATCCGCGTTGGCGTGGTCGGACCCAGGCCGGTGTTCGACGGTGAAGTCCATACCCTGCAAGGATATGGACCAGCGTAGCAACTTGGGGTTTTCCCCCCGCATGTGCATCAGCCACTGCAGGGGTCGGTGGTCGGTCTGCACCCGAAAGTGGGTGCCGAAAAGGTAGGGCCGGAGCTTCTTGAGGGCCCATACCACAGCGAAGGCTTCCCTCTCTATGGTGCTCCAGCGTTGTTCCCTTGGTAGGAGTCTCCGGCTGATGAAGGCCACCGGTTGATCAAGGCCCTCGGTGTTCACTTGGGACAGGACCGCCCCAATGCCCTGGTCGGAGGCGTCCGTCTGGACGACGAACTCCCGGCTGTAGTCTGGGGCCTGGAGCACAGGAGCGGAACACATGGCGGCCTTCAATTGTTCGAATGCCGCTTGACACTCTGGGGTCCAGTTCACCTTCTTGGGCTGATTTTTTGACGTGAGCTCGGTGAGGGGGCCCACTATGGTACCATAGTCTTTCACGAACCTTCGGTAATAGCCCGTGAGGCCCAGGAAGGCTCGTACCTCGGTTTGGGTGATAGGGGGCTGCCAGTCCTGGATGGCGGCAATTTTCAGTTGTAGAGGGGCCACTAGGCCGCTTCCCACCTGGTGTCCGAGGTAGGTCACAGACCCTTGTCCAATTTGACACTTGCTGGCCTTGATCGTGAGGCCAGCTCGCTGAAGGGCTTGCAGTACTGCTCGGAGGTGGTGGAGGTGCTCGGTCCAATGGTGGCTGTACACAGCGATGTCGTCTAGGTAGGCGGCACTGAACCCTTCGAGCCCCGCCAGGACCTGATTGACGAGCCGTTGGAAAGTCGCTGGGGCATTCTTCATACCGAAGGGCATGACCGTAAAATGGTAATGGCCATCGGGGGTGGAGAAGGCAGAACGTTCTTGTGCTCGGGGTGTGAGGCCGATCTGCCAATAACCTGCTGTCAGGTCGAAGATGCTAAGGTAGCGGGCAGCTCCCATTCGGTCGACCAGTTCATCTGCCCGGGGGATGGGATGTGCGTCCGTTCTGGTGACTTCATTCAGGCCCCGGTAGTCGACGCAGAACCGGAGTTCTGGTGTGGTTCCGGGGGCGGCTGCTTTGGGGACCAGTACGACCGGGCTGGCCCATGGGCTGTCTGAGGGCTCGATGACCCCGAGCGTGAGCATCTTAGCCACTTCCGCCTGGATGCAGGCCCGTACCCGATCAGGTACGCGGTAGGCCCGGTGGCGGATAGGAGGGCTGTCTCCGGTGTCTACATCGTGCACACACCAGGAAGTGACACCTGGGGTGAGGGAGAACAGATTGGCGAACCGTGACAGGAGGGCTTGGCACTCTTGGCGTTGTTCTCTGGTGAGGGTCTCCGAGAGTCGGACCCCATCTACGGAGCCGTCTTGCTCCTGGGTCCGCAGGAGGTCAGGGAGAGGCTCGGAGTCGTCTTCAACCCCATTGTCCGTGGCCATCAATAGGCTGAGTTCTGTTCGTGCAAAGTGGGGTTTCAGTCTGTTGGTGTGGAGGACTCGGAGGGGGTTCCGGGAGGACTCCATATCGATCAGATAGGTGGCAGGACCCTTGCGCTCGATCACCTTGAAGGGCCCCGTCCATTTGTCTTGGAGAGCGCATGGCTCCGTGGGGGACATGACCCATACCTGTTGTCCCGGTTCGAATTCAATGGATGAGGCGTTCTGGTCATACCATTTTTTCATGTCCTCTTGACTGGCCTCTAGGTTGGCTTTTGCTAGGTCTCTGAACCGCCGGGACTGGTTGCGGAGGGTGAGGAGGTACCGGAAGACATCCGGAGGGTTCTTGGTCGGAGGCATCTCCCAGCCTTCTTTGATCAGGCTGAGCGGCCCCCGCACTGGGTGCCCATAGAGCAGTTCGAATGGGCTGAAGCCTAGGGATTTCTGTGGGACCTCTCGGTAGGCGAAGAGGAGGCACGGCAGCAGCACGTCCCACTGGCGACGGAGGGGCTCTTCCAATCCCCCGATCATTCCTTTCAGCGTGCGGTTGAACCGCTCAACAAGTCCGTTCCCTTGGGGGTGATAGGGGGTCGTGAAGCGGTAGGTGACCCCACACTGTTGCCAGAGAGATTTCATGTATTTAGAGATAAAGTTCGTGCCTCTGTCGCTGACGACTTCTCGGGGGAACCCCACACGGGAGAAGATCCCCATCAGGGCCCGGCCGACCACTGGGGCTGTCACGGTCCGGAGAGGAACAGCCTCAGGGTAGCGGGTGGCGTGGTCCACTAGCACCAGAATGAAGCGATGTCCTTGTTTTGTACGCGGGTCCAGGGGTCCCACAATGTCTATTCCGACCCTCTCAAATGGGGTCGTGACTACTGGAAAAGGTTGCAAGGGGGCTTTTAGTTTGCGGCCGCTCTTCCCACTGGCTTGGCACGTGGGGCAAGATCGGCAATGCTGGTGCACATCGTTCCTCATTTTGGGCCAGAAGAAGTGGGTCACTAGGCGACTGTAAGTTTTATCTTGTCCTAGGTGTCCTGCTAGGGGGACATCGTGGGCCAGGTTTAACAGGAAGTCTCTAAAGCAGAGGGGCACTACTAGTACTCGGTTGGCCCCCAGTTCGGCGATTCGTTGCTCGCTGTATAACAGATCATTGTCCCAGTAGACCCAATGAGTTCCGGAGGTGTCCCCTGCGCTTTGGGCGAGCGCTTGTTGGCGGAGTCCCTCAAGGGAGGGACAGGTCTTCTGTTCCTGGCGAAATTGTTCTTGTGTGGGTCCCCCCTCTTGGGCCCACTGGTCAAGGTTAGCGAGGTCGGAAGGTTGAGCCGGTTCGAGGGGGGTGTCCTGGTCGGGGGTTTCGGCTGGGGCGACCGGAGGCGGTGGCGCCGGCCATTCTGGTTCTTCCGGGTGATGGTTGGCACGGGCGGCCATGGACCGGGTGGTGACGCACGCCCAGTCCGGGACGCCCAACATCCCCAAGTGTTCTTTTCGCTCCACAGCGGCCCACGGGGAGCTCTCCAGGTCATTCCCGAGGAGGCAGTCCACGGGGGCGTCGTCTCGGACCGTCACCTTCAACATGCCGGAGACCCCTCCCCACTCAAAAGGGACGCAGGCCATCCGACACAGACTTTCCGAGTTGTCGGCTGAGCGTACAGGGCAGAGAATGTTCGGTAGATATTGTTCTGGGGTCACCAGGTGGCAGCGGACGGCTGTCACACTGGCCCCGGTGTCCCGAAGGGCCTCGGCCCGTTGTCCATTGATGCTCACCCATTGGCTGTACTTCTGGGTGTTAGCGGGTAGGGGGACCCGCGGGACCATGTCTCTTCCCCCTAAGCACGCGAGAGTCATGGCGGCTGGCTCCCACTCTGGATACTCTTGTTCGTCTGTTTCTTGTTCCTCGGAGATCTGTTCTTCCCCTAGTGCTGCGGCGGCCACATGGCGGGGTTTTGGACTCTGATACTGCGGGCAGTTTGGGTCGTTTGCATAGTGGCCGACTCGTTGGCATCAGTGACACGTGACGTTTGCTCTGTACCCTGGTCGCGCCGGGGTGCTGCCCCGGTTGGCCGGGGGGGTGGTGCTGGTAACGGGGGCGGCCGGAGTGTTGTCTCTTCCCCGCCCTGGGCCTCCTCCTCCTCTGGGTCGGTGGTGACCATTGTTGTTCCTGTTTTGCTCGTAGGACCCATTCCGGCCCACTCTGGTGATCTCCCACCGGTCAGCCTCGGCTGCGAGCTGCCGGGGATCGGTTAACTTGCTGTCGAGGAGGTGTTGGCGTAGTTCAATGAAGCAATTGTTGGACAGATGCTCCCATACCATCAGATTGAATAGTTGCTCGTAGGTCGTGACGTTGTTCCCTTTGATCCAGTCTTCGAAAGCTCGGCTAAAGTACGTTACATAGTCCACCCAAGTTGTACCCGGGATGCGTGTGCAGTCTCTGAACCTCTGACGGTACATCTCGGGCGTGAGGCCATAGCGGGTGAGAAGGGCTGCTTTCATATGGTCGTAGGAGGTCATCTGGTGGTCTGGGAGCTGTAACAGGGTATCGCGGCCCTCATTGAGGAATCTGCCCCATAGGCCGGCTCCCCAATCGTTTCTATCGATCCGGTGCGCAGTCATAGCGATTTCATAAGCCTTAAACCATTGCTGGATATCGTCCTCTCGAAAATATTCTCGGACAACATCCTTGGGGATGTGTACTTTTTTCTCCGTGGTCCCGGGGGTGTGTGGTCCCTCGGGCACCCCCAACTCTTTATTCTGCTTGCGCAGGTTGATCTCGGCTAGGTTCCGTTCGTGCTCGTACGCTAGTTTCTTTTCCTCGAGCTCCCTTTGTCTCTGTTTCTCCTCTCTTTCTTCTCGGATACGTAGGTGCTCTAAGTTTATCTTTTGTTCGGCCAACTTGAGTTCTACGTCCATCTTGAGTCGGGCCATTTCTAGCTCGTGTAGTCGGGTTTTTTCTCTTTCTTGGATCTCGTCTGGCGAGAGACCGGTTCTTTGCCCTTCAGGGGCCGTGTTGCTTTTTTTCGCGGTGCTTTGCTCAGGAGCTTCGGTATCCCCGGTCTCTGCCCAAGATTCTAGGGCATGCTTAAAATCGTCCTTGGTGCTTAGTCCGGTGGTAGCGATACCTAGTTCAATGCAGAACTGCTTTAGTTCACGATGGCTGTACTCCTCTAGTTTTTCCATTTGGAACTTCTCAGTTGATCCGCTCTCTTTAGTTGTCATTGTGGTTCGTTGTGGGGTGAGCTACTCTCTGTACGTATGCGGTGATTCGGATCGCGCCGCTGGCCACCAATGTTAGACGGACCGGGAGGGTCGGCCGAGATTACGGGGAGAGGTCTCCAGGGAGAGCCGTCTCCAACGACTGTACAGATAAGTAACTTCCCCCCCACAGACAGACACCACACAGGAGTGAAGGTTAACGAGACTTTATATGCAATTCTTAGGTTACGTCGGTATGATACAAGGAGGTCTGGACTCAGGGGTCCCCTCGATTCGAGTCTTTGGTTGAGGAAAGGGGTAGCGGGACAGTCTTAGTTACCAGTGAGTTCAAAATAGCTCTCAATCCTCGAGCTCGGCGTTCTTGATGATCGGGCCGTGGAGGAGCCAAGCAGGTCCCAAGATGGATGAAGGAAGGACGACGGTCCGCGGCGGAGCCTGCAGGTCCCGGTGAAAGATGACGGTTACAACGGTCCGCGGCCACGCCAGCAGATCCGGACGACGATGAAGGATGAAGGTTACGACGGCTGTGGCAGCGCCAACAGGCAGGACGATGAAGGTTACGACGGCTGTGGCAGCGCCAACAGGCAGGACGATGGTGCACAGGACAGAGCTACGGCAGCGCCAGTAGTCCGTCCAGGATGAGTTCCTCTTTACGTCTCTCGACTCCAAGATACAACTGCCTTCCTGCTCTGGAGCTGCCCCAGTTATAGGGCTGGCGTGCTTTGATGTCCGGACCCTCGCACTTGGAGGTCGGGAGGTCCGGGATGAGGGAGTCCAGACACCCAGCAGGGGGGTGGAGCCAGCGCCCGGGGAGGCGATGGGCGAGCGGCACTTGGTGGGGGAGAGCCATCGACACCTCCTTCTCCCATTGACTTGCCAAGTAGCCCGCTCACCTCCTGGGTGGATGGTGGTGCCGGGATGTCTGAGGCCTGGCCAGGCCCAGGGTTGAGGTCGGCCGGGGGCCAGGCGGCCACGTGGTGAAGTGTCCAAGATGGCGGCCCGGGCTGGGCGCGTGGGCCGGCAGTGGATCGGGCCCACGAGGTCGACATGCTCGAGGGCAGGGGTCCCTGAGGGGACGGAGGACGTACAATGGTGGTGTGGGGTGCTTGTGTGACCGGGCTCGGGCCGGGTCGAGCCGGGGGAGAGCGGCCCTTCGTGTGGCCTGTCCAACAGATTCCAATGGAGAGCTGCAAAGAAATGCTGCAGGCGACCAGAGGAAAAGTGTCCGGGTGTATCCAAGGGTGGATCCGAGATGTGAAGTACCTGAAAGCAGAGGGGACAGAGTCTGGGTCACTAGGCAGTGACCAGGATGGCGAGGAGAAGATGCCAGTCGATGTTGGGTGATTTCAGGTGAAAGAGATGAAGCTTGACTCTTCAGTCACGAGGACCAGGAGGCGTCAATGATGACCAGGAGCTGGATTCGAGCTGTCCCACAAAGGATGTCGAGTGCTGCAGCATTGGAATCCAGATTGGGTCCAACAAACCTTGACAACAGCAACCCAGGCAAGATGACAAGATTGGCTTTGGTTCAGACCAGCAAGGTCTGGGGTACTTCTCCTTTGGAGGGGAGTCAGAACACACCTGGAGCAACCAGGAAAGCTCAAGGAATCAAGGATTGGCCTTCTTGGGGGTTCACTAGCCAACAGACTAGGAACCGCAAATGAGCCTCGAGCGGAAATGCCCAAAGCAGGCCCACGAAACACTTGTGGAGGGTAGGCCTCTGAGCTTCGGTGCAGAAGGTGCTTGGGGCAGGGGCTTCAAATACCCCAATGCACAACTTCGGGATACCTCGGGAAGTAGGTGCAGTAGCAAAAATGTAGGATGTCCAGGAGTTCCAGTCCCACGTCTCTCGTGTCAGCTACGGGTCTCGGATCGGCCTCAGAGATGTCTGGAAGCCTGTGTCCTGTGTCGCAGATTCTTTGTGATCTGGCGGGAGCCTCGGAAATGCAGACTGGCAAAGATGCTGTTGGTGCTTGTTTGAACAGGGTGGTCACTCCTTGACCACAAGGGAGATTTCTTCCATCTTCCGATCGATATGGAATGTCGAAGGTCCAAGATATATGTTGCAGAGATTCGTCCAGGGTAATCTAAAGTCCTAGGGACTGGGCTCCTTTTCTTATAGTAAGTTTAGGAGTTGGACTAACTCTAGGTTCCCACCTATGGGAGGACCTGGGGAGGAGGTGGTTACACCCCTTCCCCTTTGTCCAGTTTCGTGCCAGAGCTGAGGCTGAGTGCCCCAGCAACCGTTTTGAACTGGGAAATGCATGGAGCATTGTGTGCCCCAGGCAGAGTCTGAAAGCATTCACTGAATGCACGACCCAATACACTAAAGCTGTCTGGGGAGGCAGGAAAGCTATTGTCCAGGCCTACCCTGCCGGAGTTTCGTTCAGCAGCACGAGGGCAGACTCTGTCTGTGGCAGGAGCAACCATTTCAAGTGGACTAACAACAAACATTAGGGAGGGTCACTTGTATCCTGCTGATTGCAAGGATCTTTTGTCTTCTATAGTAGGTGTGTACAACCGTTTGTATAATAAAAGCTACTAATGGGCAATGAAAAAGTTAAAAGCTACTATTATTTATTAGTGCTGTAATAGTGACTTCATCAAACAAGATTACATTTGTGGGCATCCTGTGCAAGATTACCAGCAGTAATCACCTCGGAGCATCAGGCAGTGTCACCTGCAGTAATGTAAAAAAGGTTTTCCTGAGTTTGGAATGCCTCAATGTTGGTAATACATGCCACCCGCAGCCTCAGTGTCCCTGGCATGCATGACATAATATCAGTAATAAGTCTCTTCACAAGATCTAAAACAAACAAATCAGCTTTAAATATATTTTGGAAATGTAACCATTTTTCTGCAAACATCAGCTTATGAGTTCTGCATGGACACACATTTTTGCCTTGAATATATCAATTCAACCAATTAAAGGGTTCCGATCTCATAGGCTGGGATGCACGCAGGAGAGCTACTTGCTGGGAGCTGGAGAGCAACTCGTTGGGGAAGCCTGTTCCATATGTTAAAGCTGAGTGAGTGTGGGAATGGTTGCAAAGTATTGCCAATCAGATTCGTGAGTATCTTGCTGAAAATCACTGAGGGTATTGTTACACTAAGGGGGTCATTATGATGGCGTGCAGATCGATCCGCACGCCATTACTTCCCGCCCGAACGCCAATTACCTCCCACCATATTAAAATGGGGGGAAAGACCGTCGGCCGCATTTCCGCTGGCAGGCAATCGTCACGATTGGCTACCGGGCGGAAAAGGCCCACAATATGGTGGCGGTACCTTGCAGGCACCACCATCCATATTATGATGTGTGCGGTGGCATGACTTTCCGTGGCAGAGACTACCCAATGGAAAGGCATGAGGAGATTGCCTATGTCCCGTTGTGGGTCCCCGGGGATCATAGGGGGTGGCTGCACTGGTGGTACCCCCCTTCATTGCCATGCACAAGGTGGCAGGCACTGCATGGTGCCTGTCACGTTGTGTATTGCAATGCACAACATGCACCTTTAACATTGCGGCGGGTGCTGTTTACAGCACCGCCCACCGCCATGTTAAAGGCAAGAATAGCAAGTGCATCCTAATTTGCATCATGGGACCGCCACACCTCTGGTGGTCGGTCACATTTTCCGTTATGGTGCCATTGTAATGGTGCCCAAAGTGTTTAATGTCAAACCTCACCAGGGTGTCTCCACACAGACCCAGAAAGGCTTGTGACAACATAGAGAGGAGATGTTTACCACTTGTCCATCTTTCCATCCACTGTGATTGATGTTTTTTTTCTTACCGGCTGCTGTAGAGGATTGATAGTAGTGGACAGAGAAGAATTATGCTAGATGCCAAAGAAAGCGGATCTTTCAGTTACTGCCATCTCAGCAGATACTGCGGGCGGATGGAACTCATAAATCATAGCACATTGCTGTTCAGGACTTGCTTTCGAAGAAATATGCTTGAGACATTGTTTATCACCAAACATTAACAAATAATTGCACCTCACATATCCTGCTCCTACATGTGTAATGTCACATTTTCATCTTTTTTGTGGGCAGCTCTTGATTTCCACAAAGAGCTTAGATTACAACACATTGTATATTGTGCTTTCTTGCAGAATGAATATCCTGAGGTGGAAAGGATGAGCTTCAGGCTAGGCTAAACCCACATCACAAGGGCCACTCCTTGTGAAGGTTATTGCCAGGGTTCTGTGTAGACTGCAAACAAAGCACTTAGCTGCCCTGCAGTGTGGTGGTTACTACTCTACAGGGTTTATTTGGAGAAATGCAGCATCCTCTATCAACAAAAAGCCAAGTAAAACTGGACCACCTCATGCTGGACTAACGCCAGATGTGGGAGCTGATCAGTCTTTTCATTACAGGACATATCACAGAGGCCTTTAAACCTATCAGCAAACTCCATACACAGTGATGGGTCATTTAAAATGATGAATAAAGACCCGCAAACGTGTTCATGGGTGCAGAGGACACATCCACCATCACTCCAGCATTCCTTTCTAAATACTGCCTGTCTTTCCTCCTTCGTGGATTTGCATTGAAACTTAAACATAATCTATAGCAAAACATCTCTTTTTGAAGTGATGCAGAGAACGCACACAGCTTTAATGGAAAGCCTTAAAAAGCGCAGCTGCTTAACTGGCACTTTAGTCAGACCACAGTATGTATATTTTTCTTCGAAAAGCTTCCAGTATACACCAAACAACCGTGTGTGTATCCATAAACAGTGAGAGATGACACAATTGTGCTGTTTGTTTTGGAGTATGCCATCCCAGCTCACATTCTTTTCCCAGGTCTTTGAGTTGCATCTTACATTTGTTTTCACAGCACGTGAAGTACACTTTCACTGAGGTAGTTACAAACAATTAGACAGCCACGACCAAGAGACGTCATGGATTGTATGCAATAAAAATACAAAAAAACAGATTCAAAAACATTGCTAACATGTAATTCTCTGAAAAATTCTAAACTTTAAAAGTAAAAAAGTTGAATCCATCTCTTCCCCAACCCGAATCCATGCTTTAGTTTCATACTTATCTAAAACTTTGCTGTCGACTCCACTCCTTTTGTGGGCCAATTTTCTACATTTCCACTCTTGTGTTTTTTGTTACAAAATTACCATTTCCATGGGCAACAGTAGAGTGTATATGTGTTCTGCATTTAGAGGTGCTGAAGCCCTTCGGGATTGTAGTGGAGGGTCGGGATCAGGCGCCAGCAGCACTAACCTCTGGAAACTGTTTCCCCTCCATTGATTCTATTTAATACATTTTTCGCGTCCCACAGACGATCCATTAGATTTAATACAATTGAATTAAACGTTATTATTTTTTATCTTGTTTCATCAAACCGTGCACGTAATTCATTAAGAAAATAAAGATGCAAAAGCAGTCACAAAATGAAGAGAAATAGATTAACCTCTCAGCAAATATCTTGCACAGAGGAATTCATTTAAAACTGCTTTACAAACCTCCCAACAGAGTCCATGGAGCCTTTTGTTACTAGGCATTCCCACTAGAGACCCTGACCCTACTAATAGCTTTGTGCACCCACTCTGAAAATGGATCTCTTGCTACTGTAGTGATCGCTGTGGCCTGTGGCCAGCCCGCCCTAAATGCACCTGATCGCGATTGATCTCAGAAGAAGTCACTTTGCACCTGAGTCACAAAGGGCCTCTGCAGTTGGGGTGCAGGCGCTGCAGTTTTGGGGGAAGTCTCCTCACTCGGGGCAGAATCCCCATTGTGGAGATTCCACCCGGAGTGAGGCGACTCCCCCACAACTGTGGAGCCTCCGCCACAAGTGCGCATGCCCTTTGTGAATCAGGCCCTGCATGTGCGTGTTCATTCTGACTGAAGTGCAGCCTACGCCAATAGGGAGTACTCAAGTAGATGTGGAAGAGAAGGAGGATACATTTATATCTCATAGCAGGTACATGAAACCAGCTCGCAGGCTCATAATAATAACTATGCAAGCTATAAATAACAGCTATACAAGTATCAATATACATATGCTGACGCCTGGCTGGATAAATGGGGCTGGGTCGCCATAATGTATTACGGGCTAGCATCCACTGACCTGTAGGTTGGTCCATTCCCTCAGGTGCATAGGGCGTCTGCCCTGACTAGCCCTTGGAGATTCCCTACATAGACAAGCAAGAATGAGATCCAGAAATACAAAATATCAAAGAGGCGAATGTTAATGGAGTTTTCTCCCTGAGCGTCATGACCATTGTAGGCGCTGTCAGTCAGCAAGTGACGGGAATGGCAGACCAGGGCAGGTTCCATCAGTGACAGTTACCACAGTGACCCACTGGTCCAGTGGTTGACAGATCACTGGGTCAACGGGGTCCAAAAGCAAAGTCAATTAGGCTCCACCATCATCGGAAACCCAGCTGTTCCATCATGTCTAAATGATATAGAGGAAGGTACATTTATGGTTGTGCTCCCACTCCACTGATCCCCAATGTCTTCGTTTGAGATGGGGTGCCCTATGATGCAATGCATCTCGCCATGTTCATCTTTTTCTAGGAGAGCTATATGAAGAGGATGAGGTGGTTGATGGTTGTTGTCCAATGACCCGTGAAATGTTTGACTCCCTAATGTAAGTTTATTTTAATGGTCACTTTAATTCAGATTGTTAGCACGTTGTTCTTCTCCTTAATGACAGATTAATTGCTGGTGTAATCTTTAAATGATCATTAGGATGGGTTGTGCGTCTGGCTACTTGTCTATGTAACAGTGGGAAACCGCAATCTCGACAAGGTATGCATCATTTCGACCTCCTGTGAAAATTCTACCACCTTTAGGTATTGTTTCTAACTTGAAAGGATTCGGGTTGTGTTCTGCTTCTATTGTTTTATGAACTATTCAGCCTTGCTACGTGCCACGCATCACGGGTCAGAATAACGCAAATCATCAACCATTCCTGCACTGGAACATTGTGTCACGCAGTGGGAAGGATCCTCTAAGCTTAGTAGCAGTCGTTTTTTAGCCGCTCTGTGCAATTATGTGTCAGTGCACTGAGTGACTCAGACGCTCGCTACTACCAGTGTCTGCAGCCCTATCAGATGATAAGGGGTTGGGTAAAGGTATACAGTGGTCATTCTTAGACCTCTGGACAGTGTGTACTGTTCTACAAGTGTGTTATCGGGGGTGGTCTCTGAACTCTGAAGACGCAGACAACATTACATTCAAAGACAGCCTGAAACAGAACTGTGTCAGTGCAAGTAAGTACATCTGAACAAACAATAAGTGGGACTTACACATAGAGCAGCATGTTGCACCACATGGGACACTTCCAGATAAGTATCTTTACAGGGATTGTTCTGCTTGGTTTTAAACTAAATTAAGCTTCACTCACAGTGTCACACACAAAGCATGGAATGTCATACAAAACTTGGCAGCAATGATTATTGTGTGACTTTCTTGAGCTGAACTTTACTTTATCAAGTGAAACAACTGGTCACTCTATCACTCCTCCTCAGGCCACCACTGGTCTGGGGGCCTTTGCAGCAGGCTGGTCCTTAAAGTTCTTCTAGATAACTGTGTGGTTGCCAGGTCACCGGTCCACAAACAGTGGAGAGATGCTTGAAGGTGGGGCGGACTCACCCTTTAGATTTGAGAGGAGGAAGAAAGGTGTGGGAGAGCGCTCAGTTAACAGAGTAATTCTACAAACAAAATATGAAATGATGCAACTTAGTACCTACTTGGGGTCTCCCTCTTGCAGAGTTCTGGCCCTTTGCTCCTTTGGAACAGACTTCTCAGATGCACATAGCCCATACTCTTCAAAATCACTCTGCCTTGTGGCCAGCTACCTTCCTGCTTAAACGGAAAGGCTATGAAAACACGACCACAAATACATTATCTTGTCTTTGCTTGGTTGCTGTCCTTCTGCTGGACTGCACGTTCATGTCTCAGCAGAGATTCTTTAGATGAAGAAGTGCTGGCCCTTCTGGGGACCTGACAGTCAGAGTGGACAGCGACAGAGCCCCTCTGCTGCCCCCTCCAGCTCTGGCATGGGTTAATGTCCTGGAGGGTATAGAGACAAAATATCGACTCCAAAATATCGACTGGACATAATATCGAGTTTTAAATATAGACTGGACAAAATATCGACTGGACATAATATCGACTACAAAAATATCGTTTTTCAGGTAAGTGAAGTAATATCGACTGTATAAAATATAGATAGCAAAAATATCGATTTTTTAATAATATATAATATTTTATAGTGTATTTTTATGTAATAATATGTGTGAATAGTGTGTATTAATGTTATTAAATATTTTATTACATGAATTTTGTTTTGATAATAATTGCGTAATGTAATTCTGTAGCGGGTTGTGGGTTTATAGGGGAATAGGGTGGGAAGTAATTTAATAATAATTAATTAATTAATATATGTTTGTTAATATTTTTTATTAATAATTAATTGATAATTAATTAATATTAATTAGTTAATTAATTAATATAATTTTGAATATATTTTGTATTAGTAAATAAATGTTAATTAATTAATTGTAATTAGTTAATTACATTAATTAGAGTACATTTTTTATATATATAGTTTTGTGTTATTTTTAAGTAATTAATTTTGATAAAATAATATTAATTATTAAAATAATTACACCTAATGTTCTAATATATTTACTTTATTGTTATTGTTAACTAATAATTAATTGGTAATTAAATAATATTGATAAATTTTGGGTAAAGGAGCATTTTTAGGGTTCAGGGTCAGTTTTCAGTTCATGGGTAAAGGGGTATTTTTAGGGTTCAGGGTCAGTTTTCAGTTCATGGGTAAAGGGGTATTTTTAGGGTTCAGGGTCAGTTTTCAGGTCATGGGTAAAGGGGTATTTTTAGGGTTCAGGGTCAGTTTTCGGGTCATGGGTAAAGGGGTATTTTTAGGGTTCAGGGTCAGTTTTCAGGTCATGGGTAAAGGGGTATTTTTAGGGTTCAGGGTCAGTTTTCAGGTCATGGGTAAAGGGGTATTTTTAGGGTTCAGGGTCAGTTTTCAGGTCATGGGTAAAGGGGTATTTTTAGGGTTCAGGGTCAGTTTTCAGGTCATGGGTAAAGGGGTATTTTTAGGGTTCAGGGTCAGTTTTCAGTTCATGGGTAAAGGGGTATTTTTAGGGTTCAGGGTCAGTTTTCAGGTCATGGGTAAAGGGGTATTTTTAGGGTTCAGGGTCAGTTTTGGGTTTTTGGGTAAAGGGGTATTTTTAGGGTTCAGGGTCAGTTGTGGGTTTTTGGGTAAAGGGGTATTTTTAGGGTTCAGGGTCAACAAATAAGATTTAAAAAAATTATTTTTATTATTTTAATTTATTATTTTATTATTATAATTTAATTTAAGTCGTTTTAAGTATATTTTAGTAATTAAAATTTAATATTAATTTAATTTAACACTGTTTTTAATAAAGTCGATATTTTTTACATCTATATTTTTGTTAACGATATTTTGTACTCGATATTTTTGTACTTACCTGTTTGTAGATACAAACTCGATATTTTGACTGTCGATATTTTGTCCACGATATTTTGGCAAGTCGATATTTTGTCAGTCGATATTATTTCAGTGATCCGTCCTGGAGAAGTAAGAAGTGTAATCATGTTTTTACCACCTACAACTCCTGAAACCACTCCGCCCTCGAGTCCTCCAGAAAACCACAGTACATAAGTTTGCACGTGGATTATGGCAAATTGTGATTGCCGACCTATATTCTAAATAAAAAGATGCCAAAGGGCATCATTTGTGCCCTATGAAGCAACCACTTGTCTCACGTACAGCTATCTAGAAGGTTCCACTCCGACTTATCTTCAGGACCAAAATCACATGTTATCAACCCTTCCCACCACTCTGCTCTGACCAAGCAAACTTCAAAGTACTGAAGGGAACTAAGGTAAAGAGCAGAGGAGAGGCAATTCTCTGACATTGGACTAATTGTGAGAACTATACCCTGTCTTTCTGCTCAGCTTAGGCAAATATGGTCAGTATAATCAAGACTGCACGTGATCTATATATCTAGCTATGTATTTTTGTGGCCTTTCTACATTGCATACCTAGCCAAAAGACAGGACTGTACAGGGCCAAAGAACAGTGTAAAGTCAAAGAGTGATAGGAGAGAGGGGAGCCTGGTAATTGGTTTGTGGACGGTTAATGCATTGTGATGTAGAGTTCTTTAAAGAAGTGAGTGTTGAGCTCTTTCCCAATTTGGAACAGTGTTGGGGCGTTCCTGTTGGATACGGGGATGTTGTTCCAGATCCTTGGTTCATAGATGGAGAAACTCTGCTACCTTGTTTGCACTTCTTAAGTTGTCGTTTTATAGTAGTATTAGTAGTAGTAGTATTATAGTAGTAGTAGTAGTAGTAATAGTAGTAGTATTATAATGAGAAGCTGTTTCCGAGCAATGTGTACCCCACACACTCTCCTCTCATGTGTATATGGGCAGCCTATCTCAATAGTGCAAAGAGGCAATTAAGTTATGCATGGAACTATACAAACAAAGTAAACATTTAGAAACACACAAAGACAGGGGCAGCCGGTATCATGAAAAAAAAACTAACATGCCGCCTGCTGTCGATACACAGGAGCTACACACACGAGCTCCCACACTCCCCTGCGCCAATCATGACGCTGCTCTCATGCTGGTATTATCCAGCATGACAGAAGCACCGGGATTGAACAGAGTGAGCTGGTTTAGCTCCAGCAGAGACTGGGAGCTTGTGCGCCTTATCCCTGCGGATATTGCCAAGCAACAGCCTGGAGATATTCAAGTGCGTATGTGGGTTTGGCCATCCAAAGACAGCGGATAGACCAACATGCGCACTTGGTGCCCTGTACCCACCTCTCCTTGTGTTGCTGCTCGCCCTACCCTCACAAATCATCTGCAGCTCCCTCCTACATCTAAAATAAAAAGACAATTAGACAGTTTTATTAATTGTTTAATTATCTGTTTACTTTCCATGTTTTCATGCTGGTTCCGGCAGTGGGGCAACGCTCCTCCGCCATAACAGAGGAGCCGCCGCTGCAAGATATAGGATGAAACAAGAATGAAAGCAATGCATCCCTGACACACAGCAAGTCCAAACTCTGCCAGTCTGGGGCCCGGCGCACAGTCTTGCGGCGGGGAGTTTCTGGGCTCCTACGCATCCCCACATGGGCTCCATGTTCACCTCACTATTCTACTTCCCGGACAGGATTTTGCATTCACAGCAGGGAATATTTTGGTCTGTGGCTAATGGCCATATATCTGGGATCGAGGATAGTACTTTCTAGTATTTTCATGAAAGCGCTGTGAAATTTGCCTCATACACTGTGCTTCATTTTTGCCGAAGGTTGCATGTGGGGCACATCAGTGCTCATTTTTGGGGACTTGCCCTTATTTTTTCATTCATCAGACTATGACCCAGAACAAGAGAGAGAAGGGCAGAATAGGGGGAAAGAAAGATGAAGAGATTGACGGAAAATCACTGAGAAAATAGGGATGAAAAGAAACTGCAAGAGTGAGTTAAAGAGGCAGGGAGTGTAGGGTGGGGGGAGAAGAAGGCATGATATAGAATCCAGATTGGACAGCCTTGGTATCCGGCAAACCCGCAATTCATCATCACTTGCCGCGATCTTCTGAGAAAAGCTTTGGCGTCAACACTTGTTATTTTACAAATTACGTACTGCCCATATCTCCACTGCTCGGGAAACTGAGCTAGGCACAGATGTTTTGCCAAACACAAATGTACTATAAATCTGGCAGATCCAAAACAATGCTGACTACCAGGCAGCCCTAAGCTAAATGTAACTGTATATTAACGACAGAGGAAGCAAGAGTTCATGTTTGGAAGAATTCATCATTTGCATACTCCTTGTGCCTACTGGTGAACACACAACTAGGATGCCGCCATATGCTCACACCCAAAGCTTTAATGGAAGGAGGCACTCCAGGGCAGCAGACTTCTTTTAGCATTTTGTAGACTGTGGTAATGGGGCTGGTAATTGCTGCCCTTGGAGTTACACTGGCTCTTACAGTAACTCTGCGGAGGCAACAAGGATCACGCTATTACAAGAGGACCCTAAGATCCGGCTAATGAAGAGGAATACCCAGAGGGACCTGATTTACAGGATCTGAGCCTCCTGGTTAGTCCTCATTCACAGCCACATTTTCACAAGGAAATTTGAGATCCCACAGGGGAAAATGTGTGGGCCTGCAGTGTTTCTGAATTAATACTCCTGATCCTGATGTGCCCGGCCGCTCGTGTTACCGGGTACATCAGGGATTACAAGTAACTCATAATGAGGACCTATGTGTGTATGCGACAGTACAACAGCTGAACCAAGAAAGAGCATGCCGTCGATGACCAGATCATTATTTATTTATTTATTTATTTATAAAGTTTTATATATAGCCAACAAGAACCCAAAGGATATCAGAGCGCTTTACAAAAGGATGGAAGGAAGGACATTATTGCAAGATTGACATCAAGTAAGAATACAAAACAGGAATAATCGCATAATTACAAAACAAATGATTTAAGGAGAGTAATACAATAAACAGGTATACAGCGGGCTACGAAGGAGGGCACACAATGTGGTAAAGAAGAGCAGCATCAAATGATGGTACAACGGTTTTAGGATCAATGACTTCGAGCAGGTGATCCTTGTATGGAGCCATTACAGTGCAGTGAGCAGATCTATTTATAGGTTTAGGGTATGGTGCCAGAATATTGTAAGCATTGGACGTCATTACATAATCTGACTTCTGTGAAATTTATGAAAGACACTTCTACTCAGTATGGAGTGGTAGCCAGTTAGGTTTATTGGCATACACCTCTACCATAGCCAATCAGAGGTAACTGATGCAGAACAGTCAAACCTCAACAGACATGGAATGCCTTTACATCATGCAATTCATAGTTCCGCTAATATGCATGTGATTCTAAGTTAGAATCACATTCAGGATACATCTCACCCTTCCTTAACAACCATATAAATATACAAGAAAAGAGAAGCTTAATAATTACCCTGACCAATGAGTGCGAACTCACAGTTCACAAGGAAACATTAAAATACTTAACTGAAAACTTAAATGCTAATATCATTTAGTAAAACAAATCTCTAAGGTAATCCGGGCGCACTCTCTGCCTGTAACTCACTCTTGTCCTATTTTTGTTATTACTTTGACAGTTTGCTTCATACCTGTTTGCCACTTTCCCACACTTATTCTGAACACTACTTGAACTTCTTACATCCTCAATACAGTCTTTGTCTTCCATAACCTCCTCTTCCCCCTCTTTCAAATTCACATGCACAATTCTGCTCTTATCTCAAATTCTTCCATCAGCTGTTTTTATTGCATTGTGGAAAACTTTGACAACTTTCTGGGCTTTTGTAAATTTTGACCACATAGCACTTCCCACAGGTGCTTTGATCTCTTGACTACATCATCTACTTTGATCTCCACCTACGCAGGCATGTTTGGTGAGAGAAGCGGTCAGGAAGATCTGCTCGGATGGACTTTGTTACTAGCATCTCATATCTGCCTGTCATTGTGAGATGTAAAGCGGCATGCATAGGTGAACTAAAGGGAGGATTGCTGTGATGAACCAACTATAGGGAATGCATTATGGGTGTTTCAGCAAGAGGAACTTAAAGTATGGAATCTGACTTTGCTTATGGGGACTTCGCAGAGAGTTGCACTAGCTGACGTAAGTCTAAGCATGGGCGAATTTTGCGAATCTCGCGTTCGCGAATTTTGCGGATTTGCGAACTCGCAATCCGCAAAATCCGCAAATTCTCGCGAATTTGCGGATTTTTTTTTTTTGTGTTCGCGCGGGTTTCTGCCAGTTCGCGAGGGTTCTGTACAATTTCGCAAACGCGAACTTACCTGTCGGGTCGCAAGTTTTGCGAACTTGTTGTTTCTACGTGTCCAGCCTGTTTGGGACACTCTTCTTCATCACTGCCACTCTCTGTCACCACTGCCACTCTCTGACTACTCATGCCACCCTCTGGCCCACCCATGCCACCCTCTGTTTCATCACAGCACCCTCTGGTTGTCCAGTGTACATTATTGTGGCAAAGCAAAGCACACCTTCCCTGCCTCAAGTGACCTGAATTAATTTGGGGCTGATTAATGTGTCACAGAATATTTTTTTAGCTGGCACCTGCTTCCTTAGTGCTTCCTGATTAGTGATCTTTTGCACTTGCTAAGTGCTTTCATTGTTGCAAAATTAGTTACAACACCTGCCCTGCCCCAACTGACAATAATGAATTAGGGGCTGATTAATGTGTCACTGGATTTGAACTTCCAGCCTGGCTCCTGCTTGTCTGCCTTAGCTGTAATTCAGGACCTTTGTGTAACTATTCTGAGGGTCAGAGCATGGTCACATAATAGTTGCAAGTAGGCAACTGAACTCTGGAGGGGCCCCTCAGGAAGCACTACAGGAAATGGCTACTAATGATGAGCTTGAACTTTTGAACCTGGTAAGTAGTTTCAGTTTTGCTAAGATCGTATTTCTGCAATTTAGCGCTTATTTGCGGGGCGCGAAGTTGAACTGGGAAGCCGCGAACTCACGCGAACAGTGCGAGCAAGCCATAAAATCCGCTGCTCGCGGATTTGCGGATTTTGCGGGAAATTCGCGAATCTCGCGGATTGCGAATTTACCGAAAATCCGCAAAATCCGCGAGCGTAACGGATTTTCCGCCCATGCTTACGTAAGTCACAAAGGTGCTTTTCCCGGCAGCTTTCTTAAAGCAGGCACTGTCGATACACTATCACAAAGTTTATTTTTAACGCCTTGCCCATTGCTACAAACACAATATACATCTCAATCAATCAATCAATCAATCAAGTATTTGTAGAGCGCACTACTCACCTGTCACCCCTTTTCAACTATTTGAAATCTATCCATCACCTACCCTTCCATCCATCATTTCCCTCATCCGTCCCTCCATCCACCCTTTTACTCCTCCATCCATCATCCATCCACCCTTTCACTGAATCCATCCTTTTACTCATCCATCCACTCTTCCACCCATCCATCCATTCACTCATCCATCCAGCCATTTACCCTTTCACTCAAGCCATCCTTTCAGTCATCCATCCACTCTTATTCCCATCCATCCTTTCACGCATCCATCCAACCATTTACCCTTTCACCCATCCTTTCACTTTCTCATCCATCCACGCAGTCGCTCATCCGTCCACTCATTCAACCTTTCACTAATTCATCCTTTCTCAAAGCTCTTCACCCTCCCTTTCACTCATGTGTGCATTCTTTCACACATCCATCTTTACATTCTGCTGTTCACTCATCCATGCACCCATCTATTCTCCCAATCATTCACCAATGCATTTACTCATCCATCCATCCATTCTCCCATTCTCTCTGCATTCCCCTTTCACTTAGCCACCCAATCTTCCACACACCCTTCACCCATCCACACACTCATCCATTTATTCATCCACTCATGAATCCATCCATTGACCCCATCACTCATCCATCCTTTCACTCATCCATCCATCCTTTCTCTCATCCATCCACTCTTTCAATCATCTATCCATCCTTTTGCCCATCTACCCTCCCTTTCACTCACTCATCCATTCTTATATCCACCCTTCACTCATCCATCCATCCACCCTTTCACTTACCAATTCATCAATCCATCCATCATTTCTCTCAACCATCCACGCACCCATCATCCATCCTTTCACTCATCCATCCTTTCACTCATCCATCCACTCTTCTTCCCATCCATTCATTCACTCATCCATCCAACCATTTACCTTTTCACCCATCCTTTCACTTTCTCATCCATCCACGCAGTCACTCATCCGTACACTCATTCAACCTTTCACTCATCCATCCTTTCTCAAAGCTCTTCAGCCTCCCTTTCACTCATGTGTGCATTCTCAAGTTTCAAGTTTATTTTATTTTGTCTGATTAAGTAAAATCTTACAAAAATAGCTAAAATATCATCAATGTTAAAAAGTTATAAATCAATCAAATGAGGTTTATATTTACAAAAATTTGACTATATATAAAATGTATTAGCACAATCCATTAGTAAATCAGTTAAAAACCTCCAGCTTTTTCCCAGCAGCACATAAAAATTTCACAAATGCAGAATTTATTGGTAAATCTTCAGAATGTAAACATGCTATTAGGGCTTGCCGACATTTCCTTACTCCACGATTATTGAATAATTTCTTAAGAGTAGATTTTCTTTCATATTCCTACACCGGGCAAAGACACAATAAATGTATAATGTTCTCTTGGCCGGATTTACATAGCCTGCATAGTTTGTTCTCCTCTGTTCTCTTCCGTGGAGGTAATGAAGATTTGTTTGTGTTTCTCCGACCACAATGTTTCTAGATATTTTTGAACCTTTTTTCCCTTAAATCCATTTATGATTGGCCATGCATGATTCCTTTTATAAGAATATCTTTATCGTTTATCTAGGATAAATGGTTAGTAAGTTTTTTAATTGTTTTTTGAAGCTTTCCTGCGCGATGGTATCATTCCAAATCGATGTTATACCATATTCGTCTATCGCTATATTTATATAGGACCAAACATGTCATTTTCTGTTATCTTTTACTTCTTGCCACATTTGGTTATCTTGATAATTTTTTATTCTATTCCATACTTTAAGTGCTTGCCCTTTCCTAGCATAATGCTGATTATTTAATCCAAATTCCAGCCTCACCTGTGCTTGTGAAGCATTATTTGGCAGGGAAAATAAAATGTTGTATGTTTTAGCAAAAGCCCTATTAATAATCTCCGCATCTTTCCAGTTCATTGCCTCGCTACCATACATTAAGGTCTGTAGTATTTTTGCAGCGATTACTTTTAAGAAGGGGAGATAGGACAAGTCACTTATAGCTTTCTGAATAGTCCTAAATGCCGCAACCAGGGTATTTGCTTTCCTTGTAATATCCATGTTTTGTGGTAAGAAGTTTCCATTGTCATTAAAAATAACATCAAGATATTTATAGGAACCAACTTGTTCTAATGTGTGCATTCTTTCATTCATCCATCTTTACATTCTGCTGTTCACTCATCCATGCACCCATTTGCCCATCCATTCTCCCAATCATTCACCAATGCATTTACTCATCCATCCATCCATTCTCCCATTCTTTCTCCATTCCCCTTTCACTTAGCCACCCACCCTTCACCCATCCACACACTCATCCATTTATTCATCCACTCATGAATCCATCCATTGACCCCATCACTTATCCATCCTTTCACTCATCCATCTATCCTTTCTCACATCCATCCACCCTTTCAATCATCTATCCATCCTTTTGTCCATCTACCCTCCCTTTCACTCACTCACCCATCCTTACATCCACCCTTCACTCATCCATCCATCCACCCTTTCACTTATCAATTCATCAATCCATCCATCATTTGTCTCAACCATCCACTCACCCATCATCCATCCTTTCACTGATCCATCCTTTCACTGATCCATCCACCCTTTTAACCATCCATCTACCCTTCCACCCATACATCCATCTATTTACCCCATCCATCCTTCCACTCACTCATCCATTCATCCTCTCTCATTATCCATCCATACTACCTTTCCCTCATTCATTCATCCTTTCACTAATCCATCCAGTCATTTACCAATTCCTTCACTTACTCACCCACCTTTTCACATTAATTATGAGCTGAGCCTTTGTCTGCAGAGTTACAGACAGAAGAGGCCCATCAAGAACTTCACCCCTGCTGTAGTTCCTAAAGCAAGAGGTGCAGTGGGATGGGGGTGGGTTCACTATGCCCCTGCACATAGGCAATCTGAAAACTTGGAAGTCATGAGTCATGCATGAGGCACAGTGCCAGGACGTGAGGCGACTGTGACATGGAGTTGTTTCCAGTGCTTTAAGTGGGATGAAAAGACTGGGGTCTCTCCAAGGGGTGTATCTGATGTAATTAGGGGCGTGGCTTAAAACACCAAAGCTAAAAATATGTGCTGAGCATAAGGTGCCGCCCGGCTGGTATTTTGCTGTTTCTATCATTGCATCCAGTAACAATAGACCTACAACAAGCCATTACTATTGGCTTTGTCAATGGGTGTTAGCTGCATAAAAGAAATACAAAATCAGCAACTATGACTTCGTTGTTTATAATATTAAAAATGCTTCAGCTCTGAAATGATGAGACTGTGTAAGAACTATGACCTCTTCTTTAACTTCTTTCTCCAGCTTCTTTTCATGAACTGGCACATAGCAGCATGGGTGTTTTTGTACATTTGTTTTGTACATTTCTTCCATCTGACAGAATGTCCTGCCCTAGACCGAGGCTGGAGGAAGTCCACCACATACTGTAAGAGCCCAGACTGGCCCATTGCCGTTCTGTATAGGGCAATCAGCCGCAGACAGAATGACAATGGGTGGGGTGGGATCTTCATGGACAAAGGATGGGAAGTCCAAATTACGGGCGGTCCGTGAAATTTACGGACGGTTGGTCACCCTATTCTGAATACCCTTTGACCTCACTGGGCGGAAAGCTCATCACCCATTTGCTGCTAGTCTCCAGACTGACTATAACTTACCATCCCCAACCACATACATTCAATGAAAAAGCTGACAGCATTTGTCAGGGATAAGGTCCTAAATTTTGAAACAACATTGCTCCCTATTCGCACCTACATCAAATAACAAGATTTACAGATAGGATCGAAAATTGGGGTACATAAAAGGTCATATGGAGTGAAATTATTTGGATGCATCCATTCTCACCAGTTGGCAAAGACTAGAAAACAATCAATAATACTATGTCAATATGAAACCTCCATGTCAACACATCAATGCAAAATGATTGGATCAAAGAACGAAAAGAGGCTCAGAAGAAGAAGACGTGTTCCCTGTGCCCAGGTAGCAATAAACTTCTTCTAGCACCTTCAGGGTCTCTGGTGAACTGCTGAAGCTTTAATATAAGACATAACTTGCGATTGGGCAATGACAATCCCTCCCTCCAATCCCCCACGATAACTCTCTGAGTGATTTGTAATCTGGCCCAATGTGCTCAATGCACTTCCCCACTAAAAAACACAAGAGTTGTAAAGGGGTGGAGGTCTTCTTGTTTGGATCGGGGTCTCACAGCGAATCTTGAGAGACAGATGAACTACCTTAACCCTGTAATCCAGTGCTACTTTAGACCAAGTATCTGCAACAGGAACACAATTATTAATTATTAAAAAACTGTCAGTGTACTTGAGGCAGTGCTTAATTTGATCCGGTGGCTTCCAGTCAGTGCTGGGCTCCGCACTTGTCAACACAAGCGCTTTGTGACAGTCTGCCACAAGGTGGTGCTGTCTGGTTAACCTGGAGATTACCTCAACAGTTAATTATTAATTCAATATACATTAAAACGTATAACTTTGGGGGCCTAAAATATCCAAAATTCTCACAGTTGTATGAGTGTGATGGGTAGTAGATGCGTTGTTATTATCGCTGGCAGCATGGTAGGGGCAATGTGAGGTGTAAGTTGCAGACGCCTCCTGAAGAGAGCACTGGCACTCATTTTTTTTTTTTTACGAATTGAGAACTTGTGGGTTTCATTTACTTAACGGTTTAAATGTGCTTTTGAAAGCCTCTTTTCATAAGCAGGCCGAGTTCCGAGAGTGGGAGGGGCAGGAGACCCCTCAAGTCCACTCGCGGTCCTTTAAGAAGTGCAAATGCCTCTGTTTGTTTGTTTCTAAATGCTTCAAATGGGCCAGCAGTCCCACTCTCTGCTTAACTTTCATGATAATAAGAAGGCTTTGGTGGACTTTGAAATCCTGCGGACAGCTTTGAATTCAGCAAGAATGGAAGGTGATGTTAGCAGCCCAAACTGGCCCATTGGCATTCTATATGTGGCAATCAGCCCCATACAGAATGACAATGGGCGGGGTGGGGCTGCTCTTGTGCTGGAGCATAAGTGCGAGGCTGCCCCTTCAGGGTGCTGAGGTCTCTCGCAGGGGAACAGCTCTGCTCCCTGCAAGGCCAAAATTACGGACAAAAGGCATCTGTAAGCGGGATCCTCACCGACAACGGACGTGAGATCATAATTACGGACGGTCCGTGAAATTTACGGACGGTTGGTCACCCTACCCGGTGCAGGAGTTGATGGTGCGGACTGCATGAATATAAACTAGAGAGGAGGTTGCACAAGAAGATCCCAATCTTTTTGATAATGTGGAATCTGTTGAGAGCTGCGTATTGGTGACTACTGGCATCTGTTCCTTCAAATGTTTTTATTGATTTATAGCCCGTCATACCTGGCACCCCAAATCCACGTCAACAGGATATGCTTCAATAACCTCATTGTAACTCAGGGAGAACAAGTTACTGACAGTGCACAAAAGATTTTGACGAAACGTAAGACTTGGTAAACCACCTGCGGGCAAACTTTGAATGCAGAACCAACTTACCATGTGTTTCTGGAATCTGTCCTACTACATGGGATTTCGTACTTTTCACAGATTTCACTGTCTTTTTTAAAAAGATTGCAATGCTACTGGAAAACTGGTATCTCCAGCTCGCAATTCAGCGAATGCATATTTGCAACAAGCATTTGCAATGCAATAGGTCTCGCATTTATGCGAGTTTGAGCTATTGGCATTGTAAATGACAATGGCTTTTATTTATGCTTTAAAAATCAAAACATAAATGAAAGGCATTGTTATTTACAATGCCAATAGCTCAAACTCGGGTAAATGCAAGACCTATTGCATTGCAAATGCTTGTTTTTACTAAGGCTTTATTCCCCTTGTTATTACACTGCAGAAACACACAGCATATTGGGGTCAATTCAAGTAACTTGCCAGGCAGGTTGGGGCATCAAATAACTACGTCTCAGTAATGGCGCAAAGATCCTGGTTGTTTTAAAAGGCTTCTATGGATCAGATGGCGCCGCCCTCTGCAGCAGCAAGCAAGCATCTGCTTCCGCCACAGCACAACATTTCCTGAAAAACTTTCCTGTTTGCCCAGGCCTACCCCCGCTAAACCTCCTGGCCCTGTCTGTCCGGTTCTTTAGAGCTCCCAGCGCCAGGAAGCCGTTTGGCCATTGCGCGCTTTACAAATATTTTCATTCATTCATTCATTCATTCATTCATTCATTCATTCAACATGGATAGCTAGGCGCTAGTGCAGCAGAAGTCCAGTGCCTAGCTGTGTTTCATGCGGGGAGCAGCCGAGACTCAGGGTCGCGACAAGACCACCGACCTCGCCACAGGCACTTGAAATGACAGGGCAAAGCCCAAAATCTAAGAATGGGGGAAATTCAGATTTAAATAATATTTAAAACACACTATTTAATCTACTTCTGTTATTACAATACACTTTACAGCGCCCTGAACCCTTGATAGGTGAGTTTGAGCTATAAAATGAAATGAAAATATAAATACCATGATTCTGCTGGGTGGCAGTTTAAGCTAGATGTGATGCCCAGTAGCATTCCCAGTAAGTGAATGCTGTCTGGTCGGCTCTTGTTGCCTCAGTAGTCATCTTCAAAGTGTTAACCCACTGTAACAACTGGATTTTTGGACCAGATGGGATCAGCTCCTGAGAGCCCCTCTAACCCAGCCGGAACGTAACCACCTCCCTCCTCAGGACCATCTATCCAGGCACCTGGGTACCTACCTGAAGATGGGGAACTCGCAATATACAAGCTCATATCATCAGAAACACCACTAAATCTATAGGGATACTAAGAATACTCACTGATTACTAAGGATATCCATGCCCTACACCACACTCATACCTCATATTCTCGCGACCACATGGGTCCAGACTAATCTACCCTGCGGCAGTTCTGATTATCTACCATCACACACTGATTACCCTCAGTGCTCACTCAAGCCGCAATCTTGCGGGTATACACACTGCTCACCCTCAGTGCTCACTCTACACACAATCCAGCGTGCCATATACACTGGGCTGCAGCCCCAGTGCTCACTCTCTTTCTATTGTGTCCCCAATCCAGCGGGACTACACACCAGTCTCCTACCTGGTGCTCACTCACTTACAATCCGATCTGCAATCCGGCAGATCTAAACACGGGTCTCCTTCCCAGTGCTCTCATTAACGCCACTTACCAATGACGACCACTTTCCTATGAATACCTTCAGCTCTCTGTCTCTATGTTGGGAAGTCTCTCTCACTATTCACTAAGGGTTTGCTACTACAATAATATTATGGGATGGCCAAATTACTTGGTATAAACTTTATCCCTTAGTTGCAGGTCTCCTATCGCCCTAATTATTCAACTATCACTTACCTGATCAGGGGTAACATCTGTTCAAACAGTAATACCTGACTAGGAGACAAGGTTACCTCCACTGTATGGGGACAAAAAATATACACACTATGTGATTGAGTTATTCCTTGATTTAAGCGCTCCTACTCCCTTTTGATCCGTCAGTTGCTCAACAGCAACTGGTTAGGAGAAAGGCTAGCTTTATCATAAGAATAATAAATACACACTAGTTCATTAAGAACTGGGGTCTCTTTATTTTAACAATGATGAAATACACATACACAGATCTGCGGGGTCTCTATAACTAACAGGAACTTTAACACACTGCTGAAAGAAAAGGATTAGATATACAGGGACAATGTCATCTGCGGGGACAGGAACTTGTAACACACCGCTGAAAGAAAAGGATTAGACATACAGGGACCATGTTAAGGTTTGTAAATACAGAAGGATATCACCTGAGGGGTATGAAGTCTTGCTCTAGCTGTCATCTGGGTTCCTCTCTCGTCTGAGCCTTAGCTCGTCTTAGATTCTCTCCTGCACTCTTGGACACACCTCTGCGCTGATCACTTTGCACTGGATTTCTCTCCCCCACGGACTCTCTCCACCTTCCAACTTCAATCTAATGGTTTCTGCCGCTCTGATAACTGTTCATTCCACTAGCTTGTTCACTCTGGGTAAAGTCTCTGTGCCAATGTCCAATTAACTCCAGCTGCTCCCACAGGTTAATCCACGATATAACTTCAGTCTCTTCTAAAAGGCATTACTTCAGACTCCAGCTATTCAGAACTCCTCCTGATAAGTAACTGCTTCTGACTGCTTCCTTCAGTTCCAACTCACTGACTGTCTGTTTGTCTTCTCTCTGTTCCAAGCATTTTCTGTCTCTTCTCCTCCTGCAATTCCACTCCTCCAACTCTACCAACACTCTCTGCTCCTCCAATTCAACTCCACTGCTTCTACCACTCCAGCTCAACTCGACTCCGCTCCTCCAACTCAACTCACTCTCTCTGCTCCTCCAACTCAACTAACTGACTCCGCCTCTGCACTTCACTAATATAGAATGCTGTCTCCTCATGGAAAGTTCCAGCCAGCAGCTTCCTCCCACTGATCCCATGTACCAGGCTCCTTGCGCTAGACGCTCCCACAGTGACCAGCTGCTTGTTTCGTCTAGAGACCTGAGCCCAGAGACACTTCCTGATTAGATTCAGCTCTGGCCGGTTCTCTCCGGTTCGCTTAGGGCGAACAACAGCTCAAAACCAAAATATTACCTTTTCCCTTGAAGCCTCTCAGCTCCATCAAAATGGAGTCCCTCTAGTTCTAGGCCTTGTACGCCTGAAAAGGATGAAATAACCCTTAGCTCTGTCAGAGTACCTACATAAACCATACCAATGTGTAATATAAAGTCAGGACCACAGGATCCAACCACTACTATAAGCAATAATGACAGGCCAAAGCCAATAGGCAATAGATGGCCTCTTCTAGGTCTGGAAGAAAGGGCTTAAAAGGGCCAACACAAGCTAGGAATACATATCCTAGATGTGAGCAAGATTAAAGTCTATATCACTCCCAAATAGGGCCAAAAAGCCTGTCTATACACCCACCTCCTCCTCCCACCCCCGTTTACTCCACCTGAATGCTTCCCTTTCCCAGGGAGCAGTCTTTTGCATTTCAACAACTCTTCGTGGGTAGTAGGCGCTATATCAATGCAATTGAAATATCATACAATGGCGCACCCCGTTTCCCGTGTCGCACTGCCAGGCAGAGAGAGGGGAGATGTAAAGTTTGGTCGGCACTGTGACCCTCGGGCTGGTAGGCTGCATTATTGAACAGCGCACGTGACACTGTGGTGGCATCCACAACACACCGGCCAGTAACAGAAAGGGATTTTAAACCCAGGTGATGTGCCCCTCTCGGCTCAAAAGAAGCAGGTGATAAGAGGGGCAGAAGTCCCTGAAGTGACGTGATGGGAGGTGGGCTTTTAGTTGGGCTAGGGAAAGAGGATTGCACCCAGTGATTGGAGGAAGCTTCCACCGCATGTGTTGGTTTCAAATTATTATCGCCTGAGGTGACGTCACTGCGGTATTTACAGATCTGCGCGCGTGCCTGCCACCATCTGGCAGCCCAGTCTGTGCGCAGCTAAGGCGCCAGAGGGTTGCTGGGAGTGCGGAGATGACTTTCCCCTTTATAGATTTTAATGTTCCTGTTGTAAAGAAACTTCTGATCCATTATTTATCGGCACAGGAAGCCAGATGGCCCGATATCTCCAACATTTAAATAGAGGGGCGAGAGGAGGACAATGGTGGGTCGCTGAGTGTACAATGCGTGGGCGCAGAATAAGGCACTTGTGTGTGTTAAACTTTTGGCAGAACTCGCAGAGAGAGCCTCATTAGAGCATTATTATAGCCATGCTTCCGGCAGGGACACGTCTCCAGTAAGTAAATACAAGCATCAATCTCTTAGCTTTATAGGGTCATGTGTTTCTAATTAGCGTGGAACACATGGCCCCATAAAGATAAGAAAGTGCTCTGCGACCGCAGCAAAGCAGGCGACCCAGTCAGATCGGAGGTGAAAGGGCGTCAACAAAAAACCCTCATTTCCAACGGCAGGCCACCGTTTAGCATAAACGGTGACGCCAGCCAATTGAAATGAGGGGCAGGGCTTAAAGCCCTTTCTGTAATCCCTCTCCCACAAAATTTCTCGCCAGCGAGCAGTGCATGCGCTGCAACGCAGGCGAGACCTAAAGACAGTAAAACAATTGAATTGGCATTCTGTTGTGCTTTTCTACTCAGAAAAAACAATCCATATATTAATATTACATTCGCTACTTAAGGAGCTAAACACAGTCCTTGTGATCAAGGTTAGCACTGAACTCAGTGTTCAATAATCACGAAATTCACATAGAAACATTTACAAAAAAGAGGGCTGTTTCAGGGAACTGCTTCACTCTTCCCTTAGAATCGAAGAAAGATGAAAGGGAGTGCATTCAGCGGACGCTGGCACAGATCTTATAATTCTGTGTATTTTGGAATCATCTGTGTGTTTCTGCTGTGGCGGCAGCACCCCTGTGGCATGTGGCATGTGGCAAAGCTCTAAACAGTAACTGGCAGTCCCTCTGGCTAACCTCAGGCCTGGCCTCTATGTGGGATCATGGGATTTGAGGTCTGCCCTTTATGAGCCTCCACTTTCCTGCTGCTAACCTTCAGACTGGCTTGTAAAATTAGCAGCTCGCACTGTTACTTAGCACAGAGGTTGTTTTGATGAATTAGTGAAGTGTGAGCACCTGTTATGCTCCACGTCAACTCCTGGCGCTTCACCATCAAGGACTGCTCTACAATTATAGAGGGTAGACTGTGTATTGCACCATATTGAAATCATCAGTGTAGGTGTGGCTTCATGCTAAATTGAGTATTACACCATAGTAGACATGGCGTCATGCCACCTAAAGCATTACACTAGTGTAGACATGGCGTCATGCCACCTAAAGCATTACACTAGTGTAGACATGGCGTCATGCCACCTAAAGCATTACACTAGTGCAGAGCGGCACTATGCTACGGTCAGCATTACACTAGTGTAGACATGGTGTCATGCCACCTATAGCATTACACTAGTGTAGACATGGCATCATGGCACCTAAAGCATTACACTAGTGTAGACATGGCATCATGGCACCTAAAGCATTACACTAGTATAGACATGGCGTCATGCCACCTACAGAATTATACTAGTACAGAGGGGACACTATGCTACATTCAGCATTACACTAGTGTAGACATGGCATCATGCCACCTAAAGCATTACACTAGTGTAGACACGGCATCATGGCACCTAAAGCATTACACTAGTATAGACATGGCGTAATGCCACCTAAAGAATTACACTAGTGCAGAGCGGGCACTATGCTATGTTCAGCTTTACACTAGTAGACTCTACCCAAATTAATAATAAACTTTCTGATAGCAATGGCAAAATGTTGGCAATGTGTAGGTAGTACTTGTTATAAGTGGCACCCAAGGTAAAAAACTGGTGCTAGCATTTTTTCTATATTTCATGGCATAAGGGTCACCCACAACAAAAAGCTGGTGCTGGCATACTAGTGGTAATTCTTTGCATAAGGGGCACCCATGGCAAAATGCTGCCACACTGGAGGCAATTCTTGGCATCTGGGGGGACATGCATGCAATATTGGGAGGCTAGGCCACCATGACATTGTGTTGGGCCTGACATATTAGAGGTAATTATTCTCATCTGGCTCATCCGTGGTATATGGATGGCTTCAATGGCAAAATTCTGGCACTCGCATATTGTGTGGCTCCTTGGTATAAGCGGACACCAATGGCATTTGTGGCACCCCAAGACAAAATCATGGCCATGGCACAGTGGAGGTCACTATGGACATACGATGGAATACACCCTGCACATCTTGATATAATGGGGTCAACTCTGGGGGAGCATCAGACTTCAATGGGTTGTCAGAACATTAAATTAATTTCTTATTTAATTGCCATCCCTTCAAAGTCTATGACTTTTCAGCATATGTATGTGAAAATGTGTTTTAAAATGCGCTACTTGCCCCAGTTTACTCAGGGTAAGAACCTCTATCCAACCCAGGACCCACATAGAATAATTTGGGCTCACTGGAAGTCGGGTCAAGTATTATGCTGCACCGCCTTCAATATCACCAATCGCCACTGTACTAGAACACAGAACTCTGAGCCCATTGTGTGCCCTTTGTAAGGCTCTTGGATAAAGAAAGGATGCTCCCAGAGATAAGGAGTCCAGACAGTTCTTCAGTAGTTCCATGGGCATAAATCACACAAAGGATCAAGTGAATTGGAATGAAATCAGATATCTTGTTTAAGGGGCCGTCTAGAATTTTTTTTGCTAGAGTTAGCTCGCGTCTTGATGAAATATTGTTTCTGTCTTTGGTCCTTGCAGGATGAAGGTTTATAAGTATCTCGATCAGCCTTACACCATGGGTTACTTTTTGTGGCCTACTAAGAGAAGGAAACAAGACCACTCTCTACCTACCTTCCTGCGGAGACTTTGTGAACATTGCTGCTTGGCTTGGAGTGGCAGCATCAGGCCACGATACAAGAGCAGTAGTCGAGTTGTCCTGGGGTGCAGAGTCAGTCGTGTAATACAGAACTCTCTGTTATTCGGCCGAAGAAAGAGCGCGGGTACATTGAATCTCCTTGACTCGAAGGCATCTCTTCTCAGGGCCTGCTGTCATAAATACGGCCTGTGAGGTGGGCGAGCTACACACTGTCGAAAACATCTCCCAAGCCTCCTTCTTCCTGGAAAGCAGCGGCTACTAGAGTCTTCTTTGTCACCGGCCAGCGACTGAAGCACACTAGTCCCTCCTCACAGGACATTATCTTGCTTCTGTGCTGTTGGTGCATGGCAGAGATCCAGCCATCCTGAGAGCACTGAGGCAATTCTCCAAAGAGGAACCGTGTAGCACACAGGGGCTCCCTCCCTAGGGTAGGGAAGCTGCCCAGCCTCTGAAACCTTCCCAGTAGTCTCTGAAAACCCCTCATTGGTCAGCCTTGCCTCACTAGCTAGAAAGAGCCAATCAGCCAATTACCTCCTGAAGTATGTACGCCTATGACGCGTTCATGTCGTCAGGGGCTAGCTTGGTCCTGGGAGTGATCCGGCACGCGGGGGTTCTCCAGGAGGGGTCTGGAATACATGGATCTTCCTTTAGAAGCTGCGGGCAGAGCTCTAGATGCTTCCCAAGCATCCGCTAGATTTCTAAGCATCCGCTAGGACTTAGAAATCTAATGGACTCCTAAGGCAGCAGCCCCAGCCCCTCTGGGATGCTTAATGGTTTTGGAGGCAAAGTGTGAGCAAGACAATGCAATTACAGCCCCGTCAATGTCCATAAGAGGCCAACCCTACAATTCTTCGTAGGCAAGCATCAAACATTCCAGGTCACTTTGGAAAGTGTAGTATAGCACGCTCTTATCCCCTCCAAGAGATGATAGGCTTGATATGAAACGGCCATTTTCTGTTGTAGTGATGCTTCCTTCAGAGACACAGGGCTCTGACTCCGCAGCAGAAAGGGCGTCTCTGTTCCCTGAGCGCTCGCTCAGGACCGGACTCTCCCATTTCACAACCAGCAGAACCACAAGTAAACGGAGACACTTCACCGGCGCTATTTGTGCCCTTGGAGACCAGACGTCAGGCACAAAACATTTTAAGAAATCATAAGCGGACTTTGTTTTGAAACTGCACGTCCTAGGGACCACGTATCACGTAGAGAAGCTAAGTTTAACACGCCAGCCGCAAATTAGGCACCGGTCAGCAGGTTGGCCCAGCGTGTGAAAAGCAACAGGGTAAGCAACAGGCCCAGTGAGCAGGAGAAATAGCTCTTTGAAAGGGGATTGATGACCTCATATATGTTCGGTTTAACCCCCTCCACCCCCTCTCAAATTCCATGCCTCTCCGATCTCAACCCGGAGCACGGTCTCTTCCGAAGGCTGGGCACAGTCAAGGACAAGTCCACAGAAACGTCCTCAGCACTTCATCAAAGGCAGGTCTAATACCCAATGTTCAGTTTTATTAGCACAATTCGATATCATTTTTTTCTTTAAAAAACCGTCTTTAATGGCCTTTTAAATACCCATATAAACAATTTCCACAAGAACGTATGTAATAACCGTGCAATGTTCGCCTAGGGCTCACACAAATAACTGTAAATTACCCACAGCTAATCTCGTCCTCGTCACAGTTATTACTGCATGAAGTGGCGTCACTTCATACAGTCACGCCTGGGATGAGGAGGAAGTGGGTTATGAAAGCGGTATGGGAATGTATTTATTTATACGTTGTAATATAGCGTGAACTTCACCCTAAGGTGTCAGAGAACTTTACAATAGAACCAGTTACATTACATAAGGTCTTCAGAGCACATGAATGACATACGAATCGTAGTAAGTACATATGCCTACTACAGGGATGTATGGCGTTACAACGCATAATTTTACATCGCATTCCATTACAACGCGATTTTTACAACGCAGGATCCATTACAATGCATGCCTTTACAAGGCATGTCATTACATAGCAGATGCTATTACAACGCATGCCATTACAACGTAAGTATAGATAAGTATATCTTTTTTAAAAAAATGTAATAAGTTAATTTAATTAATTTAATTTAATTAATTTAATTTAATTAATTTTAAAGTTTAATTAATTTAATTTAATAAATTTAATTCTATTAATTTATTTTAATTAATTTTAAAATTGTAATTAATTTAATTTAATTTAATTTATTTAATTAGTTTTAAAATTGTAATTAATTTATTTTAATTAATTTAATTTAATTAATTTAATTTAATTAATTAAAAAATTGTAAATAATATAATTTAATTAATAAATTAAATTAAATTAATTTAATTAATATAATTTATTTAAAGTCGTTTTTTTAAAAAAACTGAACCCTAAAAATACCCCTGTACCCCAAAACCCAAACCCAGCCCTGAAACCTAAAAATACCCCTGTACCCCAAAACCCAAACCCAGCCCTGAAACCTAAAAATACCCCTGTACCCCAAAACCCAAACCCAGCTCTGAAACCTAAAAATACCCCTGTACCCCAAAACACAAACCCAGCCCTAAAACTTAAAAATACCCCTGTACCCCAAAACCCAAACCCAGCCCTAAAACCTAAAAATACCCCTGTACCCCAAAAATCAAACCCAGCCCTGAAACCTAAAAATACCCCTGTACCCCAAAAATCAAACCAAGCCCTGAAACCTAAAAATACCCCTGTACCCCAAAACCCAAACCCAGCCCTAAAACCTAAAAATACCCCTGTACCCCAAAACTCAAACCCAGCCCTAAAACCTAAAAATACACCTGTACCCCAAAACCCAAACCCAACCCTGAAACCTAAAAATACCCCTGTACCCCAAAACCCAAACCCAGCCCGGAAACCTTATAATACCCAAACACCCCAAAACATATACCTCAGTACCCCCAAACATATACTCCTATACTCATACTTATTTTTAAAATTACTTAAATTAATATATTTAATTTATAATATAAAAAAACATAAATTTATATATTTATTTATAATTAATATTAATTAAATTAATTAAATAATATTAAATAAAATTAAAAAAAATTATATACTTACCTATACTTACGTTGTAATGGCATGCGTTGTAAAAGCATCTGCTATGTAATGTCATGCGTTGTAAAGGCATGCGGTGTAATGGATCCAGCGTTGTAAAAGTTGTGTTGTAATAGTAGTGCGTTGTAAAAGTTGCGATGTAACGGTTGTTTCCCCTACTACAGGTACTAGTGGTTAGTTTCATATATACAAGATGCAAATTCACTCAAGATTACATGTTAAGAAAAGTTGAAGCGATTATGGTTGGACAAATATATATTACATATTTACAGAGCGAGATCTCGCCATTGCTGGGGTTTTTTGCGGTGCTCATTCCTACGCCGGGGTGCTGTTGCACTCACAGGTGGTGATCTAGGGTCTGGAGGGATCCCCGAGCTGGTGAAGGCTGCAGGGGTAGAAGTCGGTTAGTGGTGCCCGAAGTTGACGTGCTGGAGTCTGGGGCTGTTCTTGAGCTCGTGCTGGACCAGAGGCAGTCATTTCATCAGTGGCCAGGACTGGACACCTTGGAAGTGTCTTATGCGATAGTGTGTCATCTTTGGGTTTTTCCTTCAGACTCGACAACACTTCGTCCCAGTCTCTGGAGACTGTGTTTCCGCAAACCTCGAGCATCTTCTCTATGCCAAGCTTCAACTTCAGTCCACTTCATAGTGGCTTGATGCCATGCCCTAAACACGGGAGGAGTTGCAACTTTCCATTGCATGCTGACTGCCCGTTTTGGTATCAAGACAAGACTTAAGAAGTGAGCTATCACCTTATTGGGTCTCTTATTTTAACCTAAAGCACAGACCTCTCAAGCTGAGCACCCCAGTGATGTCTGCCAGTCACCCCATTACTTCAGACCAGTATGCCACCAAAGACGGGCAATCCCATAACATGCTGTGGAGATTAGCTGACTCAGCATTGCAGCGTTCAGGAGGGCTTGACTTCCAGCAAAAGTTGGTTGATTTTTGCCCTGTATAAAATGTTAAATTATATAGATTTAACTATAGCATTACATGGAACAGTGTATGGGTATGACATTGTCTTTGCCGCTCCTTATCACGGACTGAACTCCCTATTTCAGACTTTCAAGCATCTCGCAGGGGCTGCAGCAATGTATATGTGTGGTGCTGAAGGGCTTTGTACAAAGAGTTTCCTGCTATTACCGATCACAAGTAAGGTCTGGACGAGGGAGTGGGATTAGGGTTCTGTATCAATAATGGACCTTTTTTATTTGGAGAATAGGGATCAGAAGTCCATGCATTATGAATTGCCCCTCGTGCATGTCAAACTGGCCCTTGAGTGAGCAGAAGGGTAGGAGTTGGCCATCATGAATTAGGTCACTCAAGGTCATAAAACCTGAATTCCGCCACTGCCAAAAGTCACTATCGGTGAAGCGACTCAAAAGGCAAAGCAAGCAGGGGTATGGCAGGAGGCGTAAGAGAATAGCCTGCTTAGTGATTAGTAAGCCTCTAGCGTAGTAACATATTGCTGTATGCCATAAACGTGAGAGTGGCTTGTACTGAGCTTCAAACCTGGTAGTAAACGCTTGTGTAGAATTTCAAGGTACAGGGGCTGAATTTAGCGCAGGACTCCTCCAATGAGAGGCCCAATGACCATTGGCCCATCTATTGGAGTTGAGCTGCCAAGTAATAATGTTCAAAGTTGGGGACTCCAATCATGCCTGTTTAACCAGGAGATGAAGGCTGGCTAGTGTGACCCTGTGCTGGCTGTTGTGCCAAATGAGCTACCCTAGAAGTGGGAAGGTCTTGGCCAGCGAGCCGTGATGGCGGAGGTGCCCATCTGAAGCTCGGTGCCCGCAGCCCTTCATCCGCCATACATCCTCGGTGTGGAGCCCCTCAGGATGCCATCCCGCTGCTGGTGAAAAGCCTCAGAGTTGGTGTACAATCCTAAGTGACATCCATAGTGTTGGGGAACACTGACATCACCAAGTGCAGCTGGAATGCGACTGGGGAGGGCCGCACTGGATTGACTGGTGGTGGCTCGACACGCCTGGGCGATCAGTGCTCCAGAGGGGTGAGCGATTTGCACCTGATCCGCCTGCTATCAGCACGAACTGCAGAACTGATGGGCAGCCAGGAGCTCACTGGTAGTGGTACTGTAGCTGGGCAGACAGGAGACCGACGGAGCGGTTCGAGGCTGCCACTGAGGTGCCCGTGTTAGCTGCCTGCTTGGTGAGGCCTGGTTGGATGACGCAGAGTGCCAGCGGGCCATTGCCTGTGTGCCTGATGGGACCGGCCCGGGCAGTTGATTGCGCTGGAGTAAGTGAGCTGAGTCAGCAAGGATCCAGAACCCTACTGTGACCTGTGCGACCTGCCGAGAGCTAAACTTTACCGTGTGAACCGAGGGAGCGCAAATTAAGTAGGTGAGCTCCCTATATCTTACAACTGCGCTGTTGTACTGGCGGGAGCGCTCTTGCACACATGGACACAGATATGGCGGTCCGGAGGCCGGATTGGTCCTAGGCCGGGTAGTGCAGGAGAGGCGCAGGAGGTACTAGACCGCTGTGGGGTGACTGTTTGGCCCTTTCCTGGAGCTGGTGGAATGGTCTGGACCCAAGGGCCGTACCGGGCCCAGGCCAGACACTAAGGGGAAGGATTCTGCCTGGTTTGTGTTGCTGCGAGCCGGAAGGCCTCTCCCCCCCACACCCCACCCCCATCAGGTATTATCTTCATCTGGAGATATGGTCCAGGAGCCGGAACGGGCTCAGGCTCCAGAGGAGGACCTCATCCGCTGGCTGGGATGAAAGCCACAATGAAACATAAGACAGAACAATACAGTGACTGATTGGGACACAAACGGCCAACGAAGCCACTGGAAGTGTTTCAGCAATTGTTTCCTGTTCATAATCAGAGACCGCCATACGCATAGTCAATCATTGTACTGATAAGGCCCGACAGCGTACTGAGTGCATTAACTGACAAGTCCATGGGCGAATGCTGGAAAGTGCAAGTCGGGCTCCTGAAGGCGGTGAAATCCCCCCCCCTTCGGCCACAGAACAGTGCTTGTGCAGTAATTGGAGGTAAGCATGGGCGAATTTTGCGAATCTCGCGTTCGCGAATTTTGCGGATTTGCGAACTTGCAATCCGCAAAATCCGCGAATTCCCGCGAATTTGCGGGTTTTTTTTTTTGTGTTCGCGCGTGTTTCTGCCAGTTCGCGAGGGTTTTTACAATTTCGCAATTTGCGAACTTACCTGTCGGGTCGCAAGTTTTGCGAACTTGTTGTTTCTACGTGTCCAGCCTGTTTGGGACACTCTTCTTCATCACTGCCACTCTCTGTCACCACTGCCACTCTCTGACTACTCATGCCACCCTCTGGCCCACCCATGCCACCCTCTGTTTCATCACCACACCCTCTGGTTGTCCAGTGTACATTATTTTCGGCAAAGCAAAGCACACCTTCCCTGCCTCAAGTGACCTGAATTAATTTGGGGCTGATTAATGTGTCACAGAATATTTTTTTAGCTGGCACCTGCTTCCTTAGTGCTTCCTGATTAGTGATCTTTTGCACTTGCTAAGTGCTTTCATTGTTGCAAAATTAGTTACAACACCTGCCCTGCCCCAACTGACAATAATGAATTAGGGGCTGATTAATGGATTTTAACTTCCAGCCTGGCTCCTGCTTGTCTCCCTTAGCTGTAATTCAGGACCTTTGTGGCATATGTGTAACTATTCTGAGGTTCAGAGCAGGGTCACATAATAGTTGCAACTGGCAACTGAACTCTGGAGGGGCCCCTCAGGAAGCACTACAGGAAATGGCTACTAATGATGAGCCTGAACTTTTGAACCTGGTAAGTAGTTTCAGTTTTGCTAAGATCGTATTTCTGCAATTTAGCACTTACTCGCGGGGTGCGAAGTTGTACTGGCAAGCCGCGAACTCACGCGAACAGTGCGAGCAAGCCATAAAATCCGCTGCTCGCGGATTTGCGGATTTTGCGGGAGATTCGCGGATCTCGCGGATTGCGAATTTACTGAAAATCCGCGAGCGAAACAGATTTTTCGCCCATGCTTAATTGGAGGCCACCACATTGTCACCCGGGTGTGGTTGTGAAAACGGTGCCTTGATCTGTGGGTGGAGCAGCACCACATATGGGGGCACTCATACCATAGGTGGACTATCTGTTCCCAACTGCCATCCGTTAGTGGCCTCCAGCAAAATCCTATTGGTCATATGAATAAAGAGGGAGTCACAACAAAGACACAATGCTGCTTGGGGGCACGCTGTTGCTTAAAACCTGTGGTGTCCATGTAAGGAATATAGAATGCAGTATTGGTATTTCTGACTTGCAGTGTGGTGAGTTTGCGTACCTGTCTCCGGGTAGGCTTACTGGCCGAACACACTTTGGCAGAGTGGGTGGAGAAGAGTGGGTTGGTTCACTGCCATGCCCCACCAAGAACTGTCACTATCAGGAGCAGCAGTGTGCACAAATCCACCTGGTAGCCCACACAACTTATTAAAGGACTACAGCACAGCCGTTGGTTATGGGGTGGCTCTGGTCTAACCTTCCACCCACCCGCCGGGGTCCTCCCAGGCTGCAGAGAAATTATTGGAGAGTGACTCACAACCTAGACCGTGCAAGCAAAAATGGCACTTGGAGAGAAATTAGACAGTGTGCTATCATCGAAAACAACATTTTCAAAATAACTACAGACTTTAACCAACTGAGGGCGGACCAGCACAAGTTAGCAGACAAACAGCGCACACCTGAATCACACTGGAAGAACTACAACCTACCACCACTATGTTGAAGACACTCCTTGGTCGCGTAGCGGTACTGGAGGACAGAATAGAAGATGCGGAGAGATGCGGAGGTGTGGAGAGCAGATCGTGCCGCAATAATATATGAGTCGTAGGACTACCCAAAGGGACAGAAGGCCAAGATGCTGTCCAGTTCTGCTCCACGGAATCCGATTGATGCTTATAAGGGTCCACCTCCAAACGTCACAAACCCTCTTGTACAATTACACAGAGGATTTGAGCCATTAAGTGAGGGAGAAAATAAACAGGGAAGGGAAAGGTAAGCGCCAGCAGGGAAGGGATATACCTGAAACGACAAAACATATACTTAGAAATACTCCAATGAAAACAGGCTACTCTCATATGATCTCACTAAAGAACACCTGTGTACCTTATGGTATGAAAGTAAACAGCCCTGGCATTACATCTCCTCAATCACCTCCTGTCGCCTCATGAAGCCTAGTGGGACACAAATACAGATCAGGAAAAATGCACACCCTCATGAACACATAAACCTCAAGACACACCCCTGTATTTGACATACCATGACAACAGGTAAGAGAGGCTGATACTGGATTCTAATACATACAGCACCCTGCTGGAATAGCAAATGATATTATGATGCTCCCAGATTGAAGGAATAACCACAACTTCCTTATTATCAGAAACGGCAGTGCGTGGGAAGCAAGAACCACTACATTCCGCTCTGTATGGCATAAGGACATAAACATATACTGCAATCCTTCCCAGAAAGTAAGTGTCACATAAAAGTAATCGCTGTTAGTTCCAAAAGCGTGAAACCTCTCCGCTCGACTGTACAGCCAGGAAAGTAAACATGAGAGAAGGTCAGTACACGGTAGCGCGTAGATTTGACCACCACCGCGCTCCGCAAACTGTGAGCCAAAAACAAGTCTTTAAATCCAGAAAGAAACAAAGGGCTGAGATCCCTCAAAGAAGTTTATCTCACTCGTTGCAGAAGAGAACGGTAACGCGTGGCTGTTAACCACTGTGCTCCGCTCTTTTAATGAAGTCCAAAACATGGCGTAGCTGAATAACAGCCCACCCGATTTGCGAGTCACTCCCCCGCAATTCCCGATCCTACCTGGTTCTCGGGACACGGAAGAACCTGACTTCGCCTAGATCCAGACAGCCGCAAGCAACGCGGCGGAAAGCGTCTCCAAACCAACTCCGGGGTAATCCGGAAATTCCAACGAATTACACGCAACAGGAAGCGTGTCAAAATTGTTCTAATACTTCCCCTCACGGGGAGTCTGGGAGTTGTAGTTTTAAACTCCCGTTCCGGTTTTCGTGTCCTTCCTCCTAGTGCTTGCACCCACGTGTAATCCGTAATGCAGGCGCAACCCGGGAAATCCTGACAGATGCTGTGAAATACATAGAAAGCTGGCTAAGTGAATGGATGACACCAGCGCCCCTGTCCGCCCAGTTTGAGGTTGAGAGGGCACATTGGGTGCCGGCAAGAAATTCACCGCCAGGAGCTGCTCCCAGGCTATTCCTGTTCTGTCTGCTCAATTTCAGGGATCAGGACAGTGTACTAAATGATATTTAATCCAAAAAATGGTTCAAAGTATTTAAGGAATTACAATTGTACAAATAAATACTGTCAATAAACAATTATGTAAAACAAAAAAGCATCAGTGCACACATGAAAAAAAGTGAAAAATAGAAAACATAATAGAAAAAATGCCCATGAAGGAAATATCTGGAAAAACATACAAAATGTATTCTATAAAAATAGATCTATATCATAGAGCTCAGAGGTATGGACTGGTACACATAAAACTTGATTATAAAATACAGTACAAGACCAGACAGGTGGCAGACAGAAGGGATTACATAAAAGAAGGAGTCTCAGAACATCACTGAAACTACAACAAACAAGACAATGTGTCCTCCAATAATTGCAGCCACAGTTGCGTCTACAACGTTTCAACCTTTGTTATACATGGTCATCTTCAGGACATAACATTTAGCTGAGCATCCAAACAAGCAATCTATAGAGTACAAAAATAACACATATATAATTACTTAATTCTTGAATTCCGTATTCCTAGAGAGGCTAGAGAGGACTACTGGAGTGGTGCGCCATCATCATCAGGTCAAGCGGAGACGCGCTGCCAAAGCTGAGCAACTCGTAGCAGTACCTTACCTGGAGCAAATGATCCTAGAAAGAATAAACACCATACAGGGGGTACGAGGCTCCTTCTACCTGAATTTCGCATGCCATTTGCACCCACTCCAATATGAACGGGGTGATCAGTTTAATATCACAAGCTGTTACACTAGTTTGGGCGGATTGCTGTTGCACATATGCCCCATCATGGTTGTACCAGCCGTGGTGGAACGAGGCACAGACCAGTGTATGAGCAGGGGGAGCCTTACACTAACCTGCTGACGCTGCCACAGACCGGACCTTTCTTTCCTGGCTGCAGGGGCACTGGAGACAAGCCGCCACCGCCGAGAGTCATCTTTTGCACAGACTGCACGCGTCGCCGCTCCGGGACTTCAATTCCCGGCAGCCTACGCGGCGGCGCGCTTCACAGTGACGCGAGGGCGCCAGGAGGCGCACAAAAGCGGCGCTGATACCGGCGGAGCAGGGGGAGCCTTACACTAACCTGCTGACGCTGCCACAGACCGGACCTTTCTTTCCTGGCTGCAGGGGCACTGGAGACAAGCCGCCACCGCCGAGAGTCATCTTTTGCACAGACTGCACGCGTCGCCGCTCCGGGACTTCAATTCCCGGCAGCCTACGCGGCGGCGCGCTTCACAGTGACGCGAGGGCGCCAGGAGGCGCACAAAAGCGGCGCTGATACCGGCGGAGCAGGGGGAGCCTTACACTAACCTGCTGACGCTGCCACAGACCGGACCTTTCTTTCCTGGCTGCAGGGGCACTGGAGACAAGCCGCCACCGCGGAGAGTCATCTTTTGCACAGACTGCACGCGTCGCCGCTCCGGGACTTCAATTCCCGGCAGCCTACGCGGCGGCGCGCTTCACAGTGACGCGAGGGCGCCAGGAGGCGCACAAAAGCGGCGCTGATACCCGCCTCGCGGGACGCGAGCGGGACGCCCGGACGAAGCCCGGACAAAGGGCGGGCCGTCTGAGGCCGTCCGAGGTTGGCCACGGTTGGGTTGGGCCAGGGACTTTGCTCTAATTACTCCATCCATAGCGTACAAGGCAGTCCAGGCTCACTAAGCACCAGGTAATTAGTAACCTTACTATTTGTAGTACTTGTTTTAGTCCCAAGTGGATTTCTGTTGCCAAATGCCTGCAAAAAAGCAACCCACATCTTCTAACACAATGGAGAACTATCTCGTACAGGTTGTGACAAAAATCAACACTGATATAAGGGCCTCACTGGGTCTGGATTCACCACTACAATCACCATTAGTAGATATAGAGAACGAGGACTCATTCGCCTTGTTAAACAATAGCCTCCTCGGTGGGGCACATGCCTCCCTCCAGGATTCAAATTGTATTCAGCCTAGCGGCATTGTTGCTAATAGAGAAGAAAATAGTGACATAGATGCACCAACTGTGCTTTCCGTAAATAGCGTGTCTACTATTTCTACCGCTCCCCCCATCCCCGCACCTAGGGTTTCAGGGGGTAAAAGGAAAGCCATACAAAAGAGAGGAGGCTTAAGGTCATCTAAAAACAAAGTTGCGTCGCCACCAAGGAAATCTACCGATGATGAGGAGGAGGACTTGACTGGGGAAACTTATGTGACTCTTTCCGACGATTTATTGCAAAAACTTTGTTGTCTGATGGATACAAAAATTAAAGGGATGGTAAAACCCCTAATCAGTAAAATCGACAAATTAACTGCTGAGGTAAGCAAACTGGAAGGTCTATTGGGAAAAACCTTGGGGGAGGTGAGAAAACTACCAGAAGCCATTTCAACATGTGTCCAGCCTCTGTTGTCAGAAATTAAATCTACCCACTCTGATGGGCCGACTTCTGTTGTTACACAAAATCCCCCGTTGCCTTTACTGGCAAACTTATCTGACAGGCCTCCCGGAGATGTTTCATCTGCTTTACCTTATGGGGAATCAAATACTACGAATGGAGCATCAGAGCTCGTCGTTGAAGCCTCACCATTAGTTCTCGTTCTTGCTAATGTACCCAAATTAGCCCCCGGTGACGTTGAGTCGACTGCGTCATTACTCAATAAATCATTGTCATGGCTAACTAATAACATGGCCATAACACCCTGGGGCAAGGAGCAACTTGCGGAAGAACTGGTGAATGCACGAAGGGTCGAGTGAATTGGGAACAGGGCAAAAAAATTCAAGGGGGATTGCGTTGTACTTAACTTTACTGACCCCGAGGTCCTGCCTAATATTTTACCAAACCTCCACCCGCCCCAGAAAAGATTTACCCCTATTGTTCCTCTGACTTTAGATTTCTTTTATCCTAGAAAAGGCAGAGGTCCTAATTGCAGCACTCTTAGAACAAAATGGAACGTTGTAACTAAGAGGGGCAGCAAGAACTCTGATCTTGCTGAGTGGGGTCTAGGAGTGGAAAATAGATTCGCTGCACTCTCCAACCTAGACGCTTGTGATTGACTATCATGCACCCCTACCACCGTGCTGCAAGTTCCTATGGCTGCTAACTATACAGTGGTTTCGAGTTGTCCTCAATCTGTACAGGATGTGATAGACACGACTGTATCTAGAGCTGGTGTAGTTATTGCAAATCCTAATGAAACTGGCAATGTTGATCTGTTGTCATCAGGGTTGGATTATTGCACTTGTTCTATAACAGCAAACACAACTGGGAATTTATTGTCTTGGAATATTGCGGGCCTATGTTCTAAAATGGATTGTGGTGTATGGTCTGGTTTTGTCAGCCAATATGATGTCTGCATTTTCCAAGAAACTTGGGCTGTAGATCCTGTATTTGCACTTGGTTATCTGAATTTCTACATCCCAGCCACGAAGGGTCCTAAAGGGCGACCGATGGGGGGACTTACGATATGGGTGCGCCAGGCTCTCATGGTTGATGTGAGAAACATTGAGCTTCATCTAAAAGACATTCAGCTCATTCGATTAAAGGGTAGCTCATCTACTTCCATGGACATCTACAATGTATATGCCAGGGGGGGAAATGCAAGAAAATCTGAGGTCCTTTTGTCTTTGTACAATCTATTAGAAACTCATTCATCAGGGAATAACATATTAATAGCCGGCGACCTAAATCGCACTTTTGAGCCTTTAGACACTGGCGATGTACAATTGGGTATGGAAGAAGACACCCTATGGGATATCCCCGCTCTCAATGCAGTCCCAATAACTCGTTGGACTGAGGACATTCTTGGCCTAAACGCTATGTGTTTTGAACATGGGTTAAGGGCCTTGAATGGCCGAACAAAGTCTGACAGAATACCAGCCATGACCTTTAACAATGGAAGAAACAAGAGCCGTATTGACTACGTAATATGTAGTATGTCTCTATGGCCAAAGGTCATTGATATGGCTGTGTTGGAAAGGTTAGAGAGCGATCACGACCCTTTATGTGTCCTTCATAACTGGTGGAAGTCCGATGCCGTTTTAAATACCTGTGCTGAACCCCTCCCGCCTTTGATTATACCCACTAATGATATGCGCAGGCTGAGGTGGACCAGTGTTAAATCTGACCTGCTGGCTTTGGGAAAAATAAATATGGCAACTGATAGGGCCATTGTGGCCCTTGAGGGTGTGGTCGGGTTACCATCTACCCAGAACATAGTTACTCAGGTCCACAATGACCTTTTCAAAGAAATACAACGCCATTTTTTAAAATCGACTAATAACAAAAAGCCAGGGAAACTTAGGCCAGCCAAATGGTATAACCAAGACTGTAAGGGGGCCAGGGCCCGTTTATGGGCCGCGATTAAAGATAAAAACAAGGAGGCCATTAGGATGGCTAGGGTACAATATAAATCTTCAATAATTAAGGCTAAAAAAGTTTGGGACGAAGCCCATTGGAATATGTTACAGAGTGCCAGCGACCAAAATAACTCTAGGTTATTTTGGTATATAGTTAAATGGGGCCATGACAGGATTGAAGATGCCTCTACAAATAACGTCCCCCAGGATGCTTGGGTTAAATTTTTTAGTGAACAATACGCATCGAGCAACCTGGCTACGGATAGCGTTTGTGTACCCCATGAAACGATGGAAGCTGACACCTTTACGCAGCATGAAATAATGATGGCACTTAAATCTGTCCATCAAGGTCGTGCTCCTGGCATCGACGGTGTACCTGCAGACGTTTTTTTAAACGATACTGCAAGGTGGTCTAAATACATCCATCTGCTAATCAACCACATCGCCAGAGGTGCAGATATCCCTGTGACATGGAGGGGTGCCGTCATCATCCCGATATACAAGAAAGGGGATCGTGCTCTGCCTAGTAATTACCGTCCGATCAGTTTGATCGATACTGTCCAAAAGATAGTCGGTCGAGTAATTGTAAATAGGCTGCTTGATTGGGCTGAGGATAATAACATCTTATCCCCCTTCCAGGCTGGCTTTCGCAGGGCAACCAGCACTGTCGACCAAGTCTTCCGCCTCCAGCTGATTCAGTGGAGGACCGTGGTGCTAGGCGGAGGCAGCCTGTACGCAGCATTTGTTGATCTGCGGGCTGCCTTCGACCTGGTACCAAGGTCAAAACTGTGGGAAGTTCTTGTGACACTTGGGGTCCCCGGGGAATTGTTGTCCCTAATCATGCGGCTGCATGAGGGCAATTATGCCAAAATTCGCTGGGGTGGGTATGGTAATGACACCGTCGAATTCCCAGTTGAGCGTGGGGTTAGGCAGGGTTGTTCAATGGCGCCTACCCTGTTCACTCTTTTTATTAACGGTGTGGTTTCTTCCATGCAGTCCCAGGCAGTTGATGCTCCTTCCCTTGCAGGTGAAAAAGTTCCAATTTTAATGTTCGCCGATGATACTTTAATTTTATCAAAAACACCAGCAGGGTTGCAAAAAGCACTGGCAATATTTGATGATTTCTGTGTAGCTCATGGACTGGAGGTAAATGGGTCCAAGACAAAACTCATGGCCTTCAACCCTCACAGAAATTTTAAATCTAATATTTTGTTGAGTGGTCGTACCCTGGAGGTTGTTAAATCCTTCACCTACCTAGGGATACATATTTCCAACGATAACAGGTGGCGGTCTCACCTTAATACTTCTATATTAAGGCATAAGCAAATAGCTGGCACAATCATTAAAGAGCAAAGGAAATCGTTTACTAAGCCCATCAAACCACCCCTGATAATCTACGAGGCAAAAGCAATAGGGTCTGCCCTGTATGGTGCGGAACTATGGGGGTATGAAAACCTTCAGGAGCTCCAAACCTCAGAAAATAAATTTTACAGGAATCTGATAGGCGTCCCCCAGAGCAGCCCGCAATTGCCTCTAAGATATGAATTAGGCAGGAGAGCAATTTCTGACAAGGCCAAACTACGCCCGATTTTATATTGGCGTAGGCTTTGGACCACGCCAGAGCTCTCTCACTATGCGAATGGGTTTAAAGATGTTGTCACTAGAGATTGCTACAACAAAATTAAATGGTTTAAATCATTGAAGATTGCCTTGTTCGATATAGGACTTAATGCTCTTTGGGTTGACCCAGCCGGGGCCCTATTCCCTTCTAAGTCTACTATAAAAAGTATCTACTGGGAACATGTTGTTAATAAAAGTATGCTTAGTTTAAACAGTGGGTCCATGACCACTAGCTACTTAGAGACCAAGCTGTACCCAAATTATGAAATGTATTGGGATTACATATTAAAGCCCATGGACAGGAAACTGCTTTTTCAACTGAGGGTTGGTTCCTTGCCTTTATCCAACTTAACATCTAAATGGAAAGCAGGGGGCGCGACAACCTGTCCTGCCTGTGGGGTAGGTAATGAGACCCTTGGTCACTTTCTGTTCTCATGTTCAAGGTACTCTATTCCTAGGAGAGTTTGGTTGGCCCCAATGTGTAGGAACCTAGGAACAAAAAATAGCATGGTAGCACTGCGGATTTTAAGAACTACATCTGCTAATTGGATTATTATTGCCATTGCAAAGTACCTGGGGTGGGCTTGGGTTTTAAGACAGAGAACGATTAGAGGGCAATAACTCAATCTGTTGTTTACAGGATTGTTAGAACACGTCTATTCTCTGTAATAAGTTATGATATACTCAGAGACTGCTAGGCTTTAGTCTACTCTCTGGAAAAAATGATTATTTGGTCAGAGACTGCTAGACTTGTATTCATCTTTCACCTTTTATAACATATTCAATTTTAATGTATCATCGGTTAGAAATTTTATGATATATTGTCTTTTTTAAAAAAATTGCTTATTTATGATCACTATTTTGGCACTTTTTCATATCTATCCTGCTTATGATAATTCTTTCATGTATTGTGTTTTTCTAAATATTAATTGTGTGCTTAAGTCTAATATGACGTTGTAAATTTAATTGTTTTTTATTACATGTATGTTTGTCTGCTTTTATGAGTAAAACTCGAAATAAAGCACTTTGAAACTGAAACTGGTTGTACAAGTTACATTACATGAGTTGTTATATTAGTTACTTAGTTACTGAGCATCACTACCACATATATTGCGTTCCCCCCTACGTGCACCACTTTTGCCGGAGGGTCGGCACCACTGGCTGGGTTAATGTGAAGCAAGCACTGCCACAGCCACAAAGCCTCACACAAATATCATAACATGAAATGTGAGTGGTGTGTGTGCACACACCAGCGTGCCGCAAAACAGTTTATTCATACCTTAAGTGCAGCACTACACATATTGCCCTCCGACAGGAGACTCACCTGACTTGTCTGGAGTCGGAGCACCTGCGGCGCCGTTGGCATGGTCAGGTCTTTGCCACTGATTACTCCTCATGCCCAAGAGGGGTGTTAACATGGGTGAGGGCAGGGACTATGTTTGTGTCCGAAGAGGTGAAAACAGACCCCAACGGGAGATATATTTTCATGAAATCTCATCTTAACGGTGTACCACTAGTGCTAGGTGTGATATATGCCCCTAATATAGACCAAGTGATGTTTCTCCGGTCTCTCTTGACAGTCCTGGCTTGTGGCTCAGCCTCCAGTGGCTTATTGGGGACGACTATAATGCAGACCTTTTCACATCGTTGGACCTATCCTTCCCTCAGTTACTAGGTACACAATCTCAGAGGCGTGAATCTTGCACGAATGACTGCAACACTGGTCACCGGCAGACCTGTGGCAGACAAGCTACCCTGGCGCAAGAGCATACTCTTTGTACTCTGCACCACAATGTCTGCATGTGCGCATCGATCGAATAGTGGGTTCCCTGGTATTCCACCCCATGCTAGTATATGCAGAATGCCTAGGCCACACACACTCCGATCATAATCCTCTACCGATTCCCTTGTAATGGGAAGCACCTCGAACAATAATACCAACATGGTGCCTTCAGCCATCAGCCTTGGAAGTTGCCCCATTCCAGGATTCAGTAGGAAAAGCTACCACTGAATACTTCGAACTTAACTGGGGGTCGGCCAGTAGCGTATTAACGGAATGGGAGGCATTCAAAGTGACTATTAGGTATTAATTGGAACATTCGAAAACAGTTGGAGGGAGAGGTGAGGAATGCAAAGAATGAGCTGATACAGTTAAAAATAGACTGTGCAACCAGGTCAGAGAGCATGGTAGCCCTCGAGGTAAAACGGGGTAAATTGGCAGAACTATTGGGATGCCTGAGGAATGTTAATCATGCGGCACACTCAGTACATGCTCACTTCGAGCAGGCGGCTTACTAGTTTGGCTAATACGGCAAGGTCAAATTTCACGGCACATAATTGCCCTCCGGGACACAGAGGGCTGGCTGAACTGAAATACACAAGGAACTTACTTGCTACTATACAGCCCTCTATACAAATAGAAATACATTCAGCGTCACTCAATTTGACTCTATGCTTTCGCAGCTGGCACTCCCAACACTGGATCAGACACAAATAATACAACTGGAAGAGCCTATTACTCCCATGGAGATTGGAGCGGCAATACGAGCAATGGCCCCGGGCAAAGTTCCAGGCACAGATAATATTCCCTCTGATTATTACAAAGTTTATGCACCAAAAGTGACCCCGCACCTGCAACAATTTTATAACACCACATTAGATGAGGGAATCCTGCCCCCCTCCATGCGGGAGGCAGTACTTGTGTCTCTCCTCAAACCAGATAAATATCCGACTAAGCCTGGATCCTATTGCCTATTAGCTCGATTAAACATGGATTAAACATGGATTACAAAATACCGGCTACGGTGCTCGCTGATCGCCTGGGTCCGCTGGTCCCACTATTGGTGGGTGCAGATCAGAACTATGTCATCCTGGCCCGCAATACATCACTTAACCTTTGCTGCTTCTTCAGGGTCGCTGCCTATTCCCTGAGGGCTGGCTACACTCAGACTACCTAGTGTTAGACTTGAAGAAGGCATTTGACTCACTGGAGTGGAATTATCTCTTTGTGGTGCTTCATATGCTGTGTGTTGCAGGCCGCTTCCTCAGTTTATGCCAGCTACTATATGCACAACCGATGGCGAGAGTAGAGACAGGCAACTACCTTTCCGAACCCATACCCATCAGGAATAGTATTCGCCAGGGGTGTCCTTTGTCCCCACTACTATTCATTTTGGCAGTAGAGCCATTGGCTGCAATGCTCAGAAAACAGGGCGTGGAGTGGGGTATTCCACTGGGAGATGGCAGGCACCTAGTGTCTCTATATGATGATGATATCCTGGTATATCTTAGAGATATCCATAATCTTCCGCCTACGCTTGTACATACACTGGTGACCTTTGCCGAACTTTCAGGGTTGAAAATTAACTGGGGCAAATCATGCCTTTATCCTTTCAGTCCGGACCATGGGGATCCGGCACTTCGATATAATGATGCGAGCATACACAGGCATCTAAACATGTTTCGATACCTGGGGATCCGTATTAATCATAAGCGGTAGGATCTCCTAGAGGGCAACCTGGAGAGGACAATCACAGCGCTGTATTACCAGATGGCCTTCTGGCGCACACTTCCGCAGTCAGATGCTGGCAGCGTTGCACTGTTGAAAATGGTGACACTACCTAGGCTGTTATACCACTTCACCAATATCCCAGTTTACGTGGTACCAGCTCTGTTTTGGAACTTTGAAACAGTGATGAGGGACTTTATCGGGAATGTCTCCCACTGCTGTGTTGCACTCACAAAGCTCTATTTCCCAGCCGACAGGGGTGGCTTAGCGGTCCCCAACCAGGAGCAATATTATCTGGCATCACAGCTTCAGTGTGTGGTGAGGTGGGCAGCCGGTTCGCAGTTGTCTGATACTGCCAAGGTGGATCTTCCTAGTGTAGTAGATGATATACTCCGTGTGTTTCATCCACGTGCTGAAGCAACTTTTGATTCAAGTTGCATATAAAGTTTATCGTAGAAGTCTATACATAACGCGCTTAACGTGCTACACTGCAGGGTACACCTCGCAGAACCAGACCAGTACAACTGGAGACTTTTACCAACATGGGGCACTGCTTCCGTATGCAGAGTTGGCGGAGGAGCACAAGCTGCCACCCAGCTAGTTCCTACAATATTACTCAAGTCTAGCAACACTCAGGGACTATTAGAGTGACATGAGTGTGGAGCGGCCCACACATCTTATAGTGCAGTATATACACATAATGGGATTGGGAGGACACCTTACCAGATGGTTTGCGAACTCTCTCCGGATCGACACAGCAACACTAATGATGCCAGTTAGACAGAAATGGGAGACAGATAGAGGAATGCCATTCATAGATAAGGAATGGTCAGAAGCGCTACTCAGCCCTATATACATCCCATGTAATTTACGATTTAAACTCATAGAGCATTACGTACTCAAGAGGGCGTATCTTACACTGGGGAAAATTAATAAGTACTATGGTAGGGAAGATGGATATGCCCCAGATGTTGAAACCTAGGATCCGATCTGATACACATGTTGTGGGCCTGTTCATCCTTAGATACATATTGAAAATATATTAATTGCGCATTACTTCTGAAGAACCGTCCTAAGACCATATCAGGTAAACCTAAGCTATATACTTTCTTAACACAGGACTGGTCTTAATAAACATTATATATCGAATAAGATATCGAATGATACTGCTAGCCAAATAATCTCAATCTCAATCTTGTTAAATCGAGTGCTGGTATAAAAACTTCATTTGAATTATAGGTCCTCCATCGTAGTACTCGGCGTGAATGAAAATAGAAAACATCTTCCAACACATGCAGGACATCCGGTTCTGAGTTTCTATGTCATTTCTGACTAGAAATCCATAATAGGTAAAACTTGACTCAACACCTTGTATCTTTGGCTTAACACTGTTTGGTAAAAATAAACAGGATACTATCTAGTACTACTACAGTTTGACCTAATATATACTGCGCACACCCCCACTGTCTTTCAAAGTCTAATAACAACTAAAAATCCTTTCCTATATTATGCCCAACCATCCTCCTGCTATATCTGAGAATAAATGACTTCAGCTGAAGGTTGGGCTCTCTAACATCTTAGCCCCTGGCTGTTAATATGATATGCAATAACTTTCCTGCACTTGGTCAATATGTGCCCCAGAATGAATGTATGTAATAATGTGATATATGAAAGATGTGATATTGTTTTCTCGATTGATTACTTAGTTCAGGTTATCTTTGTGCCTCTTACAGATCTCACCTAACCGGGAGTCTGTCTCAGGGAGTGTCTCTGGGTAGCTTGGTACTGCACAGCCTCAAAATGTCAACCATATAAACATCAGACGAATAATAAATCATTGTTTACCTCTGTTAAAAATGTATCAGACAGTAAAAAAAATATATGTTTTGACATTTTTTAATTGTTATATAGAACGATAAAAACTAAGACATTGTGTTTTATTTCCAGATCATTATCTCCTCCCCTCCCAGTCAACAACCCCCAGCCCTGACGAAGGTGTGGCCCACCCGGCCTGTCACCGAAACGCGCGTCGGCTTGTGTCTCCAGAAATACGGCATATTGTGCTATATTAATTAGGAGCCGTATTAAGATTGTCTATCTGGAACAATACTCTGATCTATGCAACATACTTACCATCTATGTGTTGCATACACCAGAACGATAGGAATGTATCGAAGAATGAAAGTGGAATGATAGAATTTTAGGTAGATTTTTTTGAAAATTTGAGAGTATGAGAGTATGACTGAAGTGTGAATTGTTACTGGGTAGGCTCTAAAGTAGGATGAATTTCTGTTATTCTTATCCTCCTTCTTTTTCTTATGTATGTTGTTTGATATTCTAAAGAAAATTATGTGGATTCAAAATGTTATTTATGTATGTAAGTTTTTTCTACATCAGGTCTAAGAATATATAAAAAAATAAAAATACATATATATTTGCTAAAAACTCTCTCTTGAGTATAATTGGATTGACTTAATTTTGTCATGTGCAGTGCTAACTCCTAGGTTTATCACCCCATATATATTGGGATTCTATTGTTAGGACCACCACATCATTTGGCGGGGTTACGTCTCTTGTTCTATGTTCATGAGTGTGGAGCGGCCCACACATCTTATAGTGCAGTATATACACATAATGGGATTGGGAGGACACCTTACCAGATGGTTTGCGAACTCTCTCCGGATCGACACAGCAACACTAATGATGCCAGTTAGACAGAAATGGGAGACAGATAGAGGAATGCCATTCATAGATAAGGAATGGTCAGAAGCGCTACTCAGCCCTATATACATCCCATGTAATTTACGATTTAAACTCATAGAGCATTACGTACTCAAGAGGGCGTATCTTACACTGGGGAAAATTAATACGTACTATGGTAGGGAAGATGGATATGCCCCAGATGTTGAAACCTAGGATCCGATCTGATACACATGTTGTGGGCCTGTTCATCCTTACATACATATTGGATCAAGTTTGTGAAGCCCTAGCAGCGGCCACAAGTCGGCAACTTGAATGCACTTGGGAAGAATGTAAACTACACTTACATCCTAGAAGCAAGAAGCTAAAAGCCACCTCCAGCTTTTTAGATCTAAGCACACGGGCTCCGCCGAGGGAGTACACACCTCCCTGTAAACGCTGCAGTGACATCCTACGCCCTCCTTGCAGGCGGGGCGGTGGGGGCGCGGCTGAGGCAGCTGACGCGAGCGGCATAATTACAAAAGGACTGCCTAGCTCGAAGCTCGCTCTACTCTTTCACCCCTGAGACGGAAAGCCGGGGGTTAGGCTGAGTCGTGTTTTTAATTTGTACTTTGTTTATGGTTCAATGCACTAGTAGAGCGTGCTCTTTACTTTTTAATTAATTCCCCTAGTGAAGCGCTGATCATACGGGCTCCGCCGATTTAGGCGCGGAGTACACACCTCCCTGTAAACGCTGCGGTGACATCCTACGCCCTTCTTGCAGGCGGGGCGGTGGGGGCACGGCTGAGGCAGCTGACGCGAGCGGCGTAATTATAAAAGAACATGCCGTTACCTCCGCGCAGCGGACGCAGCAGCGGGCGCGCCGACGGTGCGCCAAAGGTAAGCCCGTCCGCTCCCGTCCGCGGCAGGCCGGGGCTAGGGCTTAGGACCCCCCTTTCATCTTTGGCTCGTACCACTAAGCAAATAAACATAAGCTATTCCTCTGCAGATCTCCATAATCTTCGGAGGTTTGCATCCGGTTCCGTGGAAGGTATGATAACCTGTCCATCAAAATTCCCGGCCCAGTTACAAGGCCCGGTAGCCTGTAGCAGATGCACTTTCCAGGGCGATAAACTTATTCGCCATAGAGAGGTTAAACACACCCGGGAGTCTAACTGGGAGGAAGCCTCTACTTTTATGCTATGCAATGTCAGGTCCCTTCCCAGACATCAGTTTGAAATTTAGGATCTGCTTAACACCTATTCCCCGGAAATATGTTTTATGACGGAAACCTGCCTGAATGACACAAATCATCCAGCTATCAATGTAGCTATCCCTGAAGACTATAAATTTATTCATCTTGATAGGACAGCTAAATCGGGGGGGGGGCATTGCAATAGCATATATAGACAGCATATTAACATTTCCAGGATTAGCTCCAAACTGGAGGAGAGTCTGGAAATCGGGATTTTTAAAATAAACTTTTCTGCATCGGAGTGCTGGTCGGGAGCACTAGTTTACCGGCCTCCCGGCCCAAAAAACGATTTTACGGACTCACTTGTAGACTTGATAGCCACGCACGCCCTTGCGGCTAACACATTTTTGGTATTAGGTGACTTTAACTACCATGGAGAACTTGGTCCCCTATCTGAAGTTAAGAAACTCCTTACTGATATGGAGCAACTGGGTCTCCATCAAAGAATACAAGGGCCTACGCATAGTGGTGGTCATACTCTTGACCTTGTCTTCTCCAATGTAGAGGAGCTTAAATTTGATATACCACTGCCTCTTGTATGGACTGACCACTCGATGATCAAGTTCACATACCTACTGCCTATGCAGTCTCAAAGGGAGCAAACGGCTGGTCGGCGTCCCACCGCATATAGGCCATGGAATAAACTCGCCCCACAGGCTTTCGAGGAAGCCTATAGGCCTCCGGCTCAGCTAGAAGCCCTGGGGGCAGCTAACATGTTGGCTGAATTTAACGCTGGGTTGGAAAAAGCATTTGATGCCACCATACCTAGGAATTACAATCTAAAGCCCACTCCTAGCAGACCTTCTGCTAAGTGGTATACCCCAGAACTGAGCCAGGAAAAGGCCGTCTGTAAAAAATTGGAACGAGCGTGGCGACATAACAAAACGGTGAACTCCAAACATCTCTATAAATCCGCTCTGGCGACCTATCACCTGAACCTGAAGGCTGCACGCCGTGTGTTTATTGCCAGCCAAATTGAGCATTCTAAGAACTCAGCCAAAGCCCTTTTCGGTATTGTAAAGGACTTTGTGGAACCAACGGTGTGCAAACAACCTACTATGGAGTCAATGGAACTTTGTAATTCTTTAGCAGAGTTTTTCTCTGCGAAAATTGATAAAATCTATGCTAATTTCTCCACCAATAAGCTGGTGACTGCAACTGGTGACAGGCTCCCTGAAGAAGATGTTATTAGATCTGACTGCTCCTTAGATGGCTTTGAGCCAGTCTCTCTTGCAGAGACACAGATGGCGTTGGCCTCTGCTAAATCAGGCTCTCCGACAGATCTTTGCCCACCCAAAATCATGTCGCTTCTATCTCATAGTTTGGCCCCTACAGTCCAGGAGATGTTTAATCTCTCCATGAGGGAAGGAATAATTCCAGTAGCCTGGAAGGAGGCTCATGTTCGCCCTATTCTAAAAAAAAACACGGCCGACCCGAAAGAGTTGAGCAATTATCGTCCAATATCCCTGCTCCCTCTTCTGGGTAAAATATTAGAAAGCCTGATTATTAGGCAATTAAATAGCCATTTAGAGGCGAACAACATCCTGGACCCCTCGCAGTCCGGTTTCCGGCGGGGGTTCAGCACGGAAACGGCCCTTTTGGCGGTGACTGACTCCCTCCGAACAATAGTGGACGCAGGAGGCTCTGCTATTTTGATACTGTTGGACCTCTCAGCGGCCTTTGATACCATCTCTCACCATAGGCTTGCGGAGAGGTTAAGCTCTTGTGGTATCAAGGGCCCTGCCCTTAATTGGCTACGGAATATCTTGGCAGACCGTTCACAATCAGTCCAAATGGTTCCCTATCAATCTGAAAGAACATCATTGGATAAGGGGGTGCCCCAGGGCTCCTGCCTTAGACGCACCCTTTTTAATATCTATATGGCCCCTTTGGCCAGGGTGGCAGAGGCCCTGGGGTTCGAAATAATATCGTACGCCGATGATACCCAGCTACTATTTAACATCGGACCACATGTTGAGGCGGACAGGCTTCGCTTTGCTACGGAGTTATCGGCGATCTCTAACTGAATGAATAACAACTGTCTCCAGTTGAACCCAAGCAAGACTGAGCTGATGCTTCTAGGAAAAGCCTCAGAAATGTGGAATAGTGACTGGTGGGCGGCAGAATTGGGCTTGCCCCCTACGCCTAAATCTTGTGTAAATAATTTGGCATTAAATTAAATCAGTCCTTAACCATGCAGGACCATGTGACCGCGGTATCTGGCGCATGCTATTATAGGCTCAGATTACTTAGAAAAATCCTCCCCTTTATTCCCCTAGAACACCGTACAACAGTCACGCAAGCCCTGGTCTTGAGTCGCATCGATTACGGGACCGCGCTGCTGAAGAAATTACAAGTCATTCAAAATACGGCAGCTAGACTGGTCATGAATCTGCCATCTGGCACCCCTTCGCAACCTTTACTGAGAAGGCTTCACTGACTCCCTATAAAACAGAGGTCTTTTTTTAATATCTGCTGCCTTACTTACTGTGCGCTGCAGGGGAAAGGTCCTGAGTATCTTTGGAAGAAACTGGGAAGATATATCCCCTCACGCTCTTTGAGATCAAGTCTTAAACAGTTATTGGTGGTCCCTCGGTCCAGACTTCGCAGATCTGGGGGCATGGCCTTTTCATGCCTTGCGCCCAAATACTGGAACAGGCTGCCGTTGTCCCTGCGGGAATCCCCCTCCTACCTGATGTTTAGGAAACATCTTAAGGCCCTACTGTTCTAACGCTCTCCTACCCTCCGTGCTTCCTGCCTTTTGGGTTGTTCTAGAGTTAAGCGCCGAGATGCCCCCAGGTGATTCGTGCGCTATAAAAGAGAGACTAACATAACATAACATAACAATGGCAAAAGATTTTATAACCTAAAAGTGGAAAAAATCAGATCCCCCCGCCACAGCAGAATGGAGTCAATCACTCTTAGTATGGGCCGGACCAGAGTAGAGGGAAGAGCACTATAGTGTAATAATGGTCATACCATTGTCTCAGGAAACACCTGGCACATTCATATTTTAGAGGCAATGGAGTATGTGGCTCCCACCAAAGAGGAGCAACCACAGTTTCGAGCAAACACCGTAGGGCATCAGATACCAGCCAGCCATCAATTCGAAGGAGAGAGAGGATGCCCCTTGGAGATGGGCAAAGGGCACCTATATCAAGGACCTGAAACAAGGAATCCCTTAAGTCGTGGGCCTTTATAAAGATAAAGAAGCACAAAACAAAAGTAAGGAGAAGACGAGCCATGTTCTATTAAGTCCCTCCGAGGAGGCTCCTCTTATTATAGGAGGTCATCTGCAGTCTGAGGAGCCACCAGCGGAGGCATTATGAGTGAGGAGACATCATCATCCTCAGAGTCTTCAAGGAAGTGGTGGGTGGTTCCATAGCCAGATCTCAGAAGGAAGCCTCTGCCACTCGTATCAAGCGTCTTCTACCACAAGTTTGTTCTTGTGAAGGAGCTACAATGGTGAGTTGAATTTTCCCTTGAGATGCCCATCAATGCCTGGTCACCTGATGTTTCCATCTGTGGGGAGCATCTGCCTGTGACAAAGTTTCCTGAGGTTCAGTCCAGTCTGACTGGATTTTGAGTTTGTCCAGGAACAGGACCAAATTCATCAAGCGCATCTATTTAAGTTTCCTCTTTACGAATAAGAAAGAAGCCCGCTGGTGCTGGGTGGTAAATGTGTAGTTCAGGAAAACAAGAACCTGGTGATTGTCTATTTCTAGACCCCCCCTTCCCTGTCGTGCTTCCCGCAGTATTTTGTCTTGATCTATGAAATGCAGTTATTTGCTGATATTTGGCCTCTGCACGGTGCCAGGAAGAGATCGAAAGGCTGGAAATTGATGGGCCCTCTAGATTGTAAAAGAGGAAAGCTTCCGGTTTTCCACAAAATGTTTTATCCTGGTCTCCAGTAACTGTACAATGTCCTGCCACGTGGATCCTTTGGGCAAGCCAACCACTCTGATATTGGTATGCTGAGAGTGGACCTCGCATCTTCTGCCCTGCCTTCAAGAAAACAATCTGTTGATTCAAGCCTGAAGTGTCAGTATGTAGTTACTTTAGTGACTGTTCTGATTAGGAGACCAACCGCTTGTGAACAACTCACAACAAACCAAAATCAATGTTTTCAGCATTACGCATTCTCTGGAGGATTCTATTGCCTTCAAAAGTCTGTCCAGCATGTCTGGTTTGGTTACAGGAAGTTGAATTGCTGCTTTGGGGCCCTGTTTCTTTCCATTGACGACTGGGCGCTGGTTTTGGCAGCTTCAGTCTGCCCATGATGCACAAGACCCTCACAGGTATTCGCCAAGCTGCAAAGTGTGTGGCCAGACGAAAGCGACAATCAGGAGGTCATTTCTGGGAGAAAAAGGCAGGGCAGCACCACGAACATTGACAGCCAGCCACCGTCAAGCCCGTTTGCCACCACCAGGCCTCATTAATATTCAAGAGTGCAGCACGAGCATCACAACTTTATATATTTCTTGGGTCACCTCAGTTTGGCAAGCAGTGGGCAGCGTGTATTGTCAAGGAGGGACCCACTCATTCAGATGTCGTCTCTCAGGAAAGGAAGTGGTCGATTTAGCCAGAGGGTATATGTGGCGAGGTTTCGAGATAGAGCAGTGGAAGGATGCAAGACCTTTTTAAAAAGACTCATACTACTAGCATTATCGCAGTTACATTTCCCGGGCCCGTCATGATGGTTCATAGTCTTGAGCCAGTGACGGTCAAATCCACTAGGGTGGGAGTAAGGAGGTCTCTATTTGGTATTGTGGACTGTGTGGGTTCTTCTTGCCATAACCGACTACGCCAAAGGTGACATGGGGCAATGATCGCTGCGTGAACCATCCAGACCAGTGAAGAGCTCCATCTATCCTGATGTGGAAGGACACAGTCCACAGTAAACCGGTTGACAGAACTCTGAGGTAGTCACTAGTTGATCATGGGAGCAGAGTGTGGTCAATGTGGGGAGTTTGGAGGTGAGTCTCATGATGCAGATGTCATATGCCATCAGGTCCTGTGTCGACCTGTGGTTTCCTTTGTCTCACTTGGGGGCCATGTCTCAGCCAGGGTCTCCCAGGAGCAGGCAACCTCAAAATCGAGTTGCATCAGGTCCCAGTTAGGGCAGAAAATAAGGTTTTTAAACAGCGATGAAACATGGTGGGAGGGGGTGAAGTGAGTCACAGCTTTTGGGCAAGCATTACTGAAGGTAGCCGCTACTTTAATCCGCCCTCCCATTCTGTGATACCCTCTTGCAGTTTTCAACCTTACTCGACCATTAGGAGGTATGCCAGTGTCCTGCAAGAGACCTCCTCAGAGTCTCGTCTTCTGAGGTGTGATGAGGCTAGGCCCAGAGAAGGAAGCCCTGGAGCGTCGAATCACTGGGTACTCTCTGCCTGGGGAGTCTTAGTTTGGGCAAAACATTAGAATCTCCCAAAGGCACATCAAGTTGGGTGAAACCTGGACAGCCACACCTGGCCTGCAGGACACAGGGGTGCCACTCTAGACAGTCCTTGTGTCCAGCAAGAATGCCAGGCCACGAGGTCGCGGAGCAACAGCCCAGTGCCAGCTGGGACCACCACACAACGATAACCCTTACTTAGACCCTGGCCACGAGATCCTCCAAAGGCAGTCTTCAGCAGAAACTATATGGCCATCCAGCCTTCCACCACGTCCGCATGCGGCCTGGTCATCCCCATCTGGATTCCTCCACTGCTCACTGCACACGAACAATGGAGGATACGAGAGGGAGAGATTCATTTTAGAAGTCCCGTCCGGCTGAACGATCAAAATAGGTCTGCTATGGAGGGGCGTGGCTTGGCGGGCGAAGATGGCGGTCGCAGCCTGGTAGAGCTCCCGCCGGCCCGGACTTAATCCGATCATTTATCCTGACCCCCGAGCCCGCTACTGGTACCCGGTGTTTGCTTTTGATCGGGTGGGGTCTCCTGCCTACTTTGGTGTGCCGATCCTGCATTTCTACCCTTCCTGTGATCGGAGGGAGGCGGCGACGAGGTGCGGCCTGGTGGCCAGCCGGAGGCCGGGGTCCTCGAGTTTCGCGACGCCTGGCGGTGGTAGCGATCTAGAGTGTGCGGGTGGCATCCGCCGCGCCGACCTTGGCTCGTCTCATTGACTGCACTTGCCTGAAGGAGCGAGACGGTGCCAACGGATCCTACCCATCAGTTCTTTCCCTGTGTGGCCGGCGAGCAGAGACGGTGCGGTGTGGCCCCGCGACGACCTGGAGGCGGAGGTCCCTTGGCCCCGAGGCGGCCGGTGACGACCCGGCAGACGGCAGTGGCATCGGATCTGCCCATCCTGGCCTAGCCCATTGCTGCGGCGGTCCACAGATCACGGACCCACAGCTTCTTCAATAAGTACCCGTGGGGACGAGCGCGGGTGCGGCCTGTCCCGCCCGGGTGGCGCCGGGACCTCGATTTTCGTGACGCCCGATTACTGTGGCCGGCCCGCCCTTCTCTCTGGGGCCTCATCTGGGCCTTGTGACAGTGTCCGAAGACACGGAGGTGGTGTCCGCCCTGCCTGGCGTGTGCCATGACCAGGGACAGGGGAGGTGGCCCGCCTAAACATGGCCCTATCGACAAATTCACTGGGCCGAGTGGTGGCGCCGGGGCGGCCGGTGGCAGCGGTGGCCCTGGGCCGGACAATGCAGCTCTACTGACGGCCATTACCCAGTCCCGAGACGCGCTCGATGCCAAGATTGGGGCGGTAGGGGCGGATGTCACGCTCCTGCGCCAAGACCTCCGCAACGCTGTGGAGCGGATTGCTGGGGCCGAGACCCGTATAACGGAGACCGAAGCAGACGTTAGTGGCCTCAAGAAGCGCCTGGCGGAGGTGGAGTGCATTCAGAAGACGCTGGCGGCCCGGGTGGAAGATGCAGAAGGGCGCGCGCGGCGCAACAACCTCCGCTTCATCGGTTTTCCTGAACGATGCGAGAAGGACAACATGGAGCGGTTCCTGACCGGGTGGTTGGAGAGCTGGCTCCCCGAGGGGGCACTGTCTACGTGCTTCGTGGTCGAGAGGGCGCACAGGGCTCTGACCCAGCGACCACCGGAAGGCGAGCGCCCACGGCCTGTTATCGCTCGGCTGCTGAACTACCATGACCGAGATGTTATCCTCCGGGAGGCGAGGAACAAGGGCTCCCTCGCCTTTGAGAATCACACCATCATGATTTTCCCGGACTACACGAAGATGGTTCAGCAACAGCGGCAATCCTTCATGGACGCTAAGGCTAAACTTAGGGGTCTCAAGATTCAATACTCGCTCCTGTATCCAGCTCGCCTGCGAGTCATATATCAGTCTCGGACCCATTTCTTCGATTCGCCGGAGGAGGTGTTCCGCTGGACAGATGAATCGGTGCGGCTCAGGCCCCATGCCCAACCGGGGCTGGATCCGGGCAGGTCCCAGGGTTCGTCGCCGGAGCGCACAGATCGCCCGAACAGGAAGGGCCGCCATCGGAGGTCCCGCTCCAAGAAGAGATCAGCCTCTGCCAGCGCGACGCGGCCGGGTGATGCCCGGGACTCGGAGCACTCCGATGCCGGCAGCTGAACTTTGCTGGACCTGCGCGCACCTTGTATGTTCCATCCTGAACTGCCCTGCTTTGGCCGGTGAGACTGTTTCATACTGTCCTTGATGTGCCGGTTAATTCCCTTGTGAAGACTTCAGTTGCTGTCATGGGGATGCAGTGGGGCTTGGGGGGTACCACTTGTGGGCCTCAGACCCTCACAGATGTGAGTGTTGTTGGGGGAGGGTGTGTGTGTCATTGCGGGGTTGTTGGGATCCATTGGTATGGTGGGTCCTGGGTCCTCTGTTTGGGACCCGGGTCTCTCCATGCCGCGACAGATACTTCAATGTTTTCTGAGGTATTGGGGTGGTGGGTGTGGGGCGTGGGGGGGGGTGTTGGAGTTGTACTTGTTGGGGGGGCTCGGGGTCGGGAGGGGAGCGCGGTGTTTGTGGGTTGGGGGGGGGGTCCACACATGTCTGAGGCTTTGATTTTTGTCGGTTTGCGGGTGGCACCAGGGTGGGAGGGAGGGCCAGGTTTTGGACTGTGTATCGACAATGGCTGATACTGCGCTTATGTCTCCTTCGAAATCCCTGCGGGTGGTGACATGGAATGTGCGGGGTATCCTGGACAAGATCAAGCGTGGGGAGGTGCTGCGATGGGGGAAGAGGGAGATGGTGGATGTCCTTATGCTCCAGGAGACTCATATGCTGGGCTCCAAGGCCCTCAGCCTCCAGAGGTTCGGCTATCAACAGGTTTACCATGCTGGCTTTGCGAGGGGTTCACGGGGGGTGGCCATATTGGTGCATCGTAGGGTGGCCTATGTTCATGAGAAACAGTGGATCGATCCTCAGGGTAGATTTGTCTTTATTCAAGGCCTGCTGGGCTCCGAGCCGGTGGTTTTTGGAAGTGTTTACGCCCCTCCCCCCCTGCAGTGGGCATTGTCTGAGCGGTTGTTTGCGCTGTGGGATGGAATCCCCGAGGTCCTGACCATGGTGGGGGGTGACTGGAATGACGTCATGGATGTGAGCCTGGACCGCCAGCGACGGGTGCATGTGGTGCCTGATCCCCCTCCCGCGGCTGCTCCCACCCGGTTGTGTGCGACAGTGCGTAGTCTGGGCTGGATTGATGTGTGGCGGCATTTCCACCCCGCGGAGCGGGCCTACACGTATGTCTCGGCGGTGCATGGGTCCTTCTCTAGGCTTGACTATTTGTTTGTACCGGGTGCCTGTCTGAGCCGTGTCAGGGACGCAGCGATACTCCCCAGGGGCCTCTCGGATCATTCCCCTGTCCTGGCCACCGTGACCCTCCCCTCTAAACGGCAGCCATTTCGATGGCGCATGTCCGCCTGGCAGCTACAGCGGCCGGAATACGTGACGCATATACGCCAAGCGATCGACCATTTTTGGCGCGAGAACCTGGTGGGGGGTGTCGATGCCATTGTGGTGTGGGAAGCGCTGAAGCCTACGATACGGGGCGTCGATATAGCTTGGTGTGCGGCCGCTCGGCGGGAGCATCGGGAGGCCATTGTGACTGCCGCGGCCCGAGTGGAGGCCCTGGAGCAGCGTAGCCGGCTCGGGGGCGATGAGGGTGTCGTGCGACGGCTCCTGCAGGCCCAGCAGACGTATGCCTCGGTTCTATACGAGGAGGCCCGACAGGCGTGGCTCGCCACGCGTAGCAGGGTGTACCAGTGGGGCGACAAGTCCTGCACCATGTTACATCGGCTTTGCCAGGCGACCTTCCAACCCCTAGAACTGCCCGGCCTTGCGGCGGATGACGGGTCGGTCATGTCCGACCCGGATTTACTGGCGGCGAGCTTTGCCCGCTATTACGCGGCACAATATGCTCCCCGAGACCCAGTGGTGGAGAGCGACATAGCCTCATATTTGGACGACCTGCTCCCACGGGCAGTCCCGGATGAGACTAGAGCGGCCCTGGAGGCCCCGCTCACCTCCGAAGAACTTGGAGAGGCCCTTGGCCAGCTGAACACCGGGAAGGTGCCCGGCCCGAGCGGTTATCCTGCCGAATTCTACAAGAAGTTCCACGTTCAACTGGGACCCCATTTCCGCAACGCTCTGGAGGCGGCGAGGTCTCGGGGCGAGCTGCCACCTGACTGGCGCCACGCCGAGATTGTGGTCTTTTTGAAGCCGGGCAGGGCGCCGGATCGGCACGACTCCTACAGGCCGATCTCTCTCCTCAACACAGAGGCCAAGGTTCTGGCGAAAGCCCTTGCGAACCGATTGCTGCCCCACATTGCCGACCTGGTCCACCCTGATCAGGCCGGGTTCATGCCGCGCAGGGCTACCCGGCATAATATCCGACGGGCACAGGCAGCGATCGACGCTATGAGAGACAGGGATGAACAGGCCGCACTCCTTCTTGCGGACATGGACCGGGCCTTCGACTCGGTGAGTTGGGCATATTTGTTCACCTTGCTGGCCCGCCTCAATATAGGGCCGGTCTTCCTGTCCTACATTCGCCTCCTGTACACCAATGTCACGGCCTCGGTCCGTGTCGCCGGTGCGGTCTCTGGGCGCTTCCGGATCGGCCGTGGTACCCGACAGGGATGTCCACTCTCCCCCTACTTGTTTGCCCTGGCCATGGAGCCCCTGGCGGCGCGGGTCCGAATGGATGCCCAGCTGCGTGGCTTTGTCTGGAATGACCATCTAACTGATAGGATTGCACTCTATGCTGACGACGTCCTCCTGTTTCTCACTGATTTGCGGCGCTCGGGTCCCCGAGTCTTGGAGATCATGCGTGGGTTTGGCGAGGTCTCGGGGCTTCATCTTAACTTGTCTAAATCAACCCTGTGGGTGCTACGTGGCGGAGTGGTTGCTGGTCCTTGGGCCGCCGACTTGCGCGTGGCGACGGACGGCCTGAAATATCTGGGCGTCTTCCTATCGACTTCACGGGCAGTGGCCTGGACACGCAGTGTCTTACCGGTATGGGACCGAGTCCAAACCGAAGTCAAAACATGGTCCAGGATGCCCCTTACAATCTATGGGAGGTCGGCCATCTTTAAGATGGTGGCGCTGCCGAGGCTGCTGTACCAACTCCAGAACTTCCCGCACCCTATTGGCATGGAGTGGTTCCGTCAGGTGAACTCTGTGCTGGGCCGCTTCCTGTGGGATGGCGGAGCTGCCAGGGTGGCCCTGAGAACGTGCTTTCTGTCCACGTACTGTGGGGGCTTGGCCACGTCCGACCTTCTCTCCTACTATCAGGCGTCGCACCTCCTTGTCCTCAATGACTGGTGGTATGGAGACAGGAGTGATCCGGCCTATGCCCTAGAGAGACACCTAATGGGAGATCGCACACTTCACACCATTCTTTACTCAGCTCGTATACGCCGTGGGTTGCCGTCGGTCACTAAAGTGGTCTTTGCCGTGTGGCGGCAGTCTCTGCGCCGTATGGGGTGGTGGGGCAAACTGACAGCCGAAACGCCGCTGTGGCACAATGGCATGCTCCCGGAATTGGCGGCTTTGGCCGGGTTTGAGGGCTGGGAGGCTATTGGTATTACACAACTGGGCCAGGTCATGTCGGGCACCGCCCTCAAGTCCTTTGAGGACCTCCGTGCGGAGTTCCAGATGTCTCACTCCCAATTCTTCCGTTACCTCCAGCTGAGGCATGCCCTAGCCCCGAGTATCGCCGGCCTCGACTCCCTGCCCGAGTTCAGCCCCATTGAGGCGAAAGTGTTTATGGGTGACTTGGGAGATAAGAAGGTTTCCAGGATCTATCAGTCCCTTGTTACGCACTGCTCCTCCACTCTCAGCTCCCTTCGGGAAGCGTGGGAGGTGGATGTGGGCGCCCTGGACGAGGATGATTGGAGGGAGGCACTGGAGTCCCCACGTGGCACCGCTGTTGCGGTTCGGCTCCGCCTGATACAATTCAAATACTTGCATCGTGCCTACTACACACGTGAACGCCTGTGGAAGGCTGGATTGATTGCGTCCTCGGAGTGCCTGCGTTGTGGGGAGGTGCCTGGCTCTTTGCTGCATACAGTGTGGTCGTGTGGTCGCCTGGCTGGCTTCTGGAGGGGAGTATGGGGTTGCCTGGCTGAGGTCCTGGGATGGGATCTTCCTCGTACCCACCGATTAGGCCTGCTGCACATTATGGAAGGGGTAGGGGGTAACGTCTATAAGCGCCACCTGTTGCTCCTGGGCCTGGTCGTGGCCAAGCGTGACCTGGCTCGGGCTTGGAAATCTGTAAGGGCTCCCCCCCTGTCTGCATGGAAGGCGGGGCTGGACTACTTCATGGGCCTTGAGAAGCCAGTCTTTGAGGCGCGAGGTTGCCCGCGCAAACATTTCAAAATCTGGAAGCGGTGGGCCGACTACCGCGGCCTGTCCTTGGAACCCCCGGCGGAACAGGAGGAGGACATTTGAACGCAGTGACATTCCTGGCCCGAATGGCAAAGCCCTGGTTGCATCGTACCTGATTCTTTTATGTGTACCGACTTTATGTTGCCTCTGTACATGTGTGGTGGGGGGGGGGTGTTGGGTAGGGGTGGGGGAGTAGTTGGGGTTGGGGTGGGCAGTTAGGACGTCTTTAAAGCTGAGCTTCATCATTTGATTCATGGATTAACGAGTATATCACTGTGCATTGATACTGTTGTGGGGATCTTGGTATGTGAAGATACCACATTCTTGATACTCTTCTGCTCAATAAAATTGGTTTTGAAAAAAAATAGGTCTGCTATGCTGGTCACCTGGCCAAGCAAAGTTCTGCCTCATATAACTTATGATACATGGCCTGTAATTTATGAGGTCATAGGGCTATAATATACGTGGATGAATATCTTATTCAGTCATGATTACCGTAATGCACACTGAACTGAGAATTACAAGGATATTAAAATCTAGCCAAGTTGGCCGAAATGTACATTATAATTTAAAGCCCCATTTTTCCATCCCACTATTTTTTACAGACAGAAACCTGACTATTATCCTGTCTGTATTTATTTTTAAATATGACAAAACTGAATGCAGCTGTTTTTTTGAGTGAATCTCCTGCTGTCAAACAGGACTCCGGGGCCTGTATCTGGACAGAATTCAAAGACAACATAGTTTAAACAAACATTGGGAAAGCCATTACATCTGGTCATTTTTAGTCATACTGCTTCTTCTCTGATTAGGGAGTGAAAAGTTGAATTGTTGAATATATGATGTTTTGTAACAAAAATGTAAGATACAACATGTCTTTCTATATATTTAATACTTCCCTCTTCCCTGTGAATTTATTTGAAATGTTGACTTGCTTGTAAAGTTTTACTCTACATACTTTTAGTGTGAAAACTTACATTTTTAGAGGGTGTGCCCTTAAGCCCCGTTATTGCTTTAGCTTGCTCGCAGTATTTAACATTTTATAGAATAATTGTGAAAAATAAGTTACAGCCTTAGAGCCTGACAACATTTCAATAGAGGTGGGGCGAGGAACACAACATAATAAAATTGAAGACTATTACTCGAAAACTAAACAGTGTAAAATGTGTTACTATGCCAAGGCAAATGGGCAGCCATCACATCTGTAAATAGTGAACTACACAATAATAACACAGTTAACACCAATGAGCAATGTGATAGCAGTAGTGGTAGAACTTCTCACACAGTGAGAGACAACACAGCTCTTCATAAATACACATACACGCACATAGCACTGGAACTGGTTTCGGTGTGCAAGCAAAACCTTTCCATGCTATGCCCTATAGGTGTAAGAGGTTTGCACTGCTGTAGTCCACATTAAACCTATCACCTTGTACATTACATTCTGCTACGGGTATTTGCACTGCTATTAGATTATCAATAAGGCTTGAGGATCCTTTAAATGAGAGGCGATTTGTAGCCAATGTCCGACCATCCAAGGAGAAGAAAATACATTGACATCCCAATTTCTAAGATCATTTTCTGCCTCAATTTAGCTGTAGGTTCAAAAACAATACCCAACTGAACAAGCATGGAAGCCAAATGAAATTAATGATGCCAACAATGAGTTTTGGGCGATGTTCTCATCTGCTTTAGAGTTAAGGAAAAGGGCTTTGCTTCTTTTTCGTGTTTCAGTTCCACACCGATAGACCACACTTGCAACCTTGGCATAGTCCTGGACAGCAACTCATCATGAAATGCTAGATCAAGGCACTCTCCTTTGCCTTCTTCCCCACCAAGGCTGGACTGGCTGCAGCAGGCATCGGTCATTTCCCCGGGGGACTGGAAGGGTGGGGGCCCGTTTTGGAGCGGTGGGGCCGCTTTTGTTACTGTGGGCCGGTTTTACAGCAGGGGCTTCAACATGGTCCACAATAACAAAAGCAGCAGTGCTGGGGCCTGATTTAGTTAAGCAGCAGTGCTTCACACTAGCACCCTCATCTACCGCCAGGAGTGCTCTGTGTTCTCAGTCCAGCCCTGTTTACCGCCCTCCACAGACTCTAAAATATCTTCAGATGGATCACCGCCAGCACTAGGAAAACCGCCACTCATGCCCTAGTCACCAACTGGCTGGAGTACGGCAATGCGCTCTATGCAGGAATCACCACCCAACTCCTAAAGAGACTCCAGACGATACAGAAGTCAGCTGACAGAATCATCCAGGACCTGCGCAAATCTCCCACCTCAGGAACCTCCATTGGCTCCCCATCCAGGAATGTTGGCAATTCAAGATGCTGATACATGCCCAGAAGGCTCACCACAACCAAGGACCTGCATACATCGACCACTGCCTGAACTTCCAGAAACATGCACTCCTCCTCCCTCGCACACACTCCCTGAATCTGCTGCAGCTTCAGTGGAGGATGATCCTTCGCCTACCTCCCCCCCATACTGGAATGACGCCCTCTTTCACCTCCGAACATCATCCTCTCTTCCAGAATTCAGAAAGGGACTTAAGACCTGGCTTTTCAACTGATCCCAGCAAGAACCTAGCACCTGGATACCCTTGTGGGTGATTAGCCGCGCTCTACAAATCTGAGTTGATTGATTGATCGATCGAGCACATAAAAATATCGTACCACAAAAATATTACAGACTTAATATCGACCACCAAAACCTTGTGAAGGTAAGTATATATAGGAAAGTATAGGTCTACTATTCATAGCTTCTCATCTGCATACTGTGAAGCTATATATGTTTTCAGACTACATATATGTGGAATTAAGTATAGTGAATGTATTCTTACCTATACATATTTTCCTTCTCAATGTTTTTGTAGTATATTTTTTGGCTATGATATTTTGGTGTATGTACTGTCATGAGAGATTCCTAGGCTGTCCTGTTTTCAATGTTTTTTTTAAGGATTTCAGAAGAGTCTTGTCATTGTTTTCCAAACCTTTTGAACTCAGTGCTTATTAGTTTTTATTCAGCTGCCTACCATTCACAATAGACATGTTTTTACCAAACATGTTGTTTTTTTGCATTGATTGTTATAAAACACACAAGAAATGTGAGCTATGTAGTGTCTTACCGTTGCCAGTGTGTCCAACAGACTTATGTTAGACTGTTAAGCATAGAAGCTCTCTGCATTACACTCACACTACATCTCACTACCCTCTCTCACATCTCATTACCTCCCACTCTTTACAGGATTATTAATGAATTAAAGAAGTGGGAACAATAATAATAAACACATTTCTGGACTCCTCTGGGGGTGATTCATTCACTCTGAACTGACTAGATTAATTTGTCGCCCAGTATATTAAGGCACCTGAAACGTGATGCTTTAAGCATGCTTGCCACTGATTTCTTGCATTCCTTGACTGGCTACATTACGGTTGAGCTGCTGTTGTTTTGACAGTGATGGCTGGCAAGTCTCCCTTTGACAAAATGCTCACTTTCGGTCACTCCTGAGTTGTTTTTTTACAGACATCCCATTGCATTTTGGGACCTGAAATTGTGCTGTGAATACTGTAGCTATGGGCTTAAAAATCCCAGCAGTAAAGTGGAGTTGGCTAAAAAGGCAAGTGTCTCTGAAGATATCACACATAATAATGGGACACCTTGCAGCTATGAATTGTACTTGTATGTGGAAAATCTTGTCATGTTTTCACAACTATTCCATGTGCAAGGTGACAGCACCCTTTTCACAGGTACCTGTCACTACACTTTGCATAGGATACTTAAAGCCTGGGGTGTTTGCCAGATGACCTGCTATTAATACCCATTTTTTTTTAGAAAATGTGCTTATATATCAAATGTTAGTCCCCAACTTGTGTCTATGGGTAAATGTGATAGTACATATTGGACAAGATTCTAACCAGACAGCCGTCTCACAGATCAATAAAGGAATTAAACTCTGCCAAAAGATGAAATATGATTTTAACCTTCCCAGATTCTCTAGTGTATAAAATAATTAAGACCTAAAACACCAAAACGCAAGCAGAAAAATCCATTGAATTGGTCCCTTAAGAAATAAATAAAAATTACTCATTATGGGCCCGATTCACAGAACTAACTTAAGACAAAATCCTAAACTTACTACCATTTTGGTATTCACAGAAGGCACTTACTCATTTTGGTATTCACAGAAGACACTTACTCATATCGGTATTCACAGAAGTTAGGAGTCCTAACTTTAGGACTCCTAAATGCCTTCTGTGAATACCGAAAGTCCTAAAGTTAGGATTTTTCTCAGTTTAGGAGTAGTAAAGTTAGGACTTCTAACTTTAGGACTCCTAAATGCCTTCTGTGAATACTGAAAGTCTTAAAATTAGGATTTTTCTCAGTTTAGTAGTAGTAAAGTTGAGAAAAATCCTAATTTTAAGACTTTCGGTATTCACAGAAGGCATTTAGGAGATCTAAAGTTAGGAGTCCTAACTTTACTACAACTAAACTGAGAAAAATCCAAATTTTAAGACTTTCGGTATTCTCAGAAGGCATTTAGGAGTCTGAAAGTTAGGAGTCCTAACTTTACTACTACTAAATTGAGAAAATTCCTAACTTTAAGACTTTTGGTATTCACAGAAGGCATTTAGGAGTCCTAAAGTTAAGACTCCTAACTTCTGTGAATACCGAAATGAGTAAGTGCTTTCTGTGAATACCAAAATGGGAGTAAGTTTAGGATTTTGTCTTAAGTTAGTTCTGTGAATCGGGCCCTAACTCTCAGTTTCCTTGAATGGAATTTTAGTTCATGGCTGTGTAGGTGTTTATCAATGTTTATCTGTTTGCACTGATGACTGTTTCTCTTTCAGTAGAGTTTTTCAGTTATTATAGCTTTAACCCTAAAACTGTATAGCCTAGAGATCCCCACCCTCCAGAAACTCCTGAGGCGTGTATACTTTCCCTAGGACCTTCCTTTGGTTTGAATTCTATCTGTGCACTAATGACAGTGAAAGCCTTCCTTCTGCAATTCTGGAAGGTCGTCCTCTACCTGAGCTTCACCTCCAAGTCTGCTGCTTTCTGCTGCTTCACAGTAAACTGCCTGGAGGTCATGGATGCTTGCATATTTTTTCCCCATCACTTAATCTGACCAATCACTTCTCATGCTATCTAACACACCATCCAATTACAGTTCAGAAATGTTATAATCAAGCATGAACCAATAAATCACTGAATCACTTCACAATTTACAACCAATGATAAAATTGCAAATATTTTAAATTAAACATTTCAAGTTCAACTACACTAAAAAAGCAAACACGGTTAAACAATTAAAATGTACACAAATTAATTAATTAATAATAAAACTGCTAATGTATCAATCTTACATTAATTTTTGAATAAGACCCAATTACTAAATATAAATTGAACAAACCAAATAAAAAAAATATATAGAATAATTTACATTTAAAAAACCTTGAACTCTAAATCACAGCCAGTACCCCCGCTTATCTTGTAGATAAGCTCACCATTTCCTGCACACTTACAGCTAGGACACCATTAGACTGACATCGAATACATTTAAAAAAGACAACAGACCCTTTATATCTTTTTACCCAGGATATGGACAACGTCCCTGTATCCATCAGGACCGGCCCAACCCTGCTTCCAATTTAGGAAAGAGTTGAAAACCTGACTCATTAAAGAACACTATAGCACAATGGATAACTTTCCACAACTCAGCTTCCTCTCCTATTATTTGCGGACTCTAAACTTGCCTTTGATCAACTACAGCAGAGCTCCACTGCCTTTTGACTAGGTTTGTGCTATACCATATACATACATACATACATACATTTATACATACATACATACATACATATATACATACATACATCCATACACCTATTCTCAAGAGCAGGTTTTCTTGGCGCTGGGTGAATGGTGTTTGGTTCGTAGGAACAGCCTGCTATCTCCAGAATTAAACCCAGATGCCAAAATGAAACTGGAAATCTAGTTGTGACAAAATCTAGGGATAGGTTCAGCCGTCTTGGATTGAGAAACAAAATCAATGTTAAACAGTAAAGTAACTTTACTATTCCTAAATGGGGCCTTGCTATAACTCCCAGGAGTAAACAGATACTGGAAGTTACATTTATAATGTGCTATGGAGTACTAAATGCTCAGAAATATTCAGAGACTCCCTGCATACAGCGTTTCTAAGAGGCCAACAAGCAGAGAGAAAGTCGCCCCATAATGTCTGGCATGTCTCGAACGAGATGCACCAAGGCTAAGAAAATGTCTTCAGGGATGCTGCGTTACGCAACAAGCTGAAAGATGAAGGGGGAGCCGCAGCCGCTGGAGTCTGCGGTCACCGGCGAGTACATGCCCAAGCTCTGCGTGAGAATGGTATGAGGAAAACCCTCTCACTGACTGTCCAGGGGTCAGTAGATGTTGTACAGTGAGTATGTTTGCAGTCTAAATAGGCTGTATTTATGACTGCCAAAACCTCATGATTCAATGCAGTACATGTCTTGCAAGGTGGCAGGAACAAAGCATGATTAGCCTTGCAAATGTGTAACCACTCACAAACTTCTACATTTGTGGGGCATGCATAAATTCAAATCTGACCCTTAGGATGATCTCATTCAAAGGTAGGAGGATATGAAAAGGTAAGAGGGTTCTACATAGGGAAAATGTTTTCCTCATGGAGACAAAAAGGAAAGGAAAATAATGTGTATTTGTAAATCAGACACCATTTCTACAGGGCATAAATCTGTTAGGTGCAGATTTACACATTGGTGGAAAGGAGCCTGGGGAATATGTCACAGACTCGGAAACCTGTTCCTGGTGCAGATTTCCAGGTGTACAACTGTGACTTTTTTTTTATTACAAGAAGTAGTGAATCTGCACCTGTATACAGGAGTGCATTTATGGGTGCTCATTTACTGCTTCCTTACCAAAGGTGGCGCACTGTCCGTGTGCCCCCTGATGGCAGCCCTCTGGTGGGGGTAAAACGGGTCCCATGGATCCCCCCAAACATTTCCTTTGAAAGTGCAGGCAGGTGCTGCCTGCACTGTGAAAACACGGAACACCTGTACACATTTCATGTAAAGCGCTGTCCTTAGAGCAGCACGAGTTTGTAGCTGACCTGAGGCAGCACATTCCCATTGACGTGTCGCAATTTCCTTCATTGCGCCGGGCGCACCTTTATAAAGGTGCGTCGGGCACAATGAAGGAAAGTGACGCTTATGTGTAATGCGCCTATTGAGGTCCTATCTAGTTCATTAGTTAGAATAGACTTTTCTTTACGATCAGAACAGATACATTAAGTAATAGTGACTGGGACTTGGCCATGAACATACAGTGGGTAGGAATGACTGCATCTCCTGCACCAGGCAGATCACATCATTGCTACTTTCAAGGCTGTGTGCTTCTTTGTTGATTGATGGGAAAGAGGAGAGTTTACCTGCTCCCAGAAGACCCACCCTGTACCACGATTTGTCCAACCAGAGTGAGTTGATGGGATGCGGCTACCAAAACCTTCTACTGTATATTAATTTTGTGACTCTTTGCATAATTTAGCAGATTCTTTTCTGACTTCACTGTGGGGTTTGTTTTCGACCTCATGGTCACAGGTTAATATCCCAGCGGGTCCGCTCAGCCTTTAATTTTTTGAGGTCGATAAAATGAGTACCATTGAGTTGGGTAACAATAAAGATTTGTTATTCAGCTCCAAGATACCCTTCTGGGTGAACGTGTGCTTTACAAATACACGTGTTATGTTATATTATGAGAAGACCTGATTTCCCCTGCTCGAGGTCTTCAACTTTATGCTTCAACATCTATGCCTCTGCCTCTGAAACTTTCCTTGGTTCCACTTATGCTGACTCCTTCTTCAGAGAAAATCCCCTGGAAAACCTTTGAATCTTTATTTAGAATAGGGAAGATACTTTATGGAACCAATCAGTTTATTTGTATGTACCTTATATCTCGTTATAATTTGCACCTTTTCCTTTATAGTATATCAATTCAGATTGCATGATTACATAGAAATATACTTTTGGGATAAATTGATGGACTACTTTGCAACTTGACAGAAGTTTGTTGGTAAACCTTCATGGTTTAAATACCATCCTCTTTGTCGTTTTTGTTAATCCACATTGGTTTCCCTGTAATGGAAATGTACTGATGATTCTAGCTTCCAGTTGACAGCCAAAGTGTCAGGCGACCAATAGAGGATCATGTACGATGATTATACTAAGATGTTTAGGTACAGGGAGTTCTGCTGCATCAGTACCTTGTATGCTTTCCACCCACAGTACTTCTTCAGTCAGGCTCTTCCACTAGCATCCTCAGAGACCTGTACTATGGTGGAGCACACCTGCCAGGATCTCTCCTGACACAATAGTGGAGGCTCCACTTTCTAAAATGGCCCACAGGTATTTTGTTCCTTTCCAGTTCTGTACCTTAGAGGCAAGTGGTTCCTCTGCCCTCACCGGTCCCACCCTAAAGCCACCCAGGGCCTGAAGATGTCCCACTGCATGAGCGGTGAGATGGTCAATTTACCAAAAAGGCACCACAGTCACACAGACCTCAGTTCACTAGATCATGTCCTAAATATGATGTCATGTTATGTTAGTCCAATAGTTTTAATGTACCACATGCAATTCTTTGCTGCTTTGTTTCAATGAAGCTTAAGCTCAAATCAAACCAAATGATATCACAGTCAGCTTTGCCAAATCACTTTCATTTGTTGGGACAGCTCTGCAGCAGACCCATTCACCCCTCATCACAGAAGGTGAAACAGTGTGTGCCAGGGTGTGTTTGTGCGAGATTCAGCTTGGTAAGTGGTAGGGATTAGCGCTGTAGTGCTTGTGTGAGGTTTTGAGATACGGCAGAAACATACAAGCGGGAGCCGGAGTGTATGAATGAACGCGCAGTTCTGCATTAAGACAGTGATAGTGGAAAGGGAAGCCAAACACAAACTCTAATTATAATTTTCAATGGGGCTCCAAACCCTTGAACTAGCACTGTAAGTGGGAGTATAGGATACAGACTGTGAGTGGGAAAAAGAAACAAGCACTGGCAAAGGCAAAACGCCTTGCTCATGAAACCTACTGGCTTCGCTGATGCTTGTGTTTTTCTCAGATAGTTGCATCGGATACGAGCTCATCTGTGGTGGCCATCTTGAGTGGATTTTCTTAAGAAAAAGAAAATGTATTGAAAGATGCCTGCACACTTGTATTGCTATCTTGGAATGGCTAAACAAAATAATGGTTTTGTGCTGGAAGGGTGAACGTGAAACTCACAGCATGATCAGGTGCTAAGGTCCTGTTTCTATTGGAGACAGTAGGGAGAGGAGAGGGATCAGGGAGATATAGAGAAGGAAAACAAATAGTCCGTCATTCCCTGCAATGCAAAACCTGGCGGCAGCAATGGAAGGATACATACCATCCAATCGAGAACTGCTGGAGAAACACAAGAATAGGAAGGAATATCATGAAATAAGGAGCAGGGAATAGACATAGACAAGAATGCCATCTAACCATAGTCAGAGGTCAGACAAAAGCCACTCTATGTTTCCTATTGTTCACAATAGTTCTTCCACCATAGACAACTCAAGCTTTCTGGAGAGAGGCCAACAAAGGCATGTCTGGTATTCAGAAGGATACATTTTTTTCATGGCTCTCCCAACAATACCCTTATTCCCAACAAATAATGCTTACAATGCAGACAGGAGCCAGTAAAAAAAGATCACCTCAAAAAACATAAACCGTTATGCTTAGAAGAAATTTCAGATTAACTTGGACAGAAGGACTTGTGGTTCCATACTTGCTTCTCGCAGGCATCTATCTAAGACAGTTTTTAGTTTGAAAGGAACGAGCTCTTACTTAATATTGGTTTCTTGCTATCAGTGGAAGAAGTGCCTTTGCCTCCTGGGCCACTGTTGTTTGATCAAGTAAACTACTGCAGACTTGGAAAAAACTAGTGAATGCATCACGAAAACGCTGCGTGGTGGTGGTGGTGGTTTTTTCGGCAGCAAAATAAGCAGTGCTCGATTTTGCCATCATATTACAATCAAATATTTGTTATGCGTAACCCTGTTGGACAGCAAATGAAATTACTGCTGATGGCATTTACAGTCGAATGCCCAAAAAACACCAACACAAAACCTTTGCGCGAATACCGCTAACAAAACTGCTTATTTAGTAGGACCCGAGCAGCAGGCCAGTTTTCTTAGGTGGTTTATTGTTGAAAACCTCAGCAAGAAATGAGTGATCGAGACGAGAAGGTGCCTACGAAATGGTAACGTTGAGAGGGGAGATGTGACCTTCAAGTGTCCTCAAGATCCCACAGATACTATACATATGTGACACAAACACTGCAAAGCTAATAAACTTTAACAGTAAAGGAATAGAAATGTCAAAAGTTTGTGTTTCACCCAAACAAAGCAGGATCTCTATCAGAGAAAACAAAACAAAAGCCAGCAAAACAGATTCTAAAAAGTAGAGACAACATGGGACTTGTTACGGAAGTTCAAAGGCGGCCACGGACCAAGGCTTTTCCAAGGAGACTCAGCGAAATGCTGTAGGAGATAAGAAAAATAGCAGATACAATATTTATGTGAGATACTGTTTAGCAGCCTGATGACTGTTCTTCCACAATTGAGCATCAGCCTCATATTCTTACGCTTCACTCTTATAACCAGCAAAATATAAGAATAGCTTTGGGGCTATTGTAATAGAATGTGGAATGACAGAGTACATGTTCGTACCTTGGGGGCAGTGTCTATTAACACCAAATTCTGATTGAATTATGTTATCGAGTCATTCAAAAGATTATTTATTCCATACATTGCAAGGATATTTTTCACGTGCATTTTCAGTTCATGTATGATTGACAATTTTCGCAATATTTCAGATGTAAGCGCCGGCAAACAAGAGTTGCATCGTGCACATGTAGTATGGTGTACCCAGTGTATCTAATGGGTACAGGGCCCCCCTTTAAAAAAATAGCGTTTACTTTCAAAGAGTCACAAAAAGAGTCACAAAAAGAGTCACAAAAAGGGTTTCCACAAAATGAAAGTGTTTCCCAGGATTGTAGACAAATCATATGAGAAATCATTGAAATCATTGAAATACTGATCAATTGGATAAATCCCTGTGTATGTTTTCCTCATTTACTTGTACATAGTCCTTTCTTCTGCATTTAAGTCGATATATTACCTAAAAGCGCATACTCTCGGATTACTGTTTCGAAAACTCAGTCTATGCTTTTATCTTATCACCACAATATCTGCAAATATAAAATAATGTCCTTTAACTTGTTTGTTGCATAGCCTGGAAATCTCATAATTGTCCAATCTTTGTATAAACAGCCCAACTACATAACCTATTTCTTGCCTAGTTGCTCCTGTTATTTACACTTTGAATATTGTTAGACAGCCTGTGATTGGAGAGTCTGATATTTTACCAGCAGTATGTAATTGTTAAAAAAAAATCTGGCCTTAGAAATAGCTTTAATTATCTCTCCTGACAAACACACATAATATGGATACATAGAGGGACTTTTGGTCAGCAGGAGTTGTGCCTTTATATTTACTTATTTTTTCATATTAACTTTAAACACTTGGGGCCTGATTATGATGTCGGGCAGAAAGCATGTTTTCTTTCTATTTGTTGTGCCATGTGCTTGTAATAAAAACAAGTATTGTTAAAGACAATAGGTCTGTAGTAGGCCGCCAGCCCACTGGCAATTCTTGTTTTGTTTTGCCATGGTTTTCAAAAAACGTCATAGTTTGGGAATATGCCGGGGGGCTTACCAATCTAAAAAAATGGTTTGCTACAGGCAAAAAAGTTTTTGGGGTCTCAAAAATCAAACATTACGATAGCAACTCCCTGGCACTGGAGGAAACTTATTTCCGAATGTGTTCCTTGTGAACGCACAGCATGCTGTAACTCTTAGTGAAGTCAGCCAATGGCTGAAGTTGGCTGATGCATTGCCCCTTAATGCATGCTGGAGTGGGAGGAGGAAAAATATGATTGACACAAACCACAGACTAATGGATGCAGTGTGGCTGAAACCTCCATAAGCAACTATGTTATACACGCAAATTTAGTAAAACTAAGAGGTCTTGGCTATCACAGTCAATCAGTCTTGCATTGGCTGCAAGCCTCGAGAAAGAAAGAAAGAAAGAAAGAAAGAAAGAAAGAAAGAAAGAAAGAAACTATTAGGAAAAAGAAGGAATTACTGGCAAGAAAGGATTCGAGAGAGGATGTAGCCTTATGGCTAGAGCGTCCGACGTAGGGGTCAACGTAGAAGAGACAATAAGTTGTGTCTCTACTGCGGTAAATCAGGTCATTTTTTAAGGGCTTGCCCTACTAAACCCACTCAGCTTAAAAGGTCAGAAAACTCGAGAGCCCGAGGCCCTGTGAGGCTGGGACCTCAGGTAATTCAGGTTTGATTGTCTCATCAATAGAAACCAGTATGAATCACCCCAGTCATTTTTCTTTGTCTGCTCGTCTAACTTGGGAACACAGAGAATTGGATGTTCACATAACGGTACACTCAGGGGCCACTGGGAATTTCATGGACAAGGATTGGGCTCAAAAACACAATATAGATCATAAGCCTAAAGAAGTCTGGGAAAAGGTTACCACCATAGATGGTAGTATGTTAAAATCAGGGCCTATAACTCATCATACCGTGACTATGCAATTGGATTTGACTCAAGGACACCGAAAATATTTAGAGTATGATCTTATCCAATCTCCTCAGTTTTCCTTCTTACTAGGGCTACCCTGGCTCCGCACTCATAACCCCCTTATAGATTGGGTGCATTCGACCCTGGAATTTAGGCAAAAGGTTTGTGGTGAACACTTTGTATGTGTCGTGCACACTATTGAGTTTGCGGAAACTTCGATTCCTTCTGAAGACTATCATGATTTCAGGGTTATTTTCGATGCGGAACAGGCCACGAGTCTCCCACCACATCGACCATACGATTATCGTATTGATCTCCAAGCTGCGGCAAAGATACCTTGTAGTAAAGTATATTCACTTACTGAAAAGGAAAACTTGTATCTAAGAGACTATTTGGATAACATGCTCAAGATAGGTTTTATCCGTCCCTCTCGGTCCCCAGCCTCTCCGTCTCTTTTTTTTTCATCCCGAAGAGAGAGGGAGGCCTGAGGTGTTTTTATTAATTATAGAGTATTAAATGACATTACGATAAAGAATCGGTATCCTCTTCCTTTGATTTCCTCCCTCCTTGACAGATTAAAGAACGCCACCATATTTACAAAATTGGATCTATGTGGGGCATACCATCTTGTGCGTGTCCAGGAGGGGAACGAATGGAAGACGGCCTTCTGCACTAAATACGGATTATATGAGTACCTCGTGATGCCCTTTGGGCTTTGCAATGCCCCAGCGGCCTTTCAATTCTTTATTAATGAGGTATTGAAGGAATTGCTAGACAAATGCGTCATAGCATACATTGATGATCTGCTCATATTTTCCTCCTCATTGCAAGAACATGAATGTCATGTAAAGAAGGTTCTAGGAAGGTTGAAGGACAAGAATCTGTATTGTAAACTGGAAAAATGTTTATTTGACGTACAAGAAGTAGCCTTTTTTGGCTTCATTGTGTCACCTCATTGGTTATGCATGGATCCTCAAAAAGTGGAAGCTATTCACAAATTGCCTGCTCCACAGAGCGTCAAAGAAATCCAGAGCTTTTCTAGGATTCGCTAATTTTTATCGTCGATTCATTGACGGCTTTTCTAGCATAGTGGCACCAATTACCACATTACTAAAGAAAGGGGTGCCCTTCCAATAGACAGCAGACGCCAATACAGCATTTGATGCATTAAAATCAGCCTTCACTCAAGCTCCTATTCTATGCCATCCCAATCCTGCATATCCATTTTTAGTCCCGGCAGATGCATCCCAAGTGGCATTTGGGGGAGTTCTCTCTCAAGCAGATCCAGACACAGGTGTTTTCCATCCAGTGGCATTTTTTTCACGCAAACTCACTCCTGCCGAAATAAACTATTGCATAGGAGACAAGGAACTCTTAGCAATAAAGAGAGTATTTGAGGAATGGAGACAATATTTATTGGGAGCTAACCATACTGTGACAGTTTTAACAGATCACCGTGATCTCCAGTTCTTGAAATCAGCCAGAGCCCTTTCTATGAGGCAGTTACGGTGGACTCAGTTTTTTAGTGAATACGACTTCACCATTATGTACAGGGCAGGTAGAAAGAATGGCAAAGCGGATGCCTTATCCCACTTAGGCTATGATCCCATTGAAGAGAAGACAGATCTGCCTCACATAATTGCCCAAGACAGATTCATCTGAGGGGTTTACTCTGAGGAGGAGTTCTTGGCCAGAGTAAAGATCGAGCAAGACAAGGCCGAGATGAAACAGATCACACATTCCCAGGAGGTAACCACTATGGAAGATTGCATCTATGTTCAGGGTGGTCTAGTTCTTCCAACCACAGAATTACAAATTCAGGCTTTGGCATGGTGCCATTCCCACCCGTTAGCTGGGCATCCAGGTTACAAAAAGACAATAGACACTTTAAGGAGACATTTCTGATGGCCAGGTATGCGGAAAGATACCAAACAGTTCTTACATACATGTCATATATGTGCCCGAAGCAAGACCTCACATCAGAACCCTGTAGGGCTCTTACAACCACTACCCACACCTCCACGTCTGTGGCATACTGTTTCCCTAGATTTTATAGTGGAATTGCCTCGCACAGTCAGGGGACATAACACCTTATTAGTAGTGGTAGATACATTCACCAAGATGGCCGATTTTATCCCTTTGACCGGACTTCCCACTGCTAAATCCTTGGCGTCTGTATTTTTACAACAGGTGGTCCGACTACATGGTTTCCCTTCAGTCTTGACCTCAGATAGGGGCGCCCAGTTAGTAACTAAGTTTGGTTATCGTCCAAAAACATGAGTCTGAGGGAGCTTGTAAATTCAAACCTAGATACATAGGTCCCTATAAGATACTTAAGCTATGAAACTCGAACTCCCTGCCTCTTTCAAGATACATCCTGTATTCCATGTATCCCTTCTAAAACCAGTAGAGCCGGGTATGAGACTGCCTGTGTCCCCTCCTCCTGTTCTACTCAATGATGCTCCGGAATACAAAGTCGAGGCTATTATATATTCTCGAAGAGTCAGGCGTCGACTGCAATGCCTCATTCATTGGAAGGGATATGGTGTCGAGGAACGCACTTGGGAACCGGCTAGTCAGGTACATGCACTACGATTGGTGAGATTGTTCCATAGACGACATCCCAACAAGCCCAAGCCAGTGGTGGGGTCTGTGGGGGGGGGGTGTACTGTCACGATTGCCAGTTCCAATTCCTCATTAAAGATGGCTGCCACGCACAGCGCATGTGCGAGGAGGTCAGGCAACCTTAAAAGCCTGACTTCCCCTAGGTGAGGCGCTTCACGTTCTAGTGCTCGACTCTACGTCGCGTCACTTCCGCCTCGCCGCATCACCCTCTGTTCTGTAATTGCTGTTTTTCCTGCGATTTTGAAGTACCCCCGTATATCCTCGTTGACTTCTCATCCCGGAAGGCTCCCTTGTTGGCTCTTGGTTTCCCCGGGAGCAGCTCTACTTGGCAGCTTGTTAATCTCTCATTTCAGCGTCTCTGTCTTTTGCCCCCCTGGACGGACACAGAGAATCCCTCCCTGTTGTCTTGCTTGGTGCCGGCTTTCTTCTCCACGATTCCCGTGGGCTGACCGGACTGTTTCTCCCAGTTCCGCCTGCCGGCCGGACTTGCTGTTCCGTCGGTCGGCCGGACAGGGGTGGGTCAGTTCAGTTGTCTAGTTCTGGGGCATTGGGATAGTTGTAGTAGTCTGAGTCTTTGGCATTATCCCCTTATATTTTTTGGCCCTCCTTTGGACATCTGTGAAGTCTTGGCTCCTGGCACTCGTCACAGCTGGGACTACTTGAAGAACTGAACACACAGCAAACTGAAAGATTCTAGGATTCTTAGACCCCCTCCTATGGCAGGCTGCTTAGAATATTTATAGTTTTTGGCCAAGTCCCTTGGAGAATCCTATGAGAAGATGGTTGTAACCCGTGTTCTGGTAACCTTCAAGGAAACCTTAGGTAAACCTATGACTGCATAGCCTGTTTTGTTCTGTCTCTCTCTTGTTGTGTATTGACATATATTCTTCCTTTTAGTACCTGTGTCTTACCCGCCGGATTGAAGACTCATCCAGTCCAAGGAATTTCTTCCCTCATCCTTTCCTTGTTTTGTTCCCTCCTTTCCCTCCATATCACCATTGTGTTCTAGAGTTTGATAGACAAAATAGGTGTAGGGAGGAAGGGGTTGGGTCTGTCTTCGGTTCCGGGCATTCCTGCAGAAACAACACTTGGATTCTTACAGCTGCCCCCGGAACAGCTGCCGTCAGCGGGTCATAGAGGGTTCACAAGCCTGGGACCCGCTCCCTCCTGTGTGTGTCCCTTACTCGGTTCCTCTGACCTTCTCTCCTGTTCTCCTGTTCCCTTTCACTGTAACCCTCCTTTTCTTTCCCTCCCTCTACACCCTCTTTCCTCCTCTCTCTGCTTCTCAGCCTCTCTCCTTGTTTTCACTCCCACTCCCCTCTGTCTGAGGACCTGCAGCCATCTTCAGAGCGCTCACCTGGCGTGACATCATCGTCATGGTAACCACCTCCTCCTTCCCAGCGATCAGAGGCAACCTACACCTTAGGGGAGGAGCGTAAAATGTCAACAGCCAATCCAAAGGTGCAGAGGAGGAGTTAAAATCAAGGGTCATGCATAAGTCTCTGCCTTACAAAAAAACCCGCCTACTAGTAAACAGAAAACTGGGGAGGGTGCTGGCGGGTGGGGACAGAAGGGAGCGGAGCGGATCGGATGGTAAAGACTACAAAGCATGTCGGCCGAGAACTTTTTTTTCAGCGCTATACAGCGCTAACAACTAACAAGAACTGAACCATTTTCAGTATTATTTTGTTTACATCCTCTGCCTAGCTGTACAGTGGCCGCTATGTTCAAAAGGGTCAGCGTAACATTTATGGAACGGAAGGGCTTTACGGTGTAAGGTTCCAGACCGGAGTACAGCCTCTGTTGACTTCGGAGCTGATAGAAATATACAACACTTCAGTTGGAAATTGGCCTGCTAAGTTGAAAACACGAGATGCAACAATTGTGCATTCATGAAACAAGCAATGTTAAAAAAAAATGACTGCATTCTCAAAGGCAAGAGAGGAGCGCTCCACACGACCATGTTTCTCTGAGGCGAGGCAGGAATGCCTCGGAGAAAGCATCGTCATTTTGGGATTCGGGGGCGTGGTTTTCGTTCTCTCCTCTTCCCATTGGCTGAAAGGTAAAATTCCAGCCAATGGGAAGAGGGGAGAACGAAAACAAGAAAGAAGAGAAAAAACACGCCCCAGAATCAGGAAAAGACAGGGCTTGAACCGAGTAATGCCCCTCTCCTCCAATGGCTGGCCTCCGTTTAGGAAGCCAGCCAATAGAGAAGAGGGGCGGGTTCAAGCCCTCTACTAAGAGACATTAATTCTCAGCTGCGCGAGCACTGCTGCACAGTGCAACGCTAGTCCAAGACCTAAAAAAGACTCTTCATTGTATCATTGGCTCTGCCTGAAGAGCGACAACATAATCTCTGTATCATTCTCACTTTGGAGCTTAGGCTGCACATCAGCACACTTTTAATCAACTACCCCAACCTTGCAGTCAACTCCATGGACTACCTCCTAACTCTTCCACAATAATACAGTGTAAGTCCCACTGGGCCACAAATCTATTGCAAAGTAAATATTATTGCTTGTGATTCACAGGCATGATAACACAAAGACCCCATCCTAGCATCAACCTCCAAAACAGGCATACATTCTAGGGAGAAAGGGGAATGCTTTTACCTTAAATCCTTTTCATGTCTTTGATTGTATACCGCCCTAAATAATACCTGCGCTTCTTTGCTGTGTGGATCTACAAGATGGTCACTAATAGAATTTATATGTGAGTTTTTTTGTATACATTTCTTATGATGCTTCACAGAATTCTGCTGATGAATCAGATAGTAAAGAGACACTTTGGGGCTTGGCAAGGCCTTATTTATTTATTCATTAGTAGTTTTTGTCTGGTGTGGACTAGACCCAGTGGCTTGCATAGCACTTTGCATATAACTTTTACAAGAGGAGTGCTCCACTGGTTCATCTTTTCCTCTTCTCCTTAGTTTGCTACTGCCTCTACGGTGCTGCTGAAAGCTCTAATGGAGTGGTGGAGGTCCTGTTTTGCCTGAAGGCCATGGTTCCCTCCACTACTTAGGTTGACCAATTGACCAACCGATCTCACAGCCAGTTATCACTGACACTGTCACCGCTGAGTAATATGTTATATTTTCTGTTATGTCTATACCTAAGGATCTAGAGATAGAAAGGCTAAGCATCCCTGCTAAGTGATGTTTTGAAGAACTAGCCATTTAAAGGCAGTTGTGTGGCTTCCACTCTGCACACTGTTCCCATCATTGAAATGCATTTTAACCTGGTGTGGGGTAAAGAACAATCGTCAAAGGTCATGTGAATCCTTGACTCTTAGTAATAAAGTGGATTGATTTGTGTTGATTTCAGGTTCCTTCTTTGGTGGACATTCAACAGCTAATGCAGCTTACCAACAGGTTGTGCAGTCTGCCTTGAGACTTGTCCATGGTTCTTCAAACCTTGCAGGATGGTCCTTCAAACATTCCTTTTAAACTCATGACAGAGGTGGATTTTCTAGTTACAATCACCTCCGTTTGTAGGAACAAGCAATCTCTTATGTGTTAAAATCCCTAATGAAACTAGTTTACTTACAGTTCTTCTTGGTCCAGTATTTAACCAAAGGTTTCTACCACCTTATATTTAGAACAGCATATGACACTCCCATTTTATTTTTTATACCTATCAGAAAAAAGTCTCCTTGCATTCTTTAAATGTTTATAGGGATTTATAAATGTAATAGGCTTGCACAACTTATGCAAGAACCGTTTCACACCACACACTCGTCACAAGACTACATCACACAGGAATACAAGAACCAGCACTGAAGGAAGAACCCAAAGAGTAAGACTACCACCATATACCTCTGACCCAAGAAACTCAACTGCAGAGTCCCACAAGGATTGTCGCTCAGCCCAACCCTCTTCGACTTATAAATAACACTGTTCGCAAATCATCATCATACCACACGGATTCAATATCGTCCCTTGATCCAATGATACTCAGCTATTCTTATCCCTGATAGACAACACCACTAGTTCAGTTCAGTTCTTTTATTTATTTCGAAGGTTAAAAACCATCATAAAAATACATAGTAATACATGATCACATAAAACCATACTAAACATCATAACATTTTTAAAAAAAACGACAAGTTAAAAAAGGGGTTTTTGTAGATAGTAGAATCAGAATGCAAATATGACACAAGGCCCCATGTGCCTTTTTAGTTTCCTCCCATTTCAACCAACTTTATCAGTCCCTTGTGTTTCTTAGTTAAAAAGCAATTTTTAGGAAACTCATGATAGCAAACAAAGTACGCATTTCAGTGGCTCTTTGCAAAAACAATAAGGCAGATTTGGCATGGATAATGTTTGAGTCCTTTAAAATGTCCACCAGAAATCTTTAGCGCTGTGTTTTATAAAAAGAACACAGTAATACAAAATGAAGGGTGTCTGTAAAGATGAGGCGGAGGCAGGAGGTTGAGGTTCAGGATTTATTCAGGAGAAGAGAGCCGTCCAGCTTGAGGGGAAGACACAGCAGCAGCAACTGCCAAAGAGGGAACACAGGGGAGGAATGCTCGGTACAGGACAATCTAAAGGGTGACATCACAGGGTGAGGGGATGACAGCAATGGCAATACAGATCACCACACACCTCCCCCCTTTTTAAAAAAAACAATTTAAGGAACACAGTAAAACAATAAGAAAAGGCAAATCAGATATAATCACGGTATTTGTTGGGCCTAACAATAGCCCTCGAACTTTTTCTTAAACGATTGTCAACACAAACATTAGAATCTTCATTTAAGCTATTGCCAACATTGATATTCGATGAGGGAGCAGTTGCACGGGAAGGATCTTTGGCAACCCGAGAAGTGCTCCACCAATTGCCATTAGACAGTTTGACAGCATTCTTGCGAACATCAACAACCTGTTGGGATTCAAGAAATTTCGAAAGGCCTTTCTTAACTATGACAGGATTCTTGATTCTAACCCAGTCACCAGGATGAATGTTATGGGAAGACTCTTTTCTAGGTTCAGTAGAACAAGGTAGAGAACTGGAAGATTTTTTGTTGGCACACTCCCACACTGCTTCCAAATCACAGCCCCGGTGGAGACTCTTGACCATCCAAAAGGGAAAAGCTTGGGAGCAAGCTTTTCTTCCTCTCATTAGCTCGAAAGGAGAAAAACCTGTGGCAATATGGGGAGAGATGCGATAAGACCATATAAGATCTTTTACAGCTTGAAAGATACAATTATTTGACCTGAAAGCAGCTTGCACGCATTCGACAATAACTCTGTTAAATCTCTCGGTTTTGCCGTTGCTTTGGGGATGGTACAACGGAGTTCTGGTATGTCTAATACAGCAATTGTTAAGGAAGACACCCATCTCTTTGGAAATGAATTGGACCCCGTTGTCGGTGAGGATTTCTTCTGGACACCCTTCCCTGAGGAAGATTCTGCTTAAACAATCAATAACACTCTTGGAGTTAGGAACATTGATAGGTTCGACTTCGACCCACCTGGAAAGATGATCAACAAGGACCAGGAAGTATTTGGAGGTGTTGGGAAGGACATGGAACGGACCTTAGAAGTCCAGACCAATTTTTTGCCAGGCCCTAGCGGGAGGGGGAACAACAGAATTAGAAACACTTTCTAAAATGAGAACCTTGTCACTGGTGTTGCAACGTGAACAGAGTTTGATGGCTTCAATAATCTGGTTGTCCATTCTTGGCCACCAAAAATTCGATCTGACGTTTCTCTTGGTGATGGTGGCACCAAGAGGACCGGAATGTGCATCAGTAATAATTTTCTCTCTGTAAACAGAAGGGGGAATAAATTTATCACCCCTAACAATTTTACCATTCTCCAAAGAAAGTTCAGAGTTAATTTTCCAATAAATTTGAAGCTCAGGAGAAAGAGTTTTTTCTTTAGGCCAACCTTTTTGTATGAAGGAGATGACATCTCTGAGGATGACATCATCCTCGACAGCCTTGATCCAGTCACATTCAGCGAAAGAAACAGACGTTTGGGAGATATTAGCAACAAAACATTCCTCAATGTCAGTTTCGTCATTCTCATCAGGTTCTTGTAGAGGTAGCCTTGACAAGCAGTCTGCCCGTCTATTTTTGCCGCCAGGGATGTAAACAGCCTTGAAATTGAATTCCAAAAGTTTAGTGGAAAGTCTAGCCAATCGAGTAGTGGTGCGATTGACGTTTCTGCCTGATAAGATATCAACAAGGGGACGATGATCGGTTTGAAGAATGAACGGTCTACCCCATAGATAAGACTTGAATTTCTCAACACTCCAAGCCCAAGCAAGCAGTTCCTTCTCTATGACTGAGTATTTCCTTTCGACAGGACGGAGAGTCCTGGAGGCAAATCCGACGGTAAATTCTTTACCCTAGGCCATTTGAGAAAGAACAGCTCCTAAGCCATATTCGCAAGCATCAACAGTGACAACGGTTTCTCTGTTGCCATTGAAAGGTTGAAGAGCAGGAGCATTGGTAATGTGCTTTTTGATAAGCTGAAAACCTTTTTCACACTCATCAGACCAGCTGAAAGTGGCACCTTTTTTAAGTAAAAGTCTAAAACACTCGGTGGTCTTGGCATAGTCTCTCATGAATTTTGAATAAAACTCACAAAGACCCAGAAAGGACAAAAGCTGTCCCTTGTTGGAAGGGGCGGGAGCTTCAATGATGCTTTTGACAAGACCAGATCTTGGCCTGATGCCATTTTCAGAGATGATATGACCAAGATATTCCACCTCTCTGGTTTTGAAAACACATTTACTCTTTTGTAAGGTCACGCCTCTATGTTCCAAAATGTGAAAGACCTGGTCAATGACTTTGTCATGTTCATTCTCAGATTGAGTGAAAATAAGAATATCATCTTGAAAGACGACTACATTGGAGAGTTCCTCAAACATTTCTGACATGATGCGCTGGAAGACAGCGGCAGCAGAAGCTAACCCAAAGGGAAGGCGACGAAATTGGAATACACCATCAGGTGTAACAAAGGCAGTGAGATGACGTGAAAGAGGATGCAACTCAATCTGGTGGTAGGCCGCCTTTAAGTCAAATTTTGAAAACCAAGTGGATGAACCTACTTTTGCTAATAAATCCTCAATACGAGGGAGGGGAAAGCCATCAACCCAGATAGCCTGATTGAGACTGCGTAAATCCACACACATCCTAAGGTCACCAGACCTTTTCCTAGCAAGAACGATGGGAGAAAGCCATAATGTCGATTCAACCTTTTCAATAATTTCAAGTTCGCACAGGGATTTTAGATGTTTGGACAAATCATCTCTGATACTGAGTGGGACATTTCTAAGTTTGTGTTTGACTGGAGTAATGCCATCTTTGACTTTGATGAAATGTTGAAAATTGGTGATTTTACCAAGGCGATCTTCAAAAACTTTTTTATATTTGTGCTCCCACAATTTATCGTTCAAAATGTTACATACAGGAGCAGGGGATGAAGACATAGAATGAGAAATATTGCACTCTTCAATAAATACAGGATTGGGTAGACCAGGTTTAATGGTGATACCAAATTCTGCCTGATGGATGAGACCCAGTACGTTGATACCCCGTTTAGCAACATAAACCTTTCCTTTGATAAATTTGCCAAAAATGGAAATCTCAGCCCAGAAATAACCTAAAAGGTTAATTCTACTTCCCTCAAAGGCTACAGAAAGAACATCAGGAGGAAGTAAACACTTGTCATGCCAGAAGTGAGAATACTTTTCGTAAGAAACAATAGTGATGCGAGCACCAGTGTCTACAAGTAGTTGAATATGACATTTGTCAATAGTAGCATCAACTTCGGGATCAGGAACAAGAAAAGTACGACTAACAATATCATTGTCTTTCACAACAACCACATACTCCTGACTGGTAACATCATATTCAGAATATTCAGTTGAATGCTCAAGAGAATTTAAATCAGGGGAAGGATCGTTCTCATTCATAACACAACGTACATCACCTCTTTTACCTCTCATACAGACCTTTGAAAAATGAAAATTTTTGCCACATTGACTGCATTGTTGGTTGGCAGCAGGACAATTTTTGAAATTAGAAAAATGGTAAGAAGAACCACATCTAAAACAAAAAGTGTTTCGGTTAAATTGTCTATTTGGCATGAAGGGTCTTCTGGTGCTAGTATTTCCCATTCTCCTAAAATAACCACGTGAATCACGAGGAACAAAATTAGAAGTCTTGATAGGAGCGGGCATTTTAGTGGAAACAGCACCAGAAATAGAAGTATTGGAAAGAGAAACTTCTAGTTGTTTGGAATCTTCCAAGGAAGTCTCAATACTCTTGGCTATGTCAATAGCTTTATCAAGAGAAGGATCCTTGCATGATAACAATTTTCCTTGGATTTGTTTACAAGAACAACGAGCAACAAGTTGATCTCTAATAAGTTGAGAGGTGAAATTGTCAAATTCGCATTTAGAAGCAAGAATTTTCAAAGCGGTAACAAAAGTGTCAATGCTTTCTTCAGGTTTTTGAGCCCTGGTGAAAAATTTGTAACGATGAACAACCATGTTTTTGGTTTTGACAAAGTATTTGTCTAACTTGGCTATGGCTATGTCGAATTCATCAGGAGCTTCACCAGGAGGAGGAACATAAGGTGGGAGATGGTCAAAGACATTCTGGCCTTCGACACCAAGATGATAGTACATTAAACTCTTTTTCCTTTCAGCACGATATCTAAGACCATCTATTGCACCCAAGTAGGCCATAAAGGATCTTAACCATAGTTTCCATTCGAGAGGAGGATCACCAGGAGTCTGAAGAAATGGAGCTGGAGGAGAAACGCTTTGCATTGTGGTATCTTCTATTTTTTCTTGGAGTGAAGAATTTAAATTAAAAGAAATGAGCTAGTAAAACAAAAGAAGAAAAGAAAAAAAAAACAACAATGACAGTACGAATAAAGTACACAATAGCTTGTAAGAACTGTGCACATCAGTGTGCAAATGCTGTGCACATCAGCGTATAAGTTGTACACAATAGCCTGTAAAAACTGTGCACGTCAGTGTGCAAATGCTGTGCACATCAGCGTGTAAACGAAGATAATGTAGACATCAGCATGTAGAACATAAGTGTAGAAGTATTGATGAAAAACGTGAAAGCTGTGCGCATCAGCGCGAAGTTGAAGTTGAAGTCTTTTTTTAAAACATGTAAAATGCTTAATCAGCTGTGAGTGGTATAATCTGCCAAGCGCAGGAGCTGTGCGCGTCAGCGTGATGAATACAGAAGATTGCAGCGGAGTGAAGCCTTTGTGACGTTACAAAGTTCGATGACTGGGCAGCCGAGTACAGCGAGGAGAAGCCTTTGTGACGTTACGGAACCAAGCGGTGACTGGAAGCAGGAAAAGCGTCAGAGTTGCTATGGTAACCGGCGTGCGTAGTACGTGAAGACGCTTGATGCGTTGAGACGCTGGGTTGCTTGACGGAGCCTGGACGTGAGAGTTCTACGACGTCATCACTCTGAGGCACAGCCCGAGGGGAGAAGAACAACGGAGGAAAATGCGCGCAGTGCTGAGAGCGCGAGGGAAAAGGTAGGAAAGTCTAGAAATGTGGTGAAAAGTCTAGCGAAAGTCAGCTGATGGAAGCGGAGCGGGCTGGCACAGAGAGTAAGGCAAATAGCACACAGCTGGGTGACGCGCAGTAAAGGACGTGCAGATGAGTTTAATTTGCAGAATAATAGCAAGGCCAAATGTGATGAAAAGAGTTCTGTAGCTGCGACGGCTCTCAGTGAGTAGAGCGAAGAAAGTAATCTGTAAATGTACTCACATAATGATGAAGGTCGTGGGAAGAATAATAAAAAGTCCTGAATTTCAAAACGCTTCCGTGATGAAGTTGTTCTGTAAATTTTAGCAGCAGCTGAAGAACTGCTGACCATCCTCTGTCGCCAATGTAAAGATGAGGCGGAGGCAGGAGGTTGTGGTTCAGGATTTATTCAGGAGAAGAGAGCCGTCCAGCTTGAGGGGAAGACACAGCAGCAGCAACTGCCAAAGAGGGAACACAGGGGAGGAATGCTCGGTACAGGACAATCTAAAGGGTGACATCACAGGGTGAGGGGATGACAGCAATGGCAATACAGATCACCACAGTGTCCTGCGGAGACCTATTTTCGCAGCCGCAGGCACCCTTCTGCTCAATTGTTTGTGTAAACCCAGACGGATAAGCTAGAATGTGGTGCAACAGATTGAGCCTAAAACGAGTCATTAAAAACCTCTCGTGTTGACTGTACATTAAAAAGAGATACGGTTCCATGCCCACTTCATTGCAAACTAGCGAATGAGCAACTACCGAGGGTTTATTAGAGTCAAGTTCCCTCCCTACCATCATATTTTTCCGGTAGTTGCTTTTGTACAGAGTGTCTGGAATATATGTCCACAGTTGAGGGGTCCAGAAATAACCTTTGCTGACAACACCACTAGGAGCAACTTCACCAATTGCCTGCCCAGCGTGACAAACTGGATGAGAGTGAGCTGCCTATAGCTCAATGCCGACAAGATATAGTGCTGATCTTCAGGAACAAGAGCTCACCCTGGGACAGCTCTTGGTGGTTGTAGAACTACGCCCCACACCAGCCTCTACGGACCATGCCAGAAACCTAGGACTGACCCAGGACAACAAACTCACCATGGTATCACAGGTCAGTAGCGTTACCTCTTCTTGCTTCCACATCCAACAAATGCTGCAGAAGATCTTCAAGTGCAGACGCACCATCACACAAGTCCTCATCACGAGCAGTCTGGACTATGGCAATGCACACTACACTGTAATCTCAACCCAACTCATCCACAAACTTCAGAGCATCCAGAACACCTCTGTCAGACTCATCCTTGACCTCTTACGCCACACATCAGAGAGATCAAATGGCTCCCCATCCAGAAACACTGCCATTTCAAACTTCTCTCCCCTGCATTCAAGGCACTGTACATCACAGGGCCCACTTATCTCAACCATTGCTTACACTTCCACCAACTCACTAGACAACTGTGCTCAGCATCACTTGAACTCGCACACACCCCCGTATCCACAGAAGCAGAAGTGGAGGTCGTTTGTTCTCCCACATCGCTACCAAGATCTGGAACAACCTCCCACAACACATCAGGGCCTCCTCCTTGATTTCTAAATTCCACAAAAAGCTGTAGACATGGCTTTCCAAATAACCATCTGTACCTACACAGACAACCTGTATTCAGGCACGATACTGCTCACCTGCTCAGCGTCTAGATATCCTCACAGGTGATAACTGCGCTCTACAAATCCACATAACATAAGAAGAAAGAGTCCTCAATCCTTTTTCATCAGTTTTGGGCCAGCAGGAATTAGCAAGAAACTTTGTGACCTCCATGTGTAGGTGGGTGATTCTTACCATGTTCTTAGTGTACAAGAAATCAGATCTATCCTTCATTGGTGGGGCGAGCCAAGGCTGCTCCAGTAGGGCCAGGGCAGCAGCCGCAGTAGAATTCAGGCGGGTGTCGGGACACAATATTAGCCATCTGGACCTTCCCACACACTAGACGGTGGTGATTGTGGTTATCAATAAATAGTCTTTGCCTTATGTGTTAGGCCTTACTTCTAATTTGGTATAGCCTGAATTATGAAAGACTGTGATGAGGAATACATACAAGGTTGAAATGGGCCGATTAATCAACACTCATCTTACGTACCTTAATGCCCGTCCACATCTTCCTCCTCACAGCCTTTGAGTTTTCTCTGCCCCATCCTGGGCTGGCAATGAGCACAGCGTTGGCATGGGATATGTACAGGATAAGTAATAAAGATTATCTGCAAGTAATCTGGCATTGTCTGATAGGCCTCTTAGAAGGATGTAGATCTTGTAGCTACAATGTGACTTACTCTGTACCAGCTCTGCCAGCCTGACATAAGACAAGTGCTACTATCGCAATACTGCCTCTGGGGAGCTTGCATGGATGTGACAGACCCAACTTCGTACCTTCGAGCCTTTGACACAAGCCTGCCAGTAATGCATCCACTTAGCAAATCTTTGTCAACAAAAATTAAAGGAGAGCCTGTTGGTGCATCACAACCTCCCTTCAAATCACTTTCCAAGCACACACTTGCCTGAGCACTAAGAGGCACTTTCAACTGGGATTACACTAAGCTTGAGGTAATTGGAACCGTGTTTCAGAACCCTGAGAGAATATTATTGCAAAATACACAGAGACACATCTGCGCCATAAACGCAGCCGTTTCCTAAAAGGGGAGTTTGCAAAAGCAACAAAAAACATAAGTGAGGCTAAAAATGTCTTTCATGGTCCAATTGTTCAGACAGTCATGCGAGTTCCGAATTTACGACAGTTTTCCTAGTCCTTGGCAATGAAGATCCTCTAAAAATGTCTGGTATTGCCTGTGTCCTGTCTTGTCGAACTTGTACACCAATAATGCACTCTGTTGTAGAATATAAAAAATGAAGGTATTGTGATAGGCAGATCTAGAATACATTTGTGTATAATACATAGGAGAGTATGATCTCCCTATAAAGGCGTGCCACTTTTTAGGTCTGGTCAGATTTTATTTGTCTGTTGTCAAAGTCTATTGTATACAATACCAATGCTTAAGTTGGTTTTTGAGTGAGTCTGTTACATATTAGTAATTGCCTTTCTTGTAAATGTCATTTGCTTGCTTGTTATTTAATGGTTTTCCTTTCCCTTCTTGAGTTTGTCCTTCCCCTGGGTCACTGCGTCTTCTTACTATATATTTCATTCGACAACTTGTCTCCTTTATATCTGAAACTTGGGGTCTATTTTTTTTCTTTCAGCAGGTGAAGTGCACCTGTGTTCTCTCCCACGTGTGAGGTTTCACCCTTTCAAATCCATGCTCCCACGTTTTTCGGCGCTCAGTCCGAGCTCATCTTTTCCTTCTCCCGTCCCTTCTTGTTCCACTTCGCTCCCCTGTTGCTTTTATAAATGTATTCTTCAAACATCATATCCACCCACTGTTCCTCCATTGCTCCCAGCAGCTCACAGGCTTTCGCCTCCCAGTGGAAATGATTTACTCTACTCCACGCCAGTAATTTCGTTTCTACCCCAGGTTGTGGGAATTCTTTTTATATGGTCTGGCAGCTTCAATTTGACACTGATCCACTCGTCCTTACATTTTTTAATTTTTGTTACTGTCCCAGGATGGTCGCCTGCCACCTTGTAATGGTAAATTTAAAACAAAAACAAAATGGCCATATGAACACTCGTGTAATCAATTTTTACAGGCATCACGATGACTTTACAATTGACTTTATGCATGGAATCGTACGTGGGTGAAGGGTGAACTCTGTACACTGCATCTCTGATGTAAACTTTACTGAAGCAGCCTGAACGCCGCCCTGTCAGCAAACCATCCACACAGACCGTGTGGCCATGAGATCTCACAGTCAAAGCGACTGACTTTGGAACTGGGGAACCAGCCTTGGCTCAACATCCTGTGATTTGGGCAGATCGCTTAATCTCCCTGTGCCTAGACCCCCCTCCCCCCCAAAAAATCTGTAATGTAAATCTGATGCTCTAATGCCCTTGGGTCAAGTTGGCGCTAAATAAAAATGCAGTAAAAATAATCTGTCCTGGAAACCTATCTGTATTTTGCCAGTGATATCCCCAGCTGCAGACCACTCTCATGACATCATAAACTGAGATAAGAAGCCCAGCAAGCAGCACCCTGATGCTAGAAGAGCTGCACTGCGGAAAGTCACTGGAAAAGAACCACAGTCCAGGAAATCCTGAAAGACTACTGTAGGAAGGTGGATACCCGACTATGGTTACCCCAGATTTTTTGCCTAGTGTTTAGCTGGTTTTCGACTTAGTTGGCCTGGGATCCTGCTAATCAGGGTCCCAGGCTATCTGCTCTCTCTGTAAAATGGACTCCATGTACCCTAGGTACATCTCCAATTGGACATTGGGTCACCTTATCAGCCCCTGTACAGTGTACTATAGGTACCCAGGGCATAGGTGCATCCAAGGCCTACCAGGGGCTGCAGCATATCTTTTGCCACCACTGGCTGGCCATCCAAAATAACACAACTGGCTGATCACTCATCTGAGGCAATGTGGTGTAATCACCCCTTGCTTAGATATAGTATAATATATCTAAACCTATATCTGGACACATATACACCTATAAGTCACTCCTATGGCAGGCCTAACAATCCTGGAGGCAGAGTGCTTGGTTTTATGTGAGATGGTTCTCTAGTATGAGCTGAGCCTGTCTGCAGCTTTCGGGACCAACTCCCTCAGCTGTTCTGGGATATTGCCATACCATATACTCTTAAGTGCATTAAAATCCTCGCGGTTACTTGCTAACTTTGGTTTGACTTTATCAAAACATGTCCTGTAAGGTGTCATACGCTTTGGAATACTACCCCCTCGCCAGTTCTGGCAACGGGGGTAGCATTCCACCCTTCTAGAGGGAGAAGCCATGTTACTTTGCTTAAACGCGGTTAAATCTAACCAGAGCCTCAGCATCACAAAATGGATGCTGCTGCCACAGACACAAGTCTGGCCTCCTGCTGCTGACCGAAACTCTGGCAGAGGAGGCCTGGACAAATGATATCCTGTCATAGGGAGGTGTTGCACCACCCCAGACAGGAGATAGTGGATTGGGGCAGGGAGGGCTGAAGACACTGCCTGGGGCGCACAAGGCGTCCCATGTATAGTCCAGTTCAAACCGGTGCTGGGGCACTCCAGCCCCAGCTCTGGGGCGAAACTGGACAAAGGGAAAGGGGTGTAACCACCCTCTTCCGGGGTCCCACCCATAGGAGGGACCTAGCAGGTGATCCAGCCCCTAGATTTGGAATAAAGGTAGGAGCTGTGCCAATGCAATTTAGATCATCCTGACTGAAACTTTGAAACAAAACTCTGGACCCTTCGACATCCTACTCAACGTAGAAGACTGAAGAATCTCCCTTGTGGTCAAGTAGTGGCCACCCTGTGCAAGCAGGCACCATCAGCGCATCGAGACTTCCTTTGCCGTTGCTCCTGCCGGAGCTCGAATGACTGAGACCAACAAGACCTGGACTCCCAGACGTCCAACAGCCCGATCCACAGTCCTAGCAAAACTTAGACCCGTGGAGGCGACGAGAGACGTGGGACCGGCCATCTTGAAAAGTCAACAAAGTGCTTCTAGCACAGCTCCCGAGGCACCCTTGACATTGTGCTTTGGGGTTTGAGATGCCCCAGCCCCGAGCAGCCTGTGCTCCAAAGATCACCCCTCCACACTCACCGAGTGCTGCGTGGGGCCCTTTTGCACTTTTCCTGCTTGACGCGTTGTCCGGTCACTTGCCCGTTGGCTAGTGACCTCTGTGACGATGAAAACCTCAAAACTACACTGCTGGTCTGGTTGCTCCAGACTGGCCCCAGCTCCTCTGAAAAGGAGCCATCGATCTGACCTTCCCGGTCCGATCAAGAAGATATCTTTGAGTCCTGCCTGGGTTGCCTTTGCCAAGGCTAGGTGACTCCGAATCGAGTACTGACACCACTGACAGCAAGAGCCTTCATGGGACAGCTCGTGTTCACCAGCTGGTCATCCTCGATCCTTCCTGGTCCACGTGGCAGCGGAGACAAACACCTCAACATCACCTGATTGAAACCCGACATCGCCTGGTTCCTCGCTGGTCACTGGCTAGTGACCTGAACTCTGTCGCCTCTGCTTTCAGGTACTCTACATCTTCGATCCACCCATGGATCCAACCAGACTCTTCTCTCCTGGCCGCCTGCAGCATCTTTTCCTCCAGGCTCTATAGAACTTCACGACAAAACTCAACACACTTTGGCACCTATGCACCCGCTTCCTGTGGGTGAGGTAACGATATAACTCCGGTGCTCCTATAGTGGATTACACCTCTAGTGTCCTAGTTTTAAGTGGCTAAGTTCTAGTCTAGTCGGAAGTCTCCGAAACCTAACACTTTCTGATTTTTACGCATCATTGACTTGTTTGGTAAATGCGGTTGCCTATAGACTCTGCACCCGTATCCTGTGGGCCTCCTATGTCCTAACCTTCGTTAGTCCAGTGTAGGCCCAGCGCTTCCCAGGGCCCTAGGCCTTACCATTGTTCGGGACGTGGTACTTGTACCACTTTTTTTAATATATGGTTTGAGTGGCCACCCTGCCTATCCATAATTGTGCAGCTTATTGTATGTTATACTGTGTTCTTTGTTTAACGCTTGTGCTTCTGTGCTCATAAAGAGTATAGGTGATTATTCTAGAAATAAATACATATATTTTGTAATATATAACTTGTGTGGTGTCCTTTCATTTGGTATTTAAAGGGATTGCATATGGTAAAACAGCTGGCCTCACATGCCCTCTTGAGTTTAGGCTAAGACTGCTCTTGTCCATGCTACCCCTAGGATAGCTGGTCTATAAGGTTGACTTACAACCAATCACCATAAGGGTCGTTTGGACTGGTGCAAGGTGCTCACTAGAATGGTGAACACCATATACCAGGCCAACTTCTCACATTGGTGGCAGCGGTGGGATTTGAGCTTGCTGTTGTTTTACCAATTGTAATCTTTGACAATGTCATTTGAAAGATCACATCAAGTACCTTAGGTACATATAAACAAAGCTTAACATACTTAAGTTCTACTGAACTTATTGGTTGTAGACCAAAGGGCTTAGCACACCCTGACTACAACCTCTAGAGAGGTTCCAGTAGGAAAACAAATAGTGTAGGTAAGTGCACCACTTACACCTCACTAGTCATGCCTGGCACAGGTGAACCCTCCAGTTCTCTACCTGTGGGTGACCCTCACAAGGCACCATCCAGTTATGAAAAACTCAGCCACAAGGACTTGAGTGCCCTGTGCACTGCAAGGGGGCTGAAAGAGGTCACAACCCCACCATCCCTATCCTCATAGCAATCCTAGAGAAAGCTGATCTTGAGAAGGAGTCTGCAACAGGTCCTTCAAGTAAGATAGAAGAGGGAAACCCACCTGATAATGCTGATGCCCCAGAAGTTGAACCTGAAGAGATAGATGATGATGATTATGGAGATGAGTCAGATAATCAGGGGGAGGACCAGGTTGAAGTAAGAGGACTCAGCCAGGCCAATCTAAGGCTACATGGGAATGGAGAAGGTGTCCATCCTCCCAGGCCCAATAGTAGACTTAACCCTGGCACTAGAAGGTTTAGATCTCCTTCCAGGGAATCTGACCAGTCTAATGCCTCCAGGGGATCTCAAAGGGGAATGACTTCCCTCCAGAGAAAAGAACATGAGGCTAGGATGAGAGCTGTTCAACTTCAGATTGAGAAGGAAGAGGTAGCCCTGGCCCAAGCTAAACTTGCTTTAGCAAGGGAGCAAACGTTAAGTGGATTAGATTCAACTGGTGGCAGCAGTATCCCTAAGGATAAAGACAGGTCCTATGATAGTAGAAACCTGAGTAAGATTGTGCCCCCCTACAAAGATGGGGATGAAATCCACAAATGGATGACTGCTCTGGAGAGAGCCTGCATGGTACAGCAGGTTCCCCAAGATCAGTGGGCAGCAATCTTGTGGCTCTCCTTTTCAGGAAAAGGGAGAGACAAACTCCTCACTTTTAGACATGAGGATGCAAAGAACTACACTGTCCTGAAGAGATCTCTAATTGATGGGTTTGGCTTAACCACTGAACAGTACAGGTTAATGTTCAGAGACACTCAGAAGACACAGACTCAGGACTGGACTGATTTTGTAGATTGTTCTACTAAGGCTCTGGAAGGTTGGTTGCTTGGCAGCAAAGTATATGACTATACAGGATTGTATAATTTGATTATGAGGGTGCACATCCTTAGTAATTGTCAAAACCAGCTTTTACACCAGCACCTGGTGGACTCAGATCTGACCTTTCCACAAGAATTGGGTAAGAAGGCAGACAAATGGGTCAGAACCAGGATTAGGCCTAGAAATCAGGGTAATGACCAGAAGAAGGGGTCTGCCAAACCTCAAGAAAAAGGTGGAGATAAATCTAAAGACAAGACTTCCCCAGGGCCCCAAAACTCCCAGGACGGGGGTGGGTCCCAAGACACTTCCTCTACCCAAAACAAACCTTATTGCCATGCTTGTAACAAGCCTGGCCATTGGAAGACTGACATTAGTTGCCCTAAGGCCAGCAATAAGGAGAACATTCCTCCAAGTAATACTCCAACACCTCCTGTTACTAATAGTAGTAATCCCCCAGGTGGTGGGAGAGCACCCAAACATTTGGCCAGGTTTACTTGGGGAACTCAGGTGGACTCTGGCCTAACCAGGTGCCCTACCACAGCTACTCTTGTCTGTGAAAATGGCATGGGGTTTGCCAACTTCACTGCTTGTCCCAACACTTTGAACAAGTACAGACAGGAGCCCCTCATCAAGTGTCTGAAAGTTGAGGCCTATAGAGACACAGGGGCTAGCATCACTATGAGGACTGAGAGCCTAGTCCCCTCAAGGCAACTTTTACCTGGAGCCACATACCAGGTGACCAACATTGATGGAGTGCAAAAAGATTATCCCATGGCAGTGGTAAATCTCAGCTGGGGAGGTGTCACTGGCCCCAAGAGAGTGGCAGTGTCATCAAACTTGTCTGTAGATTGTCTACTGTGGAATGATCTAGAGATCTCAGCCCGGGCTGAGGTTGAGCAAGAAACCCATTCTAAAATGGTTAATCTCCATGGAAAGGTTAGTGGGGCTGTGATGGACACTGCCCCAATCCAAGATGTCCCCCTTGAACAGGTCAGGAGGGCTGTGCCAGTCTCAGCCCAATCTCAAGCAGAATCCATCACTGAACAGGTTGGCAGGGCTGTGATGGTAACAGCCCATACCCAAACTGAGTCCCTTCCTGAAAAGGTTGGTGGGGCTGTGATGGCCACAGCCCAAACTCAAACTGATTCATGTGTTGTGAAGCCTGAAACTATGGATCACTCCACACAAACAGAGAGCATTGAGGAGGATGAGAAATCTCCCTCCCACCAGACTTTAGGAAAGGATCGGCCTCCTCAGGGAACTGATCTTACCCCTTTTGAAGAAAGTGCCCCAGAGGTAGTCAGGCCTAGCCTGGCAGAACCTCTGATGTCAGTGGACCCTTCCAAGGTGGGACCCAGTCTGGAGCAGGTAACCTGCCCCTCTCTAACCTGCCTCAGTCAGCCCAGGGCTGTAGAGGTCAGGGAGGCCAGTGGTGGACTCAAAAGGGCCCCCTGTCCAAAACAACCACCCCATCAGCAGATTAGGGGCGCCAAAGCTAGCAGCCCTAGCAAGGTGAAAAAGTCAAACAATCCTGAGGGATCTCCCTTACACTTAGTTAGAGCCTCCCCCAGATGGATTCTGTTGGGCACAGCCAAACCTGGGACCCAAAGGCCCCAAACCTGACCTGTCCCTCCAGTAAGCCAACAAAAGGGACCCAGCCTCCAGATTTAGGTAGCCAGAGGTTGAACCTGAGAGCACAGTGCAACTCAGTCCTGGAAAGAAAGGCATATATGGTGGATAGTGATTGGAGAAAGCTGAGCCCAACATTAGTGGAGCCTCACTTCAATACTCCATTCCCACACCAGCCTTTTACTTTGCCAAAACACACCACAGGTAGTGATTCCCTATGGTGGAGACCCTCTGATACCCCTAGGATGAGGAATTTCTTAGTGGACCATGAGACAGGGGGTAACCATGCTAGTGCAGGTACTTCCTTATATGGACACTTAGGCAATATAGGCTTACCTGGTCAAGGATAGCCTTATCTCCTTTCGTTTGAAAGGGGGGGTTATGTAGGAAGGTGGATACCTGACTATGGTTACCCCAGATTTTTTGCCTAGTGTTTAGCTGGCTTTTGACTTAGTTGGCCTGGGATCCTCCTAATCAGGGTCCCAGCTATCTGCTCTCTCTGTAAAATGGACTCCATGTACCCTAGGTACATCTCCAATTGGACATTGGGTCACCTTATCAGCCCCTGTACAGTGTACTATAGGTACCCAGGGCATAGGTGCATCCAAGGCCTACCAGGGGCTGCAGCATATCTTTTGCCACCCCTGGCTGGCCATCCAAAATGACACAACTAGCTGATCACTCAGCTGGGGCAAGGTGGTGTAATCACCCCTTGCTTAGATATAGTATACCTATACCTAAACCTATATCTGGACACATATACACCTATAAGTCACTCATATGGCAGGCCTAACAATCCTGGAGGCAGAGTGCTTGGTTTTATGTGAGGTGGTGCTCTAGCATGAGCTGAGCCTGTCTGCAGCTTTCGGGACCAACTCCCTTAGCTGTTCTGGGATATTGCCATACCATATATTCTTAAGTGCATTATAATCCTCGCGGTTACTTGCTAACTTTGGTTTGGCTTTATCAAAACATGTTGTGTAAGGTGTCATACACTTTGGAATACTACCCCCTCGCCAGTTCTGGCGACGGGGGTATCATTCCACCCTTCTAGAGGGACAAGACATGTTTCGTTGCTTAAATGCGGTTACATCTAACCAGAGCCTCAGCATCACAAAATGGATGCTGCTGCCACAGACACAAGTCTGGCCTCCTGCTGCTGACTGAAACTCCGGCAGAGGAGACCTGGACAAATGGTATCCTGTCACAGGGAGGTGTTACACCACCCCAGACAGGAGATAGTGGATTCGACATCCTACTCAATGTAGAAGACTGAAGAATTTCCCTTGTGGTCAAGGAGTTGCCACCCTGTGCAAGCAGGCACCATCAGCGCATCGAGACTTCCTTTGCCGTTGCTCCCGTCGGAGCTCGAACGATAGAGACTGACAAGACCTGGACTCCCAGACTTCCAACAGCCCGATCCATAGTCCTAGGAAAGCTTAGACCCGTGGAGCCGACGAGAGATGTGGGACCGGCCATCTTGAAAAGTCGACGAAGTGCTTCTAGCACAGCTCCCGAGGCACCCTCGACGTTATGCTTTGGGGTTTGAGAAGCCCCAGCCCCGAGCAGCTTGTGCTCCAAAGATCACCCCTCCACACTCATCAAATGCTGCGTGGGGCCCTTTTGCACTTTTCCTGCTCGACGCGTTGTCCGGTCGCTTGCCCGTTGGCTAGTGGCCTCTGGGACGACGAAACCTCGAAACTACACTGCTGGTCTGGTTGCTCCAGACTGGCCCCAGTTCCCCTGAAAAGGAGCCATTGATCTGACCTTCCCGGTCCGATCAAGAAGACATCTTCGAGTCCTGCGTGGGTTGCCTTTGCCAAGGCTTGGTGACTCCGAATTGAGTACCGACACCGCCGACTGCAAGAGCCTTCGTGAGACAGCTCGTGTTCACCAGCTGGTCATCCTCGATCCTTCCTGGTCCACGTGGCAGCGGAGACATCATCATCTGATTGCAACACGACATCGCCTGGTTCCTTCCTGGTTCCTCGCTGGTCACTGGCTAGTGACCTGAACTCTGTCCCCTCTGCTTTCAGGTACTCTACATCTTCAATCCACCCTTGGATCCAACCGGACTCTTCTCTCCTGGCCGCCTGTAGCATCTTTTCCTCCAGGCTTCATAGAACTTCACGACGAAACCCAACACACTATGGCACCTATGCACCCGCTTCCTGTGGGTGAGGTAACGATATAACTCCGGTGCTCCTATAGTGGTTTACACCTCTAGTGTCCTAGTTTTAAGTGGCTAAGTTCTAGTCCAGTCGGAAGTCTCCGAAACCTAAAACTTTCTGATTTTTACGCACCATTGACTTGTATGGTAAACGCGGTTGCCTATAGACTCTTCACCCGTATCCTGTGGGCCTCCTATGTCCTAACCTTCGGTAGTCCAGTGTAGGCCCAGGGATTCCCAAGGTCCTAGGCCTTACCATTGTTCGTGATGTGGTACTTATACCACTTTTTTAATATATGGTTTGAGTGGCCACCCGGCCTATCCATAATTGTGCAGCTATTGTATGTTATACTGTGTTCTTTGTTTAACGCTTGCGCTTCTGTGCTCATAAAGAGTATAGGGGATTATTCTAGAAATAAATACATATATTTTGTAATATATAACTTGTGTGGTGTCTTTTCATTTGATATTTAAAGGGATTGCATATGGTAAAACAGCTGGCCTCACATGCCCTCTTGAGTTTAGCCTAAGACTGCTCTTGTCCATGCTACCCCTAGGATAGCTGGTCTATAAGGTTGACTTACAACCAATCACCATAAAGGTCGTTTGGACTGGTGCAAGATGCTCACTAGAATAGTGAACACCATATACCAGGCGAACTTCTCACAACTACCCACAGGATTTAGACCATCAAATCTTCTCCACGGCTTCTCAACACCTGCTTTGCTTCTTCGCCCAGGCTCTCAGACCTCTGATCTTGTTTGATTTTGTTGTCTTGTTGATTAAATTCTTACTGTAGGTTATCTAAGGTAAATGACATTCACTGCCAAATGGTATACTGGTTCCCCTCCACTTTATCAAATGTCCTTTAATGCAGCTCGTGCCTCCCTCTTACGACTATTCATACCCCAAGGTAAGAGACCCCAAAGCCAAAGGCCACAGCGGGGTCATTAGTAGCACTTCACAAAACCCCTAAATAAACTAACCAGTAATTAACTTATTAATGGGGCTGATTTTAACTATCAGCACATTCTCCTTCATCGCCAACCCTTCAATTAACCCTTCTGCCGGGCTATTCTCTACTCACTCGAATACCCACCACCCTATATACTTCCCATGAGGATTTCAGCAACGCAAGGACATGTGGCAGAGCAGGGAAGTAAGCACCGAACAATGGCTCTCTTACAACAGGGCTGGCTGCAGGTGTGGCTCATTGGGGCTCTTGGTTTATGCAAGTACCACGGAAGAAGAAGCAAAGAATCAATTTCCAGCCCTAAGTGTCAGAACTTCCGGCAGGTGACAAGTGTAGCTGTGCATCACCCACTGGAACACTGGTTTCTTGGACACCGGGCATTGTGAAAGATGGCACTGCTGTGTATATTTGTATGCTGGCCTTTGTGGAAAGCAGCCTCGTTATGGCACAAAACATGATCTCAGTGGATTACACTGCATCCGGTAGACTGCTTCTCCCTCAACACAATTTCCTGCAGTGCATTCGGTGTTTTGTTCTGGTCATACACTGTTTTAAACGGACATTCATGATTTCCTGCAACAGAGAAATATTGATTATAGATTATTAAATTAGACCCCTTCAGAACTGACTCGAGAACCTATTGTTTTTCACTTAATGTTTGATGTTTGAATAGCTTTATTTCGATATAAAAACATATCATAAAAGCATTACATTACAGCGATTGGTAAAAACAGTTTGACAATACACAATAGGAAAAGCCTACAGAATCAACAGTGGTATCAAGAGGGTGAATTGTTAGCCGGGTCATAAGGGCAGGTACAGGCAAAAAGCACATTACTGGATCGACAGTTTCTTTGCAGATCTTATCCGCCAAGCCCAGCCCAAGAATTTTGCCATACAACAGGCAAGGAAGGGACGGGCATCTGAACGTAATATGCGTAAGGCTTCCAGGTGTGATCTAGTGCCCAAGCTCCTACATAGTGGCTTCAGCCATCTCGACCTGGGCGCCGCATATGCATGACACTCAAACAGCAGATGGGCAATGGACTCAACCCTTAAGTCGCAGAAGGGGCAATATGGTATGGTTTGTAATGGTGGTTTCCAAGTAGAAGTTAACAGCCCTAAGGGAAGTACTCCTACCCTAAATTTAAAGTACAATGATCTGTCACCCGGGTTGTGAATTAAATCCAGGTACGGTTCTCTATAGGGGAGCTCCTTAATTAAAAGAAACTGAACAACAGATTTACAATGCTTAGAATTGCAAATTCTCTCGTTAGCCACCCATAACCAGTAAGACTTCTTCAGCATTTGTTTAGAAGGTGCTGTTCTGTTAGCCCAAGCGTCTCCTAGCCCCAAATCATGGAGAAGCCGCTTAACCTCCCTGAGCCAGCTTACCTTATGCCAGCCCGGTAGGGATAGGAGTTCTCTTAGGGCATCGGCATAGCTAGACAGTTCTGGAACATTCCATATCCTGGCCCATAGTAAAAGGGGGCGTAGCCTAGCTTGCTCACAAATTGGGCGTGTACCTGCATCAAGTAGGAGGGGGAGTGTAGGGGTGCTGTGGGGTAACTTCATGAGATCTTTATGGAAGTTATTTTCGAGGTGGGTTAAGGTGTCAACTCTTTGTACACCCCACAGTTCCGCACCATACAATGCTGCACTCACCACCCTTGCCCTGTAGATGTCTAATAGTGCCCCAATAGGTTTAAGAGATGAGGCGCGTTGTTCTTTGAGCAGGGCCCCTGTGACCCTCTTATGGGTCAGAAACACCTTTTGGTGATGGGCCTTCCAACTCATAGTCTCACAGAGTCGAATGCCCAGATAGTCAAACTCTTTGACTCTTTTGAGTGGAACAGAGTCTAGAGCAGGAGGGACAACAGATTTCCTGGGGGGGTTAAGGGCAAGGAATTTGGTTTTGCTTATATTTATAGACAGGCCCTTGGTGTCACAGAAGGCCTTAAAGCTAGAAAGCAACTTTTGGATGCCTGCTGGTGATTTTGAGATTAGAAGGGTGTCATCCGCAAATAGGAGTGTCGGTATTTTTCTGCCAGCCAGGGAAGGTGCATCTGATGGTTGTTGAAGGAGATGCTCCACCACTCCGTTAACGTAAAGTGAGAACAGAGTGGGGGCAAGCACACAACCCTGGCGGTCGCCCCTATCTACAGGGATGCGAGATGTTTTTTCCCCCTGGTCACCCCATCTAATCTGGGCAAAGTTGCTTTCGTGGAACTTAATAAGCAAGGTCAACAAGTAGGGGGGGATACCCAACCCGTCTAGAACATTCCACAATTGGGCTCGTGGGACCAGGTCAAAGGCAGTTCGCAGGTCTATAAAGACTAAATACAAACGCCCCTACCCAGTACGACCACTTTCCAATATAGCATTAGAAGGCGAAATGTCTGCTCGATGGTGCCTGTCCCTGTTCTAAAACCTGCCTTTAAATCTGACAGAACCTGGTTTTCTTCGGCCCACTGCAAGATCCTACCAAGTACCACTTTGCCCGCAACCTTTTGTGTCGAGTCAAGCAGACTAATTGGGCGATAATTGGCTGGGTCGTCCCGACAGCCTTTCATAAAAATAGGGACGACCTCAGCACCCCTCCAAGAATCAGGAAAAGAACCTCCCAGTACAGCCTCATTCAGGAGCGAAGAAATTAGTCTACTCCACAAAGATGGATTTACCTTCAACAGGTCACCCGGAATTCCGTCTGGGCCTGCAGCCTTATTGGTAACAATACATCTAATTGCCCTTTCGACTTCTTTACTGCTGAAGGGGCAATCATTAATTGTGGTAACAACTGGGGATCTGGCCAAAAAGCCCATGCTTGGATGCTGTGCACCTAGTGGGACAGAGTAAAGCTTGGAAAAGTGGGCGAACCAGGCATCACCAGGAATGTTACAGGTGAGTTGTAGATCAAGGGGCTTATCCCTGGCTCTCAACAGATCCCAAAACCCCTTAGAATCTTTCCTAGTGCTTGCCTCCATTAACTTGCTCCAGAAACTGTAGTCATGAGCCTCCTTAGCCATGGCTACAGTTTTTTTGTAAAATTTCCTCGCGAGTCTGATATTGCCTGGGTCCTTGGTCTTCACTGCAGAAATGAGTTCCCCTTTGGCAACCCGACATTTGGAAGAATACCACTTGTCTCTTGCCTTGGAAGCACCTTTCATTACAACCCTCACCCTGGTTTGGGGAATGATAAACAATTCACTTAGTGCCGCAATAGTTTCTGTAAATGTCGTTAAAACAGCTTGACTGGTAGTACCCAAGGCATCGAGACGCGGCCCCACCGCTGTCATTATGGACCCTGCTTGTGCCATCCTTTCCTCATCCGCTGCTGCTTTAGCCCACTTTAGACGCCTGCCACAATTTGAGGGTACAAGTTCATGGGATGTTTTCCACGTTTGGGCAGACTTGGCTAGGTTTCTAACGTGCCAAGGCGGGATGAGGGTTAGGGATAGAGGATTGTGGTCACTATCACAAGACGCTATGACTTCCATGTCATGATGAAATGACCAAAGGTTGTGATTCAACATGATATAGTCTATTCTGAAGGTATGTCCTATCCTGTTATAGGTATGCGCACCCTTAAGGTCCGATTTGTATCGTCCATTAGTTGGTCTTAGGTCGTGTTCCATGCAGAGTGCGTTGATGTCTATTGCACTCTGCGTCCATTTTTGAATCGGATCTAGGGTCAGGGTGGGGATACCTCTCCTTGTATCATCATCCCAGGTGTTCAGAATGTCCTCCCTAGCCAATGGCTCGAAGCAGCAGTTGAAATCACCTGCAAGGAGAAAATAGGAGTCAATACTGCAAGCGACTATTTCGCTATTTAATCCTGTAGAGGATAGCGATGATGCTCTCCCCTGGCCCCCCTTAGATAGAGGTTAAACACTTCTAGCTTCCTTCCTCCTTGGCAGTTTATAGTTATCCTCTGAAGGTCGGGAGATTGAGTGGTCTTTTGGCTTACACTTAAACCTAGTGCGATGCTATCCCATATAAGAAGGCCGCCATACGGGCGACCTTTGCATCCGTGTTGTTGGGAAGCTGGAACGAAGTAGGTTGTAAAGCCTACTCTGTGCCTGGGTTCTTGGCACCAGGTTTCCTGCAAGAGACAGATGTTTAAAGGGTCCAAAAAAGCGTTCCATTCTGGGATGTCAAAGTTGCGGGCGAGCCCTGCCACATTCCAGCTTAGAATCTTTAGCAGAGGTTCGCCTGGGGTAATCTGCCTTGATGGATTGACAGATGCAGCCGGATTGGACTCAAGACCTGCCACCACTGCAGCCGCTCTGTTTGACCTTTGCGGGGGCTCATTCTGCTGTTGGTTAGGAGCCCTTACTACCCCGGTCAACTTCCCATCTGCTGGAACGTTCTGGATGGGTGACAAGGGAGTCATAAGGGGTATGTCCAGCAGTTGCACTACGTCTTGAGTTTCTAGAGTGCTTAAGGTGTTCAAGGTGTTCAATCCCCCCTTTATTGGCAGAGCATATAGCATTTCTTCCAAAACTGGGGGGATAGTGACAATAGGTTCTCTCGTCAATGATAAGGATTCTATGATCCCTAGGGCCGGGGGTGAAGGGGCTCTTTTCGCGAGTTGCCTTGGAAGTCAGTCTACCTCCTCAAGACCGCCAAACCTGTTCGAGGTTGGGAGGCCATTCCAATGTATAGGGAAATCTTGGTGGTTGTTAGGGTGGCTCCTCCATGTGTGGTGGCGTACCAGTGACCAGTCATCTTCCCGGGTATGTCTGGGGCGTGGCGGATAGAAGAAGGGCAGTGGCCTAGGTGTAATGAGAGAACCTTCACCGTTGGGCCAAGAGCAAATGTGATGTGCCGTATGTGGGTCCTCAAAGGTCACCACTATACAGTCGCCGGGACTGGTTTTCCTTGTGGGGCCCACCCAGGGAACTCGACGAACCATCAGGACTCTGCTTCTCCGGCCATTTGGGATTGGTCTGTTCACATTAAGCCAATGCATTATCTTATTCTTCAGAGACCAATGGTTCTCGTGCTGACCATTTCCAATCTGGGGGACGCCCGTCAATACAACCACGTAATCATTGGCCTCTGGAGGAAGATCAATATAGCCCCCTCTAAAATTATTCTTAACGAGTGGGCCCTGGGTCAGTTGGTGAACAGCTTCACTGGGAGAAGGTCTAAGAGGAACACCAGCATTAGGATTTACTGATGGTTGAGAAATGGGGCGCTTGGGAGCCTTGGGTTTGGGAGCGGCAATAATTTAGTCCACACCCACTGTCCGCGGTTTGGGAACCGGCCGTACAAAAGCAGGTGCTGGAGGGGGAGGTTGTGGGGCTTGTGATATTAGGTCTTCTACAGGAAGGCCTTGATTTTCTAGACTTCTCAGGCCAAGAGTGGCCAAGGCAATAATGCTCTTTTCCATCTCTAGCAAGTTATTTTCAATACGTGAGAGTCTGAGATCGAGGGGAGAAAGAAGTTTCTTAAGAGTTTCCCAAACTAGACCTATAAAGTCCCCGTCATTCCCTTCCAGACCCCCTACATGTAAGCCCTCATCCTCTGTAGTTGTAGTAGTGAAGGCAGGGGTTATCCCCTCTTTGGTTTCCTCTCGTTGTGGCTGTGCCCTGGGGGTACACCCTCCTATTACATTGGGTACCGGATCGCTGGCCAATTTCAGCTGTTGTGCTACCGCAATTTTAGCCTTCTTACGAGAGTAAGCGGACCGAGAATTGCGTTTCCTTTTGGGTGGTTTACCGTTAGTATTATTGCATTTAGGTGTGTTTAAAATTACCGGGATGGGGGAGTTAGAACTAGCATCCTGCTTGGGAGTAACCACAGGTAGGTTCAATTCGCCTGTCTGGGTTAAGGGGCATGGGGCTGGGGAAAGGGAGGGTAGAATCGGGGTCTGATGGACATCTGCCTGCGTGACTACACAATGGGGAATGGCTGGGCGCTCCGGGGTAACCGCAGTAGCTATGTTGCCCAGGGAGGATTTTTTTGAGAGTGCAATGTCCTGGGACAATCTTCTGGCGGCTGCCAAGTCCAGGGAGACACGAGTCTGAAGTTTGAAGATTTCTTGGTCTATGGCTAGATTGGTACGAGTAATGAAGTCATCCATGGGGCCATTAATTGGTGGGCCACCGTTAACGGCCCTACTCCGGGTTGATCTGGTACACATGGCTTAACAACAAGGGCAAACCACCTAGCCTGGCACTGCAATAAATTAGATAAATAAAAGTGGTGTGCCTATTAGACCCAATAGACCATATGACAAGTAAAGGGCGAAAGAGGGTGGCCCAGTCCAGTCCTCGCAGACCTCGAACGGCCTCAAACGGCCCGCTCTTTGCCCGGTCTTCGCCCCGGGCTGCGTCCCGCGCTGCGGGAGTTGGGGCTATGATGTAGGGGGCGTATTGGGCGGGGGGGCGGGCCAGCAGGGAGAGCGGACCGGATGTTGGCTCACCGGTCTCGCAGGGACTCCTGGTTGCTAGAGTCCCTGCACGCTCGCAGCCCTGCCGAGCCTCACACCCTAGCCGCCGCCGCCTTACTGGTCTTCTTCCTGGATGTCGTTACCCCACGCACTCCTGTGCGAAGCGGCACCCGCGGAGCGGGTGCGGCAAGATGTGGGTCTGTTTGCCTCGTCAAGGAACGCCTGAGCTGTGATGCCGCTTTCAGGTAAACTGAAGTGTCCCAACAGGGGAGGGTGAAAGATGCCTTTACAAGGCTCAGGTGGGCGGGGGGCGGGCCAGCAGGGAGAGCGGACCGGATGTTGGCTCACCGGTCTCGCAGGGACTCCTGGTTGCTGGAGTCCCTGCACGCTCGCAGCCCCGCCGAGCCTCACACCCTAGCCGCCGCCGCCTTACTGGTCTTCTTCCTGGATGTCGTTACCCCACGCACTCCTGTGCGAAGCGGCACCCGCGGAGCGGGTGCGGCAAGATGTGGGTCTGTTTGCCTCGTCCTCGTCAAGGAACGCCTGAGCTGTGATGCCGCTTTCAGGTAAACTAATAAACATGGACAATTATAATATATAACCCACTATTTGTATTTGGCAGTAATTTTACCAAAGAACATTCTTGGAGTCATTACCCTCCACAGTACACACCTTTCTAGATAGTTCCAGGCTTGTTTGCTCTGCGGTCCCAAGGGCTGAAATTTAGGGCCGATCCTATAGCTGCGTTGAGGGCCAAGTATGGAAGATCTGACCCCAAGGAACCCATCCTTTACCGGCATAGCAATGCATGGCCTCTTACCACCCCTAGGGGCCCTCCTGCGGCTGGTCTTGAGAACGACAGCTCCTCTCTAGGTCCTACACTGTGTCTCACAGCAGAGTTCTTTCTGCACAGATGGCCATATGGTATCTGTTCTATTAATACAAAATATCTTGTACTACTGCTACCTGTGCCATTCTTATTCTGTGTTTGTGAAGGGCCTTTGATCTGCTGCCACTTGTGCTATTCTTGTTCTGTGGGTGAGATGGGATTCAGCCTTGCAGCTATCTGTGCCGGACAATTTCTAAGTACAAGGTATGATTGCTCCCCTCTGGCACCCTTTAGTTCTCCCTGGCTGCATGCGCTCACCTGGGCACACTGTCTTCATCTAGCTCTAGCACCTTGTGCTTGTCTGTGCCACCTTGACTTTTCCCCTGCTAGCCTCTATGCCCCATTTCACCATACATTCATGCTTCAAACCTTTGCTGTATCTGTTATATGTGAAGATGGTTTCTGGCACTCCTTGTGGGTAACCTGTTGTGAGTGTGTGTGTATGAATATGAGAGAAAAGCTTAGCCTGCTGGTGCCCATGTGCCACCTGCTCTATGTGTTCGAGAGAAGCTTGTCCTGGTGATGCCCCAATGATACCTGCTCTTACCATGTGTAAGCAGTGGCGGTTCGTACAGGTAAGGGCAGTAGGGCTTGGTGGGGATGGAGGGGGTGAAAGTGACATACAACGGGATGAGGAATATAAAATAATTAAAACGACTTACCTTGCTCTCACCAGATTGTTCAATCAGTGATGCTAAGAGCGCAAGGTAAGTCGTTTTAATTATTTATTTATTTTATATTCTTTATCTTTATCTTTGCCCCAACCCGCACCCCAAACCAAGCCCACCACCTCACTGCCCTTACCTGAACAGACCGCTACTTTGTGTACATCGAGGGAGCGAGGCTTGTCCTGATGATGCCCCAGTGATACCTGCTCTTTGTGTGTAAGTCAGTGGCACTGGAAGCTTGTCGTGGTGATGCCCCAGTGACACTTGCTCTTTCTGTGTAAGTCAGGGGCGCTGGAAGCATGTTTTGGGGATGCCCCAGTGATACCTGGTCTTTGTGTGTAAGAAAGGGGGGCATGAATCTTGTCCTGGTGATGCCCAGGGCCGGACTGGCTGCTGCGGGCACCGGGCAATGCCGCGGTGCGACGCAAGGGTGGGGGCCGGTTTTGTGCCCCTGGGGGCTGTTTTTGTTACAGGACCGTTTCGGCCCTGTAACAAAATCGACCGAAAAAAACGGCCCCGGCAAAAAGCTCAGTGGCACCCCCTAACGCCCCACCGACCCCCTCTCCGGGGGGAGGCCGACTACTTAGCCAGGGCCGGTTTTCGTTCCCAGTCCGGCCCTGGTGATGCCCCAGCGAGACCTACTCTTTCTTTGTAAGTCAGGGGCGTGGGAAGCATGTCCTGGTGATGCCCCAGTGATTTTTTTTTAAGCCATATTTTATTGCCATATGTATATTGTCAAGAACTACATTCAGTCGTACATTCTTAGCAGATTCCTGGTGTGCATTTCTTGTCTGCAACATTCTTTGGTGTGCCATCGTCAGTAACGCTTTATCAACAGAACTATCCCCCCTCCCACCTTGAGTTGCTTGCTAGTAAGGGAAGTATGGTAAGTACATGGCGAGAGGTGGTCGGGTGCGAGGTCTCTAAGAACCGTGTGCTAACTCATTGTATCCTCTAGCTGTGTGGAGTCGGTTGTCCCTCTTGCCTGCCGTCTGGGTCTGGTTGAGATGCTCTCGGGTTACCCGCCTCACTGAGAGCGTCTGTGTCAGCTGCCACTAGTTCTCCCACGAGGTACTCCCAGGCCCTCTCCCTCTCCATCTTAACTATTCCCCGGCTGGCCTCTCGGAGTAGCAATCTCCTTTCCCCCCCTGCCCATCTTTCAAGCTCCTTTCTCCAGGTGGCGAGTCTCGGCCCACCCAGTACCTTGCAGTTCCCTGGCTAGCTCCCATTTAGCTAAAATATAATCAAGCTCCTGAAACTTTCCCGTCACCTTATGAAATGTTCTGGGGTCTGTGGAAGGTCTTTGTCAATCAGGTCGCCTATTACTTGTCTAATTTCCCCCAGAATGTTTACAGTGGTGGGCAGCTCCAGAACATGTGTAGTATGCGCGACTCTCTCTCTCCGGACCTCGGGCAGGCCGCAGAGTCCGTACCAAAGAACCTCCTGATGCAAACCGGAGTTAAATATGCCCTATGCAGCACATAGTAGTTAATTAATTTAAATTGCGCATTTCTATGATAAGCGTGGCTCAAAACCAGCTGAGCAAACTTACCTCACTCAGATATCATTCCCATAAAAGAAGCCAGCCAGAAAGTGGAGAAGAATTACTTGTCTAATTTCCCCCCAGAATGCTCGAGAACATGTGTAGTATGCGCGACTCTCTCTCTCCGCACCTCGGGCAGGCCGCAGAGTCCGCACCAAAGAACCTCCTGATGCAAACCGGAGTTAAATATGCCCTATGCAGCACATAGTAGTTAATTAATTTAAATTGCGCATTTCTATGATAAGCACCTGAGCAAACTTACCTCACTCAGATATTATTCCCATAAAATAAGCCAGCTAGACAGTGGAGAAGAATTAGAAAACATTTATTTGGCCATTAGTTTCTCTATAGAGAGGCCCCGTCAGGACTGCACCCCAAGAAGTGCACCGAGAGGACTGCCGGTTCCCAAAACGGCAATACATTACATCAAATTACAGCAACATTAGCCACGCCCCTAATGGAAAAGTACCGGACTGGACAAATGGTGAACAATGGGTGCACACATGAAGCCTCTGCACCTGCGGGAGGATGGCTCTGTTATCACCCCCAAGGCCACGGAGCCGAGACTCCGCTTCTCCCGGGCATGGGAACATTACTGATAGCAAAGAAACATATTTCGTTGTTAGTTTTCTGCGAATACCAACTCAAGGAGAGAAATGCTGAGACCAGAGATTTTCTGCTCATAAGGGAGGGGGCATTGCAGTCTGGCTGCAGAGACATGTTCCCAAGATGGCGGCACAGGAGCTAAGCTAAGAAATTGCTAACTGGAACACAAAAATAACCAATTAGTCCTAAATACATATGCAACACATCATTCGGTTAGACACACTATGCTAACTTATACGTCATCATGTTAAGTGAATTGAGGGGCGGGAAATGCAAAACCTATCAGACCCTCCTTTTAGCATTGTGTGGCTTACATGAGCGCAGCCTTTATTGGCCAAAGGAGTGCCTTTACAATAACTATGGGAAAAGCAGCTGGCTAATAATTATCCTCAATCCTCAAAGATGCTCTCATCAATAGCCATAAGTGATTAAATCTCTTTGTGTATCACATTATTCAAAACTGGGTATTGTCGGGATTGAGATTTTGAGGAGGTCATAGTACTGGCTCAAAGCGAGCAACAAGGAGGAATGCAATAAACACAAAAACAGCAAATCAATAGAAACCCCAAAACTCCCACTACCCCATCAAGATCTTCCAACCCCAGGAAGTGAAAACACCCCAGAGCCACCCGCTCAATGACCAGATGCCAGTGTCCTGATGTAAATCAGCAGCCAATCGATGGAGTTTTTGTACAGCCAAATAGACTGTTGGAGCGGAATCAGGTATGTAAACACAACAGGAGGTCCCAATGACGCGACAGGCTCCACCCCTATCTGCCAGGTAGGAGTATCAATCAGGTCAAACACAGTGTGTTCTGTGTGGCCATTATCCGCAACTATGGTCAATGGCTCGGTATGAAACCTAATCAGACCAGATGACAACGCTGAACCATCAACAGCTCTGACCGGTTCAGGTTCCTTCTTAGGAACCTGAGTCAAATGTAACCTTCGAGCAAGTTCCAAATCAAAGAAGTTTCCAGTGGCACCTGAGTCAAGAAGCACTGGAATGCTATGTCTTTGCTGAAGAGATAATATAAATATCATCCTTATCGTGAAATGTTTTGGGAAGCCAGAATCAACATTAGTAGCATAATGTGAGATCTTTTCAGAAGCAGTTAATCTCGGGGAATCGATCTCGACTTTCTCCGAGACACCTAGTTTTCCGACTGCTCATGAGGAATGACATCAAGCGCTAGGGCCCTTTTTTGAGCCGGTTTTACAGTACAATTCTTTGCAAAATGCCCTGACTTCCCACAATAAAGGCACAGGTTCCTCTTGCGTCTCCTTTCCTTTTCTTCATTGGTTAATGGCCCCCTGACCCCTCCTATCTGCATGGGTTCTACTGTGGAAGACTTATTTTCAGACTCTTTTTTATCAATTCTGAAATGCAGATTTCTAATGTCTCCCTTAGGTCTTTCATTTCTACGTTCTCCTAGTCTATGGTCTAGCTTTACTACTAGATCCTGAAATTCTGCGAAGTCATCAGGTAAATTAACAATGTGGGCCAAAGAGTCTTTCAGATCGTCCTTTAAACCTCTATAAAATAGAGAGATTCTTTTTTCTGCGGGCCAATGAGTTTCAGCTAGAAGCCTGTTAAAGGTGGTAACATAGGAAATTAAGTCTTTTGATCCCTGTCGCAAATTTAAGAGTTCATTGTCTGAAGCTTGGATAAACACATGCTTAGCAAATAAATTTGACATTGCTGCTTTGAAATCGGTCAAATTATGGAGGAGTGGGTCGTTAGTGTCTACTAAGGGCATGGCCCAATTGGCAGCCACCCCTCCCAAATAGGAAATCATGAAAGCAACTTTGACAGTGTCATTAACAAACACCTGAGGTTTGCACAAAAAGTGCAACTGACATTGACTTAAAAAGGAAGTGAACTTACTACTATCTCCAGTGAACCTTTCAGGGTTGGCCAGAGGAACCGGACTGGGAGTGACGACTGTGACCTGTACTGGAGGCTCAGTAGACTGACTACTAGAGGAACCAGTCTGGAAGGCTGAGGAACCAAACTTGGAAGGGGCTATGATGGGTTTTTTGTCTGTAGAAGTATCCCTCCAAGAAGTGAAGCCTGCTTTAGTTTTGTCCAACTCCTGCCTAAGGAATTGATTCTCCATTCGCAACTCCTCCATTTCCTCAGCTAATTTTTGTACCAACTGGGTGAGCTGTGGAACATCCATGGGAATGCATTAACGGAATCAAGAGGAAACAGGGTGTGTGTGGCTTCGTCTTCTGTTGCGTAATCACGCCTGACGCTCCTGTTTTGTTTCCTTCTTGATGCCGCTAATTCCCAACTCCCCTGTGAACTAGTTACTCAGCAAGGATTATAAAACGCTTGCCAAAGCTCTAGTCACCAAGGGAAAGGGGAAGTGGATTGACAAACAACAAAAGAGAAAACAACGCTGGTCTGTCTTCTTCCAGTCGCAGTTTTTCATTCAAGTGTTCTGGGCTGGTAACGAGTTGGCAACCTTTGAGACTCTGGAGTTATACAAACACACTGTCAGTCTCTAGATCCTCCTAAAATCTGATGTATACATATGAGAGTATTCAAGAAATTAACTAACCGTTCAAAGAACCAGCCCTTGTATACACTTCACTGGGTTTTGAGGTTATAGTTCTCTTTTCTCTTGATAACCTTTAAAAGGAAGCAGTCATGAACATGAACTAGAATTCCTAAAAAAAAAACCATACTTTGCCAAATTCAACTACTTGGTTAATGAGGTTAGTTTTTGGATCAAACTTGCACACCATGCACATACCTGAAAAAACCCAGTTGCTAGGCTGGAAGGTGGATTCTGAAAAACAAGTAAAATAAAGAAACAACCAAACTATCTGGTCTAATCTTACTAATTATAGCAACTCCTTGAATCAACTTATTAACCTCATAAGTCGTTTATGAACTCAAGTTGCTTAGACATTCACAAACCTATGTTTACAATGTTCTCCGATTTGGATTGACATAGGCTTGTTTAATTTACAAGGCACTCTTACAAAAAACGCTGTGTCCTTAAATCCTCTCAGGAAATCAAGTCTTGAATTTTACTCAACTCCTTTGACTTGCCACCTTTGGAACACTCGAGAAATAGTCTTGCTTCAAAACCGAGTAAAGTTGAAGTCTTATTTAAACTGAAAATGCAGGTTCTTAAATTGTTATTAGTTGCATAGCAACGTAAAGTCTTACTGTCCTTTCTTGCTTTTTGCAGCGATCCGGTGACGTGTCCACAAGCTGCCCAGGGTCCGATGATGCGTGTGCAGGAAGTCCGGAAGTCCTTGCGGTGATTCCGATGGCGGACGTTCCGCTGCAGCAAGAGGAAGAGCTCAGACGAGCCTCGGGAGAGGAGACGGGAAGAGGGAGAAAGGAACAGAGGCGAGGGTTCTTAGGATGAGAGGGCTTGAAAGGATTAAGTTACCGAAGGAAGGCGGGGATCTCTGAAGCCGGCAGGAGCGCTTGGCACAACATGCAATGAGACGAAGCACCGTCTCGAGGAACGTTCCCCTTAATATACGCTCGGCTGGCTTTCAGTTGCATTATTTACATATTGCTCACGCGGAGCGCCAAGCACGTGTGCCTTCCAGAACCCACGGGAAGATCTTCTTAGAAGATCATACAAAAACAAGCATTGGCAATAACAAATAATGAGTACAGCATCATGATGAGCAATGATCAACAAGCATTGGCATGAGCAATGATCAACAAGCGTTGGCAGATTCAATCACAGCACAATCTATAGCTCTTAACAGACACTAGATAATTCAATTGCAATACTATCTTTGACACTTAACTGATGCTAGCTCTAGTTCCTCTAACAGTTCCCCCCCCCCCAAAGGCCGTCTCACGGGGCGTGGTTTATCCGGGTGTAATGCATGAAATGATCTCACTAATCTGGGGGCATGTACATTATTTGCTGGTTCCCAAGAACGTTCTGAGGGATCGTACCCTTTCCAGTCAATGAGATAGTAAAGACGACCTCGAATACGCTTAGCATCTAAAACATTTTTAACTTCATATTCGAGGTGATCTCCCACAACGATTGGAGGAGGAGGATTATCAGGCCGTGTATTGGGGTCATACGGCTTCAGGAGGGATACATGGAACACAGGGTGAATAGCATAATCCTCAGGAAGGTTCAACCTAACAGATACTGGATTCACAATTTTGTCAATGGAAAAGGGTCCTATGAATCTGGGTTTTAATTTCTTGGGACCTTCTTTTTGAATATTTCTTGTAGAAAGCCAAACCATTTGCCCTTTTTGATACTCAGGTGCAGGAATTCTATGTTTATCAGCGGCGTGTTTCATCCTGTCTTTGCTTTTCACCCACTGCTTTTTAGCACGTTCTTGAATATCAAGTAATTTGATTAATCTATCCATGACTGCTGGCATGGTCCCTTGAGTATTAGGCAGAGAAATGGGAAGAGACCGAGGATGTTGTCCAGTAAGGAAGTAGAAAGGCGGACAACCTAAGACTGAGTGCGAGGTATTGTTATATGAAAACTCAGCCCAAGGTAACATCTCATCCCATTGGGAAGTGGTGGTGGACAACAGACAGCGTAAGCCTTGTTCAACAGATTGATTTACTTTCTCGATTTGGCCATCTGTTTGAGGATGAAAGGAGGAGGACAAAGCCAGTTCTATTCCCAAGTGTTTACTGAGCTGTGACCAAAATTTAGATATGAATTGTGGACCTCTGTCCGAGATGATTTTACTCGATAAACTATGTAACTTAACTATTGTGGACAATAAAATGGTACTGAACTCCACAGCGGTTGGTAGTTTTAACAATGGAATAAAATGTCCCATTTTAGAAAGTAAATCTACTACCACAAGGACGGTGTTAAAACCATTAGATTCTGGAAGATCGGTGATAAAATCTAAACTAATGGTATGCCATGGTTGAGGGGGTAGATCTATTGGTTGAAGCAACCCCATGGGGGGTTTATGCAATGATTTCTGCCTAGAACAAACTGGACAAGTTCGGACATATCGTTGAACATCTGGGACCATCTGCTCCCACCAGAAATATCGTTGGCATAATTCTAGGGTTTTATTTACTCCGGGATGCGCGGCCATGGCTGAGTCATGATTCCATTGCATGATCTGTTCCTGCAAATCTTTGGTAGGAATAAACTGTTTGTTTTGATGAAAGAAAAACCCCTCATTAATGGTATTATTCTTTTTGGATAACCATTTGTTAGAGTCATGGGATTGGAGCTCATTTTTTACCAGGTCAAGAAAATTGTTTGTGTCAACCGCGACTACTATTCTTTCTTTTGGGAGGATACTTGGTGATTCTCTAATCTGGTCATTTTCTTTCTTAAACACTAAACGAGAGAGAGTGTCGGATAATAGTTGTTTATTTCCAGGCCGATAGGTGATTATAAAATCAAATTCGCTGAAGAATTGTAACCACCGCATTTGTCTAGGTGTGAAAGCTTTTACAGTAGAATAAAATTGAAGATTTTTGTGATCGGAATATACTGTTATGGTATGTTTTGCCCCTAATAAATGGTGTCGCCATTCCTGGAAAACATCTTTTATCGCTAACAGTTCTCGTTCTGCAATTGTGTAATTCTGTTCTGCTTCTAATAATTTCCTGGAATGAAAAGCTACTGGATGTAAGTTACCTGAGTCAGGGTTCTTTTGTAGTAAGACACCACCAAGTGCAGTTTGAGAGGCATCCGCCTCTACAAAAAACGGTCTATCAGGGTCTGGATGAACCAAGATTGGTGCCGAAGTGAATGCTTTTTTCAATGAAGTAAAGGCATTATTTGCTTGTTTTGTCCAAAGAAAAGGTTTTCCTTTCTTCAATAGTTGTGTGATGGGTACAACAATGTCAGATAAACGTGCAATAAACCGTTGATAAAAGTTTGCGAATCCCAGGATTCGTTGTATGTCTTTGACTGTCTTGGGGATTGGCCAATTAAGGATTGCATCAACTTTCTTTGGGTCCACATGGATCCCTTTTGGTGATAAACAATATCCTAAAAATTCCACCGAGTTTTTGTTGAACTCACATTTTTCCTGCTTTACAAACAATGAATGTTCCCTCAACCTTTGTAAAACTGAACGGACATGTTGAGTATGGCCTGCTGTATTTTTGGAGTATATTAAGATGTCATCAATATATACAATACAATAAATGTCCAGAAAATCATGTAACACTTCATTAATGAAGTACTGGAATGCTGCTGGAGCATTACAGAGACCAAATGGCATGACGGTATATTCGTATAAACCAAACTTGGTCCTGAAGGCCGTCTTCCACTTGTCTCCTTCCTTAACATGAATCAGGTGGTAAGCTCCTCTAAGATCTAACTTAGTGTAAATACTAGAGCCCTTAACCTGATTCAGTAACACCGGAATAAGAGGGAGTGGGTATCTGTTCTTAATAGTCGCCTTATTAACCGCGCGGTAGTCTATGCAAGCCCTTAGATCACCCGTCTTCTTAGCCACGAAGAAGAGTGGGGATAAGACTGGGGAGGTTGAATGTCTAATGAAACCTAGCTCTAATAGCTCATCAAGATATTTTTTTAGATACTCATTTTCTGGTTCAGTAAGGGCATAGACTCTACTACATGGTAGTACTGCCCCAGGTATTAAATCGATTCGGCAATCATAAACCTGATGAGGTGGAAGTGTAGTGGCTTTCACCGGGTCAAATACATCTGAAAAGTCACTATAACTAGATGGAAGACTAATGACTTCAGAAGTAGCAATAGCACAGAACAAGGGCATTACCGGGTCTTTGGTTTCTGGTAACAGTGTAGCTTACAATGAGAGGAGTCTAAAGTAACTGTTCTTTTTTGCCAATCAATCTTAGGATTGTGTAGTTCTAACCAAGGAATACCCAGGATAACTCCAAAGGTAGGAGTATCAATCAGGTCAAACACAGTGTGTTCTGTGTGGCCATTATGCGCAACTATGGTCAATGGCTCGGTATGAAACCTAATCAGACCAGATGACAACGCTGAACCATCAACAGCTCTGACCGGTTCAGGTTCCTTCTTAGGAACCTGAGTCAAATGTAACCTTCGAGCAAGTTCCAAATCAAAGAAGTTGCCAGTGGCACCTGAGTCAAGAAGCACTGGAATGCTATGTCTTTGCTGAAGAGATAATATAAATATCATCCTTATCGTGAAATGTTTTGGGAAGCCAGAATCAACATTAGTAGCATAATGTGAGATCTTTTCAGAAGCAGTTAATCTCGGGGAATCGATCTCGACTTTCTCCGAGACACCTAGTTTTCCGACTGCTCATGAGGAATGACATCAAGCGCTAGGGCCCTTTTTTGAGCCGGTTTAACAGTACAATTCTTTGCAAAATGCCCTGACTTCCCACAATAAAGGCACAGGTTCCCCTTGCGTCTCCTTTCCTTTTTTTCATTGGTTAATGGCCCCTGGCCCTTCCTATCTGCATGGGTTCTACTGTGGAAGACTTATTTTCAGACTCTTTTTTATAAATTCTGAAATGCAGATTTCTAATGTCTCCCTTAGGTCTTTCATTTCTACGTTCTCCTAGTCTATGGTCTAGCTTTACTACTAGATCCTGAAATTCTGCGAAGTCATCAGGTAAATTAACAATGTGGGCCAAAGAGTCTTTCAGATCGTCCTTTAAACCTCTATAAAATAGAGAGATTCTTTTTTCTGCGGGCCAATGAGTTTCAGCTAGAAGCCTGTTAAAGGTGGTAACATAGGAAATTAAGTCTTTTGATCCCTGTCGCAAATTTAAGAGTTCATTGTCTGAAGCTTGGATAAACACATGCTTAGCAAATAAATTTGACATTGCTGCTTTGAAATCGGTCAAATTATGGAGGAGTGGGTCGTTAGTGTCTACTAAGGGCATGGCCCAATTGGCAGCCACCCCTCCCAAATAGGAAATCATGGAAGCAACTTTGACAGTGTCATTAACAAACACCTGAGGTTTGCACAAAAAGTGCAACTGACATTGACTTAAAAAGGAAGTGAACTTACTACTATCTCCAGTGAACCTTTCAGGGTTGGCCAGAGGAACCGGACTGGGAGTGACGACTGTGACCTGTACTGGAGGCTCAGTAGACTGACTACTAGAGGAACCAGTCTGGAAGGCTGAGGAACCAAACTTGGAAGGGGCTATGATGGGTTTTTTGACTGTAGAAGTATCCCTCCAAGAAGTGAAGCCTGTATTAGTTTTGTCCAACTCCTGCCTAAGGAATTGATTCTCCATTCGCAACTCCTCCATTTCCTCAGCTAATTTTTGTACCAACTGGGTGAGCTGTGGAACATCCATGGGAATGAATTAACGGAATCAAGAGGAAACAGGGTGTGTGTGGCTTCATCTTCTGTTGCGTAATCACGCCTGACGCTCCTGTTGTGTTTCCTTCTTGATGCCGCTAATTCCCAACTCCCCTGTGAACTAGTTACTCAGCAAGGATTATAAAACGCTTGCCAAAGCTCTAGTCACCAAGGGAAAGGGGAAGTGGATTGACAAACAACAAAAGAGAAAACAACGCTGGTCTGTCTTCTTCCAGTCGCAGTTTGTCATTCAAGTGTTCTGGGCTGGTAACGAGTTGGCAACCTTTATGAGACTCTGGAGTTATACAAACACACTGTCAGTCTCTAGATCCTCCTAAAATCTGGTGTATACATATGAGGGTATTCAAGAAATTAACTAACCGTTTAAAGAACCAGCCCTTGTATACACTTCACTGGGTTTTGAGGTTATAGTTCTCTTTTCTCTTGATAACCTTTGAAAGGAAGCAGTCATGAACATGAACTAGAATTCCTAAAAAAAAACTATACTTTGCCAAATTCAACTACTTGGTTAATGAGGTTAGTTTTTGGATCAAACTTGCACACCATGCACATACCTGAAAAAACCCAGTTGCTAGGCTGGAAGGTGGATTCTGAAAAACAAGTAAAAGAAAGAAACAACCAAACTATCTGGTCTAATCTTACTAATTATAGCAACTCCTTGAATCAACTTATTAACCTCATAAGTCGTTTATGAACTCAAGTTGCTTAGACATTCACAAACCTATGTTTACAATGTTCTCCGATTTGGATTGACATAGGCTTGTTTAATTTACAAGGCACTCTTACAAAAAACACGGTGTCCTTAAATCCTCTCAGGAAATCAAGTCTTGAATTTTACTCAACTCCTTTGACTTGCCACCTTTGGAACACTCGAGAAATAGTCTTGCTTCAAAACCGAGTAAAGTTGAAGTCTTATTTAAACTGAAAATGCAGGTTCTTAAATTGTTATTAGTTGCATAGCAACGTAAAATCTTACTGTCCTTTCTTGCTTTTTGCAGCGATCCGGTGACGTGTCCACAAGCTGCCCAGGGTCCGATGACGCGTGTGCAGGAAGTCCGGAAGTCCTTGCGGTGATTCCGATGGCGGACGTTCCGCTGCAGCAAGAGGAAGAGCTCAGACGAGCCTCGGGAGAGGAGACGGGAAGAGGGAGGAAGGAACAAAGGCGAGGGTTCTTAGGATGAGAGGGCTTGAAAGGATTAAGTTACCGAAGGAAGGCGGAGATCTTTGAAGCCGGCAGGAGCGCTTGGCACAACATGCAATGAGACGAAGCACCGTCTCGAGGAGCGTTCCCCTTAATATACGCTCGGCTGGCTTTCAGTTGCATTATTTACATATTGCTCACGCGGAGCGCCGAGCACATGTGCCTTCCAGAACCCAGGGGAAGATCTTCTTAGAAGATCATACAAAAACAAGCATTGGCAATAACAAATACTGAGTACAGCATCATGATGAGCAATGATCAACAAGCATTGGCATGAGCAATGATCAACAAGCATTGCCAGATTCAATCACAGCACAATCTATAGCTCTTATCAGACAAAAGATAATTCAATTGCAATACTATCTTTGACACTTAACTGATGCTAGCTCTAGTTCCTTTAACACACTGGGGACCAAAGATGGGTCTTATGTAATTAGAAGGAGCCAAATAAACTGGGGGTAGAAGATAAGCTAAATGGCAGACACTCCCCCATGCCTCGGGTAACCAGAGGTATCCATTCCCACCACAGACAAAATAGATATTCGGTGGAGGGACTAAAGAGGGGCTGATGGGCAATCGGATTGAAGAGGTCGCATTACAGGAACTAATACCAACCTTGATTGGTCCCCTTCCTAGAATGCAGAATGGAGACTGGGGACCCACCACAGCAATAGGGACTAAGGGATGTCTGATGCTATTCCCTGGGGGAGGACGTCGGAAAATCAAGGAAGAGTTCAACTGCCGAAAACTCCCTCTAACGAGATCTGTGTCATTCAGTGCGGTATACCGTCTCCCCTTTCTGTAACATGTACCTACAAAAGTCTGGTCAAAAGGTCAGTCATTAAGAAACGGTCCAGAAGGGGGTTGGTGTATAGGGCGTACTCGCATTGTCAGGGTGGATCCACTATTGGTGAGTCGGGCTGCAAGAAATCAGGTTGCTGGAAGAATTTCACCAAACTAATCAGGGTGTACCATCCCACACAACTATTCACATAAGATAATGGGAATGCCAGCAACCTATCCTTTTTAGGTCTCGCTCGAGACCTATTGTTATGGAGTTGCCTCTCAAGGGAGACAGACCTGTGCACGCGCGTCGATTTCACACAGTGGGTGCGCACGCCCAACCCCCCGGAGCGGTGCACATCTCTTGATACACATTCACAGCGTCAGCCTCTCTCATTCACGCGCGCGCACACAGCCACACTCACGGAAGCACACACGCGTGCGCACACACATACACGCAGGCACACACTCACACCCCTCCTCCCTCTTACCTCACCGGGCTCTTGTTGTTGATTTGGCGGCCCCCTCCCAGGGCCACACAGCACTCCTCAAGGACAGCGGCGAAGACCACAGGCGCCGCGCCGCCACTGGGCACGAGCCGCAGGATACGCTGATGTGCACACTCACGGTGTGCCTACAACGTGCACATCGCGTTCTTTTGCTTTTCCTCACTTTCCCTCCCCTGCGGAGACAGTTTGTTTGCAAAACTACAGGCTGCAGAGTGCAGTGAATCAATTACGGCTGTCTCAGCAGACCAGGGTGCCCTCTTGTCCTGCTGTCCACCCTGACAACAGGTCCAGTGATACCGACGAGGGTCAGGCCACAGAGGCACCTCCCGCACAGCAAAGCGACCTTCAGCTCCTCAGTGTCCAAACTAACATAGTAGCTCCCAGCGCTTCGGGTCGTACTCACCGTTCCACTAGTCTCCCAGGCCTGCAGCACTGCACGTGCCATGTTCCAGCACCGTGCTGCTACAGGGACTCGCCTCAACACTACCACTAATGTCTCACCGCTTGCTCCCTTGCTCAGAGGTGTGCTTGGCCCCAGCTGGATGCTGGCCGCCGCAAGGGTCCTTAGCAGCTCACGGGTCCCGCAGTGTTCGTGCTGTATGCTTTTCTTCCCAGCGGGGGCTCGGGTGCCTCATTTTGTGACCGCAGGCGCCGCGCACCCACTGGCACGAGCCGCAGGATACTCTGATGTGCACGCTCACGGTGTGCCTACAACGTGCACATCGCGTTCTGTTGCTTTTCCTCACTTTCCCTCCCCTGCGGAGACAGTTTGTTTGCTGACTCGCTGTATTGCAAAACTACAGGCTGCAGAGTGCAGTGAATCAATTACGGCTGTCTCAGCAGACTAGCGTGCCCTCTCGTTTTTAATTATTATTATTTTGGGAGTTTGTAGAGATGAACATTTCCGTCTATCAACTTACGAAGGTGAGGCTCCCATCCATGACTGTGCACTACAGAAAGTCTCCTCTGTGAACCACCAAATACCGTTCCTCGTGGCCCCGTCATTCTAGCCATGTTTGCCCTTCAGGCAGCGTAGGACTCAGCTTGCTTTACATCAGCAGGGGGAGCACAAAAGGCCTCAGTTACAGGAAGTCCTTTTCCCTTCATAGGTACAAGGGTTCACGCCTTTCACTCAGTGTCAGGTGGCATTCACCGCCAAGCACTCACCGGGCTTTTGTTTTATAATCCGAGCGAAGCATTGTTAAACCCCCAAAGTTGGAAAACCCCTAAGGAAACGGGGGCAGAGGAAACCTTCTTTGGCATGGGATCAGATGGAGTTTAAAAAGATCACAGTTTATTTTTATCATTTGGAAAACCAAGTACATTCAGAGCCCGATTCAAAAAGCCGTATACTGCAGTAAATTTGAGGTTTATTATGACAGGCAATGGTCACATGTACCACTATCACAGAAGGATTCCTGACAAGTGTAAATGGTTTTTACTGCAGCCTAATTCTCTTCCACAAGTGCCTACAATTCACAGGAATAAAGCCCGCGCAAGGGGTGGGTCTTTTTTTGCATTTCTTGTTTGTGAACACTAACAAACTTGTGAGTTTGTTGACATTCACTAACTCATATTTATTTCCCTCCCAGGAAAATGGCGGAGTATTTTCACTAATGAAAAGGGCTGCAGTAACTCCTCTTCCTGGACTGGAAGGAGAAGTGGTGTAGTGACCAGAGCTGCAGACTTGGGGACCCAGGCTTGAATCCTGACCTCGGTGCTTGGCTCAACATTGTGTGATTCTTGGCAAATCACTTAATTTACTAAAAGTGCAAACGTGATCTATTTGTGTAATCCTCACTTCATGTACACAATCTTTTAGACTGTTTCCCAACCCCTTGTGTGATGTACAGCGCTCTGTTGCCTCGTTGCTAGTTGAGTGCTCTATAATTATACATACATCCCCCCCAAAATGGTGGGGTGTTATGGAACGGGTTTCTCCATGGAGAAAATGTTTTCTATGCAGATAAAAGTGTGCATTTGCACATCGGACTACGTTTCTCCAAAGCAGAATAGTACATGTGCAATGGAAGCACAAGGAATAGTCACAAGACCTTCCTAGTGGTATGCCTGGAGACCAGCACCTGGAGCTATTCCTGGAAACATATGCGAATTCCAAAAGTAGTAATTCTACACCTGTTCCTAGGAGTACTACTAGGGGTGTAGATTTACTACTATTCATTAGGACATTTTTTGTATCCGCTTTATTATATAGTGCAGCTCTATACTAAAAAAACCTGAGGAACAAAAGTATAAAGTTATTCACCGAGTATATTGTTACTCAGATCTCATGATTCCAGTGGTCACCACACAATCAGTAAGTTGTGTGTTTCCTCGTGAATCCCTCTGAGTTGTGATTCTGCAATTCTCTCTTTGCAAAAATAAAAGTTGTTTCCCAGGATGTTTCAGAAAATAATTTTTCTATTTACGAAGTTTTACAAAGTGTCACATGTAGCCTTTGGTTGCTTTAGAGCGCTGAAAACGATCATGAGAATTACAGTTCAAGGAACAATTTGGAGCAAGATATGGTTTGATAAGATAGGTGGGTGACAATTCTTCTTAAGGCGTTCCTCTTGATTTATGTGGTTTACAATTGTAAACAAGTTAAAAGAATTCAGTTTGAGGGAGTTCCTAAACCTGATGTGAGCGGGTTTCAGTCCTCGGGACGAGGATCTTGAACACCCATGGTTTTACCTTTGTGTTTTATCCTCTTTTTTGAGAAAACAATGCATTTTTACTATTACATGAATCATACTGAGAAGAAAACAATCAGGGAGAAGAAAAAACATTTAGCAAGAATCATTGCCCTGTCACGACATGTGCATCACTGTACTATATGCGATTATCATGGGTATGTGCAGCCTGTTGTTGTTTGGAAGTAAATGTGATAAGAGATTAGTTATTGGAGGCCACAGCGTTGGTGTGCGGGAGGAATATGAGGCAAAAGGCGGTAGTGGATACGGTATGTCCCAGGGGAATGTGACCGTGACATATGAGTAACATACCTGGAGATGTGTTATCCTCTGAAATTAAGGTTTCATCCTCTTAAATGAAGTTGGTAAACCACAAGACTGAATGGAGGTTTCTGGTTGGCACGTAGTTGTGTGCTGTAATCTCCAGATATTCCGTATCTTTGTCTCACTAAGCTTTATCAATGATGCAGGGAGCTTGGAATTAGATCTCGGCATTAGTAGGGAGTCAGTGGAGTGCTTTCAGGACTGGTCTAATGTGGTCACCCTTGCAGAGGTTTTACCGGATTCTGGCACAGTGATTCTGTGTCCTGTGTAGCATGACAACAAGTTGTCTTGGAGAGGCATTTGAAATCGAACGCACCAGTCCCGACGTGCCACGACCAGGGTTCCTGTTAGCTCCACCAGGTGTGAATTTGTAGTTGGATTTTTCAGACTGGGTAAAGCTGGGGGTTAATACCATTAACCACTGTGTTGAGCAAACCTAACTAAAGATCAGAATCAAAAAGAGTTTCCAGGTTCCTCACTTTTGCGGAGGGGGGTGAAGTATTGGGGTGCCAGGGCCTGTGGTCAAGTTGAAGGGAAACAAATCAGATTTAGTAACACTTGCTACTAGAAAAACTGTTTGGGGTCTGGTTATGTAGAGGAACCTTTCCTTCAGCTACTAGATCACATGATCCAGTCACGACGTGATGTTGGTCTCATCTAGCCTAATGTAGGTGGTGTTTTCTCTGTGTACAACTGGAAGTCCATACAGTACACTGTTCGCATAACCGTGCCAAGAGGTGTATGTAAACGTTGTACTGCAAATCTGAATGGGATGATCCCAAACACTGCATGAGGATTACTTGTCTGACCTAATTCTGACCTTTTGACTTTGATCACTAATAAACAGTTGCTTCCATGAGATTGTGAATCTGGTTGTACACACCCATTGTTCCATCCTGTCCAACTGTGTAGAGTAGTCATCAGTATCATGTGCAGCGCATTGGTCAAGAAATATTACAGACATTTTTTGTCCTTGTCTATGTAGAGAAGGGGGTCCGCTCTAATATTCTCGACAATCCTTGCCATTTTGAATCCAATCTCTAGTTGGTTGGCTTTTACATATTCTTGGATCTGTCCCACCACCTCCCTTTCCATGATCTTCAGGAGAGGGGCCGCTTAGATATGCATTGATAGTTTGCCAGCATCATCAGGTCTTCACATGGTTTTCTCAGAAGGGATGAGGGTCATAATGGCATATTTTAATGGCCTATTTTCCTAGGGTCTGAAAAGTCTCCAGAATAGGAGAAAGAATTGGTCTTGTTTGATGTATGCGTCATGATGGACAGGGGGAGTTGCCTGAAAGACACCTGTTGCTAATTACGGCGCCACGGGTGAGATGGATACTTTGTAGTCAGAATAAAGAATTCAGCTGTCTCCTGCAGGACTCAAGGAGGTCTATAGTTAGTTTTGCATCTGACCAGTTGACCCACAAACTGAAATTTCCCATAATCTGAATTGTATGTGTTTTCACCTGTAAGTTAAAAGGTATTTAAAATAATTTTTGGAGAAAGGTTGAGTTATATCCGGGGTTGGGTAGACCACTGCTACATGGAAATATACATCAATATTGGTGAAGTTGTGGAAAACATTTTTTTAAACAAAGAGGAAGTTAAATCAGGGATGGTAGTGCAGATCAGATCTGTTATATAAGCTAGTGCATCCCACCTCCCTCTATTACTCTCTCTATTGTTGAAGGTAGTTTTTTGCTAGTGGAAAAATGGCTGTTAAGCTTGGTAAGATTTTCAGCAAACAACTTGTGCCAATTATATGAGAATCGGTTGCTTCGGCCCAGTTTTTATGTGATGACATAAGGCTGTAACTGAGTTGGTTTTTAGGTCTCGCCTAACCCAACCCGTAGGGATGGTGGGCGAGATTATAGTAAGGCTTTCGAAAAGTCTACCCAAATTGCGGATCGCGTACAGTGCATGTGAGCACAATCACGCGCATTGTGAACAGCTGCCACAACCACGCGCATTGTCAACAGCTTCCATTTGCTACCAGACACTTCGTGCGCGCGCGCCGCGCTCCGCCTCTGCTGCCACACGCATTCAGCTCACCAGGCTGCACACCCCCTCACTCTCCATATGCTTGCTCGCCTTTTCTTTGATCTCTGCCGCACGTTCTCACAGGCTCCTCTCCGCCCACGCGTCTTTTTTTTTCTCTCCACTTCCGTGTAGTTCCGCCCCGCCTTTTCTTTCTCGCCTCTTTTCCAGACTCTCAGCTCTGTGTGACTTATTACTTGACCTCCTTTTTATCCTGCCTCGCCTCTCTGTGTCTTATTTGCAGTTTGATATAGCACGAAATATATCGCTTTACAAGAGCATCCGTTCAGAGATTGTTCGCGGACATGGTGCTGAAACCTCCAAATAAAGCTGCGTCACCACAGCGCTGGCCCTCTTACCGCACTGCTGCCCACTGTCTTGCATACCTTGCAATCCGAAGATGGCTCCAAGGCATGCAGGATCAGAATGACCTAAGCGCCGGAGCCTCCATGCTGCCTGTTAGAAATGGGATCCCTGTCTGGCCAGGGCTTGCGCCAAAGTCAGTCAGAGACCACCACTCCTAAGTCAGGGCAAGGGAGTTACACGCCAAGATAACCCCAGCTCACCCTCTAGGTAACGTGGCGCGAGCAGCAAGGCTAAACTTGGAGGCGATATGAGTTAAGTATTTGCACACGCACCCCAGCAACAACACCCAAGGCCCACCACAAAGGAAACTCCACACAAGGTTATATAAAAAAATAGCCTTTGTATTACACCAAAACACATTAGATAAAACACACACTTTACATTGTGCCAGAGGCACGGGCAGAATTTACAGGGGATATTTACAAGACAGGGCCACCTGGACCACTGTCAGGAATCAGAAGTAACACTTTCAGAAATAGCACTTAGAATGTAAATTACTGTAGTACAAAAATAACATATAGCACACAACCAGTCACTACTGGTACCAGGTGAGCACCACCTATGCAATCCTCACTATCCTAGGAGATTACACTAGGGAACCTGGGCTCTGCTAGCACCACCTGTACTAGCAAGAAGGAAACCACCTAAGTATCGCTATACCTGTAGGGGTGTAAGAACATAACACATGATGGAATGCATAACATTCATTCAGAGGTGAAAGGAGGGAAAACACATGATGCATCGCAATACATTCAGAGGTGTAAGCAAATGAACAATTGCGCCAAACTCACGTAAGTCACCACCTGTGACCGTCCCTGTGTCTCAATGTCAGGGCCTAAACGTGGCAGTTGCCCACAAAGTGCTGGGCAACTGGTGCAATTGATGGGGCCAACGTGGGAGCCTCTCTATGCTCTGCCCATCTGACTGTCCCCTGAACCTCTCTGGGCTCGTGAAACAAATGATGTGCCCCCAAGAGCCTCTCTGGCTATAAACACAAATGGGGGCTGGGAGCCTCTCTCAGGGCTCTGGGTAAATGGATGCCCCCTTGAGCCTTGCAAGGCTCTTAAAAGAATGATGGCGCTTCCCCGAGCCTCTCAGGCTCTAAAGACAAATGTAGGCGGGGGAGTCCTCCACGGACTCGAGAACAAGGAAATGCCCCTTTTGCCCTCGTGGGCTTTAACTAACCACATGGGCCGCCTGAGCCTCTTGTGGGCTCGAAATACCAATGCCCCCTTTTAGCCTCTCGGGGCTCGTCACACGAGAATGCCCCAGGGGCGAAGATCAGGCTACTTGGGGGGGCGGACACCGACAATGTGTCCCGACGCCCTCCCTCTCTTGCCACACACTACCACGGGGCTTCGGCCTCACACCCCCTCCTCCCGGTCAGCTCCACTCACCGGCTGTCTGCGGGGGGAGAGCTCCTGCTCCTCGGGCTCTCCGGAGCTGCGGTGCCTCCCTCGAGTCTTCTCCTCTGCGGCGGGGGTGTCCTGGGAGGCGGGGTGGGCTCCCGGCCTCCCTGGAGAGCAGCAGAACTTCCGGGGCTCTCCCTACACTCTGGAGCACCGGGGGAACCAGCAGTCAGCTTCCTTCCTCGTCTCCCGGCTGCGGTGGGGCGGGACTTCCGGTCCTTCCCCCTGGGCCGCGCAGCGATTGGCTGGCCTGACAATCACTTCCGGGTCGTCGCAGGCAGCGCGGCGGCCCGGCGGGGGGACAAAGAAAGCAAATGCCGGGTGGGCACTGGCTCGTTTGCGATGATTAAATAAACCGGGGCAATGCCGGGTGGGCACCGGCTTCCGATTAAAATATAAAGCGAGGTGGGCACTCGCTCAGCCGAAAATCGGCACTTTAAAGCAGGCAAATGCCGGGTGGGCACCGGCTGTGCACACAAGCGCTTCTCAGCACTAGGACCACAAATAAAAGCGCTCTCAAGCGCTAGGGGGCTAATCTAGCGCCGCAAATCAAGGGAAGCGCTCCCAGGCGCTCGGAGGGAAATCCACAGCGCTCCTAGCGCTAGCAATAATCCCAGCGCTTCCAGGTGCCCTCAGCAGGGCAGGGTCCCAGGAAAGTTCCTTGTGGAATGTAGGGGGGGCAAGGCTGGGCCCAGAGCCAGCACACTGGGTCTCCAGGCAGGGAGACACTCCAAGTGGCGGTCCTCTGGCCCAGCAGCAGCAGCAGCCCCCTCAAGTAGGATCCTGGCAGAGAACAGTTTCAGTGGGGACACAGCCCCATTTTTATACACCAAATCCTTTGTCTCATACCAGTTAAGGACGACATGGCATTGTTCTGATGATTGCATGAGAACGCAAACTGCACCCTTTTTCTCGAATAATCTATAAACTCGCATATCATTCTATTTGTGCTTTTGTCAACATGTCTATTTGTTGCACACTGTCTACCGGTAAAACTGCATGTCAGAGAAGTAAACGTAATGTTGGCTACAAACGCAGGACAAGTTGAGGATGCCACACATGACGTGAATCATCTTAGCAGCTGTGCATCTCAGAACACCATTAAAATACAGTCACAAACCTAAAGAAAGTTAAGCTTAAGTCGTACAGTAGATGCTACTGCAGATTCACTATAACAAACATATTCTCCACCCCCTTGGGGGCTTGAATGTGAGACTCGCAACAAGCAACAACACGCCATTTTTCATTGATAGTAATGTGGTGTCTAAGTTGAATTGTAGTTCCACATCACTTAAGCAGGGCCTACTACTGTTAAGCTGTTCCTAATCTCCTGAGGATCACGTTGCTACACACCAAGGGCCAGATGTAGGTCAGCAAATACCGGTCGGTAACGGCCGATTTCGGCCGTTACCGACCGGTATTTGCAAATGGAGATGTAGGGGCCTTCAAATATACAGAATCTATAAATTTACCGATTCGGTAAATTTACAGATTCTGTAAAATACCGAATCGGTAAATATACTGAATCGGTAACTCCAGATGTAGGTGGCACTGAAAACAGTGCCACAGGCCATTACCGATTGCATGGTAAATAACGAATACATGTGTACATGCACATCTGTGCATGTACACCTGTGCCATGTGACACACATACATGCCCTGCATGTATGTGTGCCGATTCGGTATTCTAGATTCGGTAAATCAGATGTAGGTAAAAATTCGGTAATTTTTACTGAATCTGTATGATTCGGTAATTACCGAATCGCTATTTACCGATTCGGTAATTGCCATTGATTCCTACGGGCCTAAAGGCAGATTTGGTAAAATTACTGATTTTGCAAGGGTGACAGGGTGTCACTTTGGGTATTAATAGGGGGTTGTACCCAGCTAAAGTCACTGGGACCTGGGTTATCAAAGTAATTATAAGAAGGGGTCCCAGTAATGTAGGAACAGTATGCAAAACAAATAAAGATTGTCAACCAAACAACAAATTGATCCACATTGTTTTAATCACAATGGGAATGTATATACCAAATATACAATTTATCCAGAGAAATAAATAAATTAGTGGTTTCACAGTGCCCCAAATGGGATGGAAGAAAAGGGGGGGGGGGGGTTCGTGAGTGATCCTGTGAGGATGAAGTGAAGGGAAGGAGGAAAATTCTTAAGTGACAGTATAATCAATAAATATACAGTATTCGTCCATGTTACACGGTATGTGCAGAGACAAGGACCATCAGGTTCAAATTATTATTTCCACAAAAAGCATACTCCACAAAGTTCAATAAATGAAAGCAATAGGGCATGGAGTTGATGAATACAGGTGGTTGTGCTTTGACCCTCTTATATGCAGGTACGGTTGCTATCCTTGCTGCGGGGTCTTCCGCAGGACTGGGGAGTGGGACACATAACCTATTTAATATAAATATATAGATTAGACACGGGAAAATATCCCTTGATGTATCGAAACAATATGGCACATCGGTCCCATGACAGGATGGTAGGGGATATAAGTTTACTAGGTCCCGAACGAGTTCAGGATTATTAACAATGTGCAATAAATTGCACTGAAGAGTCATAATAACTTGTGTTATGACAAAATTAATGTCAATGAGAGTGGCGCTGATTAGTCAAATTGACTTGTGATATATTGAGGATTGGATAGGAGAAGAGCCAACCCGACAATGGTGGCAACAGCTGAACATCTCTAGATCATCACGAATGAGATATGGTAAAGCACCTGTGACCCGATCGGTCAGGCTCAGAGTGCAAACACCGAGTCTTTGGATAATGGTAATGGACCACGTCAGGTATTAGTGTGGACTGGCAATTCAAATCATGTGGTTATAAGGAACTTACCACAAGGTGGTATTAATTGGACCCAAGGGTAGCAGGACGGGTTCGTGATCAGTCGGAACGGGATGGTGGTAGAGTCTAGCGGGTATAATGAACATAGACAGGGTGGTGGTGAATTTACAGGGGAATTGCGTCATACAGCTGAAATTATTGAGAGTGTAGACAACTCACCACTTCGCAGTTAGGAGAATTCGATGTTCGGGATAGCTCAGGGGTCTAGCGTGGTCCAGTATACCGACGATGCTTTCAAAACTAGCGAAATTAAACATTGGGGAACAAAGTTTAACAATTGGGAAACTCACGGCATCACAACGACATCATGCATTAAAAAGAGGGCACTCACCTAGGGTATGTCTAAACAGCGCGATCAGCCGAGGATCATGGAATGGTCGGGTCAAGTCGGGAATTAACTCGATAATTCTAAAGGAAAGGGCGGGATGTTATTGAAAGGCCCGCATCGAGATTTAACAGTGGTTGCTAGAATAGCATCCTCGAAATTTAGATAGTGCTTACCGGGTACGGAATGAATCACGTCCTGAACAAAGCTCAAAATCGCAATGGCGAGGTACAGTTCCGGGTTTGGAGATATCACCATGGCGATGTTGTCACGTGGTGCAGAGCACCCGTATAGACATAGTGAAAAGACTACTTGAGTTGCCAGGTTTCAATAACCTTAACAATACAAACACGGACAATGCCCAAACTGAGTTAAAAATACATAAGACAGTATCTAAATAGATAAGATCAGCGTAGATTAGTGTAAATCAAGACAGTTGCTAATTTAGATTACATAGGGACGCGTCACCTTAATGCGATAGAGTTTGTGACATGATAGTGATATCCGACTCTAGTATTCACTATAACAGCATGCTTAGTGAATAACTTGTCTAAGCATGAGGTAGCGTACTGCTTGCACATGAGCAAGGACTAGGCACCATAACCGTCAGCTGTGTGTTATTATTTGGCCATATTGAATACAGAGAGGCAGGTTTGTGCATATAGTAGCATCAAGCATAACTTTGGGAAATCTGTCTGAGACAGGGAGGTCATTCAACAGCATAGAAATTACGGCGTAACTTTGATATGGGGATAGCTAATACCGGTTGTGGTCAAAGTGTGGTGGCTGGTAGGAGGCAGAAAACAGCCATGACATTCAATTCAACTACATCATTTGTGGATAACCTTACTAGAGCAGGGAGTGCCGTACCTCTCACACGAGGGTAAAGGCCACATATCAAAAACGTGCTTTACATGTTGTTATATAGAAAAGATTCAACAAAAAAACCTCATGTATCACTCCTAGAGATATGAAAAGTAAAGTGCCTCAGTGTATCTCTCATCCTCGACTAAGACTGCTCGGAGGAGCTCCACTGGTGGCCGACAGCCCAGTGGTTAACATATCGAAACAAACCTTGAATGATGATGAAATCAAAGTACTCGGGAAAGGACTATCATATGTCCCCACTAATAATCCGGATACCTTCATCATTCGCACTGAACTGTTTCAATTCTTTCGAAAAATAAGGTTGAAATATTTTTTTCGCAACTCTGAACCAACTACTCAACCGTCCGTCACTGGGCTCAGACCCCCCTCCACCTTTGTTCCATTCAACAGTACAATGTCGCATAAAATCCTGGCCTTTCAATCAGTTGTTTTGAGAGATGTGTTACAGTTTCTGGGAACAAAATCATTCATCAAATATAATACCAGCAGAAATGAAAAATTGGCCTTACAATCGCTTGCCCGGAATGAGCAACTTATTATCAAACCCGCAGACAAAGGCGGAGCTATAGTGGTGCAGGACATAACCGCCTATGAGTCCGAAATTCTCCGGCAATTGAATGATGGAACCAGTTACCAGCAACTACGATCAGATCCCTCCAGGACAATTGCTCGTGAGATTTTGGAGCTAACTCAAGCCGGTCTTGATCAGGGTTTTTTATCGGAACTGGAGTTCAATTTCTTGAACAAAAAGCATCCACGCCTCGCCACTATCTATACCATACCAAAGATTCACAAGTCTATGGCAGACCCTCCTGGTCGTCCAATTGTCTCGGGATGTGGCTCCATGCTTGAGCCTCTGGGAAAATATATTGATTTCTTTCTGAAACCCCTGGCTGAGGATACCCCTGCTTATTTACGAGATACTATACACACCATTAACATTATCGAAAATTCAGCATTCGATGCCTCACAGCAACGACTGGCCACCTGTGACGTAGTATCTTTATATACATGCATTCCCCAACATGAAGCGTTAATGGTTATCACACGCTGTCTGCATCAATGCCCGGCACCAGTTCAAGTACCAACTGAGTTTATTGTGGCTCTACTACGCATCGCCATGACTAAGAATTTCTTTATATTCAAAGATAAATTCTACATTCAAACATCCGGAGTAGCAATGGGGGCCCCCTTTGCTCCCGATGTAGCCATTCTGTATATGGCAGCCTTTGAGCAGGACACGGTGCTCAATCAAGTTAATCCATTCAGAAACCAGTTGGGTCTCTGGATGCGTTACATAGACGACATTTTACTGATTTGGAACGGAGACTTGGAAGAACTAATGTTGTTTTTTGGTTGGTTAAATGAGCAATCAGAACACCTTAAATTCACTATTGAATCCGACAATCACAGAATAAACTTCCTGGACCTCACCATCTATGAAAGTTCGGGTCACCTACTAACAACGCTGTATCGTAAACCTACTGAAAGGAATTCATTATTACACTACAACAGTCACCACCCGAGAGCTCTGCGCGACAACTTACCATTTGGGCAGTTCCTGCGAATCCGCAGGTACTGTTCAAACAAGGACCATTATTTCACTGAATCGGAAGAACTTAAACAACGACTTCAGAGTAGAGGGCATCCCAAACAACTGATCAAGCGAGCGAGGAAAAGGGCGTGGTTCTACCCCCGTGAAGATTTACTCACCCCAAAAACAGACAAAGACCAACAGGAAGGCAGAATTGTATGCTTTACCACTTTTAACACCCAAAGCAATAAAATTAAACGCATAATTAACCACCATTGGGAATTCATATCAGATGACATCAAGCAATCTAACCCGCCTCTGCATGCTTTCAAAAAAGCACGAAGTGTAAAAGATCATGTAGTTCGTTCCTTCTTGAAGACTCCGGAGGACCCCACCGTCACAACTCTTTGGAACCTGCCTGCAATTGTTGGCCACTTCAGGTGTGGCCACTGTAAAGCATGTGACAGTGTAATTCAAACCAAGGAATTTGGTTATCGTCATCATAAAATTCCTCTGAAAACACACACCAGCTGCAATTCATCGAACATCATATACGCATCCTATGTCCATGTTTAATGATATACATCGGTCAGACACAGCAAAAAGCTAAAGCAAGGATCCTTCAACACATGAGCAGGATTAGGTGCCAAGTACAAGACGCACCTATGGTCGAGCATTTCTCTACGGCTGGTCACACACCTGAGAGTATCAAATGGGTAATCCTTGAAAAAGCCACCCTAGGACCCCGTGGCGGCAATATTGCGAGTATCTTAAATACTCGTGAGTTAAAATGGATGTTTAGGTTTGATTCCATTGAGAATGGGCTCAACGAGCACGACAGCTCCTTCTCTCAATTAGCTACCTTATCATCTACCTGAATTACACTGTATGTGGCCTTCACCCTCTTGTGAGAGACATGAAAAAGATGTGTGGCCTTTACCCTCATGTGAGAGGTACGCCACGCCCTACTCGAGTGATGTCAGTAAAAACTTTTTCCCAGTCTCTAGGAGAGGGACAAGGAGTTCCATATGCCTCCTTGCATACACAATATGTCAAGTACAACATTCGAATGACTACAAAGATGTGTGGCCTTTACCCTCATGTGAGAGGTACGCCACTCCCTGCTCTAGTGATGTTATCCTCTAGGACTTAGCTACATTTAAGGTCATAGCTGTTTGTTTATCCTCTATTTAAATCATAATTCACGTGGCCTTTTACCCACGTGTGAGAGATACACTGAGGCACTTTACCTTTCATATCTCTAGGAGTGATACATGAGGTTTTTTTGTTGAATCTTTTCTATATAACAACATGTAAAGCACGTTTTTGATATGTGGTCTTTACCCTCGTGTGAGAGGTACGCCACTCCCTGCTCTAGTAAGGTTATCCACAAATGATGCAGTTGAATTGAATGTCATGGCTGTTTTCTGCCTCCTACCAGCCACCACACTTTGACCACAACCGGTATTAGCTATCCCCATATAAAAGTTACGCCGTAATTTCTATGCTGTTGAATGACCTCCCTGTCTCAGACAGATTTCCCAAAGTTATGCTTGATGCTACTATATGCACAAACCTGCCTCTCTGCATTCAATATGGCCAAATAATAACACACAGCTGACGGTTATGGTGCCTAGTCCTTGCTCATGTGCAAGCAGTACGCTACCTCATGCTTAGACAAGTTATTCACTAAGCATGCTGTTATAGTGAATACTAGAGTCGGATATCACTATCATGTCACGAACTCTATCGCATTAAGGTGACGCGTCCCTATGTAATCTAAATTAGCAACTGTCTTGATTTACACTAATCTACGCTGATCTTATCTATTTAGATACTGTCTTATGTATTTTTAACTCAGTGTGGGCATTGTCTGTGTTTGAATTGTTAAGGTTATTGAAACCTGGCAACTCAAGTGGTCTTTTCACTATGTCTATACGGGTGCTCTGCACCACGTGACAACATCGCCATGGTGATATCTGCAAACCCGGAACTGTACCTCGACATTGCGATTTTGAGCGTTGTTCAGGACGTGATTCATTCCGTACCCGGTAAGCACTATCTAAATTTCGAGGATGCTATTCTAGCAACCACTGTTAAATCTCGATGCGGGCCTTTCAATAACATCCCGCCCTTTCCTTTAGAATTATCGAGTTAAATCCCGACTTGACCAGACCATTCCATGATCCTCGGCTGATCGCGCTGTTTAGACATACCCTAGGTGAGTGCCCTCTTTTCAATGCATCATGTCGTTGTGATGCCGTGAGTTTCCCAATTGTTAAACTTTGTTCCCCATTGTTTAATTTCGCTAGTTTTGAAAGCATCGTCGGTATACTGGACCACGCTAGACCCCTGAGCTATCCCGAACATCGAATTCTCCTAACTGCGAAGTGGTGAGTTGTCTACACTCTCAATAATTTCAGCTGTATGACGCAATTCCCCTGTAAATTCACCACCACCCTGTCTATGTTAATAAATACCCGTTAGACTCTACCACCATCCCGTTCCGACTGATCACGAACGCGTCCTGCTACCCTTGGGTCCAATTAATACCACCTTGTGGTAAGTTCCTTATAACCACATGATTTGAATTGCCAGTCCACACTAATACCTGACGTGGTCCATTACCATTATCCAAAGACTCGGTGTTTGCACTCTGAGCCTGACCGATCGGGTCACAGGTGCTTTACCATATCTCATTCGTGATGATCTAGAGATGTTCAGCTGATGCCACCATTGTCGGGTTGGCTCTTCTCCTATCCAATCCTCAATATATCACAAGTCAATTTGACTAATCAGCGCCACTCTCATTGACATTAATTTTGTCATAACACAAGTTATTATGACTCTTCAGTGCAATTTATTGCACATTGTTAATAATCCTGAACTAGTTCGGGACATAGTAAACTTATATCCCCTACCAACCTGTCATGGGACCGATGTGCCAATTTGTTTCGATACATCAAGGGATATTTTCCCGTGTCTAATCTATATATTTATATTAAATAGGTTATGTGTCCCACTCCCCAGTCCTGATGAAGACCCCGCAGCAAGGATAGCAACCGTACCTGCATATAAGAGGGTCGAAACGTCGACAACCACCTGTATTCATCAACTCCACGCCCTATTGCTTTCATTTATTGAACTTTGTGGAGTATGCTGTTTTTTGGAAATAATAATTTGAACCTGATGGTCCTTGTCTCTGCACATACCGTGTAACATGGACGAATACTGTATATTTATTGATTATACTGTCACTTAAGAATTTTCCTCCTTCCCTTCACTTTATCCTCACAGGATCACTCACGAACCCCCCCCCCCCGCCCTTTTCTTCCATCCCATTTGGGGCACTGTGAAACCACTAATTTATTTATTTCTCTGGATAAATTGTATATTTGGTATATACATTCCCATTGTGATTAAAACAATGTGGATCAATTTGTTGTTTGGTTGATTAATCTTAATTTGTTTTGCATACTGTTCCTACATTACTGGGACCCCTTCTTATAATTACTTAGGGTGTCACTTTGACACCCTGGTGCACCCCTGATTTTGGCTTATGTGCCATGTGACACACATACATGACCCTAGGGCATCAATGGCAATTACTGAATTGGTAAATAGCGATTCGGTAATTACCGAATGATACAGATTCGGTAAAAATTACCGAATTTTTACCTACATCTGATTTACCAAATCTAGAATACCAAATCGGTAAAATTCGGTATTCTTGAGTCTGTAAATCAGATGTACCTTGATAACGTCTCATTCACTTCTATCTATCTATCTATCTATCTATCTATCTATCTATCTATCTAGCTATCTATCTATCTATCTATCTATCTATCTATCTATCTACATATCTATCTATCGCCCTCCCTCTATCTATCTATCGCCCTCCCTCTATCTATCGCCCTCCCTCTATCTATCGCCCTCCCTCTATCTATCTATCGCCCTCTCTCTATCTATATATCGCCCTCCCTCCCTCTATCTATCGCCCTCCCTCCCTCTATCTATCACCCTCACTCTATCTATCTATCTATCTATCTATCTATCTATCTATCTATCTATCTATCTATCTATCTATCTATCTATCTATCTATCTATCTATCTATCTATCTATCTATCTATCGCACTCACTCTATGGCCCTTAGGGCATGTATGTGTGCCACATGGCACATAAGTCAAAAGCAGGGGTGCAACAGGGTGTCAAAGTGACACCCTGTCACCCTTGCAAAATCGGTAATTTTACCAAATCGGTATTTACCAATTCGGTAATTGACATTGATTCCTATGGGCCTTTAGACCCATAGGAATCAATGGCAATTACCGAATCGGTAAATAGCGATTCAGTAATTACCGAATCTTACAGATTCGGTAAAAATTACCGAATTTTTACCTACATCTGATTTACCGAATCTAGAATACCAAATCGGTAAAATTCGGTATTCCAGAGTCGGTAAATCAGATTTACCTACATCTGGGCCCAAGTCTTTAATGTAAGGTTGGATGGCTGTGGGTGAAAGGAGTCCCTGGATGTAATATCAACTGGACCTGGCTCATCCACCTTTATTTAACTTGTGTACCTTGATAACGTCTCATTCACTTCTCTTCAACACCTTCAAGCATATCAATGGAGACTCGCTTCTCGTGGGGCCCTTGTGCACCTCAAAAGCGTTTCACTGATTCTATTAGTTGACTCGTACGTTTCACTTGAAGCATTCAACATCACTACGCCGCACTTTTCATCACACTACCTCACTAAATTTTAGACTCCCTTTCCCTTCAGCCTGCCCTTTCTGCAACCACCGCAGCGCGGGTTTCCTCTCTTACCGGTGCTTTTCATTCCCCTCTTCCTCCACCCCACAGGGTCTCCGGTTGGTTTTCTTTGTTGTCAGCTTGCCCTTATCTTAAAAACTTGTGCCCTCCGCTTCCTCTCTCCCCTCTACACCATGGACCCCTTTCTTTACCCCCTTCTTTCCTTAGCATGCACTCCCTGTCTCCCACGCCATGAGACACCCTCTGTTCCTCTTTCCCCTCAGCCTGTCCCTTTCTTTCGAAACAGTTCCTCTCCAGTCCTCCTCTCCCCTCTACCTCTCCTCTCTCCCGACAGCCCGTGTATTGTAACTCCTTTCACTGTTTCTGTGTGTACTACGCAAAGATGCTGGGGCTCGCTAAACCCAGGGGCGTAATGTAGGCCCCTGCAGGGGGCTTAATTTAAGCCGGTGTCTCCAGGGACGCACACAGGCAAATTCTAATTAAACCTGATCGTTTGCAGAAATTATATAAAAGTGCAATATTAAAAGAACACAGAGCATCCAGGCTGTAATTTCTGACAAGGCACAACTTGTTTGAAGTGCCGCAGAACCGGTTTCTAAATCCAAACAATCCTTGACAACAACTGACGGAGCAACCGACAGCTCTGTTGTGTAAAGACAACTATTGTTGTGTGAAGGGGCCAGTACCCTCTGAATATTGGGCACCACCACATCCACCACCATCGCATCCACCACCACCGCGTCCACCATGTCCACCACCACCATGTCCACCACTACATCCACCACCACCACCACACTCTCCACCACCACCACGTCCACCACCACCATGTCCACCACCTCCACGTCCACCACCACCACGTCCATCACCACCATGTCCACCACCACCACGTCCACCACCACCACACCTAACACCACCACCACCACGTCCACCACTACATCCACCACCACATTCACCACATTCACCACCACCACATTCACCACCACTACGTCCACCACCACCACGTCCACCACCACCATGTCCTCCACCACCACCACGTCCACCACCACCACGTCCACCACCATGTCCACCACCACCACGTCCAACACCATCATGTCCACCACCACCACACCCAACATCACCACCACCAGGTCCACCATCACATTCTCCACAACATTCACCACCACCACATCCACCATCACTACGTCCACCACGTCCACCACCACCACGTCCTCCACCACCAACACGTCCACCACCACCACCATCTCCACAACACCACTCCCACTTCCACCACCCCCACGTCCACCACCCCCACATCCACCACCACCACATCCACCACCACCACCACATCCACCACCACCATGTCCACCACCACCATGTCCACCACATCCACCATCCACCACCACCATGTCCACCACCAGGGCAACCACTACGTCCACCAACGAGGCCACCTCACTCTATCTAACTGTCGCCCTCACTCTATCTATCTATCGCCCTCACTCTATCTATCTATCGCCCTCGCTCTATCTATCCATCCATCTATCGCCCTAACTCTATCCATTTTTCGCCCTCACTCTATCTATCTATCGCACTCACTCTATCTATCTATCGCACTCACTCTATCTATCTATCGCCCTCACTCTATCTATCGCCCTCACTCTATCTATCTATCACCCTCACTCTATCTATCGCCCTCACTCTATCTATCGCCCTCACTCTATCTATCTATCGCCCTCACTCTATCCATCTATCGCCCTCACTCTATCTACCTATCAATCTATCTATCTATCTATCTATCTATCTATCTATCTATCTATCTATCTATCTATCTATCTATCTATCTATCTATCTATCACCTAGCTCTAACTATCTATCGCTCTCATTCTATCTATCTATCGCCCTCACTCTATCTATCTATCGATCTATCGATATATCTCCATATCTATCTATCGCCCTACCGCTATCTATCTATCGCCCTCCCTTTATCTATCGCCCTCCCTCTATCTATCTATCGCCCTCCCTCTATCTATCTATCGCTCTCCCTCGCTCTATCTATCGCCCTCACTGTATCTATCTATCTATCTATCGCACTCACTCTATTGCATCACCACAGCATCACTCAGCACCACCACAGCATCACTCAGGGGCACCACAACATCACTATGCGCTACCACAGCACCACTGAATGCCACAGCATCACTCGTCGCCACCACAACATCACTCAGCACCACCACAGCATCAATCTGTGCAATCATTCAACAACAACTGGTTCAAATATGTTCTCTCAATGTTTCAAGCTTTATTACAAATGTCACAAAAAGATGTTAATATTTCACTTCTGTTCTTAGATTTTCGTCACAATAAAATAGACTGAACATAATCTTCACAAAAGTTATTTACAAAAGTTTAAGCTGTTGCCATTATCAATTACAATAGCTTTTATTTAAGTATTAATTATTTTTTTTAAAAAGCCATTGTTATTTGTAATATCAATACATCTAACTCACGTAAATACAATACATATTGTATTATAAATGCTATAGGTGTCACATTTGCGAAAGTTAAAACTATTGGCATTGTAAATGACAAAGCTATTAATTTTGCTATTTTCAAAACCAACACATAAATAAAAAATTTGTCATTTACAATACCAATAGCTCAAACTTTCCTAATGCCAGACCTATTGCATTGCAAATTCTTGTTGTGTACTGCTGAAGGCAATAACCCACAGACCCAACAATCAGTAACATTGTATACAGCATGAGCATGGTGTAATGTCTTAATGAAAACATTAAACTGGTAACCCTTACGCAATGATTCTTCTCGATTGCCTAAAGTAACCACATCATGTTAAGGTGTCGGGGTAGTGGTATACATGAATTGGTGAACTGGGTACTTCTCATCAAGGAAAAATAAAATCCCAAGAACTATTATGAATGCAATGATAATCACTATTATAACTACAATTTTTGCGTTCCTTGATAATGATGACCAGGGTGAATCAGGTTCAGCTCTACGGGGAGCCGCAAAGGGGTGCTCCTCCCCGGGAAGGGAACGTCCAAAAGGGTACATAGTCCAATAATAAATTAAAAGAGAGGATCAGTTCACACTGAGGCCAACCAGATGGGATCTTCTCCCTGTGTCGGTTAGAGCCTCACAGGCAGGCTCCTATTGTTCATGCCCTAACTCCCACGTCGGAGTTGCACAGCTTCACAACTCAGAGGAGCACTTAATCTGGGCGCAGACACAAACTAATGTTCTCGTAACAATGTCTCGGCCAGTGCACCAGGGCTCAATCTGTAGTCCCTCCCTACTTCTCTCACTTTTAGTCCTTCCCTATTTCCCTCGCTCAGTCCCTCTTCCAGTGCACTGTTCTCCTTTTCTGGGCCGCAGATTGTAGCAAGTGCTTCCTCGCACCTCTGGATCTGTGAACAAAATGGGGGGGTCAACGGCAAGGGACTTATCCGCTGATGTCGAATCAATTCGATCTCAAAAGGCTTCGTCTCTCTCAACTGAGGTCAGCCTCTCTTCCTTCTCAGCTAGCTCCTCTCCCCTCAACTGAGCATCAGAGAAGGGCACATACCGAGGTACTGTTTCACTCTACTGATCAGCGACGCCCTTCCTCACCCACGCATCATAGGGCAATGGAAGTGGAACCTTCTTCACATGACTGACATGCGTCCATGACTTGTGGCCCTGGATCCTGAGTGCGGTACGTGTTGCCAATAACACCAAACGAGGCTCGTTCCACCTCGGCTCCAAGCAGGATTTCCGTTGATACCGACGAACCAATACCTAGTCACCGGGTTGGATGGAATGTCCAGGCCCCTCCGGTTGCGGCTTCAGCGTGTCTGCTACCTGCTGCTGAAGGGAACGGAGATCTTTAGTCAAAGCATACAAGTAATCTTTCAACAAAGGGTATTCAATATCAGCAAAACATTTAGGCCTCGGGACACCCCAAACATTAGCTGGGCGACCAAAGACCACCTCATACGGGGAAATACCTGTCGTGGAGTTCATTGTCACCCGAGTAGAAAGTAGAGCTAAAGGGAGTGCGTCTGGCCATCGCAGCCCTGTACTCTAGTGGATCTTAGCCAACTTTAACTTTAAAGTCCCATTATATCTCTCTACTAAGCCTGCGGATTGGGGATGTTGTGCTGCATGAGCTTTCTGTTGAATTTGCAGTCCCTTACATACCAGTTTCATCAAACTTGCATTAAAGTGTGTCCCGTTGTCACTCCAGATCACCTGAGGCAATCTTTATCTAGAGAAATATTCCTTAATCAACACCTTTGCTGTTGCCATATCTGTGCATTCTTTCGTTGGGAAAGCCTCCACCCATCTACTAAAGGAACACACCACCACCAAGACATACTTAAGATTATTGACCCCCTCCATCTCAATATAATCCATCTGGATCACCTCAAAAGGGAAAGAAGGGGGTGCAAAATTACCGGGAAGAACAGGTGTCCCCCTCCTAGGATTGTATCGCAAACAGACCATGTAACGTTGTACTAAATGTGTCGCCACTCTAGACATATTGTCATTACGCCATACTGGGTCCAGTAATTTACAAATCCCCTTTGCACTAACATATGCAGGTCCATGAGCCATTGTGACCACAGGAAGAACATATGCGTCAGGGAGCAACCACCTTCGTTTGTCTGATAAGTCTGTCCAACAACCATCCGAGTCCAGTCGCCCCACACTCTCCCTCCATATCTTCAACTCGTCCTCTGTTGCCCCCGTCTGAATATCCCGTACACTGTCCACAGTTCTCATAAACATGTCATTGTCTGGTACCCACCTCGCCGGTCCTGCCACAAACATACATGGGAGTTTTGTTTTAGCAGTTTCCTTAGCTGTCTGATCTGCAAATTCATTACCCCGGCCCACATTGTCCCCCACTGCTTTGTGTGCACTACATTTGATTACAGCCAGTCTCTTGGGAAGTGTTAATCCTGTCAACAATCGTAGTATCAATGGGCCATGCTGTATCTTCTGTCCATGCGATATCAAAAAACCCCTTTCTGCTCACAGTCACCCATAACTATGAGCCACGTCGAAGGCGTATTGGCTGTCAGTATAAATATTGACCTCCAGTCCCTCACTCAATTTACACGCTCGTAACAAGGCTACCAAATCCGCAGCTTGTGCTGACTGATAAGAGACCCTAGATGTCTCCACAACCTTCTGTAATGTTGTTATGGTAAGACTGCAGACGTAGTGCCATCTGGAAGTTTAAAACACGAGCCATTGACATACAATTCCCCTTGGGGTTCAATTAGGGGAGTGTCTGTCAAGTCTATCCGTCCCTTCATTTCTTTCTCAGTCCGAAACAAACAATCATGGACGCCATTGTCCTTTTCATCCGAAGGGAGGGGTAGTAACGTGGCTGGATTCAGAGTGGCGCAAACAACGTCAATTCAATTCAATTCAATTCGGTAATTTATATAGCGCGCTACATACCCAGAGGGTCTCAAGGCGCTTGAGGAAAGGTGGGGAATTACTTGTCGAATATCCAGGTTTTAAGTAGCTTTCTGAATGCTAGATGGTTCTGAGTGAGGCGAAGGTGAATGGGAAGTGAGTTCCAGGTTTTAGCTGCCAGGTATGAGAAGGATCTTCCTCCCATGGAGGATTTGTTAATGCGAGGGACAGCGGCAAGGGCTTGGTTGGAGGAGCGTAGCTGGCGGGAGGGGGTGTAGAATGAAAGTCGTGTGTTGAGGCAATCTGGTCCAAGTTCGTAAAGTGCTTTGTGTGCGTGGGTTAAGAGGCGGAATGTTATCCTCTTATTGATGGGAAGCCAGTGAAGGTTTTTCAGGTGGCCAGAGATGTGGTCTTTACGTGGGATGTCCAGTATGAGTCTGGCTGATGCATTCTGGATGCGTTGGAGTTTTTTCTGGAGTTTTGCGGTGGTTCCGGCCTATAGGGTGTTACCGTAGTCCAGGCGGCTGGTAACCAATGCGTGGGTGACCGTTTTTCTGGTTTCGGTGGGAATCCAGCGAAATGTTTTTTTGAGCATTCGAAGAATGTTGAAGCAGGAGGATGAAACGGCGTTGACCTGTCTGTTCATAGAGAGTGAGGAGTCCAGGATGACGCCCAGGTTCCGTGCGTGGTCCGTTGGCATGGGTGCTTTTCCAAGGGCCTCTGGCCACCAAGAGTCGTCCCAGGCGGAGGGGGAGGTACCTAAGATAAGGACTTCCGTTTTGTCTGAGTTCAGTTTCAGACGGCTGTGCTTCATCCACTCAGCTACTTATTTCATTCCTTCATGTAGGTTGGTTTTGGCGGTGTTAGGGTCTTTGGTGCGTGAGAGGATAAGTTGAGTGTCATCAGCGTAGGAGATGATGTTGAGGTTGTGTTGGCGAGCGATGGCCGCGAGGGGGCTCATGTATACGTTGAAGAGGGTGGGACTGAGTGAAGATCCTTGTGGAACAATGCCACAAATGACTTCAGTAGCCTCGGACTTGAATGGAGGGAGGCGGACTCTCTGGGTTCTTCCGGCAAGGAACGAGGTGATCCATTCCAGTGCTTTTCCTTGGATTCCGATGTTTCTGAGGCGTTGTAGGAGGGTGCTGTGGCAGACTGTGTTGAAGGCTGCGGAGAGGTCGAGTAGGATGAGGGCAACTGTGTCTCCATTGTCCAGTAGAGTTCGAATGTCGTCTGTTGCTGCGATGAGTGCGGTCTCCGTGCTGTGTTTGGCTCGGAAGCCGGATTGTGAGGAGTTGAGGGATTTGTTGGTTTCGAGGAAGGCGGCGAGCTGGTTGTTGACAGCTTTCTCGATGACTTTGGCCGGGAATGGAAGGAGCGAGATGGGGCGGTTGTTTTTGAGTTCGGTGGGGTCCGCTGTGGGTTTTTTCAGAAGGGCGCTGAGTTCGGCGTGTTTCCAGCTTTCCGGGAAGGTGGCGGTGTTGAAGGAGCAGTTGATGACGTCTCGGAGGTGTGGTGCTATGATGGAGTCTGCTTTGTTGAAGATGTGGTGAGGGCATGGGTCTGTGGGTGATCCTGAGTGGATAGAGTTCATCAGACGGATGGTGTCCTCAGTGGAGATTGGGTTCCAGTCATTAAGGGTGTTCAAGGGGGGTGGAGGTGTAGCCGAAGTTTGTGTGGGTTGGACTCCGGGTTGGTTGTCGAAACTGTTGTGGATGTCTGCGATTTTGTTGTGGAAGAACAAAGCTAGGGAGTAACAGAGGGTTTGAGATGGAGTGATGTCGTTGGAGTTGGCGGTGGGGTTGGTAAATTCTTTGACGATGTTGAATAATTCCTTGCTGTTGTGGGCGTTGTTATCTAGACGGTCTTTGAATGCGGCTTTCTTGGCAGATCGGATTAGTTGGTGGTGTATGCGGGTGGCGTTTTTGAAGGCGTCCCTGGTGCTGGTGTTTGGGTCTTTTTTCCAGGCCTTCTCGAGGGAGCGACAGAGTTTCTTTGATTTCTTAAGATCATCGTTGAACCAGGGGGCGTTTTTGCTGCCTAGTTTGAGTTGACGTTTTTTCAAAGGTGCTAGGATGTCGGCGCTGTTGGTTAGCCAATGAGTGAGGTTAATGGCTGCTTGGTTGGGGTTCGAGGAGTAGGCAGGGGGGTTTTGGAGCAGCGATGAGGAGATCTGGTCGACGGTGATTTTGTTCCAGTTTCTTCGCAGAGTAGGTTGAGGATTGTTGTGGGCTGTGGTCTTTTTGTAGACAAAGTGAACGCAGCTGTGGTCCGTCCAATTGAGAGCTGTGGTGTGCCTGAAGGAGATGTGTTTGCTGGAGGTGAAGATAGGGTCGAGTGTGTGACCTGCGTTGTGAGTGGGGGTGTTGACAAGTTGTTTGAGTCCGAGGTTGGCGAGATTGTCTAAAAGGGTGTTGGTGTTGCTGTCGTTGCTCTTTTCCAGGTGAAAGTTGAAGTCTCCCAAAAGAATGTATTCCTCGGAGGGGAGTGCGTGTGGGGTGATGAAGTCAGTGATGTCTTCACTGAATTGTGCTCGGGGTCCTGGTGGCCTGTAGAGGAGTGTTCCTCTGAGTGTAGTCTTGGGGTCGGTGTGGATCTGGAAGTGAAGGTGTTCGGCGTTAGCGAAGTCGGCGTCTGAGCTGGTTGAGATGCGAATGGAATTCTTATGGACGATAGCGATGCCTCCTCCTGTTTGCTTGTAGCAGTCTTTTCGGATGATCTTGTAGCCTTCCGGTATGGCAATGGTGATGTCTGGGGCTGAGGAGGCGTTCATCCATGTTTCTGTTAGGAAGGCGACGTCCGGGGAGATGGTGTCTAGTAGATTCCATAGGTCGATGGCGTGTCTGTGGACCGAGCGGGTGTTGAGCAGGATGCATTTGAGGTGGTTGGTATCAGGTGTCTGTATGGTGTTCGTGGATGAGGAGTTGGTCTTGGTGCTGTCATACTTGCAGGAGTTGCATGCGAAGGGTCCATGGGTGTGTCCAGGGGCGGCTTGGGCGCAGTTGGGGAGTCGGCTGGGGTTAAGGGCTACGAGGGTGGAGGCGTCGAAAGTAATGCGGGTGGGGTGGCTAGGGCGGGGGCCAGGGGGTATGGTGCTGGGCGCGGTCCAGGCGCGGACAGGCGTAGACGGGCTTACCTTTGGCGCACCTTCAGCGCGGCCGTAGCGCGTGGATGCTGCGCGTTGGGGCATGTGCTTTAAATGGAGAGAGGAGGGGGCGGAGCGTGGGAGGGTCCGCTGGGAGGCGGTCTCGGGGAGGCGTGTCAAAGGAAGCACAACAATCAAGATGGTGGTGGAGCCTCGAAACGAAACTCAGCAAACAATGCTATAAAACGTGAAATGCCCAACTACAAGCAGCGCGGTCTCTAGTGCACCGGGTGAGAGCGCTACCCCTTCACTAATGCTTTGGCCACAGAGCGCTTCAGAAATCACAGTATAAACTTTGCATTCAGTGCGGAGTTACAATGCTCAGCGCGCAGTTACAAAGCAGCAATCAATGCGGGATGCGGAGTTTAACTAAAAATGCTCAGCGCGCTATCAACGATACCGATCTGTAGTCGAGCAGGTCTAGATCAGTCTCAGCTGAATCAGTGTCAGGGCGTTGTAATTGGCAGGAGTCAGGGAGCGAGGGAGCGGCCGTTCGGGACGATGTCCAACTCATAGCCTGTGAGACGAGCACTAGTCAAATGATGTGTCTATGTCTTATTCGATAGGGTGTCCACAGCGTGCGGTACCATCACTGTGAGATCAGTGCCAAGGACGAGCCCCACCGATTGTCTAATCGTCACCGAGCTGAGCTCGTCATGAGCAGGGAAGGGGTTAAGCTCCGGTGGGAGAGGCTCGTCCTTAGAAAAGCATTGCTGAGCCCGTACAACAGAGGGACCCAAGGTAACATAAACACCATCCGGCGAACAGTAAATAGTAGCATGCAATCTCTTCAACAAATCTAGACCTAAAATATTTTCACCATAATGGGACGTGAGAAGGAACAGATAATCAACAGTAAAAGGACCAATCGTAAGAGTGAGTGGTTTAGAAATGGGGCTATTTACCGGTGTACCTGAAAACCCAACGGAGTTGTTATTCTGGCGAGACAGAGCCGCCTCAGGTACCAGGGAACGTGCCACGGGACTCTTCATAGCTCCCGTATCCACTAAAAACTTCTTGGTGGACCTCAGCAAGTCCGCAGTGACATAGGCCCTCGCTGATCTACCTGCAATGACACTGGTCCCTTACTCTGTCCTACGCTGTCCTAATTGTGAGTAAAACCTGTCACTTCGTCTACATCATAGTCATCTTGATAATACTGTCTGTCCCGCTCCCTGTCACAATCTCCTCGGTAATACTGTCTGTCCCTGTCACCATCAAAGTAGTTCCCACCTGTCCGCCGATCTTCACTAGGTTGCCAGTCATCCCTACGTACTTCCCCGCGACCTCTACCTCTGCCCCGTCCTCTGCAGCGCCGGACACTTCCGCCACCAGTGACCCTCCTTTTTACAATTACCACACTGATTTTCCCCTAATGCCACACTCCACGTCCATATCCTACTTCTCCTTGGTCGGCCCCAGTGGGCGGGCCCCACGTCCCCGTCCCTGTCCTCTGGCTACTTGCTGCAACAACACTCTCGTTTTCAGGTCCTTTGCTTTCCTCTCTGCTTTATCTTTACTCTCATTCTCCCTATGCTCATAGTACTGAACCATACTCAAAATGCCAGAAGGGGTGGACGTCGTCGACGTACTCTCAGGACCCTGCAACCGGGCAGATATTTCCAGTACCAAATTATGCACGAATCTGTTCACAAAAAGCCGCACCCGCCGTCATGCGACAAATCCTGACCACTGAAATCCAGGAATGCCTCCTCAAAGTGAGTAAAGAAGTCAGACACACCCTCCTCTTTCTTCTGACGACATGCAGTCAACTTATCCCAATCCACTTTCTTCTGTGGTAGTAGGGAATGCATGTACTTAATGATATGTCCAGGCCGGGCTAAAATCTCCTTTCTCGGTTTATCCCCCGGTTTCCTCTATTCATCCCAATCCTTAAACTCCTGCCATGTGCTCCCCAGCTCATCTGCATGATCAGTACCACTCAATTGTCTCCATACATCAACTGGGGCCAATAATCCAAAGAATAACTCTATGTCTGCAAATGTCATGACCGTTGAAGTAGCCGCCTCAGTCAATTCCTAATAATAGGCAGTCGGATTCTTTCTAGAGTCAGGTAGCTGTCCCTTCAGTGCCAACACCTCACTCCTCTTCCAAGGCACATAAACCTATTGCTCTTGAAAGCGAGCCTCTACCAGCGCCCTTGTCACTGGATCCACCAGTTCAGGTATTTCAGGGTGAAAGACAGGGTGTACCTCACGCATGGGGTGTACCCCAGACGTAGAGGGACCCGTTGTCTGTAATTCATTTCTGTATCCAACCAATGTACGCATATTTCCATAAACCTCTCCCAAACTAGTATTGGCCCTGTAAGCTCTGTCTCTAATATCATAGATAATCTGGGGAGCCAGGTCCCCGCGGCACTGCTCCCACAACCCTATCAACGTCACTTACATATGCCACAAAGCATGCTGCTGCATCAAAGGTTCATAATCTTTCATCGTAGACCAAATATCCTCCATTGTATAAATGGCGTTCCGAGCCCATTGACATGCTTGATTGGCCACAACCTGTTTCTCTTCCATACCCACATTAGAACGCGTAAGTAATTTACGTACATGGTCAAATATCATACGCCAATCAAACCCCGTTCGACCCCGTGTCGGAGTCTCAGGTATAGTCTAAGGGGTAACACTTGCCGAAGCCGTAGGTATTGCAGATGTAGATAGCGGTAAAGCCACAAGGGGGGTAGATGGAGCTGAAGTTCCCGTCTGCAATAGAGAAACGAGAGGCGAGGTTACAGAAGTCAATGCAGCTTCAACACCCTTCAAAACACTGGAAGTAGAGGCTAGTATAGTGGATGGGTCAGAGGAAGAGGGTGCCTGTGAAGAGTCAGAAGCAGACAGAACAGTCGGAGAAGTAGATAGCGTGGGATACATCGATTGCGGTGCATAAGGGGGCGGGGGACGGGCATCCAAAAGGTCCTCTATCTCATCCTTCTCCTCCGCTCTTACCACATAACTCTTATCTGTTTGCAACCTATGATGCCTATCTGCGCACTCAATCCCTGCCTCTGTCTCCGCTTTATTATAGGCTCTCACTTTCTGTACCATCGACTGGGTAGCTTTCTTCTGGGCTATCTTCTCATCTCTCATCTGCCTTTGCCGAACCACTTTTTGCCACAACCTTAGGGAATAGAACATGCTCTGTTGACTAGGCCTAGCAAGCAATCTCTCCTGCAAGTAATCTATCTTAGCTGCCTCGAATGAACCGGTCAACGGCCATTGCAAATCCACATTGCTCTTGGTGTACCGATGCCACAAAGTATTAAACAAAATTGGGGTAAGTCCATATTTCACATACATCTCAAAGTTGGGAGAGCCTTCTACAGGAGCAGGCTGACTCTCGGCCAATCTAACATCTGTTGAACCACAACAACACCCAAAACATCGCAACGTACTAAAACGCGGCATCTTGCTCACACAATCCGACACCGCCAAAGAACTCACATACACCCAGACACAGAAAAGACCAAACAGCTATCCCCACAAACAACTACTCATGTCCTCGCACACACATATTTCCTATGGACATACATCAAGTCACCATACCAAACACATGTTACCACAATGAGACAAGGCCCGTCGACCAAGTCCTGGGGAACCAGACCCTACCGCAGACTTAAGAAACACTGAACAGTGCAGTAACTGTTCCGGAGGCTGGAGGACAGGTCAGCCACACGGGCGGTACTATGGACCACAGCACGGATTCACCCGGGAGACCTGGGACCCTTCCAGCAAATCCCCCTACCGGGTTAGGCTTGGGTCCTTTCCCCGTGTTCACCAAGATCAACCGCGACTCTGTCCGAGTACCGTCCGGCCAGATGCTCTATAACATAGGAACATCAGGCGTCCCCCACGAACCTCCACCAAACCACAAACAGTCTGTCAGAGCGTCTCATGCACTCTGAGTTCCCCGGGGCACCCTAGCCCTTCGGAGCACCCTAGCTCCTCCAATCACCAAAGGCATGCCTAGGGACACACTAGCCCCTCGGAGCACCCTAGCTCCTTCAATCATCAGTCGGACCAATCACCTCCTGTTCGGGGAACCCGACATCCACTGTTCTCCACTGCTGGCTGCTTAGACCAACATGGTCAGCTCCCAAATGTCCGCCTTCTGGACTCCGGCGCAGGATCATAAGCCGGGACCTCTCCTGATCAGCAGGGTGGGTGTAACGGGGTGGACCGACGAGCCCCTCCGGAACGAGACTTGGGGATCCTTCAGGGAATCTCAACACATTCCCCCTTCTTTTGTGCCCTTCACAGAACGACTTACCCGATGTCGATTACGGAATGGGCTCACTGGGCCAGGAGGAAGTGCACTGGCCCTTTAATTTCCAGTCAGCTGTAGAGTGGGCGGGTCTACACGAGGACGCTCGAACGTCAAAGGCGGAAGATGCAGAGAAGCCGGTGTGCTTGTTCACCCGGAGCGGAGACGTGTGGAAGGAGAAGGAAGAGGAGCGGAGAGGTCAGAGGAGTGCGGAGGAGACAAACGGAGGAAGAAGAGAGCAGTGGAGAAGCGGCGCCTGAGACGGAGGGTACGCCAGGAGGCCAACGTCCCCACGAGCCACCCAGCCACACACCCGAGTGAGGTGTGTGGGTAGCCCAGGTACGGAGCAAGATCAGGGGCTGGGTTGGACGTAAGGGCGGTTCTACCGAGTAGTCCTTGGTATTCCCTAATACCGGTATCCCTATCCCTGAGCACTGACCACCCTTCACCTGCCGGACGTCTAGAGAGTGTGACACAGGTTTTTGCTTCCTCACTCCTTTTTCCCTGAGCACATGTACATATAACTGGCACTTTCCTCACGACTTGCTGTGTTTGTTTATACCGAGAGGCAAGATGGACATCGACAGAGTCCCGACCCGACGGAGCCCAGAAGAGCATGGGAGAAGCGAGAAGGGCAAGCCCAGAAGTAGAAGGACATATCAAAGCCGCTCACCCCGCCGAACAGTCCCTACCCGAAAGACTTGTACCGATTACCTGTTTTCCACATTAAAGCCCTCTTTAACGAGAACTCGCCTCCTGCCCATTTCTTCCGCGCCCGTTACAGTGGGGCAGCGCTGCGAGAACCAAGCCCGGCATCAAATGGGTACCCAGACCCACCGTGCCGACCAGACGGTCCCCGGCCTTCTACAACCCACCTACGGTCAAGAAAGATCCTATTTGCGGGGTCCCTATTCGGGCGCCTTCTGATAAGCAAGCTCCTGAAACCTTATGAAATGTTCTGGGGTCTGTGGAAGGTCTTTGTCAATCAGGTCGCCTATTACGTGTCTAATTTCCCCCCACAATGCTCGAGAACATGTGTAGTATGCGCGACTCTCTCTCTCCGCACCTCAGGCAGGCCGCAGAGTCCGCACCAAAGAACCTCCTGATGCAAACCGGAGTTAAATATGCCCTATGCAGCACATAGTAGTTAATTAATTTAAATTGCGCATTTCTATGATAAGCACCTGAGCAAACTTACCTCACTCAGATATCATTCCCATAAAATAAGCCAGCTACACAGTGGAGAAGAATTAGAAAACATTTATTTGGCCATTAGTTTCTCTATAGAGAGGCCCCGTCAGGACTGCACCCCAAGAAGTGCACAGAGAGGACTGCCGGTTCCCAAAACGACAATACATTATATCACGTTACAGCAACATTAGCCACGCCCCTAATGGAAAAGTACAGGACTGGACAAATGGTGAACAATGGGCGCACACATGAAGCCTCTGCACCTGCGGGAAGATGGCTCTGTTATCACCCCCAAGGCCATGAAGCTGAGACTCTGCTCCTCCCGGGCATGGGAACATTACTGATAGCAAAGAAACATATTTTGTTGTTATTTTTCTGCGAATACCAACTCAAGGCGAGAAATGCTGAGACCAGAGATTTTCTGCTCATAAGGGAGGGGGCATTGCAGTCTGGCCGCGGAGACATGTTCCCAAGATGGCGGCACAGGAGCTAAGCTAAGAAATTGCTAACTGGAGCACGAAAATAACCAATTAGTCCTAAATAAATATGCAACACATAATTTGGTTAGACACACTATGCTAACTTATAAGTCCTCATGTTAAGTGAATTTAGGGGCGGGAAATGCAAAACCTATCATCTAGATACTTTCGGGGTGCGTTCTAGGATTTTGTCCCAGTCTTTCTCAGGTATTTGTTTACCGAGGTTCTCCTCCCACTGTGTTCGCAAGCGCTCCAACGGTTTTTGCATATCCCTCCGTATTGCCTTATAGAGGCAGAACACCGTCTTAATTCTTCCTGCAGACAGTGCATTGTACCTGCATCCCGCTAATGCTCTCGGCTCTGCATCCCCACCCCTCCAGTGCATCCTAATACTGCGTGTTAGAGCTCAATGTTTCAGGAAATTACCCCAGGTAAATCATCTGCAGTCTGCAAGTCTGCAAAGGGGAGTAGCATGGAGTCTCGGTATAAGTCCCCCATCTCTGTAAGTCCTGCCTCAACCCAATCCTCCAGTCCTGCCCAATGTTCCCCCTGTGGGAGGTAGCGCAGCATCGTGCGGGGTATGTCGGGGGGTAAGGAGTTGCAGAGCCCACTTTCCTCAAATATCTAGTTCAGCAGGGCACTATAACCCAAGTCGCAGTTGTGTCCGCAGCCGTGGTGCGACACACTCGCAGGAGAATTTTTGCCAGTGTGGCAGTGTCTGGTGCAGTTGGACACTGCTCTCTGTCCGTGTTTCGTCCTGCTGCCAACCACTGTATCAGCCAGTATAGTTGTGCCGCTAAATAGTAAGCCTTCAGAACAGCCACCGCCATCCCACCCTCTGCTGTGGGGGGTTGCAACATCGCCAGTGCCACCCTCCGTCTGCCTGCTCCCCAAATAAATGATGTGATCTTTAAATCTAGCTCCTTAAACATCACCCGCGGTATCCATACCCGCAGAGTTCCGAAGTAATATAATAAGCATAGTAATGTCATAATTTTCAGGACCGCCACCATCCCAGACTCGGACAGTGGGAGCATTCCTCAAAAATCTATTGCTGTTTTTGCCGACCTCATGGCCCTCACTACATTACCGTCCAGTAGATCAGCCACCCCATGGTATATTTTAATTCTCAGGTATTGCAGGCAGTTGGGCTCCCAACGTAAGTGTTCCAGTGGGAGCGGTGGGGGAGTATCAGGCGCCAGCGTATATAGGCTGGGATTTTTGCCCAATAACCCGGAGGCCAGACACGGTGTCATAGCGGGCCAGCATGTTGGGTGCACCCCGCAATTTGTCAGTCGTGTTGCGTAAAAATATCAGGGGGTCTTCCGCATATATTGCAATGAAATGCTGCCTGTTGCCGTCTCTAGGCCCCTGTAGTCCTGGCCGCTCCTGGCCCTGCACACCAGCGGTACCATGGTCTGGGCAAACAGGAGCGGGGAGAGGGAGTATCCCTGCCTCGTGCCTCTCTCCACCCTCTGTCTGGTTGAGATAATCCTCCCAGTGCGCATGCGGGCCGTGGGGGACGTGTAAAGGAGCTGCACCCATGTTAGAAATCCCTCACCAAGCCCCATCCTGGTCAAGACCTCATATAAATACAGCCACTCCAGGCTGTCAAACGCCTTCTCAATATCTACTGCGAGCAACGCCGCTGTGTGTTTGTCATACCATTCAGAGTCCATTACTGCCAGGAGCCACCTGATGTTTATGGCCGTGTTCCGCCCCGGGATAAACCCCGCCTGGTCCGCATGCACTAGCAGGGGCATGTGTGATAGGAGGCGCGTCGCAAGTATTTTAATTAGGATTTTATAATCCATGTTCAGCATGGACAATGGCCTGCAGGCCTTATAGTTATGAGGTTCCTTCCCAGGCTTAGTTATGGGGACAATAAAGGCCTCTCTGGCACTTTCGGGCAGCTCTCCCAGCTCTCAGGCCCCCTGGAACATGGCGACCAGTTGGGGGGGGGGGGGTCAACTTGTCCATGTATGTTGCGTGAAATTCGGCCGGTAGGCCATCTGTGCCCAGGGTCTTGTTTTGTGCCATGCCCTTGATAGCAGACCGTATCTCGGGCTGCGTGATATCAGCCCCTAGTAATTCCGCCACTTCAGGGTTCATGATTGTTAGCGGTAAGTCAGCTAAGTATTCCCTGATTTCTGCCCGCTTGCTTATGCACGTCTTCGTGTAAAGTTTGGCATAATAGCGTGCAAAGATCTTATTGATCATCCTCCACCTCCACCAGGGGAGAACGCCTACTCGTCGGGTTCATCAGCCACGCCAGGAGCGAGCCTGACCTGTCCCTTTCAGCGTGCGTGCACTCCAGGTACTTCTTGTAGTCGAAGCTTCTAAGCCTCTCAGTTTGCTTTGCCACTTCTTCTTTAGCATCCAAGAGTGCCACGTGCAGTTCCGGCTGTCCTGGCCTCCTGCGTTCTGCCTCTCTAAGTGCCAACTCTGTCTCTTCCACTTCATGCATGATGACATGCCTAACACCCGTGGCCCGTGTAATACACTGGCTTCTTAAAACCACCTTGAACGCGTGCCATTCTATATTATGCGATACAGCCATGCCTGTGTTGTTTTGAAAGTAATGTGCTATTTCTCCTCTAATCTCCTCCCTGAAGACCTGGTCTTCCAGAGTGTCCGTGCGTAGCCGCCACGTAGGGATCACCGCTGGTGGGTGTGCCCATTTCAGGGATATGATCAGTGAATTGTGATCCGAGATGGTGCGTGCGAGATATTCTGCGCCTGTAACAAGGCGCTGAATGTCTACTGAGCAAAGGAAGGCGTCTAGGCGTGCGTGCACCTCATGGACCGCTGCGAAGTAGGAGTAGTCCCTCCCCTGTGAGTATAAGGTGCGCCATGAATCTATCAGTCCCCAACCCTGTCTCCACGTGGTGAATGCCTGGGAGGCACGAGCAGCCTGGGAGTTTTGCAATGGGGGGTGGGACCTGTCCAGTAGTATGTTATCTATGTTATTAAAGTCGTCCCCTGCTATAACCGTATCCGCAAAATACTGTGCTAGTCTGTGGTTTAGTGTCACAAAGAAGGTAGATTGATCTACATTGGGAGCATAGATGCTAATCAAATTAACGTCTTGGCCCTCTAGTCTCCCTTTTACTGCCACATATCGGCCCTCCGGGTCCAACACTGAGTGTAGCAATTGGAACAGTACCCCCGCTTGGATCAATATTAATGCCGCTCTCACAAGCTGAATAAGTTGTGTAGTAGAGCTGCTCCTTCCATCGTCTGTGTAGTGCCTGCCCTTCCTTCTGTGTTAGGTGCGTTTTCTGCGGGAGTGCTATCTGGGCTCCCCGTCTTCTGATATATGAGAGGACCTTGTGTCGCTTTGACATAGTATGCATTCCCCTGATGTTCCAAGTCATACATTTATAGTGTTGTTTATCAGCCATTGTCTTGGGATACAGTAGTCCGGCTGCTTCCCAGGCCGGGTGGTGCCCTCTGCTCGCCCTCCGCCCTCTGTTCCATGTAATGCTTTGCATAGTGCAACTCAGGGTTTCCCCCCGTGTCAATAAGAAACATGTTCCCCAACTCCCACTCCCCAGGATAAGCAGGAAAACCCCTCCTATCCAAACTAGTTGAAAATGTCTAGAAGTGACTGCTTGCAGTTCGATCAGTCAATCTTAGGGGGTGGCCCTTAGTCGGTGCTCTCCCAGTCCCTGCGGCCGCCATCTCCCGCTGAAACTTCAGAGATCCGCCCCTCAGTTGTGTTCCCTCTTCTACCCCTGTACCTGAGTGTTGAAGCAGGAGCGTTGTATGGCAGTTTGGTTATGTTTGTTGCTGTCTCTCACTCCTCCCCATTAGATGATGCCGTCCGCCGTCTGCAGGGTGACAGTTGGAAATGTCAGACTTTGTGCCTCAGAGTCGCTGGACCCAGTCTCCGAGCCAGTATCGGCCACCTCCTCGCTGATCTCTGGGGGTGCCCGTACTCCCTGCTCCGCCGCTGATCAGAGCCACCTCTTGCATTGCACTGCACCGTTTTAGCCGCGCTTCCTCCTGCGAAGGTGCCAAAGTCTCTTTCCCGGTCTTTCAATTTCTGGGGTGGGTTCGCCGTACCTGCCTCCCCATCGGACTCCGTGCTTGTGCTGCTCCTCCATGTCGGTCTATCCAATCAGACGCCTCCTGCGGGGTCCTGAAGAACTCCACTCCCTCGTTCGTGGCAACCCGCAGCTTGGCCGGGTACTGCGTCACATACCTGTAGTTCAATTGGCGTAGTCTCTGTTTTACATCCCGGTATGATCCCCTGCGGCGCTGCTCTTCTTGGGAAAAGTCTGGGAAAAGGCGCACTGTGGAGTTGTGCACTTGGATGTCGCCTTTGAGTCACGCCTGGGCTAGGATGTGATCCCTGTCCTTGTAGTGAAGGAGTTTTGCACCCAGGATGGGTGGCTTGGCGGGGACGCAGAGCGCCCGCTCCAGGGCAAAGAAGTTCAACAAGCCAGTCGGCTTCACTTCTTCTCTGAGCCATTTTTCTAGGTAGTCCACCATGTTGCAACCTTCAATTTTCTCTGGCAGGCCCACAATTCTCAGGTTGCTTCTTCGTGAGCAATTTTAAGCGTCTTCCGCCCTGTCCTCCAGCGCGCCACTTTAGTTTCCAGCATCGTCATTCGTTGTTGCATATCTTTGACCGCCAGGCTAGCTTCAACCAAGTCTCTTTCATTTGTCTTGACCCGGTTCGCCAGTTTCTTGTGGTCCTCTCGAAGCAAAGGCATGTCCAGGCTGCGAGAGTCAATTTTCCCTTCCAGACGTTCCCTGGATGTAGTGATGGCCTGCAAAATGTCCTGTAGTGTGGGGTCTGCAGGGTGTTCCGTCCTCATTGCCGTCCTCTCGGTCTCGTCCAGAGGCCTGCTTGTTGCAGGTTCTTCCTTGTCCTTCCTTTTAAGGGGCTTCCCCATGGCGTCCTTCCGCACCGCAAAGCCCCGGGTGCTGCATGTGTATGAGGTGCCATCCGCCACCTCCGTAGGGCGTGTGCTTGACTGTTCCGGCGGGTGCCCCTTGGGAAGCTCCAATAATTCACCAGCCGCCTAGGCCCCAGGAGCCCCCAAGCGCCTCTGTCATGGAAGGCGTGCCTCCTCAAGTTGGTTCAACACCCAGGGCCCACTAGCGATCCTGCCCTTCCACCCCCTTCCAAGACGTCACTAGGAGCTCCCTCGACTCACTTTCAGGGCAGCAGTCTCCATGTTCCGCGGGGTCCGGATAGAAGTTCACAGGAGGCCCCCAGGCAGCCCCAATCAGTGTATTAGTCCCTCCAAGCCTGTGTGGCACATGGGGTCCTCCAGCGATGAATCCCTCTCACTGCCTCGCCTTCAGGGGTGCTGCAAGGAGCCCCGAGGCCCCGCATCCAGTGTTCGCCCAGGCGGTGGCCAGTCAAGTTGCGCGGCGATTATCTCGCTAAGTGATCTCCCCAGGGGGTCCGTCGCTGTCCCACAGTCAGTCAAGTCATTCCGCCCCTGCCGCCAGACTTACTTCATGGGCCTCCAAGCCCTGTACAGGATCTCTCCCGGGGATGCCGGAGGGAGGCACTGTAGGCCCCAAGCTGCGTCTCATCAGCCTCTCAGGCGCTGCCGTCTGGGAGCGCCGCCATTTTGTCTGCTCTGGTGGCCGCGAGTGGCGCGGTCGTTCTCCCTCCTCCGAGTCCCAGGGGGCTGAAGGTGGGGAATTTTAATCCTCCGCTTTTGTTGCTTTGCGCTGGCACTCAGTGCTAGATGCTCAATCCGGGCTTGTCTGAACTGGGGTGGCAGAGTGGGCTAAAGAACGGTGATTAAACCCATATCTGTTGACTTGGTGTGAGTGTTTGATTGGTTCAGATGCTCCGTCCATCACTACCCCCTTTTGTACCGTAATCCGGGCTTGTCAGCGCCCACTGGGCGCCGCCATCTTGGCCAACGGCCCAATCGCACTCACCTCGTCTATTTTTCGGCGGTCCGGGCCGCAGGAGAGGCTCGTTTCACCTCTGGCACATCCCCGCTTCCCTGATCATTATGGGGATGTGCTGCGGGGCTTCTGGCCCTATGTAGGGCGTCAGGATGTCCGCGGATGTCAGCCAGCCGGCGGGAGCTCACGAGCAGTGCTGCTCACTCCATCAGCACTAGGTCACTCCCCCCTGGTGATGCCCCAGTGATACCTGCTCTTTCTTTGTAAGTCAGGGGCTCGGGAAGCTTGTCCTGGTGATACGCCAGTGATACCTGCTCTTTCTTTGTAAGTCAGGGGCATGGGAAGCATGTCCAGGTGATACCCCAGTGATACCTGGTCTTTGTGTGTAAGACAGGGGCGCGGGAAGCTTGTCCTGGTGATTCCCCAGTGATACCTGCTCTTTGTGTGTCCGTCAGGGGCTCAGAAAGCTTGTCCTGGTGATGCCTCAATAATACCAGCTCTTTGTGTGTAAGTCAGGGGCGCAGGAAGCCTGTCTGGTGATGCCCCAGTAATACCTGCTCTTTGTGTGTAAGTCAGGGGCACAGGAAGCTTGTCCTGGTAATGCCCCAATGATACCAGATCTTTGTGTGTAAGTCATGGGCACGGGAAGCTTGTCCTGGTGATGCCCGAGTGATACCTGCTCTTTGTGTGTAAGTCAGGGGCACGGGAAGCTTGTCCTGGTGATGCCCCAGTGATACCTGCTCTTTGTGTGTAAGTCAGGGGCACGGGAAGCTTGTCCTGGTAATGCCCCAATGATACCAGATCTTTGTGTGTAAGTCAGGGGCGCGGGAAGCTTGTCCTGGTAATGCCCCAATGATACCAGATCTTTGTGTGTAAGTCAGGGGCATAGGAAGCTTGTCCTGGTGATGCCCCAGTGATACCTGCTCTTTGTGTGTAAGTCATGGGCACGGGAAGCTTGTCCTGGTGATGCCCCAGTGATACCTGCTCTTTGTGTGTAAGTCAGGGGCGCGGGAAGCTTGCCCTGGTGATATCCCTGTGATACCGGCTCTTTGTGTGTAAGTCAGGGGCACGGGAAGCGTGCCTGGTGATGCCCCAGTAATACCTGCTCTTTGTGTGTAAGTCAGGGGCTCGGGAAGCTTGTCCTGGTGATACGCCAGTGATACCTGCTCTTTCTTTGTAAGTCAGGGGCATGGGAAGCATGTCCAGGTGATACCCCAGTGATACCTGGTCTTTGTGTGTAAGACAGGGGCGCGGGAAGCTTGTCCTGGTGATTCCCCAGTGATACCTGCTCTTTGTGTGTCCGTCAGGGGCTCAGAAAGCTTGTCCTGGTGATGCCTCAGTAATACCAGCTCTTTGTGTGTAAGTCAGGGGCGCAGGAAGCCTGTCTGGTGATGCCCCAGTAATACCTGCTCTTTGTGTGTAAGTCAGGGGCACAGGAAGCTTGTCCTGGTAATGCCCCAATGATACCAGATCTTTGTGTGTAAGTCAGGGGCACGGGAAGCTTGTCCTGGTGATGCCCGAGTGATACCTGCTCTTTGTGTGTAAGTCAGGGGCACGGGAAGCTTGTCCTGGTGATGCCCCAGTGATACCTGCTCTTTGTGTGTAAGTCAGGGGCACGGGAAGCTTGTCCTGGTAATGCCCCAATGATACCAGATCTTTGTGTGTAAGTCAGGGGCGCGGGAAGCTTGTCCTGGTAATGCCCCAATGATACCAGATCTTTGTGTGTAAGTCAGGGGCATAGGAAGCTTGTCCTGGTGATGCCCCAGTGATACCTGCTCTTTGTGTGTAAGTCATGGGCACGGGAAGCTTGTCCTGGTGATGCCCCAGTGATACCTGCTCTTTGTGTGTAAGTCAGGGGCGCGGGAAGCTTGCCCTGGTGATATCCCTGTGATACCGGCTCTTTGTGTGTAAGTCAGGGGCACGGGAAGCGTGCCTGGTGATGCCCCAGTAATACCTGCTCTTTGTGTGTAAGTCAGGGGCGCGGGAAGCTTGTCCTGGTGATACCCCTGTGATACCGGCTCTTTGTGTGTAAGTCAGGGGCACGGGAAGCTTGCCCTGGTGATACCCCTGTGATACCAGATCTTTGTGTGTAAGTCAGGGGCGCGGGAAGCTTGTCCTGGTGATGCCCCAGTGATACCTGCTCTTTGTGTGTAAGTCAGGGGCACAGGAAGCTTGTCCTGGTGATGCCCCAGTGATACCTGCTCTTTGTGTGTAAGTCAGGGGCACAGGAAGCTTGTCCTGGTGATGCCCCAGTGATACCTGCTCTTTGTGTGTAAGTCATGGGCGCGGGAAGCTTGTCCTGGTGATGCCCCAGTGAAACCTGCTCTTTGTGTGTTAGTCAGGGGCACGGGAAGCTTGTCCTGGTGATGCCCCAGTGATACCTGCTCTTTGTGTGTAAGTCAGGGGCATAGGAAGCTTGTCCTGGTGATGCCCCAGTGATACCTGCTCTTTGTGTGTAAGTCAGGGGCACGGGAAGCTTGTCCTGGTGATACCCCTGTGATAACGGCTCTTTGTGTGTAAGTCAGGGGCACAGGAAGCTTGTCCTGGTGATGCCCGAGTGAAACCTGCTCTTTCTGTGTACGTCAGGGACGCAGGAAGCTTGTTCTGTTGATGCCCAGTGATACCTGCTCTTTCTGTGTCAGTAAAGGGTGCCGGAAGCTTGTCCTGGTAATGCCCTAATGATACCAGATCTTTGTTTGTAAGTCAGGGGCACGGGAAGCTTGTCCTGGTGATGCCCCAGTGATACCTGCTCTTTGTGTGTAAGTCAGGGGCATGGGAAGCTTGTCCTGGTGATGCCCCAGTGAAACCTGCTCTTTGTGTGTTAGTCAGGGGCATGGGAAGCTTGTCCTGGTGATGCCCCAGTGAAACCTGCTCTTTCTGTGTACGTCAGGGACGCAGGAAGCTTGTTCTGTTGATGCCCAGTGATACCTGCTCTTTCTGTGTCAGTAAAGGGTGCCGGAAGCTTGTCCTGGTAATGCCCTAATGATACCAGATCTTTGTTTGTAAGTCAGGGGCACGGGAAGCTTGTCCTGGTGATATCCCAGTTACACCTGCTCTTTGTGTGTAAGTCAGGGGCACAAGAAGCTTGTCCTGGTGATGCCCCAGTGAAACCTGCTCTTTGTGTGTAAGTCAGGGGCACGGGAAGCTTGTCCTGGTGTTGTCCCAGTGATACCTACTTTTTGTGTGTAAGTCAGAGGTGAGGGAAGCTTGTCCTGGTGATGCCCCAGTGAAACCTGCTCTTTGTGTGTTAGTCAGGGGCACAGGAAGCTTGTCCTGGTGATGCCCCAGTGATACCTGCTCTTTGTGTGTAAGTCAGGGGCACAGGAAGCTTGTCCTGGTGATACCTCTGTGATACCTGCTCTTTGTGTGTAAGTCAGGGGCATGGGAAGCTTGTCCTGGTGATTACCCAGTGATACCTACTTTTTGTGTGTAAGTCAGAGGTGTGGGAAGCATGCACTGCTCTTGCCATTAGTGCACCTGTAATGTGTGTGCAAGTTAATTTTGGACTCCATGCAGTCCTCCTGTGGAATCCTGCTCGGCTTCCCTGTGGAAGAATGCTCCCTCACTTGGAACACTCCATTGCTCCCACACTTCTCCACCTAGAGACTCCAACACCTCCCTCTTTGAAGCCCTCAGTGCCTCAGTTACACATCCTGTACCAACCCATGTTCCCCCCGATACTTTTCTACTCACCCCTCAGTCCCCACTGCTCCCTCTTTGGGGTATGGGCTGCTCAGCCTCCACAATCATGGTTCATATGAGGTTCATCCCTGTTCTCTCTGGGACCGAGTTCCATGGCCCAAACTTCTTGGGATCTGTGCAGATGCTCCCCACTCTTACAACCCATTGGGTATTGGTGCCCTTGGTTAGAAAATCTAACTGTGGAGGTAGACGTTTCATGGTCGCAGCAGCTAAGGCATGGACTGTCCTACCATTTCAGCCTAGAGCTATAGCTAATCACCTGGAGTTCAGAAAAGCCCTTAAGACGTGGCTGTTCCAGTCCAGTTAAACTGCTTTCTCATCCTTGTTTAGACCTCTGTAGGACATCTGATCTTTCAGCGCCAGGACACCCGTGGGGTAACAGAGCGCTTTATAAATGGCATTAACATTAACATTAACACTCTCCCTTAGATAGTACACCTTATTGTAGGGTTTGTACAATGAAATGTTTTTCATCTATTTTTCGAATATACAACATAATTACAGCATTAACAACAGCGGTGCGAGGTTTCCTAACACAAAGAATAGTTAATGGACAGGTGACAAGGGCATATCCTTCTTTATATAGCCATATTCAGAGGATGTGGTCTCACGGCTAGAGTGCCGACTTTGGAGATAAGAAACCAAGGTTCAAGCCTCCATCCTGTGATTCTGGGCACATGACTTAATCTCCCAGTGCCTGAATGTGTCCTTGTGTAACGTAACAGGTGCTCACGTAAAGCGCTCCAATGCCTTCGTGTTGAGTTCGCGCTATATAAATCTGCAAAAAAAATAGCAGGTACAAGGTGCAACAGCTGTTCCAGAATCCTTGAAAATGGAAACAATGCATCTTCTGCTGTTACTTGTGTGCAACCAGGTCCCTGTAACATTCAAGTGACATATATCTGTGGAAACAGCAAAAGCCGAAACGAATGTCATGGTCAACATTTCTTTGTCATCACGGTGGGGAAACGTTTTTTTGGAAAGGGCGATGTTTTCTTGAACTACCGAATCACAGACTACTGGTGCTATCAAGGGTGACATTTTCAGCCAGTCCTGGTATTCGAAATCACGTTCTTTTGCATCTCCGGACTGATGCTTCGTATTCCCTTTAGAACTCTAGGTTCAAATGCCCCTCTCACGAAGAGCTGTTGGCTGAAAAGTCTGAGACGACCTGAAAGTGTCGCACGTGGCCTGGGGGCACCAGGCAGCTGTGTATCAATGACAAGGGCAGAGGGTGGACTTTGATAGGTGTGGAGATTGCACTAGCCTTTGCAGCAGAGGAGAACTGGAGCCCCTAGAAAATGAGGCTCGAAAAGTGTTATGAGGCATTGTAGCGTGAAACGTGTCACGTGACAACGTTAGGATGGCATCGTTCACAAATACACCTGTAACACTATTTCCCATTAGGAGCAGTTTTTGCGGTTATATGCTGTGTAATGCCTCGTTTTATTTAGCATTACCACGCTGTACTTTTTTTAAAAATCTTTTTTGTGCACTTTATTTTAAGGCCGCCCTTTTAAATATTTCTCTTATTTTTTTCTCCAGAAATGCTAGGGTAGCTTTAAGCAACCAGCGGGGTCCCCTGAGACTGTCACTTCTCCAGATTCCCCGCAGTGTTGCATCTGCATTCCGTTGAGAATAGATTCCTTTCTCACAGCATACATTTTGCTCACTTTTCTCGTTGCTTTCAGTTAACTGTGTGGCTAATCCACCCTTCCCTCCCCCATGCCTCTTGTTAGCCCCTGATCCGCAGACCCTCCGCATCTTTTACCATGGATTTCAGCAGCAGGCCAAATACAGTCCTTCTTCCTGGAGTGAGTGTCTTTGTTTCCCAGGTAAACACAGACGCCGCGGCCGTCACCAGGCCGTGAAGGGCGTCATTAGCTGGCCCTGCGCGCGCATATTAAGTGAGCACGCTCAGGTGTTACCTGTAATAAAGACGCCACGCTGGCAGAGGCTCGGGCTTCTGAAAGGAATGTTTTCGTGCTGTGGGTCAACAGTTGGTCTGTGGTTCAGCATTCCTCTCTCATTAAGAGACAGCTCTCTCCCTTAAACAGCAAATTAAATATAGGGTGATGACGATATTCCTCAAAACAGCCTTGGATGACAAACATGTTGCTTCTTCAGGAGAGTGAGGTTCAGAGACAGAATAATTAGGACTTGAGATTAGGGCCAGGTGGGTGAGGAAGGAGAGGGTTGTGTTAGTATGTTGTGACGTCACCTAGCTGATGACGGCAGCTAGCTAGGCCATCAGCCCCGTGTGGAATGCTGGGGGGAACTCTGTCAGTGCAGGGTTGTGAAATGCCCCTCTCAACAAACAGCTGATTGGCACCCGTATGGATGAATAAAGCAGTTTAATTTGGAAGACCGAGTTTGTGATATCATTACAGAGGGTAAAGCTGCATTAGAGCCAGGAGCCAAAGAGACCTAAAGGGCTATGTGAGGCAGTGCAATGGGATTCAGGCTAATGAATGTCGGCAACGCGGCCTAAGACCCTGGACCAGGCCCAACAATGAGAGAAAGAGAATCAGGTTGAATGGAAGCATTGTGACCTCAAAGCCTGGATGAGGCAAAGCAATGCGGTCAAGGGCAGAGGGTGGGGGTGAGGCAGACCAACTAAGCAACTACCGCCCATTCTCCCTGCTACCCTACCAAACCAAAGTGGGAGATGACTTCTGTCAATAAACAGCTTTATGAACTGAGCTTCTGTTAACATTAGGTTGTGTTTACAATGTCCTCCATCTTGCCTCATCGTCCCAATATACCACGTGATGTCTATTGCTTATTTCGGTTTTACATAAAATATCCCTAGTGTTCACATGACTAAGCAGAGTTTTCCCAAAGAATGTACTCACAGTACTGAACCAAGGACATTTTTATCCACCCAAGGCTCTTGTTCAAAGAATGTATCTGTTCAACTGTTCAGCTAAGGCTATGAGAATGACTAACAGCCTGATTACGATCTTGGCAGATGGGGTACTCTGTCACAAATGTGACGGATATCCCATCCGCCGTATTACAAGTTCCATAGGATATAATGGAACTAGTAATGTGGTGGAAGGGATATCTCTCACTTTGTGACGGACTATCCCATCCACCAAGAACAAAATCAGTCCTAAATCTTAATGTATTACTATCATGAGGGAATCGTTTAATGTATTCTGTAGTAAAATATTTCTACTAGCTTGATCCCTATTGGTGCAATACCTGAAAAAACATGTATTCACGCAGAATGTATGAAAGTCTTAATTTAAAGTCCTATTAAAGTATGTGGATTTCTGTAGCCGAGAGAACCCCTTTTCGCCACCATAGAAGACAGATTGATTTTGGATTTCACTTAGAACTGTATAGAGTTCTTTGTACTTATGATTTATATGTTTTGCTGTTAAACTTGGTTATGGCGTGCTTCTTGTATTCTGCTTATTAATTCCTGATTTGAAGCTTTGAAACAACAACCCTTGTCTGTCATTTGTAAGAGGATGTTTTCAGCATATTCATGTGAATTTATCTAACTAGAAATAATGAGGGTTCCAATCGGGAAACACTAAAGTACACATCGGGACTACCCACTCACTTCCAGTCCAAGGCGTTGGCATGCCCTATTGAAAACTAATTTATGTTCCGACACCTTCAACATTAAACTCACAAGCCACGTCAAACAATACAACCTACTGGACCTTACTCAGTCAGGTTTCAGAAAAAAACTCAATACTGAAACAGCCCTCATCGCTGGCACAGACGGCATCTGCACCATCATGGACCAAAGAGAAACAGCAGCCCTCATCTTCCACGACCTCTCCAAAACATTCAACACAGTCTCCCTCACAGTCATCAGAAGACTACACAAGATTGAAATCCAAGGGCCTGCACTCAGCTAGATCGGCTCTTTCCTTACAGAAAGAACTCAGAAAGTCAGACTCCCTCTCATGACATTGGAGACCAAGAACCTGAGCTGCAGAGCCACCAGTGATCGTCTCTCAGCCCAACCCTGTTTAACATCTACATCAATCTACTCACCAACGTCATCTGATCCCAAGGAATCACCATCAACTCCTACGTCAAGGACACCCAACTCATCCTCTCCCTGACGTATAAGAGAACCAGAACCAGCTACACCAGCAGTATGATCTTTGTAGTTGAATGGATGAAAAACAAATGTCTGAGTTCAGACAAGATGGAAGCAGAGCCGGTCTGGCTATACTGGGCATTGAGCGTTTCTCTGGTGGGCTGGTGACCAAATGGGCCAAATTTCACCTAAGAGGCCAATTTTCACCTATCTGGGCCGCTCTCATTAAAGGCTTGGACGGGATACAGTAATTTCAACATAGAACAGCAATGAAAAATACAAGCCTCAGCGCAGCCGAACAAAGCTGCCTGAGACTGACTATGCAGTGAAGGAGCTGGTCCAACAAAACTTGCTAAGGGTGCTTTTGGCTCTCAGTCCGGCCTTGGAAGGAAGTGTTGGTCTTTGCAAACAAGACCTCCCCAAGGGAAGACACCTGGTGACCAACAGACCTAGAAACCACACCAACATCGACCGACCATGCCAGAAATCTGGGGATCACCCTGGATTACAAACTCAACATGGCAGCACAAGTCAACTCAGTGAGTGCTGTCTGCTGAAGATCTACAAGTGATCACCACCACAAAACACCAGACGTATTGTCACTCAAGCACTTATCACAAGCTGACTCGAGTGTGAGAAACACACTCTATGCCAGAATCGACAAGCAACTCCTACAGAGACTTCAGACTGTACGAAGCTCTGCCGCAAGACTCATACTCATTCTCCCTCAATGCACCCACATCTCACCACACATCCGGGGCACCACAGGTTACCCATCCACAAACGCATCCAAAAAAAACTCCTAATCCACACCTACAAAGCTATGAACAACACTGGACCAGCACACCTAAACAACTGCTTTCACCAGTCTACTAGATACCTATGCTCAGCCTCACTCTCACCTCACTCTCACTTGCGCACACTGACTGCATTCACAAAAGCAGATCAGGAGGTCGCTTTTTCTCCTACATCACACCAAAAACTGGAATGCCCTCCCACAGCACATCAGAGCCTCCTCTTCACTTCTTGATTTCTGATTGAAGCTGAAGACCCAGCTCTTTGAATAACTCTGCAAGGGCCACATGTCTACACACCTGTTTAAGCACCCGGATAGCCTCACAGGTGATTAGTGCACTCTACAAATCGACATAACATGACATAACATACCAGCCTATGCAAGGGGGCGTTGATGCATAGAAGCCCAAATGAAGTACACTAGTAAACTAAAGACATGAGAAGGGTTGACCACTGAGTACAGTAAGTGTAACTTTACTGTGGGATGTGAAGTACACTTAGTTAAAGGACAAGTGTGGAGGTAAGCATGCCCAAGGGAGTTAATGGAAGCTATAAGGTTTGTTTCACCTCCTGCTTACAAATATGATGTAAGATCTTCTTTATGGCTGACTCCAAATTGTGGGAGTTTGCTCATGGTCTAAATCTGTAAGAAAAGATCAGAAATTTGCCTTAATGTGGAAGTTTCAGGAAGAATTTGAAGCCATAAAAGACAGCATCTGCAAAGCCAAACCCTGGCCAAGAGCATGATCACCACCAATGCCAATAGCAAGGGGTTAGGTGCCATTCATAAGCAGCTGGAACAGGCCTCTCATTCCCTCTCACCAACAGAAGAACCTTACAATGTCATTAAGATGGAGACTCTGGCCTGCATGTGTGGCATGGATCATTTCCAGCAGTCATTTTAGGGATCAGAGTTCACACAGAGACAGACTAAGGTACCGACAATCAGTGTGTTACTTAGAGCTTAGCAAGAATGTCCGAGGTTACATGTAATTATTTTAACTAACTTGGCATTAAAAACAATGCTGCAGACATTTTGAGGTAGTTTCTGTTTCCTTTGAAAGAGTGTACTGAACATGAATGTGAGGATTATTTGGTGGTGAGAGTGGACAAAGAGAATACTGAAGTGATCACATGCATGAAGTATCTCCTAGCATTCTTTTTCAAAGGATGTCCAGTTGTGTCCCCAAGGACGCAGTCTGTACTTTATAAAGACCAATAGACACACTCTACCCTTGTCATCAAGTTGAGCCAGTATTGCTCCAACTCCTTTATCTGAGATGTCAGTATGTACAATGAAGTGCCGACGTCAGTGACTTCAACACAGGTGCATTAGATAGTGCTGTCTTCAGGTCATCAACCCCTTCTGGCATGCCACAGTCCAAATCACTCTCTTGAGTTGCCGTCAAGGGCGCAACTATTGCCCCGTCATGGTCCTCAGAATTCCTGTAGTAGCCAATGAGTCCTAGGAAGGCCCTGACTAGATTCTGGACGGTCAACACGGTAAATGGGCTAAATATTGATTCCAAAATATAGACAAACCAAAATATCGAGTCCAAAATATAGAATGGACAGAATATAGTCATCAAAAATATCGTTTTGAAGGTAAGTAATGGAATATCGATTTTAAGAATATAGACAGTCAAAATATCGAAGTACATAATATAGTTTATTAAAAATATCGAATTTTTAATAATATCGATTTTTTAAAGTGTTTTTTATGTTAGTATATGTGTGAAAGTGTATATATTTTTGTAATTTATTTTAAGTAATTAATTTTATGTTATTTAAATATTGTGTAATTTAATTCTGTAGCGGGTTGTGGGTTTATAGGGGAATAGGGTGGGAAGTAATTTAATTATAATTAATTAAATATATTAATTAATTGGCATTTATTTAGAATTAATTGTTAATTAATTTTTAATTGGTAATTAATGAATTCTTAATTGATCATTATTTTTTATTAATTGATTAATTGATAATTATGTGAATTAAATTAATTTATTTTCTGTAGCGGGTTGTGGGTTTATAGGGGAATAGGGTGGGGAGTAATTTAATTATAATTAATTAAATATGTTAAATTATTAATTGGTATTTATTCTGATTAAATTGTTAATTAATTTTTAATTGGTAAATAATTAATTCTTAAATGATTATTTTTTATTAATTAATTAATTGATAATTATGTGAATAATATTAATTTATTTTCTGTAGCGGGTTGTAGGTTTATAGGGGAATAGGGTGGGAAGGAATTTAATTATAATTAATTAAATATGTTAATTAATTTATTTGTATTTATTTTAAACAAATTGTTAATTACTTTTTATTTGATAATTAATTAATTCTTAATTGATAATTTATTTTTATTAATTGATTAATTGTAAATTATGTGAATTATATTAATTTATTTTCACTAGAGTGGGAATAGTAAAATTTACCCCTATGCTATCCAACGCTTTACCTACTGTTGCACTCTCTGGAGTAGGAATAGTAATTTTTACCCCTACGCTATCCAACGCTTTCCCTACTGTTGCACTCTCTGGAGTGGGAATAGTAATTTTTACCCCTACGCTATCCAACGCTTTCCCTACTGTTGCACTCTCTGGAGTGGGAATAGTAAATTTTACCCCTACGCTATCCAATGCTTTCCCTACTGTTGCACTCTTTAGAGTGGGAATAGTAATTTTTACCCCAACGCTTTCCTTACTGTTGCACTTTCTGGAGTGGGAATAGTAATTATTACCCCTACGCTATCCAACGCTTTCCCTAATGTTGCACTCTCTGGAGTGGGAATAGTAATTTTTACCCCTACGCTATCCAACGCTTTCCCTACTGTTGCACTCTCTGGAGTGGGAATAGTAAGTTTTACCTCTACCCTATCCAACGTGTTCCCTACTGTTGCACTCTCTGGAGTGGGAATAGTAATTTTTACCCCTACGCTATCCAACACTTTCCCTACTGTTGCACTCTTTGGACTGGGAATAGTAATTTTTACCCCTACGCTATCCAACGCTTTCCCTACTGTTGCACTTTCAGGAGTGGGAATAGTAATTTTTACAACTCCGCTATCCTACGGTAATAATATTGTGTATTTTTTATTAATATTATGTTAATATATATATATATATATATATATATATATATATATATATATATATATATATATATATATATATATATATATATATATATATATATATATATATATATATATATATATATATATATATATATGTTTTAACAGATATGATTGTATTTTTTTATATAAGTCAAATTAGTTATTTAATATTTTAAGGTAATTTAAGTATTTGTAAGTATATGTTAGCTATTTATTTTTAATATTTTTTACATTTTATATTAATTTTAAGAAATTCGATATTTTTATAATGTATATATATATAAACGATATTTTGGGGTCGATATTTTTGGTACTTACCTGTTTGTAGATAGGAATTCGATATTTTGTCTGTCGATATTATGGAATCTATATTTTGGGTAGTCTATATTTTGTCCCTCGATATTTAGTCAGTGATCCGGTTAACACTCTAACACAGACTGGATCTTACCATCCAAAGGGCAGAACTTCCTGTCTGATGCCCAAGGTAGCCTGAAGAGGACTGTCCCATCTGGCATCTGGGTGCCCTCATGGTGAGTTTCACTGCTTGTATCCTAACAAACACCTTTTTATTTTTTATTTTCTTTAGTTATTTTATTTATGGATATTTGTAAAGTGCAGCCTTCACCCGTACAGGGTGTTGTGGTGCTGGGAGGAAACACCACAAATAAAGCTACCATACCAGGCTAAATACTGAAAGATGAGAATAAAGAATACACTTATTTGACAGAAAACAGCCATGGTTTTAAATATTTATGAAATTTAAGCGCTAACTGAAGGATGTTGTCTTGGGATTAAACAAGGCTTTCTGTATTAGGCACAAGGGCTTGAATACAATCCGCTGTTTTACAGGCAATCAATTTAATGGCATAGGTGCTTGAGTAATATGGTGTATAGGGAGTAAGACAAGAACAAGCAGAGTGGTATAATTCTAGAGTAACTAATATCTTTTAATCAAGTGAGTGGGAAAATCAAGATAGATCGTTTTACTGTGATCCAGCTGAAAATATACAAAGGCTGTGATGAGTTGAACCTTATAAGGGAAGGAAAGTACAGACCTGCCCTTTTTCATTAATGTACTCGGAAAAAGCATAATTTAAATACAGCATTTGTCCGAACAGTTAACGTTAAGGCTTAATCAAGTTTTATACCTAGATTTTTCATGACTGGGCTAGGACAGGCACAGGGCTCAAGTATGGAAACCATTATGTTATTTCCCAAAGTGGTGATGATTTCAGAGGGCATAGTGTTTCAGATTAGTCACCACTTAGTTTCAAGGTATGATAACACCAACATGCCCCCTCCCCCACTCCAGGATGGCATGCCAACTTTCTTACCTTTGTATTACCAAAAGACAGCCAACACGCGTTGCAGTTTTGTGGTCGATGTTGGCCGCAGTTTATTACCATTATATGCATACTCATCTTTTCCCTGGTCATAGTTTTATGGTCAGAGACATACATCATGTGTGTTGGTTGTCATAAATCATTTGTCATAAATCATTTGTTTGTCTTTAATCATTTGTTTGGCCGTAAATCATTTGCACATCATAGAATCGTAAATCACCCTGACAGTTTGTTATTCCGCTCTTTTGCAGGCGTATCTCCTTTCTTGCCACTTTTGGGGTCCAAAATTGTTCTGTTGGTTTCCACGCCCCCTTGATTGTGGGGGATAGCCTCTCCTCAGAGTTAGGCCCCAACTCGCTACCTTGGTAGTCTCCTTTTGTGCCCCGCAGTCTGGCGGGATCTGGGCTGCGAGAGTCATCTCCGTTTGTTACCCCCTTTTGTCAGGCTTACTCACCCTGCCGTAAGGCATCCCAAAGTGAGTGGCCCTCCTTCTAGACACCGCCATGTTGGTGTGCCTCCATCCCCAATCATTGCACCCCTCTTATCTGCCAGCAATGCAACACTGCTGCTACGTAGTTGTGGGTGGTTAGGACTCGAAAAATCCTTCTGCGCCGCTCCCCAGCTTTAGGATCCAGTAATGAGCTGCAGTATGGGGAGCAGCGCCTTATAATCCCCTGCGAGTTTCCTGCCAGAGGAGATGGTTGCTTGCCATTGGGGGATTCAAACATCACCTGCCCCACCCCCATTGGCCAGGTGACTCGACGCCTCTCTGGTGCGAGTTTCGGCAGGCAGGAAGCCTCCCTCTTGCTTCGGGGTATTTACCCGTGGCCCATACCAGATCCTTCTGGGGCTCCGGCGTCGATTATGGAGCTGGCCCTCCAGGCCCCCTTCGGGGGCGGTCTCTGTGATAACATCTGCACTGTGCCCACTCCAGGATGGCATGCAAACGTTCTTACCTATATATACCCGAAGACGGCCAACGCACGTTGCAGTTTTGTGGTCGATGTTGGCTGAAGTTTTGTTACAATTTGTTACAATTATATGCATACTATCTTTTCTCACAATCCCCTGGTCATAGTTTTATGGCCAAGGTCATACATCATCATGAACAGTCATAAATTGGGTGTCATAAATCATTTGCATTGCTTGTCATAAATGATTTATCAAGAATCCTTCGTTTGTCATAAATCATTTGTTTGGTCGTAAATCATTTGCACCTTATAGAATCGTAAATCACCCTGACAATTCATTATTCCCCTCTTTTGCAGGCTTATCTCCTTTCTTTCCACTTTTGGGGTCCAAAATTGTTCTGTTGGTTTCCATGCTCATTTGCGTGTGGAGGGTAGCCTCTCCCTGAAGTTAGGCCCTGACTTGCTGCCTTGCTAGTCTCTTTGTGCCTGGCCGTCTGTCGTAAGGCATCCAAAAGCGAGTGGCCCTCCTTCTAAACACCGCCATGTTGGTGTGCCTCCATAACCAACCATTGTACCCCTCTTATCCGCCACGCCATTAGGGAGGTTCACATCTTCCTGCAGCTCTCTACTGCGCAGTGAGTTTATTTTTATTTACATTTTTCTTTTTTTGTAGGTGCAGCATGCTAATGCCATCGCGCCCTACAGGTTGTTCCAAAACACATGCATCCCTTCCTCCAACAGGTAAACCCCGTCCCGCCCATAAAGCTCCAGGCGGCCCGGGTGAGTGTGGCCATGCCTGATGCTCTTCAGCAAAAGCAAAACTTGCTTACTGCGATATTCAGCTTCCTTTTTTAGTTCTGAACCACCTTATGTGACTCTGCCCTGTGCCACGCCAGCCTGCTGTTCAACTCAGCCCATACGATGGTGGTGCTACCGAAGCATCGCACTGCCTCTGTTAGGTACGTCTTTATGGCCTGGAGTAGCTCTTTCCTTCACAACCGAGCCAGGTAGTTTCCACCAAGATGTATTATCAAGACGTCTGGGTGCCAGGCCGTGTCTGCCTGTAGCTCCTTGAGTACCGCCAGCAGCTGGCCCCATTTCAACCCTGGGCAACCCCACCATCGGACGCATGTGTTGACCAGCCTCCATGCTGCCACCATGAATGCATCCGGGAAACAAACAAATAACTCATCACGCATACCAGCCGGGATGCTTTCCTGCTGCGGCAATAATCAATATGTAAGGCCACCAAGTACTCCTGAGGTTGTGCCCCCACGTGCTCCCCCTCCTGTCTCAACGTTACTGGGTTGCCTACAGCAGCTGGGTCTCACGTAAGTCCTGTATGCCTTGGACCTCCACCTGCAGATAGCTTTAATCCCTGCCTCGGTCATCTCATGCTGAGCTGAAGTGGTCACTGTCCCAATCCTAAATGAATGAGAGCCAAAGGAGGCCCGCGGGAGCCCTGCTCTGCTCAGGGCTTGGAGCATCACTGCTGTGAACTGAAAGTGACTTTTTTTCTGCTGCCCTATGTATTTGTTACCCAGGAAAGTTTGGCTTTTACCAGTCTGTCGGTTACTAGGCACCAGCTCTGCTCTTGCAGCGTTTAGGATTCTTAAAACTGATACTTCCCCCTCCATCGTTATTGGTGTAGCAAAATTTGTGAGTTGGACGTGGTCAATCCGAACCCGTAACCTTGGCAAATGACGTTTTTTATTATATAGTTTTTATGACTATTTGTTTAAAGTAGCACTGTTATTATGTAGCAAGGGGTCTTCTCGTTCATCAATGTTTAAAAATTTAATACTTTTCTTAACTTGTTTTTAAATGTAATGTATTTATTATCTTATATGCAAAATGAATTGTTTTTAAATATATATGTATTTGTCTTTTATGATGTGAATCGAATAAAGACCTCCTGACTGACAAAAAGAAAGTGACTTAATAGGTTCCCATCTCTATGCTTGAACAGGGGGCCTTCCCCAGGTGGTTGTAATGCCATGTAAATTAGTAGCCAGCATACCTCGCAGTATCTGGAGTCCTTAATGCACTCCAGCCGCACTACTGCCCCTTTGCTGGCCTGTTCAGTTTTTTACCTTCTCAGCCGCAGTTCCACCTCAACCACACCGGGTCTGATGTCGGCTGCATGTAGGCAATCCACCACAGGGCCTGTCTTAGCTGGGGCTCCAGCTTGCTAAGTCTAAATGCCCCAAAGATTGCAGTTCCGAAGGCCACTTTGAAAAGGTTACGCTCATTTGTGTCTTTTGCTATTTCTCCCAGTGCATCCATGAGCTAGGACAATCTCATGAAGTCTATGGGTTGCCAGTTGTCTACTTTTTCCCCTTCCGAGCGCTTCCACCCCTTCATCGCTGCTTTAATGTAGTATGAGGCAGGGAGGTCCTGCCCTGTGATTCACTTGGTGAAGTGTGCTGTTGCCGACAGGTGGGGCTGGGCCCAGGATCTTGACCTTTAGTTTGTAAATGCCCCTGAATGAACTGCTCAACTGCCCTCCTTGTCTCGCCTGCATCTCCCGGTGTCTGGATTTTTCCTAATTGCATCACTGTCCCTGCGTATTTCCTGTAGAATATGGAGTGAATGCGAAGAACGAACACAGAAACCAGCGAAATGAAAAACAAGAACAGGAGAAAGGGGTTGAAATGGGATACTGGAAGTGGAATGGGTCAGTGTACGGGTCCGAATTGCAGAATAGAATGCTTATGCTACTTGGTTGCTTACAGATTGCACCCACAGGCATCTGGATAAGCGGTTCATCCCTGCTGTATAGTACTTTTTTGACTCATGCACTCCAGGTCCAGCATATGCCACCTGTCATTGTTGGTGCAGTTGAAAACAGAGACTATCGAGCCCCAGTCCTCGGGGACCCAACAGCACGATTACCCTGCTTGTGTTATGCTGTGCAATATTTCATAGCAGTGCCTTATGACTTGACACCATACATCACTTGTTGTGGCCTGGGGGTCACAGGTAAATCACTATGCCAAGCAAGGTCAGCCTGCTGTGATGTTTTCTTAGACAAGACAAAATGGTGGGGCAATTGTGGGGCTGGTGCTTATCTGGCAAGTCCTACATATAATCTGTCTACACTGCATGTAAAAGCCTTTAACTTTGCGACCGGTGGCATGTGACGTATCTCAAATGTTTTGTACATTATTGGAGTCGGTGATGAAGAGGAAATCGGGGTCTTGGCAAGTGCTGGAATACCTCAACGATTCCCTGGTAGGCGGAGTGGAGGTGAAAGGTGAGTGCAGGAACTACCGTTATAATGTTATGAAACCCTGGCAAAGTCTGTGCACTGGTAGTATTAGATCTTGAAAGCCTATACTCTTGCGAGAGAAGTTAGACCTGAAACACATAGTGATAGAGTCCTGATTGCCACTTAAAACCTGAAAAAGAGGGAGTCAGCATAGACATTCAGTCACCAAAATGCAGGGGCAGACAGCAAGTGGAACCAGACACCCTTTGACAATTCATGACACCAAAGGAATGACCTTCTGTCCCATTCTTTGCTCCAAGACAGCAGACAACCTTCTGTTTGCAGAGAGGAGAACAGGGTAAGGACAAGGATTAGAAACTGCAGAAAGTAAACATCCTGTTCAGAGATAAAAGCACATCAGGTCGGGATATTAGGAGTATTAGAACATTGGACTGTTGGGAGCTCCATTGAAAACAATGGAGTGCTCTGGGCTTATAATGACTGGTATAAGCCTGGAGTTCCAACATTCCAATGTTTCTTTGTTCACAGCTCTGGCTCATGCTCCCAAAAGTCTTTGTTTTTTTTATTAGAACATTCTGTCCTCTAGTGACAGAATGTTCTAATAGCCTTATAGCCCTTCGTAGATGGGCTATACCGCTATTAAAGTCCCTCTCCCTTGTTAAAGGCCCTCGCCTTCGGCTCGGGGCCTTTATTGCTGGAGAGGGCCTTTAATAGCCGGTATAGCCCTCTACGGCGGGCTATAAGGCTATTTTGTAGCATTATCTGTGTCCCAGTATTTGAGACTGTAGGATAGCTCCATAGGGACAGAAGCATGCAATTCGAGTTCGTGCAGGCATTGTGAAAATAAGAGAGTGATTGCCCAGAAGCTAATTGAGGTTTACTTAGCCCTGTCGTTGAAGAGTTTACACTGACAGCTATGTTGCACTTGTGTAAGAAGTACTGAGTAGGAGGAAGAGAGACATGGAGGAGGTAAAGTATGAAAGCTTTACCGACATGAAGATAGTAGGCAATTGACAGGTAGCCAAGTCTCGAGGGTATGTAGGGGCACTAAGCACTTACCTAGCATAAAGCCAGGTAGCAAGCAATGGAGAAATAAATAAAAGAGTGACCGCTCTGTAAATTAAACCAGACTAAGAACTGAAAAAGTCAATTGATGAGTTGTCATGGACATTGATTCACCTAATTCCCGAGGGTAGTGAGACTGAAATTAGACACCCATTGACCATTGACCAGGATGGTGACAGCGAACAGGTTTAGACTCATGAAACCAATGATGAGGGTTTTGTGGGATTGTGGAATACATGGTGTGAAGCAACAGTGATTTGTTCTCAGTTGCTGAAACAGAGAGCATCAAATGTGTGCCAGAAAACCTGCTGACATCAACTGGAAACACCAGAAAGTCGACTGGACTGGGAGTTGACAGATTTCTGCAAGTTGAACTTAAAATGGGTGAAACATGAGGAAATATCATGCAAATGCCTATTGCTGTTCAGACAGTTGAGAGTACATGCACTTATTTTTAATGGCAGAAACATACCTGATGATAGTGAGAGAAGTGGTACAAAAGGGAGGAAGTTTATAAGAAAGGAGGAGGTTAGTGGTGTCAGTAGAATTGAAGAAGAAAATGATAGTTTAAATAGTACGTTGATTTAAGTTGGTTAGAGGGGTTAATATATGGAGATTGTGACTGACAGAGCCTGGTTCGAGAGTGGGAAGGCTTGACAATGGTCTTCATGGTGAAAGAAACATTAGGTCGGTAAGAGTAAATGGGGACGGTAGGTCAAGGTAGTAGTAGGCCTATAGGCGGTGATAAAGTGTATGCAAAAAAAGAAGGGGGTACCCCTGACTAGAGTTCCTAATTCGGGATATACAAATGAGTTTGAAAAAACAGGTAATTAGGAACAATATTTCGTAGATGGACAAAACCTGACATCAGACAGTAATAAATCTGATTAAACACCATGCATGGTACAAAAATATATATGTTTTATTATTATTTTGTTTAAATATTTTTTTATAGTTAAAAGGCACACAATTTATTGTCTCCTCTTTATATGTGACAGTTGATCTACATATATCATATGCTTAAACTGTTTGGTTCATTTCTAATTTACAATACAGTTAGACATTTCACAATTCGGAGACTATAGTAGTGGTGCTGATCAATTACAATCTAAAAACATGGCTAGATGTTACAACAACTACGCGCGTTTCGGCTGAGAGCCTTCATCAGGAAGCCATGAAATTCCTCAAGTGAACCTATGCAAACAGAGAGATACATTACATGTCAGTGTCAGTGTTGTCCTATTCATACAAAGTGCTCAAAAACATACAGTGTAATCTATTTACAAGTTTTTGGTTAAAATCACAAACAGAAAAGTCCTGAAATGACTTAAACCTGTCCTGCTATATACAAGTCCACATATATCCTAACTGGTTGTACATAAATGTGGGCATATAGGTAAACGTCCCAACATCCTGTATTGTACAAGAGAATATCTACATAGGTATATACAGCATACTGCACGATATTTCTATCGACGTTGGGTATATACAACAGTATGTACGTCCTAGTTGTTTTAGCATAATTGTGGGCATACATATTGATCAACTTGATGGGTTATTTATGCGGAGAGAGTGAGGCATCTAAGAATGTACAGTAAACCTATGCAGAAAGTGGTGTACATCCTGGCTGTCATTCCATTAATGAATACCATATTATCAGGAAATTAGTAAGACAGATAGGAAGTGGGAACAAAGACTGAAGAGCCCTATGGAAATATATACTTTCCAGTCACTGAGATATAAGTGAAAAAAGTTTGTGAAACTCAAATGGATGGCAGGGAGAAATGCCCAATGGGGGGGGGGGGTTTGTTGGGGTTTGCTACTGCTAATAAACATGTCAGATGAAAAGCAGACAAGAAAACAGGGTCCCAAGACTGTTCATATACCTTTGTTTGATTGGGTTCAAAGGTTGAAGAGACCTCTGGTTATGGCGGTCCAGTAGGGACTGATGAAAATACTGGAAATTCTAATGCAGACAGGGAAAGGGTAAATATGAATATGTAGTAATGGGACACGATATCCTGACTGGTGCATTTACCAGGGGACGATAGTATCTACGATAGGTACCTGTAATTGTGGTCTGTCGCAATGCGCCGTACTACATCAATGACGTTCTTGGGAGGAGCCCAGGGTGGAAGAGGGATGCTGATAAGGTAAACTGGAGTGCCTGTGAATGAAGACAAGCGCATTTTAGACGGGATGTGTGGTTAGCACGGAACGGATAGGGAACCAGATGAGGAGGGGGGAAAAGGGAAGGAAGGTGAAGGGTAACAAGGGTTGGAAGGGCTGGGTGAAGGGCGTAGGTGCATGATACCTGAGGTGGCAGTCCGTCCAGCGTGTGAATGGTGGGGGTCTAAGGTCGGGTACTTCTTATAAATCGGTACATCCACAACGGTGTCCAAGTGAGCACAGTCTGGAACCGAAGGGGTAATTGACAGGGTATTAGTAGACCGCGGTATCAAATAGAGCTGCATAGTATGGCAGTCAAGGGGCTGGGAGATTATAGTGTGTCAAAGTTGGCACAAGAGAGATTACCTCAGGTTAAAGTCCCGCCTGTCTTCCAATAGTGGAATCTTCCAGCGTCAGACGGACGAACATGCTAAATACCGTATCCAGGTAATAACAGTCTGGAACCGAAGGGATGATGGACAGAATATTAGTAAAGCGCGGTATCAATCAGAGCCGCGTAGCGTGGCAATAAAGGGGCTGGGGGATTAGAGGGTGTCAAGGCTAACACGGGAGAAATTACCTGAAATTAAAGTCCCGTCTGCCTTCCAATAGTGGAGTCTTTCGGCATCAGTCGGTCGGACCCGATCGAGAAATGCCACGGAAGTGCCGATGATTTTGAAGCCATGGAACTGACGCGATAGGGCCAATGAGAGAACGGGGGAGGAGTGACACGGACTGTTTGGGGGAAATGAAGAAAGGACTGTATGTGAAGTGGAAGCTCTGTGTCTGTACGATGGCAGACATGTTAGAGCAGAGTACGGGGGGGGAGGGGTTGGAGATGGGGGCGGGGGGGAAAAAAAAAGGAATGGGCTGCAGGAAGACACGAACTACTTGGGTGAAATAAAGAAAGGACCATGTGTGATGTGGGAGCTCTGTGTCTGAACGAGGGCAGACATGTTGGAACGGATTGCGTGGATGGAGAAGGGGAGGGGGGGGGAAAAGAGGGGGATCGGAAGGGGGGGGGGGGAACGGCGGGTGTAGTGCCTGGAGAGCAGAACAAGGGTAGGAGGGAGGAAATTGCTGGGGCAGGAATACTGGTATTGATGGCATAATGGTCGCTTAGCCATAATTGTATTTAAGAACCTGATCCCAGGGTATTTCATTATTCATGCCTTTGGCATATGTGTCCAGACTAAAAATCCAGTACACTTCTCTGCATTTACGCACTTGAGTACTTAATGTCCCTGCTGATTTACGTATTTTTTCAAGTATATACCAGCGAATGTCATTGGGGTTATGTTTAGCTTCCGAATAGTGTTTTACAAGAGGAGCCTGCATCTTACCAGTTCGTATGGCAGATCTGTGCTCTGAGAGCCGAGTCGACATCATGCGGGCTGTTTCGCCAACATATCCCAAGCCACATGGGCATACTAGGAGGTAAACCACATTTGTGGTTTTGCAGTTGGTAAGAGTTTGGGATATGAGTGGTCTGTTATTAAAGGTCCATTCCTTTGTCTCTATGGCAAAGTCACAGGCAGTGCATGTAAGGCATTTGTAATTGCCTACAACGGGCATCATGTCAGTGAGGGCTCTTTGTGTGGTGGAGGTTTGCTTGGGCTCCATTCTTGAACGAACCACTAGATCTTTTAAATTTTTATTTTTCCTGTATGCAAAAACAGGTTTGGGGAGCTGGTGTTCTTTGGGTTTGGTGGCGTTCAGGATGTGCCAATTGGAAAAGACTATTTGCTGAAGTTTCGCATTCATGGTAGAATGTCTTGTTACAAAAACCATTTTGGAGTTAGGTTCTTTGGTACGGGATGTTAATAGGTGTTGTCTGTCAAAGAACCTTGCTCTTTTATAAGAGTCACGGACTAGTCGCTTGGGATACCCTCGAGATATGAATTTGTTTTTCATCTCGGCCGCTCTTTTGTCGAAATCTGTCACAGAGGAGCAGTTCCTTCGAACTCGAAGGAACTGGCCAAACGGAATACTTGATTTTTGGGTCTTAGGGTGGTAACTGGTGTAGTGTAAAAGTGTATTGCGAGCAGTTGGCTTCACATACAGATCTACATGAAGACGATTGTTGTTACTAACGATGTTAATATCCAGGAATTCTACCTGCGTTTGGCTGGATGTGGCAGTGAAATGTATATTGTCATCGCATAGGTTTAGCCAAGACACAAATGTGGAGAGAGATTCTGTTTCTGAAGTCCAAATAAAGAAAACATCATCTATGTAGCGAGCCCAGTGTGTAATGGACTCGCTAAAAGGGGCAACATCATTGTAGATGAATTTGTATTCATACTCCGCCATATATATATTGGCTACTGTCGGTGCACATGAAGCGCCCATGCTTACGCCCTTCGTCTGTTGATAGAGGGAGCCGTTGAACTCGAAGGTGTTTTCTGATAAGACTATTTCAAGACAATCAAGGACGAAAGTTTTGGGACAGTCTATTTCGTGTGTGTCTATAAACCATGAAACAGCAGAGATTGCGCCTGGTTGGGGAATGTTGGAATAGAGGGCCTCTATGTCCATAGTGACCAGCCATTGGTTCTCTGGGTTGAATGACAGCGATTCCACTAGATTGTTAATATCCCTAGTGTCCTTGATGTGGGAAGGAGATTTAGGGATATGAGGCCTTAGGATGGTATCAATATATTTAGATAGTGGCTCAGTAATTGACCCAATAGTTGTAACTATGGGTCTATAGGGTGGATCCTGGCTGTTTTTATGGATTTTAGGAACCCCATATATGGCTGCCATTTTAGGTCGATGGACATTTAAGAATAGGCATTCTTTTTCACAGATGATGTTGTCATCAAGTGCTTTAGTGGTCAGGGTCCGAATGGCAGACTGAACTCTTTTTGTGGGGTCTTTTTTGATTGGTATATAATGGTTCGTATCGTGCAGTAGTTTTTCCATATTTAGTACATATTGGTCAGTGTCTAAAACCACTATGCCTCCACCTTTATCGCAACATTTGATTGTAATTTCTTTGTTGTTTTTAAGCGCTGCCAGAGCTTGGTGCTCATCATAGGTGATGTTAAAGCTGGGAGCAGGTATGAATTTAGTAGCAGCTGTGAGCTTATTAAATACAACATGTTCGAATGTGGCTATTTCTGGGGAGACTTGCTCCAAGGTGGGTAAAAAAGTTGATGCCGGTTTAAGACCTGATAGATTGATATTTTCTTCTGCATCTAGGGTCGTGGATTCAAAAAAGTTTTGAAGCCTGATTTTTCTGAAGAAATTCATGAGGTCTTTAAAGAGTTCAAACTTATTGATGTTACAATGGGGAACAAATGAAAGTCCTTTGGTTAGTAATGTTTCAGTGGCTGAATTTAATGGTTTGCTACTTAAATTGAAAATGGGTATTTCCTCTAGTCGCGCCAGTATTGTGCATGGCGGGCCACGAGATATTGATTCGGGTTGGAGTACATTGCAGGAACCTCCTGGTAGTTCTGAGGTGGAGGGTAGGCATGCATCAATGGCCCAGGATACTGTGGGTTGGGCGGTGGAGGGTAGTGTTGATTGGGCTGTTGGTAATTGCCTCTGAATCGGGACTGATATCTCAGTTTCCAGCGTCCCTGTGTGTTCCCTCGCCTGGATAAAAAAGGTTTGTTGCCTCTATTGTGTGCTCCTCTTTGTTGTACTCCTATTTCGGTGTCACTATTGATGCTTTCATTATCCGACCCTGACGTGTTTGAGAAGGTGGTTACTTTTTTGGGAATAGATTGTTGATTAGACATGTGGGGTGCATCACCTAGTGGTTCTGGTTGGTAATAATTATCCGCGAGATAGGGATAAACAACTAGGACGTACATACTGTTGTATATACCCAACGTCGATAGAAATATCGTGCAGTATGCTGTATATACCTATGTAGATATTCTCTTGTACAATACAGGATGTTGGGACGTTTACCTATATGCCCACATTTATGTACAACCAGTTAGGATATATGTGGACTTGTATATAGCAGGACAGGTTTAAGTCATTTCAGGACTTTTCTGTTTGTGATTTTAACCAAAAACTTGTAAATAGATTACACTGTATGTTTTTGAGCACTTTGTATGAATAGGACAACACTGACACTGACATGTAATGTATCTCTCTGTTTGCATAGGTTCACTTGAGGAATTTCATGGCTTCCTGATGAAGGCTCTCAGCCGAAACGCGCGTAGTTGTTGTAACATCTAGCCATGTTTTTAGATTGTAATTGATCAGCACCACTACTATAGTCTCCGAATTGTGAAATGTCTAACTGTATTGTAAATTAGAAATGAACCAAACAGTTTAAGCATATGATATATGTAGATCAACTGTCACATATAAAGAGGAGACAATAAATTGTGTGCCTTTTAACTATAAAAAAATATTTAAACAAAATAATAATAAAACATATATATTTTTGTACCATGCATGGTGTTTAATCAGATTTATTACTGTCTGATGTCAGGTTTTGTCCATCTACGAAATATTGTTCCTAATTACCTGTTTTTTCAAACCTATAGGCGGTGATAGTCATAGAGTGTGAGGTAAGTTACAGAGGATACAATTAGTTGGTTGTGAGGTGTCTCCTTCTTTCGCTATAAAACAATGGTTTGTCAAACTGAGATGCATGTGCAAGTGGTGTCAGCATGGGATCATTGCATGTTAAGTTTAAGTGCAAAAACCACAGTTGATGGACAGAATGCAGAACAATGTCTTACATTCACCCCAGTACAGAGATCTGGGCCTAAATCCATCGTTTTTTTGCACTCCACAACACCCCAGTTCACACATGGCCATATGCAAATCAGTCTGACCCTGTGCCTCATGGGAACAGTCCAGCCCGAACTGCCAAGCCATGCCTTCCCTGGACCGGAAACAAGCTTCTGAGGACCAGTTTCTGGCATTCCAGCCGTCTTCAGCCCGGCTTGCTTGAATCCAGTGGTGTGGAGTGCATGGGACTCACGTCTGAGCATACCCCTCCCACTTGGGGTGACAAATGCAACAAGCACTGGCGTTGCCAATAGGTTTCGCATTTGGAAAGTTGGAGCTATTGGTTTTGTAAATGACATTTTATATTTATATATCGTTATTGGCATTGTCAATAACAATATATAAATATAAAATGTCATTTACAAAACCAATAGCTCCAACTTTCCAAATGCGAAACCTATTGGCAACGCCAGTGCTTGTTCATGGTTAAAGTGAATCGCATTGGCTTCGAAGCACCTCTGTAGCCGTTGTGAACGGGTAGCATTTGCTACGAGTGGTTTTAGTTAGTCTTTTCTGGCACGTTGCAATCAACATGGCAACCTAGTATGCTGCTATTAAATTATCTTGTTGCTTTCTCCTCATAAATTTACAGTGTTGATATGCTGGCAAATGGCCGGAGGGAAGCCGGATGGGGGCGGGAGAGCCTGGTGGGGGGGCGGGAATGCGAGCGAGGGGAGGATGGCAGGCGGAAAGTGAATCGCCTTGACTTCGAAGCGCCTCTGTAGCCGTTGTGAACGGGTAGCATTTGCTATGAGTGGTTTTAGTTAGTCTTTTCTGGCACGTTGCAATCAACATGGCAACCTAGTATGCTGCTATTAAACTATCTTGTTGCTTTCTCCTCATAAATTTACAGTGTTGAATGCTGGCAAATGGCCGGAGGGAAGCCGGATGGGGGCGGGAGAGCCTGGTGGGGGGGCGGGAATGCGAGAGAGGGGAGGAGAAGTGTGGCAGGCGGAAAGTGAATCGCATTGTCTTGGAAGCGCCTCTGTAGCCGTTGTGAACGGGTAGCATTTGCTACGAGGGGTTTTAGTTAGTCTTTTCTGGCACGTTGCAATCAACATGACAACCTAGTATGCTGCTATTAAATTATCTTGTTGCTTTCTCCTCATAAATTTACAGTGTTGATATGCTGGCAAATGGCCGGAGGGAAGCCGGATGGGGGCGGGAGAGCCTGGTGGGGGTGCGGGAATGCGAGCGAGGGGAGGAGAAGTGTGGCAGGCGGATTAGGGAGACGCGCGTGCTTGTGTGGTTACGTGACCCGCTTTTGTGGTCACGTAACTCACATGCACTGTGAAAAAACCGCAGTGGTTTGACGAGTTGATGGAGCACTTGAATTCTCGCCTATTACATTCGCAAGCGAATGATAATAGGCGAAACCTAAAAACCACAGTTGATGGACAGAATGCAGAACAATGGTCGGGCTGAGGAATGAGCCCTGGGGTGCGCCGCAGATGATGTCGGTGGCTTCGGATCGGAAGGGTGGAAGGTGGATTCTCTGGGTTCTGCCGGAGAGGAAGGACGTAGGGCCTTCTCCTGGATTCCGGCTTCTTGGAGGCGTGTCCTTAGTGTGTGGTGGCAGACTGTGTCGAAGGCAGCTGACAGGTCCAGGAGGAGGGCTAAAGTTTCGCCGTTGTCTAGTTGGTGCCTGATGTCGTCTGTGGCGGCGATGAGGGCTGTCTCGGTGCTGTGGTTTCGTCTGAATCCGGATTGGGACGGGTCTAAGATGTTGTTGTCCTCGAGGTGGCAGGCCAGTTGCATGTTGGCGATTTTCTCGATGACCTTCACCGGGAAAGGGAGCAGGGAGATGGGCCGGAAATTCTTGAGATCCTTGGGGTCCGCCTTGGGATTCTTGAGGAGGGCGTTGATTTCGGCGTACTTCCAGCTCTCCAGGAATGTCGCTGTCTCGAAGGAGATGTTGATGACCTTCCGTAGTTGGGGTGTGATGGCTGCGTCTGCTTTGTTGAATACGTGGTGTGGGCAGGGGTCTGATGGTGATCCTGAGTGGATGGAGTTCATGACTTTGCGTGTCTCGTCGTCGTTGACGTAGGACCAAGTGGTCAGGCGATTGGTGCAGGTGGTGTTCGCGGGGGGATGGAGTCTGCCGTAGTCGGGGCTGTCGTGGATGTCGGCTATCTTGCAATGAAAGAAGGTTTTCTTGTTCTTGTTCTCACCCCTGAGGCGGAAGCCGGGGGCATCTCCGTCTCTCTTGACCTTTACTGGAAAGTAATTTAGCGTGAGCGTGAGCCTGACATATTTACGATTGAGATTTTTTATTAATTGTAAATATTTTAACCTGATGCTTTTTTAACTCAGTCACAGACCTCTTTGCTTGTCCTAACGAGCGTAGTTCGTCACAGGGGTCCTTGCTCTCTCTCCCCCGGCGCAGCCGAGCACAGCGCTCTCGCCGGCCGGGAGAACGCGGAACCGCCATCTTGGGGGGAGGCAGGGTAGCGCTCCAGCTCCTGGACGCCTCCCGCCCTCCCTCGCTACTTAAGGATTGTTTATTCAGCTTGCAGCAGATTACTTGTTCTCACCCCTGAGGCGGAAGCCGGGGGCATCTCCGTCTCTCTTGACCTTTACTGGAAAGTAATTTAGCGTGAGCGTGAGCCTGACATATTTACGATTGAGATTTTTTATTAATTGTAAATATTTTAACCTGATGCTTTTTTAACTCAGTCACAGACCTCTTTGCTTGTCCTGACGAGCGTAGTTCGTCACAGGGGTCCTTGCTCTCTCTCCCCCGGCGCAGCCGAGCACAGCGCTCTCGCCGGCCGGGAGAACGCGGAACCGCCATCTTGGGGGGAGGCAGGGTAGCGCTCCAGCTCCTGGACGCCTCCCGCCCTCCCTCGCTACTTAAGGATTGTTTATTCAGCTTGCAGCAGATTACTTGTTCTCACCCCTGAGGCGGAAGCCGGGGGCATCTCCGTCTCTCTTGACCTTTACTGTAAAGTAATTTAGCGTGAGCGTGAGCCTGACATATTTACGATTGAGATTTTTTATTAATTGTAAATATTTTAACCTGATGCTTTTTTAACTCAGTCACAGACCTCTTTGCTTGTCCTGACGAGCGTAGTTCGTCACAGGGGTCCTTGCTCTCTCTCCCCCAGCGCAGCCGAGCACAGCGCTCTCGCCGGCCGGGAGAACGCGGAACCGCCATCTTGGGGGGAGGCAGGGTAGCGCTCCAGCTCCTGGACGCCTCCCGCCCTCCCTCGCTACTTAAGGATTGTTTATTCAGCTTGCAGCAGATTACTTGTTCTCACCCCTGAGGCGGAAGCCGTGGGCATCTCCGTCTCTCTTGACCTTTACTGGAAAGTAATTTAGCGTGAGCGTGAGCCTGACATATTTACGATTGAGATTTTTTATTAATTGTAAATATTTTAACCTGATGCTTTTTTAACTCAGTCACAGACCTCTTTGCTTGTCCTGACGAGCGTAGTTCGTCACAGGGGTCCTTGCTCTCTCTCCCCCGGCGCAGCCGAGCACAGCGCTCTTGCCGGCCGGGAGAACGCGGAACCGCCATCTTGGGGAGAGGCAGGGTAGCGCTCCAGCTCCTGGACGCCTTCCGCCCTCCCTCGCTACTTAAGGATTGTTTATTCAGCTTGCAGCAGATTACTTGTTCTCACCCCTGAGGCGGAAGCCGGGGGCATCTCCGTCTCTCTTGACCTTTACTGGAAAGTAAATTAGCGTGAGCGTGAGCCTGACATATTTACGATTGAGATTTTTTATTAATTGTAAATATTTTAACCTGATGCTTTTTTAACTCAGTCACAGACCTCTTTGCTTGTCCTGACGAGCGTAGTTCGTCACAGGGGTCCTTGCTCTCTCTCCCCCGGCGCAGCCGAGCACAGCGCTCTCGCCGGCCGGGAGAACGCGGAACCGCCATCTTGGGGGGAGACATGGTAGCGCTCCAGCTCCTGGACCCCTCCCACCCTACTCACACCCTTAGAGGGATGGATAAAAGCAAGGGGCTATCCCGCCCGCGCAGCGGGCGGGCGCAGCGGGCGCGCCGATGGCGCGCCGAAGGCGCGCCTAAGGCAAGCCCGTCTGCGCCCGTCCGGCGTCGGGCCCGCTCCCAGCGCCGGACCCCCTGCCTGTCGCTCCCCAAACATCTCCTGGTCCACTGACCAACTATATCTCCTTCGCCAAGGCGCCTGCAGCCCTGCCACCTGTTGTAATCCCCACAGCCTGGATACTCCCACCTTTTCCTGCTCACGCTGCAAATTTGCTATCCCTGCTTCCTCCAAACCGATTCTTCAGTCTAAGAATGCCATGACTCGCCAGTCCTCGACCACCTTAAAAGCTGCCCTAATTAACTGTAGATCGCTACCCGCACATGCCGCTGATATCTGGCTGTCACTTGATACTCACAACTGGGATTTATTATTTTTGACAGAAACCTGGCTTAAAGACTCAACCAATCCAGACATAAATTTGGCCATTCCATCTGGCTACCATCTATTAGGCGTTAATCGAGATAATTCCAAACCAGGTGGGGGCCTCGCGGTAATCGCGAAATCTCACCTTAAACTAAATACTACGAAAATCCCCAATCTTGGCCTTATTGAAGCCATGTATTTTACAATTATGGACTCCGCAAGCATTATCCTTGCTGGAATCCTGGTTTACAATCCTCCCTCGGCCACCTCCTCATCTCTCAGTGCCTTGATGCACTCAATCGCAGACTTTTCACTTAAACACTCCCACTTTACAGTGCTAGGAGACTTCAATCTTCATATTGATAATCCTTCCTGTGCACAAGCCTCTTCATTTTTGGAAACCCTACAAGGACTCACATTGCCCCAATTAGTTAAAGGCCCTACTCATAAAGCAGGCCACACACTTGATCTTATTTTCACTAATCATCCTGGTATCTCTTCTCTCCCCCCCCTCCCCCTCACCTGGTCAGATCATGTTCTTCTTCCTTTTGTTATTACCTGCCCTTCCTCTCCCCCTCCTGCTCCTATTAACAGAACTAGTGGTCGTAAATGGACCAAAGTCACCTGTGAGTCCATTGACCCCTGCTTTCAGTATCAATTCAAGCAGTCGGAAGATCTTGATAGGGAAACAGCGAGATATAACTCTGCCCTTATTTCTGCTTTGGACCACATTGCCCCGCTAGCCCCTCTGGCCTCTGCCAGATCCCGTCCCTCTGCCCCCTGGTTCTCCCCCACATTACGTGAGGAAAAAAGCAGGTGCAAACAGTTGGAACGCATATGGCGCCAGACCTACGATCCCACTGCCAAATTGACCTACAAAAACGCCCTAAATAAGTTTAAAAAACTTAAACGCTCCTCGATGAGAGCCCACTTTTCTAAACTTATCCAACAAGCGCAGAATTCATCCAAAACCCTTTTCACCATTGTGAAGGATTTTGTAAATCCCCCTGCTTTAAAAACTCAATGTGTTCCTACTCAATCCCTTTGCAACGGTCTTTCAGATTTCTTTCAGGAAAAAATAATCAAACTCTCTTCCTCCTTTGATGCCTCTGCACTTAGCCCCCAGTCAACTGTTTCACATCACTTACACTGTTCTTTTAATTCTTTCAGTGAACTAACCCTTGAAACAGAACTGCCTCTTTTTCATAAAGTCAAGTCGGGATCCCCATTAGACCCAGTCCCTGTCAAAGTTTTAATCAACCCTCTCCTTTCCATCTGGAATTCCTCCCTGGCTCGTGGCCAATTCCCTGAGGTCTGGAAACATGCTAGGCTACTCCCCATCTTGAAGAAGCCGGGTGCTGACCCTGCTCAATTCAGCAACTACCGGCCGATTTCGCTTCTGCCTAAACCTGCCAAAGTGTTGGAGAAGGTGGTTCAGAAACAACTGGCTCAATACTTAGAAACCAATCAGTTACTGCACGATACTCAGTCCGGTTTTAGAACTGGCTACAGCACCGAGACTGCGCTGCTGGAGGTATCTGAGACTATTAGGGAATCAGTGGACAGGGGCGAGGAGGCCATGTTGGTTCTCCTCGACCTGTCCGCTGCATTTGATACCGTATCACATGATATTCTTACTGCCCGTCTCCACCAACTGGGGATTGGTGGCACAGTCCTAGCTTGGATTAAATCTTTTCTATCCGGTCAAACCCAAAGGGTACTGTTGCACCCATTTGAATCAGAGGATAAACCCCTCATGTGTGGAGTACCTCAAGGCTCCGCCTTGAGCCCTCTATTATTTAACGCTTACTTGGCCCCGCTTGCCAGGGTAGTTGAGTCTTGGGGAGTCAGGGTGGTCTCATATGCTGATGATACTCAGCTTGTTTTTTCATTCAGAGACCATTCTGACTCCCTCTTCTCCAACTTCAGAAACTGCCTTGGCAACATCTGCACTTGGATGGCTGCCAATCATTTGGCGCTAAATACGGATAAGACCGAGGTCCTCTTTTTTAGCCAGAAATCTACTCCCCCTGCTAACATTTGGTGGCCCACCGTCCTAAACCCCCCTCCTACACCTGTGCAGTCTGCCCGCAATCTGGGCTTCTTATTCGACAATACTTTGTCCTGTAAAGCCCAGGTTAATAAAGTTTCAACGGCCTGTTTCAATAAACTACGCATGATAAGGAAGATCTTTCCCTATCTTCCCCAGTCCTCCCGCAAAACGATTGTCCAGGCACTTATTATGGCACATCTTGATTACGCCAATAGCTTATATGCAGGTGCCCCTCTATATCTTATAGACAGACTGCAAATCGTTCAGAACGCGGCAGCAAGGCTTATTGGCAACATCCCCACTCGCAACTCGGTCAGAGGTTATCGAGATGAGCTACACTGGCTGCCTATAGCCAGACGTATTGACTTCAAAAACCTGATCCTTGCCTTCCGGGCAATCCATGGAACTGGCCCGGCCTATCTGAGCAAAAGACTCAAGATATCTTCTTCAGTTAGGCATTTGAGATCTAACAGCCTCCGTTTACTGAATGTCCCCAGATTCAGACTGGCCCGTAGTGGTGGCAGAACTTTCACCGTTATCGCAGCCAAGCTCTGGAACAGCCTTCCTCTGGACCTTAGGTTCATTGAATCAGAGCAAGTCTTTCGACGCAAACTAAAAACCTTGCTGTTTTCCAAACGTTGACATATTTAAGGCTTCCCTGTTGGCCTTTTGGATGGTACTGAATCTGGCAACCTCTCCTGTGATATACATGTAATCTTAGCGCCGGGACACCCCCGTCGGAGGTAGCCGCGCGCTTTACAAGCGTCTTAATAAATAAATAAATAAATAAGGTGGCCAGTGAGCCGCACAGGTCTTGCGAGGGTGGGATGTCGTTGGTGTTGGCGCTGGGGTTGGAGAGTTCCTTTACTATGCTGAATAGCTCTTTGCTGTCGTGTGCATTGTTGTCCAGGCGAGTTTTGAAGGAAGATCTCTTGGCTGTTCTGATGAGTTGGTGATGCATGCGGGTGGCGTCCTTGTGGGCGGCGTGGCTGTCCGGTGTACTATCGTGTAGCCATTTCTTCTCCGGCTTCCAGCATGTACGTTTGGAGGTCTGGAGCTCTTCGGTGAACCAGATTGCTTTCTTGTGGTGTGGCTGTTGGAGGGTTTTGGCGCAGTCGTCGATCCACTGTCTGAGGTTGCGGGCGGTGGTGTCTGGGTCGGTGGGTGGGTTCTGGACGAGGGTGGAGGGCAGCTGGTCTTCGGTGACTTTACTTCAGCAGCGGCGAGGCAGTTGTTGAGTGAGGTGGTGCGTGGTTGGTTTCTTGAAGGTGAAATGGATGCAGCAGTGGTTGGTCCAGTGGAGTTTGGTGGTGTGGTTGAAGGCAACGTGGGTGCTTGTGGAGAAGAGGGTGTCAAGCGTGTCGCCGGCAGGGTGGGTGGGTTCGGTGATGAGTTGTCTGAGGCCGAGGTTGGCGAGGTTGGCGATCAGGGTGGTGGAGTTGGCGTCATTGTTGTTCTCGAGGTGGAAGTTCAGGTCCCTGAGGAGGATGTAGTCCGTGGAGGCGAGTGCGTGGGTGCAGGCGAGGTCGGCGATGGAGTCGCTGAACAGAGCTCAGGGTTTGGGGGGTCTGTAGATGAGTGTTCCTCTGAGGGTGGTGTTGGGGTCGATATGGATCCAGAAGTGCAGGTGTTCGTCTGTGTTGAGGGTGTCGTGGGTGTAGACCTGGAGGGTGGACTTGTGGATGATGGCTAAGCCTCCTCCAATTCCGTTGGTGCGATCCCTGCGGGTGATATTGTAGCCGTACGGGATGGCTATGGTGATGTTGGGTGCTGAGGAGTCGTTCCACCAGGTCTTGGTCAGGAAGGCAACGTCTGGGGCGGAGGTGTTGAGCAGGTCCCAGAGCTCGAAGGCGTGTTTGCGTACAGAGCGGGTTCTGAGGTGTATGCAGCGAAGGTGGTTGGGTTCCGTCCTAGGAGGTTTGGTGGTTCTGTCGCAGGTGAAGTTGCAGGAGTGGCAGGAGAAGGGTCCGTGGGTGCGTTTCGAGTCGGCCTGGAAGCAGCGTGGTCTCGGCCGGTGTTGAGAGCATGGTGGGTGTTGGCATCGTAACGGAATCTGGTGTCATGGTGATTGCGAGGTCCAGGGGTTCTGGCGCTGGGCACGGTCCAAGCGCGGACGGGCGCAGATGGGTCCGCGCCACGCCATTTAAGACGGGGATGGAGGGAGATCAGCTGGGAGGCGGGAGCGGGCGACGAGGAGGCAGGGCCGCAGGGGGGCAGCGGCGGGAATTGGGCGAGGGTACGGAAGAGAAGGGGGGATGTGGGGGAGGGAAACGGGCAAGGTGTAAGGAAAAGAACTTTATAAAAAATAAAAATACAATTAAGCACACGGCAGTGGGAGACAAAGGCAACAATGGAAACGGTATAGAGAACCAGGCAGCAAAATAACAGTACCGAAAAACAGTCAGTCAAACATCACGCTCGGGGGCTCAGAAGGGTAGAACTCGCGTCAGCAGCGGCGAGGAACAGGCACAACCGGTGGAGCTGTGTGGCAGGAGGGGAGTGACCTGGCCTGCATTAACCCTCTAACCCTTTCTCAGGCCTGCCATTGCAGAGCCTTTGTGTGCATATTTATGGAACCATTCTGTTTTTTGAAAAATCCAAGGTGGAATCACAGTTAAATGCCTACAACGTGGGGCCAGCAGCGTTTCAACAGTAAGTGCATTACACAGCTTATATGCCAACATCCCAGAGGGCCGGCAGCGATCATGAATCTCGTAAGACTAATAACAACAATGAGAGACGAAAAAGAAACATGATCAAAGATACAAGAAAAGAAAAGGGGATCGCCCTCCCACCCCTCCCTCTCCCCCCTTCCCCTCCACAACCCAACGACAACCCAGTCAAATGGGCACGTTTACCCATTCCCATCAGTCTGTGGGAGGTGATCGCTTAGCTAGTTTCCGTATAACATTTCATGTTACCCCCTCAGCTAGGGATGAGACACTAGATACGTAAATATTGAGGGCAAGTGGCTTCCCGTAATTCATTTGAGAGTATCTGAATGATACTCTGAATAATCTGAATTCTCTTCTTTATGATCCACCACCATGAACATGCATTCCATTGCCAGTGTTAACCACAGTTGATGTAGCCATGTCGCATGGTCTGGGACGGTAGGTGTGCTCTACCTAGCCAAGATTACTTATTGTGCAGCCAGCAGCGCATGAGCCATTTGTCGGCCTCTTAAGGAGCGTAGGGGAAATGTTAGAGAGTTCGGAAGACCTAGGAGGGTGTATGCTGGAAAGGGCGGGATTGCAGTATCAAATGCTCTATCTATGTCATCCAGGACTGCCCCCCAGAAGCGCTCCAACTTGGGGCAGTGCCAGAGTAAGTGGACTAGCGAGCCTGTCTGACTGCACCCCCTCCAGCATTTCTCAGAATGGCTTTTGTCCAAGCAGTGAATGCGCGCCGGGGTAAGATACCAGTATGAAAGCACTTTATATGTTGATTCTGCGCCTGCATGTGTTATGCGCTGTGTGAGAACCGTCCCAGTTCCTCCTCCCACCGCTGTTGTCCCTTGAAGCTCCCCCCTCCCAAGCTCTTTGTTAGCATCGCATAGAGCTCCGATATAAGGTGTTTATTGTCAAAGGCTGTCAGTTTATGCACCACTGCCTCTTGGTATGTGGGTCCAGTGACGCAATTGAAGGTATTGGAACATATCTGACTGAGGGAGTTTATAGTCCTGTTTCAGGTAGTCAAAGGGAATCAAACCGATTGGCTCAAATAGCGACCCTATGCACTTACAACCCTGCTTTCGCCATCTATCGAAAACCGTTCAGTTGCGCCCCGGAGAAAAATCAGGGTTCCCTGTAATCGAAATCATCGGGGAGGGGTAAGATGTCAGGTCCTTGGCACATGCCACTCTATCCCACGTTTTCATCATGTGCGATGTTACCAGGGTGAAGTACCAGCCCCATGCCCTATGCTTGTATGGGAGCCAAACCTCCCTCCATATGTTGACTCCCGCGACCGTCTGATCCATGAAAGATCAATGTTTTTCTGATAGAGGACGGTTCCATTCAATTATATACCGAAGCTGTGCTGCCTGCAGGTAACTATGAATAAAAGGGAGTCCCACCACTCCCTCCCATTTGGAAAGGGTTAACTGGACAAAAGCTATTTGAGCTTTTTTCCCTCCCCAGACGATTTTGTTATTCGGCAGCTGTAGAGATCGGATTACTTTGGGGGCCAAAGGGAAGGTTTGAAAGATGTATAAGATGCACAGCAAGACTGTCATTTTAACTGCCGCCACCCTTTCAAACCTGGCCAACCCCAGTTAGCCCCTCAGCTGCTCAGAGCCTGCGTCGTCTGTGCCATAAGGGCTGAATAGTTCAGCATCAGAGTCTAAGGAATGGTGGGGGCCAGCAAGATGCCCAGGTACGTTATGGACTGCTCAGCCCATGGCAGTGGGAGCGTTCTTTTCAGTTGGTCCTTCTGGTCAGGGGCCACCAAGAGATTTAAGATCTGGGATTTACTTAGATTCACTTTGAATCCCGATACTTCCTCGAAACTTTCTAGCTCTGCTAGCCGAGCCAGTAGAGATGTCTGTAGGTGCGTTAATGAGAGGATCACATGATCAGCATATATGCTGATGGTATGGGTTTCCGCTCAAAATGTAACACCCTTGATCAGAGGGTTGTAGTGGATTTTCTGTGTGAACAGCTACATATAGAGTGCAAAAAGGAGCGGTGACAATCGCCATCCTTGTAGGGTACATCTGGCTATGGGGAACCGATTCAAGGATACTCCCTTGACACAAACAAAGGCTCTCGGAGCACGATATATGCTGTTGACCCATACTTGGTAATATTGCTCCATTTTGAACAGAACTGGATCCCCTAGAGGACCATTCGATACTTATTCTAGCAGGGTGTTTCTTTCTATTTTTGTCTTGATCCCCCTCCTTCCTGCCTATATCCTGTATCACCTTGGGGAACCCCCTTCTATTGTATATTGACCCATTTAATTAAGCCCTCCCCGAAACCGAAGTGTCGCAATGTGTCAAAAAGATAAGACCATCTCACCCGGTCAAACGCCTTTTCGGCGTTAATTGAGAGAAACACTGCCACTTTCAGCGATCTATGTATGACATCCATGAGGTGTAGCAGCCTCTTTGTGCTGTCTCCCCCTTGCCAGGTGGGGATAAAGCAAGACTGGTCAGGGTCAATCAGTCCCTCCATCAGCGGGTACAGCCGAGCTGCTAGGATTCTGGCTAACACTTTATCATCTATATTCAACAAAGAAATAGGACGTTAAGAGCCACATTCTGCCGGGTCTTTAATTGGTTTTAGTATAACTGATATTGAAGCCTCCAGCATCAAATCAGTTAATGAGCATATCCACCGAAAGGAGTTAAATACTCGTGTCGATAAGGGCTCCAGTTCTGGCCAGAACATTTTGAAAAACTGCTCCGTGAACCTGTAAGGGCCCAGGGCTTTATGCACTTGGAGATGTGCAATGGCTGTGATCAACTCTTCGATGCGAATTTGTTGGTCCAGGTGCTATGCAATTTCTTCCAGCAGTCTGGTGGCAGGTATATCTTACAGAAAAAGGTAAGAGGATGTCTGAGTTATGTCCCCTTCTGAGTGTAGGGTCTGGTAAAAGTTTTATAACACCCCCGCTATGTCCCAGTCCACAAGCACTGTATCCCCCGAAGCAGTTTTTATGGACCGAATCGATGTCGCTAGAATCTTTGCACCAGCATTTTCCCATAATTGTTGCTGCTTAGAAAGAATTTTTTGGGGAAGCCTCAAAAGTGCAAATTCTGCTCCATCGAGGTCCAGACGTGTCAGCAGAAGTAGTTTCTTCACTAATTTCCTCCGAACCCTAGGTGACCAAGTTCTCTTATGTATTGTTTCCAACTTGCTCATTTGCTGCTCTATACTCTGCCTTTTCTCCAGATGCAATTTATTTTCTCCCACCGACATCGCAATGCATTCTCCTCTAATCACTTACTTCAATGTTTCCCACAGTGCAGCTAGGGAAGTAGCCTCTGTGTCATTGGTGTTCACTTATTCTAAAATTTGGGCGCAAATCTTCTCATCTGCAGATTTGGATTGCAAGAGACTGTCCCTCAGATGCCATCCCGCTAGGTGTGGAGAATGCATGTTCCTTTGTAATAAAACCGTGATCATGGCACGGCCCGACAGAGAGCGAGGTTTGATGGTGGGTTCAGAGAGACTCTGGGCCAGCGATGACAAGGCTAAGAAGTGGTCTATACGCGTGTACAATTTATGTGCTGTCAAATAATATGTTAGTAAACATAAAGAGGTGCCAATGCTGCTAATCAATTAGGCAAAATAATTTGTCAAAACATCTAAATTAAACAATATGCTTTGTACTCGCATCTGATTTCAGTCATTTTTATTTGACTCAATGCTTTTTTTATTTTTGAGTTCAGTTTCTTTAGTTTATCAAATTTTTCATTTTTTGAGACCTTATGTACACAACAATTACATTAATTCATTAATTCAAACAACAATTCAGCAAGACATTATATACATTTCAAAAGAGATCATTCAAACATTCAGTCATACCCCTCTCATACAACCACAGACAACATAGATTTATAAGTAAAAATAAAATGCTGGAATTCTACTAATCACAGCAAAGCCATCAATATTTTTTGCTTTTATCAGAACAGCCTATTATTTTTCAGTTTTCTTTAACTTGTTATATCCTTTCGGCTTTTGACAGTCTACGCGTTTCGAACTCGCGTTGTTAAGGAGTTTTCATCAGGACCATAGTCTGTAACAAAGGAAAAAACCTTTTCTTTAGGGATATGATTTCTATTTGTGGACTGCTACCTCCATTACTACTAGCCTCCTTATCTTACCTCTCTTGGTTCAGAGCGCATGTAGTATAAATTTCCCCCGACGTAAAAACAATTCTGTTGTGGAAAAAAGGGTGAATACAAAAAGTCAACTCCAACATCTATTCTTTCATATCCATACTCTGCTTTGTGGTTTGTAATTACACTTAGTTTTAATGTGTTTTGCTTGTCCCACTGTTGAAAGGACTGCCTGGCTCTATAACAAAGGAAAAGTACGGTTTTGTAGGTTTGCTACATTTTAGCGCTAGCATATGTGGCTCACTTGATTTTTCAATGCTGTTCTTACCTCTCTTGTGGGCTCAGGCTTCCGTGTACTGAAGTCGAGTGCTCCTGCCTATAACACATCAAAAGGAGCATTTGTTACACTCCCTTGGGTTCTATTGCCGATTCTTACTAGAAAAGATGTCCAGAAAAGCCGAAGTTCGTTACCTGCAAGGGTCGGGGCAAGGAGTTCTAAGTGGTGGCCTTAGTTGTTTGGATACCGCGACCACGTCGCCAAACGCGAACATCCAGGCGTTTAAGTTCTGTAGTGGGTTGTGGGTGGGAAGTAATTTATTGTAATTAAGTAATTATTTATTTTTATTGGTATTGATAATTATTTTATTTTTAATTAATTATTAATTGGTAATTAATTATTTTAATTGGTAATTGATTATTTTAATTGGTAATTAATTTTTTTAATTGGTAATTAAGGTTTGTAATTAGTAATTACATTTTTTATTTGGCAAGACATTTTTTTAATTGGTAATTAAGGTTTGTAATTGGCAATTACATTTTTAATTGGTAATTAATTTTTTTAATTGGTAATTAATTTTTTTAAATTGGTAATTGATATTTTTAATTGTTAATTATTTGGTAATTTATATTTATTAATTCATATTTATTGGTAATTATTGTTATTTTATTGTTAATTAATTATTCAATTGTAATTATGTTTTTAGTAATTATTAATGGGTATTTGCAAATGATGTAGAGTTATGTAAAAATTAAATTTATTTATAAGTATGTTATATTTAAATTCTACACTATCCAATGCTTTCGCTACTGTTGCACTCTCTGGAGTGGGAATAGTAATTTTTACCCCTAGGCTATCCAACACTTTCCCTACTGTTGCAGTCTCTGGAGTAGGAATAGTAACTTTCACCCCTATGCGATCCAACGCTTTCCCTACTGTTGCACTCTCTGGAGTGGGAATAGTAATTTTCACCCCTACGCTATCCAACGCTTTCCTTACTGTTGCACTCTCTGGAGTGGGAACAGTAATTTTTATCCCTACGCTATCCAACACTTTCCCTACTGTTGCACTCTCTGGAGTGGGACTAGTAATTTTTACCCCTACGCTATCCAACGCTTTCCTTACAGTTGCACTCTCTGGAGTGGGAATAGTAATTTTTACCCCTACGCTAGCCAATGCTTTCCCTACTGTTGCACTCTCTGGAGTGGGAATAGTAATTTTTACCCCTACGCTATCCAACACTTTCCCTACTGTTGCACTCTCTGGAGTAAGAATAGTAATTTTTACCCCTACGCTAACCAACGCTTTCCCTACAGTTGCACTCTCTGGAGTGGGAATAGTAATTTTTACCCCTACACTATCCACCGCTTTCCCTACTGTTGCACTCTCTGGAGTGGGAATAGTAATTTTTACCCCTACGCTATCCAACGCTTTCCCTGCTGTTGCAGTCTCTGGAGTGGGAATAGTAACGTTCACCCCTATGCGATCCAACGCTTTCCCTACTGTTGCACTCCCCGGAGTGGGAATAGTTATTTTTACCCCTACGCTATCCAACGCTTTCCTTACTGTTCCACTCTCTGGAGTGGGAATAGTAATTTCTACCCCTACGCTATCCAACGCTTTCCCTACTGTTGCACTCTCTGGAGTGGGAATAGTAACTTTCACCCCTATTCGATCCAACGCTTTCCCTACTGTTGCACTCTCTGGAGTGGGAATAGTAATTTTTACCCCTACGCTATCCATCGCTTTCCCTACTGTTGCACTCTCTGGAGTGGGAATAGTAATTTTTACCCCTACGCTATCCAACGCTTTCCCTGCTGTTGCAGTATCTGGAGTGGGAATAGTAACGTTCACCCCTATGCGATCCAACGCTTTCCCTATTGTTGCACTCCCCGGAGTGGGAATAGTTATTTTTACCCCTACGCTATCCAACGCTTTCCTTACTGTTCCACTCTCTGGAGTGGGAATAGTAATTTCTACCCCTACGCTATCCAACGCTTTCCTACTGTTGCACTCTCTGGAGTGGGAATAGTAATTTTTACCCCTACGCTATCCAACACTTTCCCTACTATTGCACTCTCTGGAGTGGGAATAGTAATTTTTACCACTACGCTATCCAACGCTTTCCCTGCTGTTGCAGTCTCTGGAGTGGGAATAGTAACTTTCACCCCTATGCGATCCAACGCTTTCCCTACTGTTGCACTCTCTGGAGTGGGAATAGTAATTTTCACCCCTACGCTATCCAATGCTTTCTTTACCGTTGCACTCTCTGGAGTGGGAATAGTAATTTTTATCCCTACGCTATCCAACACTTTCCCTACTGTTGCACTCTCTGGAGTGGGACTAGTAATTTCTACCCCTACGCTATCCAAAGATTTCCTTACAGTTGCACTCTCTCGAGTGGGAATAGTAATTTTTACCCCTACGCTAGCCAATGCTTTCCCTGCTGTTGCACTCTCTGGAGTGGGAATAGTAATTTTTACCCCTACGCTATCCAACACTTTCCCTACTGTTGAACTCTCTGGAGTAAGAATAGTCATTTTTACCCCTAAGCTATCCAACGCTTTCCCTACAGTTGCACTCTCTGGAGTGGGCATAGTAATTTTTACCCCTACGCTATCCACCGCTTTCCCTACTGTTGCACTCTCTGGAGTGGGAATAGTAATTTTTACCCCTACGCTATCCAACACTTTTCCTGCTGTTGCAGTCTCTGGAGTGGGAATAGTAACTTTCACCCCTATGCGATCCAATGCTTTCCCTACTGTTGCACTCTCTGGAGTGGGAATAGTTATTTTTACCCCTACGCTATCCAACGCTTTCCTTACCGTTGCACTCTCTGAAGTGGGAATAGTGATTTTTACCCCTACGCTATCCAACGCTTTCCCTACTGTTGCTCTCTCTGGAGTGGGAATAGTAATTTTTACCCCTACGTTATCCAACGCTTTCCCTACTGTTGCACTCTGGAGTGGGAATAGTGATTTTTACCCATACGCTATCCAAAGCTTTCCCTACTGTTGCACTCTCTGGAGTGGGAATAGTAATGTTCACCCCTACGCCATCCAACGCTTTCCCTACTATTGCACTCTCTGGAGTGGGAATAGTAATTGTTACCCCTACGCTATCCAATGCTTTCCTTACTGTTGCACTCTCCGGAGTGGGAATAATAATTTTTACCCCTACGCTATCCTACGCTTTCCCTACTGTTGCACTCTCTGGAGTGGGAATAGTAATTTTTACCCCTACGCTATCCAACGCTTTCCTTACAGTTGCACTCTCTGGAGTGGGAATAGTAATTTTTACCCCTACGCTACCCAACGCTTTCCCTACTGTTGCACTCTCTGGAGTGGGAATAGTAATTTTTACCCCTACGCTATCCAACGCTTTCCCTACAGTTGCACTCTCTGGAGTGGGAATAGTAATTTTTACCCCTACGCTATCCAACGCTTTCCCTACTGTTGCACTCTCTGGAGTGGGAATAGTAATTTTTACCCCTAGGCTATCCAACGCTTTCCCTACTATTGCACTCTCTGGAGTGGGAATAGTAATTTTTACCCCTAGGCTATCCAACGCTTTCCCTGCTGTTGCAGTCTCTGGAGTGGGAACAGTAACTTTCACCCCTATGTGATCCAACGCTTTCCCTACTGTTGCACTCTCTGGAGTGGGAATAGTAATTTTCACCCCTACGCTATCCAATGCTTTCTTTACCGTTGCACTCTCTGGAGTGGGAATAGTAATTTTTATCCCTACGCTATCCAACACTTTCCCTACTGTTGCACTCTCTGGAGTGGGACTAGTAATTTCTACCCCTACGCTATCCAACGCTTTCCTTACAGTTGCACTCTCTGGAGTGGGAATAGTAATTTTTACCCCTACACTAGCCAATGCTTTCCCTACTGTTGCACTCTCCGGAGTGGGAATAGTAATTTTTACCCCTACGCTATCTACCACTTTCCCTACTGTTGAACTCTCTGGAGTAAGAATAGTCATTTTTACCACTAAGCTTTCCAACGCTTTCCCTACAGTTGCACTCTCTGGAGTGGGAATAGTAATTTTTACCCCTACGCTATCCACCGCTTTCCCTACTGTTGCACTCTCTGGAGTGGGAATAGTAATTTTTACCCCTACGCTATCCAATGCTTTCCCTGCTGTTGCAGTCTCTGGAGTGGGAATAGTAACTTTCACCCCTATGCGATCCAACGCTTTCCCTACTGTTGCACTCTCTGGAGTGGGAATAGTTATTTTTACCCCTACGCTATCCAACGCTTTCCTTACCGTTGCACTCTCTGAAGTGGGAATAGTGATTTTTACCCCTACGCTATCCAATGCTTTCCCTACTGTTGTTCTCTCTGGAGTGGGAATAGTAATTTTTACCCCTACGCTATCCAACGCTTTCCCTACTGTTGCACTCTGGAGTGGGAATAGTAATTTTTACCCCTACGCTATCCAAAGCTTTCCCTACTGTTGCACTCTCTGGAGTGGGAATAGTAATGTTCACCCCTACGCGATCCAACGCTTTCCCTACTATTGCACTCTCTGGAGTGGGAATAGTAATTGTTACCCCTACGCTATCCAACGCTTTCCTTACTGTTGCACTCTCTGGAGTGGGAATAGTAATTTTTACCCCTACGCTATCCTACACTTTCCCTACTGTTGCACTCTCTGGAGTGGGAATAGTATTTTTTACCCCTACGCTATCCAACGCTTTCCTTACAGTTGCACTTTCTGGAGTGGGAATAGTAATTTTTACCCCTACGCTACCCAACGCTTTCCCTACTGTTGCACTCTCTGGAGTGGGAATAGTAATTTTTACCCCTACACTATCCAACACTTTCCCTACTGTTGCACTCTCTGGAGTAAGAATAGTAATTTTTACCCCTACGCTATCCAACGCTTTCCCTACAGTTGCACTCTCTGGAGTGGGAATAGTAATTTTTACCCCTACGCTATCCACCGCTTTCCCTACTGTTGCACTCTCTGGAGTGGGAATAGTAATTTTTACCCCTACGCTATCCAACGCTTTCCCTGCTGTTGCAGTCTCTGGAGTGGGAATAGTAACGTTCACCCCTATGCGATCCAACGCTTTCCCTACTGTTGCACTCTCTGGAGTGGGAATAGTTATTTTTACCCCTACGCTATCCAACGCTTTCCTTACTGTTCCACTCTCTGGAGTGGGAATAGTAATTTCTACCCCTACGCTATCCAACGCTTTCCCTACTGTTGCACTCTCTGGAGTGGGACTAGTAATTTCTACCCCTACGCTATCCAAAGATTTCCTTACAGTTGCACTCTCTCGAGTGGGAATAGTAATTTTTACCCCTACGCTAGCCAATGCTTTCCCTACTGTTGCACTCTCTGGAGTGGGAATAGTAATTTTTACCCCTACGCTATCCAACGCTTTCCCTACAGTTGCACTCTCTGGAGTGGGACTAGTAATTTTTACCCCTACGCTATCCAACGCTTTTCTTACAGTTGCACTCTCTGGAGTGGGAATAGTAACTTTCACCCCTATGCGATCCAATGCTTTCCCTACTGTTGCACTCTCTGGAGTGGGAATAGTTATTTTTACCCCTACGCTATCCAACGCTTTCCTTACCGTTGCACTCTCTGAAGTGGGAATAGTGGTTTTTACCCCTAGGCTATCCAACGCTTACCCTACTGTTGCTCTCTCTGGAGTGGGAATAGTAATTTTTACCCCTACGCTATCCAACGCTTTCCCTACTGTTGCACTCTGGAGTGGGAATAGTAATTTTTACCCCTACGCTATCCAAAGCTTTCCCTACTGTTGCACTCTCTGGAGTGGGAATAGTAATGTTCACTCCTACGCGATCCAACGCTTTCCCTACTATTGCACTCTCTGGAGTGGGAATAGTAATTGTTACCCCTACGCTATCCAATGCTTTCCTTACTGTTGCACTCTCCGGAGTGGGAATAATAGTTTTTACCCCTACGCTATCCTACGCTTTCCCTACTGTTGCACTCTCTGGAGTGGGAATAGTAATTTTTACCCCTACGCTATCCAACGCTTTCCTTACAGTTGCACCCTCTGGAGTGGGAATAGTAGTTTTTACCCCTACGCTACCCAACGCTTTCCCTACTGTTGCACTCTCTGGAGTGGGAATAGTAATTTTTACCCCTACGCTATCCAACGCTTTCCTTACAGTTGCACTCTCTGGAGTGGGAATAGTAATTTTTACCCCTACGCTACCCAACGCTTTCCCTACTGTTGCACTCTCTGGAGTGGAAATAGTAATTTTTACCCCTACGCTATCCAACGCTTTCCCTACAGTTGCACTCTCTGGAGTGGGAATAGTAATTTTTACCCCTACGCTTTCCAACGCTTTCCCTACTGTTGCACTCTCTGGAGTGGGAATAGTTATTTTTACCCCTACGCTATCCAACGCTTTCCTTACCGTTACACTCTCTGAAGTGGGAATAGTGATTTCTACCCCTACGCTATCCAACGCTTTCCCTACTGTTGCTCTCTCTGGAGTGGGAATAGTAATTTTTACCCCTACGCTATCCAACGCTTTCCCTACTGTTGCACTCTGGAGTGGGAATAGTAATTTTTACCCCTACGCTATCCAAAGCTTTCCCTACTGTTGCACTCTCTGGAGTGGGAATAGTAATGTTCACCCCTACGCGATCCAACGCTTTCCCTACTATTGCTCTCTCTGGAGTGGGAATAGTAATTGTTACCCCTACGCTATACAACGCTTTCCTTACTGTTGCACTCTCTGGAGTGGGAATAGTAATTTTTACCCCTACGCTATCCAACGCTTTCCTTACAGTTGCACTCTCTGAAGTGGGAATAGTAATTTTTCCCCCTACGCTATCCAACTCTTTCCCTACTGTTGTACTCTCTGGAGTGGGATTAGTAATTTTTACCCCTACGCTATCCAACGCTTTCCCTACTGTTGCACTCTCTGGAGTGGGAATAGTAATTTTTTCCCCTACGCTATCCAACGCTTTCCCTACTGTTGCACTCTCTGGAGTGGGAATAGTAATTTTTACCTCTACGCTATCCAACGTTTTCCCTACTGTTGCACTCTCTGGAGTTGGAATAGTAATTTATACCCGTACGCTATCCAACGCTTTCCCTACTGTTGCACTCTCTGGAGTTGGAATAGTAATTTTTACCCCTATGCTATCAAACGCTTTCCCTACGGTTGCACTCTCTGGAGTGGGAATAGTAATTTTTACCCCTACGCTAACCAACGCTTTCCCTACTGTAGCACTCTCTGGAGTGGGAATAGTAATTTTTACCTCTACGCTATCCAACGTTTTCCCTACTGTTGCACTCTTTGGAGTGGGAATAGTAATTTTTACCTCTACGCTATCCAACGTTTTCTCTACTGTTGCACTCTCTGGAGTTGGAATAGTAATTTTTACCCCTACGCTATCCAACGGTTTCTCTACTGTTGCGCTCTGTGTAGTGGGAATGGTAATTTTAAGTTCTATGCTATCCAACATTTTTATTACTGTCTTTTTTTTAGTAATGGATTTTGAATAGTATTTTTATTTATTTAGCTATTAATTTTTTTTGTATACATTTAGATAATGTAGTATATAATTAGTTTTAAAAATATTAAAAGTATATTTAATTTTTTGTATTTATTAAACATAATTCTTTATATGTTATTTATGTTTTTGTTTTATGTTTGTAAATGTATTTGTAATGTATAATATTTTTTATTAATTTATTAATTATTAAAATAATTATTACAACGTATTGTTAAGTATGTATATATTATATATTTTCTTTATATGTTTAATTAATGTATTATTGTTATATATGTATTATTTATTAATTTGAAACATTATTAGATATTTTTGAATATGTTTATTTTATTTATTAGTGTTATTCACTTTATTTTACATTTATATTTTTACAGCTCTATATATTTTTTCGATATTTTTGTACTTACCATGTTGTAGATAGGATGTCGATATTCTTGCCTTCGATATTTCTGCATCGATATTCCTGTAGGTCGATATTTTCTAGGTCGATATTTTGTCAGTGATCTGGGTTTCTTGTAAGAAGCAAATATCCCTCCGAGAATTCTCCAGGAGGGACAGGATTGCCGAACGCTTCGCCGGGTGATTAAGGCCCGAACATTGAGGCTAACAATTTTGGGGTTTTGCCTATCATTTATGAACGCAATAGGGGGAATGCTTTGTTATTGCATAAACAATGTAGCGTGCCAGGCCTGGTTGCTCTATAACTGCCCACGCCCTGCCAGGAAAGCTCCATTATCAAACATTGGTGTGGAGGAGAGGATAGGAAAAAAAGAAAAGAGAAACAAGAACAGACCCGAAACAGACCCCAATAATCCCCCCCCCCAATAAGAACTATCAAACAATCTTATCTCAGTTTGAAGGACTGGGTTCTTTTGGACCCAGCGGTGCCAGGGCACAACACCTGAAACCTTCGTGGGTAACCTGCTCCGGCGTACAAGTCACAGAGACACGGGACACTTCCTTCGGCGTCAAAGAGTCAAGGTTTATTTACTGCAGGGAACACAGAAGTCACGGCAAGTACACCACGTGCAACTTGGGGAGACTGCTTCAAATTGGTTTTGTGGATCGCTCCTTTTATACAGTTTTTACCCATAAGCTAACATTGAACACAAAGGTTTACAACTCAGTTCCCACATCTAGCTCCCAGAGGGGTCGCTTTGGTCGCTTTGAAACATACAAGGTCCGGAACATAAGTGCGGAAACATTTGGCGGTTCCCAACTGTAAAAACCCATCTTCCCACCATTAGCAAATTCCAATCAGCAGTAAAGTAGATTGAAACAGGAACGAAGACAGGTGCAGAGGAAGACGGAGACAGTGGGGAGATCGGAAAGGGTGTAAAAAGGGGAGGTGTCGGGAAGCACGAGATACAGGCATCAAAGGGACGTGCCTAATGAGATGCACGGCTGAGACAATAAGTCCGTGCGGCAAGATGAGCCTCGAGCGGCGCCACCTGCCTTACAGTAGCAACCCCCTCATCATAAAGACACTTTCAAAGGGCATGTGTCTTCCGCAAATATCTTGGGAGTCCCAGGGTCGCGAAGCGGACAGCGTCCGTTCGCTGACTACTTGAGGGCAAGAGACAAAATGGATGCCGTATCTAAGATGGAACCCGTGGGTACAGATGAGAAGCCCACATAACAAACGAACGGTTTAAGTTAGCACAGCGAAACTGCGCACACTTACTAAACTCGTCATTTGCGGTCCATAGATACTAGACTCGACCATATTCGTGCGAGTCAAAAACACCATTTACGATTGTCACGGAACCTCAGACGCTCCTTTTGCCCTCATGTAGGCAAGCACTAGTCGGAATCATATTCGATATTCATCAAACCATCAAGATGTCGTTGTAGCATAGCTCTGTCCGACCGAGTCCCCTTGGTAACAGGTGGTTGTCTCATACACGTTGTAGCACAGAGGCCACATAAGGCAGGACCACACTGCACACAAAGGCAACACGTGAACAGGAACACTACCACAACCCCGATGATCATCAGAATCTTCCAACCCCAAGTCGATACCAGGCCCCAAAACCAACCGAGTAGCGTCCAATCCCCTACATCCACGTGTATGGATTCGGAGATCTTATGCAACTTCGAGATGGCTTGATAAACAGTAGGAGCATTATCAGGTATGAAAATGCAACAGCTCGAATGGATCACTTTACATACCCCACCGCGATCTGCCAAGACGACATCTAAAACCATACGGTTTTGCAACGTCATAAGTCTCTCCGCCTGGAGTTCTGTGGTGATATTACCAAGGGCACTGGCAGTAATGTTAGCTGTCGATTCTACCACTCGAGTCAAATGTCTCAGGTTCCTACTATTAACCATAGGTCCCCAAAACGGGAGGAAACCCTTGAAAAAGTCTCCTGCCTCTTGACCGGCAGTATCCTCTTCGCTAATTACGCCTCGTACAACTCTAGTCTTATGGTAATCGGCATCTACAGTGAACGTCGGAGGCAACAGATTTGCAACAAAACATGAGCCCATGAAGTCTGAGGGCAACCATGTATATGCACGATCATGACAGATGAAGTACGTACCCTTGGCAGCCAGAAACACAGGGGTCGGGGACATTGACAGAAGGTAACTTTCAGTGCAAGCACTTACTCCAAGTGAGGCTTGCGAACCACGACCCACAAGACAAAAATTACCAGTGTGGGGTACGACCCATATTGGAGGCGAGCTTTTAAGCTGCTTTTCATTAGTGAACATACTATATTCCCCTCTACTTAGGACCCTATAGGCTTGTACCTCTTCTTTAGGGATGAGAAAAGCATCATGGATCTCATCTTCCAAATCCTGTATTGCCATCGATAGCACCCACTGATACGAGGTAGGACCAGGTTTGGGGGAACGTTCTGGAGAGGGGTGGAAACCTAGTGCGCTTCGAAGCATTGTTTGGTATGCTCGAGCTGACCCTTGGGAACTATACGGTAACACCAGATATGGGATTCCCTTACCCGTAGTATGTGGCATCAACCCACACACCCAACAATTAGTAGTGTTAACCACTAACTGATGCTGATGGAGGAGCTGGATAAAGGAATTGTTGCGGAATTCTACACGTCTAGCCTGTTCGTGTTCCGGTAAAATATGAAAGGAATGGGGAGAAGCAGTAGTAGCAGTAGAAGTAAGGTTAGGGTAAGGAGTAGGAGTAGGGGTAGGAAGTAAGAAGTAAGACATAGCGTAATACACCCCACCCGCCAAGAATGCAGAAGCAGTTAAAAACAATACAAACAATTGGAATACAAAACATTTAGTACGACTGAGTTTCTGCAGTTTGACTCTATACGCCTGAGCTCCTCCCAAATCGTCCAGCTTCGAAAATGCCATTTCCCTACGACCGTCCGCAACGTTTCTTGACGCACTTCGTTCTGTGCAGCAATAGTCAATCCCCAGGAGTTCCTAGGAACCGACGGCCTTTAACCTAGCGTCAAGACCTACTGTCCAGAAGGAAGTACGCGCGCGGCCCTACGGCCCTCAATACACAATATGTATTTATTTAGCACAATATTTCAGCTGAGGAAGGAAAAAGATACAAGAAAAAAATCTTAATACATGTACAAAACAAGTGTCAATGATACGAATTGTTCAAAGTTGATCAGGGGAAACGAAGATATTGCAGTTATCAGTTTCAGCAAAGCAAGAAAACAATTTTATTTGTCCTTAGTATGAGAACGCAAAGAATATCGATGTTTCCCGGGACGTGTCTGCTCGTCAAACAAAGGATCCGTTGAGGAGACAGCGTCCTGCTGATCAGTTTGTTGATTTGGTCTTGAGTCTTTTGCTGACAATGTTCCAACAGTGGCTTTCTGCTGCGCTGAGTGTTCACCAATAAGCTGTGCGTCGCTGAAAGGTACAAACGCCGGCAATGTCTCTGCTTCTGTTGACGCAATGCCTTTCCTCACCCACGGGTCTGCCGGCAAAGGAATAGGGACTCGTTTACAATGGGTAGCGTGTACCCAATTCTTCCGCCCCTCAAGACGAACGGCAGTCCTCGTGGCCAGGAGCACCTGGTGAGGTCCAACAAAACGGGGGTCCAGATTCTTCTTGCGTGAAAAATTACGGGTGACAACCCAATCACCGGGCTGGAGCTGGTGGCCTGGACCCTCCGTCTGCGTCGGCAAGGCGTCGTAAACCTGTTGATGAATTAACCTCAGTTTAGCAGTCAAGTCATGTAAGTAGTCAATCAACATCGGATACTCAAGATCAACGAATATACCTGGCCTAGGAACCCCCCACACATTCGCAGGACGGCCGAACACTATTTCATAGGGACTAAGCCCTAGTCGGGAGTGTACAGTCGCCCTAGTTGACAGTAATGCTAGAGGCAAAGCGTCAGGCCACGAAAGTCCAGTCGTAGCCTGAATCTTCGCTAGTTTTAGTTTAAGGGTACCATTGTAACCTTCAACCAATCCAGCTGACTGGGGATGATTGGCGCTGTGGAATTTTTGATTAATTCCAAGGCCCTTACACACACTCTTCATCACACTTCCAACAAACTCACTTCCGTTATCTGACCACACGACTCTAGGCATTCCATACCGAGGAAAGTATTCCTTCAGTAGGATTTTCGCAGTAGACAAAGCAGTATTATCTTTGAGGGGATAGGCCTCGATCCATCGGGAGAATGCGCAAACCACAACCAAAACGTATTTCAGGTTATTGCATCGCTCCATATGGATGAAGTCCAATTGGATCACCTCAAAGGGATACGAAGGAGGAGCAAAACTGCCAGGGGGAGTTGGGGTTCCTTTGCCAGGATTGTACATTATACACACCATACAATTCTTCACCAGACGTTCAGCACACTTCGTAATACCAACATTCTTCCACACATCAGCCAACAACTTGCAAATACCTTTCGCGCTAATATGTGCTAACCCATGTGCCATTGTCACAACGGCTAGTACATACGCATCCGGTAACATCCATCTTTTCTGATCCGACAAATCAATCCAGCAACCATTCGCATCCAACCTTCCCGTACTTTCTTCCCACTTCGTCTTTTCAGTGTCGGTGGCCTCATTCTGAATTGCTTTCACGCTCTCTATAGTATTCTCACACACACTTGATTCTGTAGGCCACCTAACCGAACTCGTCACATACATTCGAGTGCTAAGGTTCCGGGCAGTCTCCTTAGCAATCTCATCTGCAAACGCGTTACCACGACCAACATCATCCGTCACCTTACGATGCGCACTACACTTAACAATTGCAACTTGAGCAGGCAAAGTCAATGCATCCAAAAGATCGTTCACGAGCTGGCCATGCTGTATTTTCGTGCCATGCGACGTGAAGAAACCACGCTCTCGCCACAACCGTCCAAAGCTATGCGCTACACCGAAAGCATACTGACTATCGGTGTACACATTCACACGTTTATCTTTTGCTAATACACATGCTCTAGTAAGAGCAATCAGCTCTGCAGCTTGGGCAGAATTCTGATTCAATCTCGCAGTCTCAACAACAGTATTCAATGTCACAACAGCATAAGCAGTAGTCACATCACCATTCGGTAATTTAAAACATGACCCATCCACATACAGGGTGCCGTCAGGGTCTTCCAATGGGGTGTTTTTAAGGTCCACTCGACCTTTTGTTTCCTCCTCTGTACGCAAGTAGCAGTCATGTTCTGCTACTTCATCTGACCCTGCACTAATCGGTAACAAAGTTGCCGGATTTAGGACATTACAACGTTTTATCTGAATGTGGCTTGCCAAGAGCGTCAATTCGTACCCAGACAACCTTGCACTCGTCAAGTGCTGAGTTTTCGTTCGATTCAAAAGAGTATCGACTGCATGCGGAACCATCACCGTAAGCATATTATCCATGACCAATCCTGCTGATTGTCGGATGGAGACCGCAGCTGCCGCAGTTGCTCTCAAACAACTCGGCAATGCTCTAGCTACTGGGTCTAAGGTCGAGGAAAAATATGCACATGGACGTTGCTTACCACCAAAAGGTTGCGTTAAGACACTCAACGCACAACCTTCCCTCTCGTGAACATATAACGTGAACGGCTTGCTGTAATCAGGGGTACCTAACACAGGAGCCGAACACAACGAATCACGTAATTCAGAAAAACTTTTCTGACAGTCTTCCGTCCATGGTAAAGGAGTTGAAACATCCTTGCACGTAAGAGCCACCAATGGTTTCGCTAGCAATGAAAAATTAGGAATCCACTGCCTGCAGTACGACGTGATACCTAGAAAGGCACGCACATCTCTCCTAGAAAGGCACGCACATCTCTCTGGGTTTGTGGCACAGCCATTCGCGCAATTGCTGCAATTCTCTCTGGGGTCAATCTCCTTCCCTCCTTTGACAATAAGTGACCTAGATAGGTTACTTCTTGACAACAATATTGGAGTTTAGAAGGTGACACCTTGTGATTTAACTCACAGAGATGTTGCAGCAACGACACTGTAGCAATTTTGCAAATGTCCTGAGTATCAGCAGCCACCAATAGGTCGTCGACGTATTGGATTAAAGCCGCACCAACCGGCAACCTAAACGCATCTAGTTGACCCTTCAAAGCTTGACTGTAAATCGATGGACTTTCACAGTAGCCTTGAGGAGCGCGTTTGAAGCGGAAGCTACGTCCACCAAGAGAGAAACCGAAAAGGTCCCTGCTCTCTTCGGCAATCGGGATGCTGAAAAACGCATTTTTCAAATCAATCACCGAAAACCACGACGCAGTAGCTGGAATCAGAGTCAGTAGCGCCGTGATGTCAGGCACAACAGGAAATTGAGGAACCACAATTTTATTTACCTCCCGTAAATCGATAACAAAACGATAAACAGGCGGTTTGGTAGGATCAGTACGTTTAAGAATGGGCAGTACAGGGCTGTTGCACACGTTTCCCCGTGTCTCCTCAATAACATCTTTCTCGATCAAATCATAAATGATCGCTAACAACGCTCGTTCACCATCCAGGGAGATACGATATTGGGGAATACGTGGCAATCGCACATTCGATTTCAACTGAACAACATAAGGGGAGATATCAAGTAGGCCCACATCGTTTGGACCCGTCGCCCACAAAGACGCAGGAAGAGAATCCAATTCCGGTGGAAGCTTATCGAGGGACAAATACATGGGAGAGACTACTTTCTCTCCGAACGTAAGCTTTACACCCGCAGGAGAACAATACAAAGTTGCATACAAACGTTTAAGCAAATCCAGACCCAAAAGATTTTCGCCACAACCAGTGGTTAAAATCAACGGAGCTTCGAGCTCACGAGGCCCAATTTTAAGGGGCAGAGGGCGCGAAACTGGATTGCTAACGGGGGCGCCAGAGAATCCAACGGATACATTTGTTAAGCCAGACAAAGGTGCGCCAGGGAGTTTCGAATGCATGATAGAACTTTTCGCTGCACCAGTGTCCAACAGAAAAGGCTCAACGACGCCCGATGTAGCAACTGCGACGTAAGGCCCTCTCTGATCAACCGGAACTGATACCACTCCCTCTCCTTGTCTTTGGCTGTCCTAGTAATTACTGTCGTCAGTTCCCTGATCGACGTAATAATCGTCTACATTGTACTGCGCAGATCGTCCTTGCGATGATCCACGTTGATCGAAACAATTATTAGAATTTGATGAATTGCCAGAACGGTCGTTCTGAGCACCACGACCTCTACCACGTGATGCATTCTGTGAACCACCACGGCCTCCTCTAGACGAATTACCACTATTACGATCATTCAAAGCAGGACAATCAAATTTAATGTGTCCCTCCTGTCTACAATAAGCACATTGATTGTACCCTAATGAAGATCTGTTAAAAGAGGAATCATTACGCGACTGCGATCGATTCGATTGCGACTGTGATCTATTCTGTTGAGAAGAATTCTGATTAGAACGCGGCGGATATGCTTGTTGCAACAACACTTTAGTTTTCAGCTCTTTTGTCTTTTTATCAGCACGGTCAGTTTCCTCTTTTTCTCTATTTTCGTAATATTGTGCCGTAGCCAGAATCTGAGCTGAGGTAGAAACGGCCCACGCACTTTCTGAATTCTTCAATTTATTGCACAAGTCGGGCAATAAGTTCGATACAAATTTATCCACAAACAGCCTTTGTCCACCCTCAGTACCCATATCCTGTCCACTATGATCAACGAATGTTTCCTCAAACCTCGTAAAGAAGTCTGAAACACTCTCATCTTTCTTTTGCTTACAGGCTGATAACTTGTCCCAATTTACCTTCATAGCTGGCATGAGCGTTTTCATTAACGTAATGATCCGCTGGGGAAGAAGTTCAATCAACTGATCGGGTTTAGTAGCAGCCGCTTGTCCAGCGTCTGCCGCTGTAATAGCATTCCAATCACCACCCAATTCATTTGCGTGATCTTGGTGACGAATCTTAGCCCATACCGGTTGCGGTACGACATTGCCAAACAGCATGTCGATATCGGCAAGATTCATTACCGTAGCATCTACGAGCTGCGACAATTCCTTATAATACCCTGCAGGATTCTTGCGAGGATCGGGCAAAGTTTGTTTCACCTGAAGCACTTCCGATCGTTTCCATGGGAGGTGTATCCACACTCTCTGGAAATGTGCCGCTATTGGGTTATTAACATCGGTATTATCAGCGGGTACCCAAACCGGCGGAACTTCACGCATAGGATATTGGCCAGACTCAGCTTGTTGGCGTTCAAGATCCTCTACAAACAGTGCGTGAGGAATAGGAGCTAGACGAAAAGACAGCAACTGCTCGATAGCACGTCGGACATTAGTATCGACTATCAGTCCAGTTGCGAACTGAAGCCGAAGATTAGACAGGGCGGTCAGCACCTCGTCAGGCGCAACGGCCGCTATCTGATCATGTAAAAGTTTACACATTTCGTCAAACACATATCTCTGAGTCGGTATGTTGAATTGACTAAATGTTTCAAGAACAACTCGGGGTGGATTTCTCTGTGGATTGTCCATCCAACCCATCGCCATATTGTAGAGCGCAGCGCGTTCTCTATTAGCAGGAAGCTGGCTACGTCTCTGAGGACCATCAGAACCAGCAGACCCAAAAACAGGTCCGAGCGACTGAAAGAAGCTAGCCGCAATGGGAGAACTACGGTTACGAGTAGAGGGACAAGAATAAGACACAGGACTAACAAGAGAAGGAGTAGAAACATTAGCAACAACAGGGGTTAACAACACAGGAGCAGTAGCGTGAGTAGGAGTATGTGGAAGCGGAGGAGCAGTAGGAATAGAAACAGGCACAGGAGCAGGAACAGTCGGAAGAGCGGGTGCAGGTTGAGGAACTGGTGGAGGAATAACAGGTGGAAGAACAGGTACGGCAGGGACCACAGGAGCTGCGGTACCCTGTACGTACGGAGGTGGCGACTTCATAAGATAGGACATTAAGGGATCCTCAACTGCCTCTTCCCTCTTATCCGACTCCGTAGGCAAAGCAGGATAGCATTTATCTATGGTCATACGCTGCAACCTCTCAAACACTTCCTTATCCTTATCCTCCTTATCACGCTGAAACTGCTCAGCTTTCTTAACAATAGTAGCAACATTATCTCGCTCACTACGTTTATTCTGTCTGATCTCTTTCTGTCGGGCTTCTTTGCGCCACAATCGAAAGGCGTCAAACATGGCCGGCCTAGATTTGCGTTCGAACAACTTTATTTCCAAATTATCTAAAATCGACGCTTCGAAGCTACCATGAGGTGGCCAACGAAGATCGCCGTCTTTCTTTGTATATTTTATCCAATAATCATTAAAAGCAATCGGGCCTAGCCCATGTTTGCTATATAGGTCATAAGTAGGAGTTCCTACCGGAGGTATCGGACACGAGTCCTCCAGCAGGGAATCCGCACCACAAGGTCTAAAGCAACTGAACAAAGTACTGCGACCAGGCATCTTGCACGCTAGCCGAGTTTCACAAACTTCAAGGGTTACGGGATTTACCAAGTCCCAGCAAGAACAAAACCCTCGGTCTTTGGCGGCTGCAGTCGTCAAACAAATACAACAACAAAGTACGCTTAGCAAAGTGTCACCGACAAAAACACTCACACAGCGTGTACAACAACAACAAAACACTAGTGTTTACAACAAAGACACTCGCTAAAGTGTCTACAACCAAGGATTCTGGGAGCGACCCACAAATACTTAACTCAAAGATCAATGGCGTCCTCAGGAAGGCCCGTCTATCGTCTCGCTATACCAAGGTCTACGCCAGGCGCCAAAACAGGTCTACAGTCAGGGCAGCAGTCCGTCGCAGCCGTTAGGAGGCGGGAATCTTCGCGGGAAAAGTCTTCGGGCCACTTATTTCGACAACAGGATCGATGAAGCGGGGTGCACCTACCCTCGGAGATTTCACACGAAGTTCCTCACGATCGTCGGGCTTGGACCGGTACCACTGATGCAGCCCCACGTTGGGCGCCAACTGAAGGACTGGGTTCTTTTGGACCCAGCGGTGCCAGGGCACAACACCTGAAACCTTCGTGGGTAACCTGCTCCGGCGTACAAGTCACAGAGACACGGGACACTTCCTTCGGCGTCAAAGAGTCAAGGTTTATTTACTGCAGGGAACACAGAAGTCACGGCAAGTACACCACGTGCAACTTGGGGAGACTGCTTCAAATTGGTTTTGTGGATCGCTCCTTTTATACAGTTTTTACCCATAAGCTAACATTGAACACAAAGGTTTACAACTCAGTTCCCACATCTAGCTCCCAGAGGGGTCGCTTTGGTCGCTTTGAAACATACAAGGTCCGGAACATAAGTGCGGAAACATTTGGCGGTTCCCAACTGTAAAAACCCATCTTCCCACCATTAGCAAATTCCAATCAGCAGTAAAGTAGATTGAAACAGGAACGAAGACAGGTGCAGAGGAAGACGGAGACAGTGGGGAGATCGGAAAGGGTGTAAAAAGGGGAGGTGTCGGGAAGCACGAGATACAGGCATCAAAGGGACGTGCCTAATGAGATGCACGGCTGAGACAATAAGTCCGTGCGGCAAGATGAGCCTCGAGCGGCGCCACCTGCCTTACAGTAGCAACCCCCTCATCATAAAGACACTTTCAAAGGGCATGTGTCTTCCGCAAATATCTTGGGAGTCCCAGGGTCGCGAAGCGGACAGCGTCCGTTCGCTGACTACTTGAGGGCAAGAGACAAAATGGATGCCGTATCTAAGATGGAACCCGTGGGTACAGATGAGAAGCCCACATAACAAACGAACGGTTTAAGTTAGCACAGCGAAACTGCGCACACTTACTAAACTCGTCATTTGCGGTCCATAGATACTAGACTCGACCATATTCGTGCGAGTCAAAAACACCATTTACGATTGTCACGGAACCTCAAGTTGGTGACATCAGTTCGTCAAACTGAGAGGACTGTTGGTGGGTGCGCTGGCTGCCTTCTACCCTTCTCACGATAGTGAGCACACTGGAGTCTCCTGGATGACTCTCAGGGAAGGACTGTCTGACTGAGGAGAGTCCTCCGGCACCATCTGCCTTTGCGTAGTCCGGAGCCCAGGACTAACACATCAGGGGGAAACTGGGCAATCCAGTGAGTTGGCCAATGTGTTGATCACTGCTTTTAGTTCACTGGCTATTGTTTCTAAGTCAGGTTTGTGGCTAGCGGAGGTCCCTCTGATTCATCGCCAGCTAGAGTCTTTTAATTTTGAATTCTTCGTGTGTCTGCCATTTTCTTCTTGGGGTGTGTAAGAATGTGGCTCTATATATACTGGACCAAAGTAAGGTACAGTGTGTATAGAGTCCCCAGTCTCCAGAGGTATGGCAGAGGTTAAAGTTAGATATAGCCTTACACTCTAAAGTGGTAGCTTGGTAGAGCAGTAAGTCAGTATCAGCTACAGTGTAAAGCATTTGTTGTACACACTCAGTCAAAAGAAATAAACCCTTCAAGTCAGGTGTCTTTGGAATCACAATTTATGCTGATTGTGGTTGTTACTTGACCAGGGCTCATACACCAGTGAACCATTACACCAATTTCTAACACTGCTTTGTGCTTTTAGGCACTATTTTTACTAAACATTTGGAAACTGCATATCTCCGGTTGTACTGATTGGATCTTTGCCATTTAGGTCTCAAATGATGTATTACATTTTTCAAAATTGGTGTGAGATTTTTCTTGTGTTTTCTCTTTATTACTGCTAGAAGTGCTGCATAAATACTTTACACATTGCCTCCAAGTTAAGCCTGATTGCTTTTGTGCCAGGATACCAGTCAGTTCAGTACAGATTAATTTGAAGATTGATGTGTATCACCCTGACAGAGATTGTGATGCTGCTTAAGTAGAGTTTCATCCACCTCAACTAGGAACCCAACTGCCTTCAGGCCCCAATGTGGAGGATGGAGGCCCAAGGAAATTGGGTCTCCATCCTCTACTATGGAAGTAAAAAAACAACAGTAGCTGGTGTGCAGTTGATCCCTCAGACCGCTGGGATCAGGTGCCACTGCATCTGTCACACTATGGACCATTTTGATAGGATCCCTTTATATTAATGTCCTCTGTAGTACACAGTAGAAAAGAGTGTAAGAACTTGGGGTATTAGTTGAGGGGTGTGAGTACCCACTGCAAGAAATAACCATAATCCTTGTAAGGTTGATTGAACCAGTAAAGTCACTAAATAAACCTGAGTCCAACTCCCCTGGTAGGTCAGGGATAGTTTTGAAACTACTCTATCCTGCACAATCACACTCACACCAAATTATAGCATGGTACTACCTTGAACCTACAAAACCTTCAAGAGCTCCCCAACAATTCAGTGGGTAGTAGCTCACGCTTGGATTACAAGGATTAGTGTCCGGAGGAGCCCAAGGATGAAGCATGCTGCCAATTAGGGGGACTGGGCATTCATTCCTAAAGTAGTGAGTGCCTTGGTTCTTCCCTTTTCTCTCCATTCCTGATAGGCAGTCAGTTCTTGTGAGATTAGGCTTCAGTTATTGTGCACAAGCAGGCAACTGTATTTCTGGCAGCTAGACATAAGCACTAAATTTAGAAGTGATCAGACAACGTCATAGTCAGTTAGACATGGGCTTGCGGGGAACGGGATTGTGATATCAATTTATGATTATGATAAATTCAATAAAGAATCCCATTCATCTGTTTTTGGATCGTTGCTATCTGTCATTGAGGAAAGGACCACCCCCGCATTGGTTAGACAAACCCCAATTAACTGACGCCACTCTGAAGAACCACTTACAACTGATGAAGTTTCAAAAGTTTATATAAAGATTAGTTTGAATACGATACAATCCATTCAGGATATAATCTCAAAAGAATACAAAATACAAAATCAAGTAATATCTCAGCTGCTTAAGCTTCGATGTGAAGTGGTTCCTCTGTGTCATCTGCAGTAAGATAAAAACAATAATCAAGTTAAAACTGTCCCTACTCTATGCTATGTGACAATCCTACTTCGCAAGTTTCTTCCCTAAAAAGGTGTCAGCAGTTTGACTCCCTAAGAAGTTCAAACTCTCTTAGCCTCTAAAGGAAATCTTAAGTTTCAGAAGCAGTACCCTATCTGCCTACCCATCCGCTCTCTAAGGGTCCTCGGCCTACTGCTCCCTTGCGCTCTGATGTCTCAGCGCATCTGCTCAAGGCATCTACCTTTGCCTTTGCTCTCTCTGAGCTCCCTACTGGGCTGTTCGCTATCTTATCCCCGGGGTGCTGTCCCTAAAATACACAATCACAGTGTGGGTGGAACGCCCCTTGACGCCCACCACGGACTTTCCCCGATGATGTCAACTTCCTGCTTCTTCCATTGGTCCACTCCTCGCGTCGTCCGTTAAGTTGACCCTTCTCCTTTGGATGTCATCTTCATCATTTCATCGTCGACATTTATTGACTCTTTCGGATCATGTAACATATGAAACTTAGACAAGGCCTTAACTCTATGTCTCTTAACTTGACCCTGCTAGGTCCTGTGAATGGTCTTGTCAAAACATAGTCCACCTCAAAAGTGTCTCTCCTCACGTTCGAGCAATAAGCTCCGTCCGGCATTGTCACCTTAAATCTAACAAGTGCTAGACTTCTCGGCTCTCACGTCCACATCAAGCTATTTACGACCTTCACAAGCCCTCTAAATTACATTCATGTGACTATGCTCCTTCGAACTCTTGACCAGTTAGGTTACAAACACAAATGACCTAAACTCTTCCAGCATTCCTACAAAACCCTCTACACAGTATAACCTTTGGCATACATTTATATATTCGTACTTTAGCAAAAGCCCTAGTTATACTTAAATACATTCTACATCAAATACATGAAATACATAGAATACAACTACATAGAATATAACTTATGCATTTCCCTAGGTTACATCTTTATGTGATTTCTTTTATACATTTATCCACGTTTCTCCACGTTTACGTCTTTCCACGTTATGTTTCCTCGCCGCTTCTCCCAATGTAAAGTTACACATGTTATAGTTACACACGTACACGAATTCTACTGTGCACGTTCTACATTTCCTAAGCATTTCTACACATTTCTATACATTTATACCCTTCAGGTATACGGGTCTTCTAAATCTAATGCATTTTAATGTATGAATACATTTACATTTCCTATACCATGTTATCACATTCATTGGCCCTTATGCTATAGTCGCCAACTTTACATTACGATATGCGCTTCATTCCTACGTTTATAACATATACGTCTAGATATGATTACTATATACTTTCTATTCAAATTGCGCTCTCTCAGTTCCCCCCTTTGATGACTTTTAGGAGTCATCACTAAAAGCAATTTGAATACATCACTTATACCGAACTAGTTACATCTGTTCCTCTTTTTATCGATTCAAGTGTTCTCAGACTTTTATACTGTTGATCTTGTAGAACAGCTAGTCTCCTTTCTTGGTCTCTCATCGATCTTTGTAACTGGTTCGACCTATACCATTTATACAATTTTACTAATCCTAATAATGTAATTATACAAATTACTACTATTAATACAGGCTTTAAAATGTACCAAACTATACCTTTGCCTATATTAGCAAACCAACTTCCAACCTTTCCCACTCCATTTCCTACTTTTTCCCAAACATTTACTTTTGATAAATCTTCAATTTCTTGATGAATCTGTGTAATGTTCTGTATGACTTTCTCAAGTGGTTTTGAATTATCAGGAATATAAGTACAACATTCCTGAACTTTCAAAGCCTTACAAACTCCGCCTTCTTTTGCTAATATTACATCTAAAGCAAGTCTGTTCTGTAAAACCATTGCTCTAATCGACTGCATCTCACCCTCTACTAACATTAAAGATCTTGCAGTGCTGGCAGACAATCTATCCACGACTGTCGCTAACCTTCTAATCTTAACATCGTTAAGAATCAAACCTAATAATGGAAACATCGCTCCAAATACATCTCCTACCACTTCTGCATCTCCTACTTCCCTTTTCGTTCTCCTCGAAGCCTTTCCTTCTATGATTGCTAAATCCTTTGCATGATATATTTTGGGGAAAACAATTGCCAAGTAACACGAACCATACCAATTGTCTGGAAGTTTTACATAGGCATTTCTCCCGCACACAAAATACACATTCGGAATAGCTTGCATCCCTTTCATAAAATCCTTCGTGTAGTGCTCTAACCTAAAAGAGTGCTCACAACTAACTTCACCTACAAATTCACTCTCATAATACGTTTTGCTTCGAGTTAAACATAACTTTCCTTTCTGCGTTCTATCCAATGCTATTGGACCATTGCTACCTTTCTTTTTATGTGCCTTCTCTTCTTCTGTCCAGTCTATTTTCCATTGCCCTGACATTTTTAGAATCTTCTGCCGTCTGCATCGATCATCTACTTGTGCTATAAACCTTTTCTCTACTTCCGATACTTTGCAAGTCAGATTATTTCTACGTGCATATGATGTATCTAATGTATCCCAAGGAAGAAAGAATTTAGCCAGTCTATCTTCCTTTTTGTAGTAGTCCCACTTATTCATTTGCTTATAATTCGGAACTTCGGGCAGTACCGAATCATAATTTGAAAAGTAGTACTCAAATCCTTCTCTACCATAAAATATACTAAGCAGTAAACTACATGTGATCCCATAAGTCAATGGGAGATGGTGATACCTAATGCCTTCGTCTACAGAAGCCGGCAATTGCATACAAACGTAGCAATCTTTGGCCTCCATGGCATCGATATATTCATACAATAATTTGGCATATGCATTTGACCTAAAGTTTCCCTGTGACTCGTCTATGTGTAATCTACGAGTTTCCTCTGCAAGTAACGCCTTTTCACGTATAACATTGCTCTCCTCCTTCTTTCCCACAAGAGCAGGTTTCAAAGTCGTTACAATTTTTACATTTGTTATTCTTTTATCATTTTCATGTCCTGTCATGTAAGATATCGTTACTACTATGATTATGAGGAATATCACTATTGCTATAAGTGTACCTACTATACATCTAGCTTTTCTGTTTGGGTTGCCGTTCTCCATGTTATCAAAACAGCGTACCTCGTTCTCCAGCGAAAGTTCTCTTTCCAGTCTTTGGTTGCTTGTTTGCTTTCACAGTCTTTTAAAGTGCTTTTTATTAACAGGTATCTTTCGCCACAATGTCTTTTTCTCTTTTTAGCAGCAGACAACCCTAGCCCTTCTCCGTCCTCTAAATGTAATCCCTAACTTTATTCTTCTTTCCACTCGGCGCTAGGTTATCTTCTTCTTTATAACATAAGTACAAAAAGTCTTTTATGCATCAACAATTATTGTCGGACCTGCAGCTTTCACAACAATAATTAACAGTTCAAAACGAATAACTTTTTCTTCTTCTTCGGTCATTTGCTGACCAGCTGTTGGAAATTGTAGTCTTTTTAACACTAAATCTTGAATTTTACTCAAACGTGGGGGTCGGGGAAGTGTGAAAGTCAGTAACCCCTCAGTCTCAAGCCCAGGCGCCAACATCCATATCTCCACTGTCACGACTGGATCGAGAGTGGTTACTTTCACACTCTTCACTCTCCCAGATTTCTGTCCCCAATACATCTGCTAGATAAGTCCACTCTGGGGTGGCGTACCTTCTGCAGGGCACACGTACCCTTCTTGATCTTCGTGGACTCTCAGTTCCTGAATCTGTCGTTTCTTCCTCCTGGTCCGATTCTTCAGCGATCGGGGCAAGAGTTCTTTCCTTTTTCCTTTCCGAACTTGGCCTTTTCCTTCTCTCCGGCCAACTGGCTTCGTCACTCTTTGTCTTTCCGCTCCTTGTTCCAGGACCTGTCTCTCGGTCACTCTCAGTCTGCTCGATATCTGTGTCGGATTCCCAATTGCTTTCTTCCCCTGAGGCAACTTCGGTCCCACTCGTGTCCTGACCTTCGTCGCCCTGTTCCAACACAGTTTCAGCTTCCTCTATCACCTCCACAGCTTGGCTTTCCCCCTCTATGGCTTCTCCGCTTCCCGCCGGATTCTCATCCGAGAGAGGAGCTGTGTCTTCTGGAGGTGTTGGCACTCTTCGGGTGTGTGAGGCATGTTTCCAGTTTGGCAGACCTCCACACTTCACTGCAGTATTCGTTACAAGTATGACTTGAAACGGTCCTCGCCAACGCACGTCTAAGCAGTTCTTCCTGACATGCTTCTTCACCAGGACCCAGTCTCCTGGACTCAGGTCATGGCACAAGTCTTGTACTGATGGAACCTCTGCAGCCTGGCCCTGGAGGGACACAGAATTTACGGCATCAGATAGTCCCTTGCAGTAGTCCAAGATCAAATCGTCTGTGATGTTCACTAGCGCTGCAGTCGGAACCGATGGCAACCTCATAGCTCTCCCCATTAACACTTCATGTGGAGAGAGGCCTGTTCTTCTATCAGGTGTGCTACGTATACTCATGAGAACTACTGGAAGTGCGTCTGGCCAACTCAGGGATGTCGATGAACAAACTTTAGCCAGTCTGGACTTGATAGTACTGTTAATTTGCTCTACGATCCCTGATGCTTCTGGTCGATAGCTGCAGTGTAACTTCTGATCGATATTTAAAGCTGAACACAGCATCTTCACCACTTCGCTATTGAAATGAGTTCCTCTGTCCGATTCCAAAGAGGATGGCACCCCAAACCTCGGTATCAACTCCCTAAGTAACAATTTTGCTACTGTAAGCGTATCGCACCTACGTGTAGGGTAAGCCTCAACCCATCTAGAAAATATGCAAACAATCACTAGCACGTATCTGAGTCTGTTGCATGGAGGCATTTCTATGAAGTCAATCTGCATCCTATTGAAAGGCCCCCCAGACCTTCCTATGTGACTCAAAGTAACTGGTGTTCTCTTACCCACATTTAGTTGCTGACAGATCGTACATCGCTGACACACTGCTTCTGCCGCTACTCTAAATTTAGGGTTAAACCACGTTTGTCTGAATACTCTCACCATAGCATCTCTTCCTATGTGTGCTGATCCATGCAATTTCCTTGCCATTGGACTAATGAGTTCATTTGGTAAAACTGCCCTTCCGTCGGCAGACACCCAGAAATTCATTTCACTTTTTCCGCACCCAGCTGTTTCCCAGCCCTTTTTCTCATCCTCTGGTGCATTTTCCTGTACTGCTCTCAATTCATCCCACGTATCTACAGTGTCTAACAACATGGTCAATTCAGTCATTTCCTGGATTCCCCCCACTTTTGCATCAGTGTGAGAATATCCCTGCTCTGCGCAGTAACGCGCTACCTCATCTGCATATTTATTTCCTAGTGATACAAAATCCGTATTTTTTGTGTGGGCTACACATTTGACCACAGCTATGGCCATAGGTTTTTGCAAAGCCTCTAACAAAAGTTTCACGAATTCTCCATTCCTAATAGGTGAACCCGAGGAGGTCATGTAACCTCTTTGAGACCACAACTGCCCGTAATCATGAACTATGCCGAATCCATACTGACTATCGGTGTATATGGTGACTCGAAGTCTATCGCCTGCTAAGCAAGCACGAGTCAAAGCCACAATTTCAGCTACCTGTGCGGAGTGTACTCCTTCCAGGCAAGCGGCTTCTATAACTCTGGTAATCGTGCATACTGCATAAGCTGCTCTCAGCTGACCGACATCGTTTCTTACGCATGAACCATCAACGAAGAGAATTTCGTCTGGGTCTGTCAATGGCTCATCTACGATATCAGGTCTCGGTTTGGTACATAGTTCAGTCACATCGAGGCAGTCATGTTCTGTACAATTGTCGTCGTCCACTTCATTCGGAAGTGGCATCAATGTTGCAGGATTCAAGACAGAGCATCTCTTTAGGGTCACATTCTCGGCAGCCAGTATGACCTGCTCGTAGCGTGTGAGCCTGCTGTTCGTCAGATGCTGAGTCTTCGTCCTTGTCATTAACAGTTCTACAGAATGTGGTACATACACTTCTAACTGATGACCCATAACTACGCTTTCAGATCTTTCAATGCTGACACCCGTTGCAGCTACGGATTTGAGACATCCGGGCAACGCTGCGGCTACTGGATCTAATGTAGCCGAAAAGTACGCCACTGGCCTGCGCGCATCTCCATGGACCTGTGCTAATACCGCTAAAGCACATCCCTCTCTCTCGCAGCAGTAAAGCAAAAAAGGTTTCTTATAATCTGGCATTCCTAAAGCCGGGGCGCGACATAAGTCCTCCCTCAGCTGCAAAAACGCCATCAAACACTCTTTGTCCCATGGTACCGGATCACTTACTCCTTTATGCGTCAGTTGTAATAACGGTTTGGCCTTCAGTGAAAAGTTTGCTATCCACTGTCGACAATAACCAACCATGCCTAGAAACATCCTGACTTCTCTTTGTGTCGTAGGCGCGTTCATTTTCATGATCGCCTCTATTCTGTCTGGAGACACCTTCCGCTTTCCTTTTTCAATCCTATGGCCCAAGTATTGCACCTCAGTCTTACAATATTGCAATTTACTTGGAGACACCTTGTGTCCGTTCTCGGCCAAGTGATTTAACAAGGTGATGGTGTCTTCTCTGCAAGCTTCCTCAGTCTCTGACGCAACTAGGAGGTCGTCTATGTACTGGACCAGAACTGAACTCTTGGGCAGTACTAGACTCTCAAGATTTCGTTTCAATAACTGGTTAAAGATCGATGGGCTTTCTGTATACCCCTGAGGGATACGACACCATGTTAAGACGCGATCTTCCAGCTTGAAAGCGAAAAGATACTGGCTCTCTTCATCTAAAGGTATCGAAAAGAAAGCCTGGCACAAATCTATCACTGTAAACCATTCAGCTTGGAACGGTATCTGAAACAATATAACTGATGGATTCGATACCACTGGACAACATGAGACAACAATGTTATTAATCTTCCGAAGATCCTGCACTATTCTGTATTTTCCACTAGGTTTCTGCAAACCCATGATCGGGGAGTTACATGGACTTCCCACGATCTCCTTCAGTATTCCCTGCTTAATCATGGATTCGATCACAGGCTTAATCCCTGCAATCGTCTCCGGCGTTAGCTTATACTGTGGTGTTCTTGGATACTCAGCATGGGGTCTTACCAAGATTTTTACCGGTTCCACTCCTTTGATCAATCCAATTTCTTCCCCAGTAAAATCCCATACCTCAGCTGAGACTTTTTCTCTCAAGTCTTGTGGAAGCTCCTCCACTGTTAAGGTAGGATAAAGTTCCACACATTCCCTTGAGTTTACAACTTTGAAATCAGCGTCCTCATCATTGGTCTGCACTTCTACTCCCTCAGGTGTGCAATGTATCGTGCAATTCAGTTTGCACAGCAAATCTCTCCCTAGTAAGCACACAGGACTAGAATCGCAGATCACGAACTGATGTTCGTCACTGTAATTCCCTATCCTTACTGACACTGGTTCGGTCAAGGGATTTGTCATCCTCTTGTTCGCGACTCCTACCACCTGGACCGTTTCTCCTGATATTGGCAGACCCGGGACTACCGCAGATCTTAACGTGGATCGAGTGGCCCCTGTATCTACCAAAAAGGTTGTAGGACATCCCGCTATTTCGGCCTCTACGTATGGTCCTCTCTGATCTACTTCCAAGGCGGCTCCTAGAGTACAATCTTCCCCCCTATTCGCCCGCTGCCCTGTAAGAGGATCAACGTAGTAGCATTCCTCTCCTCCTACAAACAATGGCATCTGTCTGTAGGTTTTCCCTCCGTTTGTGATGCGAGGTGGTTGAGGAAACGGGGCTCGAGGAGTCTGAGTCCCCCCTTTGTCAAACCTGCCCTTCGGGACTGTGGCTCCCTTAACCACGTTGTTCTGAACCTCTTCCTCCTCCTGCTCTAAATCCCCAGACTCGACATTGTAAGGACATTCGCGTCGCCAGTGTCCCACCTCATTACACTGATGGCATCTCGTCGTCTTTTTCAGTGTCGCGATATCCATTCTCGGTCTCGGTCTTTCTTCCTCGTCTCTGCTCTGATTATTCTGTTTCTTTGCCTGCGTCCCTGTTCCCTGCTGCCGCGGTTTATCCTTTCCAGCAGCTTGCATTTGCACTAACATTAACTTTTCTTTAAGCTTCTTTGCTTTAGAGTCTATCTCGTCACTACAATACCTTGCATACCTCAGAATTTCATCTAAAGGTTTGTTCTGCCAACAGATCAGATGCTGTTGGATCATTAGGCATATTTCTGGTCTTAATCCTAAGACAAACTTTGAAACAAACTGTCCTATGTCCTTGGGATCCATCACATCTAACCCGCTGTATTGCTTGAATGCTTTCAGCAATCGTTCATAAAACTCATGCACTGTCTCTTTCGGCTCTTGGGTAGTCCGATCTATCTTTACCCAGTCTATGTCTTGTACCGGCACTTTCTCTTTTAGCCATGTTATTACTCTCTCGTATTTTTCCATGACTCTATCAGATGGACCATTCGTCCTGGCGTCTCTTGATGGCTCACAAGTGGGCCATTCAACACTAAGCTTGCACGCCGTCCACAAGTCTCCGGGTACTACGATATCGAACAGTGTGTTCAAATCGACCCACAGTACCTTTGAGATCTTTACAAATCTCTCTACCTGCTTATACCACTCGACAGGATTATCCCTAAGCTTTGGGAAGGAATTGGTGAATGCCGCCAAATCCCCCCTACTCCAGGGCACATGAACGTAACTTCCATTCGCGATTTCTCGCAAAGGGAAGGCTTCCATTCGCATCAAGCCTGTGTCCTGGGAGCCCTCAAGTACGCTCCGTCTAACAGAGCCCTTTCTGGACCATATTTCCTCCCATCTATCTAGATCTCTCCATATTCTGATACTTACGATCAATTCCCTTATGTGTACTTTCAGCGCGATCGTTCTGCGGTCATCCAAATCCTGATCTGTGCAAGTTAGCCTATGGTTACTCTGTAAAGCCTTAGTTCGTGACAGGTCTACCATGTACCTGTTTGCTAAATTAGATAAGTTCTCATGAGCTGTCCTCGCTCTCCGAGTAATATCTTTGGATAGAAACAGTATCTCATCCGGTGTATACGAGTCTAATCTCTCTAATGCCACTGTGCCATCAATCAACTCATCCAGATCTGCCTTCAAACTCATCACGTCAAGCCGTTTCGCTTTTATTTCAGCTCTCAGCATTTCAGTTCTATGTTCTTCTCTCATATCCCTCTCACCTCCACTATGCGCCCTACGCCTGAGCACAGGTGAGTTATGAGGAGTCTTCCTCTCATCTTTTCGTTCCCACCCTTCTAGATCCCAAGCCTTTCCATCTCCACGCGGGGTATGGTGGAATAATGCTCCGTCCCCCAACCCTATGTTCCGATTTTTAGGCTCGGTTTCTCCAGATGTGAGATAGGATCCACCGTTCGGTTCTAACCCATTATAACTTGCTTGTTGTCTGGTGTCGCTTAATAAAATGAAAGGTCCTCGCCGATCTTCCGTATTCCCGTGATCTCTTTCGTGATCACCGGATGCATGGCGAGACGTTTCGCGACTCCCTAAATTCTCATGACTCCTTCCACTATCCCCGGATGTATGTCGAGACGCTTCGCGGCTCTCCATATTTCCGTGACTCCAATGTCTCGCATTCTCACCTGGGGCATGGTGTGTGCACCTAAAGGTATTCCGGTACTCCTGTGTCCTACGTTCCCCTTCACTGAAGGTGACACGAGGCACTTCGCCACACCCTGCACTTCTGTCTTCGCACATTAGCCTATTGCTGTTATCAGCAGGATAAGTATCCCTTCTGCTCTCTTGGCTTCCTCCCTCCCACTCGGGGCTGCTTTCGCCAGCTCCACAATGAGAGAGAATCCTGTTATCCTGCTCTCTCCATTCGGATCCCGTTTCTAAACTTTTGTTCCGAGCTTCTTCGGCCGCATCCCATTCTCTCAGGTATTCCCTTAATTCCTTATGGGTTTTCGGTTTAGGACCCCTCAAATCCATTGGCCCTCTTCGACCTCCCTGTTCTACTCTGGGACCTGTTGCAGAATCTAATGGGGTACTCCGACTTATTGGTGCTCGTATTTGCCTGTGGGAGTTCATTGTGGCATTCCTATTCTCCTCTTCTGCTCTTTCATTGTCCCATCGTGCCTGTTCCTCCTGCTGGACCCCTTCTGGGTTATAGATTGACACAATAGGGCCTATGGTGACCGGGACTTGCAAAGCGTCCGGCATTTGGTATGACCTAGCGCATTGCGTCTCCGGCACCTTCTGGACCACAAATCTTCCCACTACTCTCTGTTCAGGACTAGTTTGGGGTATCTCTACAGTCTTAGTAGCGTCCCACTCTGTTACTGGGATCGACTTATATTCTCCCCACCTAGTTCCGTCTACTTGCGGTAATATGGGACTCGCAAGTTCACCGCTGTATGGAGGTGGTCTATCTGTTAACAACCTTTCTATTAGATCCTCCTCCGACTCGCTTTCCTCATCATCTTGTTCTAGAGGTTTCCTTTCTCCCGTAGCCTCTATCATGGTGAACAGTTTGTCCGCTTCTATCTTTTGTACCCTCCATTTCTTAGCTTCATCGTCCCATTTAGCATCCTGCACTGCCTTTACCGATCTTCTCACTCTTTCTTGGCGCCTCTTTACGCCCCTTTCGTGTGCTGTTCTAAACCACACACCAAGAGCTTCAAATTGAGTTGGCCTCGGTAGAGGTCTCATCGAAAGCATTGTCGCTTTCAGTTGGTTCAACACTTCTACTTTAAACGTTCCAAATCTTGGAAACGCTAGTTCTTTTTGCCCTTCTGTTAGCCTATGCCACTCGGAGATCCACAATATTGAATGTAAACCTACATTTACTGCCATATGATATGCTGGTGTGCCTTCTGGTGGAGCTTCTTCTCCGGCATATAAATTTCTCCTTTTCTTTTTAAAGATTTTCCCTAAACCCTTAAAACACTTCATTTTGTTAACGTACGATATTCCTTACTTATTTGCGTCCTGATAACAACCACCAATCCCTGTGCGACTCTCGCTATTCAGCCTATCCCAGCACGGTTCTATGCCAACCGACCAATCTCAGCGCGGCTCCACGCTGACGTCACTTCTTCAGCAGCTTCCCTCGTTCCTCAACTCGTCTCACGATCTCATATGCGTTTTCATTCATACATTGAAAAATGACTACTTCCGTCCAAGCGATCACTTTTCTCTGACTGTACGGCCACAGTCTACTGTAATTGCTACCTCAACTGGCACCGCGTCTTTCCTCTTACGGTCGGACACTTGCCTCAACTGATAGGTTACTTACACACAGTAAACGTACGACCAGCGTCCGCTACTCATTCACTCACACATACGCTCCCCCTATCATCGGTCTGTCGGGAAATCAATGGTACCTCATGACCCCCTTTCAATGGTAGACAAATTACTCTGGGTGTTCGATACACCCGAACCACTTAAGTCCTCTGGACATAAGATTTCATCCAGTTGCGCGCGCTCACAACTTTCCCTCAATCACACTACAGGCATTCAACTCCGCTTGACATTACAACATAGGAACAACATAAAACACCGCAATCTTACAACGCATGACCCTTATACTCACTCTCGACCGACTCTGCTGCTTTTCTCTCGACGCACCGTCAGCACCGTCTTCGGCTGCAATTCTTCTTCCGGTCGACGATGACTAGGGACCTTGGGGTAAACTAACCTGGCCTAGGTCGTCTTCCTCAAGAAGATAACCATCAAATTCTGCTACCAACTGCGGGGAACGGGATTGTGATATCAATTTATGATTATGATAAATTCAATAAAGAATCCCATTCATCTGTTTTTGGATCGTTGCTATCTGTCATTGAGGAAAGGACCACCCCCGCATTGGTTAGACAAACCCCAATTAACTGACGCCACTCTGAAGAACCACTTACAACTGATGAAGTTTCAAAAGTTTATATAAAGATTAGTTTGAATACGATACAATCCATTCAGGATATAATCTCAAAAGAATACAAAATACAAAATCAAGTAATATCTCAGCTGCTTAAGCTTCGATGTGAAGTGGTTCCTCTGTGTCATCTGCAGTAAGATAAAAACAATAATCAAGTTAAAACTGTCCCTACTCTATGCTATGTGACAATCCTACTTCGCAAGTTTCTTCCCTAAAAAGGTGTCAGCAGTTTGACTCCCTAAGAAGTTCAAACTCTCTTAGCCTCTAAAGGAAATCTTAAGTTTCAGAAGCAGTACCCTATCTGCCTACCCATCCGCTCTCTAAGGGTCCTCGGCCTACTGCTCCCTTGCGCTCTGATGTCTCAGCGCATCTGCTCAAGGCATCTACCTTTGCCTTTGCTCTCTCTGAGCTCCCTACTGGGCTGTTCGCTATCTTATCCCCGGGGTGCTGTCCCTAAAATACACAATCACAGTGTGGGTGGAACGCCCCTTGACGCCCACCACGGACTTTCCCCGATGATGTCAACTTCCTGCTTCTTCCATTGGTCCACTCCTCGCGTCGTCCGTTAAGTTGACCCTTCTCCTTTGGATGTCATCTTCATCATTTCATCGTCGACATTTATTGACTCTTTCGGATCATGTAACATATGAAACTTAGACAAGGCCTTAACTCTATGTCTCTTAACTTGACCCTGCTAGGTCCTGTGAATGGTCTTGTCAAAACATAGTCCACCTCAAAAGTGTCTCTCCTCACGTTCGAGCAATAAGCTCCGTCCGGCATTGTCACCTTAAATCTAACAAGTGCTAGACTTCTCGGCTCTCACGTCCACATCAAGCTATTTACGACCTTCACAAGCCCTCTAAATTACATTCATGTGACTATGCTCCTTCGAACTCTTGACCAGTTAGGTTACAAACACAAATGACCTAAACTCTTCCAGCATTCCTACAAAACCCTCTACACAGTATAACCTTTGGCATACATTTATATATTCGTACTTTAGCAAAAGCCCTAGTTATACTTAAATACATTCTACATCAAATACATGAAATACATAGAATACAACTACATAGAATATAACTTATGCATTTCCCTAGGTTACATCTTTATGTGATTTCTTTTATACATTTATCCACGTTTCTCCACGTTTACGTCTTTCCACGTTATGTTTCCTCGCCGCTTCTCCCAATGTAAAGTTACACATGTTATAGTTACACACGTACACGAATTCTACTGTGCACGTTCTACATTTCCTAAGCATTTCTACACATTTCTATACATTTATACCCTTCAGGTATACGGGTCTTCTAAATCTAATGCATTTTAATGTATGAATACATTTACATTTCCTATACCATGTTATCACATTCATTGGCCCTTATGCTATAGTCGCCAACTTTACATTACGATATGCGCTTCATTCCTACGTTTATAACATATACGTCTAGATATGATTACTATATACTTTCTATTCAAATTGCGCTCTCTCAGGCTCCAATGCAAAAGAGGAAACTGAGGTCCCATCCTCTACTATGGAAGTAAAAGAATGGCTCTAGCTGTGGTGCAGCGAGCACCTCAGACCTCTGGGCCTGGGTACCACTGCTCCAGATATCAACATTGTAGCATGTACCATAAATCATTTTGCTAAGTTCCCCATTTTATCAATGTTGTCAATGTAGGAACTTAGGGTATTAGTTGTAGGGGTGAGCACCATCCTCAAGTAATGACTGCAATCCTTGTCAGGGTGAACCACTAAAGGCACTAAATAAACCTGAGCTCAACCCCCTAGAAACTATGGAACAGAACCGACAGGCTTAACATAGAGGCAATGTGTAAAGTATTTATAAAGCTCCAAATCAGTAATAAAGTCAAAACACAACACAAGAAGAAAACCAACCCAATTAAGAAAAATCCAGTACATTTTAATAAATAAAATGACTAAAAATAAATCCATAAGGGAAACCGGAGATATAAATCTTTAAAGGTTATGGTTCAAAATAGTGGCAATAAGCACTAAGAACAAACTGTGGTCATCTGGTTGTGCTTGACTGGTAGTCAGGCACAATGTAAGGCTGACCACGATGAAGCACGGGTTTGATACAGACACCAGGTGTGATCATGTCTGAAGTTTTTCCATCAGACTTAGATGGCTGTCGATTGTCGGATAGTAACTGGATAAGTCTTAGATGGGAACACTTTTAATTTTGGGCCAGAAAGGTCCCTTGCCACTCTGATACTTTAGGCACCTACATTCGGACTTAGCCACTTTTTGGGAGGGTGGATTTTTTCAGAGGGGCAAGGCTGCAGGCTATAGAGCAAGAGTCTCCACTTAATAGGATGCCTTTTCTGTGAGGTCTCACTGAATTGGATTTGCTGCTGCAGAAGCACACTGAATCTTTGGCCCAGCTGCAATGCACCTTTTTCAGTTTCAGCTGGGCAGTTTGGGCCTGGTCCTTCAGTGGTTAGTCCCCGGTTTCAGGATATGTTAGGAGGAGTACACTTTTATACAAGCCAATGATTCAGGAACTTGGAGGTCAGGACTCACCTCCAGCAGCAGGCCTAGCTGAACTGGTCAACGGGCAGGTGCAGAAAACGCCTTGTGTAGCTTGTTGAGTCTGTGAAGTTTGACGAGAAAGTTAGTCTTATGATACTTGGAGTCCTGGGTGCAAGGCTCTTCTCAGGCCACAGACAGCAGGGCCAGTCATCTTCTGTTCTTCAACAGGTCGAGAAGTGTTCTGAGGAGAGTACTGTAGGTGTCATATTTATGCCTGTCACCAGGCTTTTGGCGGGGTGACTCCTGACACCTCCCTAACCAATAGGCTAAAAGTTCCTGGGGCACTCTTACCCATTTTTGCTGCACTTCCTGTGTGCCCTACTGCAAATAATCCCACAGTACCTTCCTCTGCCTACATCCAAGACTGCTACCCTTCTTTCCTTGTGAAGAACCCGTCTGCCCTCCCCAGAGGTGTGGCCAAGGAAATGAGCAAATCCTCATATGTGGTCACTCTAAACCAGTTTTGCGGGCATCTCCCCTACCATTGGGATTAGTGGCTGCCTGACTGGGGGAGCAAAGAAGGGCACAGCCCAGATGGTCATCTTGGCAGAGGAACTGAAACGCTTCCCCAAATCCAGGCTTTTGTCCTGCTCTGGGAGAGTGTTCATACCTATCAAGAGGCTATTCAACTGCCAGGTGACACATTTGGAACTCAAGCAAATGTGCAAGCAGAGGCTTTAGGTAGGGAAAGGTATATTTTCCCAAACATGTAATACAAATCTGACTTCACCAGTACATTAGGCTTGTAATACATATTTCAATAGTCCAATAATTAAATGTGTGGCTGTTCACTAGCTGGAGACAACATTATTTAATGTAATATTGCATCCCAATGCTTTCCGAGGGAACAACCAACACTGCTACAGTGAAAATAGCTTTTGGGGCCTTTTCACTGCACGGATATGCTTACCATTAAAACTTTTCATGTCTTACTTTGAAAACCATGCCCTTTTCCTCATGGACAGTAAGGCGTACATATTCAAAAGGAAGGATTTGACCTGTCAAAAGGGGTTATTGTACCAGGTCAAATTTGCAGTTTGAAACCTGCACAGGCAGGCTAGAAATTATAGGCCTGCAATTATGTGTGCACTGTCACTGCAGTGGGTAGCTCAATGTTTGCTGTATCCCACTGGTGATCTTACAATCCCAGCAGAAGGTGGGGAGAACTACCCACCCTCATGGGAGTTATCATTGCTAGGGTGAGGAAAACTCAAAATACTAACACTATTAGGATGGCTAGCCCCAGGGTGATGTTCCACCATAATGTCCAGACCATGTAGGGAGATGGACCACCTCAACCGTTTGGATTCTAACCCTGGATTTGGATCAGGCATCCGAGGGGTTCTGTGGTCTGTCTAAACCCTGAAATGAGTCCCAAAAAGGTATGGTTTCAGTTTCTCCCGTACTCAGACCACTGCAATTGCTTCACTTTCCATTCCACTCAACCTTTGTTCCCAGGGTAGAATCCGTCTGCTGTTGAAGGCTACAGGATGGTCCAGCCCCTTATTATTTATCTGTGAAAGACAAGCCCCAATACTATGCTCTAAAGAATCTGTCTCCAGAAGGAATGATCTTTGCTGAAATCAGTTGCCTTGGGTGCTGAGCATATGGTTTCCTTCAGGGTTGCAAATGCCTTCCAAATCCAAATGTGTCCAAAATACCTTTTTGCCTGCTTCTTGGAAGTCAGCTCAGTCAAGGGTCGAACAATGGTGCCATATCCCTTGACAAATCTCCTGTAATGCTCAGTGAGGCCTAAGCAGGCTCTCACCGGGGTCTGTGTCTTTGGAGGCGCATGGGTCATAACAGTCTGGATCTTGGGTTGGAGAGTCAGTACATGGACTCCATCCACTTTGTGGCCCAAGTTCACCACAGAGCCCTGCCCTATATGGCACTTACTCTTCTCAGACATGCCTTCTATTGAGCTGAATAACTTCTCTAAGGTGGTGCAGGGGATAGTCTCAGCTTGCGCTGAAGCCAGCAGTGTGATCTCGACTGAAGTTTGAGGGCTAGCACTGCAATGCAGGCATGGTAACAGGACATCCCACTTAATTCTTAGGTACTCTGACAGGTCCATAATCACACATTTCAGGAACTTATTGAATCTTTTAACAAGCCTATTTGTTTTGGGATGTATGGTGTGGGGAACTCTTAGGTTGCCCCACACTCATTCCACATGGCTTTCATGTTGGTGCACCTGTCAGACAAAACATCCTTGTGGAACCCCAGGCAGATAAAGATCCCCATCAGTGCAATGCCACCTATAGGTGTAGTCACAGACTTCAGGGGTATGTCTTCAGAGTACCATGGTATGGCCCAGGAAAACAAGGATTAATCTGTTCCCTAGGGCTGTCTCTGGGTCTAGCTGCCTAACAATATCTACACTCACCCTCTGTAAGGGTGTTCCCACCACAGGGAAAGGTTGCAGAAGGGGCCATTTGCTTTGCCCATGACTGATCACTGGCCTGGCAGGTATCACAGAGCCTACAGAATGCATCTGACATAATCCTCTTCTGGGGCCAATAAAAGTGGGTTTAGGCCTGCCCCAGATATCCTGCCAGGGGTATCTCATGAGCCAATTCTAGAAGGAAATCCCAATTGCACGGGGGAACCATTGACAGTTGGACTGTCCCAGACTCATGGCCCTGCAGACTAGAGGTTAAAATCTACCACATTAAGAGTTGTGACAGGGTAAGCTCAAATTAACCAGGGATCTGTGAAAAAGACAAACTGTTTCATTTGATGGCAGGCACAACAAAAATGGACTGACTTTTTCAATCGATATCCCAGTAGCTGACAGACCTGAAATACAGTCCACTAAAACTTGCACTTTGTCAATGGCGTTGCTACAAGGAAAAAGTACCATTTTCATCCATTTCTTCAAAATGTCTGTATTTATTTCATTAAAACTTGTTTTATGATTGAGCCCAGCCAACACGTGATTCATAAATTAGGAGTGCTTTTCAAGGGTGTTAATGTATACAACAAACCAAATCATCTGAAAATTTAACTACTCAGGAGTGTAAATGTTCCTTTTGCTTCTCGGCTAGGAACATGTTCTTATAAGGAATCATTTTTTACATAAACAATTTTCTTTAATTTCAATGTCACTATCTTTCATTTCCAATTATTTTCCTGATATTTCAATTTTCATGTACTAGTCTCAGAATTGGTTTGGAGGTGCCAACATTGCCAATGGCATCTTTTTCCTGATTCTTTTTCCTTTTTATCTGACCATGGCAATTTAACGTTCTGTGTTTTAGGCCATAACCAAAGAGAGTATTAGTGAAAACACTACTGCAAATAAAGATAGAATACATCTTTCCCTCTAAACCAGAATTTAGACTCTCCATAATCACATTCAACCCTTTTTGTACTTCTGTACATCTTATAGTCTTATTGTCCATGTGCTTTCCTTTGAGCACAATTACAGTTCTCAACAGGTATCGGCTTTTAAAGGTGGAACATGATCAATATTGATTTTGATAAATTATGTATGTATATATGACGTATGTATGAGGAAGAAAAACATAAAGAGAAAAAAGATCTTCTGTCCAATTGCTCAGAATGCTCATCCATTCTTTCTTTCATTAGACATTTGGAGATGCAATGTAAGTTTGATCACCTGTACATTCCACTAAATAAATGTTGTATTTCAGTGAATCATCAACCTAGTTAATGAAAATACCCTAATAAACATAATTGTATATAAAACAAAACTGAATTAAGTTAATTACCACGTTGTTTTTTTATAGAGAATTTTAAAAAGAGTAATGCTTTATCTATCCATCATGGTTAATAACAAGAGATAAGAATGAGAATAATATTTTAGCACCTAAGGAGCTAATAAAAGTATACTGTTGGACTGTAAGGGAAAAGAGAGCTGTTTATTTGAAAAACCTGAGAGAAATGTTGGATATTATCAACTGGGAGATTCACTAATTGTTTGCAGAAAGATTAATTTGAGAATGAAGCCAGTGGATGTAAGGAACAGAAAATCTGACTAGGTCTAAGTGGTTTGAGTCCCCCGGACATTAAAACCAACTTCTTTCCCAATCATAGCTGATGTACTACTTGAATTTGTAAGACCTAAAGCAATATTTAAGGTATAATCTGAATCTGTAGCAACAAAAACAACATCAAAGGTAATACAATTGATAGATCTTACCAGAGTTCCTTGTCCAGACTCTATTCTGTTTTGCACCTATGGGTTGAATCCAGATTTGGTAGGATCAAAAATTGAATATTTTATTTAGATGGATACATTTGAAAAAATCCCTTACTTCTGGAGAGGCCCTATTTTCAAATCCTTCTTAAAAAAGGGTGCGGAGATAATCCTACCTGATATTTTATTTCTTTTTACGATATGGCATTGAAAATCTTTGCCAAATTCATGCAATTGAAACTGAATAAATGGTGCAAGGTACACACTTAAATACCTATTGAGCAGACAGGTTTTCAGTTGATTGTGTCAATTGTGGACTATTGTAATGTGCTGTTGGGTCCGCTCTCCTGTATATGCAGTGCAGGCACAGGGACACACTAGTTCAAACTTCAAGGGCTTCAAGGGTGTCCAAGTCTTAACCCACATAGAAGGTTGGTGGTATATGCTCATTGCACCATCAGGATTCAAGCAAGCCAGGCCGAAGACGGCTGAAATGCCAGAAACCGGTCCCCGGAAGCTTGTTTCCTTCCCAGTAAAAGAATTGGCTTGGTAGTTTGGTCTGCCCTGTTGCCATGATGCACTGGCCCAGGGACAGACTAATTTGCATATAGCCAGGTTCTGAGCTGGGATGGTGCAGTGAGCAAAAAAAAACGGTGATGGATCAAGCCCTGATCTTTGGACTGGGTAAGAGTGGTCGGCTTAATTCAGACACTCTGTTCATCACCACCCCCTTTTCTGAATCGTTTTTGTCCACCATAAGCGTGGAAGGGTATACTCAGATGTGAGTCCCTTGCTCATTGCACCATCAGGATTCAAGCAAGCCGGGCCGAAGACGGCTGAAATGCCAGAAACCGGTCCCCGGAAGCTTGTTTCCTTCCCAGTAAAAGAATTGGCTTGGTAGTTTGGTCTGCCCTGTTCCCATGATGCACTGGGCCAGGGACAGACTAATTTGCATATAGCCAGGTTCTGAGCTGGGATGGTGCAGTGAGCTAAAAAAAACGGTGATGGATCAAGCCTTGATCTTTGGACTGGGTAAGAGATGTCTGCTTAATTCAGACACTCTGTTCATCACCACCCCCTTTTCTGAATCGTTTTTGTCCACCATAAGCGTGGAAGGGTATACTCAGATGTGAGTCCCTTGCTCATTGCACCATCAGGATTCAAGCAAGCCGGGCCGAAGACGGCTGAAATGCCAGAAACCGGTCCCCGGAAGCTTGTTTCCTTCCCAGTAAAAGAATTGGCTTGGTAGTTTGGTCTGCCCTGTTCCCATGATGCACTGGGCCAGGGACAGACTAATTTGCATATAGCCAGGTTCTGAGCTGGGATGGTGCAGTGAGCTAAAAAACGGTGATGGACCAAGCCCTGATCTTTGGACTGGGTAAGAGTGGTCTGCTTAATTCAGACACTCTGTTCATCACCACCCCCTTTTCTGAATTGTTTTTGTCCAGCATAAGCGTGGAAGGGTATACTCAGATGTGAGTCCCTTGCTCATTGCACCATCAGGATTCAAGCAAGCCGGGCCGAAGACGGCTGAAATGCCAGAAACCGGTCCCCGGAAGCTTGTTTCCTTCCCAGTAAAAGAATTGGCTTGGTAGTTTGGTCTGCCCTGTTCCCATGATGCACTGGGCCAGGGACAGACTAATTTGCATATAGCCAGGTTCTGAGCTGGGATGGTGCAGTGAGCTAAAAAACGGTGATGGATCAAGCCCTGATCTTTGGACTGGGTAAGAGTGGTCTGCTTAATTCAGACACTCTGTTCATCACCACCCCCTTTTCTGAATTGTTTTTGTCCACCATAAGCGTGGAAGGGTATACTCAGATGTGAGTCCCTTGCTCATTGCACCATCAGGATTCAAGCAAGCCGGGCCGAAGACGGCTGAAATGCCAGAAACCGGTCCCCGGAAGCTTGTTTCCTTCCCAGTAAAAGAATTGGCTTGGTAGTTTGGTCTGCCCTGTTCCCATGATGCACTGGGCCAGGGACAGACTAATTTGCATATAGCCAGGTTCTGAGCTGGGATGGTGCAGTGAGCTAAAAAACGGTGATGGATCAAGCCCTGATCTTTGGACTGGGTAAGAGTGGTCTGCTTAATTCAGACACTCTGTTCATCACCACCCCCTTTTCTGAATCGTTTTTGTCCATCATAAGCGTGGAAGGGTATACTCAGATGTGAGTCCCTTGCTCATTGCACCATCAGGATTCAAGCAAGCCGGGCCGAAGACGGCTGAAATGCCAGAAACCGGTCCCCGGAAGCTTGTTTCCTTCCTAGTAAAAGAATTGGCTTGGTAGTTTGGTCTGCCCTGTTCCCATGATGCACTGGGCCATGGACAGACTAATTTGCATATAGCCAGGTTCTGAGCTGGGATGGTGCAGTGAGCTAAAAAACGGTGATGGATCAAGCCCTGATCTTTGGACTGGGTAAGAGTGGTCTGCTTAATTCAGACACTCTGTTCATCACCACCCCCTTTTCTGAATCGTTTTTGTCCACCATAAGCGTGGAAGGGTATACTCAGATGTGTGTCCCTTGCTCATTGCACCATCAGGATTCAAGCAAGCCGGGCCGAAGACGGCTGAAATGCCAGAAACCGGTCCCCGGAAGCTTGTTTCCTTCCCAGTAAAAGAATTGGCTTGGTAGTTTGGTCTGCCCTGTTCCCATGATGCACTGGGCCAGGGACAGACTAATTTGCATATAGCCAGGTTCTGAGCTGGGATGGTGCAGTGAGCTAAAAAACGGTGATGGATCAAGGCCTGATCTTTGGACTGGGTAAGAGTGGTCTGCTTAATTCAGACACTCTGTTCATCACCACCCCCTTTTCTGAATCGTTTTTGTCCACCATAAGCGTGGAAGGGTATACTCAGATGTGAGTCCCTTGCTCATTGCACCATCAGGATTCAAGCAAGCCGGGCCGAAGACGGCTGAAATGCCAGAAACCGGTCCCCGGAAGCTTGTTTCCTTCCCAGTAAAAGAATTGGCTTGGTAGTTTGGTCTGCCCTGTTCCCATGATGCACTGGGCCAGGGACAGACTAATTTGCATATAGCCAGGTTCTGAGCTTGGATGGTGCAGTGAGCTAAAAAACGGTGATGGATCAAGCCCTGATCATTGCACTGGGTAAGAGTGGTGTGCTTAATTCAGACACTCTGTTCATCACCACCCCCTTTTCTGAATCGTTTTTGTCCACCATAAGCGTGGAAGGGTATACTCAGATGTGAGTCCCTTGCTCATTGCACCATCAGGATTCAAGCAAGCCGGGCCGAAGACGGCTGAAATGCCAGAAACCGGTCCCCGGAAGCTTGTTTCCTTCCCAGTAAAAGAATTGGCTTGGTAGTTTGGTCTGCCCTGTTCCCATGATGCACTGGGCCAGGGACAGACTAATTTGCATATAGCCAGGTTCTGAGCTGGGATGGTGCAGTGAGCTAAAAAACGGTGATGGATCAAGCCCTGATCTTTGGACTGGGTAAGAGTGGTCTGCTTAATTCAGACACTCTGTTCATCACCACCCCCTTTTCTGAATCGTTTTTGTCCACCATAAGCGTGGAAGGGTATACTCAGATGTGAGTCCCTTGCTCATTGCACCATCAGGATTCAAGCAAGCCGGGCCGAAGACGGCTGAAATGCCAGAAACCGGTCCCCGGAAGCTTGTTTCCTTCCCAGTAAAAGAATTGGCTTGGTAGTTTGGTCTGCCCTGTTCCCATGATGCACTGGGCCAGGGACAGACTAATTTGCATATAGCCAGGTTCTGAGCTGGGATGGTGCAGTGAGCTAAAAAACGGTGATGGATCAAGCCCTGATCTTTGGACTGGGTAAGAGTGGTCTGCTTAATTCAGACACTCTGTTCATCACCACCCCCTTTTCTGAATCGTTTTTGTCCACCATAAGCGTGGAAGGGTATACTCAGATGTGTGTCCCTTGCTCATTGCACCATCAGGATTCAAGCAAGCCGGGCCGAAGGCGGCTGAAATGCCAGAAACCGGTACCCGGAAGCTTGTTTCCTTCCCAGTAAAAGAATTGGCTTGGTAGTTTGGTCTGCCCTGTTCCCATGATGCACTGGGCCAGGGACAGACTAATTTGCATACAGCCAGGTTCTGAGCTGGGATGGTGCAGTGAGCTAAAAAAAAACGGTGATGGATCAAGCCCTGATCTTTGGACTGGGTAAGAGTGGTCTGCTTAATTCAGACACTCTGTTCATCACCACCCCTTTTCTGAATCGTTTTTGTCCACCATAAGCGTGGAAGGGTATACTCAGATGTGAGTCCCTTGCTCATTGCACCATCAGGATTCAAGCAAGCCGGGCCGAAGACGGCTGAAATGCCAGAAACCGGTCCCCGGAAGCTTGTTTCCTTCCCAGTAAAAGAATTGGCTTGGTAGTTTGGTCTGCCCTGTTCCCATGATGCACTGGGCCAGGGACAGACTAATTTGCATATAGCCAGGTTCTGAGCTGGGATGGTGCAGTGAGCTAAAAAACGGTGATGGATCAAGCCCTGATCTTTGGACTGGGTAAGAGTGGTCTGCTTAATTCAGACACTCTGTTCATCACCACCCCCTTTTCTGAATCGTTTTTGTCCACCATAAGCGTGGAAGGGTATACTCAGATGTGAGTCCCTTGCTCATTGCACCATCAGGATTCAAGCAAGCCGGGCCGAAGACGGCTGAAATGCCAGAAACCGGTCCCCGGAAGCTTGTTTCCTTCCCAGTAAAAGAATTGGCTTGGTAGTTTGGTCTGCCCTGTTCCCATGATGCACTGGGCCAGGGACAGACTAATTTGCATATAGCCAGGTTCTGAGCTGGGATGGTGCAGTGAGCTAAAAAACGGTGATGGATCAAGCTCTGATCTTTGGACTGGGCAAGAGTGGTCTGCTTAATTCAGACACTCTGTTCATCACCACCCCCTTTTCTGAATCGTTTTTGTCCACCATATGCGTGGAAGGGTATACTCAGATGTGAGTCCCTTGCTCATTGCACCATCAGGATTCAAGCAAGCCGGGCCGAAGACGGCTGAAATGCCAGAAACCGGTCCCCGGAAGCTTGTTTCCGTCCCAGTAAAATAATTGGCTTGGTAGTTTGGTCTGCCCTGTTCCCATGATGCTCTGGGCCAGGGACAGACTAATTTGCATATAGCCAGGTTCTGAGCTGGGATGGTGCAGTGAGCTAAAAAACGGTGATGGATCAAGCCCTGATCTTTGGACTGGGTAAGAGTGGTCTGCTTAATTCAGAAACTCTTTTCATCACCACCCCCTTTTCTGAATCGTTTTTGTCCACCATAAGCGTGGAAGGGTATACTCAGATGTGAGTCCCTTGCTCATTGCACCATCAGGATTCAAGCAAGCCGAGCCGAAGACGGCTGAAATACCAGAAACCGGTCCCCGGAAGCTTGTTTCCTTCCCTGTAAAAGAATTGGCTTGGTAGTTTGGTCTGCCCTGTTCCCATGATGCACTGGGCCAGGGACAGACTAATTTGCATATAGCCAGGTTCTGAGCTGGGATAGTGCAGTGAGCTAAAAAACGGTGATGGATCAAGCCCTGATCTTTGGACTGGGTAAGAGTGGTCTGCTTAATTCAGACACTCTGTTCATCACCACCCCCTTTTCTGAATCATATGCACAGTATAGGCACCGCTTGGTGTGAAGCTTCTCAGCTGCAACACTTGCACTATATGAAACACACAAGTCTTTTCTAGACACACTACTCCCAGAGTGACTCTCTCAACATGTGCAATGGCCCATTGATTATATATAGGTTCCTCATGTTACTTAGTTGGTGCGGCTAGAACCTTGCTACCAGGAGATTGGAATCTAGTGTGCCGACAAGGCAAAGATATTTAATGTCTCTACTCCTCTTTCTATTGTTCCAATCCCCCTATTCAACGGTCTACTACTGGCCGGCATAGATATTCTTTGCATGGTCTCAAGTGGATCTAGGGAAGCTTGAATATTAGTATCACTCCAGTTGGATCCAGATTGCCAGATTAGTGCAACCTTAATACTACAACATAACTAAATCTATATAGTTACTTTGTTGACTTCTGGGCAGGTGTAGATTAGGTAGATCACACTCAACTATGGATAAAGTTAAAGAATTTGAATATTCCACCAGGGTTATTATTATTCAATTGTTTTTTTTCCAGAAAATCCTTCAGAGTAGGAGTTTCAACTAACAGCATATTGTAAAATGAAATTCCAATAAGAAACAGATAAAGGCAAGGCCATAACATGATTTTGTGTATTCTTGACAGAGTCTCCAGGAAAAATTGCAGATTCCGATTCTTTCTCATGCAAGTCTGAAAATTTACATATTAGATGCATTCTTTTTGCAGAGGATTCAAGTTAATCAGACCATGGTTGCCCTCGAAAGCAAAAACAATGTCTTGAATTCTTACTGGACTGTAAAAACCTGTCCTAATCATGGATAAAACAAAATGTATGTGTTATCGGATTAGGTCTAGTAAAACGTCATGGTGGTTAACTTGTATTAAACTGGCTAAAGATCATCAACATTTAGGAATGATATTTTCAAGTATCCACTTTGGGATGTCAACTGGTAAAAAATTCGATGAGTAATACAATAGCACTACTCCAGTTTAATAAAATGTTTAGAGGCTTTTCATTAATTCTACTTCTGAGAGCAATATTTGGGAAGCATATTTCTATTTATTTGTTTGCAAGTGGAACCCCTGACTGAAATTGTCCAAATCTATAACATCTCATATCATATGCACTCCGATAATATGCACCGCTACCTAAAAATTGCCTCATCATTCTCAACAACATACTGACAAAAATCAACACTGGCTGACATGTAACCACCTCAAACGTCATGCCCTTAAAACTTAATTCCTCCTAATCTCTCCACCCAACTACACTCCAAACATCAAAGAATGGCTTGTTGATCTTATTGCATTAACCTTTTCCCCGGGCATCATTACTTCAGCGAAATAGCTAGGAATAATCTTGGACAATCACCTCTCTATACAGGATCAAATCAGTGCCGCCACCAGAGGTGCCAACTACCAACTGCAGGTACTAAGGAAACTAAAACATTTTATTCAAACTGAAGATCTCAAGACAGCAGTACAATTGATTGGATCTCCAAAATAGATTATGGTAGTGCCACCCTCGTGGGTCTAAAAATAAAAATTAGGACCTTTAAAGGCAACTGCAGCAGCTCGCCTCATCACATGCTCTAAAAAAAGTTCTCACATCACCCCAGCTCTCAAGTCCGTGAACTGAATACCCTAAGATGCTGAGATCTAAGATCCACCTTAAAATTGCCTGCCTGACTCACAAAGCTATTCACCACAGTACGCCAACTTACCTTGCCAACAAACTCGTCCTATCAGGCGAGACTAGAAATTTACGAAAAACAGGCTTCCTTCTACTGAAGCCCTACAAATGAAAAAAAAAGACAACCTACAAGCGCTCCTTTTCCAGAATGTCCCCCAAAATTTGGAACTCACTTCCCCCTGAAACTAGATTAAACTCCTCAACAGCCATATTCAAACATAGAATAAAACTACTAATGGTAGATACTTTCCTCTATGAAGATACTAAGTTGCCCCTCTAGCCCATTATAAAGACTACCGGGTCACATTTCATGCCCCTTGTTACTTTCTTCAGTGATACTCTACATATACTACCATTCTGAATCAAGTCTCTACGTATATCTAACGTCCGACCCTACACTCCCTCTTGCACTTTTTGATGTTCAGCGCTCACTTGTATATGGCTTTCTGCTTATACTTATACTGACTTTGGCTGTTCTCCTGCATTTGTATATTACTGTGCCTGCTTTTCCAGTTGTACCGAGCTTTGATTTCCGAAAGGATAATTTTTATAGGCTTTCTTTTCCTGATGTACACCGCTGTGGTCCTCAAAAGGGTCACATGTATATGCTTATCCATTTGTCACCATGTTATACTGCGCTCTAATACCTGAAAGGGTCATGTTTGCACTATATAAAACTCAATATATAAAATAAAATAAATTCATCTGAAAGAAGAAGCTGTTCATGTAAAGCAGGAGGTATGCCACTCAGTTTCAGAGATGCTGTCAAAGCTAAGTTAGATCGGGTGTGTGCTGAAAACATCACAGGGACTGTAAAAGCCACAGAGTGGCTAGCACCATTTGTAGTGCCATGCAAAGAAAGTGGTGAATTCAAGTTGTGTGTTGACCTTAGAGAGCGGAATGGGAGGGTTATAGAAGATAAGTTCTCATTACTGAACATAACTGAGGAGCTGGGTATGCTGGTGGGGGCAAGTGTTTTCACCATGTTGAGCTTTTCGTAAGCATATCATCAGGTTAAGTTATGTGAGAAGTACAACAATCTAACTAATTTCATTACCTCTTTTGGTGCTTGCAGGTTAAACTGCCATTATGATTATTTTCTGCAGCTTCAGTGTTCAATTGACTAGTTATTTGGGTGACCTGCCTAGGGTCAGATTTTATCCAGGATGATATTTTGATAGTTCGCAACTATGTAGAACAGCTTTCGGAAAGGGTAAGAATTGTTCTGGCGAGTTAAGAACAATAGTATGGTACTTAAGGTTAGGTAGTGCAGTAGTTCTGTTGAACTAAATTGAGCTATCTTGATCAGATCATTTCTGTGTATGGAGTTCTTCCCAACGACAACTTAGTGAAATCCATTCAGGCTATACAAAATAGAAAGTGCAAGCACTTTTAGGTATGGCAGAGTTTTTAGGTTTCGCCTATTACCATTCGCTTGCGAATGGAATAGGCGAAAATTCAAGGGCTTGATCGACTAGTGAAACCACTGCGGTTTCACTGCAGTTTCTTCACAGTGCATGTAAGGTCACGTGACCACAAAAGCGGGTCACGTGACCACACAAGCACGAGCATCTCTCTAATCCGCCTGCCCCCACCAGGCTCTCCCGCCCCCATCCGGCTTCCCTCTGTGCATCTGCCTGCCACACTTCTCCCCTCACACGCATTCCCGCCCCCCCACCAGGCTCTCACGCCCCCATCCGGCTTCCTCTTTTTCTTGCTTTCCCGGTTTTAGCTTGTCATTTTTTCTTTCGTTTCTATTTTTCGATTCCCATCGTTTTCTTGTTTCCCTCCTCCCTTTCTCATCACGTTGCTCGTCATTCTATATTTCGTAGATTTTTTTATATACCCCCTCCCTTTCTCATCACGTTGCTCGTCATTCTGTACCTTCCCGCCCCCCCACCAGGCTCTCCCGCCCCCATCCGGCTTCCCTCCGCGCAGCCATCTGCCTGCCACACTTCTCCCCTATTCCCATCGTTTTCTTGTTTTCCCCCTCCCTTTCTCATCATGTTGCTCGTCATTCTATACCTCGTAGATTTTTTTTATATTCATAAGTGTTGTGTGCTTTTCAGCCCTCGCTCATGTGCCCCTCTCTCCCAATCTACTTTACATGTTGCTCTGTCGCCAGTGTCCTTCTCCCCCACCCGCTCTACACTGCTCTTTCACCCATTGCTTCTCCTACCTACCCACGCCCTCTGTTACTTCACCTCACCCACACCTCACTGCTCGACTCTTCGCCCCCGCTCTCTGGTCTTCCTCGTGCACTCCTACCTGCTCCCTCCATGTGACTTCCGCCACAAACCCTGGCCCTCTGCGTTACTTCTCACAACCTGCGCCTTCAGCATTGCTTCTGCCCACACCGACCCTCCGTCTTTCTCTGCTATCAGCAGTTTTAAAAAAAAAAAATGTTACGTTTCCAGTTCCTTAAATTAAAAAAACTGCTCTTTCACCCATTGCTTCTCCTACCTACCCACGCCCTCTGTTACTTCACCTCACCCACACCTCACTGCTCTCCTCTTCGCCCCCGCCCTCTGGTGTTCCTCGTGCACTCCTACCTGCTCCCTCCATGTGACTTCCGCCACAAACCCTGGCCCTCTGCGTTACTTCTCCCAACCTGCGCCTTCAGCATTGCTTCTGCCCACACCGACCCTCCGTCTTTCTCTATCAGCAGTTTAAAAAAAAAAATATTTACGTTTCCAGTTCCGTACATTAAAAAAAAAATGTCATTTTGTAGGCATGAGCATTGGTGGATCATACACGCCTTCAAAATAACGTGACCGCCACGTAATAGCGCCTTCATATACACACGCATAATTTTGTGTTATCTTGTCTCTGTTTCTATTCGTGCCTGACTTTCATGACTTTGTACAGTGATAAAATGATGCTTCTAGCTATGCATTATATGCTTCATTTAATTGAGGTTATTGTTTATTACAGTTCCCAATAAGCAGTAGCTCGATATTTTGGACTTTTGAAAGGCCATTATATCCTTTTTATGGTAGACGTTGTCAAGTATCACCAAATCTGTACCCCAAATAAACTTTTCTATTGCTCTGTGCCATTGTCTGGACTGTGAAGTAATTTCACCTCCTCTTTTTGAGGAAGGTGGTTCTGTTGTGTACTGGCAACAACACTGTAATATTTAAATAGAGCAAGCAAGGGGCCCAAGTGTGCTCACTTTTGCTGCCTTGCTGTGGACTTATTGGACGGGGCTCTATGCAAGACATCACCTTGGCCAATGTCCACCTAACGTGAACAAAGAAGATGAACATGCTCAGAAGACTTGTGCGTGAATATAAGCTAACGCTTGGGCCTCAAACTTGAGCTTTGGACCTTACAGTCTCGCATTGAGTGACTTTGATGACCACTTTCAAATGCCCACCAGATGGTGGCAGAGGTAAAGAGAGACTAGGGGATGTCTATCTGAGCTGCAAAGTAAGACCCCTATTATTTCAAGTTTGTAGTACCCATTTCATTTTACTGTGCTAACATAGCAATCCTACAACGTTAAGCTAGTGATTATCACAACATAAATTGAGTGTACTAGTCTACAGTGAAGCATATTTTCTTAAGTGCTTGTGTGCATGTTATCAGTCTAAAGACATGTATGTTGCTGGTGGATACTTCTTCCTGCAGATACAACACATATCCTCCAAGTGGCGAAATGGATCCACGGTTTTTCCCCGATGCACTAGCTTACTAGGGTACCCAGGTGGCGCCATCTTACTCCAGCCATGACTCCACTCACCAAGATGTTTAATGGTGCTGTAAAATTATATCCCTTGCAGACATGCATAGCATATGTATGTGACTTTCAACTCCTCTTCATTGATGCACTTGAAGGCCATCAGAAAGTAAGTGTCCAAATTATTTCTGGCAAAGACTGACAGGGATACCGTGAAGCATTCCTCTTCCTCTTCAACTTCAGGCACGTTCTCTTAAAGGAAACTATAAGAACAAGCACTGGCGTTGCCAATAGGTTTCGCATTTGGAAAGTTGGAGCTATTGGTTTTGTAAATGACATTTTATATTTATATATCGTTATTGGCATTGTCAATAACAATATATAAATAAAAAATGTCATTTACAAAACCAATAGCTCCAACTTTCCAAATGCGAAACCTATTGGCAACGCCAGTGCTTGTTTTTCATGCTGTGCCTCCAATTTTCCTAGTAGGTCTTGTGCCATTTCGACTTTGCTTATGAAGGGAGGCACTTTGACATGGGATGAGTTTGTGGACATTAAGTAATGTACAAAATGTAAGGAGTTGTTTTCCCAGGGTGCCTTATCTGCTGATCACAGATGCCAGTGACAAAGCTCTTGGAGTTGTTTTGAAGCAGGTGCAGGCTGAGAGTGCAAGGGAACCAATTGGAAATATTGATCTAATGAGTAGGAGGCTTTTGAAGTTTTCTGAGCAGTTAAAAAATTCAAACAGTTTCTATGGGGAGGTAGATTTGATGTTTAGTCAGACCACAAGCCACTCCAGGAATTATTAGGTAGGAAAGGGAATTATTTGGTTTCACAATAGATCTTTATATGGATAGTGGGTTTGCGGTTTATAATTTCTTAGTCAAATATTCCTGGTGAAGTGAACACAGCTGCGGATTGTCTTTTCCAGGTTGGTGGGTATGAGTATTTTTAATGATAAAGGAAGAGATTAATCGTGGCAGGAAGATGGCATCAAAATGTGCACAATTACTGAGTGGTGCATAATGGAAGAACGTACAGAAAAAATGAGTAAGGAATTGTTGTTGACTGAAGCGTGTTGATTCATTGGTGAGTATTAGGATAATCACAATAATGTCATGAAGCTATATGGTAAGATCAAGGGTGAGCTTTCAGCTGAGAACAACCTTTTGTTCAGAGGCTTGAGGCTGGTGTCACTGGAGAGTTTGAAGAAACATTTATTGGAGTTGGCTCATGAGGGACACCAAGGAGTGTGCAAGACCAAGGAGAGACTAAGAGGCATTTATTGGTGCCTGGCATGGACCAGCAGGATGAAAGAAATTTAAGGGACTGTTTTCATTGTAATCTGAGTTATAAGATTAGAGCGATAAGAACACTGTGTATGGATTGTAGAGAGATTCTGGAGGGCCCCTGGAACGAAGATGCATTTGATATTGGGGGACCACTGTAGCTGTTGTTTGGAGCAGTACCTATACATTTCCTGATGGATATGTATTCTAGGTGGCCTTAGTCCATAGAGACATATTTCATTATTATCAGGTCTTTCTCTCAGATTCTTGCCCATGAGAGTAACCCAAAGCAATTATTGTATGACAATGGGGTTAAATTTCTCAAGGGAGATGTGAACGTTTTGGAAAATGAGAGGAATTATTGTATCATCCAGAGACCAATGGGATGGTCGAAACATCTAATAGGACCTTTAAGTAAATCATACACCTTTCTAAAAGTGGTAAGGATTGGAGAAGTGAGGTATACAAGCAGGTGGAGGAGCACCAGTTTATCGTCAATTGGAATGTTTGGGGTGAACTGCTTGGGGGTGGGAGGTCCATATGGGACTGATGGGTTTGGAGAAATGGCCTGAAGGCGGCTGAAGGATCACACTGCTCAATAAAAACTTTAGGTAATCAGGAAAATGATGCACAGTCTTCATTCGACCACAGCACTCCACAGAGATTTCAATAATTATTGATTTAGAGATACTATACGAAAAAGTACTAATACAAGCTTTAAGTTTGGACACAAGTAAAACTTGTATGCTCAACATGCTTATTGGTTTGACATTCCCAAAAGTAAATAAGCAGGCAATGTACCAACTAGTCCACCAAATCCGCAGAAAAATGACTACCTAAATCTCACAAGAGCAATTCTTGAAATCCATCTCCATTTCACGTGCTTCAGTATTCCAGCAATATGAAGCCACTTAGTCTACAAGATTTACATCTATAATTTATGGGCAGTTTCGTGTTTAATGAGTTGAAAAGTTTAGCGAAGGTTAAAGCCAAGTTTTTGATTGAACAAACTAATTGAAAACTACCCATAGGGCAGAAGAGAACGGTCGGTAACATATGGCAGTCCAAAGGCCAGCAACCAGCATATGCATATGCACGAAGTGAATGCAAAACAGAGTAGGACTGAATTATATTTTTGGGATCATTTTCAGGGCTTTGTGTAATTTTGCCAAGACTTACTCCTCCCAAAATGATCATGATTATTTTGGCGGGGGTTCTCTGTTTTAGCATTCCACTTCAGAAGCAATTCTTTTTCGACGTGTTCTAAAAACTTCAGAGTTTTAATTTGACCTATGTCTTTAAAATAATCAAGTTCTCATGAAGTAGGGAAAATATAATCTGCATGACGCTTGAGACAGTTAATATGCATGCATTGTTTTTTTAATTGTGATGAACTGAAGTGACTTTTATTTCTTGTCTCAAGGTGATAGAAGTTATTCTTTTTAACGCTGCTTTCCAGTGTTGACAGTCCCTGGTGATTTGTTGTTCATTGCACGTTTTCAAACCAAAAGATTCAGTATAAGTATTTTCTTTATACTTAGAACAAAAATATTTGAATTAATATGAATTAGAGAAGCATATAAAAGGAAAATGTCCCACTGCTATTCTGCCGTGACAGCACTTTTTTGTTCAGCATTAGCTGTGAGCACAGTAACCAAGAGGCAGATAAGTGATGTTTACCATGAAAGATAAATGTGCAGCCCAGTCTGAAGTCATTTGTTGTGTACGGTTTGTAAAATTATTGAAGTTGGTTTATTTGTTCGCTTTTATTTTAAGCAAAACAAATACCTGCACCATTGCATTTCTGCGGGGATACAGTGTGTGTGAGGGTGGGAACTAAGACACATTGAAGACATGCTTACATTTTCTTTTTTGCCTTTGTTTCGAAGTCAAATATGCACAAACTTTAAAATTGTAATTCCTGCTACTACACAAAGCTGCGTTTGATTGATCGGCACAGCGCAGCTCTGTCCCCTACGAGGTGGAAGACATGGTCTGGGCTGTCACTACAGAACAACATCCACTACTTCCGGTTACCCATGGTAAAGCTTTAGTCCGGTGGTTTGGGGGGTGGAGCACGTCATAATCGGGTCACTTGACACAAGAGCTTCTACAACAGAGCTGAGGCAAAACCTGCAATAAAGTCCTGGAAGGTCAATTGTTATTATTGACAACAAGCACAAAAAAACTTGAGAAGATATGAAATACAGAAATTATTTCACCACCAGCGTTCAGCAAATAAGATTCAATGCCTTCATGGCTATTGTTCCTCTTAAAACAGTCATAAGGACTCATCAAACCTCAGAATTAATTTTCCCCGCTTGCCCTTTTATTTGGTTATCAGCGCTGTCCTGGAGCATTCCCGGTGGTGGATGGCACCTATGGAGGGAAGGAAAGAAAAACTTAACAGATCCTGACGGACGACATCCTTCTCACTCCGACCTCTTCTACTGGGAATGCAATGCAGGCCCCAGCAAACTCCCTCGACCATCCTGGATTGCTCACATGCTGTTAACCAGCATGTGAGCAGTGCCCAGCATAAAATCTGGCTCCCCCTGTGATTTACTTCCTCCGTATACAAATTATGGATCTCCTCAACGCCTCCTTACAGGAGGGGTTAGTCCTGCCAGAATGGAAACATGCCATGGTTCTCCCCCTCTTAAAGAAGCCCAACGCTGATCCATCTCAGCCTTCCAATTTCCGACCTATCTCACTGCTTCCAGCTTTTTCTAAAATTCTAGGAAAACATGTGAATTACCCACTATCCTCCTTTGTTGAGTCCCAGAACTTCCTTCACATTTCTCAATCAGGTTTTAGAACTGGATTTTCTACTGAAACGACTCTATTAGGAGTCACTGATATGCTACGATATGCTACGACACCGACTGGATATAGGCGACACGGTGGCCCTTATTTTACTTGACTTGAGTGCTGACTTTGACACGGTGTCACACACTGTGTTGTTGAAAGCTCTGCAATCCCTGGGTATTGAGGAACTAGCGCTCCAATGGCTTGACTCCTTTTTTTACTAACTGCATGTTTCAGATTTTCTCTTCCACTGCCAGCTCTAAACCCATTTGTCCCCTTATGGAGTGACTCAAGGCTCTGTATTGAACCCTTTGTTGTTTAATGTCTACGTACGCCCACTGGCAGATGTTGCCGAAGAGGCGGGTCTGTCCTTATTCTCTTATGCTGATGATACACAGATAATCTTTTCCCTCTCTTCAGCGAAGGAATATGAATCATCGACTCTCCAGTCTGGTTTGAGAAAAATTGCATATTGGATGCAAAATAATCCACTCAAACTCAATGGAGTAAAAAACAGAAGTTCTTATCTTAGGGAAGCAACAAGATCTCTGGTGTCTCCAGCATTGGCCCTCGGAAATGGGTGCTTACCCCAGCCTGCTCATCAGGTGCGGAACCTGGGCTTTATCATCGACAACCAGTTATCGATGAAACAACAAGTCACGAAGGTGGCTTCAACTTGTTTCACCATACTCAAATGGTTAAAGAAAATTCTTTGGATGCTACACCTCTCTACTCAGAGAACAGTAGTCCAGGCCCTTGTTACATCTAGGCTGGGCTACGGCAATGTCCTCTATCTAGGTTCCAACAAAGCTGTGATACAAAGATTGCAGGTGGCGCAAAATGCGGATGCCAGATTGCTCTGCCAGGTTCCTAAGACTGACCCTATCTCTGGCTTTCTTCACGACCTTCATTCGCTAAAGATGGAGAATCATATCAAATTAAAAGCCCTAAGCTATATGGTAAAAATCAAAATTGGTCTAGCCCCACAATATCTACAATCTTTAGTTCAACTCTATATACCCTCACTCCCCCTCTGCTCCACTACACAGTCTAAATTCACGTTCCCAGAATGAAACGTATGCGAATGCTCGGTCGATCCTTTGCTTACTTAGGACCCTCCCTATGGAACTCTCTCCCCATTTCATTAAGAAAGGAAACACTTTATGGGAATTTTCACAGATGTCTGAAAACGTGGCTGTCAAATATGTAATTTCCTTGTTCCTTTTTCCTCTCCTACCAGGTTGGCGCCGGGAAACCCCATGGTGTAGCTGTGCGCCTTACAAATTTAAATAACATAATCTAACATAACATTGGCGGCCTCTCTCGGCACTCCCAAGGGCACTGGATGCCTGAACTTTCCCTCAACCTAGCTATCTTAAGACTGCTGGGTTGAGAAGTTTGAAATGCGCCTGTCTGGCCGGCCGAAGCAAGATGGCTGGCAAAAAAGACATGTAAACTTTGAACAAGTGCAAAGGCAGCCCTCTGCCCACCACTCGTTCCTGCTGTCACTCAGCAGGCGCAACCCCATCCAGACGCTCTGTTCAGGATGGGATAGTGATTAATAAAATGGTAATGAATTACCATTTTATTTCTCATTTCTGGGGCTTTGGGAGGCACTTAAGTGGAGGCAACGCTCCTCCGCTCCAATGTAGGAGCCGCCCCTGTGCGTTCCACTGTTCACCCATAGGGTACTGAGCTGGGAATACTGTATATGTTGTGAATGATCGTTTTCATGCTCCCCATCATCTGCTATCCCATGAGCCAGAGGCTAGACCAACACCCCACTTCATTGTCCTTTTGCTGTTCCTTCCATTCCACAAGTGACACCACTAAACAAAGAACAGGAGTTTGCACTCCCTGTTGCATCTTTCCTTTTCTAGCTATACGTACCATCTGTCTTCTATGCCCGTGAACCACACAGGCAGTGACTGTGAAGTCACTAGGGAGCACATGCATCGAGCATTTTTGTCTTCACAAATAGGCCAATTAGCAAAATCGGGCCTTTTGCGAACGCAAAAAATGCTTTTCAGATGCAGCAAATCCAAATTTGCGATTAGGTAACCTGTTAATGAATCGCAATATGGGTTTGAGATTTGCAATTAGGAAAGGGCGTGTTTAGGGCCTCCCTTCCTAATACCAAATCTCATCGGTATGAAGGAATGTTTTGTGACCGAAATATGGTCGCAAAACATTCAAATTTGACCCATTCGCAAATGGGAAGGGGTACCCAAGAAACCCCTTCCCCTTTAGGGCTGTTTGTTACAGCGTTTTTTAAGATCAGGCAGTGGTCCCACGGAGCACACTGCTCACTGTTAAAAATTTAAAAGAAACTTCATTTTTGTTTTAGAAACGCATCCAGTTTTCCTTTAAGTAAAACTGGGTGCATTTAAAAAAAAATGCTTTATTTAAAAGCAATCGCAGACATGGTGGTCTGCTGACCCCAGCAGGCCACCATCCCTGTGATTTTTGTGATTCCTAGGGGGTTGCAAATTGCGACATAGCTCATTAATGTTCATGAGGTAGGTCATTTGCGATCCCCTAAGAATCGCAAAAAGTGTTCAACACACTTTCATGCATGCTGTTTTGCAATTACCTAATTGCCAATCACAAGGATTCGCAATTAGGAAATCGCAAAACAGTTACTTCATGCATCTGGCCCTAGAAGAGCTATTCTCAAACAGTTATCAGTTATTAGTGTTATCTGGCTCCAACAAGACAAAAAAAAACGTCCTTTCCCAAATGCATGGTCTGGACAACTGAAAGAGCTAGAACCAGAATCCATAGCTGCTGCTGTTCTGCTGGGCATACTGCAACCAGAAGCTATATCCTACACAATACATATTTCTGGTTCACTGGAAAATCTCAGTGGGAATCTAGGGCCAGATGTACTAAAAAATAGCCACTTGCAAATCGGTTGCATAGTGGTTTGCAAAATAAAATAAGGCTTTTCATGATGTACGAAAGCCATTCGCAGACCACAAATAAAGATGCGACCTGTTTGCGAGTCAAATTTCTTTTGACCTAAAAAAGCAAGTCGCAATTTAATAACATTACCTAATAGCGATCTGCAATTGGGATTTTAGAGGCAGTTGCAAATAGCAACTTGTTAAATGACCCGTTTGCACACGTAATTTATCACCATTTCAAACCCGGTGGTAGCTGGGACCGAAGTATAAAAGCAGGGCCAGAATGCATCAGGGCTTTCCGCAATAGCTAACCTGTATGTGATTGCAAGAAGGATACGCATACTGGCTGTTCAGCAGAGGAGAAGGCGTAGACAAAAGAGGATTTCCAGAGTCAAGCTGACCATTTTTTAACAGACAGAGGATGAAATATATGAACAATACAGGCTAAGTAGTAATGTCATTTTGGAGATAATGACCCTTTAAAGCCACTTTTATAAAGCAGTATTCTGTGCAGCAATTCTATCCCCACTCATGTTCGGGTGTTGTTCTCCTTACACCTATTAGCTTATGGAGGTCACCAGGATGTGATAGGTGTTGCAGAAGGGGTGTCTCAAAGTACACTTTCACATAATTGCAATTTTACAGGATTGCCAAATTTCCCCATGTCATAGAGTGTATAGATTGGACAAATGTGCCTATATGTCTTCCATCGCATCCTAAATGTCTTTTTATTAACAGGAAAAATACACAGTCCCTTAATATTCAATTAGTATGCAATGCCCACCATATAACAACTGAAATTGTGTCACAATATCCAGTAGGCACCTATGACTCCTTCATGTTTAGGCACAGCGAAATATATGGAAGACTGGAAAGAGGGGAGTGTGATGATGGTTTTTTTATTAGGTGCTGAAAAGAAATGTAAATACAGATTTGTTATTACCCAATCTTCTTAATATGGGGCCGATTATGATGGCAGACGGACCTGAGTCCGTCCGCCACCATAGAGTAGGAGGGACCGTCGGCAGGGGCTGCGGCGGTCCCTCCGTGCAGATTAGGATGTGACAGCCAGGGTGGTGGTCACATCCTCAATCTTTAACATTGCGGCGGGTGCAGCTTCAAGGTACCCCCCATGTGCACCCCCCAACCCCCCCTTCACCAAGGGGGCCCGCAACGGGCCCCCGAAGTCAATGTCTGTATGCTTTTCCACGGCGGAAAAGCCGCCGTGGAAAAGCATATGAATTCCGCCATCCTAATATGGCTGGCTGTGTCTGATAGACACCGCCAGCCATGTTAAAGCTTTTCCGCCGCGGTCGGAAGGCGACCGCGGCGGAAAAGCTACGGACGGATTTTGAGACCCACCGCCATCCTAATTTGGCAGTGGGTCTTTTGTGCCTCTGGAGCGGTTTTCCCGCATCCTCCGGGCCGGCGGTGGCTTCTGCAGGCCCGGAGGATGCGGGAAAACCGCGATCCTAATCAGCCCCAAAATTTTTTTTCTCACACTGATATATGTTTTTCAGGTGACAGTCCATATGTCCTGCACCCCTGGATTCTCACATCCTACCTTTCTCCTACCACCCAAAATGAAAGGCGATACAACACTCCACATTCCTGCACCAGTACTGTAATTGAGCGAACATTTGGCCTACTGAAATTACGTTTTCGGTGCCTACATAAGAATGGGGGTGGCTTACAATATGTACTAGAAATTGCTTGCATGATTGTAGCAATGTGTGCCATCCTGCACAATATTGCCTGCAGGAGAGACCTACAGTGTGCGTTGTCAGAATAAGATTCAGCGGATGAAGGTCCTGGCCCACGTATTGAGCAGGCAACAGAGGACAGCAGAGCAGTGGAGGGAAGAAGGTGCAGGGACCACATTCCCACACATTCCTTATCAAGTCATATTTAATTTCACAAAATGTAACAAAAGGGTACCACACTTGTTTGACTTCTCTAGTAAAGATATCTTTAATGTCAGGTGTTTCACAACAGTTTTCAAACAATCTGTTATTCTCATAAATGTATATAACATGAAGTCGGTTACAGCACCAACATTAAATAAATAAAGCAAATATAGGCACTGCCTGATGGGTGCCCCTCAATGTTTTTTCTGACAGTGTCCAGGATGGGATGTGCCACCATGTTGAGGTGCAGGAGTACAGCTGCTACTGCATCGCAGCACATGTGCATCTGTGACAGAGAGGCTGCTGATGCTGGACAAATCCTCACTATCAAGATGCTCTACATCCACCCCACTTGCTATTTGCACTGTTTCTATGGCTTCCACTGCAGTTGTATCTGGCACACTCAACACATTCCCACCAAAGTATCCCATTTCTACCTGTAGCGTCACAGTACGCCTTGATGAGGGAGAAGTGGCATGTACAAGCTTTCTAATAGACCTTGTTAATTCTCTGGCCTCTGGCTCCAGAAGTATTCTCTACTGTTGCCTCCAGTGTAGTGGGGGGGTCCACCTCCTGTTGCCCGGAACTCACTCAGGCTTGTTGCAACCTTTTCTCTGGTGTGAGACCAGTGGCTGTACCACCTCGTCAGTGGAGCTTTCTCCCTCTGCCTCCTTCTCTTACTATTTATTATTTTCCATTTATAAAGTGCATGGTTACACCCAACGGCGTGTCCCTGTGCTATAGATCTAATCTCACAGCAATAGGGAGAAAGAAAAGGGGTTTGGTTTCTGTAACTGACCGAAAAGCAACCAGGGCTTATCGGACCTTTAACTTTGCATGCTGGAATCCTGAATAGCCAGGTTTTAAGTCCTTCATGAAAGGTCCTTTCCATTGGTTCTGCTCTCAAGTTCTGCGGACTAGAATTCCATATCTTGGCCGCCAGATAACTGAAGGACCGGGACCCCAGCCGGGCCCTCTGCTCTCGCGGCACCCTTACTAGATTAGCCCCGGCTCTTCGCTGGCCGTTTCTGTTGCCACAAGTTGTTATTTGGTGCTCCCCAGGTCGCTTTAATAGTACTGCAGTTCTCCACCCTCAGTCTGCCTGCTTCCTGGCTTCTGATGTGCAGTACTTCCTGTTTGTAGGGTTATCACCCTGAACCAGGAAGCATTTTTTCACATTTGCGAGCGCGTTCTCAAATTGCACCTGTGTTCGTAATTTAGGTCATTGCTAAGTGTGATTTCTAAAATAAGGAAGCAGGTTGTTTGCGAGTTGAAAATATCAACCAGCCACTGTACACAAATGCAGAATTGCGATTAACAAATTGCTATTCACAAAAATTTGCAATTTGGTATTTGCAATTTGGAAGGTTTGCACACTTGGCCTCTACTTTTTTCAACATTCCAGGTACTTTAAAAGTTCAGCCAAAAACAACAACAAGCACAGTTGCCATAGAAGTTGTTCTAACTACAGTATTTTTTAACCTTCCTTATGCTGAAATGATATAAAATAAACTACAGCTCACAAGATGCACTTCTTTAGAGAAACTATATATATATATCCCAAGACTGATTGAACTGGGCTAAGCAGTACTCATTCACGGGTCAATGACAGAACATCGATGCTAAAAACGTCACTGTGCTGAACATCGAAAAAAATATATCGACTACAAAAATATCGACTCCAATACTTTAACAGGTAATTACAAAAATATCGAATCAAAAATATAGATGTAAAAAATATCAATTGAAAAATATAAATAAAACAGAATAATGTATATTGAATATATATAATTTTAATATAGTCTTTCACAAAATTAATTAAATTTAATGTATATTTTAACTAGATATAAAAAATAAACTTAATTAAAAAAATATAAACACACAAACATATTAATTTATACACATACATATATTTATTTTAAAATAATGTAACTATTATCTTAAATTGTTTAACTTTTAAATTATATAAAAATAAAATATATGCATATAGCAATAACTTTAAATAAAAAAGAACCATTGTATAATTAATTAAAACATGTAACTATTAAAAAAATTAATAATTAAATTTACTATTCTAAATCCAGTGAGTACAACAGTAGGGAAAGTGTTGGATAGCGAGGGGGTAAAAATTACTATTCCCACTCAAGTGAGTGCAACAGTAGGGAAAGTATTGGATAGCGGAGGGGTACAAATTACTATTCCCACTCCAAAGAGTGCAACAGTAGGGAATATTTTGGATAGTGGATGGGTAAAAATTACTATTCCCACTCCAGTGAGTGCAACAGTAGGGAAAGTGCTGGATAGCGTAGAGGTAAAATTACTATTCCCACTCCAGTGAGTGCAACAGTAGGGAAAGTGCTGGATAGCAGAGGATTAAAAATTACTATTTCCACTCCAGTGAGTACAACAGTAAGGAAAGTTGTGGATAGTGGAGTAGTAAAAATTACTATTCCCACTACAGTGAGTGCAACAGTAGGGAAAGTATTGGATAGCGGAAGGGTAAAAATTACTATTCCCACTCCAGTGAATGCAACAGTAGGGAAAGTATTGGATAGTGGAGGGGTAAACATTCATATTCTCACTCCAGTGAGTGCAGCAGCAAGGAAAGTATTGGATAGTGGAGGGGTAGAAATTACTATTCCCACTCCAGTGAGTGCAACAGTAGGGAAAGTGTTGGATAGCAGAGAAACAAAAATTACTAATAACATTTAAACAATTGAAAAAAGATAAATAATCTTAAAAATAAATAAACAATATTTCAAAAATATCAAATTAAATATATTAAACATTAACATTAAAAATATTAATTACATATAACAAAAAGATATGCATGTTATCTAAAATAAATTAGAAAATACATTTATAAACAATATTTATTTAAAAAGAAGCAAATATTAACACAAAAAATGTAATACATAAATGTATTTCTTTGATTTCCTACCCTATAACATCCTCACCAATAAAAAAAGTCAACTTTTTTATTTACATTTATTTCCATAATTAACATAATTAATAATGAATTAAAAAAATATTATAAATAATAAACATGCTTTGAATACACATTCTTTAACACTAATATATGCACAACACGCACCTAAAATGAACTATACAATTACCATAATTAATTACTAATTAATTATTTTAAATTTATTAACAACTAATTATTAATTCGTCCATTAAAAATAAATTGCTTCACACTTTTCCCACCATTTTCACCTATAAATCTGGTGTAAAATAGATGAGCAGCAATAACTGTTAGACGGTATAAAATATAAATTATTAGCAGTACTTTCAAGGTAAATGGATGGTATAGTTCTACCATCTTACAATAATCATGAATACATCCGAGTATATAAAACAAATGATAAAATGATGTATACTCCTATGATGCCTCCCTAACTAGATGTACCTAAGTGTACCTATCATGTATGTAGGTGTTCAGCCAAGAATCCCTCTAGGATTAAGTCAACCCCATTACCTGAAGTGAGAGACTGTGGGAACCCACCCAGATCTTGAGTTGGACACCCCACAAGGGATGTTTTAGACCACTGCGAGCTGGGGTGTCTGCATGCAGGTCCTGCATGCAACCTCAGCGTCTCTGGTCAGTATGTCAGCCGGGAAGTCTCGGTCTCCTCTGCCTATCCTAGCAAGATGTGATTTATATATACCTGTAGATCTCCCCAGGGATCCTACATTTCTGTGTTACTGTGTTGGCCTAAGGATGGTGTTGGGCATGAACTTTGAACAAACATGTTATGCAGGAGATGGTAGTCATGCTGTGCTTCCAAGAACCCTCTTGCATAATGTATGAGATTTCGTACTAGGAAAAACCCACGTTCTGAATGCAGTGTTGTATCTAAGTTCAAGTTCAAGTTCGGGTATTTATATAGCGCGCTACTCACCCAGGGGGTCTCAGGGCGCTTGGGGAAGGGGTTCATTATTTGTCGAATAGCCACGTTTTGAGTTCTTTTCTGAAGGAGATGTGGTTTTGAGTAAGGCGGAGGTGAGTGGGGAGTGAGTTCTAGGTAAAAGGTCAGTCCCTGTAAACCGTGACAAGTGTAATTTAGGGAAGAATTTAGGTGAAGGGTAATGAAGTTATTGGGCCTATATTTTGGTACCTATATGGAATATACCAGCGTGTTCACTGTGGTGGTGTCCTCCTTGTAGTTCTAAGCTGTGTTTTGTTGTAGCATGTGGATCAGTCAAAGTTATCACCAGTTGTACTCACTTCAGATTCCCTGCTTGGATGTAATTGCAGCATTATTAGCATTTCCAATTAGTAATGCTTATGAGCTACACATGGATGCTACCCAGAAGACTGGGAAGCAGCATCATCTAATAAACATCTTTTCAGCATCCATGCCTATCTGTCACTTAACAGTGCAGAATAGCTTCCATATGACAAAACCTATTTTTTATCTGTATATTAAAAGAATCTGAAGTGGACTAATAACTTACAATGGTGTATGTGTAGTTTCCCCAAAGAGGCATCTCAACTTCACTCATTGCGCTCTCTAGCTGGCATTGTCTCTTATTCAGCCACTAAACTCAATAGCTGTATGTCCCCTTATGAAGCAGTGGTTTGTCCAGAATGTTTCAACGGTACAAGTTAGAATCTTTATTCTATCACCTTATGAGTAGAGGATGTTTGGGGAGAAAGGATATACGGAAATGTAAGAAGTCACAGTAGACTAAAGAAATTATGGATGTTCTCAATCAACAATTTGGCATCTAGATTATTTTCAGTCTGCTTTTATAGAGTTGCAGCATGATATTTTGCTAGGCCTTAATAGGAGTAATGATATTTCATGAGCTATGGGTTATCTACTTTGGTGTTAGTCATTTATTATCAATTTACTAGAGAGCACAGCGGTTAGTTTTTTTGATAAGCCACATCTTTTGGGACTGTAGAGCTGTAGTTTGGCACGGGGTCATGAGAAGTGCTGTCATCAGGCTGTCCTTTTTGTTGAAATGTTTCTTTGGTTTTGAGGGTTTTGCACGCCAACGTAGCTGTTGTTTGGAGCAGTACCTATACATTTCCTGATGGATATGTATTCTAGGTGGCCTTAGTCCATAGAGACATATTTCATGAAATAACTACTTTGTTTATTATCAGGTCTTTCTCTCAGATTCTTGCCCATGAGAGTAACCCAAAGCAATTATTGAATGACAGTGGGGTTAAATTTCTCAAGGGAGATGTGAACTTTTTGGAAAATTAGAGGAATTATTGTATCATCCAGAGACCAATGGCATGGTCGAAACATCTAATAGGACCTTTAAGGAAATCATACACCTTTCCAAAAGTGGTAAGGATTGGAGAAGTGAGGTATTCAAGCAGGTGGAGGAGCACCAGTTTATCGTCAATTGGAATGTTTGGGGTGAACTGCTTGGGGGGTGGGGTCCATATGGGACTGATGGGTTTGGAGAAATGGCCTGAAGGTGGCTGAAGCATCACACTGTTTTTTTTTTTTTGGCAGACCTTTATTGCACATTATTCATATACACAGCGGTGTGCCTACAACCCACTGTTGGGGCCGGCCGCAATCAGTGTACCACAGTTATCATATAAGCTTGACATAAAACGCCATAGGCACGATTGCAGGAGTACAAAAGTCTTATCTCACGTAGGCACTCACAATTAATCCAGATGTAATATTTACAGCGCACCCGTAGAGTGCGGTCGTACGCCCCCATGTGATCTCGGTCTATTTTTCAGTTTTTTATAAAGAAAGGTAACCTCAACAAATCCCAACCCCACCCCCTGTCCCATCCTGGTTTCAGTGAGTAGTCCAAGTCTAGTAGGCATGATGTGGTTGGGCAGCTAATACAACGTATGTCCAACAGCACTTCCCAGGTAGGGAACGTTCACCCTCCTCCCAGAGCCATCCAGAGGCCATAGCGAGGATCAGTGACTATGGGTACCATGCCAGTCCTCACAGCACACTACGTTCTCACTTCCATGACCACCTCCCAGGCATGCACACCCTATACAGGGCTAACCAAACGCCTCCGCCCCACAAATTTCTCAAGCCGCTCCCTCCTCGCAGTCTGATAAAGCAGCAGTCACCCTCTCGTCGCTATTAGTGTCTGTTAAAGAGAGCATGTAGAGTGTAAACGGAGCCCAGACATCCCTCGGGTGAGATGTCTCAGGTAACTCATCATAGTAACAGTTCAATTGATCCCTGGAATAGGCCATATCTTTCAGCCACATTTGCACCTCAGGCGCTCTCCTTCCTCCCCAGACCATAGCAACCCTCCTTCTGGCTAGTTGAAGCGCCAACACCACAAGCCGCCGCGGCGGCGCAGCCACCCCAGAGGCAATGCCCAACAGACACAGGCGTACATCCAGCTTTACCTCAGTTGAGGCCATGACAGTTAGCCTTTCAGTCACTTCCTTCCAATAGTCGTATACACGTGAGCAACCCCAGGCCAGGTGTATAAAGTCAGCGTCCTCAGCTCCGCAGCGGACACAATGAGCAGTGGACCTGAGCCCATATCGTACCAGTTGGGCCGGAGTATAGTACCACTGTTGTAGAAATTTATAATGCAGAAGGCGGAAGTTGCCATTGATCACATACCCACCGGTCATAGCACAGCATTCATTCCATTCTTCATCACTCAGCGGTTCCGGGAGACTCCTATCCCACCTTGCTCTGGCCAGGGTCGCCCCTCCACCCTCATCTTCCTGCGCAGCCTTATATAATTTAGATAGCAATTTAGTCCTGTCCTTGACCGTATAGAGCAACTGCAACGCACCCAGGGCCAATGGTTCCTCCGGATATGTTGGGTATAAGTCACACACAGCAGCACGCAGTCTGACATACACAAAGGTGGACATAGTAGCATTCGTCGAGCGGGTGGTCATCTCCTGAGAGGAGAGGAACGAGGCTCCTGGAAATAGGTCCCCCATAGTCTGTAGTCCAGCCTCCTGCAGAGTCTGGAGCCCTCCCGGCTCACCCGAGACAGAGATATTTGAGTGATAAAGTAGCGGCATGGCCGGAGCGTATAGCGGCAACCTGCCGGCCCGTTTACCCAGGGTAGTCCATGCAGTCGCCGTGAGGCGCACGGTATCAATCTCCCCCTTCTCAAATACCGAGTGCTTATTTACTATCATAGCCCTTAGTGGATACGGCAGAACTGCGCTTGCCTCCAATGCCACGTGCGGAGTGTATGGCGGAGAGTTTATCCAGTAGCTCGCAAAGTGTGCCTGTGCGCAAAGATAATAAAGTCTCATATCCGGCAAGGCAAACCCACCCAGATCGTATGGCTTGGTCAGTACCTCCCAAGTTACTCGCGGCCTCTTACCGGCCCAGGTGAGAGCTATCAGCAGGGACCGCAGTCTCGCAAAGAAGTATGATCCTAGCGGGACCGGAATGTTGACGAATAGGTAAAGAAATTTCGGCAACACTACCATTTTAATCAAAGACACGCGATCCGCCAGAGTCAGTGGGAGACGAGTCCATCTCGCCACCTGGTCTTCCAGGTTGGAAATGGCAACGCCATAATTTGCCCGTATGACTTCTTGGTAATCCCTGTGCACCCAAACGCCCAGGTATCAAATTGATTCCGCCGCCCACTCCAGCGGGAATTCCAGTGGCACTTGGCGAGTGACGTCCGTGAGAGGCATTACCACTGACTTGTCCCAATTTATGGTCAGCCCTGAGTGCCGGCCGAATTTAATGAATTCTCGAAGTATGCGCTCCAGGTGAAGCGCCGGGTCTCTGACATATAGGACCATGTCGTCAGCGTACATTGACACTGCCAATGATCTGAGAGGGAACTTCAGCGCTGCCTCCGCATACCTCTGACGTAAGATACAGGCCAACGGTTCCATCATGATGGCAAACAGCAGGGGCGATAGAGGGCAGCCCTGCCTTGTCCCCCGCTATATTGGAAAGGAGGCAGAGACGTGACCATTAACCCTGACTCTCGCCGTGGGTGCATTATACAACAGGGCAATTAGTGACGTGAAGAAGAAAGGCACTCCCATCCGATGCAGAACGGCCAGCATATACTTCCACGCCACTGAATCAAAAGCCTTGGCGGCATCGAGCATGACTGCCACCGCGGCTAGGTCTGGCTTAAGGAGATGTAGTACGGCGAACAAGGTCCTCAGGTTGTGAGTGGTGGATCGGAGGGGGATAAACCCCGATTGATCGGGTAATACCATAACCGGCAGAAGGAGACGCAGTCTCGTGGCTAGCACTTTGGCTATTATTTTAACATCAGTGTTTATTAGTGAAAGAGGACGGTATGATTCGCACCTATTTAGAGGCTTTCCGGGCTTAGGAAGCGCCACCAAGAGTGCCTCTCTCATAGTTCCCGGAAGTCGTCCGCATTCAAAAGCTTCCTCTAGGACCATGGCTAGTCGCGGAATAAGCAAATCTGCATATGTTTTATAAAATTCGGCGGGCAGGCCATCTGTGCCAGCCGCCTTCCCATTCGGTAGGGCTGCTATCGCGTCTCTGAATTCCGCCTCGGTGACATGATGCATTAGGAATTCCTGTTGACCCCTGGAGAGCCACACCAGCGCTACATCCTCCAAATACCGCGATATTTCTGCCTCGTCCGCTGTTTCTCTATGTTCATAGAGTTGCGCATAGTGTCTCGAGAAGCAGGCAAGTATGCCATCCGACGTAGTCACCACAGTTCCCTGATCCTCAATCTCCAATACAGTGCAGTGCCTAGCCCAAGGGTCCCGAATCCTATCAGCTAGTCCCTTGCCCGGCCTACCCCCCTCTCCATAATATCTGGCTGTAGCACGTTTGGATAGAAATTTCACCTCCTGGTCTGCCAATTCATTATATTCTGTGACCTTTGTCCTAACATCCACTAGCAATGTGCTTTCGGCCCCTTCCTCCAGCCGGCGTTCTAAAGCCAACAACTCCCTCTCCAGTCTGGACATAGAGTCTCTGATGGACGTGAGGACCCCGGACCGCAACCCGATACATGCACCCCGCACCGAGACCATAAAGGCCTCCCACACCGTGATCATACTATCTACAGAGCCCACATTGGTCTCGAAGAACTCCTCAATTATCTGCCGCAGACGCTCGCACAACACTTGATCCGTTAACACTCCAGGGGAGAGTCGCCAGGTAAATGGGGCAGGAGCATGAGTAGGTATCCGCAGCTTCAGTGCAACAGGGGCATGGTCCGAAAGCGTTCGGGGCAGGTGTTCCGCATTCAGCACCCATCCACTCACATCTCGGGTCAATAACCAATAGTCCAATCTCGACCACGTATTGTGCGCAGATGTGTAGCAAGTCCCCTCCCGCCTGCCAGGATTCTGCAAGCGCCAAACATCCAACAATTGCAGCCCATTCATACCCTCGCGCACCGCATCCGTCCCTCTCTTACGTTCACAAGGCCGGTCGTGTCTCCTATCCAACTCAGAATCCAATGTAATGTTCCAGTCCCCCCCACAGAGGATAGCTGACGGTGGTAGGCTGTATAGTTTGTTCCAAAGTGCAATGAAAAAATCAGGGTCATCTATATTAGGACCATGGACATTGAGAAGAGTGATCAACGTGCCACATAGCTTACCCTGCACAACAATATATCTTCCATCCTGATCGACCTCCTCATGTAACACCTCGAATGGAACATTCTTTTTTATCAGAATCATTACCCCACGGGCATAGGATGAATAGGACGTGGCCCACCTCGCACCCGCCCACTGTTTGCCCACCATTTCGGCCGCCGCCCCCTTGAGATGCGTCTCCTGTAGAAATACCACTTGTGCCCCATGTCTATTCAAGAAGGCAAGCATTTGTCTAGTTTTCTGCGGCTTGTTTAGCCCTCGCACATTCCATGTAACACACGTGATGGTGCCCCCCCTATCCATATCGCCTAAGGTGTAAGTATCTCAGCAGTGCGTTTATCCTCGGCAGCCCCTGCCCTTTAAACCATCCCCCACCCTTCATCCTCCTAGATATAGCCCCATTGGCGCCTGGAAAGTCCCAGAGCCACATACTGCAGCCCCACTTACAGCTCAAAGATGACTCAGACTCAATCCCCTTGACCAGGAAAAACATCAACAACCCAACCAGTTGCAACATCCCATCCCCCATCCCGCCGCCCACTTCAGCACTCCCAACTTGCCAAAGCCTCCCCGTGCCCCCCCCCTTTGCAACCCCCAACAATGCAAACAGCCACATTTGGGGATCTCCCTTATCTGGAGGCGTAGTGGCACACCACCCTCGCCAGAACTGACGAGAGTGCAGACCATTGTCGTTGACAACAACCCCAACCCCTCCACCCACCCCCACGGTCAAAGCATCAGACCCGATGGTATTCATATAACAGCACATTGCACTGGGCGCCCCTGAAAGCGGTCACCTCCCAATAACATCGCCTTAGTCCCAGAGAGGTCATCTCATCCAGCGCAGCAGCACATATTGCACAACAGACCCCATTCAGCTGAGTTCCACTGTAAGAGAGCCCCCGCTACTGCGGGGTGGCAGCTTCAGCAAGGGCAGCATTCACCATAGCCCTCCCCCTCGCGCAACTTATAGAGCAATAACGCAAAGGGTACCAGGGGCCGGAACGCCAGAGTGTTTCTTCAGCAATTACTGCATACGCTGCAATAGAGGTAACCCTGTGCAATGCTCCGCATTTCCCCCATCATCATAGTCAGCAGTGCAATGCAGGTCAGGCCTCCTCGTCCAGCCTTTCATCATCCCCTTCATGACGTCCAGGCGGTTCTTTAGCACGTTTTTTCAGTTTTTTGGCATAGTCCAGTGCTGCCTTGGGTGAAGAGAAAATCTTGTTATCCGATGGAGGCCCAATCCGAAGACGCGCAGGGTACAGCATGGCATAAGCAATGGTCTCCGCCCTCAGCAATTGTTTCACCGACGCGAACTCCTTACGTGCCGTCTGTACTGCCATGGTGAAGTCGGGATAAAACTCCAGTTTGTTACCTTGATAGTCTATGGAGCCCTTCTCCCTTGCGAGCCGTAGAATAGTGTCCCGGTCCCTATAGTTCAGGATCCTTGCCACAATAGGCCTCGGCGGCGCTCCTGGCGGAGGCTTCTTAGCTAGGGACCGATGCGCACGCTCCACAATGAAGACACGGGATAGCTGGTCAGCCCCAAATATGTCGATGATCATGCGCTCCATGAAGTCCTCCATGCGCCCCACGTTCGTGGATTCCGGCAGGCCTGTAACGCGAACGTTGTTCCGCCTGGACCTCCCTTCTAACTCCTCATTCTTCGCTTGTATGACCGCCAGCACTCTTTCCATATTAAAGACTTTGGACGAGACCGTGGCCAGACCATCCTCCGTGGCAGAAACTCGCTGTTCCACCTCACCCATCCGTTCGTTCTGACGGTCAAATTGTGTCGCCATCTGATCAAGACGATGATTCACAGACTCCATGGTGCCCTCAATAGACTGCAGAGTCTTCTGCATAGCCACCAGTGTGGATTCCAGATTAGGCGTACCCCCAACAGCCCCACCCTGGTCGGTGTCCGCTGGCGCCTGTGAGGATGAATGCGCAGTCTTTTTTGCATCGAAGTTGATTTTTGGCTGGTTTCTATCAGGCCTGCCCATGATTGCGATCTAACTCAGCGTGGTCCGAGATTCAGCAATGCAGGGCAGTTTTCTCAGGTAAGTCTTTCAAAATACTATCAGTGTAGATATCAGCCGCTGCGCCCTGCGAATTATGTCCAGGCCCAGGCCGATGAGCACCCCCAGTCCGGGCCAGGTAGTACCGTCACCTCAGCAGGCGAGGTGCACCAGGCAATCTCCGTGTAGGCCCACAGTGCTGATATGAGCAGTGGAGCGTAGTGCCTAAGGCAACAGTAAGGCAGCACAGAAGGGCCCCCCAGGTCCGTGTCCCCTCTCTGACAGCGCCGATAGCTGGTGAGGTAGCGCTGGCGAAGTGTCGATCGCCGGTGTGCAACAAACAGCTGCCAGGTGGAAGGAGGCCTCAAGATGGCGGATGCCTTAGAGGCCCGTCTCATCCAGCGCAGCAGGACTCCCAGTGCCTCGTGTGTGGCGATGTGCTCTCTCACCGGCAGCCCAAAGCGCGGCTCTGCCTAAGCTCCTGACCCCCCCAGCCGCTCCGCTCCTCAACCGACCCCCTCCCCGGCCCCCCCGGCCCGAGCTCGCGGGGCGCGGGCTATCGCGGCCTAGCGCCACCTCCGCAGCACCGGGCTAGCGCAACGCCCATGCCTCACTCACCAGGACCAGCAGGGCCAAGTCCAGGCCGTCCAAAGCGTCGCAGCCTTCCCGGGGGATCACGTTGTCAGCGCCGCCTCTCCGCCTCCACAGCCACGAAGCGCCGCCACCAGGGCTCCGCTCCCGCCGGCAGCAACGGCAGCAAGGGCCTAGATCGCAGCGGGGCTTCCGTGTGGAACAGGAGCCCATATTTACCATCGATGCCCAGGCTGCTGGCGCAAGACGCCTCTTAGTTCCCATTCTGAATAGTTACCAAATAAAGAGACGGGCGCTTGGAAGCAGGAATCAAGAACAGAGTTTAATTCTCATGAGGAGAGCCTGTCATTTCAGACACGAAACAAGGTGCCATCAGGAGGTGCTCTAACAAGTGAGCTGAGACTCAACCTTTTATACCTTACAAAACACTTGGTATTACAGTCACAGCATTGTGAAACGAAGGAAAGATAACCCCATAATCCTCGTGTCAATCATACCCCACATGTGTTCACAATAGGGACCCTTGACCTGCTGATAAGAGAGAGAGCAATGACGCAGCTGAATGTTCCGCTGATTATTAGGATGTGTGCGCCTGATCGTAGCCCAGGGGGTGGGGAGACCAAGATCAATAGTGGTTCCTTTGAAGAGGAGTGACTTCATACAATAAGGGCAGTAAATGGTATCTCCTGGCTTAGGCGATGGCCCTGGACATGTGTGGTCAGCCGGACTCGGGGGAAGGGGTCATCAAAGGAGTGGTATTCATGCCGCGTGGACAATCGAGCGCGGAGGGAAGGCTTGTCAACAGAGGGGTATTCATGGAGGGAAAGGAGGTGTTGGTCAGGCGCGGCCGTGACTCCCAAGGACAGGGTCTTGCAGAGGAGGAAGGTTTATGACTTGTCCATGTGAGGGAGAAGGAGGGGGTCAGGGTGCGCGCAGGGACAGAGTCGCACAGAGAGAGAGAGAGATCTTATGACCCGTACATGAGCGAACAGGGGCAGTCAGATACAGCTGGGGGGGGGGGGTTTGTCAGCTGAGGCGAAGGATGCTTCTTCGAGAGAAAAGGGGGGGGGGTGCATGGGTCAAGCAGGAGGGTTGCCTTTCATAGCAGGGTCGCGCAGAGGGAGAGGGTTTCATGGTCTATGCATGTGAGAGTGGGGGGGGGTGCTCAAATGCGCGCAGGAGGGAAGTCAGTGATTCTAATGAGTGGGCAAGAGGCCAAGGTGCCTAAAATGGCTGTCATGTACATATGGGCACGGGCTTTTACTGGCGGAGTGATGCGGTCAATATTTTATGGTATCCATAGTGCATACAGGGAGAGGAGTGGGAAAAGGGAAATGAACGTTGCTCATGTACATCAATATTTCTAGTTTTCTACAGTCGCCCCTTTTTACATAGCAAAGTTCATTTTTGTACTTGATTGGGGCACAAATAAACAGGTGCGGTCGAAGAATTAGCATTTGCCAATACTAACATTTTGCATATAAACATGGACAGTTGATGTGATGGGCAGAATGCAGCACATAGGAGATTGCATTTGTCGAGTTCCTAACATTCAAGCGCACTACACAGCATAAATGTTTCTGACTTAAAAAAAAATGTGACCAATGAACATTTTGACCAAGTAGTTGAGGGCGGAATTCAGTTCGATACACAAGATCTCTTCGTCACAGTGTCTTTTTCAGCAGTGAGCCATCACTGGTAGGCTCTAGTCCGTATCCTTTCGTTGGCGCTGTTGAGCACCGGCGGTGGAGCTATAGGTCCAGCTCGGGTCTATCCTTACGCGTTGCAGGGTGCGGTCAGTCCTCTGCTGTTAGACCACAGTCCTGTTCCCTAACCAGTCCTTTTAGTGGTGCCTTATGCTCGGCACCTATATTTCCGTGGCAACACCCTTTTCCCATCTAAATGCCGTTCTTCCTTTTGGCGTGAAGTCATATGGAAAAGGGGGTGTGTGGTTCGAATAATCGATAGGAGAGAGGGCGGGGTTGGGTCAGAGTTCCTGGGACACACAAAAGGGACCAAGGGAGCAAAGGATAACAAGCAGGCAGGCCCATCAATCGGGCCCAAAGAAGGGGGACGGAGACTCCAGGCACACGTGGGTTAGCAGACGGAGGGCTTCAGGGCAGCCCGTCATTTTTCATTTTCCACGTTTGAAATTGCTGTCTCGTCCCGTATCTTGTTGCTCTGCAGCTCCACCTTTGGTCGAGGTCGCATGTGTCTCAAGATCTGCAGCCAGGCACGTCCGACCCTTCTCCTCCGGTGATCGCAAATCTTTGAATAAGTACAAAACAAGTTTTTAGAGAACTGACAGAAGAAGTCATCTATGCAGGTGAATTCCTCCCTCGAATCTACGCACTTGGGAGATACGCTCATCGGTCACAGTCAGAGGTCTATTACCAAGCAGTGCATATGTCGGCATTCCTACTGAGTTCATGCCAAGTTTATTCATCGTCCTATTTATAACTCAAGCAGGGATAAATAAGATTCCCATCAACTGTGCATTTCATCATATTCAACATTTCGGAACATTTCCCTTCAAGGCTGGCTAACCTTTTCAAACAGGGTGGGGACGCTATCATCGAGAGTCAGGGTAAAACAGGCTTTTCTCGAGGGACGACAGTTACTCATGGTCATCATGTTTATATCCGGAACAGCAGCTGGGGTCTATCAAATGGGGCGGGGATGCTTCGGGCGTTCGCGCTTGGGTGCAAAAGGGGGTGGGGCAATCCGGGCATTGGGGGTCAATCTAGACGTTGGTGCTTGTCTCTGATGAACAGAAAAATAAGGTGCCATTGACATACAGTTCCCCTATAAAAGGCCAAATTGGGGGACCTTAGTCGTCTTACCTGTCCTTTCCTTCTCAGCCAATTCGAGTTCATTCATTTTGTAGAAAGGAGAGGTAGTAATATGGCGAGATACAATCATTTTAGTTTTGGTCAATTTCGCTGAACACCTTCGCGTTCAATAAGTATCCAGTCAGACTGGTGCCAGCGAGGCACGATTTTACCATAAAAAGGAAGAGGAAATAAGGAGACTCTCAGAGAGTGAGAGTCGTCCGCAATCTAAACGAGCCATTTGGTACACGTATGACATGTAAAGAGAGAGAGAGAGACAGAGTGAGGGAGAGAGATAGAAAAAGGGGGAGACGTGTACAAAAATAGGTCATTTAGTGCGTTCATAACACAGAACAGTAGGGGGTCAGGTAACGGAGAGACGCAAACAGAGGGAAAACATAAACCCCTACAGTGCACACACACACACAAAACTCAGACGAAGGAAGACAGTACCTGTATTACATATATAAGACAAAACAGAAAATAATAGTTGGCCAACAAAATCTTCTTTTTAAATCCCATTTATCTTTTACTATCCTATTTATCTACGTGCTTAGCTCCTTCTACCTTTCTCTCCTTTTCCCTCCTTTTCCTTTTCGTTTGTAATCTCTTCGAGCGTTCTCATTTGCCAATACTTACACCTTGATTAGTCAATCAGAAATTAACCTGGTCGCGCTATTTACCCATGGTTGGATCTTAAACCATTTTTCAGTTCCTTCCTTTGGTGGGAAGTTCTCCAGGCTGAGGCAACGGCAAGTATTGATCGGGAGAACAGTCGGACAGCTTGGCTAGATCTATAAGAGTGTGAGAAGGGGGGAGCAGTATATTTTGAACATCAGCAACATTTCTAACTTCCCAGACGGGAGCAGCCTTGGCAACCCCTACCCGTGCATTTTTCTTTTGTCCTTTCCCTACCTAGTCAAACGTCTAGTTACATTCTTTAACGTGTTATTTCAAGTCAATTTTCGCCATACAGTACCCGTCAAGTCTCTAGGTCAGTCCATCCTCCCAGCCGTTCTAACGTGCTAATTTCCAGTCAATTTCCGTCATACAGTACCCGTCGAGTTTCCATGTCAGTCCATTTTCTCAGTCGCTATGCTCTAATGGAGGAACAGTCATATTTAAGTCTATGTCTCTAAAAACTTATTGTCATAAGGACTATGCTCATATTCCCTCCTTCCCTTTTTCGTCGGTTGTTCGACCATCGTTCTCCCATACTTCAGCCGATGTTCCAACGCGACCTGCAGAAGGGAGGAGAAAGAAGGGGTGGGGGGGCAGCATTCAAACCTCATCAGCATGCAGTAATCCGGAAATGTTTTTACCTACCACATACTCGACCTATCTCCACGTAGTGCATTTCTTTGCCATCTCGGCGTTTAAGCCCAGAGGGATCAGTAGTGTCAGATAGATAATCATTGACGATATGCGTATCTACATGAGCTACTTGGTCGCGACCCCTTTAGGTTACGTGCAAGGGTGGCGGTCAGGTGGCATTTCTGTGGTGTCGTTTAAAAGCGTCTAAAACACTTTTCCGGCTGCTTGTCACACATAATGTAGCTGCTAAATATCGGGTCCTTTTTAACCTTCAGCCTTCATCATACTTTCTCGTTGCTCACAGTAGTAATGCATTCAAAACTCATTAATGCAACCGCTACAACTATGCTTTCTTTTTCAAAATACTTTTAATAAAAAGTGCTGGTGTATAAAATACAGGCCTACAACCCAGTGGACCAGCCACGGAGCAGATTGGAACTGTACATAGGAAGAAAGAAGTTGATGGCAGTTCATTGCATAAAGTGCGGCAGTGCAATAAAATCGTATCGAACTTTACTACAGAGCAGGCATGATGCATGTCAAGGATTCCGTTTTTCAATTAATTCATTAGTTCATTATCCAGATGCTCGTCCACTGTCTAAATTACACCAATCCATAGTTCCCATTCATAATTAGTACCCACCCTAAATCAGTTCTTTGTCCAAACACATGGTCAATATCTGTCTTACATTTGCTTCTTTCTTTAAACACATACTCATTATCCATCTTATCGACTTCCATTGTTCAAAAAATGCATACATATATCTGAGCATCAATATTCGAGCAATCCGGGTGAACAGGGAGTTTGAAAGTTTCATTTCGTGTATCGACGCCATTTTGGGCGAGGTCAGGCAGGTTCCGGTGTAGTCAGAATGTCTTCAATGACTCATGGTTGGACCAGAACCTTCCGTTGGCAGTTCAAAAAGTTTTTCGCAATGGGGTAACAGTCTAACAATATGGTCCATTAGTTCAAAGAGTGGGGAGGGCGGCAACAATTTTCCTACCGGGTCATTCTGGTGTTCCACCGGAACTGAACAAGTCTGTACCTTGGCTGTGTTTTAGCCATTTCCAAACTGAGGCTGGCGCCGGCAGGAGTGCGTCGATGTTGCGGTTCCAGTGAGGGGGACGGAGACGCCCATGTAGAGGGGTCGGGGGTCTCCCCCGGCTCTCATAGAATCTTCAAAGTTGAGGAGAGAAGGCATGGGGCGTGTGCCCGCCCCGGGCAAAAGACCGCTTTTTAATGTGGACCCTCTTTGAGTAAGAGCGTTGGGGTGTCGCTGGAAGCCTCCACCTGGAGGGAGGTGGGGGAGGCTCGTTCGCGCCACCTCCCCCTTCCAGCGACCCCTCGCCGATCCTCGGCTCCGTCGTTTCGATATTGGCCGTGCCGGCTATTGAAGATGGGGGGGGGGTGGTCGGTGGCTGAGGCAAGACAGCCCCCCCCCCCCCCCCTTTTGACATGTGGCGGGACTACTTGCACTTGTCCAGGCGTAGACATGTGGCGGCACTACCTGTAACTATCCAGGAATTTGACATGTGGCGGGACTACCTGTAAGCGTCGCTGTTCTCGCTTTTGGCTTCGGCCTTCTTCGCGGGTCGGACCAGGCGAGAGACAGAGTGGGGGGGGTGGTCGGTGGCTGAGGCAAGACAGCCCCCCCCCCGTGGCCTGCAGGGCAGTAGAAGAGGAGAGAAGGAGAGGCCATCACCGTTTTCTGGGCCGTCCGCCCAACAGCATCTCCTTCTGACCGCGGCCAGGCGAGCCCCGCATGCCTCGAGGCCTCGCCTTCCGGATGGGTGTAACCGCGGACCTGTTGCACTTCGGGAGCTTCCGGAATGGGGGTAGGTACCTATTTATTTGTATCTATTTCATGTAACCGTTATTTGGGCGTGGTGGGCAATGAGGCAGACATGTTTGGAGCAGGAGTAGGCAACGGAACCTAGCTACCTCGTGGCTTGCTTTGGTGTCAAGCTTGTCTTCCCTCGCCATTTTTATGTTTCTTATTGCGAGTTATTTCTAACGTTTTTTTTATTTTTTTTTATTTTATTTTTAGCGAAGTTGATAACTCATCAGTGGCCTACTGATTTCGCTCAACTCTTTTTTCTTGTATTTTTACGCCATAACCTATTATAAGTTATAGCGACTAGTCCACACTTAATGAACAGGTCCTTATTAGGTGTGCCCTCCAGTGGAGCTGGAAGGTTCAACTCCAATAAGCGGTCCGGGCTAAACAGGCTACCAACCAGTGGGGAGAAGAAAGGCATGACGGATTACAACGGGGACAAAAGTCTGCATTACCTATCTTATCACTGCGGGCAAAGACTAGGCAGAATATTTCTATTCTCCGTTGTTTGGCGGCGGTGAATACCTCAAACGAACCAATACCGAACAATCAATGTTCGTTCAATCAAACAATTCAGTGGGGAGAATAAGTGGGCACGAAAAGTTATCGTTACCTACTCTTTCTCTACCTGCAAAGCGAGACCTTGTTCTTCCCTGTTTGCAGACAAAGAATCTCCAGACAATAATCCACGAACGACAGTTCGGGAAACAGTGGGGGAGGAAGATAGGCACGACGGATTACAATGGGGACAAAAGTCTGCGTTACCTATCCTTCACTGCTTGCAAAGAGAGAGCCTGTTTGTTTTTCCCCATTTGCAGACAGTGAATCTCCAGAGGTTTCAACAAAGCGTAATACTAGTATTATCCAACAAACAATCATTTCACAATTTGTCGCATTTATGCGACCTTACCCGGACCGGACCGTGTGGGCAGTTCTTCGCCTTCCTCCTTCCAGCGCCCGATCGTTCTCTTACTCCATGATTTTACTGCAGCAGTCCTGTGGGATTCCAGTCAGGACAGTAGGTCACTCAAGAGAGGTCCGTTCAGAATAGGTGAAGTTCATTCAATCGGCAGCCGGACGAGGGCCCTCTCAAGGCAGGTATACTCCGATCATTTAGATGTTCACCTCATCGTCTGGATCTCTCTTACTGGACCTTATGTCACTGATGGACCCCGCGTTGGGACGCCAATTGTGGAACAGGAGCCCATATTTACCATCGATGCCCAGGCTGCTGGCGCAAGACGCCTCTTAGTTCCCATTCTGAATAGTTACCAAATAAAGAGACGGGCGCTTGGAAGCAGGAATCAAGAACAGAGTTTAATTCTCATGAGGAGAGCGTGTCATTTCAGACACGAAACAAGGTGCCATCAGGAGGTGCTCTAACAAGTGAGCTGAGACTCAACCTTTTATACCTTACAAAACACTTGGTATTACAGTCACAGCATTGTGAAACGAAGGAAAGATAACCCCATAATCCTCGTGTCAATCATACCCCACATGTGTTCACAATAGGGACCCTTGACCTGCTGATAAGAGAGAGAGCAATGACGCAGCTGAATGTTCCGCTGATTATTAGGATGTGTGCGCCTGATCGTAGCCCAGGGGGTGGGGAGACCAAGATCAATAGTGGGTCCTTTGAAGAGGAGTGACTTCATACAATAAGGGCAGTAAATGGTATCTCCTGGCTTAGGCGATGGCCCTGGACATGTGTGGTCAGCCGGACTCGGGGGAAGGGGTCATCAAAGGAGTGGTATTCATGCCGCGTTGACAATCGAGCGCGGAGGGAAGGCTTGTCAACAGAGGGGCATTCATGGAGGGAAAGGAGGTGTTGGTCAGGCGCGGCCGTGACTCCCAAGGACAGGGTCTTGCAGAGGAGGAAGGTTTATGACTTGTCCATGTGAGGGAGAAGGAGGGGGTCAGGGTGCGCGCAGGGACAGAGTCGCACAGAGAGAGAGAGAGATCTTATGACCCGTACATGAGAGAACAGGGGCAGTCAGATACAGCTGGGGGGGGGGGGGGTTTGTCAGCTGAGGCGAAGGATGCTTCTTCGAGAGAAAAGGGGGGGGGGGTGCATGGGTCAAGCAGGAGGGTTGCCTTTCATAGCAGGGTCGCGCAGAGGGAGAGGGTTTCATGGTCTATGCATGTGAGAGTGGGAGGGGGGGGGTGCTCAAATGCGCGCAGGAGGGAAGTCAGTGATTCTAATGAGTGGGCAAGAGGCCAAGGTGCCTAAAATGGCTGTCATGTACGTATGGGCACGGGCTTTTACTGGCGGAGTGATGCGGTCAATATTTTATGGTATCCATAGTGCATACAGGGAGAGGAGTGGGAAAAGGGAAATGAACGTTGCTCATGTACATCAATATTTCTAGTTTTCTACATCCGCTCTGTGCCCGCCGGAGTCTATGTCGTCCACGTCCCAGCCTGGGACCGCTCAGCTCCGGGCGCCCGCAGGACAGCTGTAATCACCTCGCAGATCGCCCCGGTGAGTCACCGAGGATAGCGGATCAAGCTCCGCCGGTGTGTAGGGCAAAAGCGCCGGGGAGCAAATATTGAATGGTCTAGACGGAGCCTCACGTGAGTGCGGCCATCTCGTCCGGCGCCCTCTAGCGCCCCCAAGCATCACACTGCTTAATAAAAACTTTAGGTAATCAGGAAAATGGTGCACATTCTTCATTCGACCACAGCACTCCACAGAGCTTTCAATAATTATTGATTTAGAGTTCAGCAACCAGCATATGCAAGACCCAAAAGTAATTCACGATGTGAATGCAAAACAGAGTAGGACTGAATTATATTTTTGGGATCATTTTCAGGGCTTTGTGTAATTTTGCCAAGACTTACTCCTCCCAAAATGAACATGATTATTTTGGCGAGGGTTCTCTGTTTTAGCATCCCACTTCAGAAGCAATTCTTTTTCGACGTGTTCTAAAAACTTCAGAACTTTAATTTGACCTATGTCTTAAAATAATCAAGTTCTCGTGAAGTAGGGAAAATATAATCTGCATGACGCTTGAGACGGTTAATATGCATGCATTGTTTTTTTAATTGTGATGAACTGAAGTGACTTTTATTTCTTGTCTCAAGGTGATAGAAGTTATTCTTTTTAACGCTGCTTTCCAGTGTTGACAGTCCCTGGTGATTTGTTGTTCATTGCAGGTTTTCAAGCCAAAAGATTCAGTATAAGTATTTTCTTTATACTTAGAACAAAAATATTTGAATTAATATGAATTAGAGAAGCATATAAAAGAAAAATGTTCCACTGCTATTCTGCCGTGACAGCACTTTTTTGTTCAGCATTAGCTGTGAGCACAGTAACCAAGAGGCAGATAAGTGATGTTTACCATGAAAGATAAATGTGCAGCCCAGTCTGAAGTCATTTGTTGTGTACGGTTTGTAAAATTATTGAAGTTGGTTTATTTATTCGCTTTTATTTTAAGCAAAACAAATACCTGCATGTAGCGTCCTGCTACCAATAACCACAGACACCATTGATTATATCCACAAGCTTTATTCAGTACCTCTTACTCACTCACTGTCCCTACTCTAACTGGCCCGTTCCTTTCCCCGGCTCCTCCTGTTCCTGCTCCTCCTACGACTCCGCCCCCCAACCACTAGACTACCTCACACAGCTCTACATCTCCCCCTTTCTTAACAAAGTGAGCTTAATGTCCTCAGTGTTCGCAGTTCTTCAATCCACCACACGGGTTGGCGGACAGTCTGTTCTTCAAGCCTCAGTAGTGTCGAATCAGTGGTGGGTTTGGCTTTGGTCACTCTTTCCGGTGTCTTGATCAGGGCATTCTTGACCACGTTGCGTGTGAACTGTTTGCTCTCACGGTCTGCAGTCCTCATGTTTCCTTCTGGTGGTGTAATGGTTGGTTCGGGTGCTCGGTCCCTTTCATGAGTGGATAATGTTCTGGTCCTCTTATGGGCACCTGCGCCTACTTTTGCTTCCTCTTGTCTTGTCCGGTCGAGGGGGACACTGTCTTCCACTTCAGGGTCATGCACACCAGACAGAACGGTACTATCTGACGAGACTGTCTTGGTTTGGTTCGGGGACTCATTCACAGCCTCGGGTTGTCTGACGAACTCGTGGGCTATCTGTGCATAGGCACGTTTCTCTCTCATCTGATGATCTCTCTCTACTGTCATGTCCGGCTTTCTTTGCGGAGTGGCTGGCAGGTCCCTTCCCGTCCGGTGACTAAGGTCCACTGTCTCTGCTTTCTTTTTATAGGTCCTTTGAGTCAGCCTTTCGGACCCCTTCAGGGGTGACGGTGTCTGGTCTATGTCCGGATATACTTGTGATTGACATGACAGATTGTCTTGTGGCGTGACTGAGTATTCCGAGACCTTAGTGTGTGTCATGTCGCTCTTGACAGGAAGGGTGTCCTTTGGTTTCATGGCGCGTTCGGGTGGTTGACGCCATGGCTGTTGTCGGGACCATGACTTGGTCGACTCACGGGATCGAACAGACGTGCTCTCTGGGTCAGAGAAGTCTCTTGTTGACTTCCAAGATCGGACGGACGCGCTCTCTGAACCAGAGGAGTTCCTGGCCATGGACGTGCTTTCTGGGTCAGAGAAGTCTTTTGTCGACCTCCAGGATCGGATAGATGTGCACTCCGTGTCAGAGAGATCCTTCTCCCCATTCCTTCTCCAACGTTTCTTTGAAACTGTCTTTGGTAATGGATTTTTGAATTCCGTAGTCCATGACGAATTGCTCTTCCCCTTTGAGTTGTCGTTGAGATGCTTCTCCGTGTGCCTTTGTTGGAACGTCTTCAATGCTGTCTCATTTGGGAGGTTGTTTGATGATCCTGTGCTTGTTCCTTGTGCTTGATCCCAAGCTTTTGCCTCTTTGTCTTCTTTTTTGGCTCGTTGCAATGGAGGATCAGTCCGTCTTGTGCGACCTGTTTCTCCTTCTCTCTTGTTTGATGCTCTAACACTTCTGATTTGAGTTATATGTGTTCTTCGGCCAGATGTTTCCTTGGACTCGTCTTCACTGCTTGTCGACTGATGTTCCTGCGCCGACTTCCGGCGTTGACCAGTGCGACCCCTTCTTCTATGGTTATTCTTTCTCTCCCACTTGTTGTGCCGGATGCCCTCTTGTCCAGGAGTGCGATCTGTCCCACTTGATGCTCTTTCCCCATCAGAGCATTGTGTGTCATGCCTTGAATGACTCCTTGAGGAACTCCTGGGAGGTGAATAACTTCTTGGAACGGTCTTTTGGATGGTTGACTCTGGGTCATCTGACTCTGAGTAATCCTTGGTTGACTTTGAGTAGTCGGATGCTGAGGAATCTGACTCTGAGTAATCCGTGTCACTTTCTTTGTCACTGTATCTTTCCCGTTGTCTTTTTGCTGGTCTGCCTTCCCTCTCTCTCCTTTCAGTTCTGTTTGTTTTCTGAGTTCTATTTTCCCCGGTATCGTGATGGTTTGCGCTTAGGTGCACGTCCTTCAATCCTTCTCTTGCTTCGATTTGCATTCCAATTTCGGCCTTCTTGATGATTTCCTTTAACGACCAATGCCCCTGCAGGATCTTGCGCTTTGTGTCAGGGTTTGTGCAACCTTCAACGATCCAAAGTCGTACCGCATCCTCATTTGTGAAAGTGTTGAAGTGGCAGCCTCGTTCCATACTTTGCAGACGAGTGATGAAACTTGGCAACGGTTCGCCTGGTTCCTGCCGTGCTGTATTGAAAGCCATGCGATTATGATCCACATCTGTCTGTGCGTTGAGATGAGCACAGAGCTCCTTTTGGAGTCTTTTATAGATTTCTGTGTCCTCTTTGGAAAATGTCCTGATTGGGCACCGGCCCTCCGGACCCACCAGATGGAGGAGTAGTATCAGACATTTCCTCTGTCTTTGCTCACCATTGGCTTTTAAGAAATCTTCTAATGCTTCGAGCCACCGGTGTCATTTGAGATCCGAGATACAATCATCAGTCTGCATCGCTGGGGGCGGTACTTCACTGTATGGAGTGACCCGCCGTGCTATGTCTCCTCCCGCCATGAGAGAGGGAGAGTCTGGTTAAGGTCTTTGGTCTGGTCGTTTGTTTAGAGATTGATAGTCTTTGTAACTAACGGAGTATGCGCCGGCGAATGAACTTGGATGTTTCTGCTCTCTCCGGGGTCCTCTGTAGGACTGCCCTCCTCTGGGTCTTCTGCAGTTCTATCCAGTAGCTCTTCTCTCTTCGGCGCTCTTCAGTTTGTGCTCGGCGTCGTCGTTATCCGTCTCTTGCATTTGCTAATGCTTGTTCCATTGTGCTGTTGTCGTTGCTTGGTTTTCGTGTTCGCTTGTGCCTCTTATTTTATAGACACGTGTTGCTTCAGTACATTCGCTACCGCGCATTCGTTTGCGTTTCTCAATGTCCACGTTGCCACCCGTGCTGACATTTGTTTTGTCAACACATGTTAGGTAAGTAACTCTTGTGGTTGCCCATGCTTGTTAGTTGATTCACTCTCGCGTGTGCACGTGCTTGTTCTGTTTTGATTGCCAAGACTTGTTTATGATTGTTCACACGCCGTTATTCATGCTTATATGTTCGCCTTGCCACTGCCTATTCCTTGGCATTTACCAGTGTATGTTTATTTGCATATACCAAGGCTTGTTGGTTGCATATGCCAGTGCTTGTTTGTTTCCTTTCGCCACTGCTTGTTGTTTCTATTCGCCAAGACTCGTCTGTTGGCTCTTGACAGTACTTGTTTGTCCCTTGCCAGTGCTTGTTTGGTCTTCGCCAATGCTTGTTTGGCCTTTGCTACTGTTCGTTTGGTCTTTGCCAAGGCTTGTTTGGCCTTCGCCAATGCTTGTTGATTCACTTTCGCCAATGCTTGTTTGTATGTCTCTTGCCTTTGCCAATGCTTGCTTGGTCTTTGCCAATGTTTGTTTGTTTGTCCTTCATCAATGCTTATTTCCAGACACTGCTTGCCTGACTTAAAGATGGCCGCTCCCGATTTTCACAGGGATGTCCCATTGGCTTGCCTGACTCCAATATGGCCGCCGCCCCTGAAATCCCAGCTTGCACGAGACTTTCACTTTGCTCATTCAGACCCGGGCCGACTCAATCAGGACTCACCGGCCGCCGGTCCCAGGGACATCAGCACTTCTCCCGGTCTCCACGCTGATCCACAGGTGAGGTTGGAGCGAGTTCCCGCTTCGCTGCGCTAGGGGCCGCTTCCACGCGGCGACAGCGTGTCAAAACACACGCATCAGGCTTGCCGCCAAATCTTCTGGGGGCAATGCTCTTCACTCGGGGCACTCCTTTCTGCTTCTTGGGCGCTGGGCAGAGTCGGGGTGGGCTCCCGACCTCTGTTCTATCTGCATATGCTGGGGGTATGTGCATTCGGCAATGTCGCGGTTTGGCGCGAACTGCTCCGACTTCTCGAGCGCTCCAACGCTCGTCACTGCGGCTCCCTCTCTTCTCCCTCGAAGCCTCTGAAGGGACAGGGTCACGGGCTGCCAGCTTCTCTCTGGGGCAGCTCCGTACAGCGGCGGTTTCTTCTTCTTGGCGCCGCCTTCCTTCAGCAGCGGAGCTCGTTTCTCGACGCTGCGGGGACCAGATGATTTCACGAGGTGCTGTGGCTTGTGGGGTTTTGCTCATCCCACCCTCGTCGCCAGTTGTAGCGTCCTGCTACCAATAACCACAGACACCATTGATTATATCCACGAGCTTTATTCAGTACCTCTTACTCACTCACTGTCCCTACTCTAACTGGCCCGTTCCTTTCCCCTACTCCTCCTGTTCCTGCTCCTCCTACGACTCCGCCCCCCAACCACTAGACTACCTCACACAGCTCTACATCGCACCATTGCATTTCTGCGGGGATACAGTGTGTGTGAGGGTGGGAACTAAGACACATTGAAGACATGCTTACATTTGCTTTTTTGCCTTTGTTCTGAAGTCAAATATGCACAAACTTTAAAATTGTAATTCCTGCTACTACACAAAGCTGCGTTTGATTGATCTGCACAACGCAGCTCTGTCCCCTACGAGGTGGAAGACATGGTCTGGGCTGTCACTACAGAACAACATCCACTACTTCCGGTTACCCATGGTAAAGCTTTAGTCCGGTGGTTTGGGGGGTGGAGCACGTCATAATCGGGTCACTTGAGACAAGAGCTTCTACAACAAAGCTGAGGCAAAACCTGCATTAAAGTCCTGAAAGGTCAAGTGTTATTATTGACAACAAGCACAAAAAAAACTTGAGAAGATATGAAATACAGAAATTATTTCACCACCAGCGTTCAGCAAATAAGATGCAATGCCTTCATGGCTATTGTTCCTCTTAAAACAGTCATAAGGACTCATCAAACCTCAGAATAAATTTTCACCGCTTGCCCTTTTATTTGGTTATCAGCGCTGTCCTGGAGCATTCCCGGTGGTGGATGGCACCTATGGAGGGAAGGAAAGAAAAACTTACCAGATCCTGACGGACGACATCCTTCTCACTCCGACCTCTTCTACTGGGACTGCAATGCAGGCCCCAGCAAACTCCCTCGACCATCCTGGATTGCTCACATGCTGTTAACCAGCATGTGAGCAGTGCCCAGCATAAAATCTGGCTCCCCCTGTGATTTACTTCCTACGTATACAAATTATGGATCTCCTCAACGCCTCCTTACAGGAGGGCTTAGTCCTGCCAGAATGGAAACATGCCATGGTTCTCCCTCTCTTAAAGAAGCCCAACGCTGATCCATCTCAGCCTTCCAATTTCCGACCTATCTCACTGCTTCCAGCTTTTTCTAAAATTCTAGGAAAACATGTGAATTACCCACTATCCTCCTTTGTTGAGTCCCAGAACTTCCTTTACATTTCTCAATCAGGTTTTAGACCTGGATTTTCTACTGAAACGACTCTATTAGGAGTCACTGATATGCTACGACACCGACTGGATATAGGCGACACGGTGGCCCTTATTTTACTTGACTTGAGTGCTGACTTTGACACAGTGTCACACACTGTGTTGTTGAAAGCTCTGCAATCCCTGGGTATTGAGGAACTAGCGCTCCAATGGCTTGACTCCTTTTTTTACTAACCGCATGTTTCAGATTTTCTCTTCCACTGCCAGCTCTAAACCCATTTGTCCCCTTATGGAGTGACTCAATGCTCTGTATTGAGCCCTTTGTTGTTTAATGTCTACGTACGCCCACTGGCAGATGTTGCCGAAGAGGCGGGTCTGTCCTTATTCTCCTATGCTGATGATACACAGATAATCTTTTCCCTCTCTTCAGCGAAGGAATATGAATCATCTACTCCCAGTCTGGTTTGAGAAAAATTGCGTATTGGATGCAAAATAATCCACTCAAACTCAATGGAGTAAAAAACAGAAGTTCTTATCTTAGGGAAGCAACAAGATCTCTGGTGTCTCCAGCATTGGCCCTCGGAAATGGGTGCTTACCCCAGCCTGCTCATCAGGTGCGGAACCTGGGCTTTATCGACGACCAGTTATCGATGAAACAACAAGTCACGAAGGTGGCTTCAACTTGTTTCACCATTCTCAAATGTTTAAAGAAAATTCTCTGGATGCTACACCTCTCTACTCAGAGAACAGTAGTCCAGGCCCTTGTTACATCTAGGCTGGGCTACGGCAATGTCCTCTATCTAGGTTCCAACGAAGCTGTGATACAAAGATTGCAGGTGGCGCAAAATGCGGATGCCAGATTGCTCTGCCAGGTTCCTAAGACTGACCCTATCTCTGGCTTTCTCCACGACCTTCATTCGCTAAAGATGGAGAATCATATCAAATTAAAAGCCCTTAGCTATATGTTCAAAATCAAAATTGGTCTAGCCCCACAATATCTACAATCTTTAGTTCAACTCTATATACCCTCACTCCCCCTCTGCTCCACTACACAGTCTAAATTCACGTTCCCAGAATGAAACGTATGCGAATGCTCTGTCGATCCTTTGCTTATTTAGGACCCTCCCTATGGAACTCTCTCCCCATTTCATTAAGAAAGGAAACACTTTATGGGAATTTTCACAGATGTCTGAAAACGTGGCTGTCAAATATGTAATTTCCTTGTTCCTTTTTCCTCTCCTACCAGGTTGGCGCCTGGAAACCCCATGGTTGTGCGCCTTACAAATTTAAATAACATAATATAACATAACATTGGTGGGAGCAGCCTCTCTCGGCACTCCAAGGGCACTGGATGCCTGAACTTTCTCTCAACCTAGCTATCTTAAGACTGCTGGGTTGAGAAGTTTGAAATGCGCCTGTCTGGCCGGCCGAAGCAAGATGGCTGGCAAAAAAGACATGTAAACTTTGAACAAGTGCAAAGGCAGCCCTCTGCCCACCACTCGCTCCTGCTGTCACTCAGCAGGCGCAACCCCATCCAGACGCTCTGTTCAGGACGGGACGATGATTAATAAAATGGTAATGAATTACCATTTTATTTCTCATTTCTGGGGCTTTGGGAGACACTTAAGTGGGGGCAGCGCTCCTCCGCTCCAATGTAGGAGCCGCCCCTGTGCGTTCCACTGTTCACCCATAGGGTACTGAGCTGGTAATACTGTATATGTTGTGAATGGTCGTTTTCATGCTCCCCATCATCTGCTATCCCATGAGCCAGAGGCTAGACCAACACCCCACTTCATTGTCCTTTTGCTGTTCCTTCCATTCCACAAGTGACACCACTAAACAAAGAACAGGAGTTTGCACTCCCTGTTGCATCCTTCCTTTTCTAGCTATACGTACCCTCTGTCTTCTATGCCCGTGAACCACACAGGCAGTGACTGTGAAGTCACTAGGGAGCACATGCATCGAGCATTTTTGTCTTCACAAATAGGCCAATTAGCAAAATCGGGCCGTTTGTGAACGCAAAAAATGCTTTTCAGATGCAGCAAATCCAAATTTGCGATTAGGTAACCTGTTAATGAATCGCAATATGGGTTTGAGATTTGCAATTGGGAAAGGGCGTGTTTAGGGCGTCCCTTCCTAATACCAAATCTCATCGGTATGAAGGAATGTTTTGTGACCGAAATATGGTCGCAAAACATTCAAATTTTACCCATTCGCAAATGGGAAGGGGTACCCAAGAAACCCCTTCCCCTTTAGGGCTGTTTGTTACAGCGTTTTTTAAGATCAGGCAGTGGTCGCACGGACCACACTGCTTGCTGTTAAAAAGTTAAAAGAAACTTCATTTTTGTTTTAGAAACGCATCCAGTTTTCCTTTAAGTAAAACTGGGTGCATTTAAAAAAAAATGCTTTATTTAAAAGCAATCGCAGACATGGTGGTCTGCTGACCCCAGCAGGCCACCATCCCTGTGATTTTTGTGATTCCTAGGGGGTTGCAAATTGCGACATAGCTCATTAACAGCTGTCCCTTGCAGAGCCCAGCAGATGCAAGCAGCCCACGGACGCTGCCCCTCCTCCTCCTCCTTGACGCGCTGAGAGAGACGCTGTCTTTTCTCCTGCCGAGAAAATCCAGCTCCGGCGTTTCCAGCCTACTCTTGCGAGTGACTGGGATATCGAGTCCTGAGAGGAGATACAAGACCTCCAACATTCTATTCCAGAGGTATGGTGTTGACTAAACCCTTAGAGAGAATTCTTGAAGCAAACCTTGGCAAAACCAACTTAACTTAAACTACTTACTTACTCCCTTCCATGTGCTAGGCTAGGTCAGGTACACCGGGGTAGGTGTAGTTAGAAGCACCAGTTGGGGACGTTAGTCTAATGTATATATATGAATGTATATATTTTATTCCTTTTAACCATTATATGGCTAAGAAACCATATCAATGCTTTTACAGTATTATTTCGCAATACTCATTTTACTGTACGCACTTTATATAATATACAATAACCTCTGAGCACACTTAATCAATTCCTGTTTGTAGCAAAAGCAAATGTCCGGCAAGAGTCACTTTATCATGAAGAGTGAAAAATATATGTTCAATCTCCAAAAATCAAGTCCAATAATCAAAAAAAAATGTTCAAGAGTAATAGTCTTTGTAGTTTATTTCTTTCTTTTCGTATATCCACAGATGTTCAAAGTAGAATATAACAGCCAACACGTGTTTCGTCGTGTATATAATATAATACTTTGACTTCTTCAGGGCTGCAATCAAATAAACATTACCCACAATTACTACACGTACTACGTATGGCTAGTAGTAGAAGGTGAAAGAGTACCAACCACCTCCCATTTAAATAGTAGCCTGATAAGTGAGTAGATGTAAGGGAAAAAGAAAATAGAAATGCCACTCCAATCAGGCAGGTCACCTTTAGCATGTGAGATAAAGTCAAAGTCCCACAACCAAGAAATTAATAATATTCCAGAGCTAACTGATAATTCACCTCTAAATGTTTATGGGGCTCTCAAGCATCGAGTAGGTAGTCCAAATGTAAGTTATATTATCTATCTGTGAAAAGAAGCCTGAGATTCAGTTATGCGTTCAATTACCAAATAATCATCCTTTGATTCCTAAACAAAAAATATGTTACCATCTCGGTATCATAACTTCACTACCTACATTTATTAATAAATAACCGGAAAATTTACCTTTACTATCTTCCAGTTTCAAAATATCACTAGTAGATCCAGTTCGGTTCTTCAACAGTCCTCAATCGTCATTTCCTAAAATCAAATTTGATATATAGTACTAAGAAGATCTGTTGGTAATTAGAGTGCTAAATTTATCTGATTCACTCTATGTCACTTACCCAGTTTCATTTTTCTGGGCTTATGAAAATGTCGTATCTATTGCTTCTCTTATTCTTGTCACAAACTACAAAAATAAGTTGTACATATTACATCCTTGCTAATTATATAGATTATCTGTTCTTACTGCCGTGAGATAAGAGATCATAACTCACCCTCCTCACACACTACGTCTGTAGGAATATCACAAAATCTCCCAATTAGACGAAAAAAAGACGGGTTCCTAATTAGGGATAGAATATGAGTCAGTAAATTCTTAGAGAGGATTATATCAATCTCAATTTGTCTCCTAAGTATGAGTATCTCACCTATTTCGGTGAATCTTTATTTATTCCCGAAATCATTCTCTGCACATTATTTTCAATTAATTTAACTCTAAAATAAAATAGAGTTACTTCAAACATTGTCCATTTCATATTTCTAAATATTCGTGTAAGAGGGGTTATGTACACTCACCCACGGTCTTAAGGTAACAATCACGGCTCGGGGTCGTTAATATCCTTAAATATGTAGTCGCAACTATATTTGACAAAATAACGTCATTAGTCATTTTCAGTCATCTATGTTCATATGGATACCATAACCGTATATCAATAATGCTCACCAAATTTCCTGTCATGTCCTGTTTCACGACCTCCTATTAGGATATAGGAAATTGGTTTTAAAATACACATAGCCGAATATTATCTCAAAATAATAGCCCTCCACAAAAGTAACTTTTACCTTTTCTCGGCACAGCAACAGTACACGCTGTCCCCTTCGACGTCTCTCGATATTGGCGTCTTGCATCAGCGCCATCTTTAAGTTTCTATTTATAGCGTGATTAACACGCGCCATCTTGTAACGGGTTCATCACTCGATACTAGCGTCTCGCATCAGCGCCATCTTAGACTATCTACTTATACCGCCATCTTTTAACATGTTCGTTTATCGTTTTATTTTCCAATTATAGACTCGTATTTCCTCAACTATAGTGCTGACGTCAAAGTAATTCATATTACACATATCAATTATGGGAAGCTATTATTAGGTATCCGACAACCTATTTAGATCCTTGGCAAGTATTCCGCCATAGATCTCCTAGATGTCACTGTGGCACTGTTCTTAGTTATTAGGCGCTGTCTAGTAACACGTTGGTTACCCATCATATATTCAAAACGAGGCCCCTGCCTCCTCAAATGTAATGCGGGTGTCATGTTACATGATTCAAAGTTAAATTCTCGATAGTCATCAACAATACAGTAAGAGTACCTTGAGTAAATATTCACAATACATATACTAGTATCAAATATTATTACTTATATCCGACAACTCATTTTTAGTGTCATAAATCTCATTCGTGTCAAAGTGACATTACTCCTCATATTCTTGGGCCCTGCCGCTAGTAGTCAGTAAATGTACTACTCAAATCGTAGTTGTGTTATAACAAAAATTAGTTCAATCTGATACACATTATAAATAACTAAACTCTTGTAAGTAAAGTGAAGAAGAAGAATGAAGTGTCAATGTTAGTCAGTTCGCCAATGGCAAGAGACAAGAAGTGCAGTATCCTCTACCATACTCTGATGATAGTCTTGGTAAAATCAATATCCAAGTGAAAACAATACCAATCATAGTACTTTCCCCTTCCAAGTTTTCCTATGACGTATAGGTATAGTAACAGCAAAATATCCATGTAAGACATGCAATAGACATTTAGTACACATTTAACAGTTACTACATACCAAAGTTGCTTCCATAACTTTGCAACAGTTAAAAAGTCAGAAATATACACTCTTCATGATAAAGTGACTCTTGCCGGACATTTGCTTTTGCTACAAACAGGAATTGATTAAGTGTGCTCAGAGGTTATTGTATATAATGTCGCTCTTGTATGGGAGTTAGTGATGTAGGGTACGCATCATCCCTCTAGAGGCACCACTGTATAATTGATTTGGATAATAGAACCCTGATATTATTTGGGTAGTGCGCCCACTATCTTGTTGGTATCCAAACTATAGAGCACTTTATATAATAACTAGTATTGCAATTGTGGCAATTCATTTCTCTTGCATGAGAAGAAAGACTGTTCAATAAATAATACCTTTTTATTGAAAACGCCCGTCTCTCTATTCTCTGCATCTTGGTGAAAGTAATCTGCACAACTGACTGAGTAAAATAACTGTCTATTGTTTCACACGACTCTAGAGATTGACTCTTATCTGAGGAGCAAAGTTGTCATGTTTATGCGGTTGTTGGAAAACTGAAACCCTTCTTGGCTGTGCCAGGGAAGCTGATCACTTCCTATTCAGTCAAGAAAGTTTCCAGTGACCTCTGAGCTAGTAGGTAATAAACCCAATTAAGTTTAGCATAGTCAGTAGCGACCTGGAAGACCGCACTTCTACGTCTACACTGCTGTCTATGTTATTCCAATGCGCAGGGCCTATAGGGAAAATAGGAACTACACTACATGGCGCCCAAACGTTTGGTAAGGCGATAAACTAACGCAAGACGTTAGAGTAACTCAGTCGTGCATTTTTCACACAGACCCTATCTCCCGTAAATACTCCAATAGACGTCTGGAGTGGGTGAAAGGTTAAAATCCGCCCGAACTTAGTAGGAAGAGATTCCTATGTAGAGTTTCTGGTTTATTCAACGTTGAAGGATACAGTGTTCCAAAATATTGTGCACCTAATCTTTGTCTCCTTGGAGACCTGCTCTGCAAAACCTTTCTGACAATAAAATGTCAGACACTGAAAACGGAACCACTGGAGCCGCAGTAAATGCGACTCAGCAGGGTCCCGATGAAATTACTGAACCGGGTGCGATAATCATCCCGGTCAACATAAGAAAAACTATACCGTCAAAACTTATAGAAAATGGACTGACCACACTAGGTGGCACAGTCGTCTCCATGATAGAGGCTCACGAATATCGGCAGACAGAGGTATTCTATTCATGGATAAAATTTCCAGCGGCAAACGCTGCAACACAAGAATTCCACTATTACAAAATAGAGGAACCACCGGATGAGTACGCTCCTTTCGAGGAGATTGAAATCCCATTAAAATACCAAGAACATTTGCTCTGGTTTAAAGGCGCCCTAAAACACAATGATCATATTACCAGGCTCGGTCCACTAGGTAGACCAGGAGCAACGTGGCCGGTTCTAGCCAGCTACACACCACATCCGGACATTGCAAAAATGTCAAAAGAGGAGCTGTTAGTACAGCTAAAAACACTTATTAAAATACATAGACAATTAGTCCAATATGTAATGCGGACTGCAACAGTCCAAACAGCTGTTAATATTCCACAGCTTACCCCTCATCAGGGGAACACAAATAAAATTACACCACAGAACATACTATCATGTCTTGGTAAAACACCCATAAAACGGGAACAAATTCCTTTCTGGTTAGCGCAGAAAATTACTCAAATAGAGGCAGTATTTCCGAATACTACCCCTATTGAGAAACACAGAATCTTGACCATCTGCCTTCCAATGGGGGTCGCACCACATGTGGAGGACTGTGACACTTGGGGTACAGTCTTTGCTTCCATTTACACAAAAACACATGGTGTTCCGTCCATGGCGGTAATACCAGATGTGCTAAAATAGATTCTGAATGAATACGGTCCAGAACCCGCTTTAACTCTTGGTATGAAATTACTGAAAGACTTCAAGCAGGTCTCGGCTATATTACTAGCCAATATAAAAGGAGAAGCAGCATCTGTGGCGATCCGCCAGAAATTGAAGGAAACAGATATAACAGATCAACCAATTGAGCTTGCTAGAATCATAGAGAAATGCTATGAAGAATTAGGTAGAGACAGCTTGGGTGGGAAAGCAGTAAAACCTCAATTACTCGAAAATCCTGAAAAATTATTTATTAAAAATAATTTAAACACTCCTAAAAAGAACTGGGATGGAAATAAACAATCCGCTCCCAAGGAAAAAGTTTTCCAGTCCAGAGGAAGGTCTCCTCGACGGAGGGAAAGAACTCCGACTTGAGAACACCAGTCTCCCCAGAGGGAGCCCTCTGAGAAAAGATATAACCTTAGAAATAGGGATAATTTGAAGAAGCCTGATAGATATCAAAGTATTGATACACGTCCCTCTCGATCTTTTTCGCAGAAATCGGAAAGAAGAGGACGGTCAGACCCAGGAGAGCACACCAAGTCCAAAGACAAGGAACCTGCTCAAAGTAAAAAATCACAATTTCCAAGAAAAAAGGTAGCCAGTATTAGAGTAATCAAACATGCCGAGAATACTGAGGACACAGTTGAAAAACGGGGAGTGGGCTCAGACAGTGCTAGACAGTGCAGCAGAAATCAAAATAGCTCGCAAGATCCTGATGAGTCATCTGGAGACAGTGGACACGAATGAATACATTCAAGTGGAAACTGCAGATACCAGGGTTAGCAAACCTCATAAGATATACGAAATAACACTGCGTATAGAGGGAGATAAGACTAGAAAAATAAGGGGTCTATTTTGGGATAACCTCTCAAAAGGCTATGACATCCTGTTAGCTGAAAAAGATTGGCCCCCAGAGTTTGTCAGGGAGTGCCCTCATGGCGAAGGAATGATTATGCCTGCCTCTCGAATCACATTCCGATTCATACTAAATATATATATGCAAGGAAATGGGCAGTAGCCCAGGCACCAGCATTATATAAAAATCATGTAGGATGGGATGAGGACTCTCCTCCTCACAAAATCCAGTTAAAAAGTCAACCGACTGCACAAAGGCAGTATCCAATTAAGCAAGAAGCTAAAAAAACAAGTCAGGGAGATTTTAGATCAACTTGAATACCAGGGGGTGATTGAAACATGCACCTCTCAAATGAACAATCCTTTGTTTCCTGTCTCCAAACCAGACGATTCATATCGTCTAGTTTTGGACTACAGACACCTTAACTCATGTTGCAAAACATTTGCAGTACAAAATTCGCATAGTGCTGCACTAATGAATAACATAGTTCGGAAAAAATATAAAACGACTTTAGACATATCTAATGGTTTCTTTTGTCAAAACATTGCACCAGAAAGCAGATACTTGACCGCTTTCTCAGTAATGGGGTCACAGAAAAATTTCTGTAGGCTCCCACAGGGATTCAAGAACAATTTTAATCTTTATTTCGGTCAATTTGACCATCAAAGATATGCAGTGAAACACATATAATACAATTTAAAACCTTTCCACCATAAAAAATAAGCACTTCTTAAGTGACAGCAGATAAAAGGTCATACATTAAAATTCATATTCTTGTAGTTAAGTGATCAACTGCGACTTTAAAATACGGGTGCGAGTATGCCAGACATTTGTAAGGAATTTGGCTAGTGCAAACACCGTTGGTCCCGAGACATTAGTTTTTAAAATTCTATACATCGGGAGGTATTCCCTGCAACCAAAATTTCTGATAAGGGGTAAAAGCCAATATTTCCTAGCGGCCTTGTAAGTTGGACAAAACAAGACCACATGTAGGTCACTTTCCTCAGCACAGGTACATGCCGGGCATTGTTTGGTAGAGGGCGGTGTTGACCAGGAGCTGGTGTATGACCGCAAAGGCAGTGTGCCATATCTCCATTGGAGAAATAGCTTCCTGGCCAGCACAGGAGTCATCCCATCCAGGACCCTCTCCAGCCTGTAGGAATCCTTGCATTGTATAAATACAGATGTTAATGACCCCTCGCGCTGGCAATCTAGAACCATAGCCAGTTTCTGCTCATAATAAGCCTTAGCCACGACTCTTCGTGGGATCCTAAGTGACGCATTAGTTGGATCGGACCATAGATCTGGGAACCCCATTCTCTCACACGACATTTTTATATATTTTATCCAGGGAATCTGCAAGGCTTTGGGGTGGGTTAGAAACTCCCTCAGTTCTGCCCTGTAGGTAAAGAGTTCCTCACTGCTCCATAACCTTCGCCAGAAGGCTACGGGTCTGAGGCCCAGTTCGTCTGCTATGGGTCTCAGGCCCAGGTCCATCCTCAAAGGGAGGAGCGGTGTACTAGACGGGAGTGCAACTATCTGTCTAATAAATTTATTCTCAGTTATAGACAAATTGTGGGCAGATGTATGGCCCCACAATTCCGCCCCATATGTGATGGCACCCCTAGCCTGTGCCTTGTAGATCTGGATAACCGGCCCCAGTGGTCGATATGTGAAACTTTTCATCATCCGTACGATGCCACCTGTGGACTGCACTAATTTGAGATTAGCCCTAGTCTGGTGTGTTCCCCAGGACATGGTTTCATTCAACGTTACCAGATATTCAAAGGTGGAGACTCTCTCTAAACGTGATGATCCCAGCAAGGGGTTCGGGCGTGATCTTTGGGTTGGGTACAAGACCATGAACTTAGTTTTTATAGCATTGATCTCTAACCCCCTTTCCGTGCAGAAAACCACAAAGGAATCAAGGATCCTCTGTATCCCCATGGGAGTTTTGGACAGCAGCAGGGTATCATCTGCAAACATAATTGCAGGTACCCTGCTGCCGTTCAATTTAGGAGCATCAGTATATTCAGTGCCAACCACTGCGCCCTCACCGGCCTGGTCGCCCCACGATCCCCGCTCCTGCTCTAGTGCCTGTGCTCCTGTGCCCTCCTGCTGCCTGTGCCGCCCGATCACCATCGACGCCTGCTCCCGGCACCCCAGCCGCCGCAGGGCCGCCAGAGAAGCCCGCACCCGGTTTTCCCGCCACCGCTGCCTGCCTGCAGACCCCTCCCCCCGCCAGCCGATTGGCTAAGACGCTCCCGCCTCCCAGCTGTTCCTCCCTCACGGCTCCCTTCTTAAGGGGACCCTCTACTCCCGTTCAGGAGCAACCACTGCGCCCTCACCGGCCTGGTCGCCCCACGATCCCCGCTCCTGCTCCTGTGCCTGTGCTCCTGTGCCCTCCTGCTGCCTGTGCCGCCCGATCACCATCGACGCCTGCTCCCGGCGCCCCAGCCGCCGCAAGGCCGCCAGAGAAGCCCGCACCCGGTTTTCCCGCCACCGCTGCCTGCCTGCAGACCCGCCCCCCCGCCAGCCGATTGGCTAAGACGCTCCCGCCTCCCAGCTGACCCTCCCTCACGGCTCCCTTCTTATGACGCCCCCAGAGCGACCGCGCAGCGGACGCGCGCAGCGGGAGCACCGATTGAGCGCCGAAGGTGCGCCAATGGTAAGCCCGTCTACGCCCGTCCGCGCCTGGACCGCGCCCAGCGCCAGGACCCCTGGCCCCCGCAGACACCAGCCCACCCGCCGGACGTACAACGCCGCCACCGTCACCGCACTCAACACCGGCCGATTCCCGGGATGCTACCGAGCAACCCCAAGACGCACTCACGGACCCTTCAGCTGCCACGCCTGCAAGTTCACCTGCATCCGGACCTGCCCCACACCAGCACCCGCCAAGCCGAACACCAGCAGCAACCACCTCAAGTGCATCCTGCTCAACACCCGCTCCGTCCATAGACACGCCGTCCAACTCTGGAACCTCCTCGACACCACAGCGCCTGACGTTGCCTTCCTCACGGAAACCTGGATGAACGCCTCCTCAGCGCCCGACATCGCCATCGCCATCCCGGACGGATACAAGATCACCCGGAGGGACCGCACCGCCAACCAGATGGGAGGAGGCATCGCCATCATCCACAGGAACACCATCCGCATCACGACCAACATCAACGACACCCTGACAACCGCCGAACACCTACACTTCCAGATCCACACCGACCCCAAGACCACCCTCAGAGGCACCCTCATCTACAGACCCCCGGGACCACGCGGACCATTCAGCGAAGACATCCCCGACTTCATCAGCCCGCACGCCCTCCCCTCCGCTGACTACATCCTCCTCGGGGACATCAACTTCCACCTGGAGAACAACAACGACCGCAACACCACCACCCTGCTGGACAACCTCGCCAACCTCGGACTCAAGCAGCTGGTGACCACCCCCACCCACCTCGCCGGACACACACTTGACGCCGTCTTCTCTTCCAGCAAAGACATCGCCTTCAGCCACGCCACTGCACTCCACTGGACGGACCACAGCTGCATCCACTTCACCTTCAGAAGAACAACGATCCACCACCACCAGCAACAGGTTGCTCGAAGAAGCTGGAACAAGATCACCGCAGACCAGCTCGCCGCCTCCCTGAGCCAGCACCCTCCCGCCTGCTCAGCGAACCCCAGCCAGGCCGCCAACAACCTCACGAAGTGGATCAGCAACTGCGCGGACGAACTCGCCCCACTGAGAACCACGCCCAACAGACCCGGCTGCAAGAAGGGCCCATGGTTCACCGACGAACTCAAGAGCTCCAAGAAGAACTGCCGAGCCCTCGAGAAAGCCTGGAGAAGGGAGCCAACACCGGACAACATGACCACCCTCAAGCTCGCCACCCGTAAGCACCATCAACTGATTCGAGCCACCAAGAAAACAGCATTCAAAGACCGGCTGGACAACAATGCACACAACTGCAAGGAACTCTTCAACATCGTGAAAGAGCTCTCCAACCCCAGCGCCGAGTCCAACAACATCACCCCATCTCAAGACCTCTGCAACTCCCTCGCCTCCTACTTCCACAACAAGATCGCGGACATACACAACAGCTTCAACACACAAATAACGCTCCCCACGACCACGCCAACGCCCCCTACCACCACCCTCAGCGCCTGGACACCGATCAACACAGAAGACACCATCCGCATGATGAACTCCATCCACTCCGGATCTCCAACCGACCCCTGCCCTCACAACGTCTTCAACAAGGCCGACGCTGTCATCGCACCCCACCTGCGGGACATCATCAACACCTCCTTCGACACCGCCACCTTCCCTGAGAGCTGGAAGCACACCGAACTCAGCGCTCTACTAAAGAAACCAACAGCGGACCCCACCGAACTCAAGAACTACCGCTCCATCTCGCTCCTCCCGTTTCCAGCCAAAGTCATCGAGAAGACCGTCAACAAACAGCTGGCCACCTTCCTAGAGACGAACGGATCCCTTGACCCCTCGCAGTCTGGCTTCCGAGCCAACCACAGCACCGAGACCGCCCTCATCGCTGCCACCGATGACATCCGAACCCTGCTCGACAACGGAGAAACAGCGGCCCTCATCCTCCTAGACCTCTCCGCAGCATTCGACACTGTCTGCCACCGCACCCTAGTGCAGCGCCTCAGCAACGTCGGAATCCAGGAGAAGGCACTGGAATGGATCATCTCCTTCCTCGACGGAAGGACACAGAGAGTTCGCCTACCACCGTTCAAGTCAGAGGCCACCGAAGTCATCTGTGGCGTCCCCCAAGGGTCTTCGCTCAGCCCCACCCTCTTCAACGTCTACATGAGCCCCCTTGCGGCCATCGCACGCCAACACAACCTCAACATCATCTCCTACGCCGACGACACCCAGCTGATCCTCTCCCTGACCAACGACCCCGCCGCCGCCAGAGCCAACCTACACGAAGGGATGAAAGACGTAGCTGAGTGGATGACGACCAGCCGCCTGAAACTGAACTCAGACAAGACGGAAGTCCTCATCCTGGGCTCCTCGCCCTCCGCCTGGGACGACTCCTGGTGGCCCCCCGCCCTGGGCACCGCACCCAAACCGACTGACCACGCACGCAACCTGGGCTTCATCCTAGACTCCTCCCTCTCCATGACCAGACAAGTCAACGCCGTCTCCTCGTCCTGCTTCAATATCCTGCGCATGCTACGTAAGATCTTCCGGTGGATCCCCACCGAGACCAGGAAGACGGTCACCCAGGCCCTCGTCACCAGTCGACTGGACTACGGCAACGCCCTCTACGCCGGAACCACCGCCAAGCTCCAGAAAAAACTCCAGCGGATCCAGAACGCCTCAGCCAGACTCATCCTCGACATCCCCCAACGCAGCCACATCTCCGGACATCTGAGAGACCTGCACTGGCTACCCGTCAACAAGAGAATCACCTTCCGTCTCCTCACCCACGCACACAAAGCCCTACACGATCAAGGCCTGTGTTACCTCAACAGCCGCCTCAACTTCTACGCTCCCAAACGCCATCTCCGATCGACCAGTCACGCCCTCGCCGCCATCCCCCGCATCCGAAGAGCGACAACAGGAGGAAGGTCCTTCTCCTACCTGGCCGCCAAGACCTGGAACTCCCTCCCGACCGACCTGCGCCTGACCCAAGACCCCCTCTCCTTCAGGAAGAAGCTCAAGACCTGGCTGTTCGAGCAGTAGCGGACCCCCCCCCCCCTATGCGCCCTGAGACCCTCCGGGTGAGTAGTGCGCGGTATAAATGTCTTGATTGATTGATTGATTGATTGATTGATTGAGGTGGGCGATTACCCCGTTGACAAAGAGGCAGAACAGGGTCGGTGCCAGTACACAACCCTGCCTCACCCCTCTGTCAACGGGGAATCTGTCCGTTAATTCCCCAAGCTTCCAGCACCTAACCAGGGCATAGTTATTTTGATGCAATCTCTGTAAAATTGCCAGAATGTCCGGGGGGACCCCCATCTCGGCCAGAACACTCCAGAGTTTCCCTCTAGGCACCAGGTCGAAGGCGGCCCGCAAGTCTACAAATATGGTGTACAAGCTGCCACCTTCGAATATCGCCGTCCTCCAGTAGATAATGTTCAAACGAAAAACCTGGTCCACTGTGTAAACTCCTTTCCTGAAGCCCGCCTGGTATGGACTAAGGGCGTCAGTTTCCTCCGCCCAGTCCTGGAGGCGATTCAACAGTATCCTACCAAAAAGCTTCTGGGGCACGTCAATTAGACTGATTGGTCTGTAGTTGGCTGGGAGCAGAGGCGAGCCCTTCTTGAATATAGGAACCACCTCTGCCCCCAGCCAAGTACTCGGGATTTCCATGCCATGCAGGACTGCATTAAATACAGTAGCAAGGTAGGGGGCCCAAACTTCGGGCTCCTGCTTGAACAGGTCCCCGGGGAGACCGTCCAATCCTGGCGCCTTTCCCGATGCCAGACCTGCAATTGCTGCCTTAACCTCCCCTACTGTGATCAAGTCCCCGGCATACTCAGCCAGTCCATTACCGATTGCAATCGTGGTTTCTCCCAGCTCTGAACTATAAAGTGACTGGAAATGTGCCTGCCACACCCCTGCTGCAATATTTGGCTCTATTGCCGAGTGGAGGCTCCCCGATCCCCCATTTACTACTCGCCAAAACATTCGGTAGTCTCTTGTTGCGAGGGAGCTAGTAAGTTCCTCCCATTGGCCCTCCTCCCATTCAGTTTTAGCATAAGCGACTAATTTTTTATATGCCCGTCTATTTTCACGTAGCTTCTCTCCGCCTATTCCCTCCTTGATGCTTCTGAGGAGTTCTCCCTTTGCCTTCCTGCAGGCTGCATTGTACCATGAGAATTTGTGTTGTTGCCCCCTCCTAGAATTCTGTACCTTACTAAAGAGCTCACATGCCGCTCCCTTTATAAGGTCCTCATGGGCCTGATATAATTTATTATAGGAATCTTTATTGACCACGTCATTAGCTAAATCTCCCACTTTTTCCAAAATTGGAATTAATCCTCCGTAGAGCCTCGGGAGTTTCACTTGACTCATGACTAATTTTTCCCACCTGATTCTTCTCCTGTTGTTACCCAGTAGAAGTTCAGGTTTGTTTTCCTCCTTACTTGTGATAGAGGCTTCCATACCAGGGTGGATAAGATCTAGTTCTAGGGCATTGTGGTCGCTATCTAGTCTTTCGGTAACCCTAAAGTCCAGAATGGATGACCAATTCGTTAGCTGTACAAGGGCGTAATCCAAGCGGGACTCTCTTCCCACTCTATTGTACGTGGGTTTGCTTGGTATATCAGACCTAATACGCCCATTGCAAGCTCTGATTCCATGCTTTAAGGTTAGGGCAGTAATCTGGAGTGCTAGAGGTGTCCATGCCTTCGGGGGAGGTGCTACTACAGAAGGTACTGACCACCTGAACTCTTCTTCCATGGGAAATCCCTCTAGAAGACCAGCCAGTGGCTCAAAATGAGAATTGAGATCCCCTCCAACTACATAGGGGGTGCCCCTTGGGATTTCACATAAATAAGCTGAGAGCTCATCTATGGTGGAAGATTCTCGCGAAACTCCCACTGGCCTAGAGTAGATGTTTATCAAGGCAAGTTTCGCTAGGTTTGGCCAGGCCAATAGAACCACTAAAATGTCATCCGATGGCACCGGTAGGCGTGAAGCCTGGCACCCAAGATGGGATGCCACCCAAGTTCTAAGTCCACCTGAGGGGCGGCCCTTACCCTCCCACCTGGCCGGGATAGAAAATGACAGGTAGCCCTGCTGAATATATTCTTCCCTTGCCCAGGTCTCCTGGAACATACAAACATCCCCAGTCTCAATATAAGTAACCCAGTCTTGTGTGTCCAGCTTATTAGCTAGACCGGCCACATTCCACCAGATTAGCCTCAGATGTGTTAGTTTGAGGGGTGTGGGGTTGGTGAGCGGATTAATCGCCATTACCCCCACTGACACAGCGTCATTAATATTAGGCACACCCTCCCTTAGAGGCCCCGTCCCCGCCTTTACCCGCATGTTAACCTTTTTGGCTCGGTCTTTCCCACATGTGCTACTTCGATCAAGGTGCAGGGCCAGTGCATGTTCAATAGGCTTGGGATCTACCACTTCCCCCACCCTTGCGTGATCATTAGCTACCTTCCCTGGAGGCTCTAAGTCCTCCCCCTCGACTATCTGAGGGCTAGGCAAGTGTTGCGGTGCATCACCATACAGAGGGGGGGGTATCTACAGGGAAGGGGACAAGTGATGTGATAAGTATATGTACGGATACTGATGGTCAGTCCACCCAATCTAGACATTCGTACCTGTTAGCTAGTGGTGGACCACACCATCCCAGTGATTGTGCGTGGGGCAAATTCCTGTTCCCATTCCCAGGCCACCCCCCCCCGATCCCCGCGTCTATCCCAATTCCCCACTTGGGTCCACCCCCAGGCTGGGCCTGTACTATACCGGGGTGCTGGGGGATAAAAGTAAGACAACCTATTTGTCCCTATCCCATCCATGGTTGCATGGTCACCCCACGAGCAAATGTGCTCCACCGTGTTGGGATCCACGAAGCTAACAATAATGCAGTCATCCTGAATGTTTTTGGGCACAGCGCCCAACCATCCTACCCTTCTCACTGACGTGACTCTGCTGTCCACGAATGGTGGAAGGGGTCTATTCGTGGAAAGCCAATGAATCACTTTATTTTTCAGTGACCGGGGAGTTTCGTGGACATCTTCCGCCAGCTCAGGAACACCGGTCATGATTACCACATATGGAGTGGATTCAGGGGGGAGATGGACAGGTAACCCTCCCCTATTTCTATTTATAAAGGTGGATTTGGGAGATACAGGTGCCTTAGTTGTTACAGGAGTGGGTATTTGGAGAGGCACAGGGGCCTTAGGGGGTGGTGGGGCCAGGACAGTCTGTGCGGGGGCTTTGGGGGGTGGCGGAGCCGGAGCAGTTTGTATTGGCGGTTTCTTCTGTTGCACTGCTCCGGTCACGCCAGGTTTTTTGGGTGGAGGAGGCAAACCCTCATTTGGTGCTTTTGGATTTGTTTTGGGAGGCACAGTTTGTATGGCCCTAGCATCTCTTTTTGCTGAGGCTAGGGTCAATTCCGCCAGCTGCTTTTCCACCCTCTGGAGGGACTGCTCTAACGGTTTTAGGTGAGTTCTAATTAAATCCCAGATTTTTACCAAGAGGAGGTCATTGTTACTACATGATTTACATTCCCCATCTATACTAGTATCGCAACTACTCACACTTTGATTCGTGTTGTCCATGAGCGTAGAGATTACAATTTGTGCAGGTGGGTCAGTAGGGTCAGTAGCTCCCTCCTGCGGCAATAGACCCAAACCTGCAGGCTGCGCAGTTGGGGATAATGTGTGCAGGGATTCAGGGTTAAGGCAAGACAGGGAGGAAGTGGTTTTACGAGGATTGTTCCCTTTATTACTACCCTTTTTCCTTGTCTTAGGGATTGCACCCTCTTTCAGCCCCCTACTTACAGACGTGCTCGGGGCAGTGCAAAATTGGGAGGTGAACATTACAGGTGACTTCTCTAGTGACAAGTTAGAATCGGTGAGGTTTAGAGAAGCCGACAGGTCCACAATACCTGGAACGCTGTGGACTTCTGCTGCTACGGTCAGCAATGGGGCAGGTTCTAGGAGGCGATGTGGAGTTGTTGCTGCTGCTAACAGGCCCAATGAAGAGCGTCTAGCGGCCGCGAGGTCCTGCGAGACTCGGCGCTCCAACAGAGTAATACCCTGAGTAATTGCGTCGTTGGCCTTGGCTATAAATTTATCAATGGGACCTGAAACCTGGTCTGCAGTTTGTATTTGTTTTTTAGCAGCACTCCTCATACTTCTAGTTGACATACTCAATCACAGGCAATTTACAAGTAATGCAATATCTGATACTTGAGAGAGAAAGGGCAATCAAGTGACGGGCACCTATATAAGTTGTAACTTTGCGTATGAATTAAAATAATAAATAATTACATAAACACATAAAACCAATTGTAAGAGGGGTGGGCCAGTCCAGTCCTGACCGGTCTTGACTGGGCTTAAACGGGCCCGCTCTTTGCCCGGTCTTCGCCCGAGCTTCGTCCAATGCGCGTCCCGCTGGGCGTTAGGGGTGTACCTTACCTATCCTCCAGGCGTGGGGGTGGTGCCGCTGCGGGAAGAGGCTTCAGGTGTTGCACAGCCTCGCAGTCCCGAAGTGGTGTGGGCGGGGATGGGTGGAGTCGGGTTGGTCCCAGCAGCAGCCGAGGAGCGGGAGCCGCGACCTCAGCAAGAATGCCCCTTTGCAGTGCCCAGGTCAGGAGTTCGCTTTCTTCAGATTCTTGGCAAAAGATTCAAGAACAGCCCAGGACTATTCTCAGCTAGAGTAACAGAGTTACTACAAATATATGATGATGAGGCATTATCTTATGTCGATGACATCTATCTAACAGACGATGACTTGGATACTCACTTGAAAAGGGTGAACACAATTATACTTGGGTTCGCAGCAGAGGGTTACAAATTCAACTTTAAAAAGTCTCGAATTGCCCATCTGACAGTATTATTTTTAGGATACGAATTATCAAGTGAAGGCAAGAGCCTAGCGGACAACTTCTTAGATAAGTGCGCTGTACTCCAAGCACCGAAAACGCTGAAGAATTTACAATCGATTCTAGGTTTCCTGAATTTTGGAAGAACTTACATTCTAAATTATGCGGAGAGGGTTAAACCTCTCTATGAATTAATTAAACCTGATTTTAAACCAATCCCCTGGACTCAAAAACACACAGAAATTTTGAGATCACTGCAAACAGACATGTTAGCAAAAACAAAATTAGAAACACGTGACAATACACGCAACCTTGTAATCCGAGTCATCCCAGGGAGATCCGGATTCACGTACCTGACCTCTAATGAGGGAGAAACGGTACCAATAGCTTACAAATTTTACTTGTACACACAAGCAGAAAAAACATTCAGTCTTACAAAAAATTCTGTAAATGCAGTTCGAACGGCAGTGGCAAAAGAAATAGCTTTTGCCCAAGGTAGAAGTATAACGGTCATTACAGCAGAATCAGCCTTCGAGGCACTATTCAGCCCAGTAAACCTGCATACAGTGTCACTGGATCCGAAATGGATACAGTGGGGAAATACCCTTGAAACTGAAAAAGTGAAATACTACTATGGTCCGAACATGAAAAAACTGAATGATTTACCATATGAAAAAGAATATTCTCTGCCAATCGAAATTCTACCTCTACAACAATACTCCTGTATAATCTACACAGACAGATTTGTCCAGCACTACAATGTAGAAAACAAATCCTATGATGCAGCCTGCGCGATTGTTAAAGGTCGCTGGTTGTGCGGGGCGCTAGAGGGCGCGCTTGCGGAATGGCTGCCTAGACCTGCAGCTCCCGCTCCTTGGTCACTTATCCTGCCGTGATCCTTCGCCACGGGGTGCCGCGGTGCCCCCAGGAGACCGGATTCCGCATCCGGGGGGTGCTATCTACAATCGTGTCAAGTCTGGAGTGGCTGCGATCCCCAGAGCCGTAGATGCGGGCTTCTGAAACCTGCCCGGTGCCTGCTCTGGAGCTGCCTGTGGCGGACGCTCGGCTGCCACAACTACGCGACCCCGGTGCCTGCCACAAGGCTCCCAGGCCGCAACGGACCCTCGCCTGCCCGATCCTGCTGAGACGGCGTGCGGAGAGGACGGTGAAGGTAGGAGACTGCTGCCTGCTCTCCTTGGGTCTCCCCCCGGCCGTCACCGAGCTGCCACGGATGGCGGGCTGCTCCTGCGGCGACGCCTGCAAACGCGGCGCTACCTGATCGCCGTGCCTGTCTCCCCTGGCGCCACAGCCCCGTACCTGCGCGGCGATGCCCACCTGAAATCCTGGATCGGGTGTAGGGGTTGCCCCATCGAGCGGAGTCCCCCTAACACTATCCCGCATTGCTGGGTTATAGACTATCTCGAGCGCTGGATGCGCTGGGGGCTGTACACGTATCACACAGCTGCCATACTGGGAGGCGCTAATCTGTGTGCCGCGCTACTCCTGACACTGGTCTGCCTCCCTGGATCTGACCCTACAGCCCATCGGGGGGGGCGATGCTCTGGCCTCTGCACTACCTGGCTATCACACGGCGAGTGCCTGCTACTGCAACCGGGTGCCCAGGACTGGACTAGCAACCACTACCACTGGGCGGTTGGCGACCATTTAGCGCTACTGGTGGCGCCGGCTGCATTGCGGTATACTACAGTACACTGAGCCTGGGACCCTATTACCTACTCCTGGCTGTCTCCTACCCACAGTGCTCTGTCGCCCTATTTCTTCCTTTTTGGCCTCTCACTTGCCTCCGGTCACAACCATGGGACGGCCTGAGACTCGCCAGCCTAAGCTGAGCTTCGATAACACACGCAAAAGCAACACGTCGGCGCAGATGAATCCGGGGCCCAGCGTACCGCCGCCACAGCCTGCCCCACCCATCGCTCCTGCTGCGGACCTTACCAACCTGATACAGGAGATGCGTCAAGGCTTCGCCACCGTCGTAGAGAAGGTGGACGGCGTCACGGCTAGGCTGGACGCCCTGGTCCATAAGGTAGATCGCCATGAGGAGCGCCTTACATCTGCGGAACAGAGAATCTCCGACAACACTGATGCCGCCGCGTCCCATACGACGCAACTAGCGAGAATGGACAATCTCCTCCGCATCATAGCGGCAAAGAATGAGGACTTGGAGGCGCGTAGCCGCCGGAATAACATCCGCATTACGAATGTGCCGGAATCCACTGCTACGGGCAGGATGGAGCTCTATGTGGAGAAACTGCTCAAGGGATCGATCGGAGATGAAGCTTTCTCATCCCAATTCATTGTGGAGGGGGCCCACCGATCCTTGGCGCCTATGCCCCAACCAGGCCTGCCACCGAGACCTATCATTGCTCGTCTTTTGAATTATCGGGACCGCGACACGGCCCTCAGGGCTGCCCGGACACAAGGATCACTGAGGTTTGAGGGCATTACATTCTCCATTTATCCTGATTTCACCCCGATGGTCCAGGACGAGCGGCGCAAATTCCTCCCAGTGAAGAAAAAACTGCGGGAGGCCCAAATAGACTACGCCCTCTTGTACCCAGCGAAGCTTAGAGTCACCCACCAGGGCAAGCAACGCTTTTTCACCAACCCGCAGAAAGCTGAGGATTTCCTCAAGACGATCCGAAGAGCACGCAGAGATGGCCAGGCCCCTGCAGACGAACAAGAGAATGATGACCTGCCTCCTGAGCACCATGCAGACTAACGGATCTTATATACTCTGCCTCACATTTGCATCATACCGGACCACTAGCTGGCACTGACTCACCACTTGAGAATTGGGGTGATGCGTGAGCGGCGATCATCTGGACATTGCACCCCAGTGGTAACGTATATCAAGGACCACTCTCTCGGCCCTAGACTCCACCAGGGACGGTACAGTTTGGAGCTATGGACCGGATAGTGGCAGCGCGCACTTTCTGATGTACCCCTATTGGGTGTTCCCCACTGACTTATTGTTTGTTTGGCTATTTGCCTCTCTGAAGTTGGGGGGGAGGGTGAAGGGGGGGGTTTACGTTGAGGGGATCCAAGGCTACTGGCATGTTTGGGATGCTGGGGTGGGTGGGGGGGGGGCTAGTTTTTGTGAGGTTAGCATTGAATGCGCTGTGTATATATTACTTCGCCTGGTGTATGACTCGGTCCTTTGGGGGTGGCGGTGGATCCTTTGTTTGGCCCTCTTGGGCTCTTTCGTCTTTGCTGTCGCTATGTCCATGGCTGCTGTGAACGCTGCTGCGCGACTGACATGTCTATCGTGGAATGTCCGGGGGTTGAACAATGCTAAAAAATGCAGGAATGTTATTGCTTACTTGAATAGACATCATGTACAAGTTGCCATGCTGCAGGAGACGCACATGCCCATACGCAGGGACAACTCCTTTGGACTCAAATGGCCAGGTACCCGTGCCTTCTCCTCCTATTCGACATATGCGAGGGGCGTGGCGATTCTCATTGCCCGTGGCGTGCCTTTCCATCGCTTTGGGGAGGAGGTGGACAGGGAGGGGCGGTATGTCTTGCTGTGGGGCAGGGTAGGACTTGACATCTATTTATTTGTCTCTATGTATGCACCGAATGTTGACTCACCTGCCTTTTTTTCCACACTATGGGGTAGGATTGTTTCCATAGGGGCACGACATGTCATCTGGGGTGGTGATTTTAATCTGGCGCTGGCGCCCCCCCTTGACAGGGCGGATGGTGTTAGCTCCTACAAGCCCCGAGCCAGAGAGATTTTGGAGGGAGTGGTGGAGGAGGGTGGTCTGTTTGATGCCTGGAGACACCTGTATCCCCTCGGGCGGGAGGGCACACACTTCACACCTCACACCGGGACATGGGCGCGCCTGGACTATTTCTTGGTTACCCGAGACATTACTAAGGAGCTGATAGGGGTTGACCACTTGCCCAGAACTTTTTCAGATCACAGCCCTGTGAAGTTGCAGTTCAGAACCCCTGGTTGGGACAGTCCGAGACCACAGTGGAGGCTAAGCCCCGACGTGCTCCTTGACGAGCTCTTTCGCACAGAGCTGGGTGAAGAAATTAGAGAATTCTTCCCTAGAAACAAGGGCTCAGTGGAGTCGGTAGAGCACATATGGGAGGCTTTCAAGGTCACTATTAGGGGGTTCTGCATTTCCAAATGTCACGGGGTCCTACGTTTTACCCTGCGCACCATCACCACACTAGAGACAGAGCTGCGTGCTCTGGAGCTCCAAATGGCGGTAGAGGATGATCCACGCCTGCAGGTGACCTTTAGGGACACGCTGTCCAAATATGAGGAAGAGGCTGCCAGGGAGGCGAAACATCGGGGTAAACACTGGGTGGCCCGGAGATACTGCGAAGGGGAGAGACCTGGGAAAGTGCTGGCTTCACTCACACGCACGCCACGCGCACACAACACTGTCTTAGAGCTTACGGATGCAACTGGCGCCGCCATTAGAGAAACAGATGCGATCCTTACTACCTTCAAGACACACTACTCGACACTATATACATCCACGGCGGAGGAGGACGCTCCATATGCCGAATACTTGAGCGAAGTGGCCCTCTGCTGGCTTAGTGATGGAGATAGGGAATTCCTTGCTGCGCCCTTCGAGCTCGATGAGATTCGCGAAGCCATCATGTCCCTCAAGAACGGTAAAGCCCCGGGGCTCGATGGCATCCCGGCTGAATTCTACAAGGCCTATATTGAAATCATGGCTCCCGTGCTGAGTGAAGTGTTTGCCGAATCGTTGGCTGATGGGATACTGCCCTGCTCTATGCGGGAGGTGGTTATCCCCTCGCTTCTGAAACCGGATAAAGATCCCACCTCCTGCGACTCTTACCGCCCACTCTCCCTTCTGAATTGTGATGTCAAGATCCTTGCTAAGGTCCTGGCCACACGACTTTCACTACTCATGACCAGACTTGTCCTACCTGATCAGTCTGGATTTGTGGCGGGCAGGTCTACGTCTCATAATCTCCGCACCCTTTTCTCCCTGCTCCGCACAGTCCACCCTGATATCCCTGTGGCAGCTGTGTTCCTGGACGCCTCCAAGGCGTTCGACTCTGTCGAATGGCCCTACCTCTTCTCGGTCTTGGCCAGCATGGGTTTCCCTAAAATGTTCTTGGCCTGGGTGCGCCTCCTATACACAGATCCCACGGCAAAAGTGCTGATAAATGGAAAATTGTCGCCACCCATCAACCTTACGAGAGGCACCCGTCAGGGGTGTCCGCTCTCGCCTCTATTATTCGCTATTGCAGTGGAACCTTTGGCTTGCCGTCTGCGCCAATTACACCGAGCAGGAGCGGTACAATGTCTGCAGCGGCAAATCGATGTATCCCTCTATGCGGATGACATAACGCTGTACGTCAAATACCCGGATCAACACCTTAATCCCCTGCTTCGTGAGTTTGTCCTTTTCGGAGGCCAGTCGGGCGTTCACATCAATTGGTCTAAATCGCAATTATTTCCTCTCACTGATGCTGTGCACGACTTCCCCCTAGATTACCCATTGGTGTGGTGCCGTGATGATCTCAGATATCTTGGGATTCGTATCGCGCGCACCAAGGACGAGACACTCCGCTCCAATTATGGCGTAGCCATGACCAAACTTACTGCCTCCGTTGATAGGTGGATCACGTTGCCTCTCTCCATGGCTGGTAGAGCTTCCCTTATAAAAATGATATTATTGCCTGATTCCTGTACCTTTTCCTCAATATTCCCTACTACCCTGGTGCCTTTTTCTTCAAGACACTTCGCACGGAGCTGCGCAGACTTTTTTGGGGCGGTAAGTCTCCCCGTTTGAAATGGTCGACATTGACCCTACCCTACGACCAAGGGGGGTTTGATGTCCCCGATTTCGAAACGTACTATTTATGCGCGCAGGCGCATTACGCCTATCATTGGATGGCCCCTACTCCCTTCATGCCACACATAGCGGTGGAGGACTGGATAGTACACCCCCTCCCGCTGAATGGCCTGCTGCACTGTCCCAAGACTTCCATCACCACTTCGAATACCTCGGTTTCTTGCACGCTGGATGCATGGCGCCGCATTGCTCGGCGACTGCTCTGCACGCTGCCCTACTCCCCCAAACTTCCCCTTACTTATCATCCACGTCTGGCCTTGCTATCGGAAGTAGGGTTTCGGCAGCTTTGTGGCAAGCTTCTTATCGCCTGCTGGGGAGACCTGTTCCACGACAGACTTTTCAAATCAGCCGATCAATTTTTTGGAACGCATAACCATTCGCCCCTTGACCTATTTTACTATATCCGACTACGTGCTGGGATGCGTGACATCCTACCTGACTATCCTGATGAGCCTGCGACCCTGCCGCCACTACACTATCTTTTAGAGTCACAGGATGGGACCCATTTGGTCTCTGGGCTCTACCGCCAGTTTCGCGGAGCTGCTACTTTACAGGCTTCTGCTGCCCGATTGCACTGGTCGGCGGAACTGGGAACAGATGTCTCGGATGACCAATGGAAATACTGCTGCGTATTAACTTCCCGCATCTCGGCCAGCTGCAGATAGAAAATAATACACTATAAATTCCTTCAGAGGATGTATTACACGCCGGTCCGGAAATTCAGGTTTGGACTGGCCGATAATGATCGCTGCGAACGATGCCGTGCTGAACATGCTGATTTTCTCCACCTGGCATGGTCCTGCCCCCAGGTTGCTGACTACTGGCGACAGGTCATCGAAGCCGTCGCGGAAATGGTAGATGAGGAGGTTCCTGCGGACCCTCTGGTAGCTATCCTTGGATATACCAAGCAATTATCTAGGGAATGCAGAAAATTCATTGACATAGCATTGCTCTTGGCCAAGAGACGTGTTGCTTGCCGCTGGAGCAGGGGCAGAGCTCCCAGGTTCAAGGACTGGCTAACTGACTTGACATACTGCCAAGACCAGCACACCACCTTTGCTGAGCTGTTGCCTCTCTCTTGCCGGCCTGGGAACATCTGGGACCCACTGGTACACTATTTGCTTAAACGCTCACCAGACGATGCGCAGTCAAGCGATGAACCCGACACTCCCCAGCTACAGTGACACATTTCTAGACATTGCCTGTCACCCTGGATAAACAGCGCTGCCTTCTTACCCCTTTCTGTGCCCGAGCCTCCTCCCTGCCACATAGACGGACGGTCCCACCTCTGGTAAACTATGTCCTTCATACCCTGCTGATCCTGAGATTGCACCCCGCGAACTTCCATTCACACTAGAAATCGAGACTAGGACAGTCAATTTCCCCGCGCAGCGCCACCTGCCAGGATGGCCGCGATGCACCATTACCATACTCTAACGCAACACAGTCATGCGACACCTCTTAGTTTGTTAACTCGTTGGGATGTTTCGTGGTTCTTGTTTCACAGACAACAAAACAATAGTGAGACTATTCTCTCGCTCAAAAAATCTGTTCGACTGCTGCTCATCCTCGCTTGGCCTGCTCCACCGGATACTGATGTGATACAGCGACACTCTATACTTTGCCGCCGGGCCCCCGGGATGCCGGCTTCCAGGCTGTGTATTGTTGCTTCTCCATTGCTGCCGGCCTCCGGGTTGTAGGCGATCCAAGCTGTGTATCCTACTACTTTTATCTCAATAAAGCAGATTTGAACCCCAAAAAAAAAAAAAAAAAAAAGGTCGCTGGTTGTGCGGTAAATTCAGACCGAAAATAACAAAAACTGAATCAGTAAGAAACTGTTCGGCTCAGAGAGCTGAAGTCAGATCTTTAAAGATGGCGCTTGAAAATGCAGAACGTGAATTCCCGACACTAATCGTGTGCGATTTCCATTTTTGCGTCAACTCTTACAATATTGAGTTGCAGAGCTGGGTTCAAAATGATTACAAAGATGACACAGGTGCCACAATCAAGCATAAAATGCTTTGGAAGCAAGTAGTTCTTTTACAGAAAGAACTACAAAAGACTCACGTGATACACACTCTGAGTCATCAACGTGATGGCGTTCACGTTGCAGGGAATTCATTGGCTAATACAGCCACAGCGGAAGCAACTAAACCGGCTTCCGTAGCCACAAAAAAGCGTTCAGAAAAATACATAGACAGGGAAACCATGCTGGCAGTAAAAACGTCCTTAATAGGAAACTGTGCAGCACTACCCCTGAACTATCCACTCAATTATGCATACGTAATAGATGCAAACTCCGTTCCTTTTGCTTGAATCCCTGGAGTGGGGGATAGGGTAATTCCAAACACGAACCGGAGAAAGTTATTAATAGCAGACACACACATGGGTGAAGGTGCAAGGCACAAACAGATGAAGGAATCTCTGACTGAATTACAATCAGAGTACTGGTGGCCAGGAATGAGCCTGCACCACTATAAATATGTAAAGAACTGCCTGGACTGTGTAGGAGAGTAGGGTCTGCAATCCTATGATCACCCAGATTTTTGCTTTTTGTTTCACTGGTTTACGACTTTCCCTGGCTGTGGGCCTGCTAATCAGACCCACAGCCTAGCTGTTCTCTCACTAAATTGACGTGTACCTTAGGTGCATTTACCAATTGGTACTGGGCCACCTTATCAGACCCTGTAACTCAGGGCATAGGTGTACCCAGGGCCTACCAGGGGCTGCAGCATGTATTATGCCACCCCTGGCTGCCCATCTAAATCTGACACAACTGGCTGCACGACAGCTGGGGCAAGGTGGTGTAATCACCCTTTGCTTTAGATATAGTATTCCTATATCTAACCCTAAAATGGACACATAGATTCCTATAAGTCACTCCTATGGCAGGCCTTAACAATCCTGAAGGCAGAGTGCTTGGAATCATGTGAGATGGTGCTCTGGCATGAGCTGAGCCCGTTTGCAGCTTGCGGAACCAAGTCCTAATAGCTGTTCCATGATAACGCATACCATATACTCTTAAGTGCATTATAATCCTCGCGGTTATTTGCTTTCTTTGGTATCGCTTTATCAAAACATGTCGAGTAAGGTGTCATACGAATTGGAATACTAACCCCTCGCCAATTCTGGCGACGGGGTTAGCATTCCACCCTTCTAGAGGGACACGACATGTATGTAACTGTGAACCCCGGTTAAAGTTAACTCAAGCCTCAGCATCACAAAATGGATGCTGCCACCACAGACACAAGTCTGACCTCCTGCTGCCTCCTTCCAGCGAGGGAGGCTTGGACTAAGGGTTTCCTGTCAGGGGCGGTGCTAGTACCATCCCAGACAGGGTTTTGTGTATCCCAGGTAGGCAGGGCTTTACAGGAAGGTGACTGCAAGTGGCACCCCAGTGCTCACTGTGCATATGCCGGCTTGAACCAGTTCCAGGGGCACACCAGCCCCTGAGCTGGGGAAAGTCCGGACAGGGGGGAGGGGTGTAACCACCCCCCTTCCTGGTCCCACCCATGGTCAGGACCTAGTCGCGTACCAGCCCCTTTCTTTAGAATAAAGGTAGGAGCGGGGACCCTTCCAGATTAGATCATCTTTGAATCCTGAAACTACTTTCTACGAAAGGAACTCTCGACTTCTTCTCAAGATTTCTCCCTTGTGACTAAGGAGTAGTCACCCTGCATCCGCAGGCACCATCCAAGCATCGCGGTTTGCTGTAAGTCTCTCCTCCGGATCAAGACTGCCCAGCTCGACGAGAACCGGCTTCCCTGGCACCTCTGACCTCTACCTACATCGTCAGCTCAGCTGAGATTTGTGGGTGCGACGAGACCTCGAGGGACCGGCCATCTTCAGAACTGCACGACGCTTGCCCAGCACGACTGCCGAGGGATCCTCGAGTTTGTGCTTTGGGGTTTAGGAAGCCCCAACCCTGAACAGTTCCAGCACCAAAGTCCAGCTCCCCAGCATCCACCCGATCTGCGTGGGGCCCTTCTGCTCTTTGCTGCTCACCGTGTTGTCCGGCTACTTGCCTGCTGGCTTGTGGCCCTCTTGACGACGAACGACGACACTTCAATCACTGGTCTGGTTGCTCCAGACTGGCCCATGCTCCCCTCCAACAGAGGAGCACCCCGGACCCTCCTGGTCCACTCCAGACGCCATTTTGAGTCCACCGCGTGGGCTTGCATTTGCCAAGAGTTGTTGCCCCAATCCTGGGTCTAGCTTCACCGACGGCAGATACCTTCGTGGGACAGCTCGCACCTCCATCCTGGTCGCCGACAACGCCTCCTGGTCCGAGAGACTGCAGAGCCCAGCGTCGCCCACTCACCTGGTCGAGGTGACTCCATCCGGTGCCATCCTGGTGCCCATCTAATCACTGGCTAGTGATTCAGAACTTGGTCCCCTCTGCTTACAGGTATCCTCCATCTTCGATCCAGGCTTGGATCACTTCGAACTTCATCACTGGTCGCCTGCCAGCAACTTCTTCTTTCAGGCTCCATAGACTGCAACGAGGATTCCCGACGTCTTTTGAACCCTATGCAGCCGCGGCCCCTGGGCTAGGTAACCTAAGCACTCCGGTGCTACAGCATAGTTTAACTATCCAAGTGTCTCGATCCTTTTTCGTTTCAGCTCTACCTAGTCGGATTCGTCCGATAACACTAACTTTACGAAATCTAGCATCCATAGACTTTGTCCCGCATCCCGCGTGAGAGTGCACACTCTGCACCCGATCCCCCTAGGCCTCCTGCTAGTAATCTGAAGGTTCAGTAGAGTAGTCCTAGCGATCCTAAAGTCTCTGAGATTAGTTACTTACCTGCTAGTATTTCGCATTCCACTTTTGTAGTATATGGTTTTTCGTACCCCTCGGGCATTCGTGTAAATTGTGCAACTTGAAGTATTTTCTTAAGAGTTTTGTTATGTGCTTAGCTCCCTGACTCATAAAGAGCCAGGGTAGTCTTGTTATAAATAAATACACTTTATTTTTCATAACAACTTGTGTGGTGTCCTTTCACTTGGTGTTCAAGGGGTATATGTGATGGTATAACAGCTGGCTTAACACGCCCTCTAGAGTTTAGCCCGAACACTGCTCGTATCCACGCTACTAGGATAGCTGGTCTATAAGGTTGACTTACAACCAATCATCAATAAGGGTCGTTTGGACTGATACATAGTGATCACTAGAATAGTGAGCACTGCATAGCAGGCCAACTTCTCACATTGGTGAGCAGCGGTTGGGATTTGAGCTTGCTGTTGTTTTACCACATGTATCCTAAGAATATCATTTGAAAGATCACATAAGTACTAAGGTACATATAACTTAGCTTAGAATACTCTGAGTTCTACTGAACCAGCTGTTGTAGTTCAACAGGGCTTAGCACACCCTGACTACAACTCTTAGCAAGGGATCAGTAGGCAAACAAATAGTGTAGGTAGATGCATCACTTACACCACACTAGAAAAGCATGTCAGACAAAGGAGGGAACTCAGAGGCCCCCCTTGTGTCAGTTGACCCTCCACAGGTCACTTCAAGATATGCAGCTCTTAGCTTCCAGGAGATGAGACAGATATGTACCTCCAGGAAGCTAAAACAGGGTTCTAACCCTACCATCCCCTTTCTGATTGGTCTCTTAGAGACTTATGATGCCAGGAGGACTGCTAACACAAGCCCTCCTAATCCAGATGGGAACATGCCGCCCCTAGAGGGAACCCTTGGTGACCCTGACCTCATCCACCTTTCAGCAGAAGGCGAAGAGGAGGAAGAGGAAGAGGAGTTATCAGGGGATGAGGCAGACAAAGGTCAGGTAGAAGTCAGTAGACTCACTAGGACCAACTTAAGCAGGCATGAGAATGGATTTGGGGGACCCCCAGGCCCACTCTCAGGCAGGCTTAACATTGGGAATGGACGAGTTAGGTCTCTATCCAGAGGCTCTAACAGATCCATTCGTACCAATGGCTCTCAGACCTCTTCTCACAGAGGGATGACATCCCCTCAGAGAAGAGAGCATGAAGCAAAGATGAGGGAGGTCAATCTGAGGATTGAAAGGGAAGAACTTGCCCTGGCCAAAGAGAGACTTGCCTTTGCTAGAGAGCAGAAATTGAGTGGGGTAGACCTCACTGGTGGCAGCATTTTACCTAGAGAAAAGGACAGGAGTTTAGACACTAGACACCTGAGTAAGATAGTGCCCCCCTTTAAACAAGGGGATGATATCCACAAATGGATAACTGCTTTGGAGAGGGCCTGCACTGTCCGGTGCGTCCCCCAGAGTCAGTGGGCAGCTGTCTTGTGGCTCTCCTTTGAAGGCAATGGTAGAGATAAGCTCCTCACTACTAGAGCTGAGGATGCTAACAATTACCAAGTCCTGAAAAGCACACTGATTGATGGGTTTGGCTTAACCACTGAGCAGTACAGGTTGCTGTTCAGGGATACCCAGAAAACTCAGTCTCAGGATTGGTCTGACTTTGTGGATTGTGCCACTAAGGCTTTAGAAGGCTGGTTGCTGGGCAGTAAGGTTACTGATTACACAGGATTATACAATCTGATCATGAGGGAACAGATTTTAAATAATTGTCAGAACCAGTTGTTGCATCAGCACCTTGTTGACTCAGATCTGACCTCTCCCCAAGAATTGGGAAAGAAGGCAGACAGATGGGTCAGAACAAGGGTCAAGCAGAACCAGAATCAGAACCAGGGTGGTCAGAAGAAAGCAGACCAGAAGGGTAATAATAAGAATGAGCAAAATGACCAGAAGTCTTCGACAGGTCCACAACAAACCAAAGAGGGTGGGGGTCAGGCTTCACAGCAGAAAAAGAAGACTCAAGAAGGCCAGTCAAAAAGATGGTGCCAGTACTGTAAAAGTAAAACTCACTGGTTTAGTGAGTGCACCAAGAAAGGAGGAGGGCAAACTCCTACCACTACAGCCCCTAAGGCACCTGTGCCCCCTAGTACAGTCAGTAGTGGTAGTGCACCTCCCAAGGGTTTAGTTGGGTTAACCTTGGGATCTGAGGGGTATGACAACTTAGTTGGCACACTCACTCAGGCTGTCCTTGTCTGTACAGGGGATGTGGATATATCCCCTGATGCAAGTCCCACTATTTGGGCAAATACAGGCAGACACCTTTTATTAATGGAAAAATGGCTCAGGCCTACAGGGACACTTGTGCCAGTGTCACAATGGTGACACCCAACTTTGTGGACCCTGGACAGATCATGCTAGGTACAGACTACCTAGTGACCAATGCCAGCAATGTCACTACCAACCATAGTATGGCAATTGTTGCTTTCTCCTGGGGAGGGGTAAGTGGCCAAAAGAAAGTTGTGGTTAGTTCAGACCTCCCAGTTGATTGTTTGTTGGGCAATGATTTGGAGACATCCCTATGGTCAGAAGTGGAGCAGAGGACTCACATGGAAATGTTAGGCTTGCCAGCACATGTGCTTGCTGTGACTGGGTCACAGGCCAGAAGATGCCCCACTGAACAGGTGCTGGATCCTGGAACGATGGACCAGACACCTTCCAAGAAGAAGAGCAGTAGGGTTAAGGCATTGCCTTCCCCCTTGCCCCAGGTTGTGGATCAAGTCTCAGAGGAGGCTGACCTCAAAGAGCTGAGGGAAACTGAGCCTAAAGAACTTGAACCTGATCAGGTTGAGTTTCTGGGTTCAGGGGGACCCTCCAGAGAAGACCTGGGGAAGGCACAGTTAGACTGCCCTTCACTTGAACCCCTCAGACAGCAGGCTGCTGCTGAGGCTGCAGGGAACGCCACAGGTACCCACAAGGTATACTGGGATGATGGACTCCTGTACTCTGAAGCAAGAGACCCCAAACCTGGTGCAACCAGGAGGTTGGTCATTCCCTTGTCACAGAGAGGTTTCCTTCTTACCTTGGCCGATGAGATTCCCCTTGCAGGACACTTAGGCAGAATAAGACTTGGGACAGGCTTGCCTCACACTTTCACTGGCCTCACATGAATGAAGATACCAAGGAGTTTTGTCGCTCCTGTGTCACTTGCCAAGCCAGTGGTAAGTCAGGTGGCACAACAAAGGCCCCCCTCATACCACTACCTGTGGTGGGGTACCCTTTGAGAGAGTGGGGATTGACATTGTTGGTCCAATGGAACCCCAGACAGCATCAGGGCACAAGTTTATACTGGTGGTGGTGGACCATGCCACCAGGTATCCTGAAGCTATTCCCCTTAGGACCACTACAGCACCTGTTGTGGCAAGAGCCCTAGTTGGAGTGTTCTCCAGAGTGGGCTTCCCTAAGGAGGTTGTCTCTGACAGAGATGCAAACTTCATGTCAGGATATCTGACTGCTATGTGGAAGGAATGTGGTGTCAACTATAAGTTCACCACACCCTATCATCCACAGTGCAATGGGCTTGTTGAAAGGTTCAACTGGACCCTAAAAGGGATGATTCATGGACTACCTGAAAAGCTCAGGCGTAGATGGGATGTCCTGATACCCTGTCTTTTGTTTGCTTACTGAGAGGTCCCACAGAAGGGGGTTGGCTACAGCCCTTTTGAACTTCTGTATGGGCATCCTGTAAGAGGACCCCTGTGTTTGGTGAAGGAAGGATGGGAGAGACCTCTCAAAAAGCCTGCAACCAACATAGTGGACTATGTACTTGGTCTCCGCTCCAGGATGGCTGAGTATATGGAAAAGGCTTCTAAAAACCTTGCGGCTAGCCAAGAACTTCAAAAAGCTTGGCATGACCAAAAGGCTGTCCTGACTGTGTACCAGCCTGGACAGAAGGTGTGGGTGTTGGAGCCAGTGGCCCCAGCAGCACTCAAAGACAAATGGTCTGGGCCCCACACAATCATTGAGCAAAAGGGAGAGGTCACCTACCTGGTGGACCTTGGAACTCCCAGGAGCCCCCTCAGGGAGCTCCATGTAAACAGGCTCAAGGCATATGTCGACAGGAAGGACATGAGTTTGCTCATGGCCACAGATGAGGGACAGGAGGAGGAGAGTGACCCTCTCCCAGACCTGCTCACTCAGAACCCTGATGATGGGTCAGTGGATGGTGTTGTCTTTTGTGGCAGCCTCTCTGAACATCAGCAAAAGGATTGCAAACAAGTTCTTCAATCCTTTAGACATATGTTCTCTCTGACACCCAGTCAGACCAATTGGTGTACCCATGACGTTGACACTGGTGACAGTCTGCCAGTTAAGAGTAAAATCTACAGGCAGCCTGATCATGTCAGAGACTGCATCAAAACAGAAGTGCAGAAAATGTTGGAGCTGGGAGTCATTGAGCCCTCAGATAGCCCTTGGGCTAGTCCAGTAGTTCTAGTGCCAAAGCCTCACACCCAGGGTGGTAAGAAAGAGATGAGGTTTTGCGTAGACTACAGAGGCCTCAATGCAGTCCCTAAGACTGATGCTCACCCAATACCAAGGGCAGATGAACTTATAGATAGATTGGCTTCTGCCAACTACTTAAGTACATTTGACTTGACAGCTGGGTATTGGCAAATCAGGTTAGCTGAGGAAGCCAAGCCCAAGACAGCATTTTCTACCCCTGGTGGGCATTATCAGTTTGTGGTAATGCCCTTTGGTTTGAAAAATGCACCTGCCACCTTCCAAAGGCTGGTGAATCAAGTTCTCACTGGGCTGGATAACTTCTGTGCAGCATATCTTGATGATATAGCTGTCTTTGGTTCCACCTGGGAGGATCACCTGGTCCACCTGAGGAAAGAGTTAGAGGCTCTGCAGAAGGCAGGCCTCACTACCAAGGCCACAAAGTGCCAGATAGGGCAGACACAGGTTGTATACCTGGGCCACCTTGTAGGTGGAGGCCAGGTTCAGCCACTGGAGAGCAAGATACAGTCAATCAGGGACTGGGCTCGTCCAACCACCCAGACTCAGGTTCAAGCTTTCTTGGGCCTGACTGGTTATTACAGAAAGTTTGTCAGGAATTATGGATCAATTGTGACTCCACTTAATGAACTGACAAGTAAAAAGATGCCAAAAAAAGTTCAGTGGACAGCAGGCTGTCAAAAAGCATTCGATGACCTAAAGCAGGCCATGTGCACAGCACCTATCCTAAAGAGTCCAGACTACTCCAAACCATTCATTGTCCAAACAGATGCTTCTGAGTTGGGTGTGGGAGCTGTTCTATCTCAGCTGAATTTTGATGGTCATGACCAGCCCATTGCTTTTATTAGCAGGAGGCTGACCCCCAGAGAGAAGAATTGGTCAGCTATTGAGAGGGAGGCCTTTCTGTGGTTTGGGCCCTGAAGAAACTGAGGCCATACTTGTTTGGCACTCATTTCAAGATTCAGACCGACCATAAGCCCCTCTTGTGGCTAAATCAGATGAAGGGTGAAAACCCCAAACTGCTTAGGTGGTCCATTTCCCTACAGGGGATGGATTTTACAGTGGAGCATAGACCTGGCACTGATCATGGCAATGCAGATGGGCTCTCCAGGTATTTCCACTTAGAGCAAGAAGACTCACCTGGTCAAGGTTAGTTTATTGTCCCAAAGTTTGGGGGGGGGGGTCATGTAGGAGAGTAGGGTCTGCAATCCTATGATCACCCAGATTTTTGCTTTTTGTTTCACTGGTTTACGACTTTCCCTGGCTGTGGGCCTGCTAATCAGACCCACAGCCTAGCTGTTCTCTCACTAAATTGACGTGTACCTTAGGTGCATTTACCAATTGGTACTGGGCCACCTTATCAGACCCTGTAACTCAGGGCATAGGTGTACCCAGGGCCTACCAGGGGCTGCAGCATGTATTATGCCACCCCTGGCTGCCCATCTTAATCTGACACAACTGGCTGCACGACAGCTGGGGCAAGGTGGTGTAATCACCCTTTGCTTTAGATATAGTATTCCTATATCTAACCCTAAAATGGATACATAGATTCCTATAAGTCACTCCTATGGCAGGCCTTAACAATCCTAACAATCCTGAAGGCAGAGTGCTTGGAATCATGTGAGATGGTGCTCTGGCATGAGCTGAGCCCGTTTGCAGCTTGCGGAACCAAGTCCTAATAGCTGTTCCATGATAACGCATACCATATACTCTTAAGTGCATTATAATCCTCGCGGTTATTTGCTATCTTTGGTATCGCTTGATCAAAACATGTCGAGTAAGGTGTCATATGAATTGGAATACTAACCCCTCGCCAATTCTGGCGACGGGGTTAGCATTCCACCCTTCTAGAGGGACACAACATGTATGTAACTGTGAACCCCGGTTAAAGTTAACTCAAGCCTCAGCATCACAAAATGGATGCTGCCACCACAGACACAAGTCTGTCCTCCTGCTGCTGGGAGTCCTTCCAGCGAGGGAGGCTTGGACAAAGGGTTTCCTGTCAGGGGGGGTGCTAGCACCATCCCAGACAGGGTTTTGTGTATCCCAGGTAGGCAGGGCTTTACAGGAAGGTGACTGCAAGTGGCACCCCGGTGCTCACTGTGCATATGCCGGATTGAACCAGTTCCAGGGGCACACCAGCCCCTGAGCTGGGGAAAGTCCGGACAGGGGTGTAACCACCCCCCTTCCTGGTCCCACCCATGGGCAGGACCTAGTCGCGTACCAGCCCCTTTCTTTGGAATAAAGGTAGGAGTGGGGACCCTTCCAGATTAGATCATCTTTGAATCCTGAAACTACTTTCTACGAAAGGAACTCTCGACTTCTTCTCAAGATTTCTCCCTTGTGACTAAGGAGTAGTCACCCTGCATCCGCAGGCACCATCCAAGCATCGCGGTTTGCTGTAAGTCTCTCCTCCGGATCAAGACTGCCCAGCTCGACGAGAACCGGCTTCCGTGGCACCTCTGACCTCTACCTACATCGTCAGCTCAGCTGAGATTCGTGGGTGCGACGAGACCTCGAGGGACCGGCCATCTTCAGAACTGCACGACGCTTGCCCAGCACGACCGCAAGGGATCCTCGAGTGAGTGCTTTGGGGTTTAAGAAGCCCCAACCCTGAGCAGTTCCAGCACCGAAGTCCAGCTCCCCAGCATCCACCCGATCTGCGTGGGGCCCTTCTGCTCTTTGCTGCTCACCCCGTTGTCCGGCTACTTGCCTGCTGGCTTGTGGCCCTCTTGACGACGAACGACGACACTTCAATCGCTGGTCTGGTTGCTCCAGACTGGCCCTTGCTCCCCTCCAACAGAGGAGCACCCCGGACCCTCCTGGTCCACTCCAGACGCCATTTTGAGTCCACCGCGTGGGCTTGCATTTGCCAAGAGTTGTTGCCCCGATCCTGGGTCTAGCTTCACCGACGGCAGATACCTTCGTGGGACAGCTCGCACCTCCATCCTGGTCGCCAACAACGCCTCCTGGTCCGAGAGACTGCAGAGCCCAGCGTCGCCCACTCACCTGGTCGAGGTGACTCCATCCGGTGCCATCCTGGTGCCCATCTAATCACTGGCTAGTGATTCAGAACTTGGTCCCCTCTGCTTACAGGTATCCTCCATCTTCGATCCAGGCTTGGATCACTTCGAACTTCATCACTGGTCGCCTGCCAGCAACTTCTTCTTTCAGGCTCCATAGACTGCAACGAGGATTCCCGACGTCTTTTGAACCCTATGCAGCCGCGGCCCCTGGGCTAGGTAACCTAAGCACTCCGGTGCTCCAGCATAGTTTAACTATCCAAGTGTCTCGATCCTTTTTCATTTCAGCTCTACCTAGTCAGATTCGTCCGATAACACTAACTTTACGAAATCTAGCATCCATAGACTTTGTCCCGCATCCCGCGTGAGAGTGCACACTCTGCACCCGATCCCCCTAGGCCTCCTGCTAGTAATCTGAAGGTTCAGTAGAGTAGTCCTAGCAATCCTAAAGTCTCTGAGATTAGTTACTTACCTGCTAGTATTTCGCATTCCACTTTTGTAGTATATGGTTTTTCGTGCCCCTCAGGCATTCGTGTAAATTGTGCAACTTGAAGTATTTTCTTAAGAGTTTTGTTATGTGCTTAGCTCCTGACTCATAAAGAGCCAGGGTAGTCTTGTTATAAATAAATACACTTTATTTTTCATAACAACTTGTGTGGTGTCCTTTCACTTGGTGTTCAAGGGGTATATGTGATGGTATAACAGCTGGCTTAACACGTCCTCTAGAGTTTAGCCCGAAGACTGCTCGTATCCACGCTACTAGGATAGCTGGTCTATAAGGTTGACTTACAACCAATCATCTATAAGGGTCGTTTGGACTGATACATAGTGATCACTAGAATAGTGAGCACTGCATATCAGGCCAACTTCTCACAGACTGTGACAGAGATCGCAGCAATGAGTCAAGCGCATTAATGCCATGGTAGGCATAATGCTGTCTAAATGCCATCCAGCGTCCTATTAATATATTTTCTAGACTAACATTCACTTAAAAAATGTGGCCCCAGCGCTCGGCTGACGCCAGAAAGGTTATAAAAGATCTGCAAGTCTTTATCGACACATACGCAATTGCCATGTTCCATTCTGACCAGGGTCCTGCTTTCAGCTCTCGAGCTTATAAGGAGGCCATGGCCAGCATGGGCGTTGGATTGCGGTATTCTTGTCCGTCACACCCCGAAGGGAACAGTGTGGTAGAAAGAAAAAACCGGGACATAAAGCAATCTATAACTGCGAAGGTATTAGGTTCGGGTGATGGGTGGGTCAAACATTTAATAAGTGTCCAGCTTAGTCTAAATAATTTGTCAAGAATTTCTCTAAAAGGTTTCAGCCCGTACGAACTATTGTTGGGAACTAGAATGCACGTTCAGGACCTCGATAGTCAGGTATCAGTGGTAGAAGATAAGAATAAAGACTTTGACATCAAAGATCGTTTGGCTGTTTTACAGGACTTGAATGAAACAAGAAAATCCTTAAGCAACATAAAAATAAAGCAACAGCCAACTACCACTGAAGAGGCACCATCAGCCCCAGCAAGGCCTGTCTGGATTCCAAAGATTGGGGATCTAGTCAGAGAGAAAATAGCGGTGAAGAAGGAATTTGGGCCTTCTTACAGAAAAGCAGTACCTGTCTTAGCAATCAACGGAACAAGATCAGTAGTACTACCGCCCCTTGCTGGTAAAAAGGAGAACAGAGTTGTATCAATCGACCTGGTAAAACCACAATCAGGTGGCCTATAATCAACAGTAGGCCAAGTGGACTACCAAGAAACAACAGAATACCCAAATTTGCAACAATTCAAGAGGTTCAAACTGAAAGACTAATCACATTTGATAAACCTGCAGTGCACAGAGATGGACTATGCAATAATGCCATGGAACTCGTGCCCCTTGAAACACAGATTGAAACAGTTCGTCAAGAAACACCAGTCTACAATGATGTGGCATCAGAATGTGCTACCGAAAGACAAATTGAGAAAACAATTCCAACAATTGACAGAACTGCCTCTGGCTACTTCATTAATTTCGACAACTTTTCTGAAGATCAAAGCAACCCTGAAGTAACGCCAGAAACAAAGACTTTTAAAGAAAAAGCAACAGAACTCTTTCATCAAATCAAAGAAGTATATCTGGATGCACCATTGATTGAGCATTGGATGATCTCAGGGGTACCTATACTCCTACTATGCCTAATTTTAGTTTTAATTTTGGGAAAATTCATTGAGGGAAAATACAGTTCAATGGACACAGCAAGTCAGAACATCAACTTAGTCCTGAAACCACACAGATCATCTCATGTTGAGAAAAGAGAACTATCATCAGTGAATGTCACAGCCATTCCAATACCCGGCGGGGTAGTATGGGACAAAACTGACTATGAAGTGTATGGCCCGGTTGAAATCTTGAAATATCCTCACCAGTTCAAGGTTTCCTTAAGTGACTTTGTAAAACTAAGTACATTTTCTGATGATTGGGATTTTGAAAGTATAAATAATATGATGTCAGATTTAGTAATGTCAGCTAGATTCACAGAACATGATTATTTACAAGGTTCGTCTAATTATGAAGAGATGTACTGCTTCACACATTACGGTGACCATTACCTGCATAAATCTGCAAAACCTAGAAATGTTTTAAAGTATAACCAATGGGAACATTGTGCTACTCAACCTAAAAGTAGTTCGAAAACATTCTATGAGAAATTCCGATACTTCTCAGCGTTTAACACCAGTGATGCAGAAACGTTTAATTATAAACTGTTAGATAAAACAGGGTTGAAAACAATGTTGACAAATACTAAATTGATATATTCAGAAGCATTTAATGAAAAAATGATGACATTTGGTTTTGACTTTTGGAAAAATAACATTGAAACAAAAACCATCTGGGGTACAAAAGAGTGGCAGGTACAAGGCCTAGAAGCATTATTTCGAGCCTGCATGATCCCAGAACAAATGTTGTTGTTAAATGACACAATTCACCAAACATCCTGTCTTGGCCTAGCTAAGGTCAAAGACCTTAACAAACCGTCTATTCCAAAGCCAATACCTGATAATGCAACAACAGAGATTGAAATAGACGTATCACAAATTTTACATCTAAACAGAACACATCCTGATTGGAAAAAGTGGTTAATCTGGCCTACTGACACGAATAACTGTCAAATAGATTCCTGAACAAAACACTGGGGATAAAAATGACCAGACCAGACCCTAGATACTCCCAGAGACAACATACAGTGTAGGGAAACTCTGCCTTGAATGGCTAGGATCATCCACACTGGCAGAAATTAAGCAACACTTGTCTTTACTTAAAGATGGTGCTGACTTGCGCGATTTCATTATGGGACCACGCAAACAGCGTCAAAAACGTTTCATAGCGACCAGTATATATGCGGCTTACATCGAGGCATGGAAAATTATGCAAATTGAAACAGCAGAGAAAATACGAGAAATTGATCGTATTAATTTGGAAAAATCACTTTCTGTTGTGGACAATAGGTTAATGACTCTGTCCTCCAGAATATATTCACTGGACAGCATTGTATCATCTGCCATAGATATAATAGACAGAGACTTGCTAATGTTACAGCATGGCCAGTCGCAATTACTTTCTATTGTACAGTTAGGCTGGACGCTGCAAAATCTTCGTTCAGGCTATGTGCCATGGCGTTTAATCAACACAACGTCATTGTTTTCCATCTTTAACCTTACTGATAAACAAATCAGCTTGGCACAGAAAGGAGCAGACTATACAATCCTGAGCATTGAAAAACTTGAGAGATTACCATTGACAATGTCAGAAAGTCCTGTAATTGAATGGATAATACACGGGATTATCTCAATTCCGATAACAACTTTCCGATTTAAAAATTGCCTTGAATACATACCGACTGGCCAGTATGAACGTTTGGGTAAAGGATACATTAAATCAGCATGGAAATTACCATATACACACAATTGCATCAGTGACAGCAACAAAAATGTATTTCTTAGTGGTGAAAATTGCAAACATTCACTAAGCGGTATACTTTTGTGCCAGGGTATTAATTTACACGGAGCCTGTGAAGGAACTTCAAACAACCTTTCATACCACCAACATGTCACACCTACAACGCAGATAGAGCCTTTCTTTAAGCCGCTCTCGAACGGGAGTTACATTCTAATAACGGATCACAGCTGTTGTGGCCTTTTGCCAGGGAAAGCCTATCTCGTAAGCGTAACATCCATGGTCAAATGCTGTATGCAAGCATTGTTTCCAAACGGCCCTGGAGACTCAGAGACTCCCATATGGCCTCGTTTGAATGTCTCTTCTATACGAATTGATACTTTAAGCAGAATGAAGTCTGTGCTTTTGCAGTCAACAGTGCCCATCACGTCATCAAAAGAGACGTATGATCTCCAAGTTGCAAGGACGGCTTCGGAGATACATGACCTTTTATCAACAAATTGCCCCGTGCATTTCACAGAAATGCTTAGCCAAATTCTAAACATGTCAAATGCCGTAGGTATCCCAGGCTTATTTAAGACCATTTTTTCGGGACTGTTAACACCATTCAAAGCAGTCTTGGGCTTAATTCCAAATTTTGTCCATTCAGTCTTTTGCGGCATCCCCCTAATTTTGGGACTTGTAGCAGGAATTTTATTTTTGACCCTCCTGCTCCGATATGGCAAGCCAAAACACAGACATGACTCCGGCAGGGATGGAAGAAACGATCCTAGCACTACGCTACCGGGACCGAATAACTAGAGTCCTTGGATTGGCCAGGCTGAGAGATCTGAACATGACCTGGTTTCTTTCATTCAGACCTATATGGCAGAACTGCATCTTACCTGTGCTTCGATGTATGCTATGCGGAGAAGAATGCGTGTTAGACACCTGTCTTGCACTTCCATCAGCAGTACCAATGGATATCGATACTTTGCTAAGTCCTGTAACGGCTCACGCATTGTGTTGTCCCCAGTGGCTACCAATCCTGCTGACGGCATTAGTTGAGACTCCTGTGCTACGACTAGGTGGTGACAGTTGAGCAAGAAATAAAAGCAACATCACCCAGGTACGACCTTCTGTGAGCATTGCTAATCCAGACACCGAAGATAGCAATCATTCTCACACCTGCCAAGTAACTGCATTAACGAACTTGGTCGAACTGCCACCTGATTTTGTAGACCAATTTTTTGAGAGCTTGTCTGATATGATGTTCTCCCCTGAACAGAAACAATAATTTTTGGAAAGCATTCCGACACACAGCGTTCTCATGAACTCTGAATTCGGCCTTCAGGTTTGATCAACAAAAACTACTGAAAAGCGTTGGAACTCTATTCCCCCGTTCACCAAAGTTTTTTTTTTAATTGAACAATTTTTCAAAATATTGCCCTTTTTCTGGCACGAATTCTTTGCTTAAAGTAGAACTATTCATAAAGAACAGAACTTCTATTTTTAGTACATCTAGAGACATAATAACTTTACATCAGCCTCTAGCACATTTTACAACAAATGCATTTATATGTGATGAAATTATCTCGCCCTTCTTTTCTGTATAAAGAGATATTTTATGTGTAATTTTTCGCAGTATCATTCAACTAATTACATATGCTATAATTTTTGAATGATTTCTATGCTTAAAGACGTACAGTACCTATATTGTATCATGTATTTCAAATACACCATTTCAAATGCAAATATGTATTTTGGGGTGGGCAATGTTACACATGCATCTTATTGTTTTAGTTTTAGTAATTTGATGGACATGAAATCGTGGAGTGGGTGTCGCGTTCTAATCTAGGACCCGATCAATACTGTGACCTTATGCCCCCATACGGCTATAATCCATTCATACCCCTATAATGGCATAAACGATCAGAGCCATATTTCAGTCATATTCAAACATATTTCAGAAACTCACCTCTGCAGCTCATTAACGTAGAAGACACAGCAGAAGCCACTATCTTAGATTCCTAGGTTACACTCCGAGTTCTTCAACAAGATAAAACTCAGCAACCTGGGAAAGCCCCGCTTGCTATGTTTTGATTAGTAATAGACCTCTAATGAGCACTGAAAGGACGATCACTTCCTAGTGACATCTTTATTGACGTCTTATGTCCAAAAACTTACGTCAAACAAGGCACCTTTCAGGTATAAATATTACCAGCGTTGCCTTAAGCAAAGCGCGAACGATGGTGTGGTGAGCAGAACAGCTGTCCCCTGCAGAGCCCAGCAGATGCAAGCAGCCCACGGACGCTGCCCCTCCTCCTCCTCCTTGACGCGCTGAGAGAGACTCTGTCTTCTCTCCTGCCGAAAAAATCAAGCTCCGGCGTTTCCAGCCTACTCTTGCGAGTGACTGGGATATCGAGTCCTGAGAGGAGATACAAGACCTCCAACATTCTATTCCAGAGGTATGGTGTTGACTAAACCCTTAGGGAGAATTCTTGAAGCAAACCTTGGCAAAACCAACTTAACTTAAACTACTTACTTACTCCCTTCCACGTGCTAGGCTTAGGTCAGGTACACCGGGGTAGGCGTAGTTAGAAGCACCAGTTGAGTACGTTAGCCTAATGTATATATGAATGTATATATTTTATTCATTTTAACCATTATATGGCTAAGAAACCATATCAATGCTTTTACAGTATTATTTCGCAATACTCATTTTACTGTACGCACTTTATATAATAACTAGTATTGCAATTGTGGCAATTCATTTCTCTTGCATGAGAAGAAAGACTGTTCAATAAATAATACCTTTTTATTGAAAACGCCCGTCTCTCTATTCTCTGCATCTTGGTGAAAGTAATCTGCACAACTGACTGAGTAAAATAACTGTCTATTGTTTCACACGACTCTAGAGATTGACTCTTATCTGAGGAGCAAAGTTGTCATGTTTATGCGGTTGTTGGAAAACTGAATCCCTTCTTGGCTGTGCCAGGGAAGCTGATCACTTCTTATTCAGTCAAGAAAGTTTCCAGTGACCTCTGAGCTAGTTGGTAACAAACCCAATTAAGTTTAGCATAGTCAGTAGCGACCTGGAAGACCGCACTTCTACGTCTACACTGCTGTTTATGTTATTCCAATGCGCAGGGCCTATAGGGAAAATAGGAACTACACTACAATCTAAAATAAATTAGTAAATACATTTATAAACAATATTTATTTAAAAAGAAGAAAATATTAACACAAAAATGTAATACATAAATGTATTTCTTTTATTTCTTACCCTATAACATCCTCACCAATAAAAAAAGTCAACATTTTTATTTACATTTATTTCCATAATTAATATAATTAATAATGAATTAAAAAAATATTATCAATAATAAACATGCTTTGAATACACATTCTTTAACACTAATATATGCACAACACACACCTAAAATGAACTATACAATTACCATAATTAATTACTAATTAATTAATTTAAATTAATTAACAACTAATTATTAATTCATCCATTAAAAATAAATTGCTTCACACCGTTCCCACCATTTTCACCTATAAATCTGGTGTAAAATAGATGAGCTGCAATAACTGTTAGACAGTATAAAATATAAATTATTAGCAGTACTTTCAAGATAAATGGATGGTATAGTTCTACCATCTTACAATAATCATGAATACATCCGAGTATATAAAACACATGATAAAAAGATTTGGGTGTGGTTTGAGCGCCGACTGGGATGGCCGGGTGAGCGTGCAGCTCCGCGCCGAGTCCCGATATTTCTCCTGGTATTGCAGCCTATAGTGCCTCTGGAGACACGGATTCACCACCAGCGGTGAACGTAGACCGGAGTAGAGTGTCTGGTTGCTGGCGGGATCCCGGGGACGTATGGAGACTGAGTCCCGGAATCCGGAGGAGCCGAGCCGAGAACACAGACAAGATGGCGGCGTGAGGCTCCGTAGAGGCTCGGAGCCGGGGACCGCCTGAGGCTGGAGCGCTGGTGGCTGCTGAGCGGTGCGGAGGAAGTGGAGGCGTGCCTGGAGGCATCTTCGGTGCCGAACAAGGGGGTGGCTGCCTTCGTCCCCCGGACAGCGGTGAGTGCGGCGCCATATCACCCCTCCCCCCGCTCCCTATCCTGGAAGCTGGAGCGAGACAGGCGGAATTGGGGCTGCGGTGCCTGCAGCGGGCGGCGGGAACGCACTTGGAGCGCTGCTCTGGATCGAGTGGAGGGGGCCGCACAAGTGAACTGGCCAGCCGCCTGGGGAATTGTCACGCCGGACAGGCGGCGGACTTTGGTGCCGTGGTAGTGACGAGACGAGCGCAGCCAGGGCCCCTGGTCATAGAGGGGCACAATAACACCCGTAGGCAGCGGGAAGTGCGAAGCGCCCTACATACCGGTGGGGACCGAGGGGGCTATTTAGGCAGGACATCACCCGCCTGGACCACGGCAAGTGTGGGGGCGGAGCTAACTGGCGCATGGACTGGAGCTGCGCTGCTGACCCGCGGCCCTATATTGGATCGGGCGGCCGGCGCATTCGGCACCGGGGGGCTCACGCCGCCTGGCTCAGGGAGACACTGCTGACCCGGACAGCGGGAATTGGAGAGGGGCCCGGGGCCCTGATGGTGCCTGCCAGCTGTGAACTACCGGTAGCGACCGGAGCCTGAGGGGGTGCTCCGGGGTCACGAAAGACGCGACGAGGGGGCAGGAACAAGCGCTGCTGAGGTGTGTGGCGCCCTGTTCTGCGTAGAAGCGGTCTTCCCTGGATGGTGACTATTGTTGGCGGGTCTGGCGCAGTAGGTGGCGAGGTTATTGGCGGTGCCCTGGGGGGAGCATCCACCATGGCCAAGATGGCCGCTAATGGCGGGGTTTTGGACGCACCCCAAGAACAAGATGGCACACCCACCCTGGTCCCCACTGGCGGTACTCGGTCCCCACGGGAGGACTCCACGCCGGAACAAAGGTTGAATTTGCGTCTTGATGCTATCCTGGAGGCGATTACCGCGACGAAGGAAACGCTGCACCACGATATAGCACAGGTTGCGACGGGGCTGGGCCTACTGAAAGCGGACCATGCCAAGCTCTCTGATAAAGTGAAGGAGCATGAACAATTACTCCTGGACCTGAAACCTGCTGTGGTGACGGCGGAACACAAGCTGACAGATATTCTTGGTCGTTTGGCGACTCTGGAACGACGGGCGGAGGATGCGGAAAGTCGTAACAGGAGGAATAACGTGAGGGTGGTGGGCCTTCCGGAGAAGATTGAAAAGGGCGATGCAGAGGCATTCATGGAAGACTGGTTTAAAACGGTCGTGGCGCCGGAGGGGCTTTCTCCTTTCTTCTCCCTGGAAAGAGCTCATAGGGTTCCGGCTAAGCCTCCCTTGGAGGGCCGACCACCCCGCCCAAGGGTGGTGAAACTGCTGCACTACAAGGATCGCGACCTGTTGACACAAAGCGCACGCTCCCGGGGCCCTTTCCAAGTGGACAATAGCAATGTCACGATCTTTCCGGACTATACGCAGGAAGTGCAGAAAAACAGAGCGTCCTTTCTAGCGGTTAAAAAAGAACTGAGGGAAGAGGGGATTCAGTACTCCTTACTCTTCCCTGCCAAACTGAGGGTTATCCTTGATGACAGGACGCACTTCTTCCAGACTCCGGACGACGCTTGGTCATGGCTGGAACTGTATCGTGCTGGAACGGACCGCACGCGCACGAGCGAAAGGGACAGGCCGAAACCGGTCCGGGTTCAGAAATCGCAGCGCATTCGCTCGCCGAACAAACTCCAGCGGGCCATGCGAGACGCCCAGATGGCGGATGGCAAGAAAGGGGCTGTAGCTGCGACGGCAAGCATTACAGGTTCGCAGCTGGACAGAGCGTCGGAGGGATCGGCCTCGGAGGAGGAAGGTGGAAAATCTGGAGGCGATGAATCGGAAACGGGGAGTGCGAAAGGGCCAGTGGTCACCCCACAGACTTCAGATGGACTGTTTAATGAGTAACGTTTTGGTGAATCCGGAAACCTTGGGATACCTGTTGGGACAGACTCTCCAGACTTTTGGTGCCAGCAGGTATAGGGCTGTGCAGGCAGCATAGGACTGAGGGCGCGGGGTGGGAGCTCTGCCTGCCCTGGATCGGTGCTCTATCAACCTCTTGTGGCCCTTAAGGCCTTCTGTGGTGACGACCACAGATTAGTGTAAGTGTGTGGTTCTGATGGTTTGGAACGGGGCTGAAGCTGGGTTATTAGGTCCTGTCCTGGGGAGTGGGGTTTGGGGTGTTTTGTGGGGGGGTTGGGAAGGGCGACACTACTGCTGCAATGCGGGGTACAACTGCTGGATGCTGGTAATGTACAGAAATGTCTTCTATGGGGTCGTTACCTAATGTGAAGCGTATTACATGGAATGTCCGCGGACTTCAAACGATGGTGAAACGCCATAAGGTGCATGCATACCTGGTGAGGCGGGGAGTGCAGATAGCAATGCTTCAAGAGACTCATTTAACTAAGAAAGAATGTGGAGCCTTACAAAGGAGGTGGCGGGGTCAGGTGTTTGGCACGACCTATTCAGCATTTGCCAGAGGGGCCCTAATATGGGTACGAGCGGGGACACCGTTCCAAGTCACGGCGCAGCGGGTGGATCCCGAGGGTAGATATGTAGCGGTTGAGGGGCGGCTTTATGGTAGGGAGGTGGTATTGAGCAGTGTGTATGCCCCCAATTCCGATCAGGCCCGCTTTTTCGACGGCTTAACGAGTTCGCTGGTCCATTTTCTGGCTGGCCCTGTCTTATTAGGGGGTGACTTTAACTCGATCACTGATGTGGCACTGGATAGGTCGCACCCACCTTTAGTCGACTCCCCAGTGCGCAAGCTGGCAGCTCACAGGAAAGATTGGCAGGAAAAGTGGGGATTGCTTGATGTGTGGCGGGGGCAGCATCCTGAGATGAGGGATTACTCCTACTTTTCTGCAATACACGAACTGCATGTTAGATTGGACGCGGTGCTGTGTAGTGGCACTCTGGCGACGATGGTGACTCATACTGAATACCTGACCCGGACCATATCAGATCATAATCCCTTATTGGTGTCAGTGCAGTGGCAACAGGCTAGGTCGGCGGTCCCGTCATGGAGGCTGAGGCCTGAAATGCTGGAAGATCTGGTGTTTAGTGACACGGTTCAACAGGGCATTGATAGCTACTTTGCGGAGAACATGGGCTCAGCCTCGTCACCAGCGATAGAGTGGGATGCGATGAAAGTGGTGGTGCGAGGCGTGTGCATGGGTAGATTCTCGAATGCGCGGACGGCTGTCTTGAATGATCTGGTGAAAGCGGAAGTGGTGTTGAGGGACTTGGAACAACGGAGGCCGGAACAACCAGATTTACAGGGAAGGTTGGTGGAGGCTAAAGAGATAGTGGCGACTGAGACTGAACGGCTGAGGAGCTATGACTACAAGTTGTACAACATTAAGGTGCATGAGGAGCGTGATAAGGTGGGTGCACTCCTTGCCAAGCTTGCTGACCCAGAACTTAGGGGGTGCCCGATCATGAGTATAAGAACGGAGGGGGGGGAGGTAGTATACTCGCAAACAGCAGTGATGGCGTGCTTTCAGTCCTATTACACCGGACTATATGACTGCCACCTGGAGGCGGAGGAGGAGGAGATAGGCAATCATTTGGCCTCGATCCCGCTGCCAGTGCTGGACAGTGAGGATGCTAAGGAACTGGGAGGTCCCATAACGCTGGCAGAGGTGAGAGTAGCAATTAAACAGATGGCTCGGAATAAAACCCCAGGGGTAGACGGCTTACCGATCGAATTCTACGCCAAATTTGTTGACACCCTAGCACCGAAACTATTGGTGGTGTACTCGGAGGCCAAGCAACTGGGTTGCCTGCCTGAGTCGATGAGGGAGGCGCTAGTAGTACCACTGTTGAAGCCAGGCAAGGATGCACTGAGTGTGACGTCCTACCGACCTTTATCGATGCTGACGGTGGATTATAAGATCTTGAGTCATATTCTGGCCACCAGGTTGCTGCTGCACATGACCACACTAGTGCATAGAGACCAGGTGGGGTTTATCCCGACTAGGAATACCTCCATGAATATTCGACGGCTGGTTCGAATTTTGGATGGGGCCGGGACTTCGAATCTTGACTCCGTGGTGTTGGCAGTCGATATCGAAAAAGCTTTCAATAGCCTCAAATGGGGATATCTAGATGGGGTGCTGCTGAAATTCGGACTCGGAGATGGATTTCGGAGGTGGACGAGGGTGCTTTACGCGTCGGCTAGGGCTAGGGTGCGCCTGGGGCCACTGGTATCTTCGGCCTACCCTGTTTGTAGAGGGACGAGACAGGGCTGCTCGTTGTCCCCCCTGCTGTTCGCATTGGCGATGGAGCCGCTGGCGGCGCAGGCGAGGTCGGGCACCATGTACAATGGGATTGCGCAGGGCCCGGAGTCGCATTATATATCGTTATATGCTGACGATTTGCTGCTGTACTTAGCAGATCCCGAACGGTCCCTGGAGGGAGCAGTAGAGATGCTGGCTGAATTCGGTCGGCTGTCGGGCCTTAAGGTGAATTGGACTAAGACCTGTATATTCCCATTGCGGGCGGGCATGCCCTGCCCCCCGCTAATGCGGGAGGTACTTTGGGAGCCTTCGGGCTTCACCTATCTAGGGGTGCGCATTTATCATACGGCGGCGGACCTCTTGGAGGGGAACATAGGGCGTTGCATTTGTGCACTGAGGGGCAGCATGGCATTCTGGACCTCCCTTCCTCTGTCGGTGTTGGGTCGAGTGGCACTGTTGAAGATGGTGGCGCTCCCACGGCTGCTTTATTATTTTCGGACTCTGCCGGTGTGGGTCCCTCAGCGGGTCTTCAAGGACCTGAAGATGTTGGTGACCGGCTTCCTTTGGGGCCATGGCAGGCGGAGGGTGGCGCTGGAAACCCTAATGAGGCCTAAGATTGAAGGGGGGATGGCAGTCCCCGATTTTGAACTGTACTACCTGGCGGCGCAACTGCAGATCCTAACACAGAATGTGGCCAGAGAGTTCAGGGGTCCTGAGAGTGACCGTGGTACTGGTATCCAAAAGTGCATCCTATCCTATATCATCATGCAACAGAGATTGGACTCGAGGGATCTCACGGTGGAAGAGAGGACGCTTAAAATGTGTTGGCAAAGGAGTCTGAAAAGAGCGAGGAAAATCCGGCCGTATGCCCCGGAGATACCGCTGGGGATGTTGACCGTGCTACCGCATGGGGGCGACTGGTCTAGGCTCCTGGAGTGGGAGGAGTTGGGACTACAGATGGTGGGGGATTTATACCTAGATGGAGCGTTGGTCCCCTATCAAACGTTACAGGAGCAATTTGGCTTACCAGACGGCACCTTTCTATTGCACGCGGCAGTGGTAGCGGCGATGCAAAAGCATTGGGGGGTAGGGCTTGCGGAGCCGGAAGTGACCATGGCGTGTCAATACGTGGTGATGGCTGCGGGCACTGTTAAGGCGGTAACATGCCTCCATACGAGGGTGTTGACCAAGGGGCTGACGCCAATGCTGGCTTTGAAGTCGCGGTGGGAGGACAGCTTAGGCAAGCCCATACCGGACACGGTCTGGAGCCAGGTCCTGAGGCGGACGTGGAAAGGTACGAGAAACGCAAGATTTCAGCAGGTGCATTTCTTTATAATACACAGGGCGTACCTGACTCCAGAGAGGATAAAGCGATACTTCCAGGTGCTTGACGCGGTGTGCCCCCGCTGCTTGGCGCCCGAGGCTGATTTGGATCACCTGTTGTGGGGGTGTCCGACATTGGGGACGTACTGGCAAGAGGTGGGGGAACTTTTAAATGCGGTGACTGATAGGGAGGTGGACTTTGATATGGCGGCGTGTCTCCTGCTCTGGTTCCCTCATACTAAAAAAACGAGAATTACAAGTAAATTTATTGATCTGGGACTCATGTTGGCACAAAGGGAGATAACCTGGCACTGGAAATCTAAGGAAGGCCCGTCGGTGAGGAGGTGGACGAATGAGCTTTTGAAGTGGGTGGGCTGCGAAAGCATTATTAGGATGCGGCAGGCTGCTAGGCTTGGCAAGGAGAGCTGTTTGGAACTGGCAAGGGCTTGGGAGATGGTGGTGCAGGCATTGTGTGATTACCTGGTGGAGGGTGAGGAGGAGGAGCCATAGTCCATGAGGATTCCGTGTACTATTAGCAATTGCGAATGACTCCTGATGTGTGACGTGCCCCAGTGACAGAACGGATTTGGAATGCCCGCATTAGCAGCAGCAGTAGCAGTAGTAGTTGGGGGGGGGAGAGGGGGGGAGGGGCGTTATAGGGGAGGTAGCTCGACCTAGCGGGACGGACTAGATTCAGCAGATAGAACTTGGGACTGAACCGGGAGTGGGGGGTTCCCGGGATGGAAGTTAGGCACAATACTGGGAGGATCCGGTCGGAGGACGTTGGAGGGCTGTAGAAGGCACTGATCTGGCTGGAGTACGAGCTGTTGGCGTAATTCCCATGTGATTTCTGAGTTCGCTGGGTGGTGCTTGGGGGGGGGGGGGGAGTTTAGGGGGGTAAAAGCAGATACTGAGAGGTGAAGCTGATCGGATACCGGGAAAAGGAGTGCACGGTAGCACCTTCCTGGAAGGACAAACCTGGCTCGCCGCCCTACCTCCGGGATGTGGGCTGAATGGCTGTGTACGATATAGCTATCTTTGTTACGGTTGGGACGCTGGGAGTGTACTGATTGGCCTATACTGAAGACTTGTTTCTAATTCTGCAATAAAAATACGTTTAAAAAAAAAATGATAAAAAGATGTATACTCCTATGATGCCTCCCTAACTAGATGTACCTAAGTGTACCTATCATGTATGTAGGTGTTCAGCCAAGAATCCCTCTAGGATTAAGTCAACCCCATTACCTGAAGTGAGAGACTGTGGGAACCCACCCAGATCTTGAGTTGGACACCCCACAAGGGATGTTATAGACCACTGCGAGCTGGGGTGTCTGAATGCAGGAACCTCAGTGTCTCTGGTCAGTATGTCAGCCGGGAAGTCTCGGTCTCCTCTGCCTATCCTAGCAAGATGTGATGTATATATACCTGTAGATCTCCCCAGGGATCCTACATTTCTGTGTTACTGTGTTGGCCTAAGGATGGTGTTGGGCATGAACTTTGTACAAACATGTTATGCAGGAGATGGTAGTCCTGCTGTGCTTCCAAGAACCCTCTTGCATAATGTATGAGATTTCGTACTATGAAAAACCCACGTTCTGAATGCAGTGTCGTATCTAGGTAAAAGGTCAGTCCCTGTAAACCGTGACAAGTGTAATTTAGGGAAGAATTTAGGTGAAGGGTAATGAAGTTATCGGGCCTATATTTTGGTACCTATATGGAATATACAAGCATGTTCACTGTGGTGGTGTCCTCCTTGTAGTTCTGAGCTGTGTTTTGTTGTAGCATGTGGATCAGTCAAAGTTATCACCAGTTGTACTCACTTCAGATTCCCTGCTTAGCTGTAACTGCAGCATTATTAGCATTTCCAATTAGTAAAGCTTATGAGCTACACATGGATGCTACCCAGAAGACTGGGAAGCAGCACCATATAATAAACATCTTTTCAACATCCATGCCTAGCTGTCACTTAACAGTGCAGAATAGCTTCCATATGACAAAACCAGTTTTTTATCTGTATATTAAAAGAATCTGAAGTGGACTAATAACTTACAATGGTGTATGTGTAGTTTCCCCAAAGAGGCATCTCAACTTCACTCATTGCGCTCTCTAGCTGGCATTGTCTCTTATTCAGCCACTAAACTCAATAGCTGTATGTCCCCTTATGAAGCAGTGGTTTGTCCAGAATGTTTCAACGGTACAAGTTAGAATCTTTATTCTATCACCTTATGAGTAGAGGATGTTTGGGGAGAAAGGATATACGGAAATGTAAGAAGTCACAGTAGACTAAAGAAATTATGGATGTTCTCAATCAACAATTTGGCATCTAGATTATTTTCAGTCTGCTTTTATAGAGTTGCAGCATGATATTTTGCTAGGCCTTAATAGGAGTAATGATATTTCATGAGCTATGGGTTATCTACTTTGGTGTTAGTCATTTATTATCAATTTACTAGAGAGCACAGCGGTTAGTTTTTTTGATAAGCTACATCTTTTGGGACTGTAGAGCTGTAGTTTGGCACGGGGTCATGAGAAGTGCTGTCATCAGGCTGTCCTTTTTGTTGAAATGTTTCTTTGGTATTGAGGGTTTTGCACGCCTCCATGATTGCAAAGTTGTTGGTGTGCTCTTTGGCAAATAGAATGGTGAATATTCTGAGCTCTCTGCGAGGGTTGCAACATGAGCAGACTGGTGTTGGAATACCAGAGACCCAATATTTCTTTTGGTTTCAGCCCTGGCGTCTTGTTTCAGGTGTGTTGTGTTCCGTATGTTGTAGCTGGTACAGCTTTATAGCAGATTGGATGGGGTCCTGCCTCGGTGGCTGCCTTGGGATGAAGCTCCTAACTGTGCTTCCTCCCCCTTCTCCCATCACCTCTGACCTAGCTCTGGCCAAATCATGCAGCCCAGCTCTTCCAGGTTCCAAGGATGGCACGAGGTGATTTAAGGGGTGGGATCTGTCTTTGGGTTTTATGGGGCAGACATGTACATTGGGAATGGGTGAATGAGGTACTGGGCACTATTGTCTTGGGTCCGTTGTGAAGTTACTGAGTGGAGTAGCTGTGTCGTTGTCATTGAATGTCGTCATTGGAAGACTGTTAGGGGAGGTTGTCGGGCAGGTGCAGTGTAGAGAGTGGAGAGACAAGGCGGCCGTGTGTGCACTGTGGAGGTAACATAGTTAGAACCTTGCTTGTTGTGCTGTGGAGTTTGCACACCTCGGTAGCTGGGCAGTTCTAATTCTGTAAACTATGGAGTGTTTTTCATGTGTTTGCATGTTTCGGGTCTATACTGCTTTCTAGTCATCAGGTTTGCTTTGAGGTGCATGATATATTCCCCGTCTGTTTTCCGGAGTTTTCTTGAGTGAGAACCCCCCTGGACTACGCTTTTGACAGTCAATCACACTAGCCTTCTGATGCAGTACACATGGGCAGCTTTGCGCCCTACCACTTTCAAATGTCACCAGCCGCCACTGCTCCCATTGCTACACTGAGGGGATGGTCTAGGTGCCAACTTTTGATTTTCTTTTGTCCAGCAGTGCTTCCCTAAACTGGGGAGGGAAACTCCCCAAAAGGAGGATTTCCGATTTATCCTCGTCGCATTTAGTTACGCAGAGGAGAGCCATTGAAAAACTGCTGTCAGACAGTTTTTAGCCGAAGAAGTGGAGGACTCAGACTTTCCCCAAGTAAACAGAAGCTGTGTGTCATCGGCGTATGCTATAATTTTGGCCAACTGAATCAAGGGGGTTACGTATATGATAAAATGAAGAGGGCTCAAAGAGGACCCCAGAGGCACTGAAAGAGTGTAGTGAGGTATTAATCATGTGATGTCTTTACAGAGTTTGAAAACCAACTTGCTCCTGGCCAGTAGCCAGAGGCAGAACGCGTGTGTCATGGTTCCTCCCACGGCTAAAGTGGAACGTATTGCCAGTAAGGAGGACGCACATAATGTGTGAAATAGCATATTGCCAGATAGAGATTATCAAATGATTAGGGAAGGCTAATGGTTGATCTCTCCCCATGGCATATCTTCATTCAATCCTTGAATATGTGTGGACAGACGGAAAATCCTACGTTGTTCCCATTTAAAGAGTGCACCGTTTCTCAAAATGGAAGGGGCTTCGAGCACAGTCCATCGTAAATCATCAGCTGTGTGGCCAAGGTCAATAAAGTGTGTGCACATTTTAGTGCTAGTTCTTTTGCACCTAATATTGCTGCTGTGCTCAGTAATGCAGGTCTTGATTGGTCTGGTAGTCATCCTTATGTATCCTTTATCACAGGGGCATGAGATTGTGTAATTGCACTTTTTTGTATTGCAATTGGTATGCACCTTTTGTGAGTAGGTGAACGTTTTGTCAGTTTTATTTCTTTTGTCGCTGGAATCAGGATACAGACAGTGCAGGAACCACAGGGGAAATGGCCCTTCACAGGGGACAGGGACAACAGGGTTCCTTGTTCTGAACTGTCTGATACCCTTGGTCTTGTGAGCACCAGCATGTCTTTTATGTTTGAAGTGCGTTTGAAAGCAAACCTAGGTTGTGGCATGGTTAAATTCCCAGACTAGAGGATGTTCCAATGCTTTTTTATAATCTTGCGTATTATGTTAGAGTCAGCTGTGTATGTAGTAACACAAGAGATGGTGTATTCTGGAGGTTTTACGTGTTTTTCCAATAGTACCCTTCTATTGTTATTTCTAGCCTGTTTTTTGCCCATTTTTATACAGTGTTGTGGGTAGTCACGATTGTCAAGATTTTCAGGGAGTGTGAGGGCTTGTTTGTCATAGAAACAGAGCTACAGTTATGGCGAAACCGTAGACATTGTCCATAAGGGAGGTTGTCTCGTTGTGCCCTGGGGTGGTGGCACTAATATAATAGCAGTGCCACGCAAACAAATGATGGACGGAATGTTGAATAAATCATACACTCACCCCCAGTCAAGAGATCTGGGTTAAATCCATTGTTTTTTTGCTCACCATGTCACCCCAGTTTAGATCCAGCCATATGCAAATCAGTCTTGACCCTGTGCCTCATGGGAACAGTCCAGGCTGAACTGCCAAGCTAGGTCCTCACTGGACTGGACTCAAACATCCTGGGACCGGTTTCTAGGTATTACCCTTCATCAGCTCGGCTAGCTTGAATCCAGTGGCACAGTGAGCAAGGAACCCATGTCTGCGCATACTCATCCCACGCAGGGTGAAAAGTGATACGCAAACAAATGATGGACGGAATGTTGAATAAATCATACATTCACCCCCAGTCAAGAGATCTGGGATATATCCATAACTGTTTTGCTCACCATGCCTCCCCAGTTTAGTCCCAGCCATATGCAAATCAGTCTTCACCCTGTGCCTGATGGGAACAGTCCAGACCGAACTGCCAAGCCAGGTTCTCCCTGGACCGGAATCAAGCATCCTGGGAACGGTTTCTGGGTATTACCCTTCACCAGCCAGGCTAGCTTGAATCCAGTGGCATAGTGAGTAAGGGACCCACGTCTGGGCATGCCCATCCCACTTAGGATGAAAAGTGCTACACAAACAAATGATGGACGGAATGTTGAATAAATCATACATTCACCCGTAGTCAAGAGATCTGGGTTAAATCATTTTTTTGCTCACCATGCCTCCCCAGTTTAGACCCAGCCATATGCAAATCAGTCTTGACCTTGTGCCTCATGGGAACAGTCCAGACCGAACTGCCAAGCCAGATCCTCCCTGGACCAGAATCAAGCATCCAGGGACCGGTTTCTGGGTATTACGCTTCATCAGCCAGGCTAGCTTGAATTCAGTGACACAGTGAGCAAGGGACCCATGTCAGGGTATACCCATCCAACTTAGGGTGGGACCCCCCTCCGGGGGGTCGGCCAAGTACTTTGCCAGGGCCAGTTTTGGTTCCCAGTCCTGGACACCCTTGTGTATCTTGGATAGAATGTAAAAGTAGGGTGTCCTTGTCGAGTGTTAACCAAACATTCAGCCTCATTTTTACTAATCCACTCTTGGGATTCTGCTGTTGATCTGGGTACTCACACGTCTTGTGGGATCAAAGGAGATAGGAGTATAGTATTTTCTGTCTGACAGTTGGCGGTTACATTCAGTGTTATAGTCAATGGTAGACATGATAACAATGGTGCCCCCCCTTGTCTGCCTGATTTATGGTGATTTCCTTGTCATTGATCTAATCGCTGTGAACTCAAAGTTGGAAAGAGTCTGAAAGGTGGGACCACTTTTAACCTGAGTTATTTCCTTTAGAACTGCCTGTTCAAAGGTCGGTATCTCTATAGGAGTCATATTGGTAGTTGGGGTGAACCTAGAAGGGTTGCGTAGCCTGATGCGGTTTTTGATGACTAGATTTGTCCTGGAAGAATGACCTCAACCCTATTTTCCAGAAGAACGTATGGAGTTCATAGTTGTCCTGGAATTTACCCATCCTAGGTGTGGGGACGAAGCCAAGGCCCTTCTTGACTACCTTGGTCTCTGTGTCATTCAGTGTTCACTTCAACAGGTTAACAACTAGTTTGTCTTCCCTGTCTGACTCCTTGTCTGTACCTGGTACGGGGATGGTTCCTGCCACTGTACACATTTGAGCCCTCCTCTTCTTCGACCACTTTCTTTGCCCCAGCCTCTGTCTAAAAAAGCAGGGTTGTAGGGTTGAGGGAAGGGTTGTTGGCCTTGTGGAAACAAGGGTTAATGCCAAAAGTGGGCTGCCTAAAAGGGTGGCATTCCGTAATTCATGAAGGCTACTATCTGGCCTCTCCTTTTCCTACTGTTGCTACCCCAGCAATCTGTGCTGGAGTTGCTGTTGGAGGAAGAAGTTCTTCTGTGAGATGTTTGGCTTTCGTCTGAGGATGTCTCAGGCATGATGTCTCAGGTATGAATACACTTTCTCTCTGGCAAACTTCTTGATATCTTTTTGTAGTTTATTAATCTTCGGTTTCAAGAGGTAGTCATTATTCTCTTGGATCCCATTATTGATCTCAGCCAGTTTGGTTGTATGTACTGACAATTGGATCCCAGTTTTAAGTGCCCCTTCTGCTATCTGCATTCTGATCAAAAGTGCATCAGCTAGACGTTTAGCTGTATTAATTATCAGAATTAGCCAATCGCTTGTGCACTTCCAGGCAACCTGGGACAATTCTTTTTTTAAAATTGCGTCTTCCATGAAAATGCGGGGGACATTGGACACTATCAGTCATGTGGGCGAAATGTTAGCCCTCAGGTATTCTGTCATAATGGCGCCATGGAGGGTAATTTCCACCCATTAGAATTTCATGGCTGTGAGGGAATTCCAGTCATCATATTGGCTGCATGATGGTGTGATACCATCAGCCCCTAGAAGAGAGGGGTTTTTCAATATTTCTGTCACCATGTCATCTCTAAAACTAAGGGCCCGATGTAGGTGGCCAAATACCGGTTGGTAACGGTGAAATTCAGTAAATTTCACTGTTACCGATCAGTATTTAGCCATTCCTGATGTAGGGAAGGATTCGATATTAAGGAACTGGTAGATACTGATTCCTTAATACAGATTCCTAATTGGCCTTGCATTTAAGGAATCGGTAAAACCGATTCCTTAAATGCAATGTAGAAAGCACATAAAAGAGTGCTTTTAGGCCTTAAGAAATCGGTAATTACCACCAACTTCAAGTTGGTGGTAATTACCGAATTCCTTTAAAAAAGCACTTTCTTGCTTTTTTTATGTGCCATGTGGCACACATGCATGCCCTTAGGGCATGCATGTGTGCCACATGTGCACACATGCACATTTCAGGGGTGCAACAGGGTGTCCTTTGGACACCCTGGCACCCTTGAAATACCTCCTGGTATTACCGATTCGGTAATACCGAATCGGTAATACCCAATGTCTTCACATTCATTACTATGGGCCTCCAAGCCAATAGGAATGAATGGGTAGGTATTCGTTATTACCGAATCTCAATTACCGATTCGGTAATAACGAACATTAAGAATTCGGTATTTTTTACCGAATTCTTACCTACATCTGAAATACCGATTTCTAAATTTAGAATTCGGTATTTCCCTATTACCTACATCGGGCCCTAAGTCCTAAGTTACCATCCATTGTGGTGTAAGTAGATATGTCACATGTTTACTGAAGTAGGGTGAAGGTGGGAGAAAAGGGAGAAAAGCATGTCATTGGACCATCGCTTCAGCGTCGGTAATGGGCCCCTCATCCAACACATTGCCACGACTCTTTTGGCAAGGAGCATGCCCATGCTTACCATTTTTCTCACCGCTGAAGGAAGTTTTTTCGTGAATCCCAGCAGGGCCAGGGCAGGATCCATAACCAACTCCAGCTCTACAATAGTGCTCATTTCAGCGAACACCCTATGCCAGAATCGCTGCACCCCCGGACATGTCCAGGTCATATGCAGGAAGTCAGCCACTGGGGCATGGCATCTTTCGCATTCCGGTGTGTCGCGGAGTCCATATCTGTGTAGTCTCTCCGGCGTGTGATAGACACGTTGCAGGAATTTGAAGTGGACTAGGCGATGTCGTCCGTTTAGCGAGATCTTCCTGGAGGCCGCGCAGCAATATGCCCACATACTGTCGTCTATCTGGGCGTTCAGGTCGGTCTGCCAGGCCAAACGCGCTTTAGTGTATTGGAATACAGTGTGTTCGTGTCCTATTTTGTAGAGCGTTGTTACGAGTTTTTGCGGAGCCGCGGTGGCAATAACATATGCGAGTTCCGGAACCTCCGGTGGTTCCTCCAGATCGGGACCTAACAGCTCCTGAAATGCGCTCCTTACCCTATGAAACTGGAAGCGCTGGAGCAACGAGGGCCGCGCATCTCCCCGAGTCAGCTGCTCCCACAATTTGACTTTCCCATGCTCGAACAGGTCCCCCAAAGTGTGGGCACCAAGTTCGCTAAGGACCTTGCAGACCCCCGGTTCCGCCAATGTGGGGAGCCACAGTGCCCAATGGATCGGCATATTCTGTGCGTACATCAGAACTTTGTCTTGCCTCTGTAGGACGGAATGCCAGGCATGATTAGAGGCCAGTAGGGAGTCTAATGTTCCCACTCTGCAATCCATTGGGCCACAGATAGTCGCTGGTAGGGGGACCGGGTCCGCGAATAGCCTCTCCAGTATCACGTGTGGAATATCCTGGCTGCCATGAATCCACGTGTGGAGGTGAGAGGCCTGCGCAAGTCTGTAATAGCGCTCCATGTCCGGGGAAGCTAGGCCCCCCTGAGCATATGGTAGTTTAAGGACCTCCCATTTCACTCTGGGTTATTTGCCAGCCCAGGCCAATCGTACAAGAAGTTTATTAAGTGTGGCAAAGAAGGCCTTAGACAGTACTATCGGAATGTTATTGAAGAGGAACAGAAACCTCGGGAGGACTACCATTTTTATTATCGCGATGCGTCCCAGTAGGGATAGTGGTAGCTTGATCCAGAGCTCAATATCGTTTGCTAGTTTGTTATAGGCAACTCCGTAGTTTTCTCTAATCATAATTTCGGGGTCTGTGTGGAGCATTATACCCAAGTAGCGGATCGGTTCTGTAGACCATTGGAGCGGGTACTCCATCTCGAAGGGGTCAGTCACCGAGGTAAGAGGGAATGCAACTGATTTGGGCCAGTTTACCTTTAGCCCCGAGAGTGCTCCGAATCGGACCACTTCCCTCAGGACCGAGGAGAGGTTATTCGCCGGGTCTCTGACATAAAGTAAGGTATCATCGGCGTATGTGGATATCCCTATCTTGTAGGTGGGATAATTGATGGCTTCATAGGAGTGATATTCTCTAATTGCACAGGCTAAGGGTTCAGCCACCAGGGCGTAGAGTAGCGGCGAGAGGGGACATCCCTGTCTCGTGCCCCTGCTGATGTCAAAAGGCTCCGAGACCGCGTCACCTAGTCGGACTCGCGCTGTGGGCTTGTGGTAGAGGGCACCTAGTAATTAGAGGAAGAGGTCGCCCAGTCCCAGTTTCTTAAGGACTCTGCGCATGATTGGTCATTCCACGGAATCAAACGCTTTCTCCATATCCAGGAAGACCGCGATGGCTTTGGAGTCCTGTCTCGTGTGCTGTATGGTTCCCATCACCGTCCGTATGTTGTATGTGAGGTTACGTGACGGTATAAAGCCGGCCTGTTCAGGGGCTACCAACTCGGGGGCCACTATCACCAATCGTGCCGCCAGAACCTTCGCGTAGAGCTTGGCATCGACGTTTAGAAGGGACAGCGGGCGGTACGAGCCTGCGTGGTTGTGGGGCTTACCCGGTTTCAGTATTGTTACAATTGTTGCTTCTCTCATAGAGGGCGGCATGGTGCCTTCCTCGCATATGTCATCAAAGAGGGATGAGAGGTGAGGTACGAGCTTATCCTTGAACGCCTTATAAAAGGCAACAGTCAAGCCGTCCGCCCCGGGGGCACTGTCCGATCTCATGCCATTCAACGCGTCCGAGATCTCCTCCTGTTGTATAGGGGACATCAAGAAGTCCCTCTGCCAGTTCTCGAGGAACGGCATTTTGATGTAACTTAAGTAGTTATCAATTTGGTCCTCTACCCCAGATATCTTTGTTGTATATAACTCAGCATAGAAGTGTCTGAATTCTGTGAGAATATCCCCCTCCGTAAGCACGTCACCCGCATCCGTTTTCAGCTCCGTGATCACCTGCCGCCTCCTGGCACCCTTCATTATCTTGGCGAGGAGTGAGCCAGGTCGTTCCCCCTCGCCATACACGCGCGCCGTAGCATATTTGCCCAGGTGACGGCCTCCCTGTCTGCCTCCTCATTGAACTCCTTCAGGAGCTCTTGGAGATTCCCGGGACCCGCAGATGCCATGCCCGCTACGTGTTGCCGTTCCTGCTCTGCTATGTGCCCCTCCAGGTGTTGCAGTCTCTGTCTAATGGCCTTCAGGACACTGGAGTGTTTTGCCATGGCTACCCCCCTTATGTAAACCTTAAAGGCCTCCCACACAGTCCGGAAGCTGTCCACTGACCCTATATTAGTTGCGAAGTACATGTCTATCTCCTCACCCAGATCGCCCCTGAATGCCTCGTCCAGAAGCGAGTATGGTGGGAAGCGCCATGTGAATGGGGGGATCCTCAGTCTAGGGGAATTAAGGACTAAGAGTATCGGGGAGTGGTCAGACAGTGTGCGGGGGAGCACCTTACAGCTCTGCACCGTCTCTAGTAGGGAGTGCGTGGTCATCCAGTAGTCTATTCTGGTGTGAATGTTGTGGTATGCAGAGTAGTGTGTGTATCCCCCCCTGTCTCGATATTTCTCCCTCCAAACGTCCACTAGCCCCAGTCGAAGCATCTCGGCTTGCATTTGCAACGCAGCAGCCGCTGGGCGTCTAGGTGGACCAGCAGATCTATCCAGTTCAGTGTCAAATATAAAATTAAAATCCCCCCCCCCCAAAGCATCCTAGATGATTCCCACTGCGCGCACTGCCCTGCCGCCGCCGTGTAAAAGTCAGGAGAATCGTAGTTAGGCCCGTACACATTCATGACCACTAGATCTTGCCCCTTACCCGTACATCTGCTCAATACAAACCTCCCCTCCGGGTCAGCATATATTTGTGTGAGGCGTAATTTGGCCCTAGGATTGACCCAAGTGAGGACCCCCCTTGCATGAGTGGTGAAGCCCGCATATGTAGAGTTACCCTGGAGTCCCCTATACGAAAGCATCTTAGTAGTGTTGGGTAGGTGCGTTTCTTGTAGCAAGGCCAAATCTATCTGGTGTCTTTGTAGGTAGTGCAGAACCTTGCGGAGCTTACGGTAATCATTTAGCCCCCTCACATTCCATGTCAGTGCTTTGAGGGTCTCAGTGTCTCCAGCCGGGTCACCAGTCGGAAGGTTAGCCATTATCACGGTGGTGACGTATCCTGTGTACTCCCAGTGTTTCACACCGACCCTCCAAGGTGAACCGCACTCCATCAGTGCAGGGAGTAATATCCCCCGCCCCCGTATCTCGTGGTGAGTCATGTAGTGTGCAATCGTGTATGTACCCAGGAGGTCGAGGATCCCAGCTACGTGGGCAGTGAGTAGCACCGCGAAGAACCAATCATACAGACCATTCAGCAGCAGCAAAATACCCATCTGGAGTGCAGCAAAACGGAGCTCGCCCGCATCCCCCCCTTCAAAAACACCCCGCCTCAAAACTTCCAGTCCCCCCCTCCTCCCACAGCCAACCAACCCCAACCTGGTCTGACCGAATCGCCTGTTCCCTCCCCCCCCCTTCAAGAAACCCACATCGAATCCCCAAACTAGGCCCACCAAGAGCCATAACTGCTGACAGCGCTGGGGCAGAGGTAGCCAGACAAGTTCCACTGCAACCCCCCTGCAGTTGGGTCCACAAGTTAATATCAGTATTCTACCCCTTCACTATCACCCTCCTGGTATGTATCAACAGTGGCTAGTATGTACCATAGGCTGCAGACTGTCAGGGGTCCCACCCCCCCCCCGACCCCGGTGCAGCCATAAGAGCCTTCACTTCCCCCGTTGTCAAGCGCCTAGTTTCTGATTGCGACTTGTGCCTTAAGTATCAGAATAGTGCGCCCCCACTAAAGTTCGGCACCATCTTGAAATGATCTCACCCACAGATTATCTTGCTGGGACCAATCGGCTGAATCCAACGTCGTGCTGTGAGCATCTCTCGCGCTCCCGGGGATAGAGCATGTGGGATGTCAGGTTGTAGATTCTCCACGAGTGTCCGACGTCCTCCCCCTGCTCAGTCCTGCTCCTCAAGATCGTTGTTACCACTCTGCTCCGTCGACCGGGTCTCAGGGCTCCCTCGCCGTTCTCTCGCCCAGACCTTCAGGGATTTTTGCAGTTCTTTAGGGTCAGTGAAAAAGTGCGAGTGGCCCTGTCTGTTGATGCGGAGCTTCGCAGGGTACAACATGGCGTAATCCAGGCCTAGGTCTCGAAGCTGCTGTTTATACGGGGCAAAACGCCGTCTCTCCTCCTGGACTCTCGTCGTGAAGTCAGGGTACAGCGATATGTCCATTCCCTCGAACTGTAGTTTCCCTTTCTCCCGAGCAGCTCTGAGGGCCGCATCTCTGTCCCTGTAGTTTAACAATTTCGCAATAATCGGTCTGGGATTAGCACCAGGGGGAGGACGTGGACCGAGAGTGCGGTGGGCGCGCTCTACAATGAACATTGGCGAAAAGGTGCCCTCTCCCAGGAGTGTAACCAGGAGCTTTTCTATGAACAGTTCCATTTTACCCGTGTGGGTTGTCTCTGCCACTCCCGTAATGCGGATGTTAGAGCGCCGAGAGCGCGCTTCCAAGTCCTCAGATTTGTCTTGGATAACCTGCAGATGTCGACTAAATTGCTTGCGGTCGCCGTCCCACTCCGTTTGCACTTCCTCTGCCTCGGTCAATCTGCGCTCCGCCATGTCCAGCCTCTCCGCATGCTTGTCCATTCTTTCAGTCATACGATCCATCCGGTAGGACAGCGCGTCGATCTTAGTGCCGATGTCCGACATGCCTTCCTGCAGGCCTTTTTCCATCGTCGTTAGCATCCCCTTTATCTCCGCGCAGAGTGAGTTGCCTGAGTCACCAGCATCAGTTGGGGGGTGTGCTGCCTGCGTATCCGGCTCCTTCTGTCGCCGCTGGTCGAAGGACAGTTTTGTCTGGGTTCTGTCCCCCTTCCCCATAGCTGTTACTTGAGGGCCTGTGGTCACACAGGCCGCACCTGCCTCCAGGGTCCGCCACTGCGCGCTTTTCCCGCATGTCTTCGGGATGGTCCCAGCTCCGCGTGGGAGTGCACTCTACTGTTCCCTTGGTCCCCCTCTGTCCTCGTATGCACAGAAAGTCCACTCAATGGGGGGTCAGCAGTGCCAGGGGGTTTCTTCCGAGGGGCCTGTCTGATTAATGTTCTGGCCACGTGTGTCCCCGAGCTGGTAGGGCAAAAGAGTCCCCTCCGCCCTCTTGCTTCGCAGGAGCGGTCAGGGCCCAGCCGGTATCCCAGTATCAGGAGGACACCCCGGCTTCCGGTGTCCCGGGTCCGCCGTGGCGCATGCCTTTCTGACCGTTGCCGGTGCAATTGCGCCCGTCTGGGCCAGCCGTTATTAGGCAGGGGTCTCCGGCGCAAAAGTTCAATTGGGGAGGAATGGCCGCTCTGTTGTAGGTCCTACCCAGACGTACCAGCTAGTTCGCCGACTCTGTGAGGGTTCTTGACCTCCTTTGCAGTCTGTGGCAAGCCCCCGGTACCTGCTCCTGTGCCCTGGGACTAGATCATGGTAACACTCCGCTGGGCTCCGTCAGACCCCGAGGCGTGATAATCGCCGCGGCCGCACGTCGGCTGACGCAACGCGGGCCTCTGTTTGGGAAAGTCCGGGGACTCGGGGCCTGGTCCGGCGCTCTCGGGAGGAGGTCTTAAAGTGCGAGTATCGGGGTCGGCTCTCGTCGAATGTCGCACCGGAGCTCAGCCGAGGTGTAGGGAGTAGATCCCCGTCGTTTTTCGTGCAAGCCACGTCTCAAACAGGATACATTGCAGGATTTTATCGGGCGATCGTGAGGAGCTGCGCTCTTAAGCGTCTACCATCGACGCCGGCTAGCTCCGCCCCCCAGCCTTAAAAATACATTTAGGCAAAATGCAAATAGTATACTATTAAAATGGTGGCAATACATTATCTAAAAATGATCAAACAAGATGATCTAAATTAAACAATGCACAAAAGCCTTTTTGACCTAATTAACCATGCCCAGCCTAAGAACTTCGCTATACCAAATACAAACAGGGGCCGCATGTCAGAATTTAAAATTCGCATAGTCACACTGTAGTGTCTGGTACCCAACTCTTTACACAATGGTTTTAACCATCTGTTTCGAGGCGTTTTATAAGCAGGGCATTCGAACAGCATTTAGTTCCAGCATACATGCTCATCTGTTAATTCTCAAAAGAAAAAGATATGCTGTTCCTAAAGGTAACAAAGGACAAAGGGGTTTGTTATGTTTTCTAATGTGTAACCTGGTCACCTAGTGGCCTGATGTTCCACTTCTGGAATCTGTTTTGTGGATTCTGAGAAGCTGGAGAGTCAGTTGCTGTGGCTGTGGACCTGGTTTCACCAGGGACCATTCTCCCTCTCCTAATAAAAAAGTTTTCACATTTATCTTCCTGTTCTGGACTTTCCAAAAGTGTCCATGACTGATTTCAGGACACGATAAACACTGAAGCGGGAGTAGAGGAGAGCAAATTTCATCAACAGAACCAAAGGAAACTATTGCGGTCCTTGGGAAGAAAAGGCATTTGGGAAGAGCCCACCCGTTGAGGATTTGTTCAAGTACATATTTAGATATACAGCCTTGCGGAACATATGATTCACAGTGAGTAGTGCTGGCTTTTCAAAATACTAGTACCGGCCACAGCAAGAGGAACTAGGCCATGTTCAAGCTGAGAGCATGGGAGGAGTTTCGGGGGCATTATCGAGCTTTGGGTGTGTATGCGGCAACCTATGTCATGGAAGCATTTCTAAGGGAGGCATGGCTTGGTGCCGATGTAGACAGCAGAGGATCTCAGAGCTCCTCCGTAGCCACCCTTCAATGCAAGCTATCCTGATGTAATACAGAGGCCCCCGTCACCGCACACTAGAGCGGAACACTTGGTGCTCCCCTGGGAGAAGTTTCGGGGACTAAAAATGCTGCAGCACGGTGATATCGGCGTTTGACCTCCCTGACGCTGCCCGCTGAGATGAGAGGCAAAATGGCGGCAGAGAAGGGAGGCGGAGATTGCCGCTATTGAGGTGAGCGTGCACCCCCAGAAACCGCCTGGTCCAAGAAAAAGAGGCAGAGGACAATCTAGAACTCACCTGAGCAATCTCCCAAGCAGGGAGGCGAAAGGGGTGCCGAGAATAGCTGAGTGCCTTTTCGCTGGGCAGATGCGGTAGCCTAACCCTTCGATGGCAGAGAGGGTGACGAGAGCCAGATTGCGGTGCGGCCGTTGACTCCCGGGCTGGCCTTGCACCAATGGACACAATACGGCGAGAGCTGGCGCATTGATTATTTCTGCTTATGCACCGAGCGATCGAACTACTGCCCATGATTTGGAAGGAACTGAGGGACCCGTTAGCTGGTGATCCTGGAGGCTGGGTTTGAGGAGAGTCTGTGACCAGACGCGGTGCAGAGACTGCATGGCTCTGGGAGATTGACAGAGCTCGGATGCAATGGTAAACGAACAGCGGTGAGACCGGGAGAGGGGCGCGACAGGCTGCAGTGATGATAACCGCCTTCCAGAGACGCTGTGCATGGTCTCACTAAGTAGTGCCTGGCTCCACTACGAGGTTTTGGCTGAGGAGCGCAGGTGGACGCTATATAGGGGGAGTCTAGAATACAACTACACACACAGACAGAACTAGGGATTGCAACTGTGAGAGAAAATATTGTCCCTACTGGTAAGAAAAGCAACTACCGGCATAGAGGTGCTGGGCGTGGAACCCCCCCCCCCCCCCCCCCCCGCTGAGCTCGTGGGCGCACTGTGCTGTCGTGGTGGGCAGAGGGACCTGGTGGAAGCAGAGAGGTGGCAACTAGTCCACCGCAATACTGAACCGGTATAGCGCCTGAAGCTGTGATACCTGGAGGGACATTCCTGAGCATACTAGGGGCACTGGAAGGGACTACCTGGAGAGCCTGCAAAAGGGGTTCAACTATCCAGTGGATCTCTGGCGTGGATAGTGTGGCTTAACCATGACAGGAGAACAGGCACTGGGTTGCCCAATTGAGGAGGAGAGGAATCATAGACTCCCCTGTCATTGCTCATCACTTTTGCTTATGGATACCAAGATGGGCAGAGTCTCCAAGAGGAATGGGTTTGAGGTTCTGCGACTGGAGGATCCAGAGCAGCACATGTAAAAATGTAATGTAAAAATATTTTTAAAGCGCAGCTAACACCAGACGGTTTCTCGAGCACAAGGGGGAAAACAGTCCACAGAACAAAAGGTGTTAGTGATAAACATTACAGAACAGATGAGTTTTAAGAAGGGATCTGAAGCGAGTATAGGAGGAAGCAAATCTTATACCTAGGGGGAGTGAGTTCCAAAGGGAAGGGGCAAGAAAGGAAAATCTCAAACCTCCGTGTTTCTTGCGCTTAAAGACTGGAACCTTAAGCAAGGCGAGATGGGAGGAGCGGAGGTTGCGGGAGGGAACATAAGGGTGTAGTAGTGAGGAGATAAAAGACGGACCCGTTCCGGCGAGGGACTTAAAAATAGTGCAACCTAGTTTAAATTTACAACGCTCGGACACGGGAAGCCAATGAAGGGATTTTAACAAAGGACGGACGTGTTGGTGCCTGGGTTGATGATAGATGAGACGCGCAGCCTGGTTCTGAACAAGCAGTAACCTCTTCATTAGGTATGCCGGGATGCCAAATAAGAGAGAAGGAGCGGATCCAGTCAAGAGCCGTACCCTGAACGCCAGCCTCCCCGACACGGTCGACCAGAATATCATGGTCGACCGTGTCGAAGGCAGCCGACAGGTCCAGGAGCACCAAAGCCTGACTAATGTTAGAGTCCGCTCCTCTTCTAGTTCCTCCATGACAGTTCCTCCATGACTGACAATATAACAGACTCCGCAGAATGGGTGGGTCTAAAACCGGCCTGTTGGGGGTCAAGATATTGAGAATGCTCGATGAATGAGCTCAAGATGTTGGTCACATGAGACTCAAGAATTTTGCCGAGGTAAGGGAGAAGGGAAATGGGACGTAGTTGCTCATGACCGAAGGGTCTGCCATTGTTTTTTTTAAGATAGGCACAACCTCTGCAACTTTAAATAAGTTGGGAACTAAGCCAGAGGAGAGAGACTTATTCAGAAGCCCCAAAGGGGGAAGCGGACAGGCTGTAAAGGCCTCACGAAGAATTAGAGGGGAACAACAATCAGTGGGGGACCCAGAAGCAACCTTATTTAAGAGAGCTAAAAATTCCTCCTCCAAAATAGGAGGGATCTGAGTCAATTGCTGAGGGTTAGGAGAGGACAAGGAAGAATTAAGCATAGGAGAAGGGGAAGGATCCGCAAGAGAAATGCTGTTTTTAATGTTGGCAATTTTATCCACAAAGAATTGATTGAGGGAATCGCAGAGCGCACGAGAGGGAGGAGGTTTAATGGTGACCCTATCTGGGTGTGACAGCTCCTCCACAATGGAGAAAATATCTTTAGTTTTGGAGGCCGACTCAACAATCTTTTTAGAAAAATAAGAGGTCTTTGCAAGTAGGACCGCTGCTTTGTACTCTTTGAGCAGAGACATAAAACGCAGTCTCGTATCAGCAGCATAGCCTCGTCGCCAGCGGTGCTCGGCTTGCCTAAGACCGAGCTTTAGGCCTTTGAGATCTTCGGTAAACCACCTTTGTGCATCGTGCAGGCGCTTGAGCTTAATCTGCTTGAGGATGATGATGCTGCCGCGGGGAGACGAGGGCCTGGTCAGACCGGGGACCCTACACTGGGGGAATTCATGCAAGCCATCATGGCATCGCGGGAGGCGCCAGAGAAGAGGATGGATGCCTTTGGCTCGGATCTCACCTTACTGAAGGACGATCATCAGAAACTTAAGGAGAGAGTGGCGACCAACAAAACCAACACGAAGGACATCCCGGACACGGTGACTGCCTTGCAAAAGTCACTGAACGAAGTGATGCATAAGGTCCAGGTGCTGGAAGTGAGAGCAGAGGACAGTGAAGGTCACTTGAGGCGCAACAACCTTCGAATAGTGGGAGTTTCGGAACGTGAAGAGGGGGCAGATGCAGTCCAGTTCTTGGAGACTTGGCTGAAAACTGAGGTGGCACCGGAGGGACTATCCCCATTTTATGCACTGGAACGAGCACACAGGGTCCCAGCTCGCCCACCTAAACCTGGGGCTCTACCCCGTCCAATGGTGGTGAGACTGTTACATTACCGAGACCGCGACTTTATACTTCAGAGAGCCCAGGAGCAACAGAATTTACAGATTGAGAACAGCAAGGTGATGATATTTCCAGACTATACCAGGGAGCTGCAGCGCCAAAGAAACTTCTTTCTTGCTGTTAAACGAAAGCTGCGCCAGCTCCGTCTCCCCTACGCTATGCTGTTCCCGGCCCGCTTGAGGGTGACTGCAGCCGAGGAAACACACTTCTTTCTCACACCGCAGGCCGCTTGGAACTGGTTGGAAACCAGTGGTTGCGCTGGTGCACACACACCGCAGGCGACTTCACCCTGAGGACGGCTGTCCACCACATCGCCAGTACAGAGACCCATCTCTCCAATGGATCGACAACAGGAACGAGACTGTGCAGTGCTAGCAGTGGCGGCCATCAGCCAGGGCGCAATCAGCCCAGCTAGTGTCGACACGGCTACTGAGAAAAGCGGAGTGGAGAGCCCGAGATCGAGTAGTGCCCAGGGGCTCTCAGATGTTGATCTTCCGGACGTTACTCCGCAGACAGCGGATGGGATATTTGGGAGATGGGGCCGAGGAGGATATGTGAAGAAGGTGGTAAGCCGTCTGTTGGGTCATTGAGCCCACTGACTCATCTGGTGCAGGGTAGTGGATTGGGAGGGGGCCCTACAAAAATCCTGGGGGCCTGGTTGGTTGTACTAGTTCTTATGGAGGGGGCCGGAAGGGGTTCTGGGGGCATCGAGCGTGAGTCAAACGCCAGTTTTTTTCATAGTTCTTTGTATGACTACTTTGGTTTGGATGGGGGCCTGTTCTTGTGTATCTGTCCTGGGGTTTGGGAGTTGGGTAGAGTTTGCAGTTGGAGAAGGGGGGGGAGGGTCAGACATGTCACTAGGGTTTTTTTAGGGGGGTACGATCTAGATCGGGAGCCATGGGTACCCCGGTAGGAATCAAAGTTATGTCTTGGAATGTAAGGGGGATGCATATTATGGGTCAGCGACAAAAAATACACGCCTACCTAGTGCAGAGAGGAGTGCAAATAGCACTGCTGCAAGAAACGCACTTGACGAAGTCAGGGGGAGCTGCGCTGCAGCGGCGCTGGAGAGGGCAGGTATTTCACACCACATATTCGGCCTATGCAAGAGGTACCTTAGTATGGGTGCGGGCAGGAGTACCATTCCAATGTGTTAGGCAGGTAGTCGACACAGAAGGTCGATTTACAGTAGTAACAGGGTGGCTTGATGGTAGGGACATTACGATAGGAAACATATATGCCCCTAATGTTAAGCAACCTGCCTTTTTTGCACAGCTATCACAGAAACTGGCGATGGAGCTGACGGGTCCTGTACTGCTGGGGGGACTTCAATTGGATTACTGACATAGACCTGGACCGTTCTCATCCTCCGCTTCCTGATGCCCCCACTCATAGGGTTGCAGAGGCCAGACGGGACTGGCAACAGCATTGAGGTCTGACGGACACTTGGCGGGTTCACCACCCTGGGGAACGGGACTACTGCATGAGTGTGACGGAGTCCCGCCGTCTTCTCCCCCCCCAGGATTCTTTCCCCCTGTGTCTCTACCTCATCCTGGGAACGTCCACACGAACTCTGGCCAGCCGGTCCCTCGGGTTCGCCCCCGAGACGGAAAAATAACATTGACCCACAGTCCCCCGCCTCTCTCTTCGATACAGGAGCCAATCACGGACCTGCAAACACCGGAAGCACTACCCTGTGAACCCGGAAGTCCCGCCCCGGAAAGAGCGTCAGGACCGGTGAAAAGCATCCCGGATCATGGAAGCAGAGTCGGAGAATCGTGGCAGGATACTCAGGCTGGTGATAGAGGAGAGGAGCCAACCGAAGCAGACGAGTGGTCAGAGGAGTGGTGGAACCCTTAAGGAGGAAGCTGAAGAGCGGCCGTAGCTCACCTGGAGAGCTACGGCAGACCGCGTGAGTACCTGTAAACCGCCCCTGGAGCGCGTTAGGTGCTCTCTGTATATATTGTATATAATCTCTATCTTTGTAGGCACAACGCACTTAGAGTTAACACTGTAAAATATTGTAGAGCATTTATCACCGAGCACGGCCCGAAGTCCCCAACACGCCCCGTACACCCTTGCGGTCTCGCTATCTTGGTCCTGGTCTGTCGTCCCTCTTTTCCCCTTCCCTCCTTCCCTCACGACTTTCCGCTCCGCCCTTTCACCTCCCGGTATTGGTAGTGGCATAACTGCCGATTCGCGGTTCAGACTAACGGTCCTTTTTCTCTCTTCTTGCCCTCCGAGGTATCTCCACATCCCTCGAGAACCTTCTACCCGGCAAGAACCTTCCGGAGAGAGCTGCACATCAGAGACGCCGGATCCGAACATCAGGACCCCTTCTTTTCGTGACATCTTGTATGACTGTTGTACTGCGAATAAACTACCTTAAAAATAGCACACTATCTCCGGCCTCCTCGCCTGATTTACCGGCCCGCGGGCACCCCACCACCACATCTGGTGTCAGAAGTGGGATCAGCCGGTAGCATGGAGGCCGTGATGAAGAGGATGGCCGAGTCCCAGGAGCAGCTGGGCAAGCTCATGGAACAATTCTTGAAAACGGCCGAAGACGACAGGAGTCAGCTCCATGATGTCCTGAAAGGTCATGGAACAGTACAGGAACAAGCTTTGGGGAAATTGACAGATGTCCTGGGACAACCTAGACCCACGACCTCTCTACCGTCCGTGGTGTTACAGAAATATGTCCCCGGTGAAGACCCCGATTACTTTTTCACCAATTTTGAGCGGTTGTCCCAAGCAGCTAACTGGCCTGAGGATCGATGGGGACAGTATCTGGGTCCCCTGCTTACAGGAGACCTACAGGCTGCATACCAGCAGGCCAACATCCAAGGCACCACCACATATCCGGACATAAAAAAAGTGCATCCTTGAACGCCTGGGCGTAGATGATGATACGTATAGGATGAAGCTCAGACAGACCAAGGAAGGACCCCAAGAAAATCCACGAGCACTGTCCTTCCGCATCAGAGATCTTGTCAACCGGTGGCTTAAACCGGACGCTTCCACAAAAGAGGACATCATCGAAAAAATCTGTCTGGAACAGTTCCTAAACTCCCTTCATCCCGCCACACAGAGATGGGTACGGCAACACACTCGGCTCACCCTGGAGACCGCTGTCGAAATTGCCTGTGCATAGGGACGGGCTCAAGATCTACAACGGGGTAAGGACGAAGCTACCCACAGGCCACAGCCCTCCAACACCAACCGATTCTCAAGGCCACCTCAACCCCGAAGACAAGAACCGGCTCCTCTCTTGCCCTCCCCGATCATATACCGTCCACCCAACCCTGGACCGCAATGCTATCATTGTGGAAACTACGGCCACATAGCCCGTATGTGTCCCCAAAAGGAAGTACCTATGGAAATTGGAATGGTACGGAACTATGTCTGCAACACCCCCGGGGCTGCTCCCCCTCCGTTTCATTGTCCCGTGCACATAGACGGACAAGAAGTAATGGCCCTCGCAGACTCAGGGTGCCGTCAAAGCGTCCTTCGTCCTCAGGACTTGGGTCTCCACCAGAAGATCCCAACAGGGGCAGTGGCCATTCAGTGCGTGCACGGCGACACTAAACGGTATCCCACCACCCGGGTTCGGGTACAGCATCCCGGAGATACAGGAACCGACCTCACGGTTGGACTCATACCAGCCTTGCCAGAACAGGCAATCCTGGGGAGCGATTACCCTGGTCTCCCGACGTTACTCCAGGACACGACAGACTCCCTGGCCCAGTGGTGGAAGGAGGTCCCCTACCCTCAGTCACCGACCGGAAGCTCGGGAGAACCGAAACCCCACAAAAGCAAGAGACAGAAAAGACAGGAGAAGATGTCATACGCCTCTGCATATCCAGTTGAGGTGGAGGAGCACCCATGGCAGACAGACCAAGAGTTCCGCGGGGCTCAACAGGAGGATCCGCTTCTACTGGAAGCCTGGGGAAGGGCCCTAGAAAACGAAGACCCTACACAAGTAGGTCCTTATTTCTTTAAGAAAAGGGGTTTGCTGTATAGAAAGGGGGGCCCGCAACAAAACCCTCAATTGTTGATTCCTAGCGCCTTCAGAGACAAAGTCCTGTTCCTGGCCCACAGCCACTTGTTGGGAGGACACTTTGGGGAGGAAAAGACTAGCCAAGCCATCCTTGACCGGTTTTACTGGCCAGGTATACATCAGCACATAAAAACCTATTGTCGTGAGTGCGCTGTTTGTCAAAAGAACAGTAGGTACAGACCTCCTCGGGTACCCCTGTGTCCCTTGCCCCTCATCGACATACCATTCAGTCGGGTGGGAATGGACATTATAGGGCCCCTATTGCCCTCCCGCAGTGGTTGCCGATATGCCCTTGTCATTGTGGACTATGCCACGCGTTTCCCGGAAGCCTTTCCTCTACGCCAGCCCACCGCCCAAAATATCGCCAAGGCGCTCATCACTCTGTTTTCCCGCGTAGGCTTTCCCCGTGAGATCCTTACGGATCAGGGTACCCCCTTCGTTTCTGCCCTGATGAAGCAGGTCTGCTCCAGGCTAGGGATCAAGCAAATCAGGACTTCAGCCTACCACCCCCAGACAGACGGCTTGGTTGAACGCTACAATGCCACCTTAAAGCAGACGCTAAAGAAGATGTTGGGACTGGAAGCCAAGAGGTGGGAGGAGCTCCTCCCGCTGGCCCTTTTTGCCATCCGGTGTAAACCCCAGAGTAGTACTGGCTACTCCCCATACGAGTTGCTATATGGAAGACCCCCTCGTACCCTGCTGGAGATGGCACAGGAAGCCTGGGAGGCTGACCCGGACCGTACACGCCCTTTGCCTGAGTATGTCAACAACCTGAAGACCCATCTAGCCCAGATCCGAGAGATAGTAAAACAAAACATGGAAAAAGCGCAAGATAACCAGAAAAGGCAGTACGATAAGGGCACCAAAACCCGGACATTTTCCGTTGGAGACCTAGTCCTCCTAATGATGCCCTCATCAGACCACAAACTCCTCGGACAGTGGCAAGGACCCTATGCCGTCCTACGGCAGGTGACCCCGGTCACGTATGAGATCGAGCTCGACCCCACTAAAAATATAACCCAGATCTACCACGTCAACCATCTGAAGAAATGGGAGGGACCCCGTCCTGTCCTAGTCGGAGACAGTCATCCGGTTCCCTGTGCCTTTGCTCCCTGTCTAGACCCTGCCCTGACCCCGGAACAGATACATACCCTCCGCGCAGCCCTGTTCCCCGTACAGAATGTGTTCTCTCCATACCCCGGTAGAACCACCGTCACCAAACATGCCATAGACACTGAACCAGGGAAGGTAGTACGGTTGCGTCCTTACCGTGTCCCTGAAGCACGAAGGGCTGTCATAAGACAAGAAATCGAGGACATGTTAAAGATGGGAATCATCGAGCCATCGATCAGTGAGTGGAACTCCCCGATCGTTCTCGTTCCGAAACCTGACGGGTCTGTCAGGTTTTGTATTGACTTCCGCGAAGTGAACAAAGTGTCCAGATTCGACACATACCCCTTGCCGAGAGTCGACGAAATGGTCGAACGGATAGGGAAGGCCAGATACATCTCCACCCTCGACCTCTGCAAGGGCTATTGGCAGATACCCCTCCGAGACCAAGATAAGAAAAAGACCGCCTTCTCCACTCCGGAGGGGTTGTTTCAGTTTATTGTTATGCCTTTTGGACTCCACGGGGCCCCCGCCACCTTCCAACGGGCAATGAATCAGGTCCTGCGGCCACACACGGAGTACGCAGGAGCTTATCTCGATGACATTGTCATCTACAGCGACAGCTGGGAACAACACCTGATCCACCTACATGACGTTGTTTCTTCCTTGGGTTCCTTCGGTTTTTCCATTAACCCCGCCAAAACAACCCTGGCGGCCCAAACCGTCCAGTACCTGGGGTTCCTGTTGGGCGAAGGTATGATCAGACCTCAGAGGTCCAAAACCGAAGCCATAGAGAACCTTCCCTTCCCGAGAACAAAGAAAGATCTCCGTGCATTTCTCGGGCTTCTCGGTTATTACCGGAGGTTCGTGCCGAACTTCTCTCAAAGAGCCGCGCCTCTCACAGATCTTCTTAAAAAGGCTACCAACACCGAACAGGCCCTGAAGCATCCTACCCCTCTCCTATGGCAAGCGTTTTCTGACCTGAAGGGAGCCCTAACCTCTAGTCCGGTTCTAGTGAGTCCAGACTACGCCCGACCCTTCATTCTCCAGACAGACGCCTCCGACCAGGGATTAGGGGCGGTTCTGTCTCAAAAAGACGAACAAGGGAACGAGAAACCCATACTTTACCTGAGTCGAAAACTGTTCCCCAGGGAACTTAACTATGCTGTGGTTGAGAAGGAGGCCCTTGCCATTAAGTGGGCTATCGAAACCTTAAGATATTACCTGGAGGGCCGGGTTTTCACAATCTATACCGACCATGCCCCCTTGGAATGGATGGCCCGGAATAAAGGACACAACGACCGGGTCCTCCGCTGGTTCCTTTCTCTCCAGCCCTTCCATTTCCGTACCCAACATCGAAAAGGGTCGGAACAAGGAAACGCCGATTTTCTATCCCGGTACCCCCTCTCGTCCTCTCCTGCCCGTACAAGAAGGACAGCTAGGGGAAGGGAATGTGACGGAGTCCCGCCGTCTTCTCCCCCCCCAGGATTCTTTCCCCCTGTGTCTCTACCTCATCCTGGGAACGTCCACACGAACTCTGGCCAGCCGGTCCCTCGGGTTCGCCCCCGAGACGGAAAAATAACATTGACCCACAGTCCCCCGCCTCTCTCTTCGATACAGGAGCCAATGACGGACCTGCAAACACCGGAAGCACTACCCTGTGAACCCGGAAGTCCCGCCCCGGAAAGAGCGTTAGGACCGGTGAAAAGCATCCCGGATCATGGAAGCAGAGTCGGAGAATCGTGGCAGGATACTCAGGCTGGTGACAGAGGAGAGGAGCCAACCAAAGCAGACGAGTGGTCAGAGGAGTGGTGGAACCCTTAAGGAGGAAGCTGAAGAGCGGCCGTAGCTCACCTGGAGAGCTACGGCAGACCGCGTGAGTACCTGTAAACCGCCCCTGGAGCGCGTTAGGTGCTCTCTGTATATATTGTATATAATCTCTATCTTTGTAGGCACAACGCACTTAGAGTTAACACTGTAAAATATTGTAGAGCATTTATCACCGAGCACGGCCCGAAGTCCCCAACACGCCCCGTACACCCTTGCGGTCTCGCTATCTTGGTCCTGGTCTGTCGTCCCTCTTTTCCCCTTCCCTCCTTCCCTCACGACTTTCCGCTCCGCCCTTTCACCTCCCGGTATTGGTAGTGGCATAACTGCCGATTCGCGGTTCAGACTAACGGTCCTTTTTCTCTCTTCTTGCCCTCCGAGGTATCTCCACATCCCTCGAGAACCTTCTACCCGGCAAGAACCTTCCGGAGAGAGCTGCACATCAGAGACGCCGGATCCGAACATCAGGACCCCTTCTTTTCGTGACATCTTGTATGACTGTTGTACTGCGAATAAACTACCTTAAAAATAGCACACTATCTCCGGCCTCCTCGCCTGATTTACCGGCCCGCGGGCACCCCACCACCACAATGAGCTACACGTCCGGCTTGACGCTATACTTTGCTCACCTGATGTGCATCTGACGGTAATGCTGAGTGAGTATTTAGCTAGGACAATCTCTGATTACAACCTGCTGTTGCTGGCCTTGAACTGGTTTCGTCTTTGGACGGTGATCCCTGGTTGGTGTCTCCGAGCAGAAACACTGGTAGACCAGGTCTTCCGAACCACCATAGGTACTGCCATTGAGGAATACTTTCAGTATAACACCGGCACATCCACTAACCTAAACAACGAGTGGGACGCATTCAAAGTAGTGATACAGGGTCGCTGTATAAAAACCTTATTGAGTGAGGTACAGCAGGTGGAATTATGGCTCAGGGAGAAAGAAAGGGAAAGACCTGGACGGGAGGATAAACAAGAGGAACTCCTGAGGACGAAAGAAGAAATGGCGACACAAGGGGAAAGGCTGAGGTGTTTCGATTACAGGGCATATGTGGCGTGGGCGCACGCTGAAAGGGATAAGTCTGGGGCACTCTTAGCTTGGTTGGCAAATCCAACGTGCAGGAGGACACCGATTAAGCATGAGCGAATTTTGCGGATCTCGCGTTCGCGAATTTTGCGGATTTGCGGATTCGCAATCCGCAAAATCCGCGAATTCCCGCGAATTTGCGGATTTTTTTTTTTTTTGTGTTCGCCCGTGTTTCTGCCAGTTCGCGAGGGTTTTGTACACTTTCGCAAATTGCGAACTTACCTGTCGGGTCGCAAGTTTCGCGAACTCTTTGTTTCTACGTGTCCAGCAGGTTTGGGACACTCTTCTTCATCACTGCCACTCTCTGTCACCACTGCCACTCTCTGACTACTCATGCCACCCTCTGGCCCACCCATGCCACCCTCTGTTTCATCACCACACCCTCTGGTTGTCCAGTGTACATTATTTTCGGCAAAGCAAAGCACACCTTCCCTGCCTCAAGTGACCTGAATTAATTTGGGGCTGATTCATGTGTCACAGAATATTTTTTTAGCTGGCACCTGCTTCCTTAGTGCGCCCTGATTAGTGATCTTTTGCACTTGCTAAGTGCTTTCATTGTTGCAAAATTAGTTACAACACCTGCCCTGCCCCAACTGACAATAATGAATTAGGGGCTGATTAATGGATTTTAACTTCCAGCCTGGCTCCTGCTTGTCTCCCTTAGCTGTAATTCAGGACCTTTGTGGCATATGTGTAACTATTCTGAGGTTCAGAGCAGGGTCACATACTAGTTTCAACTGGCAACTGAACTCTGGAGGGGCCCCTCAGGAAGCACTCCAGGAAATGGCTACTAATGATGAGCCTGAACTTTTGAACCTGGTAAGTAGTTACTTTCAGTTTTGCTAAGATCGTATTTCTGCAATTTTGCACTTATTCGCGGGGCGCGAACTCACGCGAACAGTGCGAGCAGTGCGAGCAAAATCCGCTGCTCGCGGATTTGCGGATTTTGCGGGAAATTCGCAAATCTCGCGGATTGCGGATTTCCCGAAAATCCGCAAAATCCGCGAGCGGAACGGATTTTCCGCCCACGCCTAACACCGATACTAGAACTACGCGATGAGGGAGGGGCAGTATACTCTGGGCAGCAGCCTATTAACACGCAGTTCCTGCAATACCACACTGCTCTATACCACAGTCGGTTACACCCCAGGGAACTGGAGGAGGGGGACTTTCTGGATATAGATCTGCCGCAGATTGAGGCAGAGGACGCAGAGAGTTTGGGTAGGCCAGTGGAACTGGGTGAGGTTAGGGGAGCCATAAAGCGTATGGCCAAGAACAAAACGCCAGGCACTGATGGGTTACGATCTGAGTTTTATGCCACCTACGTAGACCTGCTGGCCCCTCATCTGGTAACCTTATATAATCAATCGAAACAAGATGGCTATCTACCCAGCACAAAAAGGGAAGCAGTACTTATACCCCTCCTTAAGCCGGGCAAGCCGGCATGGGATGGCACGGCCTATCGCCCTCTTGCGATGTTAAACCATGACTATAAGATCTTGAGCAGTGTTTTGGCCAGCCGTCTGAATGCACATATGACAACTCTTGTGCATGGAGACCAGGCTGTTTTTATTCCTACCCGGAATACGGCCATGAACATACAGAGGCTGTGCCAATTGTTCCACGGGACGGGGGAGGAAGGAGGAGAGGCATGCGTACTATCGATTGACATTGAAAAGGCTTTCAATAGTTTGGAGTGGGCCTATCTGTTCAGGATTTTGGGGGCGTTCGGCCTGGGCGAGGGGTTTGTGGCCTGGACGAAGATTCTGTATAATCGCTCGACCGCCAGGGTCAGAACGGTCGGAGCAATTTCCGAGGCTTGCATGGTGGGGAGGGGACGAGACAGGGCTGCCCGCTGTCTTCCATCCTATTTGCCCTGGCAATAGAACCTTTAGAGGTCCATGCACGGTTGGGGAGGTACTACAGGGGCTTGGAAGGGATGGGTCAGATGCACTATATTGCGCTATATGCCGACGATTTGTTAATGTTCCTCGCCAATACCGCTGAGGAGCTGCAGGGTGCCTGGGAATTGCTGGCGAGATTGGGATGAGTGGCAGGGCTCAAAGTCAACTGAAACAAGACGTGTCTATTTCCGGTGCGAGGGGGAAGAGATGAACCACCTGAGGGGCTAGATGTGCGATGGGAAAGCAGCTGCTTGCCTTATTTAGGAGTCAGAATTTATCATGAGCCTGCTGACTTATTTGAGGGCAACATAGGGAGGGCGTTGAGAACTACCAGGAGTAATTTTTATTTCTGGGGGACTTTGCCTTTATTGATAGCGGGAAGGGTGGCGTTGCTAAAAATGATAACCCTGCCTCGTCTACTTTACTATTTTGGTGCGCTACCAATTTGGGTGCCGGGGAAATGGTTTGCCCAGCTAAACTCTATGTGCTAAGAGTTTCCTGTGGGGTTCAGGGAGGTGTAGAGTGGCGCTGAATACTATGATGCGCCCTAGGCAGGAGGGGGGGTTTGCGGCGCCTGATTTCGAGGCATATTACCACGCGGCCCAATTTCAATGGTTCGCGCAGTAGAAGGCGAGGTTAAGGACAGAGGCGGACCAAAGAGGTATGGACCTGGGACTTCGCCAACTCGCTCAGATCCTACTCCAGTTGACGGTGCGCGAAAGGGAGGTGCAGAGGGATCTGTGGGTGGTGCGGCAATGCTGGAATAGAGCCATTAGAAGAGGTAAGGTGTGTCCCGCGTATGCGCCTGAGATTCCAATATGGCTTTGTGAGACGTTGCCGCATGGAGGAGATTGGCAGAGATCGAGGGACTGGGAGGAACTGGGGATCTCCACTATTGGGGATCTATATGAAGATGGTGTCCTCCTACCATTTCAAGACCTCACGGATTGATATGAACTGCCTGCTCAGGACTTTCTTTTGCATGCGGCTCTGTCGACTGCCGTGCGTAAGCACTGGAAGAAAGTAATGGAGGAGCCAGGGACCCTCCTCCCTTGTCAGTATGTAGTCACCTCAGCGGGAATGATTAAGGCGGTTGCCTGCCTCTATAGGAGAGTAACACAGGGGTCTAGGACTCCCTTAGAGGGTCTGCGCATTAAGTGGGAGGCAGATCTGGGGACACCTATAGAGGCAAAACCATGGGAGATGTTGATGGAGCGGGCTTGGAAATGCTCCAGGAATGCGAGATTCCAGCTAATATAATTGTACGTGTTCCATCGGGCGTACCTCACTCTTAAAATCAATGAGTTTTTTGGATCCCACACAGCCTGTCTGTGGTGCAAAACTAAAAGTGCTGCGTTTGGGCATATGCTCTGGGACTGCCCACTGCTACATGGGTTTTTGGGGGGAGGTCCTGACCAGACTGAAGGAGGTGACAGACAGGGAGCTGCAGCTGACTCTGGGTGTTTGCCTATTACACTGGTTCCCCCACACTGCCCGCAACAAAACCACCAGTAAATTCCTGGACTTAGGATTAGTTCTAGCTAAGCGGGAAATTACTAGTCATTGGAAAGCGGTAACTGCCCCCTATACTGCGCGATGGCTGCGGGAATTCATAAACTGGGCGGATTGTGTGGGGACTCTCCTACTACAGGTGGCCCGAAGAACTGACAATGATAGGTTACTGGACGCGGCGAGGGCCTGGGTGGCGATGGTGGACTTTCTTAAGAGACCAGCTGATGACGATGACCGATTCCCTGCGGGCGGGTGACTTACTCTCCAACACTGGAACGCAGCCTCTGGAGCGTAGGTGGGTCGAAGGGTGGGTGGGATGACTGATGTGGGAGTATCCCCCTAGATGGGATTCTGATTACTGTCCTAATAGATTTCTACAGAGTGATGAAAAAGTAAGCTGAGCGACAAAAGAGATACTGTGGAAAGCGACATGTCTGACGGGATGTGGGAGGAAGGGTTAATGGGGGGATCAGGGGAGGGGGGGATTTGTTAGGGGTTTTGTTTCTAATGGCCTTACAAGAGGAAGGGCGGAGTTCAAGTACACATAATCCTAGGGCAACGTGCCCCTGCCCTGCAGGATAGAGTCAAAGATTATAACAGATACGATTAATATATTTAGCGGACATTAATGATGACAAAGCCAGAGATGGAGATATGGACGGCTTAGATCGGAAACAAGAATAGGACAAGTTATATCCTTACAATGGCGTAAGGTTGTTCACTGAAATGCATAACACAAGAATTTGAAAATGTTGTGTATGTGATAAATGGAAAAGTCAATAAAATTTGTTTACAAAAAAAAAAATGGAAGCATTCCTAAACAGCTCAGTGGCATAATCTAGCCTCGCGTAACGAGCAACTCACCTTATTCTTCAGGGTGGTCTGGAACGTCTCTGAGGCATTTACACGTATGCCTGTGTAATGCGTATGCATGCCTACATCCATGGTGAGCTTGGCATTGTGTGCGTCATAATGCAGTCTATGCGTTGTTGTGGTTGTCTTGTCAACAGAAATGATGCTGCTGCTTCAGCGTTATTCTTAACCAGAAGACTTTCTTTCAGCATAATTTAGATTCTTCACAGCCTGCTGGGCAGAAAATCTGGATTTTATTAAGGACACTGGGGCTAATATTATGCAAATTCTCCTTTATTACCACTGCTCAGTAGCAACAATTGAAGAACATGGAACTTCAATCAACAAACTAAATAGCTATAAAGTCCCTAGGAGACCATCCATCATCCTTCTTGTTGAAACTGCGAAGAAAGATCCTCGTGAAGAAGGCAGGTATGAGATAAAACTGAAGATACATTTCTCCAAGGTACTCCGAAGGAGAAAAAACAATTTTATTCTGAAAGAGAAGAATAAAATATTATGAAATCAATACTTATGAAGGGAGGGTAAAGAGGAGGGATATTATTAGCCTCTGTGTCCTTAATAAAATCCAGATTTTCTGCCCAGCAGGCTGTGAAAAATCTAAATTTTATGGCACGACACGGAGGCCATATTATGCAAGTTTAAAGTGCATTAAGAACATTATCAATCACATTAGGGATTGGTCTAAAATAACAAGATTTATACATACTATCACTAGACCAATCTGCAGCTTTAAGGATATCTTGTAATCCCCCTCCCATGCAGAATGCTTTTGATGCCGCAGCACCTCTGACGGACTGAGCACCAAAAACAGATACATCCACACCACTTTCATGCATGACATTTCTTACCCATCTAGCTAAAGTTGGAGAAGAGACTCCTCTGTGAGGGGATCTAAATGAAATTAAAAGTTGGGACTCATTTGATCTTAAATATTTGGTTCTTTTTTCGTATTCTTTAAGACACTTAACCACACTAAGGGCTCTATTAGGATGTCGGGCGGATTGCCTCCGCCAGGGTATCGGTGGCCACCGCCACCCTGGCGGAGGCAATCCGCCCGACATCCTTCCCTGCATTCCCCCCCGCCATATTACGATGGCGGAGGGGACCGCAGCGGTGGGAAACACCGCCCGCCTGTTTTCCGCCCCGGTCGCCTCGCGGCCGGGGCGGAAAAGGGATAAACTGGTGGCGGTGTCTATCAGACACCGCCAGCCATATTAGAATACGCATTTTTCTATGCCTTTCCGTGGCGGCAATGCCGCCACGGAAAGGCATGCGGTGTTCACTCTGGGGGGCCCCTGTGGGCCCCCAGAGTGACGGCCAAAGGGGGGTGGCACACGGGGGGGTACCTATGGTACCCCCCCTGCATTTGCATAATCGCAGCGGCAGGCACCGCGCGGTGCCTGCCGCTTCGATTATGCAAATGCGTGCATTTGTTTTTAACATTGTGGCGGGCGGTGCAGTGAGCACCGCCCGCCACAATGTTAATTTTAGGAATGCGCCCGCCACTGTGGCGGGCGCATCGTAATGCCAATGTCGGGACCCCCGCCCTTTCGGCGGGCGGTCCCGATCTCCGTTAGGGTGGCGGGCGGACCTTTTCCGCCCGCCATCCTAATGGAGCCCAAAGTCTTTCATTTCCAGGAAAGAAGGGATAAAAGATAGAGGAGGATAGAGTCTTTGTTCTCTTTTTGAGATAAAAGCAAACCCCTCCGGGTTGAAAAGCCCTACTTGAAATATCCAAAGCTTTGACATCAGAAGTTCTCCTAAAAGAAATTAGACACAATAACATTGTAAGTTTAAAAGAAATGCGTTTAAGAGAAAGAGAAGAATTATCTCCCCAAGAAGTTAAGGTCCGAAGAAAGAGAGTAACATCCCACAAGGTGGTATATTTGGGACAAGGGAGATTTAAAACCCTTATGCTTCTCATAATCTTTTTAGTTAGAAGATTTTGTCCAACTGAGATCCCATTAATTAAAGAATGACCGGCAGAGATCGCTGATCTGTAAACGTTAACAGTTCTGTAAGACAAACCTGAAGTAAAAAGGTCCGAAATGTAATTAATGACTTTGACTAGATCAGTTGAAATGGGATCGTAAAACCGTTGAATGCACCAGCGAACCCATTTGTTCCATGCCAGTCTATAAGCTTTTCTTGTGCCAGATGCCCATGACTCAGAAATGAGTCTGAAAGCATTTGACGAAAGTCCAGGGATTCTCCATTGTCTCCTGAAATCTTCCATGCCGTCAGGGTTAGAAGGCCCTGCTCTACAAGTGGGTGTATGTGACCCAGTGGATCTAGAAGAATTTCTTCGAAAGAAGGGATCAAAATTGGGAAATCCACGCTCATTTCCAAGATGGTTGGGAACCAAGCTTGAGATCTCCAAAGTGGGGACCATGCTCTGTTTGTATCGTCGAGCATGTAGAAGAAGACGAGGTAGCATTGCAAAAGGAGGGAAAGCATAAGGCGCTAGTCCCCTCCAATCTTGAAGAAAGGCATCCACCTTCAGAGCTTGAGGATCTGGTCTCCAACTGAAGAAGTCCTTCAGATGAGTATTCAGGCGGTCTGCAAACAAGTCTGTTTTGAAGGGTCCCCATCTGGATTGGATGGCTAGGAATACATGTCCGTTCAGTCTCCAGTTGCTGGAATCTCTGAAATTCCTCGAGTACCAATCTGCTACCTCGTTCTTCAACCCAGGAATGTGTTCCGCAACGACTAAAATACCTTTGCTCAAACAATAGCCACAAAGGCCTTTCGCTAAGTCTGTTAGATCTTTGGAATGTGGACCACCCAGTTTGCTGACATAACGAACTGCGGATACGTTGTCCATCCGTAGACTCACACAACATTTCATTGAATCTTGAGTGAAACAACGAATTGCAAAAGAACCTGCTAGTAATTCCAAGCAGTTGATATGCAGTTCTTTCTCTTGAGGAGTCCAACGCCCTCCTGTTGAGGATGCTCCACATCTCGCTCCCCATCCTTCTAAACTCGCATCTGATTCTATTATCAGATCCGGTTTCTCCCCAAAAATGGCTCTCCCATTCCATGCCTCTACGTTTTTTAGCCACCAAAGAACTTCGACTTTCGACTCCTGGTCCAGGGAAATCGATTGGGAATAGGAGAGGTTGGATCTCAAGGATCTTGCTTTCAGTCTCTGAAGTGCCCGGTAGTGTAACGGGCCCGGAAAGATCGCTTGAATTGTGGATGAAAGGAGGCCCAAAATTTTGGCTAGTGATCTCAGGGGAAAAACTTTCAGAGTCAACAGTTTTCTGAGTTCTTTCCTCACTTTCCTTACTTTGTCGGAGGGGAGACGTAGTTCCGTTTGTACGGTATCTACTAGGAAGCCCAAAAACTGTGTTTGTTGGGATGGAATTATGCATGATTTTTTTATATTTATATTGAAGCCCAAGTTTTGTAAGAGTTGTATCGTGAGATCTGTATGAAGTAAGACGGTCTCCCTCGACTGAGCCATTAGGAGAATATCATCGAGGTAAATGATCAGTCTCACTCCCCTCTCTCTTAGCCATGCGACAACGGGTCGGAGTAACTTGGTAAAACACCAGGGGGCGGAAGACAGACCAAAAGGATGGCTGCAAAATTGGTATAGATGGTTTTCCCATGTGAATTGAAGGAATCTTTGATGGGGTTCCCAGATCGGTATAGTTAGTCAAGTCAAGTCAAGTCATGGAATTTGTATAGCGCACTACATACCCATAGGGTTTCAAGGCGCTTAGGAAGGGGAGGAGGATTACTTGTCAAATATCCATGTTTTAAGTTGCTTTCTGAATGCTAGGTGGTTCTGGGTAAGGCGGAGGTGAGCGGGGAGTGAGTTCCATGTTTTAGCAGCCAGGTATGAAAAGGATCTGCCTCCCATGGTGGTCTTGTTGATGCGAGGTACAGTGGCGAGGGCTTGGCTGGAAGAACGTAGTTGGCGGGAGGGGGTGTAGAAGGACAGTCGTGAGTTGAGGCAATCTGGTCCGATGTCGTAGAGTGATTTGTGTGCGTGGGTAAGCAGACGGAAAGTGATCCTCTTATCGACGGGTAGCCAGTGGAGGTCTTTAAGGTGACCAGAGATGTGTTCGTTGCGTGGGATGTCTAATATGAGCCTGGCTGAGGCGTTTTGGATTCGTTGGAGTTTCTTCTGGAGTTTTGCGGTGGTACCTGCGTAGAGGGTGTTTCCGTAGTCCAGTCGGCTCGTGACCAGAGCGTGGGTGACTGTTTTCCTTGTTTCGGAGGGGATCCAGCGAAATGTTTTTCTGAGCATGCGAAGAATGTTGAAGCAGGAAGAGGATACGGCGTTGACTTGTCTGTTCATTGAGAGTGAAGAATCCAGGATGACACCTAGGTTCCGTGCATGGTCTGTCGGGATGGGTGCTTTTCCGAGGGCTTCTGGCCACCAGGAGTCGTCCCATGCAGAGGGGGATGTACCTAAGATGAGGACTTCAGTTTTGTCCGAGTTCAGTTTCAGACGGCTTTGTTTCATCCACTCAGCAACTTCTTTCATTCCTTCGTGTAGGTTAGTTTTGGCGGTGCTGGGGTCATTGGTGAGGGAAAGGATCAGTTGAGTGTCGTCCGCGTAAGAGATGATGTTGAGGTTGTGTTGGCGTGCGATGGCCGCGAGGGGGCTCATGTATACGTTGAAGAGGGTGGGACTGAGCGAGGATCCTTGTGGTACGCCGCAGATGACTTCAGAGGCCTCGGACTTGAATGGAGGAAGGCGGACTCTCTGGGTTCTTCCAGTGAGGAACGAGGTGATCCATTCAAGTGCTTTTCCTTGGATTCCGATGTTATTGAGGCGTTGTAAAAGGGTGCTGTGGCAGACTGTGTCGAAAGCTGCAGAGAGGTCGAGGAGGATGAGGGCGACTGTGTCTCCTTTGTCCAGTAGAGTTCGAATGTCGTCTGTTGCTGCGATGAGGGCGGTCTCAGTGCTGTGTTTTGCTCGGAAGCCAGATTGAGAGGAGTCGAGGGATTTGTTGGCTTCGAGGAAGGCGGCGAGCTGGTTGTTGACAGCTTTCTCGATGACTTTGGCCGGGAATGGGAGAAGCGAGATGGGGCGGTAATTTTTGAGTTCGTGGGGTCTGCTGTTGGTTTTTTCAGAAGGGCGGTGAGTTCAGCGTGTTTCCAGTCTTCCGGGAAGGTGGCGGAGTTGAGGGAGCAGTTGATGACGTCTCGGAGGTGTGGTGCTATGACGGAGTCTGCTTTGTTGAAGATGTGGTGAGGGCATGGGTCTGTGGGGGATCCAGAGTGGATGGAATTCATCAGGCGGATGGTGTCCTCAGTGGAGATTGGGTTCCAGTCGTTAAGGGTGTTCGCGGGGGGGAGATGATCAGCAGATGGTGGGGTGGGTTGGTTTCCGGGTTGGTTGTCAAAGCTGTTGTGGATGTCTGCAATCTTGTTGTGGAAAAATGAGGCTAGGGAGTCGCAGAGGGTTTGAGAGGGGGTGATGTCGTTGGAGTTGGCCGAGGGATTGGAGAATTCCTTGACGATGTTGAAAAGTTCCTTGCTGTTATGGGCGTTGTTGTCAAGTCGATCCTTGAATGCTGTTTTCTTGGCTTTTCGGATCAATTGGTGGTGAGTGCGGGTGGCGCATTTGAAGGCGTCCTTGGTGCTGGTGGTTGGGTCTTTTTTCCAGTCCTTTTCAAGGGAGCGGCAGAGTTTCTTGGACTTCTTGAGATCATCGTTGAACCATGAGGCCTTCTTGCTGCCAGGTTTGCTTTGACGATTTTTCAGTGGTGCTAAGGTGTCGGCGGTGTTGGATAACCATAGGGTGAGGTTGGCGGCGGCTTCGTTGGTGTTAGAAGAGAGGGCTGGGGAGTTTCGAAGGAGCGATGCGGAGATTTGGTCCGTGGTGATTTTGTTCCAGTTTCTTTTCAGGGTAGGTTGGAGGTGGATGTTGGGTTTTGGTTTGTTGTAGGTGAAGTGAACGCAGCAGTGGTCGGTCCAGAGGAGGTCCGTGGTGTGGCTGAAGGAGACATGGTTGCTGGATGTGAAGATGGGGTCGAGTGTGTGACCTGCGATGTGGGTGGGGCAAGTGACTAGTTGTTTAAGTCCGAGGTTGGCGAGGTTGTCCACAAGGGTGGCGGTGTTGCGGTCGTTGATCTTTTCAAGGTGAAAGTTGAGGTCTCCCAGAAGGATGTAGTCTTTGGAGGGGAGCGCATGTGGAGTGATGAAGTCCGTGATGTCTTCACTGAATTTAGCTCGGGGTCCTGGTGGTCTGTAAAGGAGGGTGCCTCTGAGTGTGGTCTTGGGGTCGATGTGTATTTGGAAGTGGAGGTGTTCGGAGTTGGCGAGGTTGGTGTCAGAGCTGGTTGAGATGCGGATGGATTTCTTATGGACGATAGCGATCCGTCCTTTAAATCTAGCCTCGTCAACCAGTCTCCTTTCCTTAAGACATCTCTTAAAAGGTGTATCCCCTCCATTTTGAAATGTTGGAAGACTACCCATTGGTTTAATCCTTTTAGATGTATGACTGGTCTTTGTTCCTTGTTTTTCTTTTCTACAAGGAAAATATTGCTTAAGAACCCTACATGGATACTCTCTATAATCGCACCTTTTTTAGAAGTTCCTGAACCTCTACGGAAACCAGTGCCCTGTCTTTGGTGGAAAAAGTGATCTCCTGAGGAGGTGTCGTTTGGAAAGGGGTGTCGGTATGTAGCAGGGTTTCCGTTCTCCCACAGAACTGTGCATAGAGATCTAGAACCTCAGTGAGTTAGGATGATCCAAAACTCATCTCAGTGTCAGAAATCCCCTTACCTAGCTAGCTACAGTGTCTCATGGATCATTATGGAATGATGCATGTCTTAGACAAACCAGAACATGATCTTTAGAATACCTCAGGAATCGTGGAACAAATGAACACTCTTTCGTTATATAATCATTTCAAACCAAAACTGAGAGTCAAAGAACACAAGTGCAAGTTTGAAATATTTATTATTCAATGCAAAGTTCTCAAACGCAGTATCTTGTATAATACCAAAATGCAGATTATAAAAGTAGGTAGGGCGCCACCAAACCAAACTCCGTGCTGCCAAGCGTCAATAGGTACTTCCAGTGCCCTGTACGGAGCATAAGCCGCCGGTACATCCGTGGCAGTGTATGAATGGAAGACACCCGAATTAGCGTCCACACCCGGAAACGTTACCCAGGAATAAAACAATTCGTACGGGTACGCATGTTCCGCACTCACCACTAAAACCACAGCCAAGCCTTCCGCAGGCACATTATATGTCCGCAAGTGGTCGCGAACCGCGACTCGGCTATGCTGCGCAATTTCCACGGCCATGTCAGCACAGGAAGTGAAAAGAGACAAAGAACAGTTTGTAGCACAACCGGGTAGTAATTCAAAGAAACCGTTTACAGAAGAATTCAAGCTTGAAAAGACCTATTTCAAAAATAGGTAGGTTTTTCCGACACCACCGTTTACCGGAAACGGGTATGAAGGTGTTAAGGTTTGAATGATATACTACTCGAGTGTCATGAAATACGGCCAACCAATCCGTTGGGCGCCATGTAGCAGGGTTTCCGTTCTCCCACAGAACTGTGCATAGAGATCTAGAACCTCAGTGAGTTAGGATGATCCAAAACTCATCTCAGTGTCAGAAATCCCCTTACCTAGCTAGCTACAGTGTCTCATGGATCATTATGGAATGATGCATGTCTTAGACAAACCAGAACATAATCTTTAGAATACCTCAGGAATCGTGGAACACATGAACACTCTTTCGTTATATAATCATTTCAAACCAAAACTGAGAGTCAAAGAACACAAGTGCAAGTTTGAAATATTTATTATTCAATGCAAAGTTCTCAAACGCAGTATCTTGTATAATACCAAAATGCAGATTATAAAAATCAGAGTCAGCAGCATAGTCACTAATCCATAGTAAGCAAAAGGTGCTAGCATGTTATAATGCAATTTCTATAGAAATCTATATCACCTATATTTCGCGCACCCTATCTAGCATATTATATTATATCTAAGAAGGTCTCATTTGGGCTTTAGCAGGGCGGCCCCATACCTCTCAATGTCAGTAGGAGCAGTTCACATCAACAGCTACCAGCTCTCTTCATGCGCAGCACCAAGTGTCTACGTTCATTCCGTGTAACTCTATCTTAAACCCGCGTAGAGCCCAAAATGTTGGCATCAACATTATTTGTGTTATGTCTAATGTCTAATGTGGTGCGAGGATCAGACCTCCCAGCAACCTTGTGTTAGGTTAATCTTAGAGTGTGCAGCTCTCAGTGTGCAGACAGTTGTACCAAGTGTACCAGGCAAAGCTGATAGCATAGGAATAACATATTATTCTCAAATAAAGCACCTCACCGCTTCTAGGGTGAAAGCTACAACAACAAGTACGTGTCGTGTGCAAAACTGAAGCCGAAGGCAAAACGGCTGTTTAAACATGTAATACACTCATGCTAACTTAACGCAATATATGTAATGAAGTATCCATATGACAGGTAAAGTCTATTCGGTAGCCCTTTACTGTGTTGAGAACCCAGGGGTCTTTGGTTATTAGATTCCAATTCCCAGCGAATTGTAATAATCTCCCCCCCACTTTTGGAGGGATATCTGAAAGGTCTAGAGAGGTTCTTAACTGCGGAGAAAGAACGTTGCCTCCGTTCCCTTCGGACGGGACGACCACGGGTTCTTTGCCTCTGGGGATAAAATTGATTGAAGCCACTCGAGTTGCTGTTGAATCTCCCGCCTCCACGGGATAAAAAGGGTCTCGAATTGGAGTTTCCGCGGCCGGGGAAACGACCCCGCATTCTCCCGGCCCGTGTAAAAACACGATCTTGAAACACTTTTTTAATGTCCATTTGGGATTTTTGTATTGAGCTAAAAGCTCCTACATATCTGGCCATATCTTTTATGAATTCTTCGCCGAAGAGGAAGCCTTGAGTGCTCTGACCACCATCATTTTTTGCCAGTTCGATTAATTTTTAATCAATTTTAAAAAGGACCCCTTTTCTTCTCTCTATGGACAAGGCTGTGTTAGCATTTCCAATGAGGCATATAGCCCTTTGGATCCATTCCCTCAGTTCCTTTGGATCGACCTGACGGTCTTCTAAATAAGCTGACTCTGCCATCTCAAAGATCTTCGTAATAGGGCCCACCACGTCAAGGAGGCGGTCTTGACAGGACCTCAAGCCCTTGTCTATGCCCTTTCTAGGGTCACGTGAAGTTTTGGAAATGAAGGCAACTACCTTTGGATCGAGTTCAGGTGTTGCCGTTATTTTATTAGGGAGTGAGGGTCTTGGACATTCAGAGCGGAGTCTAGCTCTCACCTCCTGGGGGATCTCTCTGCCTAACCAGAAGGAAAGATAGTCCCCGACGTGTTGGTAGGGCATCCATTCCGGAAACAAAGGATGTTTAATCATTGTGGGATCAACCATGGGGTTTCCAAATGGGTCCAATAGACCAGTGTCTTTATCTAGGGCCTTGGATGCCCCTTCCGAGCTCCCTGTTCCCCTTTCTTGCGCCTCTTCATCAGTATTAAAGTCAGAGGAGTATCATAGGTCTAATTCTGCCTCTGAGCTACTATTACTAGGTATATGAATAGGGGGCTCTGGGCCTGTATCTTGCCCACATGGGGTGCCCAAGGCACCATTGGTGTCTCCGCCACGAGGGCAAGAAGGGGCGGAGGAGGGTTTACTCTTTTTAGAGTCTTTACACTCTTTACCTCTGAATGCCCGTTTCTTTGGAGCCTTAACTGCTCCCGTTTGATAGTTACTCGTAGAAGGGCGCGGGGATATCAATAGTTCTAGCTTTTTATTGATTGTGTCATCAATTGACCCCAGGACTTTTTCAAAAGCTTTATTGACCATTTCCTCTAGTTGTCCTTCAATGGCAGCTTGAGGTTCAGACATAGTAAATAATATAAGATTCCTATTTACAAGGTGATATCTGTTCTAAACTATTAACAGGATCGAGTTTAAATAAATACAAATTCAAATATTACCTTGTGTCGATTAATATTATTAATTTTGAAATAAAAACGATAATATGCTATGGAGCTCACTGAAGTGCTGTCAGATCGTAGTATCCCCGAGGAGAGACGAGCCAACTGTCGTCTCCCTCAGGGAAATTACCGCGATCCCAACCAGATAAAATGGCCGCTTAGCATTGTTTAATGCGAATTGCCCAATTCTCTAAAATGGCCGTCACGCATGCAGAGGACGTGCGTCGGCCGTTGTTAGCATCATTCTTCTAACCCGGCTCCCCGGACGCTGTTGTACGCATCGAGGGGGCCGGGGAAGTCCTCCCGACTCTAAATCGGGTTACGGAGGTTCCGTGAAGCGCTTCTAAACTTACCCGGAGGTGGGTGTTCACATCGCGTATATGCGTTGTTGGTGCGCAATGAAAAATTTAAATAATGCTGCTCGCGTGCAAGGTTGAAAAGTAGTAGGAAACAAATACCGATCAAGAATAGAACCGGAGGTTAAAGGGGTGAAAAAGCGATCATGGTAAAGGCGGTGAAGACGCGAAAGGCGATTAATAGATCTAGTATAAGGATAGAAAAAGGCCAGCAAGGGCCAGAGGAATTATTAAACAAAGGCACAATAAGACATCAATAAAAGCCCATTACCAAGCGCGTATTAGTTATTATACCAAGCTCACTAAGCTTCCATTAAAGGAAAAGGCATACATATAATTACCACGGCAAAAGTATATCGAAGGAGCTGGAGAGATACTTATCTTTCTGAGCAGCAGCAACAATGAAGGATGATGGATGGTCTCTTAGGGACTTTATAGCTGTTTAGAATGTCGATTGAAGTTCCATGTTCTTCAATTGTTGCTACTGAGCAGTGGTAATAAAGGAGAATTTGCATAATATGGCCTCCGTGTCGTGCCATATAATTGATTGCCGATAAGTGTGACGGCTGCTGTGAAAAAGAAAAAGGTAACTGACATTTTGGAAGTAGCCTGCCATTCTGAATTTCTCGTTGACATACACACCTTTATTGACTCTGCATTTGTCACTAATGCGTTTCTAATATGCTACCAGTATTTCTTTGAGTGAATGATGGGCACACCCAAGCAAAGACCATGCTTTTCATCATTTGGTTAACTGCTGACTGCTTCACAACTGCACTTTTTGTCTGATTGGGTACACGTTTTATCTACTGAAATGTAATCCAATTTACAGTTTAGGATACCGAATTGTAATCAAATTTACCAATAGGGGATTTAACATGTCTTCGCAAGGCATACTACAACCACCACTTTTTTTTAGACATTCCGGATCAACCATGTATGGTCTGGGAGGATTGGAAAGACGCATTCATGACCTACTAAGAAGCAATTGGTGGGGATGTGTATGTGGCAAAAGGAACTTAGCCATCTTAAAGCACAACTTCGGTATTGAAGGTAGAAAGGTTTTAAAAACCCAGCCCATGGAGGGAAGAAATGTGGATGATGGGTTCCGACACTGGTGAGGATTTTTATGATACAGCATTGAGGGCATTGGAGGAGTACGATGGAAAAAAAAGAATGTGGTTGTAGAAAGGCACCATTTTTTTCTCACACCCAAGCACAGGGTGAAACGGTTGATCAATACATAGCGTCTTTACTTAGATTAGCTGTTACTTGCAAATTTAGAGACCCCAGAGATGAAATTATAGGAAATCAGATGATTAATAGAACATGCAATCTTAAAATTCAAGAGAAGCTTTTGAGTCTAAAAGATCCTACATTAGACAGGGCCATATAAGTAGCTAAATGTATTGTAAACACTTCCTTATATGTGAAAGATTTGGGGGGAGTGAGTATGAAAGATTATAATGACTGTGATAAAACATGTAGTGTATGTGCCATCAAAAAGACCATACATAAACCCTAGATGGAAAAGAAATCATAAATTCCATGATCGCACTAAAGTGAGATCTTGTTTCAGTTGTGGGAGTGTGAGGTACACGGTGGAATCAAGCAATTGCCCTACTACCAACAATACTTCTTTCAAATGTAAAAAGACAGGTTATTTTTCAAGAGTGTGCAGGAAGAGCCAAGTACCACAATTTGAGAAAACAGTGAACTGTGTTGATAGATGCAAGATGCAAGAAGTGGATGACAGTGCAGAAGTGACTGGTGGGGAGGAGGTGTAGGTGCTAGTGGTTGGGGAAGAGAGAACAGTTAACATATGCACTACCGCCCTCCCAAATGTCTGATCAGAATGAATGGTAAAGAGGTGCAAGGGTGGGATGATTCCTCTTCTCCTTTCATTTGATTGATGTGCACACAGGGAAGAGCAAAAAAACTGAAGAATTAAGCCCTGCCAATGTGGAACCAGGGAGGTATTGTGGTGAAAAGCTACCTGTGTTGGGGTATTTTACAACAGAGTTGGAATTTCTGAAAAGCAAAGCCCAGGGGAAGGTGTATGTTGTCAAAAAAAGACGATCCTTATTGGGATGGAAGGAGCAGCGTGAGTTGGCAATCGTGTTAGATCCAAATCATCCCAAACTGTTGTTGACAGAGGCTCTATTTGAAACTGACTGGGTCAAAATGTTTCCTAATCTATTCAAGGAGGAGTTGGGATGTTTGACGAAGTGTGAGCATCGCTTTGCGTTAAAGGAAGTGGCTGTGCCTAAACTGCACAAGGTGAGAAATGTTCCATTGGCATTGAGGGGACCACTGAAGGACGAATTGGCAAGATTATGCAAAGAAGGGGTAATTGAGCTAATTGAGGCTTCTGAATGGTTGAATCCAATCGTTATAGCTAAGAAGCCCAATGGCAAAATCCGCATGTGCATCACCCTTGGAGACCTTAATAGTTTTATATGGGTGGATCGTCATCCATTTCTGAAAATCAATGAGATGTTGGCTAGTGTGAAATGGGGAAGATGTTCCACTACTTTGGATCTGTTCAACACGTATCACTAAGTGCAGTTAGAGAAGAATTCAAGACATTTGATGGGGGTTATCAATGTATTTGCATGCCTTTCAGGTTAGCCTCAGCCTCAATTGTATTCCAGAGAGTCATGCAAGGGGTGTTAAAGAATATGTTGATTGTTTTGGTGTTCCAAGACAATGTGTTGGTATGGTGTGAGAACTAAAGCCAGCACAACGTGATATTGAATGAGCTTTTATGCAAGGTAGAGCATTACCACATGGCTGATGAAGTGCAAGTTTGGTACCAAGGAAGTGGAGTACCTGGGGCATATTTTGACGCATGAAGGCATGAAACCTAAACTCAAGTTGGTTGAAGTTATCGAGAAAGCCCCTGCCCCCCAGGATAAGGATCAATTGAGATACTTCTTGGGGCTAGTAGAGTATTACACCAAATTTGTGAATCATTTCACTGACAAGGTGTATGTGTTGAGGGCAATCATCAAGAGGGGCGTTAATTTTCGGTAGGTCTCCAATGGATGGCGTGAGTACTGGATCTTTGGCTTTCCATCATGTGAATGGAGGTTTTTATTCCTCCCCCTGGGCTAACTTACAAAATTTCAAATTACATTTTACTTTCCACCAGGACTCTAAAAATGTTAGGGTTTATCTCAGTGCTTCTCTCGAGGAGGTGATGAAATCATCTTCATTGGGTGAGTATTTTTTCTCCCTTTTGACCCCAGTGTATGAAACCACTACCTATCTGTTTTTATGTATGTGTCATGTGTTTGTCTAACTTGGTTCCTTTCACTTACTCTTACAAATCACGAATTCATGCATATTAGTATTGCATGCCTCTGCAACTATTATACAAGACTTCCCTGTATCCTCCCCCAGGTCAGTGATTTTACATTCTGCAGGTACACTTAAAAGGTACTTAGGCCCAGATGTAGGTAATAGCAAATTACTGAATGGTAAATACTGAATTTTACCGATTCGGTATTTACTATTTGGTAATTGCTATGTGGGTAAAATATTCGGTAAAAATACTGAATCGGTAAGATTCGGTAATTACCGATTCGGTAATTACTGAATCTATATTTGCCATTGATTCCTATGGGCCTTGAAGCCCATAGGATTCCATAGCAAATACCGATTCGGGAATTACTGAATCGGTAAATTTACCGATTTTACAAGGGGGACAGGGTGTCACTTTGACACCCTGTTTCACCCCTGTTTCTGGCTTGTGTGCCATGTGACACACAGACATGCCCTTAGGGCATGTCTGTGTGCCACATGGCACAGGTGTACATGCACAGATGTGCATGTACACTGGAATTCGTTATTTACCATGGAATAGTATTCAATGGTAAATAACGATTCGGTAAGGGCCTGTGGCACTGATTACAGTGCCACCTACATATGGATTTACAGAATCGGTATATTTACCGATTCAGTATTTTACTGATTCTGTAAATTTACAGAATCGGTAAATATACCGATTCTGTAAATATGAGGCCCCCTACATGTCAAATCCCAAATCCCGGTCGGTAACGGCCGAAATCGGACGTTACCGACTGGTATTTGGCGACCTACATCTGGCCCTAAGTGTTGGGATGTGCAATTTTCACACTCACTGGTTGGCGAACTGGAATATATTTTGTGATGTGATTTATATACTAATAGGTGTAAATTGTGCATTTGCAGGGTATTGCAAAACAACCTGCCTAATGTATATTACTTAGATAGGTTGCTTACCCTTGTAATTAGCTGCAAAAGCTGGAATGGAGGCCCGCATGCCACAGCAGAGCCCAATCCCTGCTGTTGATTTCCCAAAAAAGCCCATATATATATAAGGGGCAGATGCTACTTTAAAAAAAAAGTGCTTCCCAATTGGAAAGCCATCAGCAGGTCCTTCCCAAGCTGCTGACAAGATTCCGAATAGGGAAGCTGTCCCCTTTGCAGTTCAGTCACCACCTCCACACCGAGTTTGGTAAATATTAAATGATTTGCCTCCGCAATTGCAGTTTCAGACCACTGATACATCCCGTTCCAAAACGCAAATTGAAGGATTGGGAGTCTCCCCTGGGCCACATGGGCTGAGCCGGCCTGCATTATGCCTCTGCTAAGTTGTACTATTATTCTACAACGATGGTGGGCTTATGGACTTTGTTCTTACACCAAAAATATGGGGCTTGTTGTTAGTACAAGAAAGTTCCAGTCTTCCACACACCAGCCAGCCATGCAGTCCTATATCTGTATCATCCACACAATGGAATCCTTGTAAAAGTCTCTCTTGTTCATAAGAGTTATCTCAAAATTCAGCACAGGGGCTGTGACATTGTGACACTATTGCAAAGCAGTGCTGATTGCTAAGTGGGGCTGTCTGAGCAGACAGATCAGGAGTCTGGCCTGTCAATGTGCATGAGACAAAGTTTCCACACTCCATCGCCTTTAATTCTCTCAAATCACAGGATTAAGAATACAATGCATTAAAAAAACATATCTTGCAGCAGAGATTGAGGCCACCTGCACATGTGGTATTAGATACAACTGCATAACTTTATGCTGATAATTACAGAACTCACCAAAGTAGAGTTTGGTACTGTGTCATTAGGCACACTATACTTACGGTTGATGAGGTAATCACCCCATGGCTAATTTGCACTGAATGCCCAGGTATCCGTTTCCCTATTGGTCACTGACTGCCGCGTGCCACTGTAGCTTTATTGACATAGATGGAGAGGCACACAGCTATGCTTCATACCAATGGGAGCATTACCCGTTCTTTCTAAAGACTGTGCTTTCGAACATCAAAACAAAGTCTGCCCACAATGACGCAAAACAATGAGGACAGACCCTTTTTCATAGCGTTACGCAGTTCCAAATTATCAATTATCAGAATATCACAGCACCACAAACAAACTCATGTCATTCCTCATTAATACATTTTACTGCATAAAGTAGTTCTACCAAAATATCAAACCATTTTAGTAACAATATAGTGCATTTAACATACAACATATACTTACTTCTGACACCTATAGTATACAGAAATACTTTGAGTATATTTTATTTGATATAATTTAACAACAATAAAATAACCCACCCTAACCCAAGACAAAAATATAAAATATTGCGATTCACTCATTCATTCTCTTTCAACCACAGGTACATCGGACCCTCTTCAAGCAATGCAGGACCTCAAAGCGTCCAATCATAAGAAAGTGGCCATTGATCTTAGCTCTTTAACCGTATATCACATCCTATTTTCTTTTCACACCAATAGTCCTTTCATATATTTGTTTCATTTATTCCTAAGGACTGATCTGTTTTGCTGACATATTATTCCTTTGGAATTGTTTCTTAAGAACATCTTCCAAGTCCTTCTCTAACAGTCTCAAATACCTCTACCTCCTTTCCTACCACCACCTTGCTTGGATTAAAGGTAAAAAGAGCAAGTGATGGATAGAATGCTGAACAATGCAAACATTCACCCTCAGTCATAAAGATCTGTGTTTAGTCCACCATTCTTTTGCTCACCAAACCACCAGAGTTTGGACCCAGTACTATGTAAATGAGTCTTGACCCTGCTTCTCATCGAAACAGTCCAGTCCGAACTGCCAAGCCAGGTGCTCTTTGAACCAAAAACAAGCAACCTAGGAAAGGTTCACCCCTCATCAGCCAGGCTAGCTTAAATCCTGTGGCGCAGTGAGCATGGGACCCACGTCTGGGCATACCCATCCCACTTAGGGCGACAAAAGCAACAAAAAAGAGGAGGGTTCTGACGCCTGCGTGTTATAATCTGTCTGGAAAATTGCTGTGGAGTTGGAGGTGTTGAGGATGCTGATGAGTTGCGTGCTGATTGGGTTTGGTGTACGTTGGTAGAGGTGGTGGGGGCAGTGGGTAGTTGGTGCCCCAGAGTGGATGAAAGACATTATGGCTGAGGTGGTCAGAGAGGTGAGACCAGGTGGTAATGGTTTGGCTGATGTTCGCTGGTTGGTTGAGGTCATTGGGGTGGAGGGTGGCGGGTTGGAGGTTGAACTTGTGGTACATGTTGGTAATCTTGCTGTGGAAGTAGTCTGAGAGGGTGTCGCAGAATTCTTGGGAGGGGTGGATGGTGTTCTCTATGGCTGTCGGTGTGGAGAATTATTTGACTATTTAAACTTATTGTAATTTATTGCTCTCTGGATCCCGTGATTTGAGAGCATTATTAACGACCGAGTTTAGACTCCGACTTTGTTTGTCTCATGCACATTGACAGGCCAGACTCCTGATCTGTCGGCTCAGACAGCTCCACTATCAGCACTGCTTTGTAATAGTGTCATTCTCTGTGTTAAATTTTGCAAAAACACACATAAACGAGAGAGACTTTTACAAGGATACCATTATGTGGATGATAGAGATATAGGACTGCATGACTGGTTGGAGTGTGGAAGACTGCGATGTTCTCTCACTAACAACAAGCACCCTTATCTTTAGAGTAAGAACAAAGTCCACGAGCCCACCTACTTGGTAGAATGATTATACAACATAGCAGCTGTGTAATATAAGTCCCTGCAGCCCCTGCAGTGCAGGGGAGCCTCCCTACCCTTCAGGGGGTCCCCATTCAGCCTACGTCTAGTACATATCTGTGAGAGTCTCCGGGCCCTCTCATCACATTCTGCAGGGGGCCTCCATCATTTTGCATTACACTACTGCAATACACATACCGACACAACTCTGGTACAAGAAGCATGGGTCAATTGTGCAAAGCCCTTTTCTGATTGCAAAACCTGCAATTCACAAAATCACATGGTTCGCGAAAATTAAAGGGCTTTTCACAATGCACAAAAGCACTTTTATGAGTCAGAAAAGTCCTTCCAAATTACAAAACTACTTTTAAGACCCATTCTGAAATGCCAATGTAAGGGACAAAAAAGAGCCATCATTTTCATTTGCAATTTGGAACGAGATGTATTAGTGGTTTGAAACTGAAATTACGGTCACAAAACGATTGATATTCACCAACCCCAGTGTTGAAGTGGTAACTGATCTGCAATGGGGGCAGCTTACCCTTTCAGAGTCTTGCCAGGGGAGGACATGCTGTTGACTTTCCAAATGGGAAACACATTTTTTTAAAGTAGCATCTGCCCTTTTAATTGACACCGATTGCTTTTAAAAAAATGACTGTCATTTGGGAAATCAAAGGCAGGGACTGAGATTTGCTGTCGCTTACAGGCCTCCATTCCAGCTTTTGCAGATACTCACGAGGGGATGGAACCTGTCTAAATAATAATGTACATTAGGCAGGTCGTTTTGCAATGTCCTGCGAATGGACAATAGCCAATTAGATCTATTTGTACATAAGTCACATCACAAAATATATTCCTGCTCGCCCGTGTTGGACTTGATACTTGTCAGGTAGCGTTTCCCTAATCTGTTTGCTTTTTCCTCCTACGTGTTGCTGTTTATCAAGTAGAGTCTTAAGGACACTGGGCCCTTTCCCACTGTACTGCAATGTGAAAGCGCATGCACCCTTCCCACACGTTAGGAAGTGGTGCAGACATGATGCTTGGAAACGTAGGTCAGGCCTATCACTGCGTCCTTGGTGCACTCTTACACCAGGGGTGTGGTTAACCTATGTGTCCAAACTGCTCCGGCAGGCTGCTGTGCACATTCACATGGACTGCATGTTTAAAACATGTATCCGACCTGCCACAGCAGATCTATGAGCACCCATGTGCATGTACTCCGACAAGCCTAAAGCAATCCCGGTCCATCCGAAGGAGGTCTTTCGACCTCCATTAGGATGGAGTTGAAGGGCTAGGCAGGCATCTATGGGTGCTCGCTGCCAGGTAGGAAGGAAGACTGACAAGGGTTCCCCTACTGAGGAGGCCTGCTCTTCCCTTAAGTTAGCATGGGGAAGGGGGTCGCCGGTATCTGAAGCTGCAGGCCAGCTGAACAAAATAACGAGAGGAAAGGATTAACAACCAGGACTCCCCGGAAAGAAAAATCAATGCAAAATATAAACGTGAAATACACAATAAAAGAGTATGACACAAATTGCTCTGTTATTTACAAGAATGTTTCCTTATTACTGTCCCATTTTGTATTTAATATTAATCAAAATCATTGCTCGTAGTGTTGGTATCAGTAAAATTACGACTGTCCAAAATAGGTGTACCTGGTTGATCCTGTTGAACAGGATCATGCCTTCTTCCAGTGACTTTCTCTACACTTGCTGTCCCACTCATCCCATTGCCTAAAACGTCAGTGGTCCATTCAGTATTGAACAGTGGCGGATACTCCGCTAAGGCGAAGGAGTGTTGCCCTACTGCTTTAAAGCAGTGCAATGGAAAAAATAAAATGATAATAATGGAAGTCATTATCATTTTATTTTTTGTATTCCAGTTGCCGCCAGGTTAGGGCGGGTGGGGCTGGGGTCCTGTGACATCGAAGAGGAGGAGTTGCTGCTGCTGCACCTCAAATGCATATGACTGTTTTGCCACCCATCTTGGAACGGCCAAACAGTCATGCGTACTTTGCATGTTCTCCACCCAGGCTGCACTATACGTGGATGGAGAACATGCCCAGACTCCCTTTCCGTCTCTGAGCGCCAAACCCTGGGGCTCAGACCAATCACTACGTGCTATTAGCAATGTCAAGATTGGTCAGGGGAGTCTGGAAGCCTGGGTGCTTCCTTTTCTGGCGGGGGCTGGCGAGAGTGACCTACAGGTAAGTTTCCTTTTTTAATTTCCTAGTCTGTCCGCCACCTTGCTACGTACCTCACCACCGTCCCTTACCAGCCACCACTGATATTGACATAAAACAGAAATTCATCCGGAGTAAGATCTCCATCAGTTACACCCATCTTACACTTAGGAAGATGTTTCACATTCCATGTTCTTTCATTCACCCATATCAAATTGAGGCATTTAAACTTTCTTCTTCACATCATATTTCTTTGACAGGTGCTCTTTAAACCTTACTCTCTCCTCAAGAGATGCTGCGATAACCTGAATTCCTTTCTCCTTTTGACTTTCCTTTTTATCCCCTAAGAGAAAATGTCTACCTGCTTCAGATGGTAAGTGTAACTATACCCCACGCCATTATATCAAGGAGTCACTGTCTTCCAGTGGGCAGTTAAATAAGGAAATGTAAATGGGTTTAAAGGAAGGTTGAGGGAAAAGTAGGGAATCTTAGAAGGTTTAATACGGTGATAGGAAAAGAAAATAAACAGTTGGCATCTAGACCAGCTCCTTAGTGTGCCAATACATTTACAGTGTAGCAATGAGACACTGGGCAGTTATGAAAAAATGGAAATAATGTCAAGGGTTTGCAAGTCAGAGCGAGGAACAGGTAGTCCTAAAGAAAAGGGGAAGATGGTGTGTGAAGTAGGGGAGCATGACTTAGTATTCTAGCTGTTTAGCATCATAATAATAATCATACTGACATGGCCTCTAAGTGGCTTTCCTTGATTGGGGATCCCCAGGAGTTCATCAACTCCTTGGAGTCTTAGGGGGAACTAAGGTACAGGCCGCCCCCCACTCAAAAAGTACCAAAACAGAAAGGGTCTGTCCCTCAAGACACTCCTATTTTTCAGCTAGGCTGCAGGATCTATATGGGTGTATGCATAATCTTGTCACTACCCCTTTCCTTTTTATATCAAGGCTCTTTAATTCCTGCGCAAGTGTCACTCTTTGTCACAGTACACACAAGATAAGGTTAAAATTGCCAAACAACCATCACCCATCCCACAAAAATTGTGGAGAAAGAGAGTGAGCACCTTACGGTAGAACCACCAATGGGGCTATCTGGCTAGCAATTGCCAGTGTGCCCACTTCTCATCATCAGTTGCTCACTCTCATGAAAGTGGAAAGAAAAAGACAGAAAACTAGAAGGAAAGGACTAACAACATGTAATGATCCTTTTCCTCCTCAACAGACAAACAATACTAAGTTCCGTGCCACAGCGAATGGCAAATACCAATCGCTGTTTAAGTGTACATATTCACCATTAACCCCTGTGAGAAAAAGAAAAAGTTCATTTCACGCATTAAAATTGCATAACTCACTGGCCACTCCTGCTTTTACTCTGGGCTGCGAGTACTCCACATTAAAACAGCTCACATTGAACCAAGTTTCATGTGAGTCTAAATCGCCAACATGTTTCGTTGCTGTGCTTTGAGCAACTTCATCAGGGCAAATAGGGGTTTGCCGCTTTTAAATTCCACTCATATCTGATTTAAACCTGAGGATTGCATATCTACTTCATACCTGCTACCATTCTCAGGTGGATATCCGTGTCGTCAAGATCACGTATCCTAATCGAAACCCGCCACAGGTCAAGGTTTCCCAGCCGGTAACAACACGCTCCGTCACTCAGCCACAGCTCCAGGAGTTCACCAAGCCTCCCTATTGCTTCTCCATGCCTCACCAGATTCTCGAGAAGACCATAATCAATATTCACATGCAAAGATAATGGCCACTTCCTCATAACCCAGAGGGGTTTGTGTGTCTAAAATCTAAAGTGTGTATAGGACGTTTATATTTCCAAATAAAGCCCTAATTGCATTACCGTGATATATCAGTCCATGGGCCATTTCGTGAACTGCACAGTATTTAGTGTACAATACTTTTTCACATGCCCAAAGGCAGTATTCCTTACAGACAAAATCAGCAATATTGGAATGTCTTCAGGCTTGCGTCAGGCCCCAAAAACAGCAATCGAAAGGTAAGCAACACTCTGTACCTAAGCATGGGGAAATTATTTATGAATAGGAATTATAAGTGGAATTTAACTAAATTCAAATAGCAACCAATAGCTCACTTGTGTGGTTGCTTCTTTTGTCTTTAAAAAAAAATAAAAATACCTGCCACAGACCAAGAAATGAAAAGCAAACCCCACATTAGCTATAACGATCAATTTAATGTAATCCACATAAATATTTACAAATCACATTGCAGAAAAACGTGCACGTATATAACAAATATCATCTAATTCCACATTCTCCATTCTCAACATGCACAAACCATTCATTTAGCTTACCATTAATTGAGCATCTAGATATCACAGAGCCGAAATTGCTATTCCTGCAGTGACAGTGTACTGATGAGGCAATCTTAAAAAGTACATTGAAGCAGAATTTCGAAGGAGATTGTTTATTTGCATTTGCCTTCTTCGGGGTGAATAACATTAGCTGTTCTTCTTACAGAACAACTAAATTGGCCATGCAGGTTAGAAAAAGAGTAGAACAACATTCACTTGCTCCTAATCTAAACAAAAAGTCCCACCATTATGTACATTACAACGATAATCAAAAGTCCCAACTCTTTCATAATTATACCGTTTGTCTTAAGTTCGGAGTCTTATTTCACAAAATGGAATTTAACCTCACTTTTCAGTTCACTCATGACCCGGTGCCAAACTACAACTCTACAATCTCAAAAGATGTAGCCTGCCAAAAAAACTAACTCTGGTGCACTCTATTAAGTTGACCTTAAGTTACTATCACCAGAATAGCTAACCATAGCCAAACATAGGTACTCTTAAGGCGTAGCCCAATATCATGCTGCTACTCTATAAAAACTCACTGAAAACAATCCAGATGCATACATTGTAATTGAGATCACCCATAGTTTCTTTAGTCTAGTGAGACTTCTTAAATGCATCTTCTGTATATCCTGTATCCCCCAGCAGCATCTAATGATAAGGGGATAGAATGTGTACTCATGAACTCATTGTTCTTGTTAAAGCTTCTAACTTGTACTGTTTACACATTCTGGACAGACCAATCACTCCTTCATAGGGGACATGCATCCATTCAGTTTAGTAGCTTAATAAGATACAATGCTTTCTCTTACTGTTGTTTTGTAAACAATTCCTACACATGGGGTGTGTCCCTGAGGAGATGAGAAATAGGGACAAAGTATAGGAAAGTGAGTGAATCTCGTAGCTCCAAGGAAATCATATATGTTATTCTACTATTGAGTCCCCCACCCACTTCTCATTCTTAGAGCCCAATTTATATCAATACGTGTGTGCCGTAAAGTCAGTCTTCGGATCAAAAGTTCCTGCATGCATACTCTTCCCATTTATACTGCTCCACTTCTGAGTACTGTTGACATGCCATGGACCAGAAACACAGAATGTTTATACACGCAGAGAAATGCAATGCACCACTTTTTTTTGTGTTGAAATTTTTTATTGAAAAGATTTAGATGAAAATACAGAAACACATACATATACAAATAGGCAATAAAATAAGATATTGATAAATGAATCGTGATACATATATGAAAGTGATATAGTTATACATAGGATATATTGTATATGGAAAAGCAGAAATATCAAATATACTATAAACTATAAAGCAAAGAATCGCAGAAAAGAAGAAAGAGAAGGAATAAAAGGAAAAGAGGAAAAAAAAGAAAAGGAAAAAGAACAAAGAAAGATTCCCACAGTAACAAGAGAAAGGATAAAAGAGGTAAGACCGAGACACATGAAAAGGATAAAGGAGCAGACAAAAAACCCAGGAAAAGTGCACAAACGCAAAATAAAAATAATTAGGTAGGAATAACAGATGTCGAAGAGGAAGGGGTGGAGACAAAGTCACTATCCACCGTGGCTTCCAGGAATGGGGTCCATGTTTGAAGAAAAACAGAAGCCTGATCTTGCAAGTTATAAATTACATGTTCGTAAGAGGCTGTTTGTACCATAGCCACCACTCACTCTTCCTGAGAAGGAGATAAGGAGGACTTTCAATGACGTAATATACAAATTTTGGCCGTAGCCAAAGCAGTGTGAAGAAGACGAGTCTGTGGTTTAGACAATGTCGGAAGACCACGAAAATCATGTAAAATAATATTTGCAGAAGTAAAGGGTAATGGTAATGACATAGTAGATGCCAGAGTCTTTCTTATAAAAAGCCAAAATGACCTAGTACAGGGGCATTCACAAATGATGTGTGTAATATCACAGCCAGAAGCTGAACATCTCCAACACAGAGAATGTGTTATCAGTTTAGCATGATGCAATTTAGATGGAGACCAGTGCCATTCATGGATGATTTTGAAAATGAAAAATTTGAGACGAGCCTCTCGGACACCTTTATATAAACCTTCCAGAATCTGATCCTATTGGGTAGTGGAATATGTAACTGACAAGCGAGACTGCCATTTTAATTGAAGAGCGTTCGAAAGGGGTTGTGAAAAAAGAGGATGCAGGAAAGTTTAATAAAGACCAGAAGTCACACCTTTAAAATTGCCCCACAAATGTAAATAAGACAAAATAGGAGCAACTGTCAATAATTCAGATGGAGAACCTAAATGCTGTGTGATGGCATGTTGAAGTTGAGTATATTGACGGGATTGTGTGGATGGTAGACAGAATTCCCCACTAATTTGAGAAAAAGATTTAAAATCGTTGTCATGAAACAATTGTTCCAGAGAATGAACACCAGCCTCCTGCCACAAAGGCCATGACAACATGCGACCATGAACACGAATAGCCGAGTTGGACCATAAAGGAGCTTTGATATGAAGCCGCGAATTAGATTTAAGTAAACGGTGACCTCTTTGCCAGGATTTGTACATAGCAGATAAGATAGGATTTTTAGGATCAGAGGAACTGGAACCCTTACCATATAAAAGGGATAAACCAAGGCTAGAGGATAATAAGTGACGCTCAAGTGGGACCCATTGAGCTATGTCTTTTGACTTAGGCAAAAAGAAGGAAAGTTGTGAAAGATGAAGGGCAAGTGAGTAATGTTCAATAGAGGGAAGACCCAGGCCGCCGTGTAATTGATGAGATTTTAATTTGGCCAAGGTGAGACGTGGTTTAGCCGTACCCCAAATAAATTTTTTTATTTTGGAGTCAATGGATCGAAGAACAGGTAAGGGAATGTTGAAAGGGAGCATACCTAGAATATAAAGAAATCGCTGTAGAGTGACCATCTTGACCGCCTGCACCCGCCCCCAAAGACATAAGCCAAGAATATTCCATTTATCGAAATCTCTCTGCATCTGTGCAATCAACGGTGTTAAATTGTCCATAACTATATTATCCAATCATCTGTTAATCAATACTCCTAAATATTTAAGGCGGGAAGGTTGCCAGTGAAATGGAAAACCAGAAATTGCAGCTTTTGTAGTACTAATGGACATGGGCAATGCTTCGCTCTTATCCCAGTTAATCTTATAGCCGGAAAAAGAAGAGAAATTATTTATGATACGAAAGAGAGCAGGAAGAGAACCGGGAAGATCAGTGAGTGTGAGAAGAATATCGTCCGCATATAAATACATTTTTGAATGACCAAGTGGAAGAGGGACTCCAACCACTGCAGGTGATTGATGTATTGCAGCAGCCAGAGGTTCCATTGCCAAAAGGAAAAGAAGAGGGGAAAGAGGACAATCTTGACGGGTACCCCGTCTGGTTGGAAAAGGAGTAGAAAGGAAACTGCCGCAGTTAACTTGAGCGGAAGGATTGTCATATAACAGACACACTTTAGTTATAAATTGGTCGCCTAGACCAACTCTTTGCATTATGGTAAAAAGATACTCCCACTCAATACGGTCAAATGCTTTTTTGGCATCCAAAGAAAGGAGTAGGGCATCGTTATCCAGATTTTTAGCTGACCATAAAGCATGAGAAAGAGTACGTAAATGATTGAGAGATGAACGACCAGGAACAAAGCCTACCTGTGAATTGTGGATTAAAGATGGTAAAACCCTTCTAAGACGTGATGCGAGAATACTTGCAAGAAGCTTAACATCAGAGTTTAAGAGAGATATGGGGCGATAACTACCACACAACAGAGGATCTTTACCATGTTTTGGTAAAACAGCTATGATGGCCTTGTTGGATATAGAACTAAGAGAAGATTCCTCTGTTGCTTCCACAAATGCGGCATGCAGAGTATCAACCATACTCTGACCAGTCCACTTGAAAAATTCAGGGGGGAACCATCATCACCAGGTGCTTTGAGGTGTGGTAAGGCAGTGATAGCTGAGGAAATTTCATCCTTCGTAATAGCCCCGTCAAGTAGAGCTCTACCATCATCCGAGAGTGGTGGAAGATGTACTGTATCAAAAAAATTGGACATCTCTGACGTGTCAATATGAGTGCTTGGGGAATAAAGATTTTTGTAAAATGAAGCAAATTCATCAACGATATCTTGCGGTCGGGTAAGCATATCGCCAGAGCTTGATTTAATAGCCGGAATTGCCATAGCAGCCTCCCTCTGACGCAGTTGCACAGCCAAAAGCCGGCCAGCCTTTTCACCCTGCTCATAGTGGCGGCCTTTCATCTTTTGTAAGGCATATTCCGCCTTGGAAGTAAAAAGACTGTTGAGGGACATGCGTGCCTGCTCCAACAATTTACGATTTTGAAGAGTTGGTTTCGAAACATATAATTGAGAAAGACGGCAAATGTCTTTTTCCAAATCAGCCTGCTTGGCAGCATTTGTCTTGTTATGTAAAGCAGCGTCACGCATAAGTAGGCCTCTAATAGTTGCCTTAGCAGCTGCCCATACCGTTCTTCTAGAGGAAATTGAGTCCTCATTATTCAAAAGGTAGTCCCGCAAGTGTGATTGTAGAAGAAGTTTACCTGTTGGTGTTTTATATTTATTAATGTTTAAATGCCAGGACTTGTGCCCCGGATTGGAGAGGCCCAAATCAAGAGACAAGAGAACAGGGGAATGATCAGAAATGGCTGCTTCCAGAATTTTCGAGTCTGTAACTAGCCGGACTGTATGTTGCGAAAGAAGAAAGTAGTCGAGACGGGAGAATGTACCGTGAGTAGAAGAAAAGAATGTGTATTCTTTATCTTGAGGGTGACTGAGCCTCCAATGATCAACAAGACCAGTATCAGTAAGAATGTCAGTCAAAACGGCTCTATCGGATGGATTAACGGTATCAAAGCAACCTGTCCCGTCAAGGGCAGGATCTGGAGCCAAATTCCAATCACCTCCAATGAGAAATTGGATAGCATTTATTTCCGTAAGGAGGCGATTAAGTCGAAGGAAAAATTGCTTTTTAGAACCTAATGGAGCGTAGACAGAACCAAGACAAATGAAAGAGTTTCCAAGTTTCAACTTAACAAATACATACCGACCATCCGGATCAGTCCATGTCTTGATAATCGTAAAAGGAAGTAACTTTCGAAAAAGGATGGCTACCCCACATTTACGAACTGGGTTGGGATTAGTGGGATCTGGTTTAGAGACACTGCTATGAATGACCTTATCAACCCAATCCCTGCTAAGTTTACTAGATTCAACATCATCCAAATGAGTTTCCTGCATTTATTTATTTATTTATTTCAATTTATATAGCGCATTATCACCCGGGGGTCTCTAAGCGCTTGTACCAGGCAAACAGACAACTCCATAGAACAGACAGCACCCCTACAACTCTCCCCAAGCTTCTCGAAACAGTATTGTTTTTAGCATCCAACGGAATGGCAGCCACTTTGGTTCCTTACGGAGATCTGGTGGAAGTTTATTCCATGCTGCCGGGAGCAAAGTAGAGAAAGCTCGACCGCCCTGAGTTGACAGACGATAGCGAGGTTTAGTCAGAAGCGTAGCCTCTGAAGACCTCAGTGCTCTACCTGGAGTGTAATTCAATAATCTACTTTTAATGTAGTTCGGTGCATTGCCATAGATAGCCTTATGGGAGATGCACAGGCCTTTGAACAATGCCCTCTGTCTAACAGGGTGCCAATGCAGCTGGCGCAGGAGCGGAGAAGCATGTGCCTTCCTGGGCTTCCTATAGATTAATCCTGCTGCATCGTTCATCACCGTTTGAAGCCTCGACAGTTGTTGCTGGGGCAGACCCAAATACAGCGCATTTCCGTAGGCCAGTCGCCCCAGAATCATAGCTGTCACTGCACTCCTTAGAGTAGAAAAGGACAGTAGATTAGAGATTTTACGAAGTTGCCTAAGGAGGCCTATGCATGTACCCACCACTGAGGACACCTGCTTTCTCATGGTCAAATTGCCATCAATAAGGATGCCCAAGCTTTTTACCACAGTAGCTGGAACTGGCGTCCTGCCCAACTCCCTGGGCCAGAATCCATCGTGCCAGGGGCTGCCTACGGTGGTAATTGGCAGCACCTCTGTTTTGTCAGGATTGATCTTCGGGGAGTTGGCAGACATCCAGTTTACTGTGTACCTCAGAATGTTATGCAAGCGTGCTTGGGCTCCAGGAGTGTCCTCTATTTGGATGATGATCTGTGTGTCGTCAGCGTCATTATAGACCTGACAATCCATTTGATTGAGCGCTGAAATCAGGGGGTGGAGATAGATATTAAAAAGGAGCGGCGAGAGCGCCGATCCTTGCGGCACTCCGCAGGTGATGGCCACTGCTGCTACTAGGTCTGAAAGCTGTACTTTCTGCGATCTATCCTGCAGAAAGGAAGTAAGCCAGCCTAGTGCGGTTCCCCCGATGCCTGGATCTCTCACACGCGGCAGCAGTTGACTGTGACACACCGTGTCATATGCCACGGAGAGATCCAGCAGCACCAGGGCCCCGGGGATTTTTTTATCAGCTCTGCATCTTAGTTCGTCCAAGATGGAGACCATCACCAGCTCCGTGCTGTGATGTACCCTAAAACCAGCTTGATTACGTTCCAACAGATCATTGGTCTCCAGGTGCTTGGAGAGGTGTGTCAATACATGCTGTTCTAGTACCTTCGCCAAGAACGGTAGCTGGGAGATGGGTCTGAAGTTCTTTAAAATCTTAACATCGAGGGGCGTGGCCAAGATGGCGGAGAGAGGGGCGTGGCCAAGATGGCGGAGTGAGCGGACGTGCTTTGTCGAGCTCCCGCCGCCGGCCGCTATTTTTCAGCATTCTTACAGCAATTGTCCCGGCCCGAGCACTTCCCTGGCGGGCCTGAGGTCAGCGTTGCCGCGGGGGTGTGCAGGCCCGGAGTTTTGGCGGTTCCGGCGGCCTGGGGAGAGCGGTGCACAGAATCGAGGCCGCAGTGGGCGGAGCCCGAACGCCGACTCGAGTGCTCCTGCACTCGGCAGTTGCAGCGACAGCAAGCCCGGCCCGCGCTGCTGAGCGCGAGGCCCCAGTGGTCCCTGGTCGGGGGCTTCTGCGGGCTTGCTGCACCACCTTGCCGCCCGACGGAGCGCCCTAACGGCTGCGGACAGTAGCGGTGGCAACCGGAGGGGCAGTGAACGGGCGCCCCCCCCCCCCCGGCCCAGCGGACCTACCCTTCAGCGTGGGATCATCGGGGGCGGAGGAATCCGACCAGACCCCCCCACGAGCGGGAACACCGACGGCGTGGTGAGGCTGTCGACGGGAGCGGCTGAGGTCGCAACACGCCTGGATTAGGCCTGGCCTCGTGGCCCTCCTTTGCCACCGGTCCCCGCTGGCAGCACTGCCCCATCAGCTAACAGGACATCGTGATGGTGGGCCCGGTGGGGGCTGTAGCGGCCTATCGGCCTGAGGGACAGCTAGGTGATCCGCGGGGGCCCCCGCACGTGGTGTGAGCCTAGGGAGGCCTTCTGCTCTGTCCGCATCAGCGGCGCTGCCTCCGGTGCAACCAACGACGACAGCTACGAACCAAGCAAACTCGGCCCGCACAGGGGTGAGAGAGGCCCCTTGCGACGTCTGGACGTGGCCTCTGCAGGCCTGCCGCACCCCCTCACCCTCTGGACAGCGCAGCCCTGAGAGCCACGGACGCCATCTTGGACAGCAGCCCGCCCTGCCTGGGCCTAGCCTTGCGCCCCCTCCCTCGCCCCTGGCTCCGGCGACCCTGCCCCCATCACACGGCCCCCGCCGAGCGCTGCTGCGGCTTCGGGGTAGAGGACCCGACGGGGAGCTGCGACGACGCATCAGTCTACGGGGAGGCGGCCAGCTTGGGGATATAAAGATACTTACAACAAGGGGTGGTGAGGGACAGAGTCTCTGAATTAAGCAGAAAGCTCTCACCCAGTCAAGAGATCAGGGCTAGATCCAACACCGTTTTTTAGCTCACTGCACCATCCCAGTTTCAGAACCTGGCTGTATGCAAATTAGTCTGTTTCTGTCCCAGTGCATGATGGGAACAGGGCAAACCAAACTACAAAAGCCAATTCTTACACTGGGAAGGAAACAAGCTCCCGGGGACCGGTTTCTGGCATTACAGCCGTCTTCGGCCCGGTTTGCTTGAATCCTGATGGTGCAATGAGCAAGGGTCTCACATCTGAGAATACCCTTCCACGCTTAGGGTGGACAAAAATATTTACAACAAGGGGTGGTGAGGGACAGAGTCTCTGAATTAAGCAGAAAGCTCTCACCCAGTCAAGAGATCAGGGCTAGATCCAACACCGTTTTTTAGCTCACTGCACCATCCCAGTTTCAGAACCTGGCTGTATGCAAATTAGTCTGTTCCTGTCCCAGTGCATGATGGGAACAGGGCAAACCAAACTACAAAAGCCAATTCTTACACTGGGAAGGAAACAAGCTCCCGGGGACCGGTTTCTGGCATTACAGCCGTCTTCGGCCCGGTTTGCTTGAATCCTGATGGTGCAATGAGCAAGGGTCTCACATCTGAGAATACCCTTCCACGCTTAGGGTGGACAAAAATATTTACAACAAGGGGTGGTGAGGGACAGAGTCTCTGAATTAAGCAGAAAGCTCTCACCCAGTCAAGAGATCAGGGCTAGATCCAACACCGTTTTTTAGCTCACTGCACCATCCCAGTTTCAGAACCTGGCTGTATGCAAATTAGTCTGTTCCTGTCCCAGTGCATGATGGGAACAGGGCAAACCAAACTACAAAAGCCAATTCTTACACTGGGAAGGAAACAAGCTCCCGGGGACCGGTTTCTGGCATTACAGCCGTCTTCGGCCCGGTTTGCTTGAATCCTGATGGAGCAGTGAGAAAGGGACTCATGTCTGAGTATACCCTGCCACACCTATAGTGGCCAAAATCGATTTACAAAAGGGGGTGGTGATGAACAGAGTGTCTGAATTGAGCAGACCACTCTTACCCAGTCCAAAGATTAGGGCTTGATCCATCACCGTTATTTATCTCACTGCCCCATCCCAGCTCAGAACCTGGCTATATGCAAATCAGTCTGTCCCTGGCCCAGTGCATCATGGGAACAGGGCAGACTAAACTACCAAGCCAAAGATTCAAGCAAGCCGGGCCGAAGAGGCTGAAATGCCAGAAACCGGTCCCCGGTAGCTTGTCTCCTTTCTGGTAAAGAATTGGCTTGGTAGTTTAGTCTGCCCTGTTCCCATGATGCACTGGGCCAGGGACAGACTGATTTGCATATAGCCAGGTTCTGAGCTGGGATGGGGCAGTGAGATAAATAACGGTGATGGATCAAGCCCTGATCTTTGGACTGGGTAAGAGTGGTCTGCTCAATTCAGACACTCTGTTCATCACCACCCCCTTTTGTAAATCGATGGGGATATAAAGAGACGCAGCCCCGTGGTCCCGGCCCTGTGGGACCTCCCGCCCCGACGGCCTCGCTGGTGGTGCCTGGGTCCCCTAGGGGCGATTCACTGCATTGGGCCTGGAGCCCGCCCGAGCGCGGCACCCACGCGCCACACAGGAAGCACTGGTCGGCCCGAGCCCGGAGGGACGGCACACCCGCGAGACCTAGAGGCCTGTCCGCGGCTAGCAGAGGAGGCGGTCGACGGACGCAGCTGGAGGCCCTGGGGGGGGCATGTCTGGCGGGAGGCCCAAGAAGGACCGCACCATAAAGGATCTCTTCACCCCCACTGCCATGGGGAAGTGGAATGGCCCCGCGGTGTCCAGCCCCCGGGGAGACACAGAGAAGAAAACGGTGGCCACATCGCCCTCCGGAGGGTCGGACCCCGAGGCCCCGGTCACACGGTCTTTCCTGGAGTCCCTGTTCACCGGTCTGAGGGAGGACATCCACGCCTTAAAGAAGGAGCTCCAGGACGAGATCAAGGAGGTCCGCCGCGACACCGATGCCATAGGGGAGAGAGTGGCAGACCTGGAGACGAAGAGTGACGCACGAGACACCGAAATAGAGGCCCTACGGCAGGAACTAGCCCGCATACATGACCAACAGGTGGATCTCCAGACACACGCCGAGGACCTGGAGAACCGCTCCCGGCGGCATAACATCAGGATCAGGGGTGTGAAACTGTCACCAGACACGGAGGACCTTTTTCAGTTTACGCAGGGTCTCTTCAACCACGTTCCGGGCCGGCCGGCAGACGCCCCCTTGCGACTGGACAGGGCCCACCGGACGGGTCCGCCTAGAGCCGACGCAGCCCACCCAGCAGACATCCTGGTGTGTGTGCAGGACTTCAGAACAAAGGAGGAGATCCTGAGCAAGGCGCGCCAGATGGCGCGGATCACCTTTGGTGACCACTCCCCGACTTTGTACCAGGACCTAGCCGCACTTACCCTGGAGAAGCGGCGCATCTTTCGACCAGTGACGGCGGAACTGAGAAAACGCAACATCTCCTACAGCTGGGGTCACCCCTTCCGTCTGGTGTTTCGGCTTGGCAATGTACTTCATCAGCCGCGCTCCCTCAGGGACGCCTGCCGCTTACTGGGCCTAGACGAGCCGGTGGTCGATGACGGATCTCCGGGAGAGGGGGCCTCCAACGAGGCAGCCCCAGGACGCTGGCAACAACAGCGACGCCGACGCAAGCCGAGACGCCCCGCAGCTACTGAGATAGAGGAGGGACAGCGGGCTGTGGTGGAGACCGTGGCGCAGGGCCTGGTGCAGGCGAACAATGGCTGACCGCTGGGGGAACGACACCCTAGTTCCACAGAACATGGTTGGGCCGGGCTAGTCTAGGCCGGCGGCGGGGGCGAGAGCGGAGTGCTTTTTGGCCTTCCCTGATGGAGACACTGACTCTTCGCCTACAGTGGAGGGCTAGGGGTGGGCCGACCCGCTCGCATTGTCGCCACTGCTCCCATTCTACGGACTTACTTTACCACGGGTCCAGTGGCCTCTTGACTGGACCTGGGACTATGTTGGACCAAGTTTCTTTCACAGTTGGGGAGGAGGGTTGGGGGGTGAGGCAGGAAGGGGGTATTGGGCAGGAGGGGGTTGCAACAGGGGAGAGGGGGATCCGGGAGGGGGGAGTTGCCCCAGTTGAGGCGGGGAGGGGGGGCAGTTGGGGTTGGGATTGGGGGGGAGTTGGGGGAAGAGGGGGAGGGGCGGGGGGGCTCTCCTTGTCCAGGGGATTCTACCACCACAGACGGAGTCGGTAGGACTCCCAGCGCAGTGTCTTCCACGGTCCATCGGCCCACAACCACCGCCTCCGGGTGGGGATTGGCATCTTCCCTATTACCTCAGACATGACACGACACCTAACAGTGCTCTCGCTTAATGTGCGGGGTCTCAACAGTCCGAACAAGCGCAAGCCGATTCTCTCCTTCCTCGAGCGTTCCAAGGCAGACATCTGCCTCCTCCAAGAAACACACCTTGTCCGCAGCGACCAGCACAGACTCAAATCGCGCGCCTTTCCCTGGCAGTTCTTCTCCTCATCCCTGAAGAAAGCGGCCGGGGTAGCAATTCTAGTAGCTAAATCATTCGAGGGGAGGGTCCTCCAGAAAGAAGCTGAAATTAAAGGGCGGCTTCTACTTTATAGCTTCCAGATTGCAGGCCATACTTTACTTGTGGGGTCAGTCTATGGCCCGAATGAGGGGCAGGAAAGATTCTTACATACGGCGCTAGAGGCCGCAACGTCCACCACACACACACACTTATTATTAGGTGGAGACCTCAACATTGTATTTCATAACACGGCAGACCGCTCAGGCCAGAGATCCGGGCAAGTAGGGGCACTCACGGCTGCAGGACACGCACACATAGCAGACTTGGGCCTCATAGATTTATGGCGACACACCCACCCCCAGACAACAGCCTATACGTATTTCTCGGCGGCGCACAAGACGTATGCGAGGCTAGATTATTTTCTGTGCTCCTCTCAACTGGCGCTGCAGGTCAAGGAGGTGGAGATAAAGCCAGCCGCACTATCGGATCACTCCCCAGTGGTAGCGACACTTCGTGTAGGGGCCATGCCAGCTCCGCAACGGCACTGGAGGCTGCGGGATGGCCTCTTGCAGCTTCCCGACACCCAAACGCGGCTCACAACCGCGATTGACCACTTCTTGGAACACCATGCCAATGACGACACCACGAAGGCCACTCAGTGGGCAGCCCTCAAAGCGGTCCTACGCGGGGAACTTATCTCCATAGCCACCGCCAACAACAGAGAAAGGGCTCTGAAGCGTGCTGAGCTTACCCAACGGGTGGCGGAACTGGAGCAAATGCACCAACGCACTGGGGCGGCACGGGCATGGCGCCAATTATGCGCCGAGCGGAAAATGTTGGCAGCTTTGGATCAGGACGTGGCGGAATACGCCGCTATGCGCCTCAAGCACGTCTATTACACCGGAGGCGACCGCTGCGGGAAGCTTCTGGCGAGCAGACTACGGGCGCAAACGCAACGACAGCAGGTGCGCTCTCTCCTGTCAGCTAGTGGCGGCCAGGTTACGGAGGACGCAGCGATAGCAGCGGCCTTCGGCAACTTCTATGCGGCGCTATACGACGCGGACCACCTGGACCCTGCTGCCGGACCGGCCTATTTGCAGGGTGCGGAGCTCCCCGCCCTCACCCAAGCCCAGGCAGACTTTCTGGAGCGGCCCATAGGCCTGGAGGAAGTCATCTCTGCTATTGCCCGCCTCAAAGTGGGGAAATCCCCGGGACCCGACGGCTATACTGCGGCCTTCTACAAGACCTTTTGTCAGCAGCTTGCCCCCCTCTTGCGCGATCTGTTTAACACCTTTGACACGCCTGGTGCCATTCACCCGGACCTGCTAGAGGCGTCTATCTCTGTAATTCCCAAACCAGGCCGTGACCCGGCGGCGTGCGGCTCATACAGGCCCATCTCGCTGCTGAATGTAGACTTGAAGATCTACACTGGCATACTAGCAGGCCGCATTGCACCATACATGCGGCAGCTGATAGACCCTGACCAGGCGGGCTTTATCCCCCAACGGCAGACCAGCGACAACACCAGGCGAGTGTTGCATCTCATTGAAGCCGGATCGCGCACTAAACCGGACTGCATGCTCCTCACCATCGATGCGGAGAAAGCATTCGACAGAGTGCATTGGCCCTACCTCGACCAGGTACTTCGCCACTTCGGGTTCGGGGAGAAACTCCGCCATCGCATCTTCAATTGCTACCGCCGGCCCAACACCACTGTAAGGGTGAACGGACATACCTCCCCGAGATTCGACATTGGTAGAGGCACGCGCCAGGGCTGCCCTCTATCGCCGCTCCTATTCGCAATGTACATGGAACCGATGGCTCAGAGGGTGCGGCAACATGCGCTCATATCCGGCATTAAATTTGGTGCCGACACGCACAAAATCAGCCTATACGCTGATGACGTTTTGCTGTCCCTCACTGATCCGATGCAATCCCTACGTGCTCTCTTTGTGGAGCTTCACACCTTCGCCCTGGCCTCGGGTTTTAAAATCAATGAAGCGAAATCCGAAGCCCTGAACATCTCCCTGCACCCGGATGTGGTGGCCGAGATTAAGTCCGAATTCAAAATACAGTGGTCGGATGCAGCCGTCCCTTACCTGGGCGTCCGCCTGGCCCCTACTGTCCGGGGCACTGCGCGAGTTAACTATGAGGCGCTCACAATCAAACTCCGGGAGCAGCTCCGGCGATGGAAGCCGCTTACATTGTCGTGGCTAGGCAGAATAGCCGCAGTCAAAATGACACTGCTACCGCAGATCTTATATCTGTTCCAGACGCTCCCCTTGAATCCCCCGGCTGGCTGGCTTCAGCAGACCCAATCGGAGCTGTCGCGATTCATTTGGAACGGCCGTCGACCGCAGTTTAAGCATACCCTCGCCACTCTGCCCCCAGCGAACGGGGGGGTCGGTGTGCCCGACCTCACCCTGTACTTCCAGGCGGCGCAACTGCGCACCTTCGTGGAGTGGTTTCAACTGGAGTCCGGCAAGCACTGGCTCTTCCAGGACCAGGCGGTGGCAGGTCGTACCCTTCAAGGCGTGCCTTTCCTGCCACGCCGACACCGGCCCCCTAACCTGTACGCCTCTGAAATCACAAGCACCGCCCTGAGAGTGTGGGATAGAGTGGCCGTGGCCAGGGGACTAACCACCTTTCCCTCGCCTATGACCCCCATTTTCGAAAATCCTGACTTCACGCCAGGCTTGGACGTCGGAGCGTTTACGACATGGCGGACGACGCCCTGTAGGGCGGCGGGCCACATGTTCGACCTCAAGGGGATCCTCCCGTTCCAGCAGGTCAAGGCGGACTACGGTGTGGCCGAATCGGAACGCCTACAGTACCTGCAGGTGCGGCATTGGGTGCTCCACCCCTCGATCCAGCCTGGGGCCCAACGACACCTCACGCCTTACGAGAGGTGGTTGCTGACACGCACCTCGGATAAAAAATTGATTTCGGACCTCTATCAACAACTGCTCCTCACTCAGGCACACACATACAACGCGGGTCAGGCCAGGTGGGAAAGGGATCTGGGGCGGCAGCTTACAAGGAAAGAATGGGAGGGGGTGTACCACAGGGCCAGACATTCAGTACACCACACCGGGCTCACCGAGACACTAACTAAAGTAGCCACATACTGGTACCACACCCCTGAGAGATTACACCACTGGGATGCCCGAGTAAGCGATAGATGCTGGAGGGGGTGCGGGGAACTAGGGACACTGGAACACTTGCTATGGAGTTGCGAGGCGCTTCGCCCCTATTGGAACCCTATCCTGGACCTCATAGACGCACATCTAGATACACAGCTGCCGCGCTTCCCAGCATACATTATTCTAGGCCTCCCGAACGCCCTCATGTATCCTCTGAAGTCCTGGAGGGGGCGGCTGATTGCACTTGCGCTGGGGGCAGCGGTCCAAAACATTGTGGCCCATTGGAGAGCAATCCAGGCTCCGCAACAACTGGGGTGGCTCCACCGGCTCTGGACGATCCTGGGAATGGAGAAATTGTCACTGGCAGCGGCAGGGAGGGGAGCGGAATTTGCGGAGCTCTGGCGACCATTCCTCGCCCTACTTACCGGGGAATTTCGTGAGGTGAGCTGCCCACGCTACATGCGTCTGCTGCGCCTTTCGGAAACACCTCTCCCAGAACCCAAGACGCGCTCCCACAAGCGTACAGGCCCGACGAGCGCAGCACCACCTGACCGTTAATGGAAGACAGTAGCCTATTGATTATTCCCAGAATTGGACAAGGAGAGGGGAGGGTGTGGGTGGGAAGGGTAGGGGGGTTGTTTACAGTTCTTTGTTTCTCTCAGGTTGCACTAGTACTACATAGCTTGCACCGCTGTAGCACCTCTTATGACGCGGCCGGCCCGGTTGGGTTGTAGGCGGCTTGCTGTGTTAACGAACAATGTGCCCCGCGGGCCATGTCATGGGTATCAGTGGGGTCTTTGACTTTGGCTTCCCCGGTGTGGTGCCGGCCCCTATACTATCTCGGAGGTGCATATTGTTTGCCTGTGCTCAATAAAAGATTTAATACATAAAATCTTAACATCCGCTCAGGGTTTTTTAAGTAATGGAATCAACCGCGCCTCTTTAAGCATGGTTGGAACCAGTCCCGTTTCCAGTGATTTGTTTAGGAGGTTTAACACATCCTCCTCCATCCCTGGCATGGCTTGCTTAAACACGCTAGGGGGACAGGGGTCTACCTTGGAGCCTGACTTCACCTTCCCTACTAGGTTAGCTAGCGTCTCCTTCTTAACTAGAGGTATACTGTTCATAGGGACCTGAATTTTAGGTCTACAAGGAGTAATTTGCAGTGAGCATTCTAACACAGGGGAGCGCGAGATTTCCAACAAGAGCTCCTCAATTTTGTTGGTAAAGAATTCAAGGAATTTATGACAATCCTCAAGAGAAAACTCAGGCCTCTGATCCCTATTCTTCCTTAGTTCAGAGAGCACTTTAAAGATTTTTTTCTGGGGGTTTTGGGCCGTAGCAATCTTTGTCTCGAAGAAGTCTGCTTTGCGTATAAGGATCGCTCTCTTGTATGTAGCGAGCTCCTGCCCATACAATGCATGTGCCGCCGCATTGTAGTCCCTTCGCCAGGCTCTCTCCGCTTTCCGAAGAGCTTGTTTCCTAGCTCTCAGAGAGTCATTGAACCAAGGTGCTCCTGCTCCTTTGCCCACTATTTTCACCTTTCTGGCTGGTGCCACAATTTCGATGGCGGCTTTCAATTTATCAACTACCTTATGACGGACTACTTCGATGTCAGCATCTTGACCCGAATGGGATACTGCATTTCGTAGATTAGTTACCAATTCCACCTCATTTATTGAATTCCATTTCCTTACCATTTTCCAGGTGGCCATGGGTTTCCCTCGACTCTTAGACACCACTCTCTGGCCCCTAATAAGGTAGTGATCGGACCATGCACTAGGGCTCCCAGTTACCACCCTTGAGCCTGGCTCAGTTGACCATACCAAGTCCAGGGTATGGCCCTTTATGTGTGTTGGCCCAGCCACCTGTTGTGACATCCCCAGTTAATGCTTCCTCTAACACGAGAGCCTGTCCTTCTTTGGGGATGGTCTCCCAATGGAAGTTAAAATCTCCCATCACCAACATATCCTTGTAACGGGATCTGAGGTCATATATCAGCTCAATGAAGCTATCCATAAAATCTGGTGTAGCCCGTGGAGGCCGATAGACCAACAGAATAACCAAACACTCAGTGCCTAGCTCAAATTTAACCCCTAAGATGTCTGCGCCCCCATAACACTCAGCACAGATTCTTTCAGCCTTCCAGCGACTGTTAAACAAAAGCGCCACCCCTCCACCTCTTTGGTCCTTTGGCCGGTATTGGCAAAGAGCCAGGTAGTTGGGGGGATGACTCTTCTAACCACGTCTCCGTTAGCCCTAGGATGTCTAACTCACCCTTCTGTAACAGGGTGAACACTTCCAGATTATGTTTCTGGAGTGACCGAGTATTTAGAAGACCAAAAGGGACGTCTATTTTTGTTGTCCTGTATCTCCTCCCCTCCTGTGTCAGTGAGAGGTTCAGCAACCCCTCCTTTCGTAACCTTTGTAAACAGTCATGTCCTAACTGCAGGTTAACTCTATGTAGGTCCATCAATTCCTTCCTGCTATACCTGGTGTTGGAGCCAGGGGATCTGGCCCCGGGTCCCGTCTGGTCGTGGATGGGCGTAGATGGGCTCGCCTCTTGCGAGCCTCCGGCGCGCCCACGGCGCGTCCGCTGCGCGCAAACGCTGAGCGCTAGCATGAGGCAGGTTTAAGTAGGCTTCGTAGGATCCCGCCTACCTCCTCCTATGCTGCCCCAAGATGGCGACCGCCAAGCAACCCAGCCAGCCCAATCCAAAATGGCGCCTCCAAAAAGTTCGAGGGGAATTCACGGGACACGCCAAACAGCGGTGAATTGGTTGTTTTTATGGTGCAAGTGAGGGGCAATAATCAGCAATTTTACAAACAAAATTCGGCGATTTTAAAATATTACACTAAAATGCACAGAGTGCCACAATCACGTGCTAATCAGCAGCGTGAGCCTACAGGAGCTGAAAGAGTCACAGCCTTCTTCTCTCAAGTTTCGATTTGCCTGGTAACAGAAAAGCCCACAAGAGCTTCTGTCTTAAGTAGGCTTCGTAGGATCCCGCCTACCTCCTCCTATGCTGCCCCAAGATGGCGACCGCCAAGCAACCCAGCCCAATCTAAAATGGCGCCTCCAAAAAGTTCGAGGGGAATTCACGGGACCCGCCAAACAGCGGTGAATTGGTTGTTTTTATGGTGCAAGTGAGGGGCAATAATCAGCAATTTTACAAACAAAATTCGGCGATTTTAAAATATTACACTAAAATGCACAGAGTGCCACAATCACGTGCTAATCAGCAGCGTGAGCCTACAGGAGCTGAAAGAGTCACAGCCTTCTTCTCTCAAGTTTTGATTTGCCTGGTAACAGAAAAGCCCACAAGAGCTTCTGTCTTAAGTAGGCTTCGTAGGATCCCGCCTACCTCCTCCTATGCTGCCCCAAGATGGCGACCGCCAAGCAACCCAGCCAGCACAATCCAAAATGGCGCCTCCAAAAAGTTCGAGGGGAAATCACGGGACCCGCCAAACAGCGGTGAATTGGTTGTTTTTATGGTGCAAGTGAGGGGCAATAATCAGCAATTTTACAAACAAAATGCGGAGATTTTAAAATATTACACTATCACGTGCTAATCAGCAGCGTGAGCCTACAGGAGCTGAAAGAGTCACAGCCTTCTTCTCTCAAGTTTCGATTTGCCTGTAGTAAGGCAACATCTGCATGTTTAGAATGTAAATAAGAAAGAACCTTCTTTTGTTTAATATAATGGGTGAGGCCATGAACATTCCAGGAAATCACCGACAACGGGTGGGTAGAAGACATGAGAAGAGAATTGAACAAGAAGATGAGAAAGAAGAGAGATAAAAAGAAGTAGATAGAGGTAAGAGAAGAAGTTTGTTACTCTGGGCAAGGAGGAAAAAGAGAGAAGAAAAAGAAAAGGGAAAGGAGATTATAAAGGCAGAATGAAAAATGGAGCAGACAAAGCAAATATGGATATAGAGAGAAAAAGTATTAAAGATGCAAAGAAGAAGAAAAAAGGAGAAGAAAAAGAAAGTAGAAAGAATCCTAGACTGTTAACTACGGGTCTGGGTACACCTACAGCAGCACCAAGGGAGACTGGAACCCCTTCAAGTAAAGAAGAATGGGGAACCAGGAAACAACTGATAAAACTGAATATTGAGAAACGCATGTAGAATATGAGTACAACAAGAAAAATATGAAAAACCTTATACCATCATTATGAAATATAAGCAATAAAATGGACAAAGAAAAACATGATATAAGAATCATAGAAGAAGAGAAAAACAGAAGGAGAAAAGATTAAAAGCAAGGGAAATGAAATAGAGGGGTGCGAAGATAGAGTGGAATAAATGGGAAAGTTAAATGAGAGGAATAGCGAAATCCATCGCCATCATAAAGATGGGAAGAAAGGAAGGTAGAAAGTATAGATATTAGTGCATAAAAATAAAGACATAGGAAAATGCCGGGACCTATTTTGAGAAATATATGACAGTATCCAAAAGAAATGCATTGGAAAAGGATCCTCATAATAAAGGTAACAATTGGAAGGAAGTCTACAGAAAGAGGTGCACTCTGAGGGAGCCGAGCACATAGTGTAAAACGATGAAAGAAGAGGGACATAGAGAGCACATCAGAAACAGAATAACGGCGTTAGAATAACTACAAGACTAAAAAATCACATAGTAATAGCAAATATAGAATAACAGTGAAGCAGAAGGTACTATACAGAACACTAAATATAAGGAACCATATTATGTTATGCATAAAGATCTCAGTGAACTAAACAAGCAGTAAAAGCATTATGAACAACGAATACTGCTATAAATTTATAGAATTTCAAAAAAGAGAGAAAACATTAGAACATAAAAAAAGGGGAATTCAGACAGCATCAGAAGGTGTTTTAAGAGGCGATCTAGACTTGTCTCTTAGCTGCAAGTTAGTGAGAGGGGAGACAGAATGTAGAGCTGAATCCCTGTCCACCTGAGAGCGAGACATACGAGTGAGATCTCTGCCACGGTGTCTAGAGTCAGTAGAGGTGCATAAGGGAGATGTTGATAGGTTCAGTGAGGAGGACTTGGACTGAGGAGGCAGGGCAGAGGAAGAAGACTGAGGTTCCATATCACTGGAATTGATATCGTCTAGGAACTGTTGTAGAAGTGCAGGATCATAAAAGTCTTTGGATTCTCCATCCCTAGTGATACGAAAACGTGCAGGTTCAAATAATCCATATTTGATGTCCATTCGTCGTAACTGGGGCCGCATAGAAAGAAACGCTTTCCGCCATTCATTCGTTTCTTTAGAGAAGTCTGCAGCCATCTGGATGGTATGACCTTGAAACAGGAAGGAGCCATGAGTGCGAGCCAATGATAAAATCTGTCTGGTTTGCTCATGCCGAAGAAAACAAGCAATAATTGGTCTGGGTCTTGCCGAAGGATCAGAGCGTGGTGGACCCAGTCTATGAGCACGTTGGAGCTCAAGAGGAGGAGCAAAGGAAATTCCAGTCAAAGTGGGAAGGACATTACAAAGAAAGGCCTTCATATCTTGTTTTTCTATATTTTCTGGAAAACCAAAAAAGCGAATATTGTCTCTACGGCTGCGATATTCTAAATCGATGATCTTACTGTGTAGAAAGAGTAGGTCCTGATCTGAACCCTCAGTCTATCTTCAATGGCCACTATTTTAGAGTCAATGACGTCAATCCTTGTGTGGAAAGTAGTGAGTTCTGCCCTGATAGATTTAGTTTCCGCAGTTAATGAAGTCATGGCAATGTCCAGACCCTCCAATCGTCGATTAACTCCAGAGAGTTCTTGCAAAATGCGTTGCATAGTGTCAGATAAGGATTTGTCACTCTGAGGTGGTGTCGTTTGCGGTGTAGGAGGTGACACAGATCCATTACCATCAGCTGTGGAAATAGAGGATTGTTTAACCCCAACAGTAAAGAGTGTCTGTTTAGGCCCACGACCACCGTTTCTATTATTAGACATTTCCGTACACTTTAGCGGTGGTCTGCAGTAGCGAATAGAGGAAATATTGGAAATATTGGAAAATGAGGCAATGATGGGATCAGAAATGTATCAAATAACAAGGAAATAGTAGCATGTGAATAGCGAGTAAATGACCAAAAGAAACAGCATACACGTAATGCCAAAAATACCTCAGAAACCAAGCATGTAAATACAGTAAATACTACAGTAGATTAGCAGTGTAGTGATGATAAAATAATTTTACATAATACAAGTACAGTTGAATTTTGAAGGTAAAACAATTCTCAAATGGAAGGTAGTATATAAGAGAATAGAAGTATCATACACTCAAGACTGCCATAAAGAAAACATGAAATTGTAATACTGGCATATAAAGTAGTTAATGAGAATCAAAAGTTACTTGAAGGCACACTTGGTAGTAAGGCAAAATGAGAGGACGGACTGGGGATGAGGCTGATAATCCTGCGTGTTGAATTTCCACAGCATAAGCTCAGTAATAGTCCATGAGTCTGTAGCATTGATGCATTAATACCGTTAAAATACAGTCTTAATAGGTGCCAAGGGTATAAAATGTAGAGGGGCAGAAAATCCAGCAGAAAGTACATTAAACAGGCTCCAGCCGGTAGAATTCGTCGTGTGGAAAAAAAATTCTGAAGGGATTCTTTTACTAAGCTTCAAAGAAATCCACTGGAAAGCCACTTTTAAAGTAAGGCGCCGTGTATTAGGAAGATACACAATGTTATGCCGGCTACATTAGGAGCTCCGTAGGCGGAGAAACGTGGCCTCGTCGTTGAAGGGGGCACGGCCTACAGTATGGAAGAGCCCGGCCCTAAATTAGCAGGAGGCGCGGCTTACCCTGAGGAGAGGCGCGGCAACGTCACCACGCAGCTCACGGCGCCCACCACAGGGCAGACGGGCTCTCCACACACATGCCGGCAGACAGGGAATACAGCACCGCCGAGCTCCGCGAAGATACCGCTGGACTCAGGAAAGTCCCCGCTTGCTATGGGGCACCGGCTGCAGGAACCAAAATAAAAGGTGAGAGCGGAAAGCTCGTTAGGGGTCCGTCCCTCGGCGGAGCTTCACAGTCAGGCGGCCATCTTCCTGCGTGGCCAGACCACGCCCCCCGCAATGCACCACCTTGAAGTTGACAAACTACTCTTATTTAGAACTCTTTCCATTTACTGGATACTTGTCATATGTAGCCTGGCATCTGCTATATTTTATCAGTACCCCAGTTATTTCATGTAGCCACTTTAGTGCTTTAAACATATCAAAAATACCCCTTTACTCCTAGAAAAAAATCATTTAGAGCTCTGTTCTCATTGCTTTAACATTTTAGAAGTGCATACCTTTTAGCTAACTATAAATGAACTACTGAACACTCAGAGAAATATGTACCAGGATCCTACCCAGTTAAAAGTGGCTACTTCATTATAACTCTTTATCTGGATACTCTATATTATCTTATGCATTTCTATGCATCTCTCTCAATCCAAAAGGTGCTGTGCCAACTGGGACCTCATACCCATTATTCCCCAAAAACTTAAGGATACAGCATTTATCTACTAAGGGAATACTGCGATTAACTTAGTTCCCTTCATAAACGTATTGGCCATTCTTATATGCCAAACAGCATGCTGTCTCCAAATGCTTTCATCTACCTTCAATGCCATAGCTATATATACTTACCTTGGAAGTCAATGTTTTTGCTATGATATTATCTTGTATGACATCATTTATAATATCAGTGAATATTGGATGTAAAGTTATTGATGAGAAAACTGTGCATAACAGGGCACGAGTTATAGTTACCTTAGGGGACTAGTTTTAGTTACTTGTGATAACTATAACTATAACTGCTGAATTTCTATTGTTTAGTATGTGTAAAATCTAAACTTAACTACAACATCCCAGTAACCTTTGTTTTTAGTGAATATATTTATATATTTAAACATAAGAAATATATATATTTGTTGAGCAAACCTAAAGACTATCTATATATTTTTAGACCATAAGTAGTATACATTTAGTACAAAGAAATGCGCATATCCAAATACATGCATATAATCAAATTATACTTATTTACATGCACAAGCACATGCTGTACATTTGTGCTTGAGTATGGGGGTCTTGTGGGAAAGAGCCAGCTCTTGAGTAGTCTTCTAAATATAAGATAGTTATCTGTGGCTCATATGTTTGGGGGGTAATAAATTCCATAGCTTGACTGTTTGAACAGAGAAAGATGTACCACCCATGGTTTTTTCTTGTATGCTGGCGTTTTGAGGCAAGGTATCAATCTTGAGCGTAGGTTCCTTTGTTTTATGTATTTGGTTATTTTATTCCTGAGAATAAGTGGTCATGTTCCATGTATGCTTTGTGGGTGATACAAAGCAACTTGAAGGTGGATCTTCTGGTAACTATTAACCAATGGAGGGCGCTCAAGGCAGAGGAGATGTGGGCTTGTGGCTTTACATGTAGGAGTAGTCTGGCAGCAGAGTTCTGAAATCATTGTAGTTTTTTCACAATGGATAAAGATGATCAGTGGTAGAAGCCATTGGCATAATCAGGTTTAGACAGTACTAGAGAAATAGTAGCCTAGACCTTGAGTGGAAATCCTAGGTGTGGGAAGATGCGTCGCAGAGTTTTCATGGTAATGAAGCTCGAACTTGCATACTTGTCCATTTTGGGCATTTCTTGATAATTTGGGGTCCACAGTAATTCCAAGGTTTTTTAATTTACTTACTTTAGGAGGTGGTCCCAGATCGTCAGGCGTAGAATGGGTCATAATTTTTCAAATCACGAGGTGAGTATTTCAGTTTTCAGTTTGAATGTGTCCACAGAAGTGACAATAGTTTTGCTGCATAACATCACAGAAACTTGTACTGTTTATTCGTAGTACTGATTTACACTTTTAATATATCTTAACGATGGAATGAACTGAAAATCAATCTCTGCTAGGGTCAGGCATACACTTGCAGTACTTATGTTGGGGAAAAGTGAAAACTGACGACAGCAGTACTTAAATTGAGATGTGCTTTACATCTGTCCTCGATGTGAGTTACATCCAGTCTATCTCTTCACTTTCATAGTTGTGCTGCTCCTGTCTGCCCCTCTGTGTCCCTCCCCTCCCCCTCAAAGCTGTGCTGCTCCTGTCCGTCCCTCCCCCTCTGTCCCTATTCTGCCCCTCAGAGCTGTGCTGCTCTTGTCCGCCCCCCATCCCTCTCCTCCCACTCAGAGCTGTGCTGCCGCTGTCCGCCTCTCCCCTTCTCCTCCCCCTCAAAGCTGTGCTGCTCCTGTCTGCCCCTCCCCCTCTGTACCTCTTCTCAACCTCAGAGCTGTGCTACTTCTGTCTGCCCCTCCTCCTCTGTTCAGGGAGTGAGTTACTTCCCAGTCTCTCTCTCCCCCCTCAGAGCTGTGCTGCCACTGTCCACCCCTCCCCCTCTGAGCAGTGCAGCTCCTGTCCGCCCATCCCCTCTGTCCCTCCCCACCTCAGAGCTGTGCTGAATGTGTCCGCCCTTCCCCTTTATGGCTCTTATCGCCCTCAGAGCTGTGCTACTCCTGTCCGTCCCTTCCCTTTGTCCCCCTCCCCCCTCTCAGAGCTGTGCTGCCCCTGTCCGCCCACCCCTCTGTACCTCTCCCCTCCCCTCCCCTTCAGAGCTGTGCTGCTCCTGTCCGCCCCTTCCCTCTGTCTCTTTCCCCCTTAGAGCAGTGCTGCTCCTGTCCGCCCCTCCTCCTCTAAGCTGTGCTGCTCCTGTCCGCCCATCCCCTCTGTCCCTCCCCCCCTCAGAGCTGTGCTGCCTATGTGTTTGCCCCTCCCGCTCTGTGGCTCTTCTCGCCCTCAGAGCTGTGCTGCTCCTGTCCGCCCCTTTCCTCTGTCCCTCTCCCCCCTCTCAGAGCTGTGCTGCTCCTGTCTGCCCTTCCCCTCTGTTCCTCTCCCCCTCCCCTTCAGAGCTGTGCTGCTCCTGTCCGCCCCTCCCCTTTGTCCCTCTCCCCCTCAGAGCTGTGCTGCTCATGTCCGCCCCTCTGTCCCTCTCCCCTCCCCTTCAGAGCTGTGCTGTTCCTGTCCCCGCTCCCCTCCCATTCAGAGCTGTGCTGCTCCTGTCCGCTCCTCCCCTCTGTCCCTCTCCACCCTCCCCTTCAGAGCTGTGCTGCTCCTGTCCGCTCCTCCCCTCTGTCCCTCTTCCCCTCCCCTTCAGAGCTGTGCTGCTCTGTCCACCCCTCTCCTCTGTCTCTCTCCCCCCAGAGCTGAGATGCCCCTGTCAGCCCCTCCTCCTATGTACCTCCCCTCTCCCTCAGAGCTGTGCTGCTCCTGTCCGCCCCTCCCCCTCTGCCCATCAACTTCCCTTCAGAACTGACCTGCTCCTGTCCGCCCCTCCCCTCTGTCCCTCTCCCCCTCCCCTTCAGAGCTGTGCTGCTCCTGTCCACCTCCTCCCCCTCTGTCCCTCTCCCCCTCCCCTTCAGAGCTGTGCTGCTCCTGTCCGCCCCTTTCCTCTGTCCCTCTCCCCCTCTCAGAGCTGTGCTGTTCCTGACCACCCCTCCCCTCTGTCCCTCTCCCCTCCCCTTCAGAGCTGTGCAGCCTATGTGTCCGCCCCTCCACTCTGTCCCTCTCCCCTTCAGAGCTGTGCTGCTCCTGTTTCCCCCCCCCTCCCATTCAGAGCAGTGCTTCTTCAGTCTGCTCCTCCATGGGCGTCCCCAGAAATGTTTCCAGGGGGTGAGGGGGCACATTTTTAACTTCATCACCATCCGCCTTGCACCCTTCTCCCCTCTGCCTAACACTCTTCTCGCCCTCCCCCTTGCACCCTTCTCCCCCTACCCCTTGCACCCTTCTCCCCCTCCCCCTTGTACCCTACTACACCTCCGCCTTGCACCCTTTTCTACCTTGCACCATTCCCCCCTCTGCCTTGCACCCTTCTCCCCTCTGCCTTGCACCCTTCTCCCCTCTGCCTTGCAACCTTCTCCTGTCTGCCTTGCACCCTTCTCCCCTCTGTCTTGCACCCTTCTCCCCTCTGCCTTGCACCCTTCTCCCCTGTGCCTTGCACCCTTCTCCCCTGTGCCTTGCACCCTTCTCCTCTCTGCCTTGCCCCCCTCTCCTCTCTGCCATGCAACCTTCTCCTCTCTGCCATGCACCCTTCTCCCCCTCCGCCTTGCACCTTTCTCCCCTCCGCCTTACACCCTTCTCCCCCTCTGCCTTGCACCCTTCTCCCCCTCCGTCTTGCACCCTTCTCCCCTTCTACCTTGCACCCTTCTCCTCTCTGCCATGCACCCTTCTCCCCCTCCGCCTTGCACCGTTCTCCCCTCCGCCTTGCACCCTTCTCCTCTCTGCCATGCACCCTTCTCTCCCTCCGCCTTGCACCCTTCTCCCCTCCACCTGGCACCCTTCTCCCCCTCTGCCTTGCACCCTTCTCCCCTTCCACCTTTCACCCTTCTCCCCCTCCGCCTGGCACCCTTCTCCCCCTCTGCCATGCACCCTTCTCTAATTGAACCCATATCCCCCTTTGCCTTGCACCCTTCTCCCGTCTGCCTTGCACCTTTCTCTACCTTGCACCCTTCCCCCCTCTGCCTTGCACCCTTCTACCCCTCCCCCTCACCCCCCTCTCCCTTCTGCCTTGCACCCTTCTTGCCTTCCCCTTGTACCCTTCTCCACCTCCACCTTTCACCCATTTTTACCTTGCACCATTCTCCCCTCTGCTTTGCACCTTTCCTCCCTCTGGCTTGCACCTCTCTCCCCTCTGCTTTGCACCCTTCTCCCCTTTGCTTTGTACCCTGCTCCCCTTCCACCTTGCACCCTTTTCTACCTTGCACCATTCCCCCCTCTGCCTTGCACCTTCTCCCCTTTGCCTTGCACCTTTCTCCCCTCTGCCTTGCACCCTTCTCCCCTCTGCCTTGCACCATTCTCCCCTCTGCCTTGCACCCTTCTCCCCTCTGCCTTGCACCCTTCTCCTCTCTGCCATGCACCCTTCTCCCTCTCCGCCTTGCACCCTTCTCCCCTCTGCCTAGCACCCTGCTCCCATTCCCCGTTGCACCCTTCTCCCCTCTGCCTCGCGCCCTTCTCCCCTCAGCCTTGCACCCTTCTCCCCTCTGCCTTGCACCCTTCTCCCCCTCCGCCTTGCACCCTTCTCCCCTTCCGCCTTGCACCCTTCTCCCCTCTGCCTTGCAGCCTTCTCTACCTTGCACCCTTCTCCTCTCTGCCTTGCATCCTTCTCCCCTCTGCCTTGCACCCTCATCCTCTCTGCCTTGCACCCTTCTCCCCTCTGCCTTGCACCGTTCTCCCCTCTGCCTTGCACCCTTCTCCCCTCTGCCTTGCACCCTTCCCCCGCCTTGCACCCTTCTGCCTCTCCCCTTGCACCCTTCTCCTCTCTGCCTTGCACCCTTCACCCCTCCGCCTTGCACCCTTCTCCCCCTCCGCCTTCCATCCTTCTCTATCATGCCCCCTTCTCCCCTCTGCCTTGCACCCTTCTCCCCTCCGCCTTGCACCCTTCTCCTCTCTGCCTTGCGCCCTTCTCCCCTCTGCCTTGCACCCTTCTTCCCCCTGCCTTGCACCCTTCTTCCCTTCTTCCCTCCGCCTTGCACCCTTCTTCCCTCTGCCTCGCGCCCTTCTCCCCTCAGCCTTGCACCCTTCTCCCCTCTGCCTTGCACCCTTCTCCCCCTCCGCCTTGCACCCTTCTCCCCTCTGCCTTGCACCCTTCTCTACCTTGCACCCTTCTCCTCTCTGCCTTGCATCCTTCACCCCTCTGCCTTGCACCCTAATCCTCTCTGCCTTGCACCCGTCTCCCCTCTGCCTTGCACCGTTCTCCCCTCTGCCTTGCACCCTTCCCCCCCGCCTTGCACCCTTCTGCCTCTCCCCTTGCACCCTTCTCCTCTCTGCCTTGCACCCTTCTCCCCTCCGCCTTGCAACCTTCTCCCCCTCCGCCTTCCATCCTTCTCTATCATGCCCCCTTCTCCCCTCTGCCTTGCACCCTTCTCCCCTCCGCCTTGCACCCTTCTCCTCTCTGCATTGCGCCCTTCTCCCCTCTGCCTTGCACCCTTCTTCCCCCTGCCTTGCACCCTTCTTCCCTCCGCCTTGCACCCTTCTTCCCTCTGCCTTGCACCCTTCTCCCCCGCTCTCTCACACCCTTCTCCCCTACGCCTTGCACCCTTCTCGCCCTCCGCCTTGCACCCTTCTCTACCATGCTCCCTTCTCCCCTCTGCCTTGCACCCTTCTCCCCCTCCCCGTTGCACCCTTCTCCCCCTCCGACTTGCACCCTTCTCTACCTTGCACCCTCTCCCCTCCGCCTTGCATCCTTCTCCTCTCTACCTTGCACCCTTCTCCTCTCTGCCTTGCACCCTTCTCCCCTCTGCCTTGCACTGTTCTCGGCGAATGGAGGGGGCTGCCACCTGGAACAATGGCAACATTATAAAAGCATGATGGACTAGGACTTGCCCTGACTGGGCCCACACCAGACGCACTGGCAATCCAGGGGGGGAGCGGGGGGGGGGGGGCAAGTGCCCCCTCTTGCCCCCTCCTGCGGACGCCCATGCACTCCTCCCCTCTGTCCCTCTCCCCCATCCCCTCCCCTTCAGATCGGTGCTGCTCCTGACCGCTCCTCCCCTCTGTCCCTCTCCCCCCCTCTCAGAGCTGTGCTTCTCCTGTCCGCCCCTCCCCCTCAGAGCTGTGCTGCTCCTGTCCGCCCCACCCCCGTCCTTCCCCTCCCCTTCAGAGCTGTGCTGCTCCTGTCCGCCCCTCCCCCTCAGAGCTGTGCTGCTCCTGTCCGCCCCACCCCCTATGTCCTTCCCCTCCCCTTCAGAGCTGTGCTGCTCCTGTCCGCCCCTCCCCTCTGTCCTCCCCCCTCCCTCAGAGCTGTGCTGCTCCTATCCGCCCCCCCCCTCTGTCCCTCTTCTCCCCTCCCCCTCAGAGCTGTGCTACTCCTGTCCACCCCTCCCCTCTGTCCTCCCCCCTCACTCAGAGCTGTGCTGCCCATGTGTCCGTCCCTCCTCCTCAGAGCTGTGCTATTCCTTTCCGCCCCTCCCCTCATAGCTGTGCTGCTCTGCCCCGCCCCTTTACTCGATCATCTCTCCCCCCTCCCCCCTCACCTTTAGAGCTGTGCTGCCCCTGCCCGCCCCTCGGTCCCTCTCCCCCTCCCCTTCAGAGCTGTGCTGCCCCTGTCCACCCCTCCCCTCTGTCCCTCTCCCCCCCTGCCCTCATACCCCCCTACCCTTCAGACCTGTGCTGCTCCTGTCTGCCCTTCCCCTCTGTCCCCCTTCTTCCCTCCCTCAGAGCTGTGCTGCTCCTGTCCGCAATTCCCTCTCTGTCCCTCCCCTTCAGAGCTGTGCTGCTCCAGTCCGCCCCTGCCCCTCCCCCTCTGTCCCGGGCGTGAGTTCCCCCGGTCCGCGCTGGTTCTGCCCGGCGCGGCGCTGGAGCCTCCGCGGCCCCCGGTGACATCAGGGGGCTGAACCTGCGGCTCGCGCTATAATGGGGGCCGGGAGGAGGCGCCGGAGGCTGCACACCTGTGGCTCTGTGTCCGAGGCAGCACGTGCTGGTGACTGAGTGCTGCAGGCTGTCCGCGTCTGCAGGCGCCCTGAAGACTGACCTGGTCACCGGGAAGAGCGGTCTGTGGAGACCCCACACTCCTGAGGAGTTCGGCGAGAGAAGCGCCCCCCAAACCGTCATCACTGACTCTCAGTGCCATGAGCCACCTGGCCTCGCTGCTCTTACTGCTGCTGGCGGCGCGGTGTTCTCTGCAGGCACCCTATGCAGGTAAATCACAGTAGAGCGCCTCTTTTTTGCGCGAGTTCCGCTGCGTGCATCGCTCTTGTTATGGGGTGGTGCATGGCTGGCTGCAGTGCACACCCGGGCGCTTGGGCAGTGAGCTGCTAGTTACCTGTGCGCCAGCATCTAAGCACTGGGGTCTGAGAGCAAATACAATCTGCACTTTTACAGCTCCATCTTCGGGGGTCGCAGGTCTAGAAAGGTTTCTGCATTACGCGGAGATTCACAGGAACCCGAGTAGTGCCGGCGCCCTCTAACACACTGCACCAAACACCAGTTATTATGTACCTGGATGCGCGAACTAGGTATCCCACAGCCCTGCGCGCTCAGCACGGAGAGTTTCTCCATGCAGTTAAGGGGTGCACGATCTTAGGGTCGATCAACCCCACTGTGCTCCTCTGTACTGCCAACATGCAGGAAGCTGTACCCTTTGCTCCTGGGTGCTGTCACCACTGCAGGAACCTGCGCCCTCTGTGCTCCTGGGCGCAGGCTCCTGCAGTGGTGACAGCACCCAGGAGCACAGAGGGCGCGGGCTCCTGCAGTGGTGAGAGCACCCAGGAGCACAGTGGGCGCAGACTCCTGCAGTGGTGAGGGCACAGGCTCCTGCAGTGGTGAGAGCACCCAGGAGCACAGAGGGCACAGGCTCCTGCAGTGGTGAGAGCACCCAGGAGCACAGAGGGCGCAGGCTCCTGAAGAGATGACAGCACCCTGAAGCACAGAGGGCGCAGGCTCCTGAGTGGTGAGAGCACCCAGGAGCACAGAGGGCGCAGGCTCCTGAGTGGTGAGAGCACCCAGGAGCACAGAGGGCGCAGGCTCCTGAGTGGTGACAGCACCCAGGAGCACAGAGGGCGCAGGCTCCTGCAGTGGTGACAGCACCCAAAAGCACAGAGGGCGCAGGCTCCTGCAGTGGTGACAGCACCCAGGAGCACAGAGGGCGCAGGCTCCTGCAGTGGTGAGAGCACCCAGGAGCACAGAGGGTGCAGGCTCCTGCAGTGGTGACAGCACCCAGGAGCACAGAGGGCACAGGCTCCTGCAGTGGTGACAGCACCCAGGAGCACAGAGGGCGCAGGCTCCTGCAGTGGTGACAGCACCCAAAAGCAAAGAGGGCGCAGGCTCCTGCAGTGGTGACAGCACCCAGGAGCACAGAGGGCGCAGGCTCCTGAGTGGTGAGAGCACCCAGGAGCACAGAGGGCGCAGGCTCCTGCAGTGCTGACAGCACCCAAAAGCAAAGAGGGCGCAGGCTCCTGAGTGGTGAGAGCACCCAGGAGCACAGAGGGCGCAGGCTCCTGAGTGGTGAGAGCACCCAGGAGCACAGAGGGCGCAGGCTCCTGCAGTGGTGACAGCACCCAGGAGCACAGAGGGCGCAGGCTCCTGCAGTGGTGACAGCACCCAAAAGCAAAGAGGGCGCAGGCTCCTGAGTGGTGAGAGCACCCAGGAGCACAGAGGGCGCAGGCTCCTGAGTGGTGAGAGCACCCAGGAGCACAGAGGGCGCAGGCTCCTGAGTGGTGACAGCACCCAGGAGCACAGAGGGCGCAGGCTCCTGAGTGGTGACAGCACCCAGGAGCACAGAGGGCGCAGGCTCCTGAGTGGTGACAGCACCCAGGAGCACAGAGGGCGCAGGCTCCTGCAGTGGTGAGAGCACCCAGGAGCACAGAGGGCGCAGGCTCCTGAGTGGTGAGAGCACCCAGGAGCACAGAGGGCGCAGGCTCCTGCAGTGGTGAGAGCACCCAGGAGCACAGAGGGCGCAGGCTCCTGAAGAGATGACAGCACCCTGAAGCACAGAGGGCGCAGGCTCCTGCAGTGGTTAGAGCACCCAGGAGCACAGAGGGCGCAGGCTCCTGAGTGGTGAGAGCACCCAGGAGCACAGAGGGCGCAGGCTCCTGAAGAGATGACAGCACCCTGAAGCACAGAGGGCGCAGGCTCCTGAGTGGTGAGAGCACCCAGGAGCACAGAGGGCGCAGGCTCCTGAGTGGTGACAGCACCCAGGAGCACAGAGGGCGCAGGCTCCTGCAGTGGTGACAGCACCCAAAAGCAAAGAGGGCGCAGGCTCCTGCAGTGGTGACAGCACCCAAAAGCAAAGAGGGCGCAGGCTCCTGAGTGGTGAGAGCACCCAAAAGCAAAGAGGGTGCAGGCTCCTGCAGTGGTGACAGCACCCAGGAGCACAGAGGGCGCAGGCTCCTGCAGTGGTGACAGCACCCAAAAGCAAAGAGGGCGCAGGCTCCTGAGTGGTGAGAGCACCCAGGAGCACAGAGGGCGCAGGCTCCTGAGTGGTGAGAGCACCCAGGAGCACAGAGGGCGCAGGCTCCTGAGTGGTGAGAGCACCCAGGAGCACAGAGGGCGCAGGCTCCTGCAGTGGTGACAGCACCCAAAAGCAAAGAGGGCGCAGGCTCCTGCAGTGGTGACAGCACCCAGGAGCACAGAGGGCGCAGGCTCCTGAAGAGATGACAGCACCCTGAAGCACAGAGGGCGCAGGCTCCTGAGTGGTGAGAGCACCCAGGAGCACAGAGGGCGCAGGCTCCTGAGTGGTGACAGCACCCAGGAGCACAGAGGGCGCAGGCTCCTGCAGTGGTGACAGCACCCAAAAGCAAAGAGGGCGCAGGCTCCTGCAGTGGTGACAGCACCCAAAAGCAAAGAGGGCGCAGGCTCCTGAGTGGTGAGAGCACCCAAAAGCAAAGAGGGCGCAGGCTCCTGCAGTGGTGACAGCACCCAGGAGCACAGAGGGCGCAGGCTCCTGCAGTGGTGACAGCACCCAAAAGCAAAGAGGGCGCAGGCTCCTGAGTGGTGAGAGCACCCAGGAGCACAGAGGGCGCAGGCTCCTGAGTGGTGAGAGCACCCAGGAGCACAGAGGGCGCAGGCTCCTGAGTGGTGAGAGCACCCAGGAGCACAGAGGGCGCAGGCTCCTGCAGTGGTGACAGCACCCAAAAGCAAAGAGGGCGCAGGCTCCTGCAGTGGTGACAGCACCCAAAAGCAAAGAGGGCGCAGGCTCCTGAGTGGTGAGAGCACCCAGGAGCACAGAGGGCGCAGGCTCCTGAGTGGTGAGAGCACCCAGGAGCACAGAGGGCGCAGGCTCCTGCAGTGGTGACAGCACCCAGGAGCACAGAGGGCGCAGGCTCCTGCAGTGGTGACAGCACTCAGGAGCACAGAGGGCGCAGGCTCCTGCAGTGGTGACAGCACCCAAAAGCAAAGAGGGCGCAGGCTCCTGAGTGGTGAGAGCACCCAAAAGCAAAGAGGGCGCAGGCTCCTGCAGTGGTGACAGCACCCAAAAGCAAAGAGGGCGCAGGCTCCTGAGTGGTGAGAGCACCCAGGAGCACAGAGGGCGCAGGCTCCTGCAGTGGTGACAGCACCCAGGAGCACAGAGGGCGCAGGCTCCTGCAGTGGTGACAGCACCCAAAAGCAAAGAGGGCGCAGGCTCCTGAGTGGTGAGAGCACCCAGGAGCACAGAGGGCGCAGGCTCCTGCAGTGGTGACAGCACCCAAAAGCAAAGAGGGCGCAGGCTCCTGAGTGGTGAGAGCACCCAGGAGCACAGAGGGCGCAGGCTCCTGAGTGGTGAGAGCACCCAGGAGCACAGAGGGCGCAGGCTCCTGCAGTGGTGAGAGCACCCAGGAGCACAGAGGGCGCAGGCTCCTGAGTGGTGAGAGCACCCAGGAGCACAGAGGGCGCAGGCTCCTGAAGAGATGACAGCACCCAGGAGCACAGAGGGTGCAGGCTCCTGAGTGGTGAGAGCACCCAGGAGCACAGAGGGCGCAGGCTCCTGCAGTGGTGACAGCACCCAGGAGCACAGAGGGCGCAGGCTCCTGAAGAGATGACAGCACCCAAAAGCAAAGAGGGCGCAGGCTCCTGCAGTGGTGACAGCACCCAGGAGCACAGAGGGCGCAGGCTCCTGCAGTGGTGACAGCACCCAGGAGCACAGAGGGCGCAGGCTCCTGAAGAGATGACAGCACCCTGAAGCACAGAGGGCGCAGGCTCCTGCAGTGGTGACAGCACCCAAAAGCAAAGAGGGCGCAGGCTCCTGCAGTGGTGAGAGCACCCAGGAGCACAGAGGGCGCAGGCTCCTGAGTGGTGACAGCACCCAGGAGCACAGAGGGCGCAGGCTCCTGAGTGGTGAGAGCACCCAGGAGCACAGAGGGTGCAGGCTCCTGCAGTGGTGACAGCACCCAGGAGCACAGAGGGCACAGGCTCCTGCAGTGGTGACAGCACCCAGGAGCACAGAGGGCGCAGGCTCCTGAAGAGATGACAGCACCCTGAAGCACAGAGGGCGCAGGCTCCTGAGTGGTGAAGCACAGAGGGCGCAGGCTCCTGCAGTGGTGAGAGCACCCAGGAGCACAGAGGGCGCAGGCTCCTGAGTGGTGAGAGCACCCAGGACCACAGAGGGCGCAGGCTCCTGAAGAGATGACAGCACCCAAAAGCAAAGAGGGCGCAGGCTCCTGAGTGGTGAGAGCACCCAGGAGCACAGAGGGCGCAGGCTCCTGCAGTGGTGAGAGCACCCAGGAGCACAGAGGGCGCAGGCTCCTGCAGTGGTGACAGCACCCAGGAGCACAGAGGGCGCAGGCTCCTGCAGTGGTGAGAGCACCCAGGAGCACAGAGGGCGCAGGCTCCTGCAGTGGTGACAGCACCCAGGAGCACAGAGGGCGCAGGCTCCTGCAGTGGTGACAGCACCCAGGAGCACAGAGGGCGCAGGCTCCTGCAGTGGTGACAGCACCCAGGAGCACAGAGGGCGCAGGCTCCTGCAGTGGTGACAGCACCCAGGAGCACAGAGGGCGCAGGCTCCTGAGTGGTGAAGCACAGAGGGCGCAGGCTCCTGCAGTGGTGAGAGCACAGAGGGCGCAGGCTCCTGAGTGGTGAGAGCACCCAGGAGCACAGAGGGCGCAGGCTCCTGCAGTGGTGACAGCACCCAGGAGCACAGAGGGCGCAGGCTCCTGAAGAGATGACAGCACCCAAAAGCAAAGAGGGCGCAGGCTCCTGCAGTGGTGACAGCACCCAGGAGCACAGAGGGCGCAGGCTCCTGAAGAGATGACAGCACCCAAAAGCAAAGAGGGCGCAGGCTCCTGAGTTGTGAGAGCACCCAGGAGCACAGAGGGCGCAGGCTCCTGCAGTGGTGAGAGCACCCAGGAGCACAGAGGGCGCAGGCTCCTGCAGTGGTGAGAGCACCCAGGAGCACAGAGGGCGCAGGCTCCTGCAGTGGTGAGAGCACCCAGGAGCACAGAGGGCGCAGGCTCCTGCAGTGGTGACAGCACCCAGGAGCACAGAGGGCGCAGGCTCCTGAAGAGATGACAGCACCCTGAAGCACAGAGGGCGCAGGCTCCTGAGTGGTGAGAGCACCCAGGAGCACAGAGGGCGCAGGCTCCTGAGTGGTGAGAGCACCCAGGAGCACAGAGGGCGCAGGCTCCTGAGTGGTGAGAGCACCCAGGAGCACAGAGGGCGCAGGCTCCTGCAGTGGTGAGAGCACCCAGGAGCACAGAGGGCGCAGGCTCCTGAGTGGTGAGAGCACCCAGGAGCACAGAGGGCGCAGGCTCCTGAGTGGTGAGAGCACCCAGGAGCACAGAGGGCGCAGGCTCCTGAAGAGATGACAGCACCCTGAAGCACAGAGGGCGCAGGCTCCTGAGTGGTGAGAGCACCCAGGAGCACAGAGGGCGCAGGCTCCTGAGTGGTGAGAGCACCCAGGAGCACAGAGGGCGCAGGCTCCTGCAGTGGTGACAGCACCCAGGAGCACAGAGGGCGCAGGCTCCTGCAGTGGTGACAGCACCCAGGAGCACAGAGCGCAGGCTCCTGCAGTGGTTAGAGCACCCAGGAGCACAGAGGGCGCAGGCTCCTGCAGTGGTGACAGCACCCAGGAGCACAGAGGGCGCAGGCTCCTGAGTGGTGAGAGCACCCAGGAGCACAGAGGGCGCAGGCTCCTGCAGTGGTGACAGCACCCAGGAGCACAGAGGGCGCAGGCTCCTGAGTGGTGAGAGCACCCAGGAGCACAGAGGGCGCAGGCTCCTGAAGAGATGACAGCACCCAGGAGCAAAGAGGGCGCAGGCTCCTGCAGTGGTGAGAGCACCCAGGAGCACAGAGGGCGCAGGCTCCTGAGTGGTGAGAGCACCCAGGAGCACAGAGGGCGCAGGCTCCTGAGTGGTGAGAGCACCCAGGAGCACAGAGGGCGCAGGCTCCTGAAGAGATGACAGCACCCAAAAGCAAAGAGGGCGCAGGCTCCTGCAGTGGTGAGAGCACCCAAAAGCAAAGAGGGCGCAGGCTCCTGAGTGGTGAGAGCACCCAGGAGCACAGAGGGCGCAGGCTCCTGCAGTGGTGAGAGCACCCAGGAGCACAGAGGGCGCAGGCTCCTGCAGTGGTGAGAGCACCCAGGAGCACAGAGGGCGCAGGCTCCTGCAGTGGTGACAGCACCCAGGAGCACAGAGGGCGCAGGCTCCTGAGTGGTGAGAGCACCCAGGAGCACAGAGGGCGCAGGCTCCTGAAGAGATGACAGCACCCTGAAGCACAGAGGGCGCAGGCTCCTGAGTGGTGAGAGCACCCAGGAGCACAGAGGGCGCAGGCTCCTGCAGTGGTGACTGCACTCAGGAGCACAGAGGGCGCAGGCTCCTGAGGGGTGAGAGCACCCAGGAGCACAGAGGGCGCAGGCTCCTGCAGTGGTGACAGCACCCAGGAGCACAGAGGGCGCAGGCTCCTGAAGAGATGACAGCACCCTGAAGCACAGAGGGCGCAGGCCCCTGAGTGGTGAGAGCACCCAGGAGCACAGAGGGCGCAGGCTCCTGAGTGGTGAGAGCACCCAGGAGCACAGAGGGCGCAGGCTCCTGAAGAGATGACAGCACCCTGAAGCACAGAGGGCGCAGGCTCCTGAGTGGTGAGAGCACCCAGGAGCACAGAGGGCGCAGGCTCCTGAAGAGATGACAGCACCCTGAAGCACAGAGGGCGCAGGCTCCTGAGTGGTGAGAGCACCCAGGAGCACAGAGGGCGCAGGCTCCTGAGTGGTGAGAGCACCCAGGAGCACAGAGGGCGCAGGCTCCTGAAGAGATGACAGCACCCTGAAGCACAGAGGGCGCAGGCTCCTGAGTGGTGAGAGCACCCAGGAGCACAGAGGGCGCAGGCTCCTGAAGAGATGACAGCACCCTGAAGCACAGAGGGCGCAGGCTCCTGCAGTGGTGACAGCACCCAGGAGCACAGAGGGCGCAGGCTCCTGAGTGGTGACAGCACCCAGGAGCACAGAGGGCGCAGGCTCCTGAGTGGTGAGAGCACCCAGGAGCACAGAGGGCGCAGGCTCCTGAGTGGTGAGAGCACCCAGGAGCACAGAGGGCGCAGGCTCCTGAAGAGATGACAGCACCCAGGAGCACAGAGGACTCAGGCTCCTGCAGTGGTGACAGCACCCAGGAGCACAGAGGGCGCAGGCTCCTGAGTGGTGAGAGCACCCAGGAGCACAGAGGGCGCAGGCTCCTGAGTGGTGAGAGCACCCAGGAGCACAGAGGGCGCAGGCTCCTGCAGTGGTGACAGCACCCAGGAGCACAGAGGGCGCAGGCTCCTGAAGAGATGACAGCACCCAAAAGCAAAGAGGGCGCAGGCTCCTGCAGTGGTGACAGCACCCAGGAGCACAGAGGGCGCAGGCTCCTGAGTGGTGAGAGCACCCAGGAGCACAGAGGGTGCAGGCTCCTGCAGTGGTGACAGCACCCAGGAGCACAGAGGGCACAGGCTCCTGCAGTGGTGACAGCACCCAGGAGCACAGAGGGCGCAGGCTCCTGAAGAGATGACAGCACCCTGAAGCACAGAGGGCGCAGGCTCCTGAGTGGTGAAGCACAGAGGGCGCAGGCTCCTGCAGTGGTGAGAGCACCCAGGAGCACAGAGGGCGCAGGCTCCTGAGTGGTGAGAGCACCCAGGAGCACAGAGGGCGCAGGCTCCTGAGTGGTGAGAGCACCCAGGAGCACAGAGGGCGCAGGCTCCTGCAGTGGTGACAGCACCCAGGAGCACAGAGGGCGCAGGCTCCTGAAGAGATGACAGCACCCAAAAGCAAAGAGGGCGCAGGCTCCTGCAGTGGTGACAGCACCCAGGAGCACAGAGGGCGCAGGCTCCTGAGTGGTGAGAGCACCCAGGAGCACAGAGGGTGCAGGCTCCTGCAGTGGTGACAGCACCCAGGAGCACAGAGGGCACAGGCTCCTGCAGTGGTGACAGCACCCAGGAGCACAGAGGGCGCAGGCTCCTGAAGAGATGACAGCACCCTGAAGCACAGAGGGCGCAGGCTCCTGAGTGGTGAAGCACAGAGGGCGCAGGCTCCTGCAGTGGTGAGAGCACCCAGGAGCACAGAGGGCGCAGGCTCCTGAGTGGTGAGAGCACCCAGGAGCACAGAGGGCGCAGGCTCCTGAAGAGATGACAGCACTCAGGAGCACAGAGGGCGCAGGCTCCTGCAGTGGTGAGAGCACCCAGGAGCACAGAGGGCGCAGGCTCCTGCAGTGGTGAGAGCACCCAGGAGCACAGTGGGCGTGGGCTCCTGCAGTGGTGAGAGCACCCAGGAGCACAGAGGGCGCAGGCTCCTGCAGTGGTGACAGCACCCAGGAGCACAGAGGGCGCAGGCTCCTGCAGTGGTGACAGCACCCAGGAGCACAGACTTATAAATTAAAACATTTTTGTAATTAAATAGTGAATTATAAATGAACAATAATTAAAAATACCAATAAATAGTTTTTATAATAACTTCAATAACATTAAATTACTTCCCACTCTATTCCTCAATAAACACACAACCCACTCCACATAAAATTTCTCATAATTAATATAATGATCAATTAATCAATTACTATAAATTAATTACCAATTAATATTTAACAATAAAATAATTACCAATAAGTATTCATTATAAAAAATATTTACCAATTAATAATTAATACAACTATTATAATTATACATTAATTAATGAAAAGTAATTAATAATTATCAATACCAATAAATAAAATTGAATAACTACTTAATTACAATTATATTACTTCCCACCCGATTCCCCTATAAACCCACAACCCTCTCCTAAAAAAAGTACATTTTTAACATATTAACAAATTAATTATTGATATTTAATTTCAAATAACTAATATTTTTTACACAATAAACCTGATTAAAAATACATTTGTTAATATTAATCAAATTATAATTATTTATTAATTAACACAATTAACAATATAAATAATTAAATACAAAATTATTAATTAACTAATTTATGAATTAATTAAAATTAAATTACTTCCCATTCCCCTATAAACCCACAACTCGCTACGGGATAAAATTACACAAAAATGGATTAACATATAATTAATTCAAATAAAATCTTAATTAATATGTTATAATTAAATTACTTCCCACCCTATTCTCCTATAAACCAACAACCCGCTGCGGAACTAAAATAGGCAAAAATTACTTAACTTAAAATTAATTACTTAAAAAAATTTCCAACAGCATTACAAACATAATATATACTTTTAACACATATACTAACACTTAAAACACAAAAAAACGATATTTTTAATAACTATATTATGACTTTCAATATTACTAGCTCCGATATTATTAAAAACTATATTTCTTACCTCCATTTCGATATTCTGCACCACTATATTTTTGTAAGTTGATATTTTGGCAATTCTTTATTTAAAATTCGATATTTTGGCAACTCTATATTTAAAATTCGAAATTTAGACTGTTCACCTACTGAAATGGAGGCTGCAAAATGTTTCTTCATGTTGCGCCCAGCCAATCGGAGTGCAATCTCCCATGGGAGTTCGTGGGAGCGAGGCCGCCAATGGGGTAAAAACCCCTTCGGCCTATCAGATTGCTCCATTATTTGAATTTCCATGATTGTGGGACTCTTGCGAGCCTCCCGCGTACTCAACCATTCAGGGATACATTTTTGAACCTTTATTTCTCAAATATTAATGAACAAAATTACACCAAATAACAAAAAAAGTATGCCTTCAGATGAAGATCTAGCTTTCAGCCACATTTGATGTAATTCTGTTGAGCCGTTTTTGAGGAATATGCTGTTAAATTTTTCTATGGACATTTGCATGGAGAAATTAGGTTTTGAGACCCCCCCACCTTTTTTCTCGACCACCACTTCACTGATCACATTGAAACATTCCAGGAATGAGCTGAGGTGGATGAATTATTTTTTGGGGAGAAAGTTTTGTGAAAATTCGTCAACGTTCTTAACGAACCAAAAAGTAAGTGTGTGTGTGAATCTCTGTGTGTGTCCGATTCGCAATAGCCAGTAGGTGGTTATAGTTAGGACCAACGTTTCCCTTAGACCAGGGGTCTCCAAACCGGTCCTGGAGGGCCGGACCCATACCAGATTTTTTGGATATCCCCATTGAGATACATGCAGTTATTTAAAAAATCTGGCATGGATCCGGCCCTCCAGGACCGGTTTGGAGACGCCTGCCTTAGACAAACCATTTTTTGTTTTGCTAAAAACTTTGATACTGTTTATAAAATCTGAACAAAATTTCCCCCAAAAAGTGGTCTACTTTGCATAGTTCAGCATGGATAGTTTTGGGTTGATTCGTCATGCGAGGGCTGAGAAAAAGAGGGTCTCAAAATGATTTTCCCCTATCCAATGTCTAAGGGGATTTTGCAGTTTTTAGTTCTGGAGTTTTAAAGTTGGTATGGGCTCAAAAGCGAAAAAGAACTATGGTCACATATTGGCTTAGTGTAGGGGTCCTGCATCCCAATGTGGTCTCCGTTACATTTTGAGAAGAAGCATAGGATTGGTTTATATTGGATTTCCTTTCCTAAATATTCCAGGTGGCACCCCAATGCTCTGGCAGTTGAGACTGTTTCCAATAAAAATGGGGTTTATGTGGTCAAACAAGGAGTGTATGTCTATCACAGCCCACTCGTGCAGCATTGAGCGCAAGTAGCACATTAGGTTCCATTTTGCTAGTTAAACATAATATAGAACCTTTAGGAAATTAGAGGGGCAGCACATGAAGGGCCAAATAACTACATGCATTATCAGCAATAGTCATCACATTAGGACTCAACCAGCACATTGAGGGCTAGATAGCAACATTCTCTAAGATTTGAGCTGATAGTATTAAGATCTAACCTGAGTGGGTCAAGTAATATTGGAGGGTATAACTGATTGGGAATTATCATCAATTGCCGTATTATGCACAAAATGATGATTGACTGCATAAATATTTATTTATATATAAATATATGAGTATGAAGTAAGGCATCTCAACGGCTGGAAATAAATATGATAATGAGTTACTAAATGAACGTGATTGGACATTGTTCCAAATAATTTCATCATGGGAAGTAACATTTACAGATGGCCGCCACCTTGTATTGTTGTTGTTTTACCATCATCCTATCACTGCTATAAGTCCCGTTTTATGTTAATGAATTGCTATCCAATCAATAGTGTGGTGCCTGTCACCTTTTGCATGACAATGCTGGGAAAGGAGGATGCCACCGCCACAGTGGCGGTGACATCCTAATCGCCGGTGCGGGACTGCCGCACCACTGGTGTCCGGTCCCAGCACTGCTAGAGTGGCGGGTGGACAAAAGTACACCTGCCGTCCTAATAGGCCCCTTAGTGCGGAAATATGAATACATGGAAAGCTGTACAGTGTACACAGGGGTCCTTTTCAAGCTCTTGGTCGAAATCCGTTTCTTAGACTCGATGTGTCTATCCATTATTAGTGCAGTGAAGCCAGATTAGAGGCAGGATTATCTATTTCCACATTGGAGACTTGGGGGACAGCTGACCACAGGGAAGTCTGCCCCCTGGGGATTTTGGGAAGAGGAGAAGTCCGGAGACTGCGACAATATTTGGGCTACTTTTGTTGCCCAACAGGTATTTAGCCCGTCATTTTGTGGTGCCAGCCACCATTTTGTGGGTAGCCCACTAGGCACCAGGGATTTTCTTTTCAAAGTTAAGGGGTGGGGGCTGCCCAGAATGGGTATTGCAGTGCCCCCCCCCAAAAAAGCCAGTCTTTTTGCCCCCCCCCAAAAGGAGATGGGGCAGGAGCCCCTGATCTCATCCGGGGGTGGCAGAAAGATCAATAGGCACCAGGAATATTTGGTTTTAAATGTAAGGATTGGGAGCTGCCCAGAAGGGACATGCCAATGCCTCAACCCCAGAAAAATTGCCACAGCCTTTCTGCCCCCCAGGAGGCAGATGGGAGGTGCAGTAGCCCCTTATCTGCCCCCCTGGGGAAGGGCAGAAACCCACTGGGCAGCAGAGATAATTTTTTTTCAAAGTTAAGGGCTGGGGGCTGGCCAGAATGGGCATGCCAATATCCCCACCCCCAAGAAAATTGCCACCACATTTCTGCCCTCGTAAGCAGATGGGGACAATAGCCCCTGATTTGCCCCCCCCCCCGGGGGGGCAGAGAGCCCACTAGGTGCCAGGGATTACGCTGGATTTTTTAATATGTATGGGTAGGGCTGCCTAGAACGGGCATTCCAATGCCCCCACCCCCCAAAAAAATTGAATTTTGAACCTTGGCTCTGCCAGCCTCTAGGGAAAGCTAGCAAACCTATACATTTTTTTAAAGTAGACACCCAGGTGAGTTTAGGAAGGGGTGACTTGTGTGAGTCTCGCCAGGTTCTGCTACCCAGAATCCCTTGCAAACCTTAAACTTTGGAGAGAAAAAAAATCCCTACATTTCTGTAATGGAAAGTTCTGAAATCTGTTTAGGTCCACAAAGTTCCACCCACCCGCATTCTTCAAAGTTTCCCGATACAAAATACCTCACTTGTGTGGGTGGGCCAAGTGGCCCCGGCAGGGAAGGGCCCAAAACTTTTGTGGAGACATCAAAATTAACCATCACAAAATGACCTGGAGCCAAAAACCCAGGTGGCCACCCTTGCAAAACCAGGTCGTTTTGTGATAGGTAATTTTGATGTCTCCACAATACGTTTTGGGCCCTTGCCTGTTGCAGGTTCTTGACCCACCCACATGAGTGAGGTACTATTTTTATTGGGAGACCTCGGGGAATGCTGGGTGGTAGAACATTTGTGTCAGCCCAGTGATCCCACAACTTTCCAACACAGACACTTGAGAAAAATGTGATTTTTTTCCCCAGCTAAATTTGATGTTTGCGGTGGATTCTGGGTAGGAAACCGTTGAGGGGTGGGTGTCCACACGAGCCATACCTCCCTGAACTCCCCCGGGTGTCTTGTTTTCAAAGATGACTGAGTTTGGTGAGTTTCCCTAGATCGCCGCAGAGTGCGGGCGAAAAACCCAGGTGAGCCACAGTGCACAACCAGGTCATTTTGTGATAGGTCATTTTGATGTCTCCACAGTACATTTTGGGCCCTTCCTGGCCGCGAGCACTTGGCCCACCCACACAAGTGAGGTACCCTTTTTATTAGTAGATTTTAAAGAATGTGGGGTGGGTGTAAGTTTGTGGACCCACACAGAATCTAGAACTTTCCATCACAGAAATATCCAGACGAGACATGCAGTGTATCGTGCAGCAAAAAGAATCGGTAAAAAGCCGGTCAGCTATGGGTGTGTGCCTTGTCTGGCGCAGAGTAGGACAAGTGAAGAAGAGGGGTATCGAGCAGCAAGCTCGCTTATCTTACAATGCCGGCTGTAGCTCAGGATTTAGAAAACGGCAGTGCTGGTTGAGGAGCCGAAATATAATTGGCGTGTGCGCGAAGACGCATGATTGTGCGACGTCATAATTTCTCACACTTGGGCAGAGTCAGCACAAGACTACAGAATTGGCGTGGCGGCCACTGGGGTTTGGCGGCCCTGTGCAGGTGCACAGCTTGCACATGCCTAAGGCCGCCCCAGGAGTGGGCTGCAAGTCCTTTACTGAACACAATAGTGTAGCAAGCGGGCACATACGCTCGCAGGCTCAACCCTAAAAATAGAAAGACCTCTACACTTCTAAATAAGAAAGTCCCCTTGTAACTTGCGTGCTACAAGTATTGTAGCTATCCATAGAAGGCTCACAGATAAAAGAACGTTCTTTGGGAGGTGTTACTGTTTAATTTGGGGTCGGGGGAACCTCGGAGACATGAAAGACAGCTTAACAAGGTGGTGAATAGTGTTTCTTCTAAAACCTCTGATTGATGGTGGTGGTGGAGGAGGTGGTCGAGCGCAAACCTCTGCTAAAGGCTGGCTTTGTGGTTGCACTGTGTATTGCTTGTGGCAGTTCGTGGTCTGCTATGCCCAGAGCCTGGACTGAGGAAAGTTACCTGTACTGAAGTAAAAAGAAGTAGCTGTTTTATTTCAACAGTGTGTGCAAGATATACATAACAAAGCCGATTTTCCAGTCTTCCCAAGTAGTTGTTTTTTGTGGCTAATTGCGGAGAATTCGACTCATACCGGAGGTCGTGTACTAAGGTGCACTTGTTTGCATGTATAACCTGGTGGTGTGACGAAGTTATAAGACCACCGTTGCCCTCCCTCTGATCTAACTAACTCTTTCGATGTGTGCACAGTAGAATACTGGCGTGGTGCCCTGGAATGGTACATAATGTGATTATTACGGCCACAGTACTGTACCTTTTTGTTTATACTACAATAGTTAAAAACGAAGCTATTTTGGCCAATTTTAAAACCCCAGAAAAGAAACCACATCTTTGTCAATTGTATTTTGTTCTGTAACCTTTTGGAGCACCTGCCAAGCATTGTGAAAAGCGACTTTGAGGGCAAAATAGGGACACTGGAGAACAGGTACACGCATGTGGTAATATGACCATTTTTATGCGGCCAGCCGTCGACAGTGGCACTTTGATCCATCTCTGGACCGGTATGGACAGCTTGTCTAGTGGGTGTCCATCATTATCACAGATCATTAACAGTGCCGAGTTAAACGCTGTGGAGGCCCCTGGGCAGTCGGCATTGCAGGCCCCCCTCGCAAATTATCTCTGAATACCGAAAGCACCGGATTTCTTTTGCAAACTGACAGCGGCCGGAATATGAGCTTGTAAGTGACAAACTATTATGTGAATCTGATGTCTCTGGTTTATGTACTTTCAGGGCCGGACTGGCCATAGCGGGCACTGGGCAATTCCCCGGTGGGCCACAAGGGTGGGGGCCGGATTTGAGCCCCTAGGGGCCGTTTTTGTTACAGGGACGTTTTTGCAGCATAGCTGCAAAATTGGCCCCTGTAACAAAATCGGCCAAAACTGGCCCTGGCAAACAGCTCGGCCGCACCCCCAACCCCTTGGGGGGCCGGCTGAGCACACCGGGGCCGGTTTTGGTTCACAGTCCGGCCCTGTGTACTTTACCTTGTTAGTGGGTACATTACATTAATACTGTATTTTCTCTATAGAGTCTTTAATGTTAGGTTTTCGTTCCTTTGAGTTGATTCATTTTTTTCTGTCTTTTAGAAACAATATTTAAGAAAGCTTGATTGTCATTCTCTTTCAAGATCAAATCAATATTATTTTGATCCGTTGTCGCCGGGCCCCTAAAAGGAGTGGGGTAGGGTGACCAACCGTCCGTAAATTTCACGGACAGTCCGTAATTTTGGCTGTCTGTCCGTTGTCCGTGGAGGATTCTTTAACGGACGCCATTTGTCCGTAATTTTTTTTTTTTTTGATTTTATAAATTTTTTATTGAAAAATAAAAGTGGCATATACATTGGCAGTTGTATGCAGTACATTTGTGTTATCTACATTTCTTGGCTTGTCGAAGAAGAGAAGGAGTCCGTAATTTTTTTTTAACCGGGCACAGATTGCCCCCCCCTCCCTTCTTGACTCCGATGCTGTATGAAAGCTCAGACCCCCAGCAGCACTGTAGAGGCACAGCGGGATGGCAACCCTCACACCTCCAGCCCTTGATGAGCTGTTAAGAGGTGCTTAAAGGTGACAGAGGGAGGGGCTGCAGGTTCAGGAGCAGGGGGCATCCATTCACATGCAAACAGCCCTGAATGCGTCTTGTATCTGCTATTTAGAGGGGGGCTCACACATTCCATTTCTACCCAGGGCCCCAAAACATCCGAGACTCGGCCAGATTACACCCCTGATTACACCGAGGCAGCACCTGCTTCTCTTCACCGAGCTTAATTACTGTCACTAATTTGTAAGCAAACCACGGTTCTTCAAACATGCCTAATGTAATACAATAAAGAAATGGCACAATCGCACCCACACTGATTAACAAAGTATGGAGGACAATCAGTTCAATCAGTTCTCTTAGAGTATCTCCTGTAAGTACTGTATATAACAGTGGGGGATGGCATTTTGGACAGAGAGCCTGTCTTCTCGTTGTCTTGTGCAGGAGGGGACGAGAAGCCCAAGATGATACTAGAATACTGCATGCCCACCCCTGTGCCCACCCTGGTGAATCACGTTCCCTCTCCTGTGATGACTCCTGCTCCTGTCCCCCCATGTGGTGGCTCCATTCCCCCCCCCCCCCGCCTGTGATGGCTCCTGTCCCCCATGTTGTGGCTCCAGTCCACCCCCACCTGTGATGGCTCTTTTCCCCCCCTGTGGTGGATCCTGTCTCTGCCCTGGGTGTCTTCTGTCCCGTTCCTGGAACGGCCCCTGCAGCGAGGGTGAAGTTCTTGATGGACCTCTTCTCAAAAGGGCTCAGCTCAAAATTAATATGGAAAGGTGGGCGAGTAAGTAAGTGAAGGGATGTGTGAATGGCTGGATGAATTAGTGAAAGGGTGAATGGATGAATGAAAGATTGAATAAATGGATAATGAGAGAGGATAGATGGATTGATCAGTGAGGGGAAGGATGGAGAGAAAATGTAAATAGCTGGATGTATGGGTGGAAGGGTAGCTGGATGATTGATGAGGGGAAAGATGGATGAGGGGAAGGATGATGGATGGAGGGGAAGAATGGATGGATGAGGGGCGGGATAAATGGATTGGATGGATGGGTGAGGGGAAGGATGATGGATAAGGAGAAGGATGGATGGATGGATGGATGGATGGAGGGGAAGGATGGATGGATGAGGGGCAGAATAAATGGATGGGATGGATGGATGGGTGAGGGGAAGGATGGATGAAAGGAAGGATGGATGAAAGGAAGGATGGATGAAAGGAAGGATGGATGAGGGGAAGGATGGATGACGGGAAAGGGTGGATGATGAGGGGAAAGATGGATGGATGGATAAGGGGAAGGATGGATGGATGGATGATGAGGGGAAGGATGGATGGATGGATGGATGGATGATGAGGGGGTGGGTGAAAGGATGGATGGATGAGGGTAAGGGTGGATGGATGGATGATGAGGGGGTGGGTGAAAAGATGGATGGATGATGAGGGAATGGATGGATGATGAGGGGAAGGATGGATGGATGGATGATGAGGGGAAGGATGGATGGATGGATGGATGGATGATGAGGGAAAAGGATGGATGGATGATGAGGGGAAGGATGGATGGATCGATGGATGATGAGTGGAAGGACAGATGGATGGATGGATGGATGGATGATGAGGGAAAAGGATGGATGGATGGATGATGAGGGGAAGGATGGATGGATGATGAGGGAAAAGGATGGATGGATGATGAGGGGAAGGATAGATGGATGATGAGGGGATGGATGGATGGATGGATGATGAGGGGAAGGACAGATGGATGGATGATGGGTGGGTGAAAGGATGGATGGATGGAGAGTGGGTGAAAGGATGGATGGATGGATGATGAGTGGGTGGGTGAAAGGATGGATGGATAAGTGGGCGGGTGGATGGTGGGTGGGTGAAAAGATGGATCAGTGGATTGGATGGTGGGTGGGTGAAAGGATGGATGAGTGGGTGGGTGGGTGGGTGGGTGGATGATGGGGGTAGGTGGATGAGTGAAATGATGGATGGATTGATGTATTGATAAGTGCAAGGGTGAGTGGAGATATGAGTGAAAGGGTGGGTGTAAGGATGGATGGATGAGTGAGTGAAAGGGAGGGTAGATGGACAAAAGGATGAATAGATGTGTGAAGGAGTGAAATGATAGATGGATGAGTGATAGGGGCAATGGATGGATTCATGAGTGGATGAGTAGATGGATGGATGGGTGGATGGATGGATGGATGGATGGAAGGCTAAGTGAAAGGGTCGATGGAGAGAGAAAGGGAGGATGGATGGATGACTAAAAGAGTGGATGGGTGGAAGGATTAGTAAGTGAAAGGATGGCTGGATTGGTGAAAGGGTAAATGGCTGAATGGATGAGTGAATGGATGGATGGGATGAAGAGTGGATGGATAAGTGTACAGATGGATAGGGTGAAAGAGTGGATGGATGGATGGATAATGGAGGATGAGTGAAAGGATGGATGAGGGGATGGATGAAGGGATGGATGAGTGAAATGATAGATGGAAGGATACATGATGGATAGGTTTGCAAATGGTTGAATATGTTTGGAAATGGCTGGGCTTACTTATATACTATTGCGCGACCTCTGATGTGTCTGTAAAACGTACCTATTGTCCTGAAGTTTTGTCCTGAATTTTGACCCTTTGTCCTGAATTTTTACACTCACCGTCCTGAATTTGCACCAATGCCAGTTGGTCACCCTAGAGTGGGGCCCTTAGGCCGGTGCCTACTTTACCTATTATTTGGTAATCCGGAACTGATCATTAACTATTTTCCTCTATTGATAATTATTCCAAAATACTTAACTGATTTCCAGCGTAGAGGATGCTGTGACTTGTAGCAAGCATTGGTGGAAATACCTAAGACTTCTCCCAGTAAATATTTTCCCAGACATGGCACTAAAAGGCACAATTTCTCGTAATCCTGGAGGAGGTTACCTGCTGGTTGCTTTAGAGACAGTAGCATGTCCTCTGCGCGTGGTGATACGATCAGGCGTCTTTTGGAAAATGTAAGCCCCTGCTGTTGATGATAATCTCTGATCAAGCAGCCCATGGCTGCAGAGCAGGACCAAATATCTGGGGCTTGGTCAAAATGACCCGGAGTGTTTGGGGCTGGCTTAGAGAGATGATTGGCCTGCCAGTGGACTTTACCTTCTAGCACTGTGCATGTCTGCTCACACACTGGTCGGGGACGGATTGGCCATGCATTCCAACAGGCATATGCCTGTTGGAATGGGTGGGGTGGGTCACTGAAGGCTGGTTTTTGAAGGTTGATGGACGCTGCCCGCCTCCTGCTCCTGGGTTACATACTCTAGCCAAAAAGAAACAGAAAGGCTGAAAAGGAGGCCGGATGGACAAAGGGGCGGAGTTAATATTTTTGCCAGGACTGCTTTTGGTTCCAAGTCTAACCTCGACGCTGGTGTCTTTATTTGAGGCTGGTTGGGTTCGTTCACAGGTATCGCTCGCTGGTATCTAGTGTCAAGACTTAAAAGAATCGATATGTCACAAGTGAAGCTTTATTATCCTTATCTACAGAATGTCATAATTTGTTTATGCACCCACGTTTTTACTGTTAAAGTAATATGGCCAATATTTTCCTAATGCTTCTTACTGTGTATTAAAATAAAATACTTCTCTGGTAATACTGTGTATAAAAATGATTTATGGATTATTTTCCAACCCAATGACCCATTCATGGCTTTCTCTTCACCTGTACCATTGCAGTCCCTGTGTGCACTTACTAGGGAGTAATGCTTACCAGAGCAAGGGAGGGACCTGACAAAGCAAATCGCCTATTGACAATCCTGTTTGTATTTAAAATGTATGTGGTTGACAAATTCTGTACACAGCCATTCAAATTATTTCCAAAAGGCACAGCCGTTGATTTAATGCTCACAGTAGCAGCAATTATAATCAAGTCTTTAGAAGTTAACTATATTCAGGTCTCATATTTTTGTTTTTATTTTTTTACAGGTTACAATTGGTCTTATTTTGGTGAGTAGTGTATTTTTTCTAATTTCTGTACTTAAAATGTGTTTTACTCTTTTAGTACTAACCAGGTGTGTATTCTCTATCGATGAGTATTTAGACGTGTACATAAACATTCTTTTGCAAGTCTAATGCAAGCATGTGATTGTGCGTGTTGAAAGCAGTGGCCCTGTGCAGTGTCTATTAGGAACCCTTTCCCCAGGAGTCTCCTATGCGGCATCGTCCATTTGAAGGTGAGAACAATCACGCTGATAAAATTACAAATTGTTTGCTGGGGTTTAGAGTTACCACGAGCTGCTAACTTGTACCTCTGACTTACTAAAGTGCAACTGGTTTTATACCCAGGGTAGCGAGCGATTACTTCAACCGATGAGAGCAGTGCTCCGTGTCTTTCCTGTGCGTGGAAACATTTGGTAGGAAATCTATACGATGTCCAGCCAGCTGGACATTAACTCCAGTCTCTGCAGTTCCACTTGCCTCTCAAGAATTGGACTTTAGGTTTGATAACTCCGATGGTACTGCAAACCAGGAAATTAATGGTTATTGCTCCCCTTGAGTTGAGGCCTCCTGGTACATTTATGCTATACAGGGTAGACTTTTTAAAAGTTCATCCTTCAGGACACACCAACGTCCTCCTTGGGGAAGGCAGTGGGGGAGGGAATGTTCTGAGAATAGGCAAAGGCTGTCTTTGGTTTTATCAATGAGTGTTTGTTATGCAGGCCGCTGCTCTGCCTTCTCCGGAGGCATTCTTGATAGATCCTTCAGGAGGATTGCCTGCAAGGAACATTTCTTAGATTCATGCAGCCTCCTACCATGGAGGCTTTCTTCATCTTTGTTAGCCGCAGCATGAAACTGGGTGGCATGGTTCTGTACTCACTACAGTGTGCTGAGGTTTGGCCAAGGTCTCATGGGACTAATTCAATGAGACCTGGATCAGAAGGGTAGGAAGTCACGCTGGCCTTCGGGTGGTATAATGTTGGATTTGAGTATATGTATCCTAGACTTGAAGCGTTCTGCTTCCCAACCAGTAACCAGCTAGGAAGCATCTTCACTTTGTGAGTGGAGGTTCTCTTACAGAATATCCGTGCTCGTCATAGTGGACATGACCACCTCCGGGTAGGGCATAGGTCCTTATCCCAGTAGACAGAAGAAACAAGGAAAGGAGCTTTCATTGCATGAGCTGAAGAACTAACTGTTGCGCTTTGATAGTGCATGAGCACCCTCCAATTTCTTCCTTTTGGAAATTATCAAAATGTGACCACACAAGCATGTTTCCAATTGCAGGGCATTTATTGCAGGGAGGTACATAATGGGCATGGATTCATTTCAGCTGGTCCTGGCACCTCTTGAACATTTCAGAGACATTCAAGTCACTCTGCGAGACCTGATCATACACTCTTCACTCTGTAAAACATACTCTAGTAGCTTCTCTCGAGGTTTGGTGGGAGGTGGGAGGAAATAGGCTGGGGCGAGTAGACCTGGGTCCCTTCCAAGGACTATCAGAATGGTGTTTTTGAGGAAGCCAGCTAGTTGGCTCAGTGACTTAAGTCCTTGTGACTGCATTTTTGTATCTGACCTGTGACTGACCAGCTCAAATCTGACACAACCAACATAACTTTTTAATCTTAGTACCTTTAAATATACTAATAGCAATACTCATTTACAAGGATTTGAAACCGGAAAACTGTGGCATTAAGTGTTGCATGAAAACAATTATCAACTATGGGTGTGTCTCTGCAAGCTTTCTCGGCACTATATTACATCTTCTATTCCCATCTTTCGACCCCACCCAATGTTCCCTCTAATTATGTTTTTCTGTGTGCAGCACTTTTCTGCACTGTGTGCAGGAGTATTAAAGAGCCACTAAGTGAGTGATCGCGGTAAGTGAGCTATCATGTCCAAACGCGTGGGGCTAGTGAGAGACCTCGCCAGGATGACTATTCTACACTGATAGTATACTTGAAGTATCTTCTCTTCTACTTTTAAAAGGTGCCCAGTTATACAATTTGGACGCCGAAAAGCCTTGCCGGACATAGTATGCACTGAATAAATTGGGCATAGGTTTTATTAGAGTGCAAAATTCTGGAGCATATTCTCAAGGACTTATCGCCGAGTTAGGGGCACTTTATCGCAGCCAAAGTTGCGATAAATTTATCGCCTCATTCACAAGCTGGTGCTAACATCCGATATCACCAGTTTCCTTGCGATACCAGCCGCAAAAATACATCGCCACAGATGACACCGGCAATTATCGCTAATGATATGCAGAGTAGGCGTTCCCTTGCAAAAAGCTGCGACATTACTTCGCAACATTCTCAACGACCAGCCAGATCGGCGCTAAGATCAGAAAACAGGCGATAAGGCGCATTAGTAGCAGGGATTTAAAACCTGCCCTTACCTGGTGTAAAGTGGAATGACAACCTGCACCAGAAAAGGGAGCCCTGCCAAGAGCCACACCTGAAGAACAACAGATGCCATGGAGCTACTGATCATGCAGCTCGGACAGGCAAGTGGGCCACAACATCTACTGCCACCAACCCCAGGAACCTCCCCACCCCGGGCACTACCCCGGGCACCCCCCCTCCCTCGGACAAAGATGTTATATCAACTTTACGAAATCATGAACAAAACAATTTGTCTGTCGCACAATTGCAATACTTAACATTTATGTGTGGTCAGAAAAAGGAGAATCATACATTCATCTTAGAATTTCCAAAAATTGTTTTATTCAGAATAAACCCAAAACAACTATTTTGAAAAGTCATGGTGGGTCTTCTCAGGACTATCTGTGAGTCATAGCCTGCAAGACGAAATTCTAGATAAGAAGGTGCATCATGCACTAATCCGAGGACAGAGAGCGCGAAAGAGAGAGAGGGAGAGAGGAAGAGCTGGAAAGAAAGAGAGGGAGAGAGAGAAAGAGAGAGGGAAAGAGAGGGAGCGAGGGAAGAGGGGGAACGAGGGGGAAAGAGGGAGAGAGAGGGAGAGAGAGAAAAGGAGGGAGAGAGGGAGAGGGAAAGAGAGGGAGGGAGAGAGAGAAAGGGTGGGAGAGAAGGAGAGGGATAGAGAGGGAGTGAGAGGGAGAAAGAGTGCCAACACTGCAGACCCAGGCTCACTGCTCAACTGCTGCCACAGGTGTGTCTCCAACCATGTGCCGGTATACACTCTAGTCCACCAGGTCTCTTATCTGAAACAGAGTCCAGAGCCATGAATGGGAGAGTCCATACAGTTGCGCACGCCATCACTGCTTGCCCGTACCTGCGCAATAAGGCCTCACTGCTCCCCTTCCGCCACTGGCGTGTCTCCAAGAGGGCCCACCACGTGCCGGTGCATGCTCCAAGCTTGGGGCCCACGGCCATGGAAGCCTCCACATCATGCAGCCCCACACCGCGGGCCACCAGGTCACACACTTGATTCTGGGTCTTGATTTTGCAATGGCAGAGATCATATTAGTGCACATGGCATCATCGCAGGCTGCACACCTACTCAGCCCTTTAGGTGCCACTAACTCTGAGACCCGCGAGGCAACGCCACGTGGCAGTAGGCCCCCACTGCCTGCTGGCTCAGGCCTATACTGCGGTCCAGCAGGGCTCACACAAATCCTTACCAGTCTGGACTGCTAGGATTGGACATCATCGCAGGCTGCATACCCGCTCAGCTCTTTAGGTGATCCTACCTCAGTGCACCGAAAGTCACTGTCCCATGGCAGTGTACCTGTGTCGGCCGCAGTGTATCCGGTGCCACCAAGTCATGGACCCTTTATGATTTGAGTCTTGTGGTGCGGATGCCATCATGTCACCTCCGGCAGTGGGTAATGTGATGTGGTAGGGCCCGTAGGCCATCATGAATAAATAACCACACGGATACACCCAATAGAGAGTGGAATTGGCGTCAGCACGTGCGCCCGGCCCTTTTTATAGGCAGGGTCACATGTCCTGCGACGCATATGCTGGATGGGTGTGGTGGGGGTGTAAAAACGTTTTTCAGCACATAATATATTTGTTCTTTGTATGTCTATTTTGCTTTCTGAGCCATCTTTCGACAAATTAAATTGCCTATATTTATTGTATTTTTAATAAATTCTGCTTTTCTGTATAATAATTTTTTGTATCCATATTGTGTCACATTCTCCCTGAATTTGTACCTAGCTTGTTTCTTGTCATAATTTGTGAGACTTGTTTACGTTCCAGTATTATCATCTGGCAGGTGACACCCTTCTCCCACGCCTGCGAGGGTGGATTCCACCTTTATTTGCTGTGGTGGGGGTATAAACCAGCTGTGAGTGCGTGGCTGTGGCATGCAGACAACTAGACCTGATCAGCAGATCACTACAGGGAAGACCTGGGGCATGGGGCGTTGCCCCCCACCCTCCCCTGTGAGCGTAAGCGGAGTGGGCTGGCCTGGCGTATGCCAGTCCAGCGTAAGGGTATAAACAATGACCCTGGGGCTCTGGGCGTGGTTCCATCTTGAACTGGACAAGGAAGTAACTAATTTGTGTGTCTCTGTTGTAGTGTCGGCGCCACCCAGACCGCAATCGACAATGTGTCACCCTGTGATTCCAATCCTACAACGTGGGCAACATGGATGTGAGGGGGAATCACTGACCCTACACTCGTCCATACTTCCACACTTGAATGATCAAAGACATGACACATCTGTGTAAATATGAATATGTAATGCACATTCAGGTGGAGTGTTGAAGCTGAAGCAGTACAGGGCCATGCAAACCCCACTTCACATTGTTGGCCCTTGGAGGGCCAGCCAGAGTCCTTTAGGGAATGACCAGTTAATAGCAAGAGGAAGAGTACAGTCCGTAGTCTGAATGCTGTGTCATTGGTGACCAAACAGAATATGGCAGTCCATGTCGAGGTCCAAGGTGATTGTCGCAGAGTGTATCGGGGGACAGTGGAAGGACAGTGGATTTGCCAGCATCTTCGTTCTCTGCTGTTTCATGTGCCTCACATGTGGGTGATGGTGTTCTGTCTCCAGCAATGTGTGGCAGTGATACTTTAGGGGCCGGAGGTGGAATGTCTGCTGCACTGTGTGGCACTGACACTTCCGGGGGCGGAGATGTGGATGGAGTGGGAGGAGCAGCATTCGTCAGCACCAGGCCTTGTGGCAGCAATGCCACGAGGAGGGTCTTTAGGGCATTTAGGAACCCAGCTACCTCTCGCTTGTGTGCAGCCGTGGCAGCCGCTCTTTCTGCCTGCGTCCGCTCCATGTTCCTTCACATGTGTACCAACTCCCGGGTGACATCTCTGGAGCCACTCTGACTAGACTGTTGTTCTTGTCTCAGAGTCAGGACTCCAGCAATGTCAGCCATGGATCGTTTGAGAGCATGGAGCGGACTGTGGGTGTCCTTTAGGGACTGTGAGTGGTCCCTGATGGGACTTAGATATCCACGTATGGCATCTATTTTGGCTGCCAGGCGGTCAAACCCCACCCGCACCTGTTCAGCCAGCTTCTATTGGCACACGGCGTTGGAAGGCCATGTGTTCTTCCTGGGGGTCCTGACTGAGAGACAGCCGTAGTGGTGGGTGCTTCCTGCTGTGTAGTCTGTGCAGGAGGTGGTGTCTTCTCGATGCAGCTGGGCTGCCCTGCTCCTGGTGGTGGGGTGCTGAGGCTTTCAGTGAGCTATTGGAGGGCGTCGGGGTCGAAGGTGTGGTGGTCCTCCTCGCCAACAGAGAAGAGAGGTTGGCCTGCTCTGCAGGAGGTGTTGGTTTTCCCTCTGCAATGTGAAGGGGAGATGCGGTTTATCATTGTGTTCACATGTATGTTGACGCATTGTACATGTTTACATACAGTCTGCATGACCGTGTACATTGTGACTGCTTGGGAGGAGCTGCCTATTTGATGCGGGACAGTGGACATTTGGACAACATCACTGATGTGTGTTTGTACTTGTACATTGTGAACTCACATTTCCCTGCAATGCCAAATGTGATTGGCCAGTTTCTACACACAAGCGGCACCAGTTGTGTCCTCTGTTCTGTTGTGGACGTGTTGTGGTTTGTACCACAGCGTTGTCAATGTTGATGTGCTCTACATGTTATGTGTGTGTGCTGCATTTTGGGAGAGTCGCCCCTGCAGCTCTGATTTTGCTGACCCTTATCCCTTTCATGCAGTGTGCCTTTAACTTCTGTGCTTATACAGTGCTGAGATGTTGCATACTAGGGTACATTGGTCTCTTGGTGAGAGTTGGGGGTCTGGGGCATGGTTTGTCCGCAGATGTGCTATACTTAATTGTGCATGTGTGACCATCTCCCGCCTCTCCCCAGTTACTGGTCGTTACTCACCCTTGTGCTGTTGTGTCAGGTAATGTTGAGCAGTGTCCAGTCCCCCAAATCCTGCCACTGTCTCCCCACTGATGACTGTGGACACCATTTCCTTTATCTGGTCCAGCTCCTCCTGTGGCGCTGGACTTCCACCTCCAGTCTGCATTGGTGCTTTCTGGTTGTTGGCGAGTTTCTGCTTCGTTTTACGCTTCACATCAGTCCAGCGCCTCTTGACCTCTTCCATTGTCCTCTTCAGCACTCCGACTGCCTTCACCTTGTCCACGATGGGCTGCTATATTCAATTTTACGTTGCAATGACACCGTGGAGGTGACGAACAGTAGTTGATGGTGTTCTATCACCTCCGACTGAACCGCGTCCACCTCTTCTTGTTCTTGCCCTTCCCTGACCCTGAGGTCCCAGGCTGGTCCTACGGGGGGCTTGTGGGGTTCTGGTTGTCCTCTGTACTTTCTCTGGCTACCTCCATTGTGCTTCGCTGTTGTTTTGCTTTTGCTTGTATGTTTTTTTTTCTTCTAATTTTATAGTGATTTTTCCCACCTGACATGTGTGACTTGAAGGCCTGGAGAAGATTATCGCAGATTTTTTTTATCGTGGTTGGTCCCATCGTAACTTTTTGCGCGTTGGGGTTTACATTTATTTTGCCGTCCCGGTGACTTTATCGCGGACATTTGACGCACTATCTGGGACATATCGCATGTTCTCGCTGTGTTGTGAATAGGAAGTTTACACGGAGTAATTTTCCCGCGATAGACGGCGATATGAAACATTGTGATAACCGATTTTGGCCATGATTATCACACGTTCTCGAGAATATCCCCCTCTGTGTTTTAAACTGATCAGTAGGAACCTTCACTTTCTCTGAATGACTGTTTCCCTTTACAACGAAGTAATACGAAGCTGAAAAAAAAACACATTTTTTGAATGTGAGAACTTTCACTAGTGAGCTCTTCCACAAGCAAAGAAGTACTGCTGCTGACATACCTGCCGTTACCTAGGTGGAGCAGGCAGTCATTGTTAATGAAGCTTCTATGGCAGCTTTCCACGTTGAGCACCTTCTGTGTGAGCCGCTCGTAGTGCTGCTGACCATGTACTGCCTGTCCTGTACATTGTATACTGCAATGCACCCTTGCACTGAATTCACCTGTGCTCCGCGTGTAGTGGCACACTACACTAGTTGCTAGGCAGCTACAAATATGCTTGTACGGGAACATGCTGTGCTGCTGGCTTTATTGCTCAGTATTGTTGTTGAAACTGATGAAAATATTTTCACCAGGCAAGGGCCAAGACAAATTGTCTTTGTCAGTGCTTTCTTTTTTGTTGGAGGGCGGGGTAAAGGCGGTTGTGCCCCTTTAACTTACATAGCTGATGCGACGCCCAAGTCATAAGGAGAACTTGCATCCAATGTCATTTTATCCAGTTGAGGTAAGCATCCTGGGATTTGTAGGCACATGTATAAAGCAGGACCAATGAAACTGCAGGTCACAGCATGCTTGGTGTTGTTGGCTGAAAAGCCTTGATTGGCTGAAAGGCACCATTTGACAAAAGGCAAGGTCACAGCCATGAACCTGCAGTTCTCTGCATGATTTTATTGTTTTCGTGAGGTTTTGTTTGTTTGTTGGTCAGTGTGTTGGAGACGTGCTTTTTTGTTTACTTTAACTAAACGAACTGGTGACCTCAAGGAAGTGATAAGAGGGCAGAAACACGAGTGTAGTGACAGCAGAGCCTACAGGTTTCACAGTACACTTCCTGACTAGCTCATCCAGTTATAGCTTTTCTTTACCTTCTCAGACTAGTAGCACTGACTTTAGAATGGCATCAAGAGGACTACAAATAACAGAGTGCACAGAAGAAAACTGACCTGTAACAGACGCTTATGCCTGGAAATGGGAAAGTTAACAGTACTGTTACTGTCTGCATCTCAGAGAGAGCCCTTACGAAGTTATTTCGCCAACTTTGCTAGTAATTGGCAGTGGGTCTCAAACTTCAGAGCGTGCTTGTAAACGATGAAAGGGAGTGTCCACTCATTTCAGTAACCATGATTTGTCTGCATGGGGGGCAAGAGGTCACAACAAAGGCATGGCCATGAAGTCACAGTCTTGTGGTGCTGACTGGATAATTGTTTTCACATGCAGTGCGTGAATCAAGAGGGGAGTAAGCCTAATGCCTTTGATATTATTGGTCAATGTATCCACCGAAAGTGGTCATGGGAAGGTGTCAGTGGCATAAAAGCCGAGGCTGAGTGGGCGCCAAAGCATACTTAGAGGGAATCTAGCCAACAGCCCCCAGGAGATCATCTCCGAAAGGTCTGGAGAATCATGCAAACAACACTGGTCTCCCCTTTTCCAATACTGGATGCCAGGAGCGCCAGCTATCAGGACTCTGAGTGTTGTGAGACTAAGGACCAGATGAACTAATATACTGGTTGCAAAGTGTGCACCAACTTTTTGCATCCTGTATCTGATTTTACGACACAACCTTTGTACTGTTGGGGTGATTCGCAAAATCATTATATCCAAGGGGTGCAGACTGAATTGCCTAATGAATATCAATTAGGCAGATGGTAATTGGTGAGATCCTGTGACTGGCTACACACATATATATGGTGGCCTGGATGGGGTAGCAGACCACCATCCCAGAGTATGCATTTGCAAACTGAAATGTTTGTTTCCATTTATTTGTTCAAAAACAGCCTGTTTCTTAAAGTAACTAGCAATGCTTGAAAAACAAAAAAACACAATGTGTGTCTGTTTGAAATAACAGCGGAGCAGGCACTTGCCCTGTGGGCCACTGGCTGCTCTCCCTGAGGCAGTCACCCTGGTTCACTTACCAGCTCCAGAACTGTGTTTGCAAACCATCAATACATTACATACTGAATTTCTGCTCAGAAGGAAGACCTGTTTGACACTCACATCACAATTGTGATGTGGTATGGTCGCAAACCCATTTAACGAGTCAGAAAGAAATTCCCACTTGTAAAAATGGGGTTGTACATTCCAAAAATGAATTTCGTGGTTCATTTTGTAGACTTGCAGCGTTTGTAGTTCCAAACCTTTAGTATTACATCTGGCTTGAAGTATCTAACTTGCTACCAGTTTCTGTTGATGCAGCTCACACCCAGGACATGTGCAGGGTATGGCCCCATCTCACCAAGAGTGATAGCTTGTGCTATGTAGTGAACTTGTTGATGGCATATTTCTCAGTAAACCTCCCTCCATTCCACTAATATCTTGCCTAGTGTTACCTTTTGGACTGGGGTCACTCCAGACATACCAGAGTGGTGGGTGTCCATTCTCCCTAAAGGGAGTTTGCAAGTGAATTGGGATTGGGTACCTCTGACAGGAAGCGGCCACCAGTGGAACACCCATTAGGAGTGATGCAGCAGCAGCAATGCTGACCGTTCTTTTCAGTGCAGTCTGTCTTCTTTAAGACTCCTCTTGCTAGAACATCTTTCCCCTGGAAGACTTGAAGGACTCTGTTCATCCACATGATGCTTTAAAGTTGTGCATGAAACTTTCTTACAAGAATGCTTGCAAGGCTGTTGCCTTCCTATAACTAGGGGATGCCTCTACACTTATCCTACCCCAATTAGCCAATGTACACTGGCGAGAGACTGGCTTAGTATATGGTGCTCACTTATGTAAGTGTAGCACCTTGCACTAATATAGGCAACCTTTATGGTGATTTTAGTGGTCTTAGACAACCTTAGAAAGCTCTTTAAGTTGTAGCTGCTGAGAGTGACCTCTGTCCCTCTGGGCCGGTCACCCCCACGCACCTCGCACACTCCTCGTGAGTGCGACCAGGCTGCCCCTTGTTCCCGCCTACTGCCGCCGCCGCTGCCCGTAGCTGTGACCTGTGACACCGCTGATTGCTGCTCCTGCCCCGCCTGCACCGCGTTGATTTTGCGTGTGCATTTGTCTCCCCCCTGTGTTCTCTGCTCTCTGCTCCGTGTAAGGCTGTACCTCTGTGACTCCGTTTGTTGTATCCCCCAGTGTATTTGCAGGCCCCTGTTTATCTTTTGTATCCCCGTTTTGTTTAATATTGTACCCCTGTGATTTTGGCGCCCCTGCCGCGCTTCCCGCCACCTCCCCGCCCTTCACCTCTGCAGCCCTCCCATTCGCCGCCCCGCTCCCCGTCTCCCAGCTGCCCCTCCCTCGCTCCGCCCCCCCACTCTCCACATATGGCAGAGTGGCCTACGCGCAGCGTGCACGCGCAGCGGGCACGCCCATAGCGCGCCAAAGGTAAGCCCGTCTGGCCCCGTCCGCGCCTGGACCGCGCCCAGTGCCAGGACCCCTGGCCCCCGCAGACACCAGCCCGCCCGCCGGACGTACGACGCCGCCGCACTCAACGCCGGCCGAGTCCCGGGCTGCTACCGAGCCACCCCGAGACACACCCACGGACCCTTCTGCTGCAACTCCTGCAAGTTCACCTGCATCCGGCCCTGCACTATTCCAGCACCTACCAAGACCAAGACGAGCAACAGCAGCAGCCACCTGAAATGCATCCTGCTCAACACCCGCTCCGTCCACAGGCACGCCATCGAGATCTGGAACCTGCTCGACACCACAGCCCCAGACGTCGCCTTCTTCACGGAAACCTGGATGAACGCCTCCTTAGCGCCCGACATCGCCATCGCCATCCCAGACGGCTACAAGATCATCCGAAGGGACCGCATCAACCACACCGGAGGAGGCATCGCCATCGTCCACAGGAACACCATCCGCATCACGACCAACACCGACGACCCCCTCGCAACCGCCGAGCACCTGCACTTTCAGGTCCACATCAACCCCAAGACCACCCTCAGAGGCACCCTCATCTACAGACCCCCGGGACAACGCACACAATTCAGCGAAGACATCGCCGACTTCATCAGCCCGCACGCCCTCTGCTCCGCTGACAACATCCTCCTAGGGGACCTCAACTTCCACCTGGAGACCAACAACGACCGCAACACCACCACCCTGCTGGACAACCTCGCCAACCTGGGACTCAAGCAGCTGGTGACCACCCCCACCCACTACGCCGGAGACACACTTGACCCCGTCTTCTCATCCAGCAAGGACATCGCCTTCAGCCACGCCCCTGGACTCCACTGGACGGACCACAGCTGCCTCCACTTCAGCTTTGGAAGGACCACGATCTACCACCACCAGCAACAGGTTGCACGCAGGAGCTGGAACAAGATCACAGCCGACCAGCTCGCAACCTCCCTGAGCATGAACCCGCCCACCAGCACAACGAACCCAAGCCAGGCGGCCACCAACCTCACCAAGTGGATTAGCGACTGCGCAGACGAGCTCGCCCCCCTGAGGACCCCGCCTAGCAGACTCGGTAGCAAGAAAGCCCCATGGTTCACCGACGAACTCAAGAGCTCCAAGAAGAACTGCTGAGCCCTCGAGAGAACCTGGCGCAGAGACCCAACACCAGACAACATGACTGCCCTCAAGCTCGCCACCCGAAAACACCACCAACTCATCCACGTCACCAAGAAAACTGCATTCAAGGAACGACTGGACAACAACGCACACAACAGCAAGGAACTCTTCAACATCGTCAAAGAGCTCTCCAACCCCAACGCCGGAAACAACGACATCACCCCTTCGCAAGACCTCTGCAGCTCCCTCGCCTCCTACTTCCACAACAAGATCGCGGACATACACAACAGCTTCAGCACTCAACCGACGCACGCCACGACCGAACCACCACCCCCCACCACCACCATCCGCGCCTGGACCCCAATCAGCACCGAAGAAAACGTCCGCACGATTAACTCCATTCACTCCGGATCGCCGACCGACCCCTGCCCTCACCACGTCTTCAACAAGGCCGACGCTGTCATCGCACCCCACCTGCGGGACATCATCAACACCTCCTTCGTCACCGCTACCTTCCCAGAGAGCTGGAAGCACGCCGAACTCGGCGCTCTACTCAAGAAGCCTTCGGCCGACCCCACCGACCTCAAGAACTACCGCCCCATCTGGCTGCTCCCGTTTCCCGCAAAAGTCATCGAGAAGACCGTCAACAAGCAGCTCGCCGCCTTCCTCGAGATGAACGGATCCCTCGACCCCTCGCAGTCTGGCTTCCGGGCCAACCACAGCACCGAGACCGCCCTGATCGCATCCACCGATGACATCCGAGCGCTGCTCGACAACGGAGAAACAGCGGCCCTCATCCTCCTCGACCTCTCCGCGGCCTTCGACACTGTCTACCACCGTACCCTAGTACAACGCCTCAGCAACGTCGGAGTCCAGGAGAAGGCACTGGTGTGGATCATCTCCTTCCTCGCCGGAAGGACACAGAGAGTCCGTCTCCCTCCGTTCAGATCTGAAGCCACCGAAGTCATCTGCGGCGTTCCTCAAGGCTCCTCGCTCAGTCCAACCCTCTTCAACGTCTACATGAGCCCCCTCGCAGACATCGCACGCCAGCACAACCTCAACATCATCTCCTACGCTGACGACACCCAGCTGATCCTCTCCCTCACCAACGACCCCGCCACCGCCAGAGCCAACCTTCACGAAGGGATGAAAGAGGTAGCCGAATGGATGAAGAACAGCCGCCTGAAACTGAACTCGGACAAGACGGAAGTCCTCATCCTGGGATCCTCACCCGCCGCTTGGGACGACTCCTGGTGGCCCCCCGCCCTAGGCAGCGCACCCAAACCAACAGACCACGCACCCCACCTGGGCTTCATCCTGGACTCCTCCCTCTCCATGACCAGACAAGCCAACGCCGTCTCCTCGTCGTGCTTCAACATCCCACGCATGCTACGTAAGATCTTCCGGTGGATCCCCACCGAGACCAGGAAGACGGTCACCCAGGCCCTCGTCACCAGCCGTCTGGACTACAGCAACTCCCTCTACGCCAGAACCACCGCCAAACTCCAGAAGAGACTCCAGCGGATCCAGAACGCCTCAGCACGACTCATCCTGGACATCCCCCATCGCAGCCACATCTCCGGACACCTGAGAGACCTGCACTGGCTCCCGGTCAACAAGAGAATCACCTTCCGACTCCTCACCCACGCACACAAAGCCCTACACAACCAAGGCCCACGATACCTCAACAGTCGCCTCAACTTCTACGCTCCCAAACGCCAGCTTCGATCGACCAGCCACGCCCTCGCCGCCGTCCCCCGCATCCGAAGAGCCACCACAGGGGGACGGTCCTTCTCCTACCTCGCCTCCAAGACATGGAACTCCCTCCCCACCCACCTCCGTCTGACCCAGGACCACCTCGCCTTCAGGAAGCAACTCAAGACCTGGCTGTTCGAGCAGTAGCGGACCCCCCTACCCCAGCGCCTTGAGACCCTCTGGGTGAGTAGTGCGCTATATAAATGCGATGATTGATTGATTGATTGAGAGCAGCCTTCAGGCTTAGTCTAGGAAGAGTGTAAAGAAGCTTGTTTTACCAGTACTTACTTATACTTATGGTAAAGGTTAAGTAAAAAAGGATCACACAGTGTAGTTATAAAAATAGGTATTTTTTATGCAAACACTCACTAACACAATGTATTATTTCCTACCCAGAGATATAAACCCAATATACACAATACTTAGGAAATAGAGCATTTAAGTAGCACAAATACACAATGGTCTACAGGGGAGACCAAACTATATACTAAAATAGTGGCATGCGAACCACGGTTCAACGCAGCAGTGGACCCAAAAGATGTCGAAAAGCCGGGGGCCCCAGGAACCACCAAAGGTGAGTATCTAGGAATCACACAAGGTAGTGTGCAGAGTGGGAACACAACTGTGTGCTCAATGTTAGTCAATGGGTACGTTGTGGTTGCAGTTTTAAAGAAAAAGGACCCTTCTGAGCAGACCCTCAAGACACCCCGTAGAAGATGGAAGGTTGGAGAGTCACCCCACCCGTGGATACCCCTGGAAACAAGTTACGTACCCCAGGGTAGCCAGGTGCACAGGGGTCAATTGACATCGGAAACCGCCGTAGACCACAATGGAGAACTTTAGGAAAGGTGCTGCTGGAGAAGAAGACAAAGAGTCTGGTGGAACCCAAAGGTGGATTTAAGGTGAGAAGAACCTGCAAGCAGAGGGGACAGAGTCTATACCACTCAGGAGTGACCAGGCGGCACGGAAGACCAATGTCGAGGATACAGGAGAATTTGCTGGTGCCTTTTGAAATTGCAGCTCTGTGGACCAGACGACGCTGTGGAAGGCAAGGGGCCGTTTACAAGCTGTCAGATGTCAAGAGGCAGTGGGTCAGTGTCTGGCAGGGGCACCAACAAGCCTTGCCAGCAACAAACAATGTAGTGGATGAAAAAGGTGCTGTGTCAGGACCAGCAAGGTCCAAGTGACTCACCACAAGCAGGTAAGTCAGAGCAGGTCCGTAGCAAGAAGGAGACCCCACTGGAGCCAAAGAAGACCCTCGAGAGGACCCACGGGCCTTAGGCACAGGAGTCGCAAGAGGACCTCAAGCAGCTCATCAACAAATAAAGGCCCACGGTGCAGAGGATGCGATGCAGGCAAGCTCTTGGCTGCAGGAGTTTCTTGAGGTAGGAGCTTCTTGAAGCCCTAAGATCACTGGAGAGTCAACAAGCCTTGGCAACGGCAAGTCAATGTGGTGCACAGGGGTTCTGTTCCAGCGGTTCCGAAGAGGGATACTGGCCTCAAACTCAGTGAGAGGACCATACAGGCCTCGAGGGAGTTGCAGAACCAACTCCTGTGTTGCTGAGCCTTTTGGAGTCCGTGGGAGCCCAGGATCAGCAGACCGGTCAGCTGCGTTGCGGTGCCTGCAGATGCAGGGGAGTGACTCCTTCACTCCAAGGGAGATTCCTTCTGGTGTCTTTACCACAGGCCTTGTGAAGAACTTGTATGGAGCACAGACCCAGACATTGCAGAAGACCAGCAGGACGACGAGACCTGGAGCAGCAGGAATATTCCCCGGTGCAGTTTTGGTTCCCATAGCGAAGTCAAGACGGTCGAAGATGTAGTGGTATGTGATCGGAACCTTGTCCCACAACAAATCTAGAGAACGACCCACAGGTAAGGCCTTAAGTACCCACAGGAAAAGGTTTGGATGATTCAGGGGTCCATCCCAGAGGAGGGGCTGGACAGTTGGGAAGATACTCCCATATCCTTTGTCCAGTTTTACGCCTGGGCGGGAGCCAACGGCTCCCTGAACTGATTTGATCTGGAGTATGCAGGGAGGGCACCAAATGTGCCCATCATGCAGTCTCAGTGGCGCTGGCAAGCGCCCCCACCCTTCCCCAGTACACTAAACCCTGTCTGGGAGGTGGTCACACCTCCCTGTGACAGTATATCTATTGTTCAGCCTTACCCTGCTCGTGCACTGTGGGCCTCCCGGAGGAGCTTTACAGTGCATGGAATCATACCTCCCACACGGTTTACGGTGTCATGGAATCATATCGCGTAATGACGCAGGCCACTCTATATGTCACAGTGGCTGATGCACTTACAACCCGGGAGATTGGACTCCGAAGGTTGTAGGGATGACCCGCTCATGCAGGGGCACTCTCCCACTTATGACCCAGCACCCTGCCTTCAGGATTGAAAGGCCTGTCTTTGGGGTGAACGAAGGTTTTAAGTGTAGTAACCTCATATAGCTTTCCCTATATCTATTTCATAAGTGGTGCTAGAACAGCTCACACAGGCTGCAATGGCAGGCTTAGTGTCCCAATTTGAGTGGTGGGTCATGGGTGGCATAATACATGCTTCAGCCCATGTGAGTCCTCTGATGTACCTATGCCCTTGGTACCATATACTAGGGATTTACAAGGGTACACCAGTAGCCCATCTGGAGTGTACCGAAGGACCTCACCATATCCAATTTAGGGAAGAAGCATAGAGACTGGGATCCCCGTTAGCAGGATCCAAGTCATACTAGTCAGAAAAAACCTAATGACACCAGTAAAAAGTGGGAATGATCATGAAAGCAGATCCTACTGGGGCGTGGCTTGGGCGCCGATGGCGATGGTCGCCTGAGAGCTCGGCTCCGGGACTAAGCCCGGAATTATCCTGAACATCGGAGGCTGAGGGGCACCCCAGACCCCGCATTCGGTTGAGCGAGGCGACGACACCCTGCCGAGGGCCCTGGTGGAGTTTGAATGGAGGTGGCTTTGAAGAAATGCCGAAGTTTGCGGAGTGGCGGAGTGCGACCCAATATGGCGCCCGGACCCCTTTGTCCCCTTGATCGGACCTACGGAGTTGGGGAGGTCTCGCGGATGTCGCCCGGCACCCGGCTTCATTGGCCTCAGTTGTTCTAGACATTGGGCATTGGCTGGTTCGGACCCTCTACAGCGGAACCATAACTCGATTGGACGACCGGGCGGGTGCCCACGCGTTAGAGGGCCCCGGGCACGGGTGCACTCAGACCCAGGCGGTGATCTGCACCGCGACTCCGCAACTAGCCGCGAGTTCCTGGCCACCCCAACTACATGGATGGCGCGACACTCGGGCGCCACAGGACAACCGGGAGGGTTGGTGGCCCTTGCCCCGGAGCTATAGTGGGTGAACGGGCCTGCCCGACTCGGAGACGGGTGTCTCCGCCCCCTTATCGGTGCCCTCGGACGCCGTGGCGGTGGCGTGAGCCGAAACGGCGGAGTCTCCACAGGCCCTGGAGAAGGAGATCGCCCATTCCGGACTTGAGGGCGGAATCCCGGGAAAGTCGTGCTGGGCACTTGCACACGGAGGCGCCTACTCCGGGACCTTTGCGGAGAGCCCCTGGCAGCATGGGGAAACCTAAAGGAGCCAAGGGATCCAGCCAAGCCACCTCGGACTCTGAGGCCCAGGACAAGGAAGAACATGGAGATCCTAAACGACCTGGTGGCGCACCACTCCAACAACAATTCGACCGCGTACTGGAAGCCATAGAGGCAACTCGGTCGGCCCTACAACAGGACATTGCCCAGGTGGCGACTGGCCTGGGCCTCCTTAGGGCAGACCACGGTAAACTCTCCGACCGGGTCAAGGAGGTGGAGAGCACGGTGAAGTCTATCGAACCGGCGCAGAGAACCCTGGCTGCGACGATAAAGGATGCCATGTCCCGGATCGAGACCCTCGAACGGAGGGCGGAGGATGCGGAAGGCCGAAACAGGAGGAATAACATTCGGGTAGTGGGCCTGCCGGAAAAGGTCGAGGAAGGCGATATGGTGCGCTACTTGGAGACCTGGCTCCGAGACACGGTGGTCCCGGAGGGCCTGTCCTCCTTTTACACTCTAGAACGGGCCCACAGAGTTCCAGCGCGGCCCCCACAGCAGGGACGAGCCCCGAGGCCGGTGGTGGCGCGGTTGCTACATTTCCGGGACAGAGACCTGATCCTAAATGCCGCCAGACACAATGGCCCGTTCCAGGTTGCAAACAGTCAGGTGAATATCTTCCCTGACTATACCTACGAGACGCAGCGCAAGCGGTTCTCCTTCCTGGCGATTAAACGTGAACTCAGGAGTGAGGGCATCCAATATTCACTCCCATTTCCCGCGAGGCTCCGAGTCATTGTCGATGACAAAACCCAGTTCTTCGACACCCCGGAGGAGGTCTGTGACTGGCTCGAACTATACCGAACGGGGAAGGATGGTTATAACGCCTCGACCCATCAGGCGGAGGAGCCGGAACAAAGGAGGCGATCTAAAAGGGTCAGAAACCGCCGCGGCCGCACGGGAGGACCCTCGACAGCGGAGACATCATCTGAGCGGAGAGGAGTGTTGGAAGTTCTGTCAGAACTGTCGGGAGCAAGGGGCGATGACATCGAAGAGGAGGAAGAAAACCCGGGTGCTCAGGGGGCACCATCAGACTCGGAAGACTCAGTGGCAGACAGTACCCACACACCGGTGATCACACCGAAATCGGTAGAGGACCTTTTGGACGGACAAGGGTAATGGAATAGGTTGCCTTGTTTTGGGTGGGGGCCCGGCAGGGGGGAGGCGGCTGCCGTTCTATATTGCTGGCAATTGAAGAGGGAGGGTTGGGAGGCTTATGCTCTAGCCCCGAAAGGTTTTTTGACACAGGGGGGGCTTATTATAGTCCTGGTGGCCTGGGCGACGAGGGCCCGTTGCCCCCGCTCAGCCCGCACCTGGCCCATAAGGCCTTCCTACGGTGGCGACCGTAGGGCTAGTGGGGTTCTCGGGGTTGTTCTTCGTAGCAGTTTGGATGGGATCTAGATGGTGCAGTTTGGGTCCTGTCCTGGGGTGGTTGGGAGGGGGTCTTGTTGGTTTTTGGGGGGTTTGGTTCTGGTTGGGGAAAATGGCCGCCGTCAGCGCTGGGAGGATTGATGTTTTTTCTTTGTGGGGACCCGGACGGGGGGACTGTGCACGAACACTTTGGGACAATGGTTGATGTTGCTAACTTGAAATGTATTACTTGGAACGTGAGGGGGCTTCACACTATGTCCAGGCGTCACAGGGTCCACGCTTATTTAGTGCGTAGGGGAGTGCAAATGGCGCTGCTGCAGGAAACGCATCTGAACAAGGCGGAAGGGGCGGCGCTTCAGCGTAGATGGCGAGGGCAGGTTTTTTCCACGGCGTACTCTGCTTATGCCAGGGGGGCGCTGATATGGATCAGGGCAGGAGTCCCCTTCCAGGTCACGAGGACAGTGTTAGACCCAGAGGGGCGTTTCGTGGCCATATCAGGCACGCTAGGAGGGAGGGACTTGAATGTTTGCTGTGTGTATGCCCCTAATGTGGACCAGACTGCCTTCCTTTCTAGGTTATCGGGCTCGTTGGCCCACTTTTTCGCCGGCCCCCTCCTACTGGGGGGAGACTTTAACTCCGTGGTTGACGTAGACATAGACCGCTCGCATCCCCCGCTCCCCGATTCCCCGGTCCGGCGGACGGCTAAGGGCCGTCAAGATTGGCAGACCCGCTGGGGTTTGACGGACATCTGGAGGGCGCATCACCCCGCGTTAGATTATTCGTACTTTTCGAGCCTTCATGAGCTGCATGTCAGACTGGATGGCTTTCTTGGTTCGTCCGAATTAGTCTCGGCAGCGGTCCGATCGGAGTATTTATCGCGAACCATCTCGGGCCATAACCCCCTACTGCTGGACATTCGCTGGTTCCCTGGGACGCCGGCGGTACCCACCTGGAAGATGCGCCCCGAGATCCTCGAGGACAGTGTCTTCAAGGCAGACCTGGGGGAGAGAATCACGGATTATTTTGCATCCAACGGCGGCTCCGCGAGTACTAGGGCGTTCGAATGGGACGCTTTCAAGGTGGTGGTGAGGGGGTACTGTATCTCTAAGAAGGTGGGCATGCGGCGTGTTATCTTGGCTGATTTAGACGCAGCGGACCGAACGCTCCGCGAGCTCGAAATTAGCCGACCCGGACACCCGGAATTGCAAACACGAACGGTAGAGGCGAGGGAGAAGGTGGCGGTGGAGGTCGAACGGCTCCGCTGTTTCGATTATAAGGCCTACACGGTCCGATCTATAGCGGAGGGCGACAGATCGAGCGCGTTACTGGCGTGGTTGGCCAACCCTACGCGCCAGTCCCAAACGACGACTAGGATGCGTAGGGCGGATGGGACCGAGGTGTGCACCCAGCCGGAGATTCTTGATTGCTTCCGGCATTATTACGAATGCTTATACCGCAGTCGCTCCGCGCGTGATCCGGACCGGCTTGATAACTATCTTAGCCCGCTGGAACTCCGCACAGTGGAACAGGAAGTGGCAGACACCCTGGGATCTGACATTGGCTTGGGGGAGATCCGTGGGGCCATCAAACGGATGGCGAGGAACAAGACCCCGGGCCTAGATGGCCTGCCGGTGGAGTTCTATGCAGCTTATGCTGACCTCCTGGCCCCTCGCTTACTGGTGGTCTATAGGGAGGCGAAGAGGCTGGGTCGCCTCCCCGGCTCGATGTGTGAGGCGTTGGTGGTTCCTCTCCTCAAGCCAGGCCGAGACTCGTCTGACCCGGGGTCTTACCGTCCCCTCTCAATGCTGACGGTGGACTACAAAATACTGAGCAGCATCTTGGCCTTGAGGCTGTTAGGACATATGAGCTCCCTAGTGCACGAGGACCAAGCCGGTTTTATCCCACGGCGAAACACGACCATGAACATCCGAAGGTTGTTTCGCTTGCTTGGGGAACCATTCGTGGACGCCCCGTCCCCGGTAGTTTTGTCGGTGGACCTGGAGAAGGCGTTTGATAGCCTGGAGTGGGACTACTTAAGCGCGGTATTGCGGAAATTCGGCCTCGGGGAGGGATTTATCAAATGGACAGCAGTTCTCTACGCTTCCGCTTCAGCCAGGGTTAGATCAGGCCCTTTGATTCCGATATCCGGTGGAGCGTGGCACGCGGCAAGGGTGCCCCTTATCCCCGCTTCTTTTTGCACTAGCGGTGGAGCCACTAGCGATGCATCTTCGTTCGGGAGCCCATTATACGGGCTTATGGACAGCGGCGGGCCCACATTACGTCTCGCTCTATGCGGACGACCTGTTGCTCTTCCTGGAGGATCCGGTCGACGCTTTCCGGGGAGCGGAATTAGCGCTAACGGAGTTCGGAGACGTCTCAGGCCTACGAGTGAACTGGTCTAAGACCTGCCTCTTCCCGATGCGTAGGGGTGCCCCCACTCCGGCGCTAAATAAGGAGATCAGATGGGAACCCGACTGCTTTAAATACCTTGGGGTATTTGTGTACCACGACCAGCCCGACCTCCTAGACGGGAACATTGCCCGTTGCATACGGGCACTCCGAGGCAGCATGGATTTTTGGGCCACGCTGCCGCTCTCCGTGGCAGGACGCATCGCCCTGCTCAAAATGGTGGCACTCCCCCGACTATTGTATTACTTTCGGACTTTGCCGATCTGGGTCCCACCGGCTACGTTTCGCCGCTTGCGTTCTATGGTGGTAGGGTTCCTTTGGGGCACGGGCCGGCGGCGGTTCCCCCATACCCCCCGGAATAAAATCACCAGTAAATTTATAGATCTGGGGCTCCTACTGGCTAAGTGAGAGGTGACCAGGAACTGGAAGGCACGTGCTGGTCCTACGGGCGGCAGATGGCACGGTGAACTTTTGAAATGGGCGGCGGGTGAGAGCGCGCTGCGATATCAGTTGGCTTGGAGGCAAAGCAATGAGAAGGCGCAGGAGGCCGCGTTAGAATGGGAAACGCTGGTACAGGCCCTCAGGGATTATTGTGCCCCCAGCGACTCCGAAAGCGAAGAAGCAACTAGACCCGAGTCCCGCTAGACACTAGCATTAACAGCACTATTACCTTCCCTGTGGGTCAAGCAGAGGATCCTAAAGTGATAAGCTCCCTGGCGCTGATGGTGGGGGGGGGGAGGGGGGAGTTCCACAATGACTGGGAGTTTGAGGGGGGGGTATCTTTTTGGGGGTTGGGGTTTGTTTAGAAAAGCAGATGACGGACAGTGTGTTATCCGGACCAGCTCCTGCATCCTACTGGCCCCAGCTACATTCGCCGCCCAACCCCAGGGATATGGGCTGCTTGGCTGTATAGCAATGCTATGGAAGGGGGTCGATGGGCTATAACTTGTAAAGGTGGGCTATATTATGATGCTGGTCGTTACTGTATTGTTGTACTGATTCCTGCAATAAAAACATATTTAAAAAAAAAAAAAAAAAAAAAAAAAAAAAGCAGATCCTACTTTCCTACAACACTACACTGCAACCTACGGGGAATAATAGAGGACATCTACCTATGGCATTTGCACTCCTAACGCACACACTCCCCTATAGCCCAGCGTACACGGATTAGCCCAAGAAATAAAATACCTTCCACTTTGAACCATATCCAAAATAGCTCCGAGCGAGTGCATGAAGCAAACTAATGCAGTATTCCTCTGTGAAATTGCTCCCTCTTGCCTTGCAAAGCTCTGCCCTAAAAAGGGCGTGAGTAAAGTGGTGGACCAGTCGTTCACTGTATTCAAGGGAGGAATCCCCTCATAACTGGTCGAACCGATTGGATTGGCCATGGTACAATTTGACTCCTCAGGCGGGCAGTCAAATTGTACCAATCCAATCGGTTCGACCAGTTATGAAGGGTAGGTCAGTCACCAGTGCCTGCCCTTGGATCGCTCATAAGTAAACCCACTATGTTGCATACTTTTCTATGGAATCAACCAGCAGCAAACTTTTCCCAACAAATGATTGTGTTGTGTATTTATTTATTCCATTGTGCATGTTAACCTTGCAAAGGGCGGGGAGTGTTGCCTATATAAGCACCATAAAATGTGCGCGTTCTCCCAGAAGCGGCACTTGACGCCCATTGGCTGCTAGGGGTTAGTGGGGTCGCCAGGGCGGCAGGCAGGGGCATTTAAATTATGGGTGCTTCAAGCACCCACATAGAGCCCAGGTTAGCTGTGCCCCTACTGACCATCAACGCGGCCTGCTGCTTGAGTCACAAGCTTCTTTATATAAACTTTTTCTCCACTTCTTTTCCATGCTGTATGTACTTTGCGTTATAGAATCAAAAGTTTTTTTTAATACTATCTTGTGGCGTTAATAAATTCGGCCTGAACTTTTTTCTCAAACGCAAAATCGGATTGCCTCGGGCAGTTCTTTGCCTTTCTCCGTAGAGGGCACCCCTAAAGCAGACCTGGGCAGTTCTGTGTTACTCGCAATGAAGACCGGCTTCTGGACCTGGAATCTGACCTCTCTTTCTCGGATTTTTTAAAATGTATTTATTTATTTTATGCGATTTTATATAGCGCAAACTTTACCCAAGAGTGTCAGAGCGCTTTACATAAGAACCAGTTGCAAAACATAAGGATTTAGGATTACATGCGTTACATAAAAGATAAAAACGGAAAAAATTGCAAATGTAGAAGATGTAAAGTCACACAAGGAAGAGGTACAAACAGAAACCTCTTGTCACTCGAACGCCAGGTTTCCAGTCCAGGGCGTGCATTCAGTAAACCAGTGTTTTCGATGACCTAAAGTCTGTGGGGACACTTCTCCGAGGCAGATCGTATGCCCTCCTGTCCCTCTAGCTTTGGCAGGACCTTTGACCGGGCTCCATTGTTTGTGGTCCTGAGAACATTTGAGAGGCCTCTCGTGGGACAAAGGCCTGTGACGAGGGAGTGCCAGGGGCCATTGAGAAAGAGCTGGCCTCGGAATAGTAGATGGTCCTTTTCCAAAGCACAGCTTCTTCGCACAAAAAAATCTTCAAATCTTATGAGGATGAAATCAAGCGCAGGAGCTGCTAACCTTGAAGAACAGAAACCTTTCAGCTGCTGAAAAGTGTTTCAACGCTGGGCAGGGGTTATAAAGTCAGACAGTCGGCCTGGCTGACTGAGAAGTGCCTTCAATTAAAAGGTAGTGACTGTAAAGTTAGAATGCGCTCTGCAGCATCGACCAGGTGGAGCTCGGACATCCCTTGAGTCCAGGAGTGTTGTCCTGTGATGCCCTTCGCCTAACCGAGCCCGTTGGTCGTGAAATGCCAACACTCTCGCCAATGTCCTCTGTCCTCTCACATTGTGGCAGTCACTCATAGGAGTATGCCTCTGCTGTTGGAACTTGACACTTTTCGAATGTTCTTCATTCCTCCATAAAGGCATCACTTACACCTTTGTTTCCTGGACAGAACCCATGAAGGGTGGACGTGTCTGGTCCCAGTTAAATACAAAAATCTGTTTGATTACCCCCTTCCTTCCTTCCCTCCTCGGGCCTACCCCCTGACCTCCCGCAGCAAGTAAAACTAGGCGGTTTTAGAACGGCCACAAATCCGTGCTTCACTTTTGTCTCCAGGCCTTGTTGTGTAGGGTAACAAGTGTATGAGATTGGGTTCGCCATGGAGCCAATGATGGTCTGCTTGTGTGTAGTTCTGCAAGTGAAAACGGGTGTAAACACGTAAGATCGTAATAAATATTGAGTCCGCGTATTATCTATCAATGGTGCACAGGTGCAGTGGTACCGGGGCCTAAAGGTCTGAGAAGCTGACAGAAATCCGATACTTGCTGTCTTTTACAAACCAAACGGTAGTCATGGGACAGCTTCCCTTGCTTGCCTATGGCGCAGGGCCCCTGTGCTACACCCATGGTGGGCTCATCTTGGACCAGACCCCCTGCTCACAAACCGGCAGGAGGGGGATGTTTGGTCGAGGATGCTGATACCTGTTCCTGGTGATGGGAATAGCTTGGGAAGTTATTTAGATGTGATGGAAGTCCTGCTAGTCTGATGCTTGCATGGAGACTGTGAACAGTATAGTATCCGAAGTCTGCGAGTCGGTGGTCTCGCGTTACAGATGGGTGGTATTACTAACGGTACTGACAGGACAGTGGTTTCCCTTGTAGGTTTGGTACTGGCGCAATGATCCTTTGCAGGCAGCATGTGATGGCGGACTGCATGTTGCTTAGACCCAAGAGATGAGCAGACCTAGGGGTGCGTGGGACACCTACTATGATTGCATGGAATGTTTTCTAGTATCCATGTGCTGTGAGCGGGAATAGTAACTGCTCCAAGGCACAATTATAGGGTTTCGCTGGGGATGGGGGTCTTCTGTTGACTCCATTTCTGGCACTATTTCAGCCACACTGCATGAAGATGGGAAGACCGTGGGAATCCTTAACCGGGGGGGTGGGGCCCCTTGGGGCTGCATGGGTGGACCTGAAGGTTTGTTTGCAGAAGCGGTGACTGTTCATTGGGCAGGTGCATTGACAAGTGCGAGGGAGGTGCACAGTTAGACAGTTAGTCTGGGACGCTTTAAGTAAGCTGATGCTTGGACCATGTACACCCCCTTGCGACACCCTGAGTGGGATAAGCGTCGTGGTTTTAGATGAGGAAGGCTCCAGTGATGTCTGAGGTGGACAGGGGGCACTGGGTGGTGGTTCACATTGCCACAGTTGATGAGTCCCTAGTATAAAGCTGGTTAACCACCCACACCACTTCACCAGCTAAAGGTGGACTGGATTATGGCAGTTTTACCATGGGGCACTACTTTGGTCTAAAGTGAATCCAGTGCTTAATTTGTAAGAGAGAGTGCCGGTGCCCGAGGGTCTCCTTAGATCGGGCGTCTGGTGCAATTACCCATCAGCACGACGACTGCCAAGGCTGGTGGTCTTAAATCCACTTAACGCCCCTTCAATCAACTACCAGCCACTCCTGGCCTTTGTGACGATTCTGCCGACTTTCAGATGTTTGTGCTTTTCCCTCTCTTGTGCTTTGCAAGTATTTAATGCAGGAAAATAAGTGCTGGTGCCCCCTCGCCTGCAACCACTGGCTTAAATAAAGCAAGGGCGAATTCCTTAAACGTGTGCTAGATTTGGATATTGTTGGCTACATTTTGAAATAAAGTAACCTCTCCTTATGCTTTACGCATTTTTGATGCTCTCCGCCCTCTTTCCCAGGATATTTCATCAGCTAAAGCTTGGTGAAATGCAGGGATGAGGTTTGGACCAAAATGAGGAATTACCATGGGAATCACCCTCTGCGTTTCTTCATTTCTTTGGCCATAAGTAGTCCTGTGGAAAAGTGGTGACCCCTCCAAGGTTTGAAGTGAGTTGAACACACATTTAGTAAATGGTCATCGTGTAGTGGTGTAGTAAATTAGTCCGATAGGCGGCTTAGCAGCCATTGCCATAGCTCTTCCACATTTAATCAATGCCATTTTATAACCACACTCCTCATTCTCATTTCCTGCATCAATTAACAGCAGCTAAAGGCATCTCCAAAAGAGCTCCTTAAACATGTGGTCTTCACCATCTCAACTCTTACAATTGGGCCTTCTCCACCTTGATGGGCAAAGCAATAATGTTGTGCAAAAGCCTTGTGAATACCACTGTACTTACCACCAAGTTATGAATGACACTTTTATAATTACTACACTGTTGTAATTCACATAGAAAGATGTGTTGGCCACCGCTTTCAACAAAGTTTTTAGAGGTGGGTGGAATTCGCGGAGTTTGATTCCACTAAATTACATTAAAATTCTGGTGACATGGTGGAGTGGCAGAATGCACCCTCCTGCGCTTTGAGACACTCGTGGGTGAGTGAGTAGTCGCGCTTAACAAATACTGATTGATTGACCCTTACATCCAAAAATGAAAATGACGTGGCCAAATACACTTGCCTCCTTGCAAGTCGGATTGGTAATGCGGGCACTCAGGCAATGCCCGAGGGGCCGGTGTCCAGTTCCAGCTGTCGGCTGCTTTTTTTGAACAGTCTGGAATGGCCGGTTTGGATGCTTTCTGCGTTGTTTGGATACCGCCAACGGCCCAGTGGGTGCCCGAGAGGCCCTTCTGGAGGCAGATGGGCGTCCATTACCTCTCTTTTATCAACGGGCAGCGGTGTCATTCCCTTTCTCTCCCTGGGCCGGCCCATTAATGTATGCAGATTTAGCAGGGCAGCGGGCCTGAGCAGAAGAGGCCTCGCTTGTTCTCAGGTGTGTTTCACCAGTGTAAACTAATCCGTGCATTTTTTTTAACCCCCCCCCACCCACTTTTTTATAAAATTTCACGAAGCAGTATTTTGCGAAAGGCAATATGCAAATGTGGGGCAGTTTTTTTAGCGTGCCCGGACCGATTTTTATTACCACACTTTCACTGACTGCAGTTTTAATAACTACAGTAAAGGGCGGGCGCCATGTGATTTCAGTGGTAGAAGTGGGCAGGATCGGAAGGGCACGGCGTGCCCCTACTTTTTTGATTTAACAAAGTCCGTTCCCCTACTTCTTTATTTTGAAAATGCGTCACAGGACGGAAGGAATCGTCCGAACTTGAAAAATATTAGAGCCCTGCTTGGTGCACATGGAGGACGGCCTCTGCAGTTGCGGTAGCTCCTCCCCCTTCCTCTCTCTGTCCTGGGAAGGGGCCTGCCCAGGAACACTATAGGGGCCATTTTGCACTGTTGGAGCAATACAGCAGCACGAAAAGTGGCTTCCAGTGATGCCCCTGCAGCTGCAATGATTTAGATCTAATTTAGGCGATGCTACCTGCCTGCACCCCACTGTGACTAATACAATTTGCCACATCAGGATGCATTGGCGGCCCCACTCTCACCCAGACTGACGGCGCCACAAGAAAAGGAAGAGGACTCCAGTGTGGAATTTGTAGCAAACTGTTCCCTAAACTTGGTGCTTAAAAAAAAAAAAAACGCTGTAGAAAACGTTTAATGCCTTCCTTATTTTATATTATAGATTATTTACTGCTGCTCTGTCTGTGTTTAGGGATGTGGTAATTTTCAAAATACTGTTTACCTTTTTTAAGGTATTAACATAAAAGCAGCCCAAGGTGTCCAGACACCCGAGCACCAGAGCCCCTAGTGGACCCCAGCCAGGGTCAGACTGTGGAAAGAAATAGGCCCAGGCACCAAGGCCTGACTGGCGTAATGGGCATCGGGATGGAGGCTGGAGGGGTGGGAGGCTGGTTTTGTTACTCGGGCTGCAAAACAGTCCCCTAGTAAAAAAACAAGCAGGGCTGTCCAGCAGACTAAGGGGAGGGGATTTACTAAGATTTTGCACTGTGTTTGCATCACAAAAGTGACGCAAATTTTTTTTTTCCCAATTTACTTTTTAGCAGAAGAGAAATGCGAAGCTGCGCATTGAGCTTCTTCACATTACTTAGCACCATGGGTGCGCATCAAGAGTGGAGCATGGGTGTTCCCAAGCACCCACCCAGGGTTTCTCACACTACACCCAATTTACTAAATGAAGTATATTGGGTTTAGCGTGAGAAAAGTGGGCCTTTTTCAAGTAGGTGTATGGAAGGAGAAATGCTTTAATTTCTCCTATCTTTTCCAACTTTGCACACATAGAAAGTGGGAAAAACATTGCATGTGTCTGCATCGTATTTTGTACAGGAAGGGTAGCCTTCCTGTACAAAACCTATACTGGACTCACTCACACACCGTATCGCTATGGTGCTAAGGTATGTGTGTGGCGCATGGCAGCTGTAAAGAGCGCCGGCGCAAAGGAAAGAGGAGGAGTGAGCCATATCTCTGAAAATATGGCGCTCTCCTGCTCACTCCCTGTTGCGCAAAGCTACACTGCTATGAGAGACACTATATAAAACAAATTAAATACATGTGAGAGCGGCTATGGAGAGATGAGGGGCAGTGTTGGAGGGTGATAGTGAGGGAAACATTGTCGTATCCTCGTGCACTGTAAGGTCATCATTTACTGTGCTCTAAATGCCAATACAATTGAATATATAATAGAATGTGTTGTAAAATGCACACTTTATGTAATTTTTTCTAAATTTTCTTGGATAGAGAACATCCTTTTCCCATGTCCCCTCTGTAGTGGTCAGGCTTGCTTACTGCGTTGGCTCGCAACACACCGTACAGGGGATGGACAAAGTGCCAGGGCTGCTCTGGGTTCCCAGTTCAGCCTTATGTGACACCAAATTAAAAGTGCCCCATTCAGCAAATGAGATATAAAAACAAGCAGTGGCAAAGCCAATAGGTCTTGTCTTTGTGACCTCTTTGATACGACTGCTTTGGGTTCCCAGTTCAGCCCTGTCTGGCACCAAATTAACAGTGCCCCATTTAGCAAATGAGATATCTATACAAGCATTAGCAAAGCTAATGGGTCTTGCTTTGGGACCTCTTAGGTTTGTGAATTGTTTTAGCGACGCTTTCAGCATCACTAACATACTATAGTGTCACCCAAAAAAATAAAGTTGGATGTATCCTTCACTTCCCAAATGAAAATATAATTTTTGCCTTTTACTCTCAAGAACTCAAGTTTTTTGTGGGAAGGGGAGTTAGCAAAGCCGGACACTTCAAAAGGTATCCTTTGCAGGACACTTGAATACATAATGTCGATGTTTGAGCAGCTAGCTGGCTGACATGAATGTGAAGAAGCCCTTTTGGGTATCCGTGAGTTAGATCAGATTTTCCTGAAGAGTGCCAATATCTTCTGAGCACTACTTAACCCCTTCCTAGGCACACCTATGTACAGGAGGAGCCTTGTATTCGTGTCCGCAGCGTTTTTGGCAGAGAAAACACTCATTGATTTCTGAACAGTGAGTGTTAAAGCGTTAAGGTAACTATGTTGTTCATGCTTATATTTTACAAAATCTTGCATTCCCTATGAGTGTTTGCTTTTTCCAGGAGGTTATTATTTTTTCTAGGCAGTGCATAATTTGAATTGAGTCACATCAAGGCGTTTGTAACAGGGCACAATTGGGTTGTAGCTGAAGGCAGTGCATGTTTCCCTCAGTGGGGTAGAAAGGTGTTCAGGGGGGAGAAAATGTGGCACTGTGACCAGAGCTACCAAATTTGGAACTGGGGAACCAGATTCAGGCCTCATGACCAGTCCCCCAGACCACTATCCTGAGGGAGCGCATTTCCCCACTGGACCGTAGATCATAGAAGCCATGGTCTCTTAGCACCAGCAGGTGGACCCTACTAGTGGCCAGTGTGGGCTAACCTTTAAGCCCTATCCACCACAATCCATACTGAGGTTCACCTACAATCTTGCAGGCAGGCCTACAAAGCAGCACAACCTAGATGAACAGAGACATTGTCATTGAGGTTACAGGACACTTGAGGCCAGTCCGCCTCACCCATTGGTGCCTCCATTGGCCTTGTTCCAGCAGTAGTAGTGCAACTCACCAGGGATTGGCAATGCATGATTTGCACGCACACCAAACTAATGGGCATATTTATGAGGGCCTTGCGTCATGCTTGCACCATGGATTATCATATTTATGAAGCCACGCAAAGCCACTTTGCATGGCATTGAATGGTTCCATAAATATGGAGTAAGGCAAAAGAGTGCAAATCGCTGCTTTGCTTTACTCTCCAAATGGAAGGCATTGCAGTGGGTATTCCCACTCAACTTCCATGGTTTTTGACACATTCCCATATTTACAAGGACTTGTTAACCTGGGAATGCATCAAAATCTTATGCCTCCCCAAGGGAGGCACAACAAGGAGAAATATCTTTATTTCTCCCTGTTTTTTCCTCTTTCTATATGTGCAGCACATATCATATAGAAAAAGGATTGTTTTGTGCAGAAAGGTACACTGATGCCAGTGTGGGATTTATTCTAGATTACACTCAGGGGGCATCTTAGAGATGCCACCTAAAAAACAACTGGCCTCTGGTGGGTTCCCTGACTGGTAAACACCAGCTTGCTACCACAAGACAAGTTTTTGGACCCCTGGGGTGGGAGCCTTCGCTCTCTGAGGCCAGAAACAAAATTATTCCTGGATGGAGGTGTTCACACCTCCCCCAGGTCAGGAAGAGCCATCTGTGGCAAGGGAACTTCAAAGGCCTTGCTGCCTTTGTAACGCCACCCCAGCCTCTCCTGCTATCAGGAGCAGGCCCCCTTCCTGCCTCACCTCCTTTTCGGGGGAAAGACAGGCGGGCAAAATTAGAACAGCCTAGAAGATGTGCCCAGCTCTGCCAACCTCACCCCTCAGGTGGGGGAGGCGAAGTGAAGCCCACTCTTAGTGCCTGCCTTCTTGCAGATGGTAGGCCCTCTCCAATTAGGGTCAGGGATTGTGCCCACTCCCCCACGTGGGGTGAGCACACCAAGGGGGCAGTCACTCTAAGGTCAGTAGCCTATTCGTTACTAGTCCGAGACCCCTAAAACGCCCCCTAAATACTGTGAGGACAAAAGAAGATGCACAGCAGAGGAGAACTGACTTGGCCCCAGCCCTACCCGCCCATCTGGAGTTTCCAGAGGTCCAGCGCCAGAAGTCATCGTGTCCTGCAGCCAGAGACCTCCAGAATCCATGGGAGGACTGACTGCCTTCAAGAAAGGATATCCTGTCAACCCCAACTCTGTTCAAAAGAATCCCCAAAGAAAGAATCTGAGCCTGCTGAAGACCAAGAAACCCGATGCCTGGAACCACCACTCCACCCGTCGCCTGTGGCCCACCAGTCCCAGCGCGGTCCCCCAGTGCTCCTTAGTCTAAATCCTCCATGGGTTGACCCCTCCAGGACTCCCTGATATTGCCTGCAGCCTCTGTTCGGAGAGCCGCCCAACCTTGAGTGGCCTGGTAAAGTGAAATCCAACCTCAAAAGGTACCCCAGCATCCGGCTGCCCTGCACCCTGGAGAAGAGGACCTGAGGTGAACCTACGTCTCTAAGCCCCCAAACGTACCTGCCCAGCTGTTGGTTCCTCCTGGAAGACTTCTTGAACCAAGCCTGCAGCTAAAAAGCAAAACAGGCAATCTCCGTAGGATTGCTTTGGGCTCCCGACCCCTCCTAAGCACTCTGCACTCGGCCGCCCCGGCACCGCTCGTGTTGTGGACTTAGTACTGACCCGGGACCCCCTTAGCCCTGACCTTAACCCTAGGAGCTTTGCTCCCAAGACGGAGTTGCCTTGCCGTGAGCAGCCACCAACCAAAAGCCCTCCTAGCCCCATAAGCTAACATTGGGCATCAGCACTCTGCACCCAGCTGCCCGCCTGCCGCTGAGGGCGCTTTTTGAGTGCATCCTTTTTTTAAATATATTTTTATTTGCATTCAGCAGTACATAGACCTCTACTCCCACACCCACCCACCTCAAAGCCACATATTTCTGTCACAGTGCGAAACATCTCAAGTCTGCGTCCATTGATACAAGGTGCAGTTATCATATCGTGTCCCACCCGAAGCCCTCTTGTCGGTGCTCTAGCGATGGAATAGCCACATTTTTAAGTTCCCCCCTCACAGCCCCCCCATCCAACCCATGGTAATGCCGCCAGTTGGTCCAGACCCTTCGAAGTTTTTTCGGGCACCCCCCTTGCCTTATACGTCACTCTCTCGGCCGCCATGTAAAGGTCCAACCCTCTTCTCCATTCCTCTAGTCCTGGCGTCTCCGGTGACTCCCAGTACTTATCAATATCCCTTTTCGCTACTACTAGTGCTAGAACAAGGAAGGTGAGGAGCGGGCGTGGCAGGTCTACCTCATTAGTCATACCCAATAGTGCCAGCTTGGGTTCCTGTTGGAGGGGGACCCCCAAAACCTCCCCCAGTTCTATGAATATGTGTGTCCAGTAAGTTTGTATCTTGTCGCATGCCCAGATGTTGTGATAAAAGTCTCCGTCATGTTAGCGGCATCTAAGACAGTGCGAGTCTTCTACTTTCCCCATTCTATTGAGTCGCATTCTATCGTAGTAGGTTCTGTGGAGCACATTGAACTGAATAAGGCGTAGTCTTGATTTAATTGCCACTTCTCGGGGATGCATTAATACTATATCCCAGTCTAGGTCCTCCATGTCTCCCACCTCCGCTTCCCACCTACGTCTAAGCTTCGCCAGGTCACCTAGCATATTGTTAGTTAAGGTTTTGTATGTGAGGGAGACCGCCTTCCCTTGGATCCGTTCTTGGAGGAGCCGTCCCTCAAAAGGTGCATATTCTGGGATATCGCTTAGTTGGACATTCTGGGCCCGCCACGCATGTCGGAGCTGTGTATATTTGAAGAGCTGTGACTGATGAAGCCCAAATTCTGACTTAAGGGCCATAAAGGATTTCAGCTCCCCTTTGGCGATCACATCCCCTCTAGTGGAGATACCTATAATGTCCCATCTTCGGAAGCCTCGTAGCTTATTTAGCTCTGTTAACCACTGACAGTGCCATAACGGCGTCTGCCGGGTGGGCTTCTTCTCCCATCCCATATGCCGTGTGGCCTTAGTCCACACATTGAGCGTGAGAGTCGTCGCTGGGAGGAGCGGTGCCCGTCTAGTGCCCCCATAGAGATAGTACAGTAAATTCTGTGACACTAGTTTAAGCCTCTCTAGGGCATTGGTTGGGTGATCCGCCGGGGCATGTAGCCAATCATTAATCGGTGCCATGTGTTCCGCCTCCAGGTTAGGGAGTGAGATCCCCCCACTATATTGGTGTCTTTGGAGCGTATTCAGAGCCACTCTAGGTTGCTTACCCAACCAAAGAAAGGTCCTCAGGTCAGAATGGATTTTAGCCATTAGCATTGTCGGAAGCGGATAATATTCGTTCTGTAGGGCATAGAGATATTTAGGTAGAATGATCATCTTATACATGGCCGCTCGGCCTAGAAGTGTGAGTGTGAGCTGTCTCCAGCGGTCCATATCCGCCACGGAGTTTAGTATGATCCGTTCCAGGTTCTTTTGGAATGATAGCGTCTTATCAAGGGTGATGTATATCTCAAGATACTGAAAGCCCTCTATCGTCGTCAATAGTTGCCCCGGCAGCCTTCCCCGTCGGTCTCGTCCCCCAGGGTCGTACAAGATAGATTTGTGCCAATTTATTGTGTAACCCGCTCGTCCCCCATAGTGCTCTAATTCCCGGAATAGCTCCGGGACAGTGGTCTCTGGTTTTGTAATATACAAAAGGACATCATCCTCGTAGAGTGATATCTTTTCTTGTGCAGGTTCTGTGTCAATTCTTTCAAAACCGGAAGATGCCCTCAATCTGTCGGATCTGGGCTGCAAGCACCTCAATGGTAAGTGCAAAGAGGAGGGGAGACAGGGGGCAGCACTGACGGGTCCCTCTCTGGATCTGGAATTCATGCGATGGCCTCCCGTTCACCCTCACCCTGGCTCTTGGTGCAGTGTAGAGGAGCTTGAACCACCTCTGGAACCTAGGGCCAAAACCAAATTTGTGGAGCACGGCATAGAGGAACGGCCAGTGGACCGCGTCGAAGGCTTTCTCCGCGTCAAGGGAGAGAAACCAGTATGGGTCGTTCCTTCCCCTCACTTCCTGTAGCCAATTATGGGTACGTCTAAGATTCAGTATGGTTGCTCTTTCCGGTAAAAAACCTGTTTGGTCCAGATGTATAAGGTCTGCGTTCACCGACCTCAGGCGGAGCGCCAATATAGTCGCTAGAAGTTTCACTTCCGTGTTCAGGAGGGAAATGGGGCGGTAGGATGCACAATCCTCTCGCGGTTTGCCCTCTTTATGCATTGGGACGATCATAGCCAAGGAGAGGTCTGGGGGGAGCTCCCCCTCCTGGTAGGCCCCGGTAAAGAGACCCTTTAAGTGGCGGGCCAAGAGGTCCGTCGTACGCTTAAAGAACTCAGCCGGGTAACCGTTCGGCCCTAGCGTTTTACCCGGTCTCAGTCTGGCTTTTGAGTGCATCCTTGACCCTGAGGGATTCCTTGTTCTAACCCCTGAAACTCAACCCTCAAGACCGATTACTTACCTACAAACTGATAACCACATTTTCCTCCATAGGATTGCAGACTGTTTTTCTCTGAAAAAGTTCTGTGTTCAGTTGTGTTTGTATGGAAACATAAGTAACTGTGTTTTTAATGTAAAAGCGTTTTACTTATCTTGGTCTAGGAAATGTCCCAGTGTGATATCTACGCATCACACTAAGTAGAAAAAGTAACCTAAAAAGTAATCACTAAGTAATCCAAAAGTAAGTACAGCTGGTTTTAGGCATTGTACCAACCTGTAACAAAGTCAAATTCATTCAGCTTGCGTTTTCTTATCAACCTGTCTGTGAAATTACAATTTTACTTTCCATTACCAAGTCCTGCTTGGTTCTAAAAATAAAATACAATAAAAGAAGTGTTTTCATACAAACAATTGGTCTGAGTTCCTTCTTTGAGTGTGTGCTACCATTTCTTGCCTGAGTGTGTAAAATAAATGCTCATCACTACCCTCCGATAAAGCATTACTGCTCGCCCACACTACCACAAATAGACTGTAAGGTATTATCTACTTTTACCTTTGTAAGCCTTTGGGGATCCAGTGTACTCTGTATATACTATACCAAAGTAAGTTATAGTGTACACGGAAAAAAACAATGAAAGAGTGTTACTTGATTAGAGAATACAGAAGAAATGGAGCACAAGGGAGAAACGACACCTATACGGTTTGTTTAGAAAGCCCTCACTCACCGACCTGGTCGGTGACATGCTTCATCATCGGGCCCCACTGGGAGTGACCGAATGTCACCCCAGTGTGCTTCGACGCCAGATTTACTGCGGAGCGGGTAATGTGAAGATGTGAAGGCTAAGTGATAAATTACGTGAAAAGAGTGACGTGGTGAATTTAAAAATGCCTTGATTGTATCAAAAATTAATTTAATGACTGATCAACAAGGACATATTAAAAAATGTGTTGGTAAACACGGCCATCTAATTTGAATGGTCTGTTTCCAATATCATTAAGTGATGGTCAACATGTTTCTGCCAATGTCGGTGTACTTAACCTGGCATTCGTCAGGACCTATGGTGAATAAACCCCGGCGGTATGGACACGCTAAGGCCCACCCTACCAAGGAACGTGAAAGTTAAAAGTCGTCTGTGAAAGTGCAATGGGGGCCACACCGAACAAAAAACCGGGAGGCAAACACCCTACTCGTCTCTGGATTAGAGACTTCAAAAATTAAATGCACCTATGGAGGCAAACGACACAGACAAACATAAAGAGACAAACAAACAATTAGTTATTGTTCTCAAGTTTTTCCTTTGAAATACTGTGACTCGTGCTCATGTGGACTGGCAAGTGCACAACACAGAACTAGCTGTAAAGTTAAGTGACACCGCCTATAGGTGTGTATTGAGCTGCGTCCAAGACAGCAGTTCAGTGTACTGACGATCTATCGAGAAGTGCCCGTGCCAATGGGCAAAAAATGTAGCCCACCGGAGCACGTGTATGATACCATGCGCCAAGAGGGGCCAAAGAAATACGTGACACTATGGGAAAGGGGAGCTTAAGTAGTAAGCATTTAAGTAACGGCAAGCGCGTTTAATGTGTGTCACTAACGGATCAATGGGCCAAGGGCCGGTGACCACTATCCCCCACAATTACGGAATACCAATGCGATGGTTCTCACTTAGAAGGTGAGAAAATGTCACCACATAGACCGCGGGAGGGGGGTGATGGCATATTTGGCACATCCTGCAAAGAAGCAAACAGAGGGACGAACTGTAAAAGGAAGCCACGAAAGGTACTTAGCTTGTGCTGGTTATGTGGCCAGGAAAACACTCACGCCCATGACGCCAGGCACCCGTATGTAAACCTGCACGATCCCTCTGAACCGGGTCTCGACGATTGGGACCCGGTGGAAAGGGACGGCATAAGTAGCGTGAGCTGAGCGAGCAGCGCTCGCATTTCCGGGTTGGGGCGTGGCTTGGACGCGGCATGGCTTTCCTTGTTGATCAGTCATTAAATTAATTTTTGAAACAATCAAGGCATTTTTAAATTCACCACGTCACTCTTTTCACGTAATCTATCACTTAGCCTTCACATCTTCACATTACCCGCTCCGCAGTAAATCTGGCATTGAAGCACACTGGGGTGACATTCGGTCACTCCCAGTGGGGCCCGATGATGAAGCATGTCACCGACCAGGTCGGTGAGTGAGGGCTTTCTAAACAAACCTAATAGGTGTTGTTTCTCCCTTGTGCTCCATTTCTTGTGTATTCTCTAATCAAGTAACACTCTTTCATTGTTATTTTTCAAGTCCTAGTGGGGACTAAGAGTGTTGCTCCTTCCCTAGTTTTTATCAGTACATGTTTGAATTCGTCTTTTGTCAATGTGATTGTTCATTTTTTTACATGCAGTCAATCCGGTGATAAAAAGTATCCGCCATCAGTTAAAAAAATGCAAAAATCGTACTCTGCAGACTCGTGTATCTTTTACTGCTAGCTCCTTTTGCCGGAAGAGTGCAGGCATGACTGCACTGCCTGGTGCCACTGGTTGCGCGCAGTCGCGTGTCCCACTCGTGCGCAGGCCCTCTGCCTTGGCTGATGGTTAATGGATGCTTTGTGTTGTGTGTGGTCACTTGCCCCTGTTATTAGGGCTCTGCGGTCACAGATGTGTTATAGAAAAGGAGCATTGTTACCAATAGCAGGCCTGTGCGGATGATCCTGCCTGCTATCCTAAACAAGTGATTCGATAATTATTCTGTGCCATGCTCATCTAATTGGTACTTGGGCACACAGGACAGTCTCAGTCAAGTGGCTCAACAAGCAACCTCAAAGCCACGAGGGCAGGCCAGACACTAACGCGCTCTGTTAGTAATTCCATCTCAAACCTCATAATTTAACCAGCTAATTGAGGCTCTGGAGAAAAATTAGATCATGCTACCTTGAAGCCCACATTCAGACTGGCCTCCGAAGCCGCCGTCCTCTGATGAAGTCTGTCCTTTGGAGGGTTTATTTAAGGGTGGTAAGGGTACTCCAACCAACACGTTTCTGTTCACATACTTGCTCCTAAAGCATGGAGTGCTCAGTGCATAGGGCTTGGAATATTAATATTAGGTGTGGGGAGTGAAGCTTCAAGAGGGAACACTCCGCCCACCGGCCTGTGTCACTTAACATTGCTGATCTCAGGGCATCAGCCTTGTGACAAGCGCCCCTACAAGAATTAATTTTGTTAACCTTGTTGGGGTACTTTATAGCACATATGTAGCAAATTGATGTGTATAGAAAAGCCATTGATTACATAACACTAGTAAAGGTCATACCGATCAGGTATGTCAATAGCAATGAGGAAATTGTGCTATTGTATTGCAACATTTATATAGCACTTGCTACCTGAAGGGAATGACCATCTTTGTGTGTGATTTACCCCCAATTTGTGCCCTATTTTTTTTGCCTTTAATATTCTGTACACTTTACCCCCGCTATAGTGTATTTGCTCTCCCTTTAAACATGGCTAAATTGGTTCCTCTCATGCTATAAGTCCCTAGTATATAGTGTAGAAAATGTAGCTAGGGCCCAGAAGTTAAATGATTCTTCCAGACTGCAGCAAATATTGTGACATCCACAGAGTGGACCGGTAAAAATATGGTTTCAGGCCTACCATGTGCAGCCAGACTACAGCAGCCCAGAAACCTGCTGTCAAACCTGTAACCCATTTTCACAGGTGGAAAACAGTGCTTTACAATATTATGGTTAAAGAAACAATGGTTACTTGTAACTTTTTCAGTGTATCTATTAAAAGATAAAGTTGTTTAGGCAAATACGAATAGTATGTCAATAATATCCTCTGAAGTCACATATTCAATCAGTAGATTTGTAGAGCGCTTCTTGTCACCCTTGAGGACATTTAGGTGCTGTCAGGGTCCAGTTAAAGAGCCGAATAGCTTAGTCAGGTCTTCAAGGACTTTCAGAACTCTGGATGAGATGGGCAGATACGGAGATTAAATGGTTGTTCATTCCATGTCTCTGCCACTAGGTAGGAGAAGGGGCGATCTCCGCATCTATTACATCAGATGCTGGGGATGAGGGTTAGAGAAAGGAAAGAAGAACGGAGGTGTCTGGTGAAGTTCAGGCAGTGGTTCAAGTAGACAGGTCTGCAGTCGTGTAGGGGCTTGTATGCGTGGGAAAGGAGCTTGAATTGGCTTCTTTTCTGTACAGGGAGCCAGTGGAGTTCCCTGAGTAAGTAGTAGTAGTAAGTTTGTCTAGGGAGATCCAAGATGAGTCTGGCTGCCGCATTCTCTACGATCTGTAGTCATCAGAGGTGAGTTGCAATCCCGGTGTAGAGTGTTGCCGTAGTCCAGTCGGTAGGAGATGTGGGCTTGGGTAATGGTGCGTCTTGACTTATGGGGTAGCCATTTGTATATCTTACGAAGCATGTGGAGGATGAAGAAGGAGGAGGTGGAGTTGAACTGAGTCATCATGGTTCGCTTGTTATCCACAATGATCTCTAGGTTCCTAGCGTGGTCAGTGTGGGTAGGAGTAGGTCAGAGTTCTGAAGGCCACCAGGATCTGTCCCATGGAGAGCTTTTGTTTCTGAAGATCAGTACCTCTGTCTTATCTGTGTTAGGTTTCAAGCAGTTGTCCTTCACCCAATTGGTGACGTCTGCCATGCAGTTGATCTTGGAGTTGGTGGGGTCTACGGAGCTGGTAAAGATGAGCTGTGCCATCGGCAAAGGAAATTATGTTGACTAGTGGGTTTTGACGATGCTGGCCAGAGGTGACGTGTTGAAGGGGGTGGATGCTGAGCGAGGATCCCTGGGGTACTCCACAGACTATTTCCTTGGTTTCGGAGGTGTAGGAAGGTAGGATCCTTCTGCATGATTACCCCCACTTTTTGCATGGTGCTAAGCTGTTTTTGACTAGTCTGACTGGGATCCTGATAATTAGGACTCCAGTCTCTCTGCTTTCTCCCTTAAATTATTTAACAACAAGGGGTGGTGATGGACAGAGTTTCTGAATTAAGCAGAATACTCTCACCCAGTCAAGAGATCAGGGCTAGATCCAACACCGTTTTATAGCTCAATGCACCATCCCAGCTCAGAACCTGGCTACATGCAAATTAGTCCGCTCCTGTCCCAGTGCATGATGGGAACGGGGCAAACCAAACTACCAAGCCAATTCTTACACTGGGAAGGAAACAAGCTTCCGGGGACCGGTTTCTGGCATTTCAGCCGTCGTCGGCCCGGCTTGCTTGAATCCGGATGGTGCAATGAGCAAGGGACTCACATCTGAGTATACCCTTTCACGCTTAGGGTGGACAAATTATTTAACAACAAGGGGTGGTGATGGACAGAGTTTCTGAATTAAGCAGAATACTCTCACCCAGTCAAGCGATCAGGGCTAGATCCAACACCGTTTTTTAGCTCACTGCACCATCCCAGCTCAGAACCTGGCTATATGCAAATTAGACTGTTCCTGTCCCAGTGCATGATGGGAACTGATTTTTGGACTAGGTAAGAGTGGTCTGCTTAATTCAGACACTCTGTTCATCACCACCCCCTTTTCTGAATCGTTTTTGGCCACTATAGGTGTGGCAGGGTATACTCAGACATGAGTCCCTTTCTCACTGCACCACCAGGATTCAAGCAAGCCGGGCCGAAGACGGCTGAAATGCCAGAAACCGGTCCCCGGTAGCTTGTCTCCTTTCTGGTGAAGAATTGGCTTGGTAGTTAAGTCTGCCCTGTTCCCATGATGCACTGGGCCAGGGACAGACTGATTTGCATATAGCCAGGTTCTGAGCTGAGATGGTGCAGTGAGATAAATAACGGTGATGGATCAAGCCCTGATCTTTGGACTAGGTAAGAGTGGTCTGCTTAATTCAGACACTCTGTTCATCACCACCCCCCTTTCTGAATCGTTTTTGGCCACTATAGGTGTGGCAGGGTATACTCAGACATGAGTCCCTTTCTCACTGCACCATCAGGATTCAAGCAAGCCGGGCCGAAGACGGCTGGAATGCCAGAAAACGGTCCCCGGTAGCTTGTCTCCTTTCTGGTGAAGAATTGGCTTGGTAGTTTAGTCTGCCCTGTTCCCATGATGCACTGGGCAAGGGACAGACTGATTTGCATATAGCCAGGTTCTGAGCTGGGATGGTGCAGTGAGATAAATAAAAGTGATGGATCAAGCCCTGATCGTTGGACTAGGTAAGAGTGGTCTGCTTAATTCAGACACTCTGTTCATCACCACCTCCTTTTCTGAATCGTTCTCCCTTAAATTGTCATGTTCAGTACTTGGGTACATCTCAGATTGAATACTGAAGTACCCTTCCAAGTTCCTAGTATATAGTACTAAGATACCCTGGGCATAGGTACCCCAAAGGTCCCCCATGGGCTTAATCATGTATTATGCCACCCATGGGAGACCATTCAAACTGTAACTACAGGTCTGCTACTGCAACATGTGTAAGCTGGTGCTAGCATCACTTAGTAAAGATATAGTTTTCCTATATATAGGGTCACCGCAATTAAAACCTATAAGTCACTCCTATAGCAGGCCTTTGCAATCCTGAAGGCAGGGTGCTTGATTCCAAGTGTGCATGAGCTGGACACCGCTACAGCATGAGCTGGACACCACTACAGCCCACAGAGTCCATTCTCCCGGGTTGTAAGTAAAGCAGCCACATATCCTATAGAGGGGTACTGCGTAATTACGCGATGACCATCTCAAAACTGGCTGCAACGATTCTTATTATGTTTGGTATCAAACATGTTGGAATCTTACCCCCACACCATAAACGGTGTAAGCGGTATGATTCCAAGCACTGGAAGAGACCTCCGTTAGGATCTTCATGTCCCCGGTACCAGTCTTCCAGACCCGGGCGGCACAAAATGGTTGCTGCCGACCAGAGACACAATTCTGCCCTCCTTCTGCTGAGCCAAGCTCGGACAGGGGAAGGCAGAACAATAGGCATCCTGTGACAGGGAGGTGTGACCACCTCCCAGTCAGGATTTAGTGTATTGGGGCAGGGTGGGTGCGCTTGCCAGCCCCACTCAGTCCGCATGAGGGGCACATTTGGTGTCCCCATGCAAAGTCCAGTTCAAACCAGTCCTGGGAGTCGTTGGCTCCAGCTCTGGCGTGAGACTGGACAAAGGACATGGTAGTAACCTCCTCCTGTCCAGACCCTCCCCTGGGAGGGTCCCCTGAATCGTCCCAGCCCTTTCCTGAGGGTACGTAAGGGCTTACCTGATTCGCCGTGGGACAAGATTCCGATCAGATACCACTTCTTCTGCCGTCTAGGCACTCTGGACTTCATTTGTGTGGTTCTTTTTCACTTGATCAATACATACAAGATTGTGTTCTGGTAAAACACGCTGCTTTACACTCTTTCTAGACTAAGCCTGAAGGCTGCTCTTCACAGCTATCAATTAACCCCTTCGAAGCTAATGACGAGCTGGGCTCGTCATGGCGCTTACCTGCCGTGCGCGGATGACAAGGCCAGCTCGTCATGATTTATGGGATTTTGGTTTTTTTAGCGCAGGACGGGAAAACGCCCAGCAGCCATGTGGTTAAAGAGCTTTCTATGGTTGCTAAGACCTCCTAACTCACCATAAGGGTTGTCTGGACTGGCGCAGGATGTCCACTTACATAAGTGTACATCATATACCAGGCCAGCTTCTACAGGAGGTGAAGCGGGGGAAGGCAGATTTTGAATAAAGATTCCAAAGAAAGTATGAAAAACTAGCCTCTGAAGTCACACATTTAGAATTAATACTTTTTTGTTAAAAAAAAGTAAATCTCAAAAATGGCACAGTGCTCAGTGCCTACTACATATAAGCGGACCACATCAAGACACATTTTTTACCTTTCACTTCTACGTGTCCCATATTTATTCCTGTCCTGCAGAGGACCTCACTAAATCATTGAGAGGTTGAAACCATCAACACCACTTCAAACAGACTTTTGTGTTGTATGAAACCACTTGAATGCTCTGTAATTTACATTGATCATAATACATAGCACTCTTTTTACTTTCTATTTCTTTTGTTAGCCATTTGGTTTTGTCTAAACATATTAGTCAATATATGTATTTTCTGTTGAATGTGACCACTGGGAGCACTGAGCACTGCACCATCTTTGAGGCTGCGTTTTACAAAAAAGTATTACATCTAGATGTGTGACTTCAGAGGCTAGTTTTTCATACTTTCTTTGGAATCTTTATTCATAAGTTGTATTTGATCAAAACAAGTTTCTCCGTCAATTGATTCACCAAATGATTCCCAGGTAACCATTATTTCTTTACCTTTGTATGCATTATCCAAGTTAATTTGGGTCTATTGTGTTGCTTTTGTTTCCCCTGCACATTTAAATAGGCTACCTTGTTGCCCACAAGGTACGGTGCCCGATTTTCAAAAATGGAACATCTGCAAAACTAAAGATGGCATGTTCCTCCATTGAATAGTCCCTAAATGGTGTTTTCACTGTCAGGGCTGTAGCTGGATCCTTGAAAATAGCAAAAATGTAAATTGATACTTGTATAGCGCACTACTCACCCGCAAGGGTCTCAAGGCGCTTGTACGAATACCGCTGTGGAACCCATCCTGGCTTTCCCTGTGAGGCATCCACTCCTGGGCACCCCCAAGGTGGAGGCCAGGCATCCTTAGCGTTGTGGGAGCCGTTGTGGAGATTAAGCAAGCTATTGCCCAGGGTTGCAGAGTGGGACTCCATGATTGGAATAGGCACCGAGGCGAGAATTATCAGATCCATGGAATTTTTGAGGCTAAGACCCGCCGAGGCGGGGATTTGAACCCTGGTCCCGGGCCAGACCTCTGTATCCGGGTCTGCCGCTCTAACCATTGAGCCACACTTCACAAACTGTAATCTGTAACGTTTGTAACGTTTGATAGAAACCAGCTTAAAAAGGAATTCAAAGACTATTTCATATTTATTAAAAGTTAATTTCATTGATGAAATCAGATGTTTGATAAATGATTAGGAATCATAACCTTTAGAAAGTTACCTTTTCCCTGCCTGATGCTCCTGGAGGCTAGTTTGCATTAGCTCTCCAGCAGCTACCCTGCCAGTACTTGGCCTTAGTCAAGTGTTGAAACTGATCACATTGCAGGAACAATGGCCCGAGTGTGCACAGGTGTTTTGTGTCCCTTTGCAGGATGACCAGGGGGTGGACCTAGGAAATGTATTAACTTGTGAAGGGGCCTGCCCTTTCACAAGTACATCCAAGATGAACCCTGGGAAAGGCAACCCTTTGCCTCCCTCTGCCACAGCCAGACTAGTACCAACCCCAGTAAGGGCAAGCTACCCCCAGAACCTGTTTCGAGTGACCTCGAGTACAGCCAGCAGGTGCAGCATTTCAGGAAGCTGCTTTCCTTGTGATAGGGCAGCGCACACACAGTTTATTTATTTTGGTGTTTTTGTAAAGAGCAATTAACCATAAAGAGGTGTTAACGCTGCTATGGGGTACAGTATGGCAGGTGGAAGGCTAGTGAAATACAGCACCATCTCCTCCTTCCAAGCTCCTCCTTTCCTCTTCCCACTGTGATTCCTGTTTAACGCAAACAACACCTCCCTTTCTCTCATCCCCATTTCATTTACGTTCACCTAGCTCCTCCTCTTTGCATACCAACTTTCAGCAGTTACCTTCTCTCTTCTAGTGTCAACCCCCTCTCTCCCTGACCCTAGCACATCTTCTTCTCTTGATTCCTCCTCTGTCAATGTTCCTCTCGGTCGTCTTCTATCCCGTGCTTAAACCGACTAGATTCGTAGTATCCTTCTTTGACTCATTCTCTGCCTGACTTGGAGGCAGATCATCTCAGATCTTGCAGTGCTCCTGGCAATCCAGTTTCTCCTCCCCAGGGACGCAGTAGTGACAGTGCAGGAACCTAGCATTTTGGAGCCGGACAACCTGGCCCTCTCTTCAATTCATGGAGATCTGTGTGTACCAATCGTGGGCCTCCAGCACAGGTGAGACTAGGAGTCAACCTATGGCCCTTGCTATGGCTGCCCGCCACTTTCACCTGCTTCACCGATGATTACAAGCTGTACGAGAAGCTGGGCAAGTAAGGACCAACCACCTCCCTCCCTTGCCCCAATCGCAGTCGTTTCTTAGCGAAGTAACATATCTGCACATGCCTGCCAAGTAGAAGCGTCCTTCTTCTAGCTTAGCATCCATGAGTCGTTGAAGATTTTTGCCTCACCAACCAAAGAGGCTTAGAAGTGAAAAAAACCATTAACTTCTAACTAGCACAGCTTCTCCACAACCAAGTAATAGCTCCCTAGTACTGAGTTTCCGACTCCTCCTTAACCCCTTCGATGCTGATGACGAACTGAGCTCGTCATCAGCCACGGGGGGCGTGTGCGGATGACGAGCTGAGCTCGTCATCTAACGCGGCTTTTGAAAAAAAGCCGCACAGCGCGAAAATCACCGCCGCAGGGATGCGGTTAAAATCACTACACACCAGCCAAAAAATATTGCCTTTTTAGTAGAACCATTTTACCTCCCTTGTTCGGTGAGCAGTGCCCACCTAACAGAGCCCAGTCATTCCCACAGCAACTGGGACCCACCGCCGTGCAAACAGATGACCCAACCATACTATCCCTGCCTGTAAAGTGCCTCCTTAGAAAAGAACACTTTGGCCAAATATGATAACCCTTCTTTAGGATCCGCTTATTAAGTTGGCTGCCTTTACCTTAAAGTCCTATCCAGGTCCGGCTTTTGGGCAAACTTTAACGAGAGCTGGGGTGCTTTAGATTAGAAGGACGGACATGTAGCTGACCTAGATAATGCTTTCTTTCCAGGCAGCAGGTTCAGTTCATTACCTCCAGGCAGTCTATAAATTAGGGTGTTCTTTATTTTTCTTAGCTTCTCTCTGATTCCCTTTCTCCCACTCCCTTCCCTATCTCATCCCCTATCATGGAAATTTACTCCCAGTTTACACATTTGACCCTTTTCCACTCTCTTGGCTCATGTATTCAGTTGGTAGTCACAGGCTGGTCATTGATCTGGGGTATGCAGCCAGGACGTGGCATGTGAGCACAAAAGGGCCTCCATAGCATCACAAATTTGGGGGCGTCCGATGGGGAATGATGGAGAACATGTCCCCAATAGGAGACTGGCCTGCTGCAGCAACCTTCCATTCTTTTGCACCCATTTCACTGTGTGCTCATTTCTCTACGCCTCCTATCTTTGTCCCTAAACTTGTTTAATCCCTCCTTATGTGGCACAGTTTCACCTACAGATATGGCCTTGCATAACCCCCTGCCCTTTGCCCTGGCCTCGCTTAACCCCTGGGTCTGACTCTTAACAGCCCTAATTGGCCTGGCCTCTCCCAATTTCTCCCTAAACCTCCACCCCTCCCCCCGGCCAGAAAACCCTACCTAGTTTTGTAAAACCATACCCAACCCACGTTAATCTAAGCCTGCTCTAGTCTATTCACTTGTCTGCCCCTGGCATGACCTTGCCTAAATTCCCCTCCCCCAAAAAGAAAATTAATCCCTCTTTCCGGTCACGTCTTTCCTGGGCCCTACCTCACACCTTATTCGACTCTTAGAGCCCTACTATGGTCTTGTTTCATTGACAATTCATCCCTGGCCTGACCTCACATACTTTACTTCCTCCATTGGTTTTCTTTCTGCAAACGGCTTACATTTTATGTTGACCCATGTCTGGCGCTTTGCTTCTTCCAGTTCTGTTATTTGTAGCCAACACGAGTAAGCCTTGCCTGTTCACTTTTCTTATAAAAGTGACCCTACTGGTCCCAGCATGCTTTGTGGTGCTGGAATGTGTGGGTATGCGAGTGAGGTATAATGAGCTGCCTGGGTAAACACTTACAAAGTCCCAAAGGTGAGACCTATTGGCCATGCCAATGCTTGTTTAACAAGAATGTAAATATTTTGGCTTAGTTCACTAATCCACACTCTCCCATCTCATAAAACCGACACTTCTTGTAGCTGCTGGCTGGAATGGGCAGAAAAATATGGCTGAAGAAAGGTACTGTTATGCTAATAAAAAATTATTATTCTAATCCAGAATGCGTGCCTATCGGTTCTTTTCATTCTGGGGCTAATAGCTAGTCCACTGCATGTTCATATCGTGACGTGATCTAGAGTCCCAATATCATCAAAAGCAAAAAGAATCATCTGATCCCTAGGATTGCGATTGTAATCTGATGTCCTGTCACCATCTAACGTGCATGTTTGATGCTTTTTTGTATTTGCCTGTATATTTGCGTTGTCTAAGGTTGTCTCTTGCCATATTTGACGATATCACACGCTATTGTGTTTCTCCGTTCATATGTGGTGCTCCTATTTAGGATGGGGAGTTGAACGTTAGTCTCCAGACGGATTGAGGTTCATATTGTTGCTGTGATGCCCCAGAGGAAGCAGGCTAGCTTTTATTGGAGAAAAGGGAACTCTGACTGTTGGGACAAAGCGTGATGATGGGCACTCTCGGCTATGTTGCTGCACCAACAGGTTTTGCCATAAACCTGCTGCTAGGACATATGTTTACAAATCGTGTTCAAACCCATTTGCAAGTCAACCCTGTGAGAAGTTGGCCTGATATGCAGTGCTCACTATTCTAGTGATCACTATGCATCAGTCCAAGCGACCCTTATGGTGATTGGTTGTAAGTCAACCTTAGACCAGCTATCCTAGTAGCGTGGATACGAGCAGTCTTCGGGCTAAACTCTAGAGGGCGTGTTAAGCCAGCTGTTATACCATCACATATACCCCTTGAACACCAAGTGAAAGGACACCACACAAGCGTTATGAAAATAAACAGTGTATTTATTAGAATCACAACAGCCCTGTACTCTTTATGAGGACAGGGTACTAAGCACACAACAAAACTCTTAGGAAAATACTTCAAGAGCACAATCTACACAAATGCCCGAGGGCACGGAAAGTTTTAGGGTTCTCGGGCGAACCCGAGAAGGTAAGTCGGAAGCGACAGGGACTCTGGACCCTTAGATAATGAGGCTATGCGGGCACCGAAATGCCGAAGTTACCTAGCCCAGGGGCTGCGGCTGCACAAGTCTTTACAGACGTCGGGAGTCCTCGCTGACGAACCAGGAGCCGGAAGGAAGGAGTTGCTGGCCGGCGACCAGTGGAGATAGTTCGTAGAGATCCAAGCCTGGATCAGAGATGGATGACACCTGAAAGCAGAGGGGACCAAGTTCGTAACTACTAGCCAGTAGTCAGAGGGTACCAGGAGGGCACCGGATGATCGTCACCTCGACTAGGTGAGTGGGCGACACTAGGCTCTGCAGTCTCACGGACCAGGAGGCGTTGTCGGCGACCAGGGTGGAGGTGCGAGCTGTCCCACGAAGGTTGATGCTGTCGGCGTCGCTGGGCCCAGGATAGGGGCAACAAGCCTTGGCAAATTCAGGGCCACGTGGTGGACCTAAAATGGCATCTTGAGTGGACCAGGAGGGTCCGGGGTGCTCCTCTTTCAGAAGGGAGCAAAGGCCAGTATGGAGCAACCAGACCAGCAGCGTTGTTGTCGGGCGTCGTCGAGAAGGCTACAAGCCAGCAGCTAGTAGCCAGACAACGTGATGAGCAGCAAAGAGCAGAAGGGCCCCACGCAGATCGTGGAGATACAGGGAGGCTGAAATTCGATGCTGGAGCTGCTCAGGGTCGGGGCTTCTCGGACCCCAAAGCACTCACCAGAGGATCCCTCGGCGGTCGTGCTGGTTTAGAAGTCGTGCAGGTTCTGATGATGGTCGGTCCCTCGAGGTCTCGTCGCACCCACAGATCTCAGCTGAGCTGACGATGTGGGTAGAGGTCAGAGGTGCCAGGGAAGCCGGTTCTCGTCGAGCTGGGCAGTCGGATTCCTGAGGAAGGACGTGCAGCAAACCGCAGAGTTCTTAGATGGTGCCTGCGGATGCAGGGTGACTACTCCTTAGCCACAAGGGAGAAATCTTGAGAAGAAGTCGAGAGTTCCTTTCGTAGAAAGTAGTTTCTTGATTCAAAGATGATCTAATCTGGAAGGGTCCCTGCTCCTGCCTTTATCCTAAAGAAAGGGGTGGGTACGCGACTAGGTCCTGCCTTAGGGGTGGGACCAGGAAGGGGGGTGGTTACACCCCTCTCCCATGCCGGACTTTCCCCAGGTCAGGGGCTGGGGTGCCCCTGGAACTGGTTCTAGCCGGCAGATGCGTAGTGAGCACCTAGGTGCCACCCCGCAGTCACCTTCCTGTAAAGCCCTGCCTACCCAGGATACACAAAACCCTGTCTGGGATGGTGCGAGCACCGCCCCGGACAGGAAACCCTTTGTCCAAGCTCTCCTCGCTGGAAGGACTCCCAGCAGCAGGAGGTCAGACTTGTGTCTGTGGTGGCAGCATCCATTTTGTGGAGCTGAGGCTTCAGTTAACTTTAACCGGGGTTCACAGTTACGTACATGTCGTGTCCCTCTAGAAGGGTGGAAGGCTAACCCCGTCGCCAGCATTGGTGAGGGGTCAGTATCCCGATTCGTACGACACCTTACTCGACATGTCTTGATAACGCGATACCGAAGTTAGCGATATGTGGTACGCGTTATCATGGAACAGCCATTGGGTCTTGGTTCCGCAAGCAGCAACCGGGCTCGGCTCATGCCAGAGCGCCAATTCACACGATTCCACGCACTCTGCCTTCAGGATTGTCAAGGCCTGCCATAGAAGTGACTGATAGGAATTTGGGTGTCCATTTGAGGGTTAGATATAGGTATGCTATATCTAAAGCGAAGGGCGAGTACGCCACCTTGCCCCAGCTGTCGTGCAGCCAGTTGTGTCAGATTTAGATGGCCATCCAGGGGTGGCATAATACATGCTGCAGCCCCTGGTAGGCCCTGGGTACACCGATGCCCTGAGTTACAGGGTCTGATAAGGTGGCCCAGTTCCAATTGGGTAATGCACCGAAGGTACATATGTCAATTTAGCGAGAGAACAGCTAGGCTGTGGGTCTGATTGGCAGGCCCACAGCCAGAGAAAGTCGTAAACCAGTGAAACAAAAGCAAAAAATCTGGGTGATCATAGGATTGCAGACCCTACTCTCCTACAAACCCTGCCCCTCTTTGGCTCTAAAGACCCCTGTCCTTTTGCAAGATCTGTGTCCTTGTGTCATTCCTCCTTTTAACATTTACTGCTTTTCTAGGCTTAACTGCCTTCCTTGTGTCCTTTATGGCTTAACAACCCTTTTCCCTTCCTCGGTCAGCCGAGACTGAAGTATTGGCCATCTAAAACGTACACTAACTGTTTACGCTTTACACTAAGTTATGAATCATAGTATAACTTTTCTTGGTTATTTATTTTTGCAGCCACAAATAAGCCCTCTCTGGAAGTTATGTTCCTGCCCTGCCCCCTTGTTTTAAAAGCATTCCACTCTTTCCATTACATGAGTTTGGTATGTCTCATGGTTCCTGAAACTTAATGGGATCATGCTTTACCCATCTTACCTCTTTGTCTTTGCATACCCATGATGGTTTTCCGTTTACCTTTGTACACGTTCTTTAGTGATCATGGTTTGACAAAGCACGGGGTAGGAGTCATCTGTCTTCTGCCCTTACTCAGGTAGCAAGCTCTCTTGCATCTAATCTAACACGTTACATACAAGGACTACAATTGAACATTTTAAATTTTCATTAGCTCTCCTACGCCGGCTAAGGCTTTCCTTCTTGGCTAAGAAGTTATCTCTCAAAACTTGCTCTCTACACATTCACCTTTTTTCATCTTTCTAAAGAATTGTTCGATTAAATCCGACTCTTCCCATGCTCAATGACCTTTGAAGGCAATCTGACTTGCCTTAAACAGCATCGCCCCTATTGTCATCCATGTCCGCAAAATCACTTACCTCAACAATAATACTACCCATCTAGAAACAGGCTGACCCCTCAATCCATGCTATTCTGTGTTCAGTGTTCCATCTCATTACTGCCTTTTCCATTCAATATATTTGGAGGTGCTGTGAACCAGGAATGTTCCAACTCCTAGTAAACGCACTCTTCTTGATTCCGCCCCAGAAGCATTCCTGCAACTCCTGTTGCACAATCCCTACTTTTGATGGGTCTTGGTGACCAGATTATGACCTTGAAAGTTGGCCAAATCCTGTCCTCATCCTCTTTGATCGTCCAAAATCTTTCAACTCTGTCTAACCAGACTAAGCTGATTTTCTTAGCAGCTGCAGGGGTGAGAATTGGGGCCTTAGCACGGGGCTTGCTCACTTTTTATACAACCCGCGCAGGTAGTTGCCATTTCCCCCTCCCCCATCCACCACACCACTCAACTTTTAGAACACTCCCTTGTGGAGCATTACCAGGCTTTTCCCTCAGTCCAAGCTCTGTAAGGGTGATCTTTTTATTGCTACGTTGACACCTTAATAATCCAGCTAGGCAAAGTAATTTACCAAACTGCCTTTCAAGACTGTCTTGCCCGAATAACCAAGTATACAAGTTTAAATTCATTTTAACTTAACACTGAGAAATCAGAGGTACTAATTGGAGGAGCTAACTCCTATGTGACATCTGGTGGGCGTCCACCATGGTAATCCAATCTTCGATATTGGCCTGACCTTCTCTAGCATCTGCTTTTTCTGACTGAGGACCCTGTGCAAAGATCCTACCACTTCTTCCCATCAACTGATGGCAAACTGCCATTTAAACAGCAGTTTCTTCCAATTTCATCTACGGTATCCCTGTCTAAGCAGGCCTTCCTAAATAAAATTGCCCAAATTCAGCCCGTACAAAAACCTGGCGCCAGACTTGTAGGTTTGCCTCTTGCAGAGCACCCATATCTCTAAGCAGATGGACAGTCTTTACTGGCTTCCAGATTATAAAATATTTATATTAAAATGTTTATGCATTTTCTATCAAAAGGTTTACAAGACTGGCCCAACTTTCATACAATCTTGCACTTCATAGCAGCCTTCTCTTTGCATCAGTTATATCCTGATACTCTCTAAGCTCGACCAAAGCTCGAGTGAGTGAAGAACATTTTCCTACCTCACCCCTAGGACTTCGAACCATTTTTAGGTTTCGCTTATAGTGCGTATGCACTGCCAGCTAAAGCTATTGTCCTTAAAATATAAAAATAAATCTTAAGGGGGCATAGAGCCCACCCATTACTTACCTTTACTTACCATTGGTTGGCTTCCATGTCACTGTTTCCTTGCTTACCATTAGCCAGGTGCTCCTGGCATCGGGCTTCTTCCAGGCTTTGGACTCCTCCGTGTCATCAGTCCCTGCCATGGCGCATGGACCAAGTACTATTTCCTGTGGCCAGTGTCCTTCCACTGGCCAGCAGGTACACTTTAATTTGTTTATACTGAACCGTCAGGCACTCTGAGAGTGCATGCTCTGTAGTACCTCTCCTTCATCCACACTCCTCCTCTCCTCTGTTGTTTTTTTTAACCCCCCCCCTACTCCCATTCAGTTGTTTCTAACCCCACCCCGCCTTGCCTGATCTGTTATTTTATTTTTTAACCCCCACTCGCCGTTGTTTTTTTAAAAGCTCTCCGCTGTTATTTTTAAAACCCACTCAAGCCTACCTTTATTTTGAATCTAGCCCCCCTCCCACTCACCGGTGTTGTTTTAATCCTCTTTCTAGTTCTCCTCCCGATTTCTGTTGTTCTTAAACCCACCTCCCCCACTCTCTGGCTCTTAGTGGTTTACAAGGAAGTCATCCCTTTAACAACTAAAGAATACATTGCTGCTTTATAAGTGAATGTGGAGGTGAAAGCATTCCATTGAATCAGGAGAGAGCGCTGACTGTTTTTTGTGTTTTTCTTCTTCTCCTTTGCCAGTAGCTGCAGCTGCTATTCAGCATTGATTCTGACAGCCATGTACATCTGTTATAGTTCAATCACAACAAGTTTGCGCATCCGTAATATGGACAATTCCGTTCCATCTACTGAATGTTCCACAGAGCTAGGTTTGGGCATGGAGCTTCTTGCTTTGGTGTGCAGCTTGGATTAAGGATCACGAGCTGGAGCTGCCATTGGCTTCTGAGGCGTTTCCTTATTGTGTATGGGGAATTTTGAGAACTTACATTTGAGTTCATGAGTGTGAATGGCAACAGGTGTGCGGTCTATAAATAATCTTTGTTGTGTGTGTAGATCAAAATCTTTGTATTTAAAGTGCAGCCACTTATGTTCCATTGCAGAAGCCTCTTCGCTTTGCATGAAGAGCGGCCGTCTTCCACCGCATTACTTCACTATGTTAATGTTAATTTTAGTGACATTTATAGAGCGCGCTGCTGCCCAAAGGCGTCCTGGCGCAGTGTGAGATGTCCCCCTAGAGGCTGGTAATAGCCTTGAGCTTTAAGAGTTGAACAACCAGGTTTGTAGGGCCTTCCTAAAAACGAGCAGCTCTGTTGTGCCTCTAAGAGAAAGTGGAAGGGCATTCCATGCCTTGGCAGCGCCTACAAAAAAGCTCCTGCCACCCCAATTGTCTTTTTCTGCCAACGGAATACGAATCAGTTTGGCTTCTGAGAGAGCACAGAGATCTTGTAGGGACATACCAATTGGTATTTTGGATCAGATATTTTGGACCCGTTGAGTGTAGTGATTTAGGAGTTATGCATAGGGCCTTCTTAACTGGCAGCCAGTGCAACTTTTTTATATCTGCCGAAATAGATTCATATTTTGGAGTGCCCGACAGCAGTCTGGCTGCTGCATTCTGTAGGAGTTGTAGTTTCCTTAGGAGACCTTCTTGCGCGTTGATACATAAGCCATTGCAATAGTCCAGCCTGGACATGGCTAAGGGTGTAACAACTGTCTACTGACTTTCTATGGGGAGATAGGCCAGTATTTTTTTGCATGATTTTAAAATATACGAGGTAGTTGAAACATCTGAGTTTACTTGATCTTTATGGGTCAGTTTGTTGTCAATAATAAACCCTAGGTTTTTCACTTTCCTGACCGGTGTTGGAAGAGGGCCGAGAGAATCAGGCCACCATGCTGGGGTCCAAAATTGAGGGTTGTTTCCAAGCAGAATCACCTCCGTTTTAGCAGAGTTGAGCTTCAAACAATTCCGGGCCATCCAGCCACCCACTGCTGTCATACAGTCGTGAAAGCGCCTTGCTGGCTCCTGGGTTTCCTTAGGAAGCATAGAGACAACTATCTGGGTATCATTGGCGTATGAGGTCAGCTTGAGTCCAAAGGAACCGATAAGGGGAGCGAGCTGGGAAACATAAACATTAAAGAGGGTAGGGCTCATGGATGAACCCTGCGGCACTCCACAGGGGAGGGAGAATGACTTTGCAGAGAAGTTGCCGAGCGTAACTGTCTGCACTCTGTCTGTTAAAAATGATTTAATCAGTTTCCAAGCCCTGCCTGTGACACCAATCTCATGCAGCCAGTCCATCAATAAATTCTGATGGACCGTATCAAGCGCCGCCAAAAGGTCCAACATAATCGGGGCTTCGTTCCCTCCTTGATCTAGAGTGGCTCTTATTTCTTCGGTAGATTTAATGAGAGCCGACTCAGTACTGTGGCTCCCTCTGAAACCATACTGTGTGGGATCGAGTTTATGTCCTTCCTCTAGAAATCGACTGAGTTGGGTATTTATTAATTTTTCAATCATTTTTGCGGGAAGCAGTAATCTGGAAATTGGCCTAAAATTGTGGAGTCCATGGGGTCGAGTTTGGGCTTTTTGAGCAAGGGAAGAATCAATGCTATCTTCCAGGCTTTTGGAAAATAGCCCTCTGAAAACGTTATATTGATGATCTTTGTCAGGATTGATATGACTGGTTTGGGTACCAGCTTCAGTATGGAGGGGGGGGGGGGGGCAGGGGTCTATTGGGGATCCTGATTTAACTTTCGTCAGGATGGTGTGTACCTCCACTACTGTAGTAGGAGTAAAGTTACGGAGTTGAGGCGTGATGTTCCCAGGTTCTTCCTCATTGGCCGTCTTTAATTGAGGGATGTAATTGGAATCTACTGTAAATGTATCATAGATATCCTCCACTTTTTTAAGGACGAAGTTGGCTATCTTATCGCACAGTTCTTGACTGGCTACAATGGGATTTGAGGGGGGGGCTAGGGCTGTTACTGTTTTAAATAGTTCTTTGGTGGAATTTTTTGCCAACTGTATTTTTTTTAGGAAGAAGTCTTGTTTTGGCCAGTAATTTCTTATAATCTAATAAACAGAGTTTATTATTCTATTACTTGGCCAGTTGGTTTACAGACGCTGGACAGGTTGTACTTTGTGTAACTTGAGCTGAAGCTCGCATCGGCACAAACTAAAAGTAACTTTAGAGAATGAAATGCATAACAAGCATTGGCAAAGCCAACAGGTTTCGCTTATGTGAGAACTTTTGGAGTTGTCAATGTTCTTAAAGATGTTGTACAGCAGCGCGGGCTGCTGTGCAACATGGCTTAATGTAAACAAAAAAGTGCCATGACGCAGTCCACGCTGGCCTCACCTTGGCTCTTTGCTTTCATTTACTTTCAGTCATGTTGCACAGCAGTCCACATTGCTGTACATCTTTTAAAAAAATGACAACGCCAATTGATTTCACCTACTGGTTTGCCAATGCTTGTTCCATTACTCTTAGTGCCCAGTCTACTCATCGAACATTTTGGTAAATTACTCAGCCTCTCTCTCCATTTAGCACCTAGCTTTTCTGTCCTTGTCTTTATTAGTGCCAGGATTCCCTTCCGGATTGCGGTTTTGCTTTACCAACCTGGCATGCATTCATTCATTCTTCTGATGACAGAAGATTCCTGCACTGCACTTGCGGCCGCTTGGACGTCTGAACTAGTTAGCTGTTGTAACCTATCATATGCAGAGTATTGGCTGGTGTGATATTGATGCATTGCCAAGCCAGCTATGACTGGCTTTACTGCTGGCCCTCACACCCCCTGCTGATAGAAGTGTGCCCCGCATTATTGCTTTCCCACAAAACTGTCGTATCCTGTCTATTGTCGAGTTGCAAACAGACTCCGATCTCGGAGCCGTGTGCTGCAGGTGTGGAGTCTGAAGTGGTCAAGTGTCTTCCAATCGTAGCCTGCTTCAGCACACCGTGTGACTCTGCTGGTGCTTGAATGGCCTCTCCTTTGTTGTGGCAGACAAAGACAGGTGTAGGAATGAACGGAGAGAGTTTGTTACGGGCTCCTAGGCTTTGTGACAAGGCGCATTTCTCATTCTCTTACGTAATGCACCTGCAGGTATTTGTGTTTTGCAGTTTCCACTATGGAAACATAAGTGTTTGCAATCCAGGTTTAATTGCAGTTTCCTTTGTGAGCAGCTTTATAATGCTCTTGTTAAAGATATGCTAATTCAAAGTCTGAAAATATTTATTGACAAAAGAAAAAAATCTAGCTGTGAATCACAGAAACAGGCAACGGAGATCAGCCTGTGCCAGAAATGTGCAACTTATGCTCAAGGAGAGTCATGGCGTAAACGTATAGGTTTTCGTATACAGGGCTCCAGTGGAGACCAAGTGATGAGTCTGAAACACGCATTCCACCATGGCAGAATCTGGAAGTCATGAAAACGTAGGCAGACCACCTTTAAGCGGGTTCAAAAATACATATTAGAATTCCTCGATTCAGGAACCGAGCATGGAAGCGGGACTTTACCCTTCCTACACTTCCTCAACTCCAGCCATGGTTCAAGGGAGCAGAAAGATGGTTGCACCGGATACAGGTACGCTAAGGCAACATTTTAAATATCAATTGATGCAAACCAAAAATACAGCAGATGACTTTGTAATATTTTTATGGTTATCGGGGTTTGCAGACAACATCAAATATATAGAATTGTATGCTTTGAGGCAACATGGACAGCAGAATCAAAGATGAATTTGTTTAATCACTTCGGGCCGCAATCTAGAAATATAGCTTGGCTAAGAAATGCACGGGACTTCGAAAGGTGTTAAGATACGATGATCAGCGGCACACCCACCACGCCGATGCACCATTCCCTAAATAAAAAACATACCTGCCTCCTATCACCACTATTCTTCATGTACCGCCCCCTTAAACTATTTACATTCCTGGTCTTTCCCTCTCCCCATCTCACTCTGATTCCCTCCCTGGTAAATGGCATCAGGGTACCTGGCACCCTCCCATGCTAGCCTGCCACCCTCAGCATCCGCCTATCCTGCCCTCCAGCACACAAACATGCCCACCATCCTACCATAGGCACATGCATGGTTTAATTCATGGCCATTTATAACCACCTCACCTTTGCATGTGAAAGACAGGTCTTCCATGTTCAGTGTGGCATAAGTTGACAATTTCTGCAAGTGTGACGTATTGCAGACCTGCTATTGCATCATGCGTGTATGTATGCATGTAGTAGTACTTATGAGAGCCTAACTGTGGAGCATTGGAGCGCTGAACAGTAGGCATGAGCCCTTATTTACAACCCAGTAGTGTGTGGTACTTATGTTTGTAGTGAGGCAGGTAGAATGTAAGTTGTATTGTGTAGTGTTCATTGAAAGATTTGTCTGCATTTTTTCTGAACTGCAGGTTGTCAATGGGAATGTTTCAGGTGGGTAGATGGACAAGACCTTCTCCGTCTTCTCCATAGGAAGTTCTTCTCTTCCAGTCTGGTGATTTCATGGCACTTGGTGTGACACTTTCCACCTAAGATGGCTAATTTCTCAGTTAGGTATCCAAAGAAGTAATTTCTGCTGGACGTATAGACGAGGAGCTGATCTTGAAGTTGATGGACTCCTGTAGGGGAGCCAGCATAGTTCCTTCAATATTGGGATTATGTGGCCAGGCTTTTCAGGCCGTTGATGCAGCAGCGTGTAGGACGCCTTTCAGGGGTACCAGTGTGATGTTCAGGAGGCTTTTAAACACAGCATTGCCTCTACCTAGCTAGGTAAGGCCCAAGGCTCGCACTGTTGTTCTTAAGTAGGGTTTCAGGATTGATGGGTGTTACCTTTTTTCAGATGGTACATTTGCAGCAATTTGTCTTAAGTTTCATAGTGTTGTGCTCTTTGAAGGAGAGCTCTGTGTCTAGGTTGAATCCAAATGATTTCACATTGGCTGTCAGCTAGCGGGTGAAACAGGCTAGACTCGGACAATCAAACCTGAATCAGTAATTGTGTTTTATTGCTGTAGGCCAGCATTAGGGAATCAAGTCTTTGTAGGGTTAAACTTTTGGGTAAATGCTTAACATTACGTTTTTGAACAGCTGGAAGCAGGCTTTAGTAATTGGATCCGTGATTCGAGGAGATTGTGCATAGTTTGCGTATTGGTGGAGCTTCTTGCTGTTGTCAGGGTATGGCTTGGAGTAGTGTTGTGTAGAGATTGAAGAGGCTGGTTCCCTGGGTGTAATCTGCAGGGACAGATTTTTAGGGATATTGAATGTCCCATTTGGAGGATCTGGGGGTGTTTGTGCGAAGGAAGATCCCATACATGACCTCCGGGTGTGAATCAATGCTGGGTTTTTACCTATGTTGAGGCTGCAGAGGTCAAGTTGGAAAGGAAGCCTGGGATAACTTTTGTTGGTGAGGAGACCGTTAGTGACTACTTAAAAAGTAGGAATTTCTGTGTTGCAATGTGGTTGTTATCTGGTTCAATAGTGTGGTGGAAGGTACATTTTTTGCTAATTTTGTTAATTCACATGAGTGAAGACTGCTATTTCTGTAAGAAAAACATCACCAGAAATGGCTCATTAATTCCATAAACATTACGAGAACTATGCGTACCTTGGTTTAGCTAAATACAGACTATGAAACTTCGGCCCTAAGTCCTGCTACCTCAAGCACCTTTAATAGGAGGACATTGAATCATATGCCACAATAGAGTTTACATTGGTTGCCAGCAGTCTTGGCACATCAGGCAGAGAAGTGTTGGATGCAAAACTTTTTTATGACCGACTCCCAAAATATTGGAAGAAAGTGTTCCAAATGTGTTGTTCAACAAGATACCGTTTGATACGAATTGGACCAAAGACTGGCCAGTACCTTAAAAAGGAAAAAAAAAGAAGGGCAGCCTTTCATGATTGATTTATGAATAATGGCCAGAACTACCTAGTTTAATTCAAGTTTACTTAAAATATTCAGAATTTAAATGCAGAAAGGATTTTCTTTTTAAAAAACGGAATTTTATTGAATTTTAGTCATATAACCACTGTGTTTTATATAGTCACTTGCCATGCGAAAGTATGGATTCACAAGTAGCATAGTATAAAACATTGCAAATGTGTACGTGTTAAAGTATCCCACGATATGTCAACCATTGACCCCAGATTTTCGTGTGCTTCTTGTGGCAACCCCGGGATGCTTTCTCCCGTGTAGCACACCAGTCCATTGCCTGTTTCCAAGAAATCAGTGTTGGAGGAGAAGCTGCTTGCCAGAATCTAGCAATGTCCCTCTTCGCTAAAGCCACCCCGATTCCCACCAGTGCCATATCCTTAATAGTGTCACTAATACCTTCAAGGATGCCCAACAATACAATCACAGGAAAACAGTCTATAGGTCTCCCAATCACTCTAGAGAGTGCGGTGAGGATAGATTGCCAGTACCTAGCATCGCAGGACATTCCCACACTATGTGATAGAAGTGGACTAGGGGCATGGCCTGGAAGCCAATGGTGAAGGACTTACTATCAGTGAATTCCCATGGCTTTGCCGCCAAACTGGCTCTATCCACAACTAAGATGGCACAAAAGAGCCCCCTGGAGTGGGGGGAGGGGCCAGGGGATACAGGACCGGGCGGGCATTCCATCGCTGACGTCGCCAGGGGCACCCAGATGCTCTTGGTGCCTTCAAGTTTCCTGGGTGAGCCTTGCTCTATTTCCAGTCATACCTAGGATTCGAAAAGAATTGGTTTCCATTATCGCCCATAACCTTTAATTTGGCTGGGAAAAGCATGGTATATGCCACCCTCAGCCGTCGAAGCCATGCCTTAGCTGCCACAAAGGAGGAGCGCCGACGATGGCCTGGGTTGACCAGCTGCTACCGGAGCCCAAAAAGGTCCAGTCTGAGCCCTGTGCATTGCACCTGGTGGCCAAGCATTGCTGGGTGCAATACTTAGAGAGCAGGAGTGGAGGCTCCCTATACCCCAATTTTACCCCTTTGCTGGGTGACTTATTTCTTGCCTGTGGAGGCGGGTCAGAGATTGGGCAGCTTTGGGGCTGATGATACTAGGGGATCTCTAAATCCGTGGCCTTGCGAGCCCGTGAGGACCTTCAAGCGGCATATGACTTACTTGTGGGTCATTTTCTCTTCTATGGCGCATTTTCAGCGTTGCTGCGGCAAAGGTGGCCAGGGGGACTGGAAGAACCTCTATTGCTACAGGATTGTCATGTTTTGTGCACGTCATCTGGCAGGCACAGGGCTATAATGGGCCTATAAACTGCCTTCCAGGCAGACACTAGTGCTCCCCATACAGCCAATAGGGACACCAGGGCGGCTAACACTGGCATTCCTATTACGGTGCAGACTGGATTAAACTGGTGGCTGGTATACCTCGGGTCTCTCGCAATGTAACTTCTAGTTAATTAACTTTTATTATCTTCATGGAATGTATTTTACGCCAGAGTTGTTCCCTGGCAGATGCTGACATGTATCATATGATATGGAGTTGTCCCTAGGTGACTTAGTTCTGAGTAGAGGTGTTGGCCCAGATCACAGCAGTCATGGAGTGCACTCGGCCGGCGGAGCCCACAGTCTGACTTCTGGAACTGCTTCCAAGGCCGGCAGAAGGTCCCCATGCAGATGATCAGCCTGGCGGTGATCTGAGCGAAATGACAGATCACACTTAATTGGAAGAGCGCACGAAGTCCCCAGGTTTCCAGGTGAAGGGGGGAGTTGAAGATATGGGCGGCATACGAAGGGGCAACCTTGCTTTGGGACGCCAAGAGAGGGCAGTGCTCATTAGAGTAGCTGTGGGCTGAATTGCTTTAATAGAAGAATTCCGTTCAGTGGCGGAGGGTTTGGGGACTGCTTGTGCTGTGAACGCCTAGAATGACGGAGCGACCCGGTCTCCTCCCTATACTATTTGTAATCCCCTTCCAAAATAGTGCTGTCTCCATCAATACTGGACTCACAGGCCTGTGTACATATAGGTTGATGATTGACTGGATGCCCTGAGACCAAGTATTGGGATGGGGGTGTTCTTTATTGGATGGTTGTTCTGTAGTATGTTGTTTTTTGCAGAGTATATAATGATACCAATCCGTTGAACACCAGACTTGGGCTCCTTTGGGGGAATCTAGGGCCATATGTAACAAGCTAAATTGCGATCGCAAATGCTGAAATTCACAATTTAGCTGTGTGCAATGTATGGGAAAAAAACACTTGCAAAATAAGGAATCGCAAGATGTGCGATTCTCTATTTTGCGAATGCATTTAAGGAATCGTAAATTGCGATTCCTTAAATGCAATTTAGGAAGCAGAGAAAAACTGCGATTTGGCCTTAAGGAATCGCAAATTACCACCAACTTCAAGTTGGTGGTAATTTAAGATTTCTTTGTAAAATGCACTTTTGGGCAATTTTCAAAGTGTCATGTGGCACACATACATGCCCTTAGGCATGGTGCAATAGGGTGTCTTTTTGGCACCCTTGCAACCTTGAAATTGCATTCTCAATTTGTGATTCTCTACTTGGTAATCGCAAATTGAGAATGTCTTCCCATTCATTCCTTTGGGCCTCCTAGCCCATGGGAATGAATTGGAAGGTATTCCTTATTTGTGAATCTCAATTTGCAAATAAGGAATATGTAGTATTTGTTAAATTTTTAGCAAATCCTACATACATTGCATTTTGCGATTCTCTAATTGCGATCCGAAAAGAATTGCAATTAGAGATTCGCAAAATTAGTTTTTGATACATATGGCCCCTACTGTCTTATTTACTGATTTAGTGCCAATTTTGTACTGCAAATGTGCTGAAAATGCCAATAAAGTATGGTGCAAACAAAACATGTGATAGAAGTGGACTGGTGGCTCTGAACAGTACCAGCACGTCTGCATCACCAGCGTGCCAGAGCCGCACCAATATTCTACATGTTATGTGTAGAAAATTAAGCTGGTTAAGTCTGAGCCTTCAAGAGATGACCTGCACCTTAGGGGCTATGCGGTCATTCCTCCAGTCTGAATCATCTAGGGGTCCCACCCAAGATGGGTGGCTGAATACTCCCAACATACCCTTGCTGATTCTGCTTGTCCGGAGGAGGGACAGTTTTGACAAGGGACTTCACGTGCTGAACTCCATCAATGGAAACAATTCCTTCATTTGGTCCGTTCAAATGGCATTTAAAGGCGGGCACAATTGTGCTATTGAGCATAAAGTGCTGCGCTTGGCAGGATTGAGGAGAGACAAAGAGCCCTCAGAGCTGGCATCTAGCTGGAGCAGGGTGGTGTAGCCTGTGAACACGCCACTTGCTTTTATCTGGAAATAACATCAGCCTTGGCAGCTCGCCCTGATTGTGCAGTATTATTGTAATTATTATGAGCTGCACAAATTAGGAGTTGGATGATTGCTTGAGGACACAGGCCATGTGTGTTCCACTCCAGCTCCTGGTTCTGTTGCTGCTGTCCAATCAGGGGGGGTTTAGGACCAACCGCGTGGTTGCTAAAGATAGGTTTCAGAGCATTCATTTCGGGCATTTGTTTTCCATTAGCCGGAAGTGTAGCAAAACCTTTCTGCCTAGAGACCAGTGTCTCTCTCTGTAAACATTGTTTTTAAACAATTTTAATCTGAAACTCCGACATTTTGTGATCTTCCAAGTAATCCGCTTGAATCCACTGTGTAGCTGGGTTTTTGCGTTCGCGAGGTTGGGATGAAGCTTGTTCCCGAGTTAGGACACGCTTATGTTCGTTTAAGGAATCCACTTCCATGAATGAAGAGGTAAGAGGCCACACACCTGCTGTGACTAGGCTACAACATAACTCATATCTTGGCTGTAGGGACTTCACAGTGGTAAAGTAGCCTTATTTCATAAGACTGTTCTAAGGCTAATACTTTGGCAGCTTGATAGAGCACAGTAGCTGCCCTGTAGAGATATGTGGCCGAAGCATTTCAAACAGCAGTAAGAGAGGAGCAATATTGGGGTTCAAAAAAAGTTTTAATAACGAAGTAAGCATGTATGAACGAAAAAGCAAATACTATGCACATGGAATTTAAAGATGAAGGAAAAAAAAGTGCTTGTGGTATCCGAACATGATAGAGAGGTCAATTGTTTATAAAGAGGTCATTGTGGAAAGCAACTAAGAATAAGGGAGGCCTGTAAGCACATGTGATTGAATAAAGCTAGTGACCAGGGAAGTATGATTTTGCCTTCAGGCATTGTCTTTGAAATGAAGCACAAGTCAACCTGTGTAGCGCGTCGCTTCTGGAAACACGGACCCAGAGCCCTCATGGAGGAAGAAATTTTAATGGGAAAATCCCAATCCATCTTTAGTTCTCCAGAAGAGAGAAAAACAACGCACCCAGGTGTAATTCCTACTGGCCGCTACTTGTAAATTAACTCCCGTGGCAGTCTGGGCGCCATCATGTTCATCATTTTTTATGTGAAATTGATTTTACAATATTGACTGAGAACAACGGATCAAGTGCTGGTGGAAGATTGATTCGGAATGTATTGCTGCACCTGTTGTTGCAGTTACCCTTAGAGGACTGCAGAGGTCATTTGTTTAAAGTCATGAGTGAAAGATGAAGGATCTTTTCTGCTGAAAGAGAAACCTAAAGCACAGCCTCATTGTTAGAAATTGGGTCTCTAGTTGGCTTAGCCACCCTGTCCAAATAGGGGGCCACAGTCCTAGTCAGTTACACACCCTAAATTAACCTATCTCACCCTGTGGTAGCCTGGCACAGAGCAGTCAGGCTGAACTTAAGAGGCAATGTGTCAAGTGTTTGTTAATTACAGTAGCACAGTGAAAACACTACAAAAAGACTCCCCACTAATAACAAAAATAAAGAATATTTATCTGAGTAAAACAAGACCAAAACGACTAAAATTCAATATGTTGAAATTGAGATATTCATTTTTAAAGAATATACTGCAATATAGTGCATTGAAGTCATAGCGCTTAGGGGTTACTTGAGGTCAAGCTATACCGGGGTAAATCCAAAGTTTCAAGCAACTACGATGAAGGGCAGGCCGGCTATAGGACCTACGCAGGGATCACTGAAAAAAATACCTTGGATGGAGCAAGTGCCAGTTGCCCTAAAACTATTAGTATATGCTAGCACCATGAGTGCCAGGCACTGACAGAATGGTCACAACCTAATATGTTAGAATAGGGCACAGGCGACCTTGACTGGAGATTAGGAATTGTAATGCAGCAGTGAGCACAAGAAGTAGCACATAGTGATCCACGAGCCAGTATCTTCTGAAGCGACATGTATATGTCACTGTGATTTGTACCCCACTATTTCACCATATTGTTGATATGCACAATGTTTTCATTGCTTTATATCATACAAGGCTGGATATTGTTTTACATTCTCCTGTAATGTAATGTGATATCAGAAACTATAAAATCAGAAAAGACCAGTAAAGATATTTAAACAAAAAAATGGAGCAAGCGCCGGTGTCAAAGACTTGATGCATTATTCTGATTCACGCAGTCGGGTCCTGTGTTGTTGCCAAACCCTTTCCAATTCAGGTGCTGCTCCGGCGTCAAAGGCCATTGCGTCGGTTCCTTTCAAAGCAAAGTCGTCACTGCATCGAATTAAAAAAAAAAGGGGGGGTTTTGGAGAAACGTGGGTTCAAGGATATAGAGAGCAGACCCAGAACTCCTCACACCCAAGCAAAAAGCATCCGGAAGCTGGCCGCCACAGCAAAGCAGGTTGCAAAGTGGCAGTCCCTCCTGCAGCACCGCAAATCCCAGGCAGAAGGTCAATACAGCAAAGCAGTTAGCAGAGTTGCAGTCCCTCCTGCAGCTCAGCAGCTCTTCTTCCTGGCAGAATGTCCTTGGTTCTAGTAAAGTTTTGCTTTGGTGATATCAGTGGTCCAGTACTTTACACCCAGTTGTGCCTTTGAAGTCGGGGAGACTTCAAACATGCCTTTGAAGATAACTAGGTCCCTGCCCTTCCTGCCTTGGCTCCAGACTCACTACAGGGGGATATGCAGCTCTTTGTGTGGGAACCGGCACAGCCCTATTCAGGTGCTAGTGTCAGTTCCTCCCTCCCACTCTAGCTCAGGAAGGCCCATCAACCAGGTAAATGGGTCATCAGGATGCAAATGTCACACCACAGCTCACTTTGTGTAACTGTCTTGCGAGAATGCACAAAGCCCAGCTATCACCCAACCCAGATGTGTATTAAGAGACAAGCAGAAGCACAGAATGGTTAAAGTGAGCAAATGAATACTTTCTAGAAAGTAGCATTTTCAGACTTATAATTTAAAATCCTGCTTCACTATCAGTTGTGGTTTTAAATTGTGAGTCCAGAGACCCCAAACTCCAAAACCCCATCTTTTCCAAATTGGAAATTATACTTAAAAGATGTTTTAAGGAAATCCCAATATTAACATAGCAGGGGAGCGACCCTTGACCTTGCCAGGTAGGTCGCTCCCCCCGCTGCAGCTCCACCTACACTTGTGCCCTGCACCCTTGGTTTTTTTGCTGCCCACTACTGGGCGCTGCTTTGCTCGCCCCGTGCCCACTGCTCACTTTTCCCTCCGCTGCTGCCCCTGCGGCCCCGCCCCCAGCGCCCATTCACTATCCCCTGCCTCCCGCCTCCCAGCTGCTCCTCCCTCCCAGCTCCCCTTAAAATGGCAGCAGCTGCGCTGTGAGGAGAGCGACCCTTGACCTTGCCAGGTAGGTCGCCCCCCCTGCGCTGCAGCTCCACCTACGCTTGTGCCCTGCACCCTTAGTTTTTTTGCTGCCCATTCCTGGGCGCTGCTTTGCTCGCCCCCCCGTGCCCACTGCTCACTTTTCTCGCCGCTGCTGCCCCTGCGGCCCCGCTCCCTGCACCCATTCGCTATCCCCTGCCTCCCGCCTCCCAGCTGCTCCTCCCTCCCAGCTCCCCTTAAAATGGCAGCAGCTGCACGGCCGCGCAGCGGGCGTGCCACCTGCGCGCCTAAGGCAAGCCCGTCTGCGCCCGTCCACGCCTGGACTGCGCCCAGCGCCAGAACCCCTGGACCCTGAGAACGCCACAACACCAGACTCCACTACGACGCCAGCAGCCTCCACGCACTCAACGCCAGCCGAAACCACACCTGCTTCCAAGCCACTCTGAAACGGACCCTTCTCCTGCTGCACCTGCAGCTTCACCTGCGACAGAACCACCAAGCCTCCAAGGACTGGTCCCAACCACCTCCGCTGCATACTCCTCAACACCCGCTCCGCACGCAAACACGCCGTCGAGCTCTGGGATCTGCTCAACACCTCTGCCCCAGGCGTGGCCTTCCTGACCGAGACCTGGTGGAACGACTCCGCGGCGACCGACATCGCCATAGCCATCAGGGATAACCCCAACACAACCGGAGAAGGAATAGCCATCGTCCACAAACCCACCCTCAAGGTTGCCACCCACGCAGACAACACCCTCTTCACCGCCGAACACCTGCACTTCCAGATCCAAACCGACCCCAACACCACCATCAGAGGAACACTCATCTACAGACCCCCCGGACCCTCGCACTCTCCTCCACGGACTATATCCTCCTCGGGGACCTGAACTTCCACCTCGAGAACAACGACAACGCCAACTCCGCCACCCGATCATCAGCTTGTCAAATTTACTCTCCCAATCAAATCTTTCGGACCTAATGGGACTTCTAAGACCCCTGTTATGACTAAAAGAAACTGGGGGTCAATGGATAAAAAAAAAACTCCGCACCCAGCTGGTGGTTTCCCGTCTGCAGCTACATGGGCCCCCGATACTACAGCCCCTAAATATTCCAAATGGTTAAACGATGTATTTAAACCTTCAATACTCATTAAAAAAATAACAGGGAATAGGCAAAACCCCACAGCTCCTTGGTTCTCCGACGATCTTCGGAAAGAAAAACAGAAATGTCGACAATTAGAAAGGCGTTGGCATGCCAATTATTGCCCGTACAAGAAAATAATTTACAAAACAGCCCTATTACAGTACAAAAGCCTACTGATAGCTGGAAAAAGAGATTTTTACACCGAAGATGCAAAATACTCATCTAAAGAACTTTTTGCAGTGGTGAACAAACTAGCCACTTCCAAGACTCTAGGGATTAAGAATGACCAAAAGCTATGTGATAACATTGCAGCTGCCTTTACAACAAAAGTGTTGAACATTTAAAAAAAAATTCCAGACTTAACCCATTCCCCTTCTAGCTAACCCTCCACTAGAGAGCTCAACCCATTCCCCTTCTAGCTAACCCTCCACTAGAGAGCTCAACACTAACACACTTCTTGCGTTTTCTCTTATCTCTATAGAAACTGTAGCCAGACTTATTCAGGAATCTAAATCAGGGTCTCCTGCTGACCCTTGTCCACCAACATTTCTTAAAGAAATTGTTGACCTGGTGAGTCCAGGACTTACAGAAATTTTTAATTTAATGTACATTTCTGAGATCTTCCCATCGATTTGGAAGTGCACGTCAATTTTTTCCATTGTTGAAAAATCCCTCACTGGATGCCTCAGACCCCAATAATTATCGGCCTATAACCCGGCTACCAATGCCAGCTAAAATAATTGATAAAATTATGAATTCTCAGCTGACCCAATTCATCAAAGAGAACATCTTGCTGGATCCCTCATAGTTTGGCTTTCGTCGTTAACATAGTACTGAAACAGCACTTATCAAAGCCACAAAAGAGATAAGGGCGGTGATAGATCGGGGTGGCACAGCGGTGCTGATACTCCTTGATCTGTCAGTCGCCTTTGATACCGTTGACCACTCTCTCTTGCATAAGCGGCTCGAGAGGTTAGTGGTCGGGGGTACTGCGCTGGTCCTGTTGTCCTCCTTTTTTAAGGATAGGAGGCTAATGGTCTCGATTGACACATACCATTCTGAATCATCACTCTACAATGTGTATGTTTTGGAACTGGCTCCGCTAATTCAGAGTTTTGGCATGCGTACCGTTAATCAATGGATGAATACACAATGCCTTAAGCTAAACTCTGACAAAACAGAGATTCTGAATTTTGGCAATTGGCAACCTAGCTGGGGTAATCTGTGGTGGCCAACTGATCTGAGTGAACCCCCTAAACCAGTGGTGAAGGCCAAGAACTTGGAGGTCTGGCTGGACCACAAACTCTTTCTTATCCAACACACCAATGCAACGGTTTCGGCCAGTCACTTTCTTATTAAAAAGCTGAGGAAGATGCTTCCTTACCTCCCAGTAGAAACTAGAAAAACCGTAGTCACATCCTTAATCCAGTCAAAATTGGACTACTGTAATGGACTGCTGGTAAACGTACAGAAGCAAAGCTTGAAAAAACTTCAAAGTGTACAGAACTCAGCGGCTCGGCTACTATCTAACATTCCTAGGAATAATTCGGTCACCACGGAAATTCGAAGGTTGCATTGGCTTCCAGTGGAACAATTGATCAAATTCAAGGCACTTTCTCTTGCCTACAAAGCCCTGAGCCAAAAGGGTCCGGTTTTTCTGCAAACTCTTTTTACCTGGTATGAACCAACCAGACACCTTCGCTCCTCCAGTACCAAACTTCTGCAGGTGCTGAAAATCCGCACCTTACAATGAGGCGGTCGCAGCTTCCACTTTTACACCTCCAAGCTCTGGAACTCCCTTCGGTTCGAGCTTAGAAGCGCAACCTTCCTCACTTCCTTTAGAAAAGGCTTGAAAACCTGGCTGTTCCAGAACTAGTTGTCAGTGCAGACTCCCTGCCGTCCATAACGCCAAGACACGTCCGGGTATAGGTGCGCTTTATAAATTAAAATGACATAACATAACACCCTGATCACCAACCTTGGCCTCAAACAACTCGTCACAGCACCCACCCACGCCGCCGGCCACACGCTGGACCCCGTCTTCTCCACAGGCACCCACGTTGCCTTCGACCACACCACTGAACTCCACTGGACCGACCACCGCTGCATTCATTTCACTTTCAAGAAACTAATCACGCACCACCGCACCCAACAGCTGCCTCGCCGCTGCCGGAGCAAAGTCACCAAGACCAGCTGATCACTACCCTCACCCAGAACCCACCCACTGACCCCACCAACCCAGACGTCATAGCCCGCAACCTCAGACAGTGGATCGACGACGTCGCCAACACCCTCGCCCCGCTCAAGAAACCCTCCAACAGCCACGCCAGCAAGAGAGCCACCTGGTTCACTGACGAGCTCCAGACCTCCAAAGCGCATGCCGGAAACTGGAGAAAATCTGGTTTCACGAATGCACACCGGACAACCACGCAGCCCACAAGGACGTCACCAGCAGACATCACTACCTCATCAGATTAGCCAAGAGATCCTCCTTCAAAGACCGCTTGGACAACAACGCACACGACAGCAAAGAGCTCTTCAGCACCGTAAAGGAACTCTCCAACCCCAGCGCCAACGCCAACGACATCCCGCCCTCACAAGAACTGTGCGGCTCTCTAGCCATCTTCTTCCACCGCAAGATCGCCGACATCCACGACAGCTTCAACACCACAACCGCCCGACTACGCCAGACTCCACCTCCCATGTGAACACCACCAGCGCCATCCGCCTGACCTCCTGGTCCAACGTCAACAATGACAAGACACGCAAGGTCATGAACTCCATCCACTCAGGATCTCCGTCAGACCCGTGACCACACCACGTATTCAACAAAGCAGACGCAGCCATCACACCCCAACTACGGAAGGTCATCAACATCTCCTTCAAAACAGCGACATTCCCGGAAAGCTGGAAGCACGCCGAAATAAACGACCTCCTCAAGAAGCCCACGGCGGACCCCAAGGACCTTAAGAACTTCTGGCCCATCTCCCTGCTCCCTTTCCTGGCAAAGGTCATCGAGAAAATCATCAACAAGCTATTGGCCTGCCACCTGGAAGACAACATCATCTTGGACCCGTCCCAGTCCGGATTCAGACGAAACCACAGCACTGAGACAGCCCTCATCGCCGACACAGACGACATCAGGCGCCAACTAGACAACGGCGAAACATCAGCCCTCATCCTCCTGGAACTGTCGGCCGCCTTCAACACGGTCTGCCATCGCACTCTAAAGACACGCCTCCTAGAAGCCGGAATCCAAGAGAAGGTCCTTGACTGGACCACGTCCTTCCTCTCCGGCAGAACCCAGAGCGTCCGCCTCCCACCCTTCCGATCCGAAGCCACCGACATCATCTGGGGCGTCCCCCAGGGCTCATCCCTTAGCCCGATGCTGTTTAACATCTATATGGCCCCCCTCGCACCAGTGGCCGCATCACAACCTCAACATCATCTCCTAAGCCAACGACACCCAGCTCATCCTCTCCCTCACCAAGGACCCACACACAGCCAAAACCAACCTCCATGAGGGAATGAAGGGCGTCGCTGACTGGATGAGGAGCAACCGTCTGGAGCTGAACTCGGACAAGACGGAGGTACTCACCCTTGGACCCACCCCCTCAGCCAGGGATGACTCCTAGTGGCCCCCACACTGGGAACAGCCCCAACCCCCATTGAACATGCATGCAACTTAGGATTCATCCTCGACTCCTCCCTCTCCGTGGCTAAGCAGGTCAGCGCCGTCTCCTCCTCCTGCTACAACACCCTTCACATGCTCCGCAGGATCTACAATTGGATCCCGACCGAAACAAGAAGAACGGTGACACAGGCCCTCGTCAGCAGCAGACTGGACTACGGCAATGCACTCTACAAAGGAATCCCAGCCAAACACCTACGACGACTACAACGCATCCAAAACTCCTCCGCCTGACTGATCGTCAACGTCCCCTGCCGCAGCCACATCACCCCCCACCTGAGAGACCTACACTGGCTCCCCCTCGACAAGAGGATCACCTTCAAGCTCCTCTCCCACGCACACAAAGCACTCCACAACGCCGGGTCAACGTACCTTAACAGCAGACTCCGCTTCTACGCCCCCACCCGCCAGCTCCGCTCCACCAGGCTCGCCCTCGCTGCTGTCCCCTGCATACAACGTACGACCTCCAGCGGCAGATCCTTCTCCTACCTCGCCGCCAAGACCTGGAACACCCTCCCCACCCACATACGGCAGACCCAAGACCCACTCCCCTTCAGAAGACTCCTCAAGACCTGTCTCTTCGAGCAGTAGCAGCACCCCCCCTCCCCTCAGCGCTTTTGAGACCCTCACGGGTAAATAGCACGCTCTACAAGTACTCTGATTGATTAATTGATTGAACGTATGGGAGAGATAGGCCTTGCATTAGTGAAAAACAAATGTAACAGTTTTTCACTTCGAGGTCATGTAAAACTCAAAAATATATGTCCTACATTTTAAATGCACTGCACCCTGCTTATAGAATTGCGAAGGACCTACCTTAGGGGTAACTTGCATGTAATAAAAGGGAAGGTTTGGGCCTGGCAAGTAGGTTAACTTGCCAGGTCGAAACTGCAGTTTAAAACTGCACACACAGGCTCTGCAGTGGCTGGCCTGAGATATGCTTAAAGTGTTACTGATGTGGGTAGCATAATCAGTGCTGCAAGCCCACCGGTAGCATTTAATTTACAGGCCCTGGGCGCACACAGTGCACTTTTTTAGGGACTTGTAAGTAAATTAAATATGGCAATTGTGGATAAGCCAATGTTATCATGTTTTGAGTACAGAGCATATGCACTTTAGCACTGGTTAGCAGTGGTAAAGTGCCCATAATCTTAAAGCAAGCAAAAATGAAGACAGCAAAACAGGTGGTCAGACGGCATAAAGTCAGGGGAAACCACACCAAGGATGCCAGGTCTAGCACTTGTCCTCCCCTCAGAGACATTTTAAGGCACGAGCAAAGAGGGCAATTGCAAGGGCCACCACCTTCCGAGGGCCCCCTTGAGTTTCTGCCTGTCTCTCTCTCTTTGGGGAATCTGAAAAGTGGGATCCCCCTTTTTTAGTGTTTATTTGGCATCACACAGGCTTCAATCAGTTGAAAATGGTGATTCAATTACGAGAGGGGGCTCCAAAAAATGTCTTGCCGAGGGCATCAAAAATCCTTAAGACAACTCCCTCTCCCCTTATTCTTCTTTCTCTTTCTGCTCCTTTGCCTCCAGGTCCTTAGAGAAATACTCCTGGTTTCCTAGCCGAGCAGGCCTCTAGAAATTGTACCTGTCTAGTGTCACGTAGATAACAGCCCTCACGTTGAATTCGGAGAGAACGGGAAGGACTGCCTCCACACCCACCTGAGGGAAATTGGAAACCAGTTTGTTTTCAGACTTTGCACTGACAGTTATTGTCATTAGGGTGCTTTTAGACAGCCAACCCCTGTTATTATAACATTGTGCTCCTTTGAAGCTGACAGACTTGTGTGAATTTTGTTGTGTTGCTTCCTGGACAGAGAGTTGCACGTTGCCGTGCTCAAGCTCTACTGGCCTGACCTGCTTCTGACCTTTGCGGCATGGAAGTTCACAGGTCGTCAGAGGAACCCAGACCTTCAGACACACAGCTCCAAGAAGCCCTTTTGTCCGCTATTCAGGACTAGCCAGATCCACGTAGTGCATAGGCACAAGGGTACAGAAGAGGATCGTTCAGGGCCCTCTTTAAATTAACACACCAACTAATTTGCTGTTCAGCTGGCCATGTGCACCAAACAGGTCCTAGTAGTGTCTCCGGTGAATGATGAGCCCTTTGAAAGGATTCTGATGCTAAACTCGGAGGGAAGCATACATTTGGATGCCTAGAACCTTATTTATTTTTTATTTGAAGCTATTTTGATTAATTTTTCTTTGGGTAGGTAAGTGTGAACACTGACATCATCGATTCCATTGCATTAGAATCTTGGTTTCTCTCCGAACCGGTTGCATTCTGGGAATTTTTCAAGATTTCTGGTGTGATCCATTTTGGAAAAGGCACAGTGGTTACTTTTATATTTGTTGGAGGACTGCGCAACTACATATTCTTTCTATTATGCAAGGTGATTGTGATCAGTTGGGCATCGCGAACTGTAAATATTGTGCTAGTGTTGCAGTTGCATTTGTGTTATTTTGTTGCTTTTTCACTTGTGATTTTCATTGTTTGGCTACTATTTTAACTGCACCTATGTTTATATTTTGAGACATCCTTTAGGTTCTGGTTGGACATTTATTGTAACTGCATTACTTGTGTGGAGGATCAACTTTCACACCATGTACATTTTTTTCTAGGTCTAGATGGATCGACAAAGATACCTAGAGAGTGAATGAAGGTTGTCGGTAGCCGCCTTTCCATTCAAAGTTGCCACTGTCCTGGTCTGTGGGTATCACCAGCAGTTACTCATTTGACATAGCTATTGTCTCTCTGGGTACAGGCTTTAAAAGTAAAGGTAGACCTCTTTAGTTTGGTAAATCAAGGAAATAAAGCGCCGCCAACCGAGAGTCATCTGCTGATGTTCTCGGTTTTGATTTTTTTTTCAATAAAGTTAGAGAGAGTTCTGTAGCTACCTGAAAACCACTGCAGTTTCTGGTGTAGCTGAAGTTTTAATAATTAGCATTAGTTTGTAGAACCCATACAAATACACAAGCGGTTGGTTTCTAGGAACCCGCATCTTCTGCCGCAGACACCAACCTAGTAAATGCTTCACAGAGGACGTGTAAGTATTATCTAGTGAATTTGCACCTTTACTGCAAAAGAAGTGATGTGGTCATCTGGTATTCTTGCAAGTGTATGACGTCACTGAATCCAAGTAAACAAGCACACACATGTGATTCTAAGGGAATATTAGATTTCTTTTTTGATCAAAGAATCAGTTATGTCTGAGGTAAGAAGAGCCCACGTCCTCTATGGCAAACAAACTAAACGCTGTCCCACCAGGGCAGATGAACATGCCTCATTTCATAGCCGTTTACATTGAATATCCATGCACCTACTTGGCGTCCTTTAAATATTCTTTGTAACTCCTTCAGAAACTATTGCTGTAAACTGCGATTTACAATTGTTGTTCACAGTGATTTACGCCAAACAATGGAATAAGAGTTGTCTTGGGTAATGTTGATGCCGACATAAAGTCAAAACAGTACTTTTATGCCAGTGTTTTAAGCACCTTATTGCATTTGCCAGTCCAACCTCTGATTATTTTCAAAGCTCTCAAACGACTTAATGATTTTGCAGGAAGGATTAGAGAGGTTTTAGAGAAGATGGAAATTAATGTGATTTATTATAGGGAACATATGGTAAATAATATCACGGTACGTCTCAAAACCTCTGCAGACGTCAAACAAAGCAACGTTGTTGAATGCTTTTAGTTGCTGCTTGTTGGTGATGCAGTGGCTGGATAAATAACTGTGGACCTGATTAAGAATTTGGCGGTGTGGGAGCGGGCCGCCACACCAGTGCCCCGCTTCCACACTGCCAAACTCAACCGCTGACTGCCCGATTAGGAGTTTTCTTCTGGTCTGGCGGGTGGTGCTTTGTGGTGCAAGGCGGTGAGCCTTAGAAGAGCACTGCAATGGGAATGCCAAAGCCCGTTCCTGCACGGCATGGACTGGTGCAGTCCATGCCGTGCAGAAAAGGGTGAAGCTAGTACTCTTAAAACTTGTTTTCAATGGTGCTTTATTTGGGAGGTGAAACAAAAGCATTAGAAACTTGTTAATACATTGACTAACCTGTATAAACAGGACAATGAGGACCTAAAAAATATGTTTATGTATAAAAGGACTGACTTGACAGCAATAGTACTACGTAAGCGTAGGTAAAGCTATAGATCAGTGAGGATGGTTTATCACCAGGAGGATGACCATGGGCCTAGTGAGCCGGACTGTTGTGAGCCTCGGTTGCTTCGTTTTATTAACTCTGCATTATCTTTGTTGTATTCATAGGTCCCGACGGAGAGGAACATTGGCACAAGCATTTTCCATTTTGTGGAGGGGTGTTTCAGTCTCCGATTGACATTCACAATGACATTCTGCAGTACGACTCCACTCTCCTGCCCATTGAGCTTGTGGGCTATAACTTGTCTCTGACGGAGCAATGCATCATTTCCAACAATGGCCACTCAAGTAAGTAGACTTACTACGTTGGTGATGACCAAAGCAACTTTGATGCTTTATATTTTCAAACACAGCTCACCCCAACATCTGTAGAACAACTTAATTTTATCAGGAACTACAAAACCCCATGATACAGCTTCTTACATCTACATCAACAATCGTTTGTGAACTCTAATGATTTTTCTTTACAGAAGATAACCTAGTTCAATGCTAATTCAATAAAGTGACTGCACCATATAATCCGGCTGAAAACTGGAATTCTGGAAGGAAGCTAAGGTGTTCCTGGTAATTCTGACAGAGCCTGTATCAACCAGCATCTATCATTTGTATAATCTTCAACTTAAATTACAGCCACTTGTATTCTTCTTTACTTAGTTTCATCTCCTCCTCATCGTGGTCTATACTTGGAGAGCGTATATACCTCACTCTAAGGATACGCATCATTAGCCCCTCCCACTCAGGTGTGGCTAGAGGCACCTATCAGTACATGCAGATCAGTCAGAGGTAAAACGGTTCTATGATTGGGAAATGGTAGCAAATTTTACTTGTAAGGAACTATATATCCATGTCTATGTCTAGCCTTTATCACAGCCTTTGCTCAAGTGCGGTCAGATAGACAGACATAAGGTAGTCAAGTTAAACCATAACAAGTTGAACTCTTCTAGCTCTGTTGGAACTAATACTAAAGTGGCTGCCATTGAGGCACAGAGGCAATTAATTGTGGAAATATAAAGAGCCGCTAGAGAGAATTGTAATGCACAGGAGGATAGATTACTTGAAGGCTGAAAACTGCCACCCCACACTTGCATATCCTACTGATGCAGCTATTTATCTGAACTCTCAGAACACCAGATGCTTTGATGCACGCCTTGTGCGGAATGACCATTTGTCGTGGTACCATTAGTCTTCCAGTTTGTGTGAAAGACCCTTTCTATGTTCTGGTCAGGGACTTTTTTGATCTTTAAAACCGGAAATGTGGTCTAGATTTCGTAAATACTATGGCACACCCTTTGGAAACCATAATGTGCTAATGCAAGCATACCTGGATATGCTGTACAGAATTTTCCAGGGATGGCCGGACTGCTTTGTTGCGAAACAAAACAATGGTTCCCTGCGGAGTAGGGCACAAGCCTAGATTCCCTAGGCCATATAATTCACAGTCAAATCATGAGTTTTGACATCATTCAATTCATTCGTAACGGCGGTGCTTCAGAACAGACGTAGTGACATCTGTGAGAAATGTGCATAAGTGCTGTAGAGAAGAAGTATTTAATACATTTGATATGTACATTAGTAGCTGGGGGCTACATAAATGAATCTCAGTAAGATTCCAACTGAGAGTACATACAGTTTCATATGGTAATTGAGAATAGTCCGCTTGTAAAATTGTCAAAGTTTCGACCCAGTTAGCAACAGTTTGTCAGGGTTATCATCAGGGCAAAAAAGGCAATGGTTGTCACCATAGTGGGAATGAACCCGTGATGCGGTGCATGAATCAGGAAAATGAATAGCATCACCCACCCAATAGGTATCTGTCATATCAACAGAAAATCCAAGTCGCAGAGGAATTGCGCCTTATGGAGGGAGAATACCGTCCAAAGATCAGTGCTTACGAGCTTTGAAATATGCTGGGGGAAATACGCATTCGGCAGGAACCACCGGCCAAGTATTGCTTGTGTGCTTCACAATACCACAATCATGCTAGCAAGCTGCAGACTGCAATGGTGAGTGCTTTGCTGGACAAAGCATTTGATGGGAAGGAACCCTTTAGAGAAAAACCAAACACCTCCTTGGCAAGGTATACCGTAAAATCCCTTTCATGACTCATTGTGCTGCAGTGGCATTTAAACTTGGTTATGATATCCATGCTTGTAGCAATGCACAGCTATCCCATACAACTCTTCACCTTGAAGACTACATTTCTGGTGCCCATTATTTCAGTTCTCAGAGTGAGTAAGTAATTGACTCAGGTCTACTGGGTTTAGAACACAGATCAAGTGTATAAAAATGAGTTCTGTACACTTGCTCCACCTTTTGACAAAGGTAGTGTCCCCTTTTCAATGTAAGCTGGCCTATCTCTCTTCCTTGTTTTTCTCCTCCATACACTTCTAACAGCAAGGCAGGATCTGGAGCGGGCTGTCTCATGCTACATTGATCTTACAAGATTTGATCTGGCGATTGATGAGCTTTTTAATGGTTTTGCTAGCGAGCAACAGACAAAAGCAGTGACTAACCGTACTTTATTCCATCGAGTCACTTTGTATTAAGATCTGATAAGCACTGGTAAAGAAATGTGCGCCTGCAGGCATTTGCATGCATTCTACTGAAGCCCTAGCTCCTTCTAAAGTGGCTGGTATTTGCCAGGTATTTAATTGGTTCTGGCTACACACTTTTGCTAAGCATTATTGCTTTGCTGCGCAGGCGAGAAGAAAGGGCTATTTTAATTGGGCTGTTCTTCATGACGTCCTTGTTTAGCCAACAGTACTCTGCTCTGCTCCCAATTAGGACTGCTTTGGAACACCTTCATAAGGTGAGGAATCTTGGGATGGAGTAGCCATCAGACGTTTAAATCATTTATCTTTGGTAATACTCTTTCTGGTGGATAATGCATCCTCTCCGATTCCCTGCCATAGTGCGCCTCTCAATAATGATTCCAAGATATCTAACGTTTATGCAGCAATACAGTCTGCTGTTAAGCTTGTTTCGGTTCCTCTCTGCGAGCATTGTTTGGATGCAGAGGAAAAAGTAAAGAAACTGATGCCAGCAAGCTAGTGAGTGCTGTATGTAGGCTGGTGCTGACAGTATCAAGATGATGGAGCGGTGACCTGACGTGTGTGTTACTACTTGACTGGACAGGTGAGCTGCTGATGGGGGGTGGAGCTTCTGGGCCCTGTCTGGCATCTAAAGATATTCACCAGGAAGAGTGACTTTTGAATATGAAGATTGAGAACCTTGCTGTACTTTCAATTAGCAGAAGGTAGCACAATCCTTAAATTCCATTAGGTGTTCTAGAACAGTGGTTCTTAACATTTTGACTTCTTGCCACCTCCTCTGACCCCAATACCCGATTCGTTACTGGAAGCCAGGGACATCCAAGACAGATCTATGATTTGTATTTCAACAACAATACACAAACAAATGTACACTATAAGAACTCAGCACATCTATTTTCCTCTGAAAATACATTTTAAATATGATAGACACTACATACTGGTATAAGACCCATATCATATTCCCAAATCAATAGGTAATCTTGTGAAATCTGAGATCTCATCAGAAACGGTGGGATAGAAGTAGTAAATGGATTGAGATTGGCCTTGGACTTGCATGGAGCAGTAGTTAAGCTTGGTATGGACCAAGCTAGAGATGATGCAGGGTCTTTGTGTCAAAAGGTGACGGAGATGGTGATTGCATAAAAGCTAGGACCAGGTGCGCTGTATGCCAAAGTATATGCTGCCTACTAGGAAGTGCTGCTCGGTCTGCGAAATCATTTCCTCTCTGCTGAAAAGTGCAAGCTTGTCCCCTTTCCAGTACCAAAAAGTGTAGCTGCTTGGAGTCTAAGTGCATTCCCATGTAAAGCAGTGGATGGGAGAACACAGCAGCTGGAAACGTCTTTGGGCAGTCTAGTTTTGTAAACCTGCATAAAACTGGCTCTCAAGAGCACGTGCTTATGATTTTTCTAGCAGATCACTAGCATTCAAAACTGCTCTCAGTCAGAAACAGATTGCTTGTCAGTTGGAGAATGTTTGAATGCGAACATTGACTGTGCATTTATACAAATGCTTCGCTTTGAACTAGCAATCCGCTTCTGATTAAAAAAGTTTCTAAAGCGCTTATGATTATTTTTTTAACATATATGTATTAATAAAAATCAATAAATATATCCGATACATTGAACAAGCAGTAGAATAGACTTCAAATTAGTATTATTATTACTACTTGATGAAACTATTGTCCTCGTAGGAGGAAGCATCTTTAAAGTGTATTGACAGGAAATAATGGTTAGAGGCCATAGAGCGGACTACAGGGTAAGAACTGTTGTTCTAGACCCTCAATACAAGCCCTCCGCTGTGGGGATGCTCCTCCCATCTACTACATGACCTCTTGAACCTTCCTATTGTTACCATTAGATTAACATATCTACAGCTACACCTGAGCTAGGCTCCATCAGGCAATGGAAACAGAAAGAGGACTGCACCGTCAAAACAAACCAGGGTCTACAGCTGCACCCTGAGCCAGGCTTGATCAAGTGGCGGCCATCTTGCAGTGGCACCAACCAATGAAAGTCTGGGGAACTTGAAAAAGTGCTGAGAATCTCCTCTTTTCTTACCTACGACCTAGCCAATTTCTTATAAGGTTACTATCCTTATGATCACGGCCATAAGGAAATCTGCCACCTACTGACCCTTCTATAAGGTTACTATCCTAATGATCACGACCTTAAGGAAATCTGCAGCCTACTGACCCTGTCTCTCCTATAGTGCCCAGCTTCAGCCAACATGGTAGATCCTGGCCTGACCGCCACTGGAGTAAACTCATATACCCTGGCTTACCCCCCTAACCTCTCCAAAACCACTACAAAAAGTTTCAAGAACTCCACCTTGAAAAATCACCCTGAGATTCTGATCTCTCACCGGCGTCTCAGTGCGGACAATGGCATAGTCATCAATGACCTTGTTTTCTACTCCAAAAGAACCCCTTCTTGGCGCATTACCTTGCGCACCTCCTCAATGTACGCACTACCAGGAACATCCCTTACGGCACTAAGCTTACAATAGCGCCCTCCAAAACACTGCGAGCGGACCTCACCATCACGCTCTACAAAAGCGGGATCGTACTGATCCAAGCCTCAACCAAAAACCTCAATAAATTTGCGGACCTTTTTACCCTCCTCAGGAACCATGTGCACGACACTAGCAGGGTCACTAACATCTGCCCGACGACGATCCTCCGACCAGCCTCCCCTGCAAGACTAACCTCCCACAAACCACCTCCCTAAGGGTTTCCAACTCAGCTCCTCCTAACCCCTCTCGGTCATCTCCCGGCCCTACCAACACAACCGCCCCAAGACCTTTGGTCTCCTCCCCTCTATCCCCCCATGCTGTCACAGAGGGTTCCAACACAGTTCATCCGAACCCCTTTAGTTCGTCTCCCGGCCTGGCAAACTCTTTCGGCCTCAGACCCTGGGTCTCCTCCCCACTAGCTCACCACTCTGACTCTGACACTGGTACGCCTCCAATGGCCTATGTTACAGGTCAAGCTAGCCTTGCTAGCCCACAAACCACCCCTGATATTGCGCCTAGCACAGTCCCATCCTAACCCTCCAAGCTCGTCTCCTGGTCTTGCCAACAGAACTGGCCCTGGACCTCTGGTCCCCTCCCCACTAGCTCCCCACTCCGACCTTGAGACTGAGACGCCCACAAATTCCTACGACACAGGTCGAGTTAACCCGTCATTCCGATCCTGTAGGCATGACAATAGAACTGCCACTAAACCTCTGCCCCCCTATCCTTTAGCACCATCCCCTTATATGGATATCGATACTCTGCACTCCAGAGCTGCCAAAATAATTCAGAGTATCCATTTCTCCATTCTGGATCTAACAAACCTCCTTCACCTCGCCGAACTCTCCCTCGCTAGCCTCAAGCCCCTGCTCAACCCCCCCCCCCACCTTATCACCGAGCTCCCCAAACACCCACTACCTCTATCCTTGAGGCACCTTCGCCCTCATAAGCATCCTTGTCACCTATCGGAGGAGGAAACCCTAGCTCTCGTCCTCTCCTACAACTCTACTCTTGCCACACCAAATCCGCTAGACCTCACTGAAAAGGAAATCCTTGGCATCCTACAGGACTACAATGCAGCCCCAGTTTCCCCCTGCCCATCAGACGTGAGTGCCAAACATCCCATCTGCACGGTCGCTATCAACCCCTGCAGATCAGCTACCCTCCGTAACAGAAGGGTGATTAAAAGCAATCTAGCGCCTGTACACCTGTCCGCCCCAACTCCCGACCCACCTCTGACTGGTCTCTTAATTAACTGCTGATCGTCAGTAAAGCACGCCGCAGATCTTGCTGCTCTCATCCTGAACAAAAATATCGACTTAGCAATTCTAACAGAATCATGGCTAAACGACTCCTCATCTCCATGCCTAGACCTCTTAGTCCCTCCGAACTATAACATTGCAAGGCTGGACAGGCAACATAGCAAGAAAGGAGGCGGCATCGCCTGCATCTACCGCTCTAACCTATCTGTCACTGAAGTTCTGGCGGATACCACCGACTCCTGCGAATTCCTCGCCCTCTCCATTTGAAGTAACTCCACCCAACTATGCAACTTGCACATCTTTTACCATCCCCAGGCATAAATGACTCCTTCACAGACCACCTCATGGAAATTCTCACAGCAAAGAGTTCCCACAACGCTAAAGACATTTTCCTTGGTGATTTTAACCTGCACTGGAACGATCTCAATGATCCTGATGTCAACGCCATTAAAGACCTACTGGCTGATCAAGCCCTGACCCAATCTTGCTCACTCCCAACTCACTCGAAAGGGGCCTCCCTTGACTGGATCATCTCCAAGGAATCAACAGTCAAGCTCATCTCCACAGACCCCTGTGACTGGTCTGACCACCACGCCATTGCCTTCCTACTACCCGGCACCCACAAGACAAGGGCACCGCAGCCAGTGATTCCTAAACGCTGGGTCAGTGACACCAAAAACATGGACCACAAAGAACTGGAGGCTCGGTGCAAATCTGACCTCCCACCCCCCTCGCATCTCACAACGCTCAATGACCTTAACAACCACTACTACTCTGCGACTATATTGAACATTCTGGATGACCTAGCCCCTCTAAAACTAAAAAGAACCCAAGTCAAAGATAGAAACCCCTGGTTCACTGGATCCCTCAACAATGAGAGGAGATCCCTCGGGCAATCCGAAAGAATCTGGAAACGGCACCCCTCTGCCGCTCACCTCAAACTTCTCCGCCACGCTAGAAATACATACAATAGGAACATCCTCAACTGAAAAAAGAATTCTTCAGATCAGAACTGGGGAACACCCAAAACAGACCCCACAAACTCTTCGAACTGATCAGACACCAATCCAACAAACAGGCCAAAACATTAAAAGAAAACCCCAAGGTTCTAATATCCTCTGAGGAATTCTTGTTTTTTTGCAGACAAAATCAAAGCCAAAGGTAACAAACTCAGTTCTGCCTCATACTCTCTACCGCCCCCTGACCTACCTCCTCCTTCCACGCCGCCCCAACAGGCTTCACCGAAGAATCAAGCACACTGGAGCAACTTCACACTCTACGATGAAGACTCCGTCTCCAAAATCCTCTCTATCTTAAACCCGAACAACCACTTCAACAACCTGCTCCCCTCCAACTGCCTAGCTGCCGCCGTCCAATCCATTATTCCTAACTGGACTACAATAATCAAAGCCTCTTTCTGGCAGGGATCGATTCCTGCCTCTCTGAAAGCTGGCCAAGTCCTGCCCATATTGAAAAAAATGTCACTGGATCCAGCCTCCCCCGACAACTTCAGACCCATTTCCAACATCCCTCTCTTAGCTAAAGTGTTGGAGAAGTGTGTGCAACTCAGGCTAAGTCAACACATCAACAACTTCCACCTTCTCGATGACTTCCAATCCGGATTCAGACCGGGACACAGCATTAATACCACCATGCTCCACATTGTTGATGATGCCCTCCAAGCCTTTGACCAAGGCAAAACTTGACTCCTAATCCTCCTAGATCTATCCTCTGCCTTCGACACAGTCAACCTTGGAAAGTTACTTAAGCGCCTCAAACTAAGGATGGGATTGGATGGCTCAGTCCTAGAATGGTTCAGATCCTTCCTCGAAAACCGTTCTCAGAGATTCCTAATTAACCGCAACCTGTCCGCTCCCTCTACGGTCACGATTGGATTCCCTCAAGGATCAACGCTGTACCCCACCCTCTTTAACCTTTACTTAGAACCGCTTGCCAAAGTCCTACACACTACAAATATTTCTTACCATATGTACGCTGACGACACTCCGATCTATATCAAAATCTCGTCCCTCAAGGAGATTCTCTCCCTGAAGGAGACCCTGAAGCTGACCGTCCAATGGCTCGCCTCCAATCAACTCAACGCAAAGAAAACAGAATTTCTTCTAATTTCCCCTCCTAAAACTGACCCTGAGTTTCAGAAATGGATTAAGGCCATCACAGCCTTAAATTGCCTACCGACCATCATGGACTTGGCCAAATCACTGGGAATAACCCTGGACTGCAATTTGAACATGCAGAACCACATCAACTCAATGGACAATTCAGCCAGATTCCACCTGAGCTACCTATTGAAACGGAAACCCTTCCTTGACGCTCCCGAGCTAAAAATGGCAGTCCAAGCACTAGTGATCTCTAGGCAGGAATATGGCTGTTCTACCCTCTCTGGTTTACCCAAGATCTCCCTGGCACCCTTAAAAGCCTGCCTCAACAAGGCCGCTAGACTACTCACCGGCACAAGGAAATTCGACCACATTTCTCCACACCTGAAAGCGCTGAACTGCCTTCCTCTCGAGGCCAATACACAGCTTAAGCTGGCATGCATCACACATAAGGCTTTACACTCAAAATCCCCTGCATATCTCGCACAGAAACTTGTGGTATCCGGAGGAAGCAGAAACTCAAGGTGCGCCAGAGACCTCCTACTCCAGCCGGCACGATTTCGAAAAAAAAAAAAGTACAATCGGGCTTTCGCTGGGGCCGCACCAAGAATATGGAACTCTCTCCCACCCGCCGTCAGAAGAATTCCCTCTCTTGCACGCTTCAAAAAGAAGGCCAAATCCTTCCTTATGGGTGAATTCCTCGCTTAAACTTGGCCTACTTTTGCCTCCTTCTGATGACCTACTCACCATGTAACCTGGGACCTTGTCTTGAGTAAAAGTAATGTAAACTGTCCATGTTATCCCTCCATCCCTTATGTACCAGGCACCCGCCCCTTCGCTATTGATGGTATACTATTATTATTTCATGCCTTTTGTACAACTCTGCAACTCTGTAAAGTGCTCTGATCCCTCACTGGTCAAGTTTGCGCTCTATAAAACACACAAAAAACAAAAAACTCTCAAGACTCATCTAAGTGTCCTCTCCATAGGTGTCACCGTCTCCTCAGTGTTACGAGTGTTGGACCAGAGCCGCTCTTCAGCTGGCATTGGGAGGGATTTCTTGTCTAAGAAAACACCTGGTCAAAGACTTTGGGACAAGAAGCTCAAGGGAACTTTTCTCTGAAAAGCTGGGAGCTTCTCTGTTAAGGCTTGCGCATTGGTGCAAAGTATAAAAATTAGAGAGGCCTATTATAAAATCCTCACACTGGTCTCACCACACACAAGCTAAAATTGCTGCATGGGACAAGTCAAGGCCAAGCACATGTGTTTGGGACTGTAGAGCTGTGGGGATCCCTACACACTTGTTATAGTAGTGCCCCCATTTACAAAGATACTGGGAAGCTACCCTGGTCGAAATTAGCTTGTCTATCGGTGTTCATATTAGAAGAAATCCAGGGTTAGTTTTCTTTGTCCATGCAATATCCTGGCAGAAAATGTCACATATTACTGAGAGGGTAACAGATTGCAGTCGCCACCTTCGTGACACAAGTAACCTTAGAGCACTGAGGGCCATCAGAGGTCCCAGTGTTTGGGGATGGCTCCTTACACTGTGGGAGAGACTTGCCATGGAAAAAAATAAATCACACTTTCTGCATAGACTCGAGGCATACAAGACAGACTGGGCTCGATCGATCCAGATTCTCAACTAAGAGAATAGATAGCGGACATGCCCTACCTTTAAAAAAGATTTTCATCTCATACCAGTAGATGCCACCTAGCAGAACCTCTGTCACTTCCTGCCTATTTGTAACTGTGTAAACTAAACCAATTCTCACTGAGGGTTATATGGCTTCATACCAAGCAATGCCTTTACCATGCATGGTAAACATTGTTTAGAAAAGGTAGTGTACGTGCGTGTGTGCGTGCGTGTGTGTGTGTGTGTGTGTGTGTGTGTGTGTGTGTGTGTAAAATATACATATGTAGTAATGATTTATTTTTTTAGGGTTGGGGAAATTGTTACCAACTACCCCACCTTTTTGTCAAAATTAATTATATGTATTTGGAATTGCCTTTAGCACCCCATATTCTTACCCACCTCTAAACCCTAAAATTACCCTTTTCAACCTATATCCCTAACCAAACCAAAATCCTAAAATTACTCAAGCCTCACCTGTGTTGACTTCCAGTGAGGAGCCCCATTTTGATTATTTTTTTATCACAGGAAGAGAGCTATGCTGCACAGTCTAGGCCAGACACCACCGTGGCAATCCCTTAATTTAGTTGCGGTAGTCACTACCAGGTACCCGCTGACATCAGGGTTCAGATGTTGTAATTCCATACTTACAAAGATTGTGCCAGCAGGAAAGGAAATCTACATTGGATCCGGAGCTCGGCTTGGAGCTGCCCTACATTTAAAATTAATTCACAGTTAGCGGAATGGACATCTGGGTAGGGGTTAAATTGACCCTGCTGAAATTTACAATAAATGGTCTAGTGCACCAGTTTTTAACCTGTGGTCCTGGGACCATTGGGGGATCACAACACTTACTGTGGGTGGGTCCGCGACTGCGGTGTTCCCTGAATCCAATAATGATCAAGAGTGTCTCCAGATTCCAGTTATGATTAAGTCCACAGAAATCAAAAACTTAAGAGCCACTGGTCTAGTCCAAGAAAGCCAGCAGTGTGGATTCCATAAGACTCTTACAAGTGTGAGGCTAAAGGGGTATGGAGAGAAACACTGTTGTACTTGACACTGTGGAGCAAGTTTCCCCATTAGGGAGGGAATGGGGTGAAAATAAGCATATCTGCATCCATTTCTGTTAGGCGACAGAAGCGGAGTTTTGTCCAATCCTACAAAAGCCTAACCAGTCATTGACATAGCACCTAACAGCTTTTTAAGGCAATATGTCCTGGGAGGGTAGTTGGACAAGAGAGCGGGTGAGAGGAGCTTTGGGTGATCTCGGAAGATGTGGAGAGAGTATTGTAAATAATTACTTCTTTTTGTACAGTACTTGATACCACAGTTTTGTCATAAATAATACATTAATATAACCCAATGTAATGGTACTAAATTCGTCAATCTTTAAAGGATGAATAGTAGAGCCGGTCCTATATGTATTGGCATAATAGGGCTTAGAGCCTCCAGTCCAATGTTCTTATACATTTTGTTGAGAATTGTTTGCTAACTTAAAAAAATACGGATCCTAATATACTCTAATCTTGCTGAAAAAGGAACATAGTGAACGACAACTTTGTTTTCCCACCTCTAATGACATGAAAGTACAGAATACGGCCAAAGTTTGTAGGGAGTAGTGTGATGCTGGGTAGGGTTTCCTCAACCACCCACTTCTTTATTATTTGACCTCGTTTAGAAGTAGAGGAAATACTTTATTTCAGAGGATGTGGTTTCAGCCAGACCCTTTGGTCTCTAAACAAGGGCCTTATTTCCCATTTTCTTCAAACGGGAAGGATGGGTTCAGGATATGTAATTGGTTTAGATTTTGCGATCAAGTTGATCCACCCAACCTCCCACACCCAAACCCTCAATGTGCTGCAACAACCAATCAGGCTGCGAACCAGAGGCCTACGCTTACTAATGGTGACACCTGCTGCCCAGGGCACTTTATTGCACCAATGATGAGGATCATGTTATGTAAACCCAGCCCATGCTTGGGTGTGCCATGGGGGCCTTGCACAGTCTACTCGTGGACAAACCAGAGATGCTTTTAGCTGGTCCAGATTTCTCATTGGTTCCTAGCTTACAGGGTAGAAAAGTCACCTTAGGAAAAGGAGTTCAGATGGCAGGACCGTGATGGCCGATCTCATACCTCGTCCACTGTTGTCGGCGCTACCGGAGCTAGAAGCAATTCAGCACTCCTTTTTATGATCTGCTGCAGGGGCGGCCTTAGGCATGTGCAAGCTGTGCACCTGCACAGGGCCACCAAACCCCAGGGGCCACCACGCCATTATATATCCTTAATATAATAATCCTCTGAGGATGGATACATATTTGCGTGGCGGCCCCTGGCAGGGATTTGGCGGCCTCCGGCTCTGTTCCACTTCCAAACACCCTGACCCTCCCCCCCTCTTCATTGGCCTCCTCGCTCCACCCCGCCCGGACCCCCTCTTCCGGGGCCCCCTACCTACGCTCCCTGCCTAGGGCCACCATGAGCCGAGAGGCGCCCCTGTCTGCTGCATTCTCTCAGTTTTAGATTAAGCCTTTACCACTGCTTTAACTGCCTCGCCAGACTATTGTTTTTTTCATTATAGGCATACGTGGAGGTGCGGTTGTTAGAGGGCTTTATCCATTGGTGTGTTAAACTGTCATTCACATTTTGCTTCTGCCCACCACAGCACAACAGCACAGGTCAATGGGTCCGCTCACTTTCTGCTGGCTCCCTTCAAATTGAGTAACTGCATAGAGTCTGTACACATTGTTCACAGCCACCCAAAATTGTCCTTTCACTTCAGCTGGTTCAAATGATGTTCCTCTTTTAAAACACATGTTTAGATAAAATGTAAAGGATGGCTGTTTATTTTGCCTCCATTCTTTTATGAAGTTTGTTATAAAGAGTTGAGAGAGACTGTAATATTGCAGCTGAGGAATGTGAGTGCTTGGATAGATGTTGATTTACCCTTGTCTCCTTCATTAAAAAAAAATAACAAGTACATTCATGGCACAACTGAAAGGCTGTGACATAAATGTGCTTTTAAGTGGAAAATGTGTATTGCAAGCATAAGGCGATCATGTTTAGGTGAAAGACGCATATATATTTTTTTTTTTCTGGTTTCTTGTATGTGCTTGCAATAAAAAATAAATTAGCCATCATACCACCTTGCCAAAGCCGGAATTTGCCAGTGCTTGTTATCTTGTGTGCCAAGTGAACCTTTCTCCATCCTTGCAGTATCGATGAGCCTGCCCCCGACAATGTACATCAGTAGCCTTCCCTTCCGGTACACAGCGGCCCAGCTCCACCTGCACTGGGGGAACAGGCACAGGCCTGAAGGCTCTGAACACAGCATCAACGGGAAGCGCTATGCAGCAGAGGTACGTCTTCACAGGATTTTGGGAGGTCTAGGAATACAGTGTTGGCTACAGCCAATTCATTATCTGCTTGCACTGTAATCCCAACTCGTTAAGAATTCTCAGCTTTTTGGGTGTCAATTCCCACACAGGCCAATCGGTGCTAGTCCTCCAGTGAACCATTGAGTCATTGCCCCCCCCCCGTCATTGACAGTAATTTGAAAAATGTCCAGTCTGTGCATAATTTCCACAAGTGTCCATTTGTGATCGGTAGGCCTGCCGTTGGCAAATAATTTTCACATGCTTTTAGAACATTACATCTGAGCTAGCACAGTCATCAAATGCAGTAGGTCAAAATCAGAATTACTGTATAAAACCGCCACACGTGCTGCTGTTCCTCCATGTGCGCTGGGGATGCTCAGACGTGGGTCCCAGGCACTCCACACCACTGGAGTCAAGCTAGCCGGGCTGATGAGAGGTGTTACCTCGAAACCGGTCCGGTCCTCGGATGCTTGATTCCGTTCTGGGAAGGACATGACTTTTGTAGTTCGGACTGGACTGTTCCCATGGGGCACAGGGTCAGAGCTGATTTGCATATCGCCATTGTCTAACCCAGAGTGGTGTGGAGTGCAAAAAAACGATGGATTTGGGCCCAGATCTTTGGACTGGGGTGAATGTGTGACATTGATCCACATTAAGTCCATCACCTGTTTTGTTTGCTGTTCCTCCCTGGGCACAAAAGAGGGGGACACCGTTTGGGACTAGATTGTATATAATTCAGCCAAAAAGTTGTATGGTCTCTAATTTCAATGTTATGTGCTGTGGCAAATGTGGGGGTCACTATATAATATGTAACGTATTGCATGACAATAATGCTGTACCTACTACAGCAACCGACCAGTGTATTGTAAGGTAGTATATATTTTCTGTTCTTAATTTCATGAATTCTAACTTGCCTCCTCAAATGACACAAGCCACTACTTTTAGATTCACTCCCTAATGCCTCTGCAAGACATCTAGCACACCGCCAGACATCCACCTTCTTGTCCAATGCCTCTGCAGGACCTCCTGCACACCACCAGAGGTGCACCTCACGTGCAAGCTCCTTAAAAAAAACTCACACCAACTCCCCCAGTTCAAGACACCACTCATCCACACACTCCCCCTCCAGACTGGTGAGACCGTTCCTCACTGCCCCTGACTCTCAACCTGTACCCCTCTTACTGAGCACCAGGCACCATACTCTGGGAACTGGGAGTGGGACTTCACATGCACTGGACACATTTTAGCTGCCACCACTGGATCGTACCATACTGTGGAATCCAGACACACACACTACACTCAGGGAATAACCACCCTCCCGAGCAAGTCATTTATCCTCCACACTCCCTCTCTTCCATCTACCCACACAGGGACAGGAACAGGGATTGGGCACTGGACCCACTAAAGGGATTCCTAATCTATGGGAACCTCCCCCTCTACTGGCGTCCCGCCCTGTCACTTTCTCTCATCTGCCACTAAACATAAAAGCGCAGGAACACCATCTGAAAATGACACTCTTGAGGAAAAACAAAAACAAAAACAATAATCCCAAACATGTGGCTATCTAAAAACTGCAGAGTTTTGTAATGTAGCCAGCTGTCGCTGTGGCACTGCGCATATACAAGTCCTAATCCTCACCGCTGTCCAACAATGTTAGAACTGGCTATTTCTGGTAGGCTAAGGCTGACGCCAAAGCCAGGCAGAAACCACCATTCTAGTCAGGGCAAGGGAGTCACACGCCAAGATAACCCCTGCTCACCCCCTGATAGCTTGGCATGAGCCGTAAGGCTAAACTCGGAGGCAATGTGTAAAGCATTTGCCAGCCAGCACACAACAGCAACAACATACTAGGCACACCACAAAAGGAATTCCACACAAGGTTATATAAAAATAACTTCTGTATTGTAAAAGCACATCAGATAAAAGTCACACATGTACATTGTGCCAACTGGCACGGGCAATATTCACAATGGATTATTTACAGGACAGGGCCACATGGGCCACTGTCAGAATCAACACTTTTAGAAATAGCACTTCTAGAACTTAGAATAAGTATAGCACAAAATAACAGTTATAAATCACAACCAGTAACTACTGGTAAAGGTAGGTACACACTACGCAATACTAATAACCAAAGGCCTAGATCACGCATGGACACATAACCTCTCTAGTATAACTATACTAGGCAAAACACCACCACCTAAGAATAAAATACATCTAGGGGTATAGGCAAGAACACATTACACATGATGCATCACAATATTCAGAGGTGTAAGGAAAGAAAACACATGATGCATAAAAACACATTCAGCGGTGTAAGGAAAGAAAACACATGATGCATAAAAACGCATTCAGCGGTGTAAGGAAAGAAAACACATGATGCCTAAAACATTCAGAGGTGTAGAGAAGGAAGAACACATGATGCATAAACCAACACATTCAGAGGTGTAAAATCCAGGAAGACACATGATGCATAAAAACATTCAGAGGTGCCAGAACCGAACTCAATAGCGCAAAAACACATGATGCTTAAAAACATGTCAGAGGTGTAAGATCAAGGTGCGTAATCATATTAAATGCATTACATTCCCTAGCACCACATCACATTGCGCAAAATCACATTAGGCAATTACCATCACATAGATAATCACATTGCGCCTAAATAAAATCACATACCAGCCCCCATCTAATAAAGGGACTAAAGAACCCTGTGTCCAGAATGTCAGGGCGCGCTGTCAATGCAGCACCAGTCAGGGGTGCGCCACTGGCGCAAAACCTAAACGTTGCAGGTGCCCACTACTTGCTGGGCACCTGGGAACATCCCAAGACTTAAACGGTGCAGCTGCCCACTAATTGCTGGGCAGCTGGGGAACAAACTGCGACAGGGGCTGTCACTAGCCCCTAGAATAGAACTGCGCCAACTGTTGGAGCCACACAGGCTCTGAACTGCGCACGTTGGAGCCACACAGGCTCTAAAAACACTTGTGTCCACGATGGAGCCACAAAGGCTCTTGCACAGATATGCCCCATGAGCCTCTCTGGCTCTTAAACAAATGGGTCACCTGAGCCTCTCTGGGCTCTAATCATAAAATGCCCTCAAGAGCCTCACTGGGCTCCAAATAATGTAAAGGCTGCCACGAGCCTCTCTGGGCTCTACAACGAAGCAATGCCCCAGAGCCAACAATGCGCCCGAAAATCAGGAGGGGCACTGGATAGGAGCGGGCTGGCACCGGCAATGTGCCCCGACGCCCCCTCTGACAATGCTGGCCCCTTCGATGGAGTCCCCCCTTCTGGGGACTCACTAAGCCACAACTGCTCCCTCTCCCGAAGCGGCCCGCACTCACCGGTCTGCTTCCTGATGCGGGGCTCTCCTTTCTCCTGCTGCGATTCTCTCCGTGCAGCACGGAGGCCTCGCTGCTCGGGCGGCCGGACTTCTCTCTCTCCCTTCACTCAGGAGCCCCGGAACTGACACAGCAGGCGGCTTCCTTCTTCCGGTGGCAGTGCGGGGCTCTCCCAGGCTCACGGGAGCCCCGCGCCATCTCCCGCCGTACTTCTTCTCTCTTCCCGGGCTACGGGGGCGGGACTTCCGGCCGGGCCGCGCCGCAATTGGCCGGCCGGCCAAGCACTTCCGGGTCGTCGCGGGCAGCGCGGCGGCCCGTTTCAGGCACTTGGCGGCTGGGGGATAATTAACCGAGGGGTGGGCTCCCTCGAGTTAAATTAAAAATATAAACATAGCAGCCAGGCCCCTGGCGGGGAGAGCACCTGCCAGGGGACCAAATCATAAAAAATAAGCGAGGTAGGCACTCGCTAGCACGAATAAAGCGCTCCTAAGCGCCAAAGCCAGATGAAGCGCTCCCCAGCGCTACGACAGTCACCAAAGCGCTTCCAGGCGCGAGAAGCAGAGCAAAGGGCTATTAAGAGCTGGGGACCGTAGGAAAGCGCTCCCAGGCACCAGGGCAACAAAGTCAAAAAAGTCCTTTCAGGTGTCCAGGACCTCAGCAGTCCAGGACATAAGGTGGAGCACAGCAGCTCCCAGAAAAGGAAAGTCCATCAGATATCCAGGGGCTGGGCAGGGCCCAGGGATTCCCCTGGGCCCAAGCAGCAGCACACCCCTGGTAGGATTCAAGTCAGAAACAAGAACATTTTTAGAGTGTCACAGCACCCTTTTTATACCCAAAATCCTTTGTCTAAAGGGTGCAGGCAGTGTGAGAGCCAGCTAGAACTGGTTATAGGGAATTCCTTTCCCTGGCCAGGCTAGGGACATCAGACGCACCCCAAGGGGTGGAGCCAGCATTGTGTGGAGAAAACCCGGCCTCATTCAGGACCCTCAAGCAGACGGTCAATCCACAAGCAGGCCCAGGCTCACTCCTCCCCTCACATCAGCATGCTAAACACTGCATTCACCAATGGGGTAGACCCTCCCAGATTCTTGGAGCCAGGCTCACCACCCAGCCTCAGCCAATCACACGCCAGACACAAATTACACAAATATGCTAACTTCTAGAAGTGGCACTTCTCCACTAGACACAATCATGCCGCATATACCATTGCGCAGCATTCAATCTCACGAGTTCGCACATACCAAACTCGACCCTGCACTCCCCACACATCAGGAACTACCATGGGCATACATATTCCCCATTCACTCCTATGGGAGGGCAGGTCACTCACCATACATACACAGAGAGCTCACGCACTTTACACTGTCGCACAGTGAAAAAGTGTGCAGAGGCCTAAAATCACCACCACCAGGTTCCAGAAACAGGCTAGGAAAAAGCAAAAAGTCTCGGGGTGAACCTGCCAAAAGGGCCGGGTCCAACATGGACCTATGAAGTTCGTGACCGCATACAAAATAACAACTTTCGTACAGAGAATAGAGCATAGTCCCCACACCCAGCTCCCTAATTCTCCTTATGTGATGCAGTGTAACAAAGACTTCAGAGGGTTCTCTCGTTGGCAGCTGTTCATATATGTGATATTTCACACTCGTGCGCCGTGTAGGTCTGGGTGTTATATTAAATTTGACGTCCTCTTAGATCATTGCTTAAAGTCCAGCATAACATTTCTATCGGATCATAACATAATCGTAGACAGCGCCCTACCCTCAGGCTATGATGCCATTACTGACCATATGCATCTGTGGAATTTGTGTACACAAAACTATTGCGCTCCGAGTTATTAAAGTGGCAATGTAACCAACTGCAACCAGACCAACTACCCTCCCCCCTGAGCCCCCTCTCCAACCACTATTTCCTACTCTGACCATAATCTCCCCTTCCTCCCCCCTCTCCTCTCCCCCCATCAACACTCTCCACCCCCACACCCCCTAGGTGTGTCGTGGTGCAGCCCCATTGGGCTGTAAAGGGGTTGTCTGCTTAACTCCTATCTCGCAATTGGACCAGTAGATACTATGTAGTAAGATGCATCTCACTATCCAGTGTGGGGTATCAGTGTGCAACCAAGTAGTACTCAGCGACTTCCTGTAATCTTGACCCCCTACGGCCGGTGTGTCCCAGGGCTATGCGCAGGGGGCCCTCCATCCTCGTCTGCATGGAGTGTGAGTTCCATGACCAATCTCTCCCAGGCTCTCGCCCTCTCTAATGCCTGTTCATTGCCTGTTCTATGCGCCATTTGTAAACGAACCTCCCCCTCACATAGGGCCCATTTACTAAACTCCTGCTTTCATTTATCTACGTTGGGACCTTTGCTCGCCTTCCACTGCGAGGTTATGGCTCTTTTAGCTAAGAGGAAACCCAGATCAATAAATTTACTAGTGATTTTGTTTTTTGGAGTGTGGGAGAAACCAATGAAGGATGCAGTGCGCCATAGTGGGTTGTATGTCCCTCTCGGTAATGTCCCCTAATAGTGCCGTCACCCCTTGCCAAAAGGAAGCTAGCTCCGGACACGCCCATACCATGTGTTTAAAATCTGCTCCCTCCCGAGTACATCTCGGACAAGCCGAAGACAGTGCTGGAAAGTATTTGTGTAAGCGGGCCGGTGTCGGGTAAGCCCTATGTATAATGTGAAAATGCCAAACAAAATTAACAAGAAGGGGAGAGAGAGTTCACAGGTGGATTCGTACCCCCTGGTCAGTAGTTAATAAACAAAAGGAATTCACTCAAGGAAGGGTTTCCCTACTTTGGTTGGGAACACCTTGTGTTGTAAAATACCCCTCACACACCAAAAGGACCCTTAGTGTCATGCTTCATCATCGGGGTCTTCGCACTCCTCTACGGGATACGGCGTGCTGCGACCAGCGACTACGTGGGAGCACTAATAAGTACTATGCGTGGTGTATGTGAAGGTATATTATGTGAGTGGTGAGGTTTAGACGGCGAGTGAAGTTTATAAAGGGCCTGGCTCGTGGGGTAAAATTTTTTTAATCTGCCCCCGGGCTGGCACTATTAAAAACGTGCAGTAAACGGAGGTATAGTGTGCAAGACTATGTGCACTACCTCCCTTGTGTGTGTGTCGACATGTTTTGGAGACTGAGCTCCTTCTTCAGGACAGGGTACACAAATCCCCACCTTACTCACGTATTTTTACTTAAAACATGAAGTTATTTACAAAAGTGAAAAATAAGTGCAGGACATGATATGTACCTACAAGCTGATATGGAGTCGCTGATTTCGACCTGTAAAGGAAGGGGACAAAGAATTTTTTCGGGTGGTCCACTCCTTTAAAACAAAACACTAGGCGCAGTGACCTGTGGAGAAAATAATGTGTGGGCTCCGATCACTAGACAGTAAGAGTCAAACTACTGGTGAATTTGTGCCTGGCGTGAAAAAAAGGACTTATACAAGACATACAATACACTTAACATAAAACACACTCTCTAAGAACGAGTTCTTTGTCCATTCTCTACTATGGTGGTGATAATACTCGGGTTTTAAATACAGTGAGAGGTAGTGGGGAGGAAAAAGGAAATGAAATAGCATACTATTATGAATCACTTCCAATGCCTCATGAGCCTCTGGAACGTAGGGGAATGCGTGCAGATTCGCTACCTGAAAAGAGATGTACATTTGATACTTTACTAGTACTTACATCATCGTACCGGCGTATCACCTTAGTTATTATTCCATACTCACGAAAGTCTAGGAGACACTGCTGCCTGAATGCCCCATATGCGGCTCCGCTGAGATTGCGTTGGTTAGCGATCTAATGGTGTTTATATACTGCCCTTAATTGCTAATTAGAGTCACTAATAAGCCAGTTGCGCCCATATAAAGGTTTTCCGGTATGGCTTGTTAAGATTGCCGTCACGTGTCATCGCTGAGCACCGGTATAGCGCGCATGTGCCCTGTTAGTGTTGCGATGTATTGACCAGGAATGCTGCTAACTCGCGCATGCGCCCATACAAGGGTTGTTCAGTCTCTTGCAGTCGGGTGCGCCAATGATAGCCGATCTTGGCCCTTCTTGTAGAATGCTACCGCTTATCGTATATGCTCATTCTAGGTGCGGGCGAACAGTTCATGCGCCTAGAGCGCACGTTTTTCAGTTGGCGTGCGTATGTCTTGAGACACTCGATATTAAAGTGGAGGAAAAAAGGGTTTATTATAAAGCGTACAATACATCATAACATGAGTGTTATAAATGGCTGTATTTGTTTTTTATAACCATGTCTATAGGGTCAGAATAGTGGTTCTGGTTAATATTAGTGACCGAGTTCATCCTTCGCTTTCGTGAAGATCATAAACATTGCGGTTGCTCATGCTACAAGCATCATTATATGGAGCTTTTCATGGTATGTTCTTGCGGTCGAAGTTAGTAGGATCTACAATGTAAACATCCTTCAGTCATGGAAAGTAGTCGTGGAACAGGGGTGTAATCAGTATGTTTTTATGTCAGTTGTCCCCATGGGATTTCCTCATTTAGACCCCTAATGTGGGTCCCCAGACAGAACACCCACCGTTGTTCCTTTTCAAGTAGGCCAGATTCTGATGGTAATTCTTCTATGACTGTCCAAAGGATATCATTGACACAATGTTGTGCTTCCAAAAAATGGGTCGCCATCTTGGTTGTGCTCTTCTTGCATTGAATGTTGCACTTATGTTCACTGATCCGGGTTTTTACTGATCTTGTGGTCATGCCTACATATTCTAGGCCGCAGGGGGAAGGGATCATATATACTACATTGCGGCTGTTACAGTTGGTCATTCTACGTTGATCCCATCTGGTTCCATTATTGAAAATCAATTGTTTGCTCCTTTTTGTTAGGTGGCAACTGGCACAGTTACCACATGGGAAATGGCCTTGTATCCCATGTTTTGAAAGTGGCAGTGGTGTGTCTGGTTTTGGGCGAGTGTGTACCAGCATGTCCTTTAGATTTCTCCCTCTTTTGTGGGCGAATAGTGGTTTCTCAAAACCTAGTGTTCCACTGGATATAATGCCCCACCTTTTTATTGATTATTTTTGTTATCTCATTTGAGTGTGTATTGTATGTCGTGACACACACAGGTCTCTTTTGCTCTGAACTGGGTGGTAATTTGTCTTCCAATGTGAAAATGCACCAGCTGGAACCACGCATTACGCGTACTCTTCCAGGCTCTCTCCACTATCCCGCCCCACGCCGGATCTGGTATTTCCATTTTTAAGTCCGTTTCCCATTTCGTCTTCAAGGCTACCATTGGCGTTAGGGCTTCCTGGGTCATGCGCCTATACAAGCAAGAGACCGCCTTTAGTGTACCCGCCGCGACCACAACATATTGGCAGCCCAGAGAGGTGGGCGGTTCTGTTGAGCCCGCCTTCCAGTGTTTTCGAATCGCTGTCATGAGCGCAGCATGCACCAGGAAGTCTCCCCCAGGCAATTCAAAACGGCCTCTGAGGACATCAAATGGCAGCATATTGTCGTCCTCGTAAAGGCCGCCACTGGTCGCTAAACCCTGTTGCTCCCAGTCCTCCAATCTGCGCTAGGTTCCTCCGCGTGGCAGTGCTCTACAGACTTTTAAAGGGATATCGGGCGCATAAGGGGCCGCTATTCCCCCTCGTCTTAAATATCTGTGCCAAAATGTATGTGCTGAGGCAAACTCCTGAGTGAGCTGCATATCTTCAAGCGGGAGGTGTAGTAGTATACGAGATAGCACCAGTAGGGGGCCTGTCGGTGGCCCTGCCTCCCCCTCTTCCCTAGTGTCCCTCGTCACCCACTGGGTGAGCCATTGAAGTTGAGCAGCTAGGTAGTATGTCTCGTAGTCCGGGACTGCTAATCCCCCCTCTGCTTGGGGTCTCATGAGCGTCCCAAGCGCCACCTTGCGCCTGCCCGAACCCCACAAAAAGGAACTGACCATTCCCCGAAGTCTCCGAAAGTAGCTCGCCGGAATCCAGATCGGAGAGTCCTAAAGTAGTAGAGCAGGCGCGGCATTGTCACCATTTTGAGCAGTGCCACTCGTCCCGCTACAGATAAAGGGAGGGTGCCCCAGAGCTCAAAATTAGCTTTGGCACCCCTAATCGCCTTTCCCACATTTCCGTCCAGGATGTCTCCCCGTTTGTGGTAAATCACCGTACCCAAGTAGGGCAGACGTCTCTCTTCCCAGTTCACCCCTTCTGTTGATCGCAGGCATTCTCTGCCTCCGCGAGTCGGGAATAGGCACGACTTCCTCCAGTTGACTTTTCACCCTGCTACCCCACTCAGGGCTCTCAGCAGAGACTTTGCTCCCCACAGGTCCTCCCCCGTATCTGCCAAAAACATTAATAGGTCCTCCGCATAAAGTGCGATATGGTGGACCTGCCCATATACGTCCAATCCCTGGAATGCTTGCCCCAAGCGGGCATGCGCCGCAAGAGGTTCCACCGCCATAGCGAACAACAACGGGGAAAGGGGACAGCCCTGGCGCGTGCCCCTACCCCCTTTACATGCCTCGGAGATCACCCCTCCCGTTCGCACTCTGGCCGTGGCGTCTTTGTACAACAAGGCCGTCCAGCTCACAAAATCCGGCCCCAGCCCCATCCTACGCATGACAAGGAAGAGGTGATCCCACTCCAGACTATCGAAAGCTTTTTCGATGTCTACAGCAAACACCGCTGCGGTATCTACCTCATAGGTGTCGGCCTCCAGAACATGTAGGAGCCATCGTATATTAAGCGCTGTGTTGCGGGCGGGGAAGAACCCGGACTGATCAGCATGGATCAAAGTGGACATGTGGGGCAGCAGCCGGATCGCTATGATTTTGCTCAGGATTTTCTAATCCAGATTTAGCATGGATAAAGGGCGATACTCCGTTCTATCCCAGGGTTGCTTTCCTGGCTTCAATAACAGAATAATTATCGCCTCCCTGGGGGATTCCGGCAGCCCCCCCAACCGTTTGGCCTCATTATAGAGCCACACCAGGCGAGGTGCAAGAGGTCGATATAGGTGAGATAGAATTCCACCGGAAAGCCGTCGGATCCCGGCGCTTTATTCCGTGCCATGCTTTTAATGGCTACTCAGACTTCCCTCACCTCAATGCTCCGTCCCAGCTGTTTCGCATCATCATCTCCCAATTCCGGCAGATCCAAACCTCCTGTGAAGGCCTGTATGTCTTCCTCTGATGGAAGCACCCTACTACAGTAAAGCTCTGTATAGTTATCAAAAAATAGCTCATTTATTCCCTGCTGGTCAAAGTGGGCCGCCCCAGTCTGATCTCTCAATTCCAATATTACAGATCCGCGCCTAGCTGGATTAGCCAACCAGGCCAGAAGGACTCCTGACTTATCCCGCTCTGAATGTGCCCGTGCGAGGTAGGCTTTGTAGTCAAAGCACCGTAGGCGCTCTACCGCTGCTGCCACTGGTTCCCTAACTGCCAATAACTCATCTTGCTTATCTGGCAGTTCGGGGCGTTCTAATTCCAGGGCACGCAATCGCTCATCCTCTCTTTTGATGTCTTGTAGTAATGTCATCTGGGCCCCTGCCGCCGCCGAAATACGAGATACTCGCTGTTGGTAATTTCCCCATGTACTTCGGGGGAGCATAGGAATGCGTCCAGGCAGACATATAATTCGTGGAGGGTGGAGAAAAAGAAGTAATCCCTATCTAAAGGGTGCTGAACCCTCCAAGTGTCAATCAACCCCCAAGTCTGCTGCCAGGTAGAGCGCGTCACTGCCAGTTTACCCGCTGGTGCATTCGGTAAGGGTGGGTGTGAGCGGTCTAGATCGATGTCAGTGACACAATTAAAATCGCCAACCAAAAGTAGAGGCCCTACTAAAGCTGGTGCCAATTTATGGGATAACAATGAGAAGAAGGCTGGCTGATCCACATTAGGTGCATATAAACACCCAAGCGTTAAGTCCCAACCATCTAGCTTCCCCTGAAGCACCACGTACCTGCCCTCTGGATCAACTAATGGTGAGGTGCACTGAAAGGGAACTTCAGCTCTTACCCTGATTAAGACCCCCTCGCATATGCCGAGTATGTAGTGTAGTAAACTTGACCCCTCCAGCGCCTTTGCAGTGAGGTGGGTCTCCTGGAGAAATGCAATTTGTATCCCCCTACGTGTCAAGAAAGAGTGTATCTTATGTCGCATATGCATAGTATGCATGCCCCGCACATTCCATGTGAGACATGTGTATCCTAATGCGAGTCCCATTGCTGTATATCCTTGTTCCATCTCAATGCCCCCCGACATGTCTAGGTCCCCTGAAACCAACCCCACAAACAAAACAATTCAAACATCCCCAACTCCCCCTCCCCAGGACAGGCATGCAACGCGGCATTCCCATCCAAACAATAGGCACGTAGAAAGTCCAATCAGTTCAGGCTGCTTGGAGCTCCGAGTGAATAATCCCAGAAGTCCCCCGAAGCCCCTCCCCCCTCCCATGTGAACATGTCCCCCTACCCAGGTCCCCCCCATCAATTTTGCTGCCCTCTCCATCAGTCCACCCCCCCATCAGGCACCCAGTCCAGGGCCCATCAGGGCACCCCAATACCTCACAACTTCAGGCTGGTCGTGCAACTGTTCAGTCAGCCAAACACCCCGTCCGCCGTTTGTGGAGTGACGATTGGTAAGTCCGTCTTCGAGAGCCAGTGGTTGCTGCTGGAACTGGGGCTCTGCTCTCCACTTCTCGTATGCTCCGAAGTGTTGCTAGTCGGGCTAATCGCTCCCTGGCTGATGACTGCCACTGCCAAACCCGCCTTGTCCCGTTCCTGTCGCCATTCTACTGTGGAGCTTGGGCGCTGCCTTGGTAAAGTGGTCGGGAATCGACGCCGAGGCGATGTCGCAGTTGGTGATCTCCCTCCAGACTCACCATGAGATTCTAGCTAATCCCAGGCGGCTTGGGGCGCGAGGAAAAAGTGCTTGTTCCCATCAGCAGTGACCCGTAACCTAGCCGGGAATAGCATTGCATAAGGAAGGCGCAAGGCCCTCAAGTTCCTCTTCACCGCTATGAAGGAAGCTCTTTGGCGCTGCACGTCCCTGGTGTAGTCCGGAAAACTCATTACTTTACTGTTGCCGATTCTCAGATTTTGTAACTCCCTGGCCCTCTGGAGGATGTAGTCGCGGTCACGGTAGTGTAGGAGCCTCACCACCCTCGGGCGTGGCTGGCCCCTGGCTTTGTAGGTCGTGCCGGAAACCCTATGCACTCGCTCCAGCGCGTAGAAGGGAGAGAGACCTTCAGGCGCCACCTCCGCTTTTATCCAAGTCTCCAGAAACTGCACAGCGTCGGATCCTTCCTCTCGCTCCGGAATCCCTACAGTGCGGAGATTATTACGTCTGGAGCGCCCTTCACTGTCCTCTGCTCTCGCCTCTAGCACGCGGACCTTTTGCACCACCTCATTGAGCTGCGTTCGCAAGGCATCAACCGTTTCCGGAATGTCCTTCATGGTCAGCTTGTGAAACGCCACTCGTTCCCTGAGTTTCCGATGGTCATCTATCAGTAGGGAGAAGTCAGATCCGATAGAGTGCATTAGTTTCTCCAGGGCCTCCCTTGATGCCATGATGGCCTGCATGATGTCGCTCAAGGAAGAGTCTCGCGGATGCGTGGCAGCACTACCTTCCGGCACCAATTCTTCGTCCCCCATCGCGTGTCCCGGGTCATCCAGCCGCAGGGCCTCCAACCCCTTCTTTTTGGTCACTCTGCCCATTTTGGGTAGGTCAGTGAGTGTCCGGCCCCTCAGCACCTCCTCCGTCGCCGCGTTACTGGGCCTCTGCGTCAATGCTCAATACGGCAGAATCACTCCTTCCGAGGCTCTCGTGAAGCGGCCAACTCATGGAGCGCCGCAGTCCCTCTCTGACCGTAGCACTCCTATATCTGTCGACACATGGGGTCTGTATTCCGCTCTGCCTCGCTGCGCATAGGAGCCAAGTCCCTGCCTCTCAAGGAGCCCCGACGCGGCCGCCGCGCCGTTCGGAAGGTGCCGCCGCTCAGATACTCCACTCTCACCAGTAGAGCAGGAGGCCCCCTCCGTCCGTCACCGTTATTCGCCCCTCGCCTCCTCAGCCTCGGGGAGGGTCTTTGTGGTTCCTCAATAGGCCACCGCCTGAGGGTTCTTCTCTCTAGGACAATTCCACGTGTCCCCACAAGTCCCCTTGATAAGTTTGCAGTTATTAGTGGACCGCCAGTGCCCGTGGTTGTCTGCAACCCTCTGTAGTAGGCCGTGCACTCCTGTCGGCCCAGATAATTGCAGCTCAGTCACTCTCTTGGGCACTTTCCGCCGGCGATGAGCTCAAACACACTAGGAGCCCTCCAGTGATAAACTAGGCCGCCAGCTCACAGGCCCACGTGGCCACTGGGCCCCTGAAGTACAGTGTCACAGCCGCAGGTTCGGGTTCAGTTCCCACAAGGCACCAGTACTCGGTATTCCCCGTCCCACTGCTGCTGTAGGTGCTCAAGGATGAGGCTGATCCCGATGGGCCACCCCCTTCTCGCGGTCCAGCACCTCTCTTCTCCCTCACCTCGGTGCTGCTCCAGTACAATATAATCAGACCTCTTGGTCTCAGTCCGCCCTCTTGTCTGCCGATCACTCAGGAGGTGCACTCGTACCTCTATCACTCTACACCCCTGTTCGGGCTCAGCAAGGGCCACGGTGCGCTGTCTGGGCGTCCTCGCTGCGGGGGACACACTGCCTGCTCTCCCACATCGCTGGTGTTCAGTAAAAAACCCCGGCGAGGCGCCGCCATCTTAAAGTCAGGCACCTCGCTCTTGGGTTGTTCACAGTGCCTCTGAAGGGTTCAGGGGGCTCCACTTTCAGCAGCAAAAGCCCGTCCGGACAATCCACTCTCTCTCCCCCCACTCCGGTCGCCGCCAACCACCTCCTACCACTAGCTCTGCGTGGCAGTCAGGCAATGCGACCGACGGCGACGGCCGCCATTTTGTGAGCTTCGGTCGCGGCCGCTCCGGGTGCAGTGGACAAGTGTCCGCGCTCCTGCTGTGCGGCACTGCGGTTCTCTTCGCAGCTACCACTCGGTGCACCAGCACCTCCGATGCACGTATCGGGGTTAGGGGCCCAAAATCAGTGCCAGGATAGTTGCGGGAGAAGGGTGGCCGCGGAGGAGCCCCAGGATCCTCTGCCGCTCACATCAGCTTCCAAGCCACGCCCTCCATGTGGGGGGCCTCAATGTGCTCAGGGGCCCCACTCAGAGGGAAAGAAAAGAAAACTCTGTAAGTAGACATAACCTTTACAAGTAATTTAGAAGAAGGATGACTAACTTTTCAGGGATCCATGGAAGGTAAGGCCCTCTGGAGTAAGGGCGTGGGGCTCCTCCAATGTGTGGCACAGGAGCCCATTTCTGCTGACAGAGAGCGCACTGCAGTCCTGTCCGGTGCACACCAGGAGCAGCAGAAGAGTTGGTTTCACTTTTCTGCTGCTGAATTCTCGCGTGCCTCCCAGAGCTTCGCCCAAGTCTCTCTCGTTTAGAACTTGTGTTTGGCCCTGTCGGAGCCATCAGCGAACTGCAGCCCTGATCTGGTCGAGACCCCTGGCAGTAGGGCACAAGTCCTAAAAAAATAAGTGGGGGGACGCTGACGTAACTACAGGAAGTGACGTCACGAAAGGTGGCTTGCACCATCAGACTCATTGCCGCCCCTCGATCACCCCTTAGATGAGATTGCATCAGAGAAGCCAGCGCATGAGCAACGTTCTGAATGGGCTCTGATCTTGCCCCAGAGAAGCCAATGAGTGAATGTGTGGCTCCCTTTGCTCCAGTTATCGAGCTCCCGGTAAAATAAGTGGGGGGACGCCGTCCACCCGCGTGGTACCCCTACTCAAGCCCTGCCTGGCAGACTTCCTTCCACAGTTCTTCCTAGACGTAAGTTATTTTAAAGTGAAATTTAAATGACGCCCTTCAAGGGTCGAACTGGGAAAGAAACAGTCTCCAGAACCAAATTAAAAGTAGCTATGTGAGGGAACCTGTTAGTTAGAAAGTGGCCCACAAGCCGTGGCAGTTTAAAACTTGCAGAGACATGCAATATAGGTTTTTAAAAAGGAATGAGAGATTGAATTTAAGGACGTAGCTTCGGGAGGGGAGTTTGGGGTATTACAACCCCCCAATAAATGTATTTTCTAGTACATGGTTGGGTACTGGTGCCTTCAGTCCGTTATGGTGACGTATCTGTTGGATTTCACAAGCAATATTTACATACACACAGACAAAATCACACACAATCTCTATCACTCTCTCTGTTTTGAAAGCCTTTCAAAATGTTTATTTTACCAAGTATTGTAGCTTCTCTCACTCGGGACCCCAACCAAACTGCATTTCTCTCCCTTTAAAGTGCCCCTTAAGCCTCTCTCATGCGCTGTGCATGTCACAAAGGGCCAGATGTAGGTAGCCCTTTACCGATCGGAATCGGCCGAAAATACCGGTAAAGGGCTAGGGAGATGTAGGTGCACATATTCGGTAATTTTACCAAATCGTTATTATTACCGAATCGGTAATAAGTACCGATTCGATAATAATTACCGATTCGGTAATAATAACGATTCGGTAAAATTACCGAAAATGCTATATGGGTAGCCAATTTTCCATTGGCACATGGCTTACAGAATCGGTATTTTACCATGGAATACAAATCCATGGTAAAATACAGATTCCTGTGTACATGCACATCTGTGCATGTACACATGTGACAGACAGACGTGCCCTTAGGGCATGTCTGTGTGCCACATTGCACACATGCCCGTTTTGGGGGTGCTAGAGGGTGTCAAAGTGACACCCCCTGCACCCTTGTGAATTCATTAATTACCGATTCGGTAAATACCGAATCGGTAATGCCTAATCATTCCTATGGGCTTCAAAGCCCATAGGAATGAATGGGCATTACCGATTCGGTATTTACCGAATCGGTAGTTAATGAGTTGTTAAGGATTCGGTAACGAATCCAGATGTTGGGACCTACATCCCATTTACCGATTTTGAAATACCGAATCGGTAAAATTCGGTATTTCAAAATCGGTAAATGGGATTTACCTACATCGGGCCCATAATGTATTGTAATATTATATGAGCACCATCCTGCACAAAACCTATCTTGGGCGGCATATTCTTTTTTCTAAGTGTGCGGAGGGAGAAACGAAAAGAAATAGATATTTCTCCTCGAACGCCTCCCCTGGGAAGGTGTACGTTTTTGGCACATCCCCAGTTCCTATATATCTGGGGATGCGTCAGAATCCATGGGAGTTGAGTGGGAACACCCACGCAGTGCCCACAGAAAGCCAACCAAGGGCAGAGTATCGCAAAGCAGCAATTTGTGCAGCATTGTGCTACTCCAGAATTTTGAAGCCACTCAGAGCCACGCAAAGTGACTTTGCGCAGCTTAAAGAATCTGACTTAGAGTTTTGCGTCACACACAGACCACGCTGCGTGTTGCAAACGTGACACAAACCTCTAAATGAGGCCCTTAGTTTTAGAAAGGCAGAGAAATTTTCAGCTAATTTTTGCTTAGTAATGAGGTGGTTTGGCAGAGTAATGTGTTGGATCCTATAACTGGAATACCAAGGAGCCCTGCAGGTCACGAATGAAGTGCCATGAACACTTTCTGGGGTACCAGTAATGTTAGAATTGAGGAGCGCAAAGATAAAGAGCCTGTACCTGCACCATCTCTTTGTACACAGGCCTGCTCTGAATGTTCTGGACAACCACATACATGATAAAGTTACTGGTTTATTAATTAGCCTACTAATTTAATTTTGGCATTGCTACTGTACATTTATTATTTTACTCTCCTTTTGTAAACCTATTAAACCTGGTTAATGCCAGATTTATGGTCCGGACATGAATAGCTAACAACAGAAGATTACACAGTATTTGAAAGACACGCCTGACACCTGCTTTTGGAAATCTTGACAAACTGTATTGGGAAGGTACAACTGGCCACTCACCAATAGGCTCATTTTTGTATTGTTAGTTGTTTCTCGTGATGTCGTCATGGTTAGAATCCCCGCTATCATTTCCTCTGGGCTGTAGTCCATTTCATGTTATTTCCTGTAATATAATTGTCTGCTTAAAGATCCTGTGATATCATTTCAGGTGATTCCTTTATTTGGCAAATTAGTGAACTATATGTTATCTATGTGGGAGAGGTATTGCTCTTCTCTGTACTGCACATATTTTGTGATGAAGGCCTGCATTGATGTCTACCATGTAGTATCAACAGTATTTTGTGAAATGGAGACCTCCTCGCATATTTCTGCTTTGTGTGCTCTGTTTGAGACGGTGGCCAGCACTGCTCCTTTCCATGCTATGCCTGTTTGAGAGCGGGAAAAACACTGCCACTAATCCTGGCCATATAGGATTTCTCCAATATTTGTTTTTACAATTACTTGTTTTGTCTTTTCTGTGAGGAGGAAGCTTGCATAACTAATTTATGTGCTGAGTCTATTCTCAAAAGCAAATTTCTCTGATGATGCTAAAAGTGTTCTGTGTGAGAGAATGTATTTACAAAGCACAAACATAGCTTTGAATCAATGGAGTACTGAAAATTGTGATTACACAATACACTTCATATTTCTAGGCCCAAGGAGATTAAGCCCAGAATCACACAATGTTGAGTCAAATACTAACACCAGGATTCGAACCTTGTTCCCCAAGTTCCATGGGCGGCAACTGAGCTGTGGAATTTAGAATGAACAAGGTGAATATCGCAGTCTTGCGAGCTCGTTCTGTACATCTACGATACGATGTGTTTCTGGGTGAATATATATATATATAGATAGATAGATAGATAGATATATATATATATATATATATATTACCTACAGGTGTTGGCCAGTAGGTAGTTAAAGTTAGGACCAAAGTTCCATTGGAAAAGTATTTTTTGTTTTGCCAATAACTTTAATGCTGCTTGGTGAGTCTTCACAGAAATTTTAAAACATGTCCCCTTTTTGGGTCCGCTGCTAGAAAGTTTTGGGGTGATCCATCAAACAGGAGCCGAGAAAAAAGGGGGTCTCAAATCACATTTTTTCGATGTTATGTCTATGGGGATTTTTCAATTTTTGAACAAGTCTACAGCCTGAACAGCTGAACGGAATTAAACCAATTTTGGTTTGGCAGAAAGCTAGATGTTGGTCGAGAAAGCGTGTATGTATGTATGTATGTATGAAAATATATACACACATACACACACACAGCTCCGGTGAGTGTGAGGCTGTCTTCTGGTGGTCTGAGTCGGGTCACCGGATATCCCTTCGTATGCACAAGATTCTCCTCCCAAAGAGCAAGAAATAATCTCCTGTATCCTAAATATTCAATTTATTGACAAAAAGACGCATTTCTGCATTACGCCTTGCTCATGGTCATCAGTTCCACACCACAAACCTCCGTATTAAATTAATTACAGAAAGTAAAAACAGACTTCACTCCACATTACTGTGCACTAACAGAGAAAAGGCGTCGGCCATCTTAACACAGTCTAAAGTTACCTCATATATTGCACAATTTCAAGTGAAAACAAATAATTTAAACACTCAAATACATGTAATAAAGTGCTACATAGTCTTTAACAATGACTACTCAATGTTTAGCGAGAGAGAACATCTCCATTCTAGCTCACCGGATACATTTCCTAAGGAACCTTTAAAGCATGGTAACAAGAGGCAAACATCCAATAACCATCTTTGCCAAGCTAATGTCAATACTCTAACATGTATCATAAATATCAATAAATTCAAGGTCCGTTGATAAAATATCAATAAGCAGTGGGTCAAATCCCCATCACGCCCAAGTGGGCAAACCATACAAAAAGTCGTTCCGTGATTGACTCTTTGTTCCCTTCACTTTGTCTCAGGATTGTATTTATTAATAATATAATATTGCTAGTTATTATACTCCAATGATCAGTTCTTGAGGTATGGGAACACTGATAATTCCACCCTAATCCCTATCAAAAAAGTGCACCTGTATGAAAATAGAAATATAAAGATATTGCAATAAAACAGTTGAACCCATCCGAAAAACTGCATAAATATATCAACATCTACATTAGTTCTCAACCCAGATGGCTGGCTAGTCCCTCACTTGAATTCAGTCCCTGCGGTATTAGAGTTTCAAAATCCACAATGAATTTGGATTCCAACTTTCACAACTCTAGTTCGCGGTTTCCACCCCTCACATTGACTCCTACAGCATCAATCACAATCATTCTAAGTAGCTTTTCATTTTGGTAATGAGACTCAAAGAAATGTTATGCCACTGGATAGTGTTTATCGTTTTGTCTAATGGCTCGGACATGTTCAAGAACTCTCGTCTTAGCTCGATGTATTGTGCTCCCAATGAACATCTTGTTGCATGAGAAAAATAAACCATATATGCAGTATGTGGTGTTACAAGTCAAAGATTTTTTTATCACAAATTCTCTTCTTGAGTAGGGTATTTGAAATTTTAAGCGAGTCAACACTATTACTGCATGCCTTACAGTTTCTACAACAACGAAATCCTGCTCGCCCAGCACTTACTTTATAATCATTGTGGGTAATCATATTACAACTGAGCTCATCTCGCAAAGATCTATTTTTCTAAAAGTGATAGAAAAAGTAGATCTTTGCGAGATGAGCTCAGTCGTAATATGATTACCCACAATGATGAGGAGGATTTCGTTGTTGTAGATACTGTAAGGCATGCAGTAATAGTGTTGACTGCTTAAAATTCCAAATACCCCATTCAAGAAGAGAATTTGTGATCAAAAAATCTTACACAGGGGGAAAAAGGAATCGAGCAACAACCAGGTGATTAATTTTCAGCACACTGTTTCAACTACCCCCCCAATTCCAACCTGAAAACAACAAAGAACTCTGGGACTTGTAGTCATGACGCATTAGGCGTCCTACAGCTGGAAAATGCAATAGTACTTGCTTGGGGGTGCGGAGCCGATTACCACCTACCAGAATGGGGCAAGATATTTAAATCAATGATGGTGCCTTCATCCTGCGAACATCCCTGGCGCTGATGAAGGCAAACCTATGCCGAAATGCATTCAGCAAGAAATCTGGTGTGTTTTCCAATAAAGATGCCTCCACTGTCTCCCCTATCATGGCCTCTTCTCTTTCTTTAGAGGAGGTGTTTGTGACATTGTCAGTGCGTGTGCCAGAGACGCGCTTTAAGAGGCACCCACTTCGCAAAGTTGGCCTTGAACACACTGGCTTCTGCTTCGGTGGAGTGTTTGTTGCATCCAGGTGACTGGGAAGACCAAGACCCACCTCCAGGCTCGGAAGGAGATGAAGCGGTGTTGGAGTCACTGACTCCATGCTGGGCGAGATTGACTGCCAGACTTGCCCCCGCTAAATGGATCGCCGAGTTTCGGGGGGGGGTGATGCGGTCTGGGGAGCTAAGGAGACATAGGAGTTGGAGGAGCACATAGGGGGAAAAGGGGATCGAGCAACAACAAGGTGATCAATTTTCAGCACACTGTTCCAACTCCACCCGTAATTCCAACCCAAAAACAACAAAGAACTCTGGGACTTGTAGTCATGACGCTTTAGGTGTCCTACAGCTGGAAAATGCAATAGTACTTATTTGGGGGCAGAGCTGATTACCACTTACCAGGATGGGGCAGGATATTTAAATCCATGATGGCGCCTTCATACTGTGAACACCCCTGGCGCTGATCAAGGCAAATCCTATGCCGAAATGCTTCCGCCAAGAAATCCGGTGTGTTTTCCAATAAAGGTGCTTCCACTGTCTCCCCTATTGTGGCCTCTTCTCTTTCTTTAGAGGAGGTGTTTGTGATATATATATATATATATATATACACTCACACATACAAACACATATATATGTGTTTGTGTGTTTATATAGGTATATATTTATATATAGTATTAAATATTAGTGATATATGTTTAATTTACATTTTGAAGAGTATTATATAGCGCAAACTTGACCCGAAGGTATCAGAGCGCTTTACACGAGCACCAGTTGCATTACATGAGGACACATTCATTTTTGTTAGGCACGGGGAGATTATGTGATTTGCCCAGAATCACAGGATGTCACACGCGTTTGCCAAGACTCGAACCCAGTTCCCCAGATTCGAGATCGAACACCCTAGCCATTAAGCCAACTCCTCTCCCCATATTACATTTATCTATTAAAATATTTAACATTTACTACTTTAAACTCTATATGAAAAAAATAGATATTTGTCTTTTTCTGATGATGTTGGTTTCAGCAATCATTTTTTTCCAATATTTTTGTAGTTACTATTATGAGTATCGGAGCACAATGTTATGGGAAAGGATATTTTTGACACAATATTTTTGTCATCTATATTATTGTTTAACACGATATTGTGTCAGGGATTCACTACATGCCTATACATTGCTATATATAGATATGTGTGTGTGTGTTAATGACAATATTATGTATATACTGCTGCTTTTCAATAAAAAATAATAACAATAAATATCGTTGAAACTCATGCCGATAACTTCGGGCATGTTGCACGGGTCATCACAGGTCCATGATGGGTTTTAGGATTAACTTTATTGGGGGGAGCCCCAAAAGCGTACCTTGCAGAGGGGCCCCCTAAGCTTTTGTTACGCCACTGCACACCACACTAGTCCATCAAATCTACCGATGTATGATCTTATCCTGCTTCGCGGGGAGTCCTCCACCCGAGTCTGCAGCGAAGCATTATAGTCTGGCCTGTTACTTTCCAAGTTCAATAGGGCGACAGATGCTTCGGTTCTCGAAGTATAGGGTGGGGGGGTAGGGGTTGGTACCATTGTCCCTTGTTCGCGTTTATATGCACAGTTTAATGCTCTCAGCATCTCAGCCTTGTACCGTATACTGCCCGCACACCATCAGACAAGACTTCCGGCCACAATCTCTAGTTTCCCGACCGGCCCTTCCGCAACATCAGGACTTCACGACTCCTTGGCCCACCTATACTGACCATGAACCAGATGACACATAAAGGTGAGCCCCTCCGAGTGATGTCATGGAACGTAAATGGCCTACTGGAATGAATCAAACGGACTGCAGTCCTTCAACATGCCCAGAGACATACTCCTGACATACTCCTTCTCCAGGAAAACCACCTTCGTACCCACTCAGGTCACCAGAGATCCCCCGGCTCTTCATAGCCCTCTCTGGAATGCTGGGAGGGAACACCCTAAACCTCCTGTCCATATACATCCCTACCGCTACGCTCACACAAACTCTGAGTCGCATTAGTGATGTGATTAGCTCTTTATCCCTGGGCGAGACAGTGATAGGGGGGGGACTTCAACACGGTCATGTAACCTAGTCTTGACGCCACGGGAATTCCCTTCGCCCCACAGACACTACATGCCAAACAATTGGTCAGCTGGCCGAGCACCCTGGGCATTTGTGATGTATGGAGGGCATCGAATTCCTGTGACACCCAATACACCCACACCTCTGCGGCACACCACACACATGCACATATAGACATGATATTTATACCAGCTTCTGAATGCCGCAGGGTCAAAGAGGTAGTTCTCCTTCCCTGAGTCACCTCTGATCCTAACCCTAGGCGACCCCGCTGATACTCTCCGCCCCGTGTGGAGGATGAATGCTTGGTTTCTACAGTATGAGAAATTCAAGAAGGCAATCGATGTGAAGCTTAGACAATATGTCCTCTTTAATCAAGCTTCCGTCCCCTACCCGGGCACTCTCTGGGAGGCGCATAAGGCCACCATACGCGGCTTTGCTAAGGGCCACCTCAAAGCTAAACAGGTAGGCTAACAGAGACTGCTTGCCCGCCTCGAGGCTCAAACGACTTGACTGGAAAGAAGCACACCTGATGCAGCGGATGGCCCCCAGATGCGTCAGCTTGCACTGATGAAGGATGACATTAAATAAATCTCACTGGACTCTGGAAAGCTGCTATGGAGGTCCTCCATCGCCCGAATATACGGATGGGGAGATAAAAATGGGAGAATTTTACACAGGTTGGTGTCATACCCGCTGGCTAAAAGTATAATTCCAGAAATTCGGGGCACTGGTGGGACCATCAATCGTACACTGAAGGCGATAGCACAAGCTTTCCAAGACTACAATACCGAACTCTACATAGCCCGGCGACCAAAATTCTCACTGTCAAAACTGAGTAACCTGGAGAGCCTCCCCCTCCCATGGCTCATCGCAGTTGAGTCGGCTGGAACAGATCTCCCCATTTCACACAAAGAAATACAAGAAGCCATATCGCGTATGGCAGCAGGGAAAACACTGGACCTGGGCGGCTTCCCACAGGAGTATTATGCCACCTGCCAAGACATACTAGTCACTCCTCTCTCTGCTCTATTCATAGAAGCTGTAGAATCAGGCTCATTACCTCCAGAGACTGATGCAGCCACTATAGTTGTCATTCCTAAAACGAAATCACCCTCACCAGCCCGCACAGACTACCACCCAATCTCTCTTATCAACACAGGGATCAAATCTATGCAATGATTATGGCCCAACGTCTACGTCCATACCTCAGCAAACTATTCCATCCAGACCAATGGGGCGGCATGCTGGCGCGGAGCACCAGACATCGTCTCCAGTGCCTTCACCTAGCCCTAACCAACCACCAGTCGCTAACCTCCCTATTTAGCACTTCTACTAGTTGACTTTGTGAAGGCATTTGACTCGGTCAACTGGAAATACTTGGACAATGTCCTGGCCGCCATGGGCCTGGGCCAACACTTCTGCCGTCTGGTCCTATACTATAAATCTAACGCAAGAGTGCTCATAAACAAAGCGCTCTCAGAGGTGTTCCAATATAGAGGGGTACGAGGCAGGGGTGCCCCCTCTCGCAACTCCTCTTCGCCCTGGCGATGGAACCCCCAGCTTGCCTCATTCGCATCGACGACCATATCCAGGGCTGGAAATGGAAGGGCTCTCATGAGAAAAAGATAGTCTGCTTATAAGGCGATGTCCTGCTCTTTCTTGCGGAACCGTCCCGGCCTGGCCCCAGGTGCCTTCAAGTACTCCACGCCTTTGAACAAGTCTCAGGCCTTTGTTTGAACTCCGCTAAATCGTCTCTGGTACCCCTAGACTTCAAGAGACTGATTAGCAATCTAACATATTACTGAGCAACCTGTCTACTGACATCACACAACTGGTTCAGTGGGGGCTGGCCCGACCCAGCCTATAGGACCGAGCTGAAGGAACTGGGACTCCCACAAATTCAAATCATGATGTATGGAGGGCCCATACCCAGGACCCTACCCACAGTGACTCATGCGGTTCTGCTGGCCAGACGTGCCTCCTTGCGCCATACCTAATGGGCTTGGGGATATGGTGAAACTGGAGGTTCCGGGGCTGGGACCTCATTGGCATCTCGCAGATAGGCGATGTTTGGGTTGGCAACAATATGCGTTCCTTCTCAGACCTATAGGCTTATACTCGCTCCATCCTTCGCAGTTTTACAAATACCGGTGGCTCCGCCACACACTTAATGTACACATAACCACAGGCAAAACACTCCCAGAATGCAGCTCCTTAACACCATGGCTGCTAGGCGTTTTCCCCTGCTGTGCTGGGAATTGCTATTTTTCTTTATCCATGACGAGCCCAGCTCGGCATCAGCGTGCGAGCGCCCTGCTTCATGACGAGCTGGGCTCGTCATGAGTGTGGAAGGGGTTAAAGGCACAAACCATGATGGGCGACCTGGGGATAGGAGGGATATCACGCATCTATCTCTCCCTAACTAACAACGGCCCAACCACCCTAGACTTGCTCAGAAGCCGATAGGAAACGTGGCTGGGTGCCCTAGAAGACGATGACTGGAGAGATGCCTCGATGGCCCCCAAAACCATCATTGCATCAGCAAGGCTCCGTTTGGTCCAGCTCTACTACCTTCACACCTCCTACCTTACTCCTTATTAAACCAAGCCCATCCTGTACACGCTGTGAGGTAGAACCAGCGGATTTCTATCATATGGTGTGGACATGCCCCCTTCTCTCCCCTTATCGGGAATCGCTAGAGGGGGAGCTCACTGAAGTCCTGGGATGGGAAGTCCCGCATAGCCCTGTGTGCATGCTAATAGGGGTCAGACAGATTAGATGGGTCTGGGGTGGATACGTTATTCCTGGGCACCGCCATCATGGTGGCCAAGCGAGATATTGCTGCTGCCTGGAAAAATCCTGTCCCACCAAGCATAACTGAATGGCACAGAGGTGGACTGGTGCGCAGCACAGGAAAAACCACTATATGAAGCCAGGGGGTGCCCCGCCCAAACACAGTAAAGTATGGGGTAATTGGTTCGGCCCGATTGGGTAGATGAGTCGATCATCCCGTCATTGTCCCTATATGTACATAATGCGTGGCACTTCATTACTGCTTTTTTTCTCTTGCTGCCAGTTACTGCATTGCTGAAATGTGCTGTACCTTTCCTTTTTGTATTTTCTAAATCAATAAAATTGATTTATAAAAAACAAAAACGAGTGGTGTTAATAACACTGTTATACTTGCCTTATATTATCGTGGAAGGTGTAATATTATTGTATGGCAATATTTTCATGCCTGATATCAGTGGCAGCCGGTGATTTGAGCAGGCGGTCGGGCGGGCTGCGCACACATGTGCACATACATACATACTCACACTCACCCATCTACAAACATATTCACTCACACTAATACATTTACAAGCATGCACACATACTCCCACCATTCACAAGCACATACTCACTCACACACCCAGTCACAGCCCAAACTAATGTACATACAGGCACGTGCAAAACACACACACAAAAAGAAAGATAAACTTGCCGGCTTGAGCACTGATCTTGGCTACCGGGAAGGAAGCCTCCAAGTTACTATAGGATTGACCTTCGATGAACCAGTGAGAGGAGGTGGCAGTCCTTAACTCGTCAATCCGTGGAATGGAGTCAGTGAGACTGCTGACCCCGCCCCACTTTTTGTCAAGGCGTTACTCATGGACATGCAGCCTGGACACTTCAGGGATTAAAAACCAAAGCGCCCCTTGCCGGGAGGGACAGGACCTCCAAGAACTTTGCCAGGCTGAGGTCATGTCCACAGGACTTTGAAATGCTCATGCCTGCAAACTTCAGCTCGGGCAACCAGACGCTTGTGCATTTAGGTCATGTACAGCACCTGGCTACCAGAACATGAAGAGTATCTGGCTGTCCACCTGACCGACACTCTTCATGTTTGCAAAAAAGTCTGGGGACCAGAACCCTTCACCTTCAAGGATGGGCCTGTCTGCTTCGCATATTGACATGCAACCAGTGACAGACCTAAAATTGTGACAACCGCTTTTTAGGGTGGGGTTTTGCAGTTTCAAGTAATTATTGTGTGGTGAGCATTGGCGGGCAATAAAAACTGTAATTCTGCTGGTTTGTGTGTTTGAAAGATGTTTTGTTGGAGTGATTCACTTCTAGATTGTTGTATAGTTGATTTGATAGTAAGCACACAAGGAGGAGCAGGTGGAGTAGGACTGTGCAGAGATAAAGAGACTGAAGAGTCCACAAAAGGATCAGTTCCAAATAAATAAAAAAGGAGTAATCTGTTTTGTATGCCTTGAGCCCTAATGATTTGGGGGTTGCGAGGAGAAGAATCAATTAACCCCTTCCCTGCGGGGTTTTTCACCTCCTGTGGGGGGGAGGGAGGTTGCGCACGGCGCCGCCGTGCTGGTGACGAGCTCAGCTCGTCATGAGGCACAGGGGAGCTGCACTCATGATGAGCTGAGCTCGTCACAGCCACACCCGTTTTTCGAACGTTCAGCGCAGCGGGGAAATTATCCCCGCGTGCGAACGTTCCAACGGCTGTGACAAGCTTAGCTCGTCATGAGTGCAGCTTCAACCGTGCCTCATGACGAGCTGAGCTCATCATTAGTACGCAACGGGTTAAGAACAACTCTCCCAGTGTGAAAGAAAGTGTTCTGTGCTGTTCGATGCAGAGCAGAAATCCGTGTTGAATCCCTCATTACGCTTTGGCGGTATAATGTGTATTTGCATGTGATAACTAGCTGAAGAATCCTGGTTCACTGGTCCAAAAATAGGGGATGACGAGTCCATAGAAGTGGCAGGTATCTGAAGTAGTGCTGAGGTCTTAAGTTGAAGAATATCTTTTGACATGCTGGTGCTGTTTTGACCGCCTGTTCACAGGACCGGAAATATGACGTAAAAGATAATAGAGAAAGCAGGGCCGGTCCTAGCCATGGGCGGTATGGGCAGCTGCCCAGGGCCTCGGGTTCAGGGGGGCCCCGCCGCCGGCCCCGCAGTTGCAGGAATATTAAATGATGATGGCCTGGGGAAAAGCACTGCGCAGTGGTGAGCACAGCACAGTGCATTCTTCTGTCTGTCTAATAATATCGAGAGTGTGTGTGTTTCTCAGGGGGGCCCCGCCGCCGGACCTGGCATGGTGTTTTATTCATGTGTGAATTTCAAGGTTTTTTGAGGGATGGGGGATAAGGGTGTGTGCGCGCGCTTACGCTTATGTAAATAAACAAAATCACATCCCTGGCTTCCTGTCCTGAATTTTCTATGAAAGTACATACACGTGCAACAAACCGCGTCATGTTGGTTGTAAGCTTTCAGTGAAAGGCTCGTTTACACCTAACAGTGCACTAAATGTACATTGGTGTTTGTTTCAAGCTGACGTATCCAACTTTAAAAAAATGACAACGTAGAACGGCCAACTTGATCCGGGTAAAAAAATACACCTTTACACGAATCTTTCGTTTGTCGCTGTTGCTACCTCATTAATCCTAAAGGATGTCAGGCAGAGATTCTAATAGCCGTGAGTGTTAGTACCGTGGTCAGTTCCAAATTGTATTGATTAATTGATCGCCTTCCTCCTCCAGTTGTGAATTATATTAGTGCTGGCTTAGAGTGGCTGGCCAGAAGAAGCCAGGCCCCAATCTTTTCTGGGAGACAACAAACAGCTCGGTCTAGTAGGTGATAGCAGCAAGGCCAGCAATTATGCCGCCTCTCCGGGACAAGGGCAGGGCAGCACCTCTGTTAAAAACCTTGTCTGCCCTTTGTGTATTCCGTTTTCCAGCAACAGAAGGCTCTTTTGTGTCTAGGACTAGCTGGACATTAACAGTTAAGGAGAGGTGGCTGAGGGGAGGAGGGAGCATCCAGATCAGACTGGCATGGCACAGTAGTACAGTGTTAAGAAAAGTGTCTCGCTGCTGCTTTGAGGCACAGGGGAGGTGTTTTTCTATCCCATGGGCCTCGAAGCACTCGATCAGGTTACAAGGCCATCTGTGGGGCCCATTTCACTAGGACTTGGCCCATTATCCAGTGCTGCGAAGCCCCGAGCAGGTGGGCCTCGCAGCATTCCATTAGGGCCTAGGCTGCAAGGTCCTGTGTGGGGCCCCCTTTGCAGGGCATTATATCCATTAGGTAGTGCTGGGAGGTCCAGGACAGGGTTGCAAAGAATTATTTTCTATAGTCAAGTTTCTTTTATTTTACCAAGTCTTCTTTTCTTAATTTGCACTCATACTTCCTTTTGTTTTTGCTTGTGGACACTGTTCTCAAAAGATGAGGATTATGTTATTGCAAAGCAATATTGTTTCTTTCTCATGTGCATTTTCAGAAATTATGCTTTGACACATAACTGTGCAGTACACCCCAAACCGCCCCACTCCAATCCACCCCACCCCAGCTCACCCCACACCAATCCATTCCACTTAATACAATCCACACCAAACCAATTCACCTCACTCCACCACATTCCAATCCTCCCATCCCAATCTGCCCCACTACAATCCATAACAATATGCCCCACTCCAATTTACTCCAATCCAAAACAAGCTTCCCCACTCTAATCCATAACAATCTGCCTCACTCCAATTTACCCCACTCCAATCAAAAACAATCTGCCCCACTCCAGTTTACCCCACTCCAATGTAAAACAATCTTCCCCACTCCAGTTTACCCCACCCCAATCCAAAATATTTTGCCCCACTTCAATTTACCCCACTCCAATCCAACATATTTTGCCCACTCCAATTTATCCCACCCTATCCAAAATGGTTTGCCCTCTCCAATTTACCCCGCTCCAAAATATTTTCCCCACTCCAATTTACCCCACTCCAATCATAAATATTTTGCCCCACTTCAATTTACCTCACTCCAATCCAAAACAATCTGCCCCTCTCCATTCTGCCCCACTCCAATCCACAACAATCTGCCCCACTCCAATCCACAATAATCTGCCTCACTGAAATCCACAACAAGCTGCTCAACTCCAATTCAAAACAATCTGCCTCACTCCATTCTGCCCCACTCCAATCCACAACAATCTGCCCCACTCCAATCCAATCTGCCCCACTCCAATCCAATCTCGGTCACTCCAATCTGCCCCACTACAATCCACTACAATCCACCCCACTATAATCCACCCCACCTCACAACATTCCACCCCACTCCATTCCAGTCTAGTCCACCCTACTCCTGTGGACCACACTCCTGTTCACCCCACTCCACTCCACCCACCCCATTCAGTCCACCCCAATCTGCTCCAATCCATCACCCCGCCCCAGTTAAATCCTACCCACTAAATCCAATCCCTCCAGCCCACCACATTCTAATTCACCCCAATCCACCCCACTACACCTGTCCAATCCACGTCCTCCAGTCCAATCCAATCCACTCCCTCCAGTCCAGTCTAATTCACCCAACTCCAAACCACCCTACTCTAGTCCAATCTACCCAATCCAATCCACCCTACCTCAAACCAATCCAACACACCCCATTTCAATCCATCCCTCTACAATCCAATCCAGTCTATCCACTCCAATCAACCTCACTCCACTAAATCAAATTCACTCTACAGTCCAATCCACCCCTAACTTCTCCAATCCAATCTACCCACTGTCTCAATCCACTCCAACCCACTTCACCCGATTCCAACCCACTCCACTCTACGGCACTCCACTCTATCGTACTACACTATATGACACTGCACCGCCACTGAACCACTGAACTCTACTCCCCTCTACTCAACTGTATGACACTGTACTCCCTCCTACTCCACTCTGCAACACTCCACTCCATCAAATCCAGTCTGACACTCTACTCCCACCACTCCACTCAAGGTCACTCTGTGCCACTAACTTTTAACCATGTGGAACAGCAGCCACGCTAATGTACAACATGCCAAATACGCATTGCCACATTGCCAAAGCCAATTGCTCTTATAGGCGAGACATATTGGCTTTGCCAATACTTGTTAAAGGTTATGTTATTCTGAGCCCTTGCCAAGAATACCATGAAAAGATGCACACAACACATTGGTTATTAACACAGTAGTGAAACACACAATACCTATGTAATGGTGTGATAAAGGTATTTTTAGCTGTCATTTGAATTACCACTACCATATAAAAGTGTTTAATTCCACTTTTTCTAAGGAGTTGCTATTATACTATATAATGACGCTCACATATTGGATCCTGGAAGGATGATTGTCCAACACATAGATTCAAACTACTGATCTGCAGTTATACAGCCGTTATACAGTTATACAGATGGGTGCAACTCACAAAACTATTCTGCTATCATCTGTGAAGATACAGAGGTCTTTGCTTGCCTCCTCTCCAGGCTTTGTTGGTCAACAGATTTACTATCCAATCCAGTTACTCAATTAACAACCACACACAAGGATCTAGGCCTTGCACTTATTTAGCCTTGTTTGTTGCATGTACTGAATACAAACACACTTTACGGAGCGGGGAGAGGGAATGAAATAAAAAAAACACACACTTACCTGTCTGCCGCTTGCCATCACTGTTGCCTCCTCTCGGTCCTCTCCCCCACTTCCAGGGCAGGAAGCAGGATGCATCCCACTCCTAGCCTCCTGATAGTGGTCTGAGCACCATGGATCGGCACTCAGCTAGAGAATAGAAGGCTGGGCATGTTCTCCATGCAGGCTGTAATGCAGCCTGCAAGGAGACCATGCAAAGTGCGCATTAATGTTTGGCCAGCCCCAATGGCCGGCCAAACGTTCATGCGCACTTTAGGGAGTGCAAACCACTCCTTCACTCCCCTGCTCTGTCAGCAGAGCAGTCATGCCCCGTCCCTCCTGCAAAGCTGCCGCAACAAGTAAAAAATAAAATAATAACTTAGATATTATAATTTCATTTTTTCTTAAGTGACACTGCTTAAAAGCACTGGGGCGAACCTCCTCCGCCACTGGATGTCGGTTTTCTATGATGTCACTTCATGTGATGTCACATGAAAATTAGAGGGGCCTCGCATCTTCCATTTCGCCCAGGGCCCCACAATTCCTAAGTCCGGCCCTGAGAGAAAGATCTGAATAGAAGGAAGCACAAAATAAAAACAATGTTCCACGTGGAAAAGGGTGTCAGGAGCTGGTCCGTAGCTGTGCTGAGGTCCTTGGTGCAATAGTCCTGTTCAGATACACCAGCCAGTGCAGGAAGATGGCTGGTTTGCAGCGACTCATAATAGCCAGATATGCTTCCTATATAATGCCACAGAGGGTTTGGAAATAGGGCTGTGAATTTGAATGCATTTATTTGAATATGCAAACAACGAATGCTTTACTTCACAACAGTGAAAATACTGCCTTTTCTTTCTGCAGCTGCATATTGTACATTACAACTCCGATAAGTATCCTAATGTAGCTACTGCAATGGATAAAGCGGATGGCCTTGCTGTTCTGGGAATTCTAATTGAAGTAAGTTATAGTCTTTCATATGTTTTATTTCTCAAATATTAACCAATTTGCTCACAAACTACACTGTGAAATGCAATAACTGAAATCTTTGCTGCTTGGAATTTGAATCTCGTTCTCGGACTGGCTTCATATTTCAGGGATCTTATGGACGGTTTTCTTAGTGTAGTATCAAGCTAGCTGTACAGGCAGTTCTTTCTTCTCAGTTCTCTTTGGGGCCACTGTAGAGGCAGCCCTCATTTATCTTGAGATGGTGGTCAACGGTACTAGTACAATTTTCAGAGCAGAGATGCTGCTATCACTGTTGCATCACTGAAGTCTTAGAGAAAGCGAATTAAACTATCGTCACACAAAGAACAAGTGTAGCAAATGAGCTGCCCCCATTCGGCAAGAGAGTGGTAAGTGTGTTGTATATAGCCGGTGAGTCGTTTTGGAGCACATTTTCACTGTCATTTACAGACAGCATATTTTACATTGAAATGTCCCCTTAAAATGATTCCTAAATTTGCATTGGACAAGCAGTTTTAGTTATGAACCTATATGGCGCACAAACACTATGTGTAAAGCGGGGTTCAGCAACTATTTATAATTTACGTATCACAGTGACGTGTCCAGATGTGATGGATCCTATTAAAATCTATCTTCCCACAAAACTCTAGAATTATGAAAAATAACAGCGTGCCTCATTTGTGCTTTCTTTGATCTATATTACACAGTTCAATTTCGAGTATTTAAATCACAAGTTCACATTACAAAAGTAAACACTGGTCTCCATGTCAAAAGAATAAGCATTAATTTGTCAGTAGATATTACCTGACGTTTGACCTATGTCTTTAAATGTACAACAAATATAAGAAAACTAAATCAACATTTAAATGCCCCTTTATAGCTCATTCACCTTCTGAACTCCAGGATAGTTATTTTGGGGGTACCTCCCCACAGCCCTGCTTCCAATGGCTATGTTGAAAATCGCTGCTGGTGGTGGATGTGATTTTGCAAGAAGCAGGGGCGGAGTTCTTTCTGACCAGCTTCCCAGCTACATTTCCTCAAACACGAATTTTGCTACTTTAGAAACTAACCTCAATGTTTACTCAAAACAGCAGTTGGCTGGCTGACTGACTGAGGCAAGCCTTATTAGAAAAGTTTAGTGCGGTTCAGAGAATTGTTAAGAAAGCTTGGATGTAATTGTTTAGGATTCTGAGTAACATTTGATTTCTACAAGATTCTAGTTAATGATAGTAAATTCCCATGAGAAGCAGCGCCTGGTCTGACAGTGTAACAGCTAAAATTGTGCAAAACCCTAACCACACGATCAAATCTGCTGGATTATAAACCAGTAATTTTGCCTTGAAGAGCATTCCTGAGAATGGGAGTGGAATGTTTATGTCCATTACCTCCTGCATAACAGACCTTTCAAATGCCTCAAACAAAACCCTGCTTTGCTGTGGCAATCAGATGTTTCCAACTCGTGCAGTTCCCTTCCTTGCTGTGGCAATCAGATGTTTCGAACACTTACAGTTCCCTTCTTTGCTGTGGCAATCAGATGTTTCCAAGTCTTGCAGTTCCCTTCTTTGCTATGGCAATCCGATGTTTCCAACTCTTGCAGTTCCCATCTTTGCTGTGGCAATCCGATGTTTCCAACTCTTGCCGTTCCCTTCTTTGCTGTGGCAATCCGATGTTTCCAACTCTTGCAGTTCCCTTCTTTGCTATGGCAATCCGATGTTTCCAACTCTTGCAGTTCCCTTCTTTGCTATGGCAATCCGATGTTTCCAACTCGTGCAGTTCCCTTCTTTGCTGTGGAAATCAGATGTTTCCAAGTCTTACATTTCCCTTCCTTGCTGTGGCAATCAGATGTTTCCAAGTCTTGCAGTTCCCTTCCTTGCTGTGGCAATCAGATGTTTCCAAGTCTTGCAGTTCCCTTCCTTGCTGTGGCAATCCGATGTTTCCAACTCTTGCAGTTTCCAACTCTTGCAGTTCCCTTCTTTGCTGTGGCAATCAGATGTTTCCAAGTCTTACATTTCACTTCCTTGCTGTGGCAATCAGACAGCAATCAGATGTTTCTAAGTCTTACATTTCACTTCCTTGCTGTGGCAATCAGATGTTTCCAAGTCTTGCAGTTCCCTTCCTTGCTGTGGCAATCAGATGTTTCCAAGTCTTGCAGTTCCCTTCCTTGCTGTGGCAATCCGATGTTTCCAACCCTTGCAGTTCTTAGTAAAATCCCTCTTGTTGATTCACGATCTCTGCAGTTGATAAGGTGCCAAAAACTAGGATTATCTTCAAAGTTAGTAGTGTAGATTGTACTTCTTCATTGTCCTTCTGATCCATTGAGCCTGATATTACTTTGTCTGGCTCATTTGATTTTGGTTTCTTTGTGGAGAGTGTCAGTCTGAGCTTCATATGCGTTTCACTGCTAAGCATTCCTTTGGTTCATAAATGTTGGCACTTAAAGTTTGACTACTAGCAACTTTTCCTGAAGCATTGATCTCTTCCCTCTGTAATTTTACTATCTCTATAATATTTCTGAGTATTTTGGTGGGGGTCCAGTTTTTTCGTGTGCTCCCTCCTACATTCTGGATTGTTTCCATCTTTTGGGCATCAATGGCTGACCCTCCATAGCCACTTCTTTAAGCATCGGCTGAGCGGCAGAAGACCCTGCCAGCCATTGCTGTATCTGGCTCAGCGGGGGCATGCAAAGCTGGACAACTGAAGATACGAGACAAGCTTCTATGTATTGTGAACTCTCTTTGGCTGATCCAGTAGTCTGTATTCATAACTCGCACTTCAGTAAAAGGTTGCTGAAAATGCTTGCAATTACCAACGCTGTACTCTTTTATGCTTTCAAATTGACAGAACCCCCTCATTCTTATTGTGGGTGGGGAGCCTTCCCCATGGTGCTCTTTAGAGGGTTCTACCCCAAATTGGTAGTGTCTAGTCATTTGGGTATTATTGACATGTTTGTAAATATCACCAACCGAAGTGACGCTGTTGCCGTTTCCACTTTATCATTTCCTATGTGTGCCCACCTCAACCCTTCTATTTCTAACCTCACTTATCCAAGATGTTGGAAGTACACTAGTGCAGGCCTCCGGAGGAAGTCACACTTGTGTATACGAAGTTAAGGTGTATAGTTGGGTGTGTTGCATACCAACAGGTGAGGGCTGTTAAATACAGATCTTAACCTGTAAGCAAAAAAGAGCACTCTACCCCCATTATCGGCTCTTTAAGGTAGCAAATCATTATTACTGTTAATTAATATTTGCTTTGCCTAAGGCCAGTGCATTTGCCCTAATGTAATACTGTGAATTTCCATTGCCAAAATGACGTGTACTTCCCGGTCAACCCCATTGATAGGATATTGCCCATATATTGTCTGTAATGCTCCACAGGCATGGGAACAGTCCAGTCCTCCCTGTTCCCATGAGGCACAGGGTCAAGACTGATTTGCATATGGCTGGGTCCAAACTGGAGTGCAGTAGTGGGCAAAAGAACAATGGATTTAACCCAGATCTTTTGACTGGGGGAAAATGTTTGCATTGTCAGCATTCCGTCCATCATTAGTTTGCTGTAACACATTTCACAACAAAGCAGCTGTGACAGCTTTAGATCTCATAAAGAGTGCAGGTACAGATTTCTTTTCTTTTTGTTATCATAAGGTTGTAACACAATCCATCTTGTGATTGTAAAACTTAGTACCATTCTTACCGAGATGCCTACTTCTATACCGCCAAAGAGATGTTTTCCTAGTTGCTTTTGTTTTCTCTAGGTGAAATCTGGGGGCCATCCAGACATCTAGGGAATGCAAGAATCCTTTTGCAGGGAAGTAGGATTTTTTAAAACTGCAGACAAGAAAGTAACCATGAAAATCTGAGACTACGTTTGTGAGAAAAGAGGGATGAGTTCTTATTACTGCTTTATTGGTCGGGAACCAGTGTAAGGTGCTTTAGTACACAACCAAGTCATTTGCATTGGTGGTCTTTTTTGGCTTTGGAATATTTTTGTAGCTCTAATTGGCGAAGAAAAACAAACTAAATTCTACAAATGTAAGTATGTATAAACTATGTTTATTTGTATTTAAATATGGACAGTTTTATATATTTAAAAAGTGTTCCGGGATCCCTCACACTTTCCTGACTTTCTGAGTGTTTGACTTCAATGAAGATTTCCTTGCTGGACAATTAGGTTTACAAGCAAGTACCTATCGCTTTTCTCACAATCCATATACTTGTAAGCTCTCTCATCCCTATGGCATCCCTACTACCCTAAAGTATTGACTTTTAGAGAAGCACCACCAGCCACTTTGCTTCAGTTTCTTGCTGAAAGGTAATACTAGCACAGGTTGAAAGTGATACGTGCTGAGGTTTATTCTGTTTATGGAGGATGTTCACACCTCTTTCTGTAGTGAAGCACTTTTCAAGCAGCCCACCCACTTCCTGACAGAGGAATCTTAAGAATTATAATGACGAGGAATGTCTGGATCTAGACCCTTTTAACAGTAGGTTGATTTAAAGGCCTAACTCTAAAGTGTAATTTTTTTCATAAGCAACAGAGTGGTCAATACATTATCCCTATTCTATGCATGGAATTGTCATGTCATAAATAGCTCGAGTCTTAGGATTCGTTAATCAAATGCTACTGTATATCTCTGCCACAAGCTCCCAATAATGTAATGTTTACTGATTTTGGTGGATGCCCATTCATGAAAAACCATTTCATGGATCATCTGCGCAATCGCCCTCTTCTGAATCCCGGGGTTTCCAGAGTTGGTGATACTAGTTGTCCTCCATGTCTTGCCAGTGACTCTAGGTTGGCAGAGTTTTGCCCTGATCGCACACCTGTTTGCTGTTTTACAATCTCTTTGCACTAGTCTCTGAATGTAGCCAATGCAATCTATACAAGGCTCGGGATATTACTCTTAACAAGCAGTGTCATTTGATGCATTCGTTTCCTGAGAAGGTTTGATACTTTTCTACATAATCACCTGGTTCGAATCTAGATTGATTTTGGTTCACGTAGAACATCTAATAATCTAAGCTATTATAGTGGAATAATATTGATAGATTCAATGCCTTGTTGTAACAGTAAGAATTTTGTTCAGATGAGCTATTTTTGTAAGAGGAATACATTGATGCTTTTCTAAAAAGATACATAGTTGAACATGCTTATAATTGCATCCTGTGTTACTTCTTTTTTCGATACAGCTGGGATCTTTCCATCCATCTTTCGAAAACATTTTCTGTAAATTTGCCAATGTGAGATACAAAGGTAAGTACAAATCCATTGTTGATTTCTAGTTACTTAAAGGGATTTCTTTTTACACTTTCTTGTCTTAACCAAATACTCGTATTTTAATTGTCTTAAAATTGAAATATTCTTAAATAGAAGATAAGAAGGATGAGCTCTTGCGACGGTAGGATGCAACCCTTACAGTACAAACTGCTTTTTGGCTCTGGAGACCAATATTTATCACAGTGAAACCATAATCAACTTATTGAAATCCAGCTCTATTTTAAAATCTTACAATTAAGAAAAATATCTACAACAGAGTGGAATTTACACCTCTCAATTTTTTTTATATATTTAAAGTTGTTCATAAAAGAGCATGCATGCTGCTGAAAATGGTGGCAGCCTATTATACTACACATTTAAAACGTGACGGGTATGGTATGTACCGAGGAGTCTAGAGTATCTTAATTTATTCAGTTGTTAAGATGAACATGAAAACAGGTTTATGTATTCTAATAAGTACTGTGCCTAAAAGTAGCTTCTATTTCTTCTAGACCAGAAGGTTCCGATTTCTGGTTTCAATGTGCGGGATCTCCTCCCCGAAAGACTGGACGAGTACTATCGCTATGAGGGTTCTCTGACTACTCCACCCTGTTATCCAAGCGTTCTCTGGACCGTTTTCAGAAATCCTGTCCATCTTGCCACTACACAGGTGAGTCTGAGTGAATGGACATAGTTCACTTAAGCCCGAGGTGGGCCATTTTTAATGGCAAGTGTATTAGCCTCATTTGGACAGTGAGCTGTTTTGATGAGTACACTGTAAGGCACTCTTTTACTAGCAGGCATCTTGGTGCTAGAACTGTTGTGTGACGGAAGCAAACCGAGCCAAATCAATGACCGAGGAGTTTTAGGGGCTTTATGTAAACCTTTATGGTTAATAATCTGACAAAGAGCGAGAGGTAGATGGTTGCAGAGTTGCTGGTTCAAAACTGAGAAGGCCCTACCTACAATCCTGGTGCATTTAAAGATAGGAACCTTTAATCGAGTATCAGACCGAAGGTGAAAGATAGGGTGATGCTGGGAGGAACACCTTCCAAGCCTGGACCGTATACAACTGGGTCCAAGCCCACAGAAAGCGAAATGGTCAAGATGTCACTATTCAATATATTCTCTGCACAACAGGCAGCAAGTGCATTTGGAGACGACATAGGACACACGAACAAAACTTTGAAGGTTAAAGACCGCCCAGACTACTAAATTCTGAAAAAGCTGTTTTTGCAACGTTCTCAAGAAAGCTCAATTAGCAGACATTTGCATAATTGATAAGACTGTATTTTTGCTCCCACGACAAGGGATCACAGGTGTCAAGGTATAACAGGGAGGTTCTTATCCAGGGAATTTAGCTGGTGGATGCAAACAGACTGAACTAAATTTACCTGATCCTCCTGTGCAAATCTTTATCGACTTGTACGTTAGTGACAATTTCTGTCAATGCCCAGATCTACAGTGCCTAACCCAGGGTGCCCTGGGTTGGGCACAGGAATCCCACACTGCACATCAGACAGTACCCTGTTCTTAAGTGCCCATTGCTACAGTCATGAGAGTATTACCCTACTGAAGATTTTGACAGTACTGTTTAACAACGAAATGGGAGGACAGTAGCTGGGGAGACCTTTGTCCCTACTGTTAGAGATAACAGAGAGATGGGCCTGAAGTTGGCCAAGAAGGTGGGGGGTCATCTGTAGGTCTTTTTGGAAGAAGCAAAATTAGGTTTTCTTTTTCCATAGGGTGGTATCTCATACAGTGATCAGCAATAGATTACACTGCTCCTCAAATACCAGGGCAAAGGCTACCTAATAAAATGTAGATATTTTGGTTGGTGAGCCAAAGGGAATCATGTTCCAGCTTATTAGAAATAAGAGAAAAGAGAGCAGCTTATCTTTAGGTGCTGGCATACGACTGGCTGCAGTAGATTTAGGTAGACGGTAATGCTGGAGAATTAAATAGTTTGAAGAGTATGTGAGATAATGATTTCCATGAAAACAATTTGACAGGCTGGCACAGAGCGAAGCTGAAGGAGTAATAGTAGTGGAAGTAGCCTGAGAATTAGCAGTATTTTCAATATTTTTTATATTTCCTTAGCTTCATTAGGTGTTGGCATGCTATGTTAAAGACACCTGATCTACCTGTGAAATGGCTCTCCCCAAACGGACTATGCCGGCGTTAAAGCCATGTAAACAAAAAACAATATGTCACATAAAGAAGATTAAAAAGCCAGGTTTTAATTCGCTATTTGAAAGTTGAAAAAGTATGGCCTACGAATATGAACAGGTAGCTTATTCCAAAAATATGGGGCAAGATAACAAAAGGAGTGTCTCCATTTCGAGTTGTTCGAATACGGCAGGGGCAACTAGTGTATACTTTCTTCATGATAGATCACAGCTCGAGACCAAAGTGATCAGTGCAAACAACTACTTTTAACTCATCACACTAACTGATAACCCCAACACCACTTACGACAGGTAATTCTGTGGTGTGTAGGATATAGGGACCTTCTACCCTGAAAAACTGCCACTGACCGCATTAGGGTATGAAAAATGTTCAAACATTCCAACAGTGCTCTCAAGCTATGGTCTTGAAGGGGAGGTAAATATGTATTTCATGCACCACAACCAATATTGTCCCTTAGCCTGCCTGGGGTTTGACTCTTGACAGAGAAAACTCAGTCTGTCATCATTCTGAGGTCGGTAAATTGAGTGACATCACATTTATTGTTAACTAACTCAAAGGTACTTCTTTATCGTCTATGTTGACTCCTCAGGAATAAAACCTGTAGTCATGAGGTCAAGCGCATAATCATGCAGTGAATGCATAGCCCACTGAGCGATAGTTTAAATGTGTGACTTTTGTGCACTGATGAATCTGTTGACTATTGTGCGTTATGATAATTTATGTAAATAATAATTTTGCAGTTCAAGTTGCAGTGGCAGGTGTACTTGTACCACGCAAACCTGCTGTAGTACTTTACCAGTGGTCTCACTTCAAGAGGTTAAACGCTTGTCAAATTGCTTGGCTAGAGAGAGCAGGGGGGGAAGTGCGTAGGATGGGTTTGTAAAAATGTATTCACGTTATTTTACCAGAACCTCCTGCCGCTCCTTCTCCACGCCAATTTATGGAAAACTGAAGTACCATAAAAATAACATAAAGGGCTATACCCACCGATAGCCCCAATCCCATTACCACATATTCAGTCAGTTGTCAGTGAAGAAAGTTTAATCATTTATTGAGCAAAAATACTCTATAGAGGAGCCTCTCCAACCCTCACCCATCAGGTGCGCAGAGAAGAATGTTGGCTCGCATTCAAACATGAGGTTATATACTTTTCAGTTCAACACATATAATCACTGTAAAAGGAAAAACACCAGTTGGCCCTCGAGCTCCAGGAAAGGGCCATATATGGCACACATGATTAGTTCAAAGCTTAACTATTTATTACTGGGAAGGTCAGGAGGGGTGACTCCCTTTCGTCTTGGTGCCCGGGAGTGTAGTCACGGCGCCTCCAGGAATGCGTTTATCGCACCCAAAGCCAGATGCGACCTTGAATCACAGGACAGTCGATTAGACAGCCTACGTTCAGCTGCTCCCAGTAATTCAGATGAACTGGGGCTTGACAACTGCTGGAGACTAACACGTGGTCACAGCGAGCATAGGTTCGGAAAATGGCATCTGTATGGTTCTCGGCCTACTATGTTAGCAATAGATACGCAAGGAGCGAATAAACGTTTTCCTCCCTGCAAGCGCATATAGATATATATATTTTTTAAGCAAAAGAGGGTACGTACAGATACATCATGCTAACATAATATGGGTCCGATGCCCCTTATGTATGGGAAATCTATTTTTATCCCTCAGAACGGCCCTTTTAGCATGATGTAGCTAACTAAAATAGCTCAATCTTCAAATATTCCCTCATCAATCGGCTTTAAATCTTTGAGCTCCTGCTGAACTAACTGAGCCTTTACTGATGCAGGGGATGGACCAGCCACAGAGGAGGTGAGTTTAGTTGCGCAATAAGAGCAACATGCAGGTCCACATTGTACACAAAGGCAGCACGTGAATATGATACCGCTATACCTACCAGCACTATCAAAATTTTCCATCTCCAAGTAGACCACAAACCCCAGAACCAACCAGAGAGGGACCACGTACCAGCCTCTACATGTATTTCGGAAGCCAAACGATGTAGCTTCTGGATAGCCAAATGAACGGAGGGGGCGGAGTCAGGAATATAAACACAGCAAGAACTGCCGATCACACAGCATGCTCCTCCTCGATCTGCTAAGATAACGTCTAAAACCATACGATTTTGTAGCGAAACGAGTATGGTCGCTTGTAGTTCTACGGTTATATTAGTCAATATTCCTGCAGTAGTGTTAATTACCCCTTCAACTACTCTGGACAAACGCTGTACTTCCTTGCTGGTTATTATAGGCCCCCAAATAGGAAATGCTCCTTTTATAATGTCTGTAAAATGCTGCAGTGGAGTATCTGTCTGATCTATATCGGTAGTATCTATCTCTTTTATTTCTCCTTACAAGCACACTTCGTTTATCTAAGCGGTGATCCTTGTGATAATTAGAAGGGGCAATATAGACTGGAGGGTACAGGAAGGACAGGTAGCAACGTCCAGCCCAACCTCGTGGAAGCCAAGAATAAGCATTTTCTCCACAAGCAAAATATACATTAGGAGGGGTTAACAATGGTGGGCTGCTAAAAGTACGCAACTGATAAGTGTAATTACATCAGCTTTCTCCTACTGATATGTACCCTACTCCTTGAACACAGAACGCAGAGGTACTATTTAGTATAGGCACTGGAATAGCCCTATCTTCAGTAACATTACGGTCTTGAAAATGTCGAAAATACTGAGTGAAATTAAACTCAACAAAATCCAAAATCTCATTCTTCAACCAAGTGGTAGTAGTTTCATGCGTTGTATACATATTCATACATGCATTCGGATCTAAGGTTCCCTCTCCATTCTTCCCTTCGGGATCAAATCCTTGGATGAACCTCAATGTTTGCTAAAATCCTTTCATAATCCTTTTCCGAAAACCTTTGAGTGTCCACAGTATAATGCATATACATCATTGAAAGTACTTTAAACCAAGCCTCACAACTCCCCAGATGAGACAAGGGTAGGGATATGAATAAGTCGTGCTTGTGCATAACAGATGGTAAAAGACCACAAACCCAACAATTTGTAGTATTGGTGGCACTGTGTGTTTGATGAAGCATTTCAACAAATACATTTTTCACATAAGTCTGACGATGTCTTTCCTTATGTGGGGCTAAATTATGATACACATGCTCCGGAGGTGGGGCAGTTGTTCCTAAAACAGTATGCATAGGGAGGCAAAATTCTAAATAGATGAATGCTCCCATCAATGTGATTAGTAATATTGCTACAATAACTATAAATGCAATTTTAACTCATTGGGTCCAACTAGAAAAGACAGGCATATATGCAGGGAAATGGTACAAAAGGACGTTCCTCTTCGGGAACTAAACGAGCAAAGGGATACATACTAACTAAAAAGTCCAAAAATAAACTTGAGCGATGCAGTCCAACCTGCCAGAGGGTGCTTCTTTCCTGTGTCTGTTTAGAGCCTTACAGGCAGGCTCCTATCGTTCATCACAAATAATACCAAAGCAAGCTTCTCACAATGGAGTTAAGTTCTCACACAACTCTTGCAGAAAGCACAACCTCTGCCTTTTTAAACAAGAAATTCAGTCTTTCTTTCTGAACAGAGCAAGCAAATGTTCAAGGCTCTCAGCACGTTCAGTTCAGTGTCTCGCTCAGTACCCCAAAAGCGCATCTAACAGACATTCGTGGCACAGGTCTGTACCCTATCACTCAAGTCTCTCCCTATCTCCTACCATATTCGCCTGGGGTACCGCGCTGTTTTCTGGGCCGCAGGTTGTATCGAGCATAGCCAGGCACTTCTTGATCAGAGAACAAAACAGAGGATGATGAATCCGGTGAAACAGGGGTACTACGAGCCTCTCGTTTGACTGTAGGTGCAACAGAATCTGGGGCAATAACTTGTGCTGATGACAGAGCCCCTTCCGAGCCTGAAACCCCTTCTCCAATTACCTGGGCATCAGAAAAAGGGGCAAAACGAGGAACTCTCTCACTTTCCTGGGTGAGAACCCCTTCCTGGATTCGCTGATCATATGGAAGCGGGAGGAATAGTTTTTTCAGATGTGACACATGGATCCAGTGTCGCTTGCCGTTCACCTTTATCGCCGTCCGCGTGGCCAACAAGACTTGAAACGGTTCAGACCAACAGGGATCCAAGCTGGATTTTTGTTGATAATTACGGACCAGAACCCACTGTCCTGGCTCCAAGTGGTGTCCGGGACCCTCCGGCAGGGGCTGCAAAACTGCTGAGACCTGTTGATGAATGGAACGGAGATCTTTAGTCTGTCTTTAGTCTGTCAACATAGGATACTCTATATCGCAAAATTTTCTGGGTCTCGGGACGCCCCAAACATTAGCAGGGTGCCCAAAAATGACCTCATACAGAGATAAGCCAGAACGGGAATGTGGGGTAACCCATTTTGACATTAATGCCAGTGATAACGCATCTGGCCACTTCAATCCGGTACTTTCTTGATTTTTTGCTAATTTGAGCTTCAGTATCCCATTATACTTCTCAACCAACCCAGCGGACTGGGGGTGTCAAGCCGCATGGAATTTCTGTTTAATCTGTAGTCCATTACAAATGTGACTGATGAATTCTGCATTAAAGTGTCCCCCGTTATCACTTCAGATCACCCGAGGCAATCCATAGCATGGGAAGTATTCCTTTACCAACGCCTTTGTCGTGGCCAAAGCAGTATTTTCTTTGGTCAGGTAGGCTTCCACCCATTTACTGAAAGCGCACACCACAAACAGGAATACTTTAAATTATTTACGCGTTCCAGCTGGATATAATCCATTTGGAGCACCTCAAAAGGCAAAGATGGTGGTGCAATGTTTCCACTCAGAACAGGCTCCCTGCCCCCAGGATTATGTCGTAAGCACACCATGCAATATTGCACCAAATGAGCAGCGGTCCTTGGAATATCGGGATTGTACCATAAAGGATCTAATAATGCACAAATACCCTTTGCCCCAATATGAGCTGAACCATGTGCCATTGTCACCACCGTATTCACTAATGCATTAGGCAACAACCACCGCTGTTTTTCTGTCAAATCAATCCAACAATCGTCTGCATCTAATTTCCCCACTTTCTCTTTCCATTGAGCCAGCTCAATAGGGGTAGCTTCTTTCTGTATTTCTCGGGCACTCTCCATGGTGTTATTAAACATCTCTGTTTCAGCCACTGTAGGAAGGTGGCTACCTGACTATGGTTACCCCAGATAGATTTTTTGCCTTGTGTTTAGCTGGTTTTCGACTTAGTTGGCCTGGTTCCCTGCTAATCAGGGCCCCAGGCTTTCTGCTCTCTCTGTAAAATGGATTCCATGTACCCTAGGTGCATAACTAAATTGGCTAGGGTCACCTTATCAGCCCCTGTACAGAGCACTATAGGTGCCCAGGGCATAGGTGCATCCAAGGCCTACCAGGGGCTGCAGCATATCTTTTGCCACCCCTGGCTGGCTATCCAAAATTGACACAACTGGCTGATCACTCAGCTGGGGCAAGGAGGTGCAATCACCCCTTGCTTAGATATAGTATGCCTATATCTAAACCTATCTGGACACATATAAACATATAAGCCACACCTATGGCAGGCCTTAACAATCCTGGAGGCAGAGTGCTTGGTTTTATGTGAGATGGTGCTCTAGCATGAGCTGAGCCTGTCTGCAGCTGTCGGGTCCAATTCCCTAAGCTGTTCCGGGATAATCCCATACCATATACTATTAAGTGCATTATAATCCTCGCGGTTATATGTTAACTTTGGTTTGGCTTTATCAAAACATGTTGTGTAAGGTGTCATACGATTTGGAATACTACCCCCTCGCCAGTCCTGGCGACGGGGGTAGCATTCCACCCCTGTAGAGGGAGACGACATGTTACTTTGCTAAAACGCGGTTGATTTTAAAAGAGCCTCAGATCCACAAAATGGATGCTCCTGCCACAGACACAAGTCTGACCTCCTGCAGCTGACCGAAACTCAGCATAGGAGGCCTGGACAAAGGCTTTTCTGTCGCAGGGAGGTGTTACACCACCCCAGACAGGAGATAGTGGATTGTAGCAGGGAGGTTTGAAAGAAACCAGACACTGCCTGGGGAGCACAAGGCTGCCCCTTGCATAATCCGGCCAAACCGGTTCTGGGGCACACCAGCCCCAGTCCCAGCGCGGCCTGGATCAAAGGGAAAGGGGTGTATCCACCCCCTTCCTGGGTCCCACCCATAGGAGGGGACCTAGCAGGTAATCCAGCCCCCTAGATTGGTATAAAAATGGGAGCAGTGCCAACGCACTCAGATTATCCTGATGAAACATTTGAAACGAAACTCTGGACCCTTCGACATCCTACTCAACGTAGAAGACTGAAGAATCTCCCTTGTGGTCAAGGAGTGACCACCCTTTGCAAACAGGCACCATCCAGCACCTCGACGTCTGCTTTGTTGCAGTTCCCACCGGAACTCTAGCGACAGAGATCGACGAGATCAAGCTTGCCTACCTTCTTACAGCCCGATCCACAGTCCCCGCAGAGCTGAGACCCGTGGAGGCGACCGGAAGCGTGGGGCACTCCATCTTGAAAAGACCACGAGACGCTGACTGTGCAGCCCACGAGTGACCCTCGAAGCTGTACACCGGGGTTTGAAAAGCCCCTACCCTGAGCCACTTTTGCACTGAAGCTCACCCCTCTACACTCGACGAGTGCTGCGTGGGGCCCTTCTGCTTTCCTTGGCTCAACGCGTTGGCCCGGTCACTTGCCAGCTGGCTTGTGGCCGCTGTGCTGACGAAAACGGAAATACAACTTGTGATTCTGATTGCTCCAGACTTGCACCCGCTCCTCTGAAAAGGAGCACCCGCTCTGACCCTCCTGGTCCGAATGAGAAGCAATCTTCCAATCCCGCGTGGATTGCTCTTGCCAAGTGTTGTTTGCTCCGATCTTGAAGCCGACAGCGCCGACGGTGAGAGCCTGCGTGGGACAGCTCGTGACCCGCTTCTGGACGTCGCAGATGCCCCAGAGCCCACGTGGCAGTGGAGAGAAGCTCCTCGACAACCACCTGATTGCGCCCGACATTGCCTGGTTCCGTCCTGGTTCCACCCTGGTCACTGCTGAGTGACCCAGACTCTGTGCCCTCTGCTTTCAGGTACTCTACAACTCTGATCCACCCTTGGATCACACCGAACACTTCTCCTTCACATCGCCTGCAGCATCTTCAGCTTCAAGCACCAACAACCTGCGTGACGAAACCCGACGCCACTTCGACCCTATGCACATGCTTCCTGTGGGTGAGGTAACTCAGCAACGCCGGTGTTCCCACACTGGTACACACCTCTAGGGTCTGTGTCTAAAGTTTTGTCCTTCTAAGTTCAGCGGAAGTATCCTTAAACTCTATTTGTGTAACTTTTACGCACCATTGACTTTGCATTGGTGCATGCGTTTGCTTTAAGCACTGCACCCGAATCCTGCGGGCTTTTCCAGACTTCAGCATTGCTTGTCCCGACTGCTCCCAGCGATTCCCTAGGCCCTAGGCCTAACCACTGTTCGGTTGGTATCTCTTATACCACTTTCTTAATATATGGTTTGAGTGGCCACCCGCCCTCATCCATAATTGTGCAACTTTCATATGTTATACTGTGCTTTTTATTTAACGCTTGTGCCCCTTTGCTCATAAAGAGTACTGGGGATTATTTTAGTAATAAACACATATACTTTTATAATATATACTTGTGTGGTGTCCTTTCTTTTGATATTACAGGATTGTGATTGGTAAAACAGCTCGCTTAACACGACCTCTTGAGTTTAGCCTTTCAGGCTGCTTAGTCCATGCTACCCCTAGGATAGCTTGTCTATAAGGTTGACTTACAACTAGACACCATAAGGGATTGTTTGGACTGATACAAGGTGGTTCCAGAATTGGAAACATCATATATCAGGCCAACATCTCACAGCCACCCACCTAGCAGAGCTAGTCACAAACATTGAGGTCACTTTGGACTTCACAGTTTCCTTAGCTTCTTGATCAGCAAAGGCATTACCTTCACCCACTGCACCAACCACTGCCTTGTGTGTACTGCATTTGACTACAGCCACCATTTCTGGTAACGTCAATGCTGTCAGCAATCGCAAAATCAAGGGGCCATGCTGTATTTGCTAACCATGGGAAGTGAGAAAACCTCTTTCGCCCAAAGCCGGCCAAAACTATAAGCCACACCGAAGGCGTACTGGCTGTCGGTATAAATATTTACTCTCAATCCTTCACTTAACTCACAGGCCCGAAGCACTGCCACTAACTCAGCTGCCTGTGCTGATTGATAGGGTACTCGAGAAGCTTCAACTACAGTGTGAACAGTAGTTATCGCATATGCAGCAGTTGTCGTGCCATCTGGTAATTTAAAACAAGAGCCATCGACATACAACTCCCCTTGAGGGTCAGATAGAGGATTGTCTGTCAGGTCTACCCATCCCTTTGTCTCTTCCTCCATCCAAAATATACAATCATGAACATCATTGTTCCTTTCGTTAGAAGGGAGGGGTAGTAACGTGGCAGGGTTCAGAGTGGCACATCGTTTAATCGTAATGTGGGGAGCAAACAAAGTCAATTCGTAACCTGTAGGACGCACACTCGTAAGGTGATGGGTCTTCGTTTTGTTCAATAATGTATCCACAGCGTGCGGTACCATCACTGTGAAATCAGTGTTCAGAACGAGCCCTTCCGACTGTCGAATAGCCACTGCGACCGCAGCAGTAGCTCTTAAACAACTAGGGCGTGATCTGGCAACATTATCCGACACCGCCGAGAAATAGGCATAAGGTCTCTGCTTACCACCAAATCCTTGTGTTAACACAGAAAGCGAGCAACCATCCACCTTGTGTACATAAAGCACAAAAGGTTTTTGGTAGCCAGGGGTACCAAGAACGGGTGCAGAGCAAATCGCAGATTTCAAAGAGTCGAAAGCATTTTAGCAAGCATCAGTCCAGGGTAGAGGTTCATGCACATCTGTAGTGGTTAAATACAGGAGAGGTTTAGTGAGAATGGAAAAGTTAGGGAACCATTGACGACAGTAAGAAGTTATGCCGAGAAATGCACGAACATCACCCTGAGTACGAGGTACAGACATATAAAAATGGCAGTCACACTCTCAGGGGTTAGTCTTCTCCCCTCTTTTGACAGTAGATGACCTAGGTAGGTCACCTCCTGTCAACAATATTGGAATTTAGAAAGAGATACTTTATTGCCATTAGCCGCCAAATAAGACAATAATTGTGCAGTGGCTTCCTTACAACCTTCCTCCGTGTCAGAGGCCACTAACAGATCATTGACATATTGCAAAAGCACATTACCAGGGGGTAGGACCAAAACTTCAAACAATGTCTTCAAAGCTTGACTATAAAATATTAGGACTCTCCGTGTACCCCTGTGGAGCGCGACAAAACCGGAAACTGCGACCAGATAATGAGAAACCGAAAATATGTCGGCTATCAGGATATATCGGAATGCTAAGGAAAGCATTCTTTAAATCGATCACAGATAAATATTTAGCAGTATGAGGAATCATAGTGAGAATAGTAGTGATGTCAGAAACCACAGGGTATTAGGGCACCACTATTTTATTAATTTCACGAAAATCAATCACAAAACGATAAGTATCAACATAGTCAGGATCGCTTCCAACAGGGGCCTTTTTTAAGATCAGTAAAATGGGGCTGTTGCATATATTAGCAGCCGTCTCCTCTACCACACCCCTTTTGATCAAATCTTGTATGATGGAGAGCAAAGCTTTCTCACCTGTCGGAGAAGTTTTGTACTGAGGTATACGTGGAAGCCGAGCATTATGCTTCAAAGTAATAGAAACGGGCGGAATCCTTAATAATCCTACATCTGTGTCTCCAGTGGCCCACAGCGTCGCTGGGATAGCAGCAAACTCAGGAGGGAGGGGTTCATTTTTGGTGAAACCATGCAAAGTATGCTTGCCAAGGGGATTGATAGTCAAATAAACACTATCAGGTGAACAATTAATTTTTGCATGTAATTTCTTCAACAAATCCAAGCCCAATAAATTTTCCCCACAATGGGAAGTCAAAAGAAATGGGGAGTCTACCGTTACTGGACCAATTGTAAAAGGTATGGGTTTGGAAATGGGGCTCACCACCGGAATTCCCGAGAATCCCACCGGAACATTATTTTGCCCGGACAGAGCAGCCCCTGGGACCAGAGAACGAGAAATAGAACTATTCATCGCACCTGTATCAACTAAAAATGTATCAGATGTCCCCATCAAATGCGCCTTTACATAAGGACCTTGCTGATCAACGGGTACTGACACCTGGCCCCCACTCTGTCCTTGGCTTGCATCCATGATACAGTCCTCATTATAGTACTGCCTACCTCGGATTATCAAAATAATTATTTTCTGATCCGACGGGCGTCCCCTCCTCTCGTCGCAATCTACACCACATCGACCTCATCCTCCACCTCTAATAGCCCCATTCTGAGCCAGCAACAATGGACACTGAAATCGCCAATGCCCTTCCTCCTTACAATAAGCGCACTGGTTTATCCCCAAAACAACAGCAGGCCGTCTGCCTCGTCCAGTTCCCGCCCCCCTCGGGACGAACCCTCTACCACCTCTCTCTCTGCCTCGTCCTCGAACAACACCCGTGTCTTAAGATCTTTCGTATTCTTTTCCGTCTTATCCATACTCTCATTTTCTCTATGTTCATAATATTGGGCCATACTCAATATTACCAAAGGCGTAGACGTGGTCCAGGTACTTTCAGCGTCTTGTAGCCGCGCAGAAACTTCCAGTAACAAATTGGTCACAAAACGATCAACAAATAATCGTATACCGCCTTCCAATGATAAATCCTGTCCACTAAAATCAATGAACACGCCTTAAAATCTAGTGAAGAAATCGGGAACGCTTTTGTCTTTCTTCTGCTTACATGCTGTCAATTTATCCCAATCCACCTTACGAGGCGGAATTAAGGAATGCATGTAAGTAATTATACGTCCAGGTAACGCCATTAGTTCGGGTTTTGGTTTATCACCCGGCTTACATTCCTTTTCCAATCTTTTATCTGTTCCCATGTTCTGCCCAACTCCTGAACATGGTCCTGATCATGCACCTGACACCATACATCAACAGGGACTAACAACGCAAAAAATAGCTCTATGTAAGCTAGGGTCATACCGGCTGAGGAAGCCGCTTCTGTGAATTCTTTATAATAAGCTGTGGGATTCTTACGGGGGTCAGGTAGTTGTGATTTTAGTGTGAGGACTTCAATCCTCTTCCAGGGGGTGTAAACCCATTGTTCCTGCACTCGTGCCTCTACACGAGGTCTAGTCACCTCATCCTGATCATTTTTTAATTCCGGTATTTCAGAATGAAAGATAGGATGGACTTCTCGCATAGAGTGCTGAGAGTCCCATGAGGAACATTTTTGGTGCATCCGCCCTCGATAACTTAATAAAACCTCAACATATTTGTACACTTCCTCTGGTCTCAGTTCAGACTTATGAGCCTTGTCCCGAATATCATACATCACTTGTGGCGCCATCCCTCCTGCAAAACACTGTTCCCATAAAGTAAGAAGACATGTGGCCATGTGTTTCAGGGCATTTTGCTGCATAACAGGCTCAAAGTCTCGAAGCGTGCTCCATATATCAGTTAAAGTATAAATAGGCTGTTGCATCCACTGGGATGACTGATTTTCAATCATCTGTTTCTCGTTTAGTCCTACAGTCGAATGAGTAAATAACTTTCGTGTGTCGAAATCCCCCGCAGCACGAGCTGGAGTTGAAACCGCTAAGGATGGGGTTGTGCTCGCGGAATGGGAAGCCCACGCAAGGGTAGGGGGAGACAAAACAGCGGTGGACATAACAGAAGATGGCAATGTAACAGACCATAAGGGAGCCGTCTCAGACACAGAGGGAGATAAAACAGAGGACGTTCCCGGAGAGACCGGGGAAGAAGAAACAACTGGGGCAGAGGCTGAAGGGACCTGTACTGGAGTTGGGGGAACAACAGGATGTATACGTTGTGGAGCATAAGGTGGAGGGGGACGAGTATCCAATAAATCTTCCATCTCATCCTCCGCTTCTGTCCTAGCCAAATAGGTCTTATCCACTTGCAATCTAAATTGCCTATCTGCACAATCCAATCCCTGTTCGGTTTGAGCTTTATCATAAACAGTGGCTTTCTACTTAATCTTCCGACCCCCCTTCATTCAGCATACTTTCTCCTCCCGTATACGTCTACGCTTTGCTTCCTTCTGCCATAGGTTTAGGGAATCAAACATTGACTGTCGACTATGTTTAGAAAACAATCGATCCTGCAAAAAATGTATCTTTTTCTCATCAAAAGACCCGGTTCAGGGCCATTGCAACTCTACATTATCCTTGGTATATTTGTGTCATAGTGTATTAAACAAGAGAGGACTAATACCATGCTTTACATACATATCGTAACTCGGGCTGCCCTCAGGCGGGGCAGGTTGACTTTCAGCCAAGCGCGTATCTTTAGGGCGGCAACAACATCCACAACAAATCAATTTGCTAACACGCGGCATAATGATTGTTGTCACGTATTCCTCATTCAATCATAAAAACATACTTCCAAACATAGCCATGTTCAAACATTCACAACATATTCAACCTCACTCTTACTCAAACATACACAAAGCAATAATATGTACATACAAAGATGTTCAAAACGACATGTCTCTTTTTTGTCTTTCCAAAGAAACGAACAGAGCCCGTTGACTCCTGTTCATGGAGAATCAATCAATTCAGTTTCCAGACCAACAGATACCAAAATCAAGCAGTCCAAAGACTACTAAGAGACCGTCGGACAGGTATAACCACAGACTGTCCTACAGATCATCCTGCAGTCTTCCTGGTTCACCCTTGGGACTATTCTGACTAAGCCCGCTTCCTTAGCACCACTTCAGATATGTCCCCAAAGCTACCCAGGTACAACCAGAGGTTTTTCTGAGACCAGTCCGGCCGGGTGCGCACCACACGAGCCACACCAGAGCATCCGATCGGCGTTTCTATTGTTCACAAAACAAGTCCGTGGACAGTCTACCCGTGCAGCCACAATGCTGCCCCGTCAGACCCCCAAGATTCTCCATGGTACACTGACCACCAAATCCTACACAGCTAACTGCTTCAAAAGCACTGCTCAACAGCGCATTCCAAAAGACATCAAAAACAATCCACTCTCCTGGGGCACGCAGGTACAATTGCGTATTCCCCACTGCCAACTCCTGAAGACCAACACGGTCAGCTCCTGGGTTACGCCCGTAGGACTCCGGCAAAGGGTCAACAGCAGCTGGTGCACTCTGATCGAGAGAGCGGGGTAAGTAAAAAAAAAAAATCGGTCCGTCCACCCGCTATACCAGAGCTCCCTTTATTTGTCCTTTCTACCCAGTTACAGGGAGGACGACCCTATCACGGAGTCCCACCAGAGTCGCCAACTGAAGTACCATAAAAATAACATAAAGGGCTATACCTACCAATGGCCCCAATCCCATTACCAAATAATCAGTCAGTTGGCAGTTAAGAAAGTTCAATCATTTATTAAGCAAAAATACTCTATAGAGGAGCCTCTCCAACCCTCACCCATCAGGTGCGCGGAGAAGACTGTTGGCTCGCATTCAAACATGAGATTATATACTTTTTAGTTCAACACATATAATCACTGTAAAAGGAAAAACGCCGGTTGGCCCTCGAGCTCAAGGAAAGGACCATATATGGCACACATGATTAGTTCAAAGCTCAACTATTTATGACTGGGAAGGTCAGGAGGAGTGACTCCCTTTCGTCTTGGTGCCCAGGAGTGTAGGCACGGCGCCTCCAGGAATGCGCTTATCGCACCCAAAGCCAGATACGACCTTGAGTCTCAGGACAGTTGAGTAGACAGCCTACGTTCAGCTGCTCCCAGTAATTCAGATGAACTGGGGCTTGACAACTGCCGGAGACTAACACGTGATCACAGCCCGTGTTCGAGCATAGGTTCGGAAAATGGCGTCTGTATGGTTCTCGGCCTACTCTGTTAGTAATAGATACGCAAGGAGCAAATAAACGTTTTCCTCCCCGTAAGCGCATATAGATATATATCTTTTTTTTAAGCAAAAGAGGGTACATATAGATACATCATGCTAACATAATATAGGTCTGATGCTCCTTATGTATAGGAAATCTATTTTTTATCCCTCAAAACGACACACTCCAACAATACACAAAACAACATAGTTACACAGCTGGTAAAGTGATATTCCGATCAACGACACATCCTTGCTGTGTAAAAGGTGAGCCCAGATTACTATCGAAGCCCGGGCAGCCGGCGCAAGTCGCCTCTCAGTTCCCATTCTGAATAGTTACCAAATAAAGAGACGGGCGCTGGAGGCAGGAATCACAAGAACAGGATTTATTACTCATGAGGAGAGCCTGTCATTTCGGACACGAAACACAGTGTCTTTCGGGAGGTGCTCTAACAAGTGAGCTGAGACATCGTCTTTTATACTTTACAAAACATTCCGTATTACAATCATATCATTGTGAAACGAGGAAAAGACATCCCCATAATCCTCGTGTCAATCCTACCCCACATATATTCATAATAGAGACCCTTGACCTGTCGATAAGAGGAGAGGGTAATCACACAGTTGAGTGTTCCGTCGATTTTTAGGATATGTGCGCCTGATCGCAGCCCAGGGGGTGGGGAGGTTAGGATCAATAGTGGGTCCTTTGAGGAGGGGTGATTCCATACAATAAGGGGCAGTAAACAGTATCTCCTGGCTTAGGCGATGACCTCGGACATGTGTGGATACCCCACTGCGGAGGGAGGGTTACTGAAAGAGGGGTTATTCATGAAAGGAAAGGAGGAGTTGATCAGGCGCGGCCGTGACTCCCAAGGACAGGGTCTTGCAGAAGAAGAGGGTTTATGACTTGTCCATGTGAGGGAGGAGGGGAGAGCCAGGGTGCGCACAGGGACTGAGTTGCACATAGAGAGAGGTTTTATGACCCGCACATGAGAGAACGGGGGCAGTCAGATACAGCTGGGGGGGTTATGTCAGCTGAGGCGAGGGATGCTTCTTCAAGAGGAAATGGGGGACTTGACGTGGGTCAAGCAGGAGGGTTGCGTTTCGTAGCAGGGTCGCGTAGAGGGAGAGGGTTTCATGGTCTATGTATGTGAAAGGGGGGGGTTCAAAATATGCGCAGGAGGGAAGCCGGGGATTCCGGTGAGCGGGAAAAAGGCCATGGTGCCTAAAATGGCTATCAGGTACATGGGGGCACGGGCTTTTACTGGCGGAGTGGAATGGGAAAGGGCAAATGAACACTGCTTATGTACATCAATTTCATTATTTTCCACAGTCGCCGCTTTTTACATAACAAAGTTCATTTTCCCTATTCTTCCTAGTAAATGGGCGTACATATAAACAAGTGTGGTTGACGAAACGGCATTTGTCAATACTAACATATCGCATATAATCATGAACAGTTGGTGTGATTGGCAGAATACAGCACATAGGAAATAGCATTTGCAAACGAACTTCACAGCATAAATGCCTCCGACTTTCTCAAAAAGAAATGTGACCAATGAACATTTTGACCAAGTAATTGAGGGAGGAATTCAGTCCAAATAAGATCTCTTCGTCACAGTGTCTTTTTAGCAGTGAGCCATCACTGGTAGGCTCTAGTCCGTGTCCTTTTGTTGGCGCTGTTGAGCACCGGCGGTGGAGCTATAGGTCCAGCTCGGATCCATCCTTACGTGTTGCAGGGTGCGGTCAGTCCTCTGCTGTTAGACCACAGTCCTGTACCTTAACCAATCCTTTTAATGGTGCCTTATGCGCGGCACCTACATTCCTGTGGCGTAACCCCATTTCCACCTAAATGCTGTTTTTCCTTTTGACAAAAAGTCACGTGGAAAAGAGGGTGTGTGGTTTCGATAGTCGATGGGAGTGAGAGGGCGGAGTGGGGGCAGATTTTCCGGGACACACCAAAGGGACCAAGGGAGCAATGGATAACAAGCGGGCAGGCCCATCAACCGGGCTTGAAGAGGGGGACGGAGGCTTCAGGCACGCGTGGGTAGGCGGACAGAGGGCTTCAGGACAGCCTTTCATCCTTTCGTTTACCACATTGGAGAGTGCTGCCTCGTCCCGTATCTTGTTGTGCTGCAGCTCCACCTTTGGTCGAGGTCGCATGTCTCTCGTGATCTCCAGCCAGGCTGTGCGCCACATCCGACCCTTCTCCTCCGATGATCGTATATCTTGGAATGGGTAAAAACAAGTTTTAGAGAACTGGCAGGAGAAGAGGTTTTTAACATTTGAATTCCACTCGCAATCCTAGCACCTTGGGGTCATGCTCATTGGTCATGGTCAGAAGTCTATTATCGTGAAGTAAGTATGTGGGTATTTCTACTGTGCTTGTACCAAGTCTAATCGGCGTTCATTCATGATACATATGGACAGAGGTCAGATTCCTATCACTTGCGCATTTCATCAGAAAAAATAAACATACATGGGAGACTCGTCCTTCCAACTCGAGCCTTAGCAGTCTTACATTTCCCTTATTAGAGCCGGCTAACCATTTTTAAGCAGAGCGGGGGTGCAATAATCGTAGGGCAGTGATAACGCATTTCTCTCGAGGGGCGACAGTTGGTCATGGTCATTAATTATGTATCAGGGACAGCAACTGAGGTCAATCAGGTGGGGCGGGGATGCTACGGGCATTCGCGCTTGGGTGAAAAGAGGGTGGGGCAATCTGGGTGTTGGGGGTCAATCTAGGCGTTGGCGCTTGTCTCTAACGAAACTGAAATAGGGTGCCATTGACATATAGTTCCCCTTTTAAGGAGGCCAGATTAGGGGACCTTTGTCGTCTCACCTGTCCTTTCTTTCTTAGCCAATTCGAGTTCATTCATTTTGCAGAAAGGAGGGGTAGTGATATGGCAAATTACAATCATTTTATTTTCTGTCAATTTCGCTGAACACCTTCGTGTTCGATAAGTATCCAATCAGACTGGTGCCAGTGGGGCACAATTTTATCAAAAAGGAAGATGGAACAGGGGGACTCTCGTAGAGAGTGAGTCATCCGCAACCTAAACGAGCTATTCAGTACACGTATGACATGTAGAGAGAGAGACGTGTACGAAAATAGGTCATTTAGTGTGTTCACAACACAGAACAGCAGGGGTTGGGTAGCACAGAGACACGAACAGAGGGGAGACATAAACTCATACAGTACATACACACAAAACTTCAGACGAAGGAAGACAGTACATATATTACATACAAAGAAATTCATGACGAGACATAGAACAGTTATTGGCCAAAAAAAAAGATCTCTTTTCATCTTTAATATCCTATTTATTTACGGGTTGAGTTCTTTTTACCTATTCCTCCTTTTTCCTCTCGCTTGCTATTTTTGCGTGCGTTCTCGATTACTGATACTTACACCCCGGTCAGCTGGTCAGAAACTAACCTGGTCAAGCTATTGCCCACGGTTGGATCTTAAAACGCTTTTGAGTTTCTTCTTTTGGTGGGAAGTTCTCCAGGCTGAGGCAACAGAGGGTATTGATCAGGAGTGTAGTCGGACAGCTTGTTTATATCTATAAGAGGGTGAGAAGGAGGTGGCACATTTCGAACATCAACATTTCTACCTCCCCAGATGGGTGGTGCCTGGGTAACCCTTACCTCAGGACTTTTCCTTGTCCTTTCCCTATCTAGTTAAACGCCATGGTTGCATTATCTAACGTGCTAATTTCAAGTCAATTTTCGTCATACAGTACCCGTCAAGTTTCTATGTCAGTCCATCCTCCCAGTCGCTATGTTCTAAGGAGGAACAGTCATATCTAAGTCTAGTATAAATACTATGCTGAAATCCCCTCCTTCCGTCATCGTTGATCGTTCGATCATCGCTCTTCCATACTTAAGCCGACGTTCCGACGTGACCTGCAGAAGGGAGGAGAAGAAGGGGGTGGGGGCAGCATTCAAAATACATCAACTTGCATAAATCCGAAAATGTTTTTACCTACCACATACTCGACCTATCTCCACGGGTAGCATTCTCTACCATCTCGGCATTTAAGCCCGGAGGGATCAGTAGCATCAGATAGATAATCATCGATGGTCTGTGTATCTATATGGATCACATGATCGCGGCCTTATAGGTCGTGTGCAAGGGTGGCGGTCAGGTGGTATTTCTGTGGTATCGCTCAAGGGCGTCTAAAAACACTTTTCCAGCTGTCCGTGACACATAATGTAGCTGCCAAGTATCGGACCCTTTTAACCTCCAACCTTAGCCATACTGCATGTATTTTACTTATGTCAGTGACAGTAGCCATACATTTCAATAACATTCATAAATACAAACACTACGATAATATTTGCGTGTTCAAAAACTTTAATGAAAAGGTTGGCACACAAATACGGGCCTACAACCCAGTGGGCCGGCTACGGAGCAGACTGGAACTGTGCATAAGAGAAACGAAATCGGTGGCCATTTATTTCATAAAGTGCAGTAGTGTAATGAAAACCATATCGAACTTTCTTAAGGTGCAAGTATAATGCGTGTCAACAATTCATTGTTCAAATGCTCAACCCGTGCCTATGTCATACCAATTCATTGTTTCCAACACATAATTAGTACCCACCCTAAATCAGTTTATCGTCCCAGCATGTGATCAATATCCATCTTATATCGCTTTTCTTTTCCAAACACATACTCAATATCCATCTTATCTACTTTCATTGTCCAAAAAAAAAACTGCATACATATCTTGGGGCATCAAGGCTGAGCAATCAGGGCGCAACAAGGATTTTTGAAAGTCTCATTTTGTATCGGCGCCATTTTGGGCGAGGTCAGGCAAGTCCCAGTATAGTCAGATTGCCTCCACTGACTCGTAGTAGGACCAGAACCTTCCGTTGGTAGTTTCAAAAGTTTTTCGCAATGTGGTAACAGTCTAGCAATGTAGACCATCAGTCAAAGGGTGGGGAGGGCGGCAACAAAATTTTTTCTACCGGGTCATTCTGATGTTCCACCGGAACTGAACAAGTCTGTACCTTTGCTGTATTTTAGCCATTTCCAAACTGAGGCTGGTGCTGGCAGGAGCGCGCCGATGTCGCGGTTCCCAGTGAGGGGGACGGGGGCGCCCATGCGGAGGGGTCGGGAGCCCCCCCGGCTCTCATAGAATCTTCAAAGTTGAGGAGAGAAGGCACGTGGCGTGTGCCCGTCCCGGGCAAAAAAACGCTTTTCGATGTGGACCCTCTTTAAGCAGGAGCGTTGGGGTGTCGCTGGAAGCCTCCACCTGGAGGGAGGTGGGGGAGGCTCGTTCGCGCCGCCTCCCCCTTCCAGCGACCCTGCGCCGTTCCTCGGCTCCAGCGCTTCGGTATTGGCCATGCCAGCTGATGAAGATGGGGGGGGGGTCGGTGGCTGAGGCAAGACATCCCCCCCTTTTTTGACATGTGGCGGAACTACCTGAAACTCTCAGGCGTGGCCATGTGGCGGGACTACCTGCAACTCTCAGGGTTGTCCGACCTCGCCTTGGCTCCGGTCCTCGTCGATGGCCAGATCAGGCAAGAGAGGGGGGGGGGTCGGTGGCTGAGGCAAGACATCCCCCCCCCCCCCGTGGCCTGCAGGGCAGCAGAGGAGGGGAAAAGGAGAGACCTCCACGATTCCTCGGGCCGTCCGCCCTACAGCCTCCCCTCCCGATGGCGGCCAGCCAGGCCCTGCTCTGCACACGCTGAGGCCTCGCCTTCCGGATGGGCGTAACCGCGGACCTGCTGCACTTCGGGAGCTTCCGGAATGGGGGTAGGTGTTTTATTGATTTGTATCTATTTCATGTTACCGTTATTTGGGCGTGGTGGGCAATGAGGCAGACATGTTGGGAGCAGGAATAGGCAGTGGAGCCTAGCTACCTCGTGGCTGTCTTGCCGTCAAGCTTTCGCCATTTTATATTTCTTATTACGAACTATTCCTAATGTTTCTTATTTTTAGTGAAGTCGAAAGCTCATCAGGGGGTTACTGACTTAGCCCGATTTCTTTTTATTTTTCCTTCTTTTCCTTAGCGTGTTTCGAGCTAAAGTTTTCTGTTAGTAGCGTACGGTGATCACTTCATTTTTATATGTCCTTTCATTAGGGGGTACCCTTGGACGGACCAGGTGAGTTACCTCCAATAAATGGTCCGGGTGGAACTAGATTATCAATCAGAGGGGAACACATATCCCCTCGTTAGGGTATCATCCTGGACGGACCAAATGATGTACCTCCACTTACTAGGGTAGCCTCCTGAACGGACCAGATGGGTTACTTCCAATAAATGGTCAACGAGTGGGGGCATGTGTCCTCCATTAGGGTAGCCTCCTGGACGGACCAGGTGAGCTACCCCCCAAATAATAGTCAATCAGTGGGGAGTGGGTAGGACTGACGAATCACAAAGGGGCATAACCTACCCTTTACTACTTGCAAAGACTAGTCAGAATATTTCGATTCCACGTTGTTTGCAAACAGAAAATACCTCAAACAAACAATTCCTTGGACAACAATGTCCAGTCAATCAATCAATCAGTGGGGAGAAAAACAGGCATGACGGATTACAACGGGGACAAACGTCTGCATTACCTGCCCTTCGCTATCTGCAAAGGGAGACAGAATATTTCTATTCGTCTCTGTTTGTGGACAGGGAAGATCTCAAAGAGCAACAATCGATTATTAATCGATTTCAAACAATCAGTGGGGAGAAAGGTAGGCATGATGGATTACAACGGGGACAAAAGTCTGCATTACCTACCCTTCTCTATCTGCAAAGAGAGACGAACGTTCCTATTCACCGCTGTTTGCAAACAGAGAATGTCTCGTTCTCAGGAAGAGAACCAATATTTCAAGTAGCATCCAAGGCTAAATGAACCAATAACAACAATATCAGTATTCAAATACCGATTCCAATACAATCAATCAAACAATCAGATGGATAAAAACCATCCTGCCAATCAGGCGTAAAACGCCCTACTTAATCTTACCCGGACCGGACCATACGAACAGTTCTTCGTCTTCCTCCTCCAGCGCCCGATCGTTCTCTTACTCTATGCAGCATTCTTGTGGGATTCCAGTCAGGACAATAGGTCACTCGAGAGAGGTCCGTTCAGAATCGGTGAAGTTCATTCGATTGGCAGCCGGACGAGGGCCCTCTCAAGGCAGGTATACTCCGATCATTTAGATGTTCACCTCTTCGTCTGGATCTCTCTTACCGGACCTTATGTCACTGATGGGCCCCATGTTGGGCGCCAATTGTAAAAGGTGAGCCCAGATTACTATCGAAGCCCGGGCCGCCGGCGCAAGTCGCCTCTCAGTTCCCATTCTGAATAGTTACCAAATAAAGAGACGGGCGCTGGAGGCAGGAATCACAAGAACAGGATTTATTACTCATGAGGAGAGCCTGTCATTTCGGACACGAAACACAGTGTCTTTCGGGAGGTGCTCTAACAAGTGAGCTGAGACATCGTCTTTTATACTTTACAAAACATTCCGTATTACAATCATATCATTGTGAAACGAGGAAAAGACATCCCCATAATCCTCGTGTCAATCCTACCCCACATATATTCACAATAGAGACCCTTGACCTGTCGATAAGAGGAGAGGGTAATCACACAGTTGAGTGTTCCGTCGATTTTTAGGATATGTGCGCCTGATCGCAGCCCAGGGGGTGGGGAGGTTAGGATCAATAGTGGGTCCTTTGAGGAGGGGTGATTCCATACAATAAGGGGCAGTAAACAGTATCTCCTGGCTTAGGCGATGACCTCGGACATGTGTGGATAGCCCACTGCGGAGGGAGGGTTACTGACAGAGGGGTTATTCATGAAAGGAAAGGAGGAGTTGATCAGGCGCGGCCGTGACTCCCAAGGACAGGGTCTTGCAGAAGAAGAGGGTTTATGACTTGTCCATGTGAGGGAGGAGGGGAGAGCCAGGGTGCGCACAGGGACTGAGTTGCACACAGAGAGAGTTCTTATGACCCGCACATGAGAGAACGGGGGCAGTCAGATACAGCTGGGGGGGTTATGTCAGCTGAGGCGAGGGATGCTTCTTCAAGAGGAAATGGGGGACTTGACGTGGGTCAAGCAGGAGGGTTGCGTTTCGTAGCAGGGTCGCGTAGAGGGAGAGGGTTTCATGGTCTATGTATGTGAAAGGGGGGGGGTTCAAAATATGCGCAGGAGGGAAGCCGGGGATTCCGGTGAGCGGGAAAAAGGCCATGGTGCCTAAAATGGCTATCAGGTACATGGGGGCACGGGCTTTTACTGGCGGAGTGGTGTGGTTGACGTACAGGGAAGGGAATGGGAAAGGGCAAATGAACACTGCTTATGTACATCAATTTCATTATTTTCCACAGCTGACCCATACAAATGACCTAAGTAAAAGAACACGTTAAACAGGCCATGAGAACCCGCATGCACACAACACAGCTCTACAGATGGCGGGAGAATCTATAGCAGCCAATCGACGTATACCGATCTCCACATAATTATCGCCTGTCACTCAAAGCATTTGGTTCTGACCAGGTACCCCTTTAGGGAAGTCAAAAGTACAGTTATTCCTCACAACATTGTATAAGATGTGTGTTGCGAAATCATGAATAACAAACCAGAAGAAGGTTGCAGCAAAATAGAGGTTCAACAATCCCCAAACGAACAGTGGGTGAATATGTTTTGCAGGAGACAACGTAATCTTCTATACTACTTTGATACAGATGTAGGGCTACATAAAACACAGATCTCTCCAACAAATGCGTTAAGCTCCAAAGTTGTCTCACCATTATTATTATTCCCTGAGATTTACTGGGACCTCTGCAGCAGATGCCTTAACCCCATAAAATATTTTAAAATGCAGATTTTGCAACCAGTTAAGCAGGACAGATCTACTACCATGCTTTTCCTTGTTGCCAATTTCTTCGTGGCAGGGTTTTTAAAAAAATTATTCGTTAAGGCCCAGATTTGGCGTCCGGATTGGTCCACTTTTTCGTCATAACCCTGACTCCAAATCTCATTTGTTAAAAATATCATAATATAATGCCCTTAAATGTACCCATTATGCACCTTATAAACATATGTGTGAGATCTTAGTATCTGATGTCACTTCCAGTGATGTCACTTCCTGTGATGCCACATGGAATCTCATGCATCGTGACATCATGTGCTTTGATGGCACGGGTCATATCACTTGCATACTGCCTAACTTGGTCAGTCCCCCCACTTCTTTTTTTAAGGACTTGTGCCCTGGGAAGGTGTGGAGTTAGCAGTTCCTCATGTGAGCAGTTACTCTTTAAATTACACACCTAAAGTGTTCTGATAGGCAACTGCGTTATTCTTATGCAGTATCGGAATGATTTGCATTAAAGTTGATATCTGGCTGAAAGAATGTAGAGAAATTGAAAGTTACCAATGTATACATATTATTAGAGTAATCATTCCACTTCATCTCCCTGAACTATCTAAAACTGCCGTGTATGCCAAACTCATCTAAATGCATATTTTTGAAAGACTAATGTGGAATACCTGCCACGTTCTGCGCAATTTTACACTCTGCAACCAGACGTGTCACCAAAGTGGAAAAATCAAGTCACATTAAACACAATTTGCACAGGCTTCTCATTCAAACAAGCATTTGACACTGGTTCCTCTCATCTGAAGAAACATAACCAAATTTCTCACCACTTCGGGTGGCTTTAGGGAGCCTAGAAGCAGGGGCCTAGCTATGTCAGTATGATGGGGGTAGGGGAGAAAACTTGAGTTTCCCAAACAATCACACTGGGGCATCTTGTTAAAACACATTACATGAGAAGCTCCACATGAAGGGGCTTAAGAGGCAGTGGAAAGAGAGAGGAGGGCGATTTGTTAGGGGCACTTAAATTTTTTTCCAAACTAATCAACATTTCTTAAGGCCTTCAATACAATGACGTGTGTGTGTGTGTGTGTGTGTGTGTGTACGCACCTCACACTACCCAACTGAAAGTACTTGTACCCAACAATTTACTACAGAATACATTTTTAGTGTGGTGTAACACCCCTAATGCCCCCCTGGAGCTACACCCCTGCTCAGAATTTGCCACGCCCTACAGATGGACGTCTTTCTGTTCAAAACCTCTCATGCACATCAATCCTCCTTCAGGGACGGCAAATTTTTCTATAAACTACCTGCCTCTTGGAGGTAGAACTAAGCCCACACTTTTTAGACTTTTCCACCTGCACCTGAAATAACACCTATCTCTACTGTCCTCAATCTGCACACAGTTATTTTTCTATTGTAGTAACTTTGTATGTTCAGTAATATTTCTATTGACAATTCTAAAATGGTCTACCCCATAATTCTCTTTGTGGTAATGGTGTGCCATAAATCTAAATAAATAAATGCTTCCTCAACTACTTGTAGCCTCCTGATCTTGAAGAGGATTCTGTGTTTTTTATTCTTCTGTGTTATAACATTTATAAAGTTTCCACTTACAGCTGGAAACTAAATTCAAAATTAATTGTTTCTGCACAGTAGCAACCCTTTAAATATGTTTTTTTTACATTTCGTGGGAGCTGGACATGGTCTCTTCTGGTATTTTCTTAGTTAAAAATGTTTTGGTGTTTGACAGTTTGTTTTTGATAATTTGTTCTGTTCGCTTCTGGTAGTCAGCTGATGGCTGGTTGTCGCTTGTGAAGTACTGAGGAATAGCGGGATGGGGCGGGTTAATATACCCAAAGCCAGGAGGGTAAGGATGGGCGGGCGCTCCTTTAGCTTCATGGCGGCTCAGCAATGGAACAAACTCTAGTTGGGGCTTCGGATGGAGGCCTCGGAGATGACTTTACGCAAGAAGCTGAAAACCTTCTTATTCCCCACTGGCTAGCTACCTGGTGCCGTACCCTGCTTGGGGGGGCGGCTTGGGAATTATGTCTCTTCTCGGCTGTAACGTAGCGTGGGGATACACTAGTCTAGTGTAACCATGCGCTTTACAAATGTGATTATTATTATTATTTTTATTATTATTATTATTATTATTATTATTATTATTATTAATGATCAAGATGTATCCCAGCAGTTTATCCTCTATCTGTTCTTTAATGCATCCCTGGTTCGGCATGGCCACTGTTGTAGTAATTTCTCATTTAGGGTCTCTACATTATGTTACATATGTGTCTACTAGAATTTTATGGCTAACTCCGCATCATAAGGATTCCAGTCTGGCCATACATTTATGTACACATATTGGCATTATTTGCATGGTCTATAAATACAATACAGACGACTAGTTACACATAAAAAAAAATATTACATGGATTTTAGTGCTACCCAGAATACATTTCAACAATTCCAAAGCTGTCCTTCCCTCTCCCCAGTTCGAAGGGGGGAATAACTGAATAAGCAGACTAGTCCTTCAAATCGAGAGCCGATCCAGCCAGGAAGAACTAGCCCAGTCCGCAGTTAAGAAGAAGCTGAGGGAGGAGCATATCCAGGCAGTGCACCGAGTGCCTGCCTTTCTTGTGGCTCAGAAAGGCTCAGTTTATTTGGCTCCTGTGCCAGCACTTGGGGCTTGGAATCCTACAGGCCTTACTGTTAAGGAGACCACCTGTCCGTAATTTCACAGACTATCCGTAATTTGAGCACAGTGTCCGTTATTGATGTCATAATGGACACCATTTGTCCGGAATTGCAGAAAGTTCTATTTAACAGGTTTGTGTCATGCTGTGCAGCTAACAGCTGTAGTGATGTAATTTCAACTCTCTTTGCACTAGTCAAAACTAGTGCTTGATTTGTGCCGTAGTTTTCCCGGGCTCGGACCGGCACCAAATTCTCAAAACTGGCACTTCTTTATGTAAGTCTACCACATGGTGGCACTGTCTGCCTATTTTGAACTACAGAACATAAGCACAATGTTTGTCAATTCAATACCAGTGCATGCAGGACAACCTTATGTGACTTGAAATAGTTCAAATTGTCAGATTTGTAGGAATGTTTTGGCATTTGGCAATTCTGGCAGGGTAGGTGGTTAAATATTCAGTGGCTTCCTGTAAAATACACTGAGCCCTGGCACTTATTCTTCTACCAATTAAATACTGACCGAAACCTATATTAGAACCGTCCATTAAGAAGCACTGCTGTGTTAATGAGCCCTGATGGAACAGCAAGGTATTATTCAACTGAACAGATTACGTTGTGCAACATTTGAAAAGCTTTCGCCTGTTGCATGGTATTTTATTATGGTTTTCAAATGTATTTTAATTCTTTGCTGTTTTCCTCTCCTATAATTTGGTATAAAGCACCTCAGTTTTTCTTTATCTTGAGCATATTAACCCCTGGAGCGCGGCCGGAATTTCGCTGTAGCGAAATTCCACACGTGCGCAGATCGGACAGCTCACGGCCGTCCGACGCACACCGCATGCAAGGGGTTAAAAATAATTTTGATGTTTTTGTTATGGTTTATGGTGGACTGGGAGAGTGATGGGCGTATAAATGGATGGGTGGATGAAGAGTGTGAGGATTAATGTAAAGGGTATAGATGGATGGAAGGATGCTGCACTGGGCAGGAAGCTGGATGGAGTGGCACACTGACAGATGGATGGACTAATCTGGGTAGGTGGATGGATGCATCCTGGTGGGTGCGTGGGTTGGCAGATGGATGGATGGACCACCACTCCTATCACGCAAGTGGGATCGTAGATGGAGTTGTATATTTCCAGACGACCAGGTGGGAGGTGAGCTAATACAATAGCATGCCAGCCATGACCAAATCTCCATTGTACGGGGACATCGTGAATTTACTCATGGCCATCCTGAGATAACACCCATCCCATATACAATTGTTTACATGGCATTGAATCATGTTAAAAAAAAGTCACAGGGTTGGTGTGTGGATAACTGGGTAAGTGCAGTGTTTGAGGGATTGACACCATTTGAATTATGGAGATTCGCACCATCAAGGATAGCCAAAGGTGAACAAGCATAGAAAGGGTTTCCGCAGACCATCCTGTGTCTAAGCCTTATGTCCCTTAAGGGCTGACACCCAGTGCTTTCCCCATTGCATTGCTCCTGATAACGTAGGAAACTAATTTAAGCGTGAGGCCTGAAAATGTGCTGCATATATACAACATTTAAGGGCACACAGGCCAGATAAGGCTGGATGCTGGAGCTAAGGGAGACTCTCTGCATAGAGGACGCTTTGTCCTCCTTATCTCTGGCCCAAAGTCCACAATTTGGGCACCTCTGTGGAACTATTGCGCCAGAGGGTCTTTGCCTAAGGCAAATAGGAGCAGGTATAAGGGACAGCCCTTGTTCATTGCCTATTCTATTGGAAAGAAAGGGGAGAGTGTTTAGTTAATACTTAGCCCAGCTGTGGGTTGTGTATAGTGCAGATGGATGAACCAGATAAAGTTGGACTCGTAGTTAATTTTTTCAAGAGTAGCAAAGAGAAATTACCTGTTTATTGAATCCAAGCCTTATTTCTGGAAGTATAGCGTAAGCAATGGGTCCCCTCAACCAGTGTTCCTGTGCTAATAGAATATGGAGTCTCTGAATGTTATGCCTTGTAGACGAGTTCTGCACAAACCCATTTGGATCTGGTTGCACCAGAGAACTAATCACCTGAGTAGTGTTTAATAGAGAGATTTATCTGAATGAAGTGCAGGAGTCGAGTGTCCTGCATGGCTCGTGGATCAGGGCAATCTTGGCCAGGTTGGATTACAGCAGACGGTCCCCAACAAAGATCTTGAAAAGTGCAACCGAATTTAGGATTAACCTATCCAAGAGGCCCTTAAAAATCACCCACTGGGAAGCCATTGGACCCGTTTTCCCTTTTTCAAGATGACCGGCTGCCTCTCATTGCTCTGCGGTGCTGATAGGTTTCTCACGGTTTTCTTTGTAAAAAGAAAAGAGCTGCGTTAAAAGGTTGGAAACAAAGTCCTGCATTGCCTCCACATGAGGAGGGTCATCCATCACACACAGGGCTCAGTAATATGCAAAAGCCTGACGAAGACAACCATATTCAGTGATTAGGCTACCTTTGGGGTCTAGGCAGGGGCTGCTCTTCCGCAATGGAGGAGGAGCGTCACCCCGCTGGCTCAGAGCCAGCAAGTGAAAAATAAAACAATGTTTTACTATTGTTTTATTTTTCACTTGCCAGCACTGACCCAAGTTGTGCAGAGTGGGGCGGGTTATCGGACGGGGAGGAGGAGTGCTATGTGCACTTCTAAGTGCACATGTGTTATTGGCTGGCAGTCTCAGGCCAGCCAAATACACATGCGTACGTAGGTTTCTCCAACCCCGCTGCATTGAGCAGCCGGGCTGGAGGAACCCCACAGGCTCTCTGACCTGAGCAGAGTCTTCTCAGCCCGCTCCCTGCGCTGCTCTCAAGCTTGAGAGCTGCGCGGGGGATTGGATGGGAGTCTGTGACGCTGCCCCAGTGCCTGCTGGGACGATGAAGTTCACTGAGGTGCGATGCTGGAAGCAGAAAGCAGATACAGTAAGTGTTTTTTTCTTTTTTAATTATTACCCCTGTGCGTTCCCCCTCTTGCGCTCACCCGCTCACCCTCCACCCACCTCACCACCTCCTAATTGTGTTGGCCGCCATTGGGTCTAGGTTCTATAGTGTGGCGACTGGGTTGACTCATTTTGGGAGCCAGCAAAGGAGTTTGCGTACTTGCATCTCGAGTGGTAAATCTGATCCTGTGCCACCAGCCAGAACTCCAGATCTTTTTTTAGAAGAATATGCCATAGGAGATGTTTGGTTTGTGATGTCCTATATGTGAAAGTAGCTCATCTGTTTGTGAAGTAGGAATTGGTTTCTAGGGCGAAGAGCCCTGCCACTGGTCGCTCTACAGTTTTTAGCCAGAGTCGGTTGTGGCTTACTATGCTAATAATCATAGCACCTCAGATTGCGTCCTAAATACTTCCCATAATGCCTGAGGGGAGGAGACTGTCCCCACATTAATTTGAAAGTGTCAATAATCGTCATTACCTGGTTCATAGCTTTAGTGTCAGTCAGCAAACATCTAGTAAGTCTCCACCCCGTCTGTTCTCATTGCCCACCAAAGTCAAGTCCGAGTGTCAGTGAGGAATGATATGACACGTGTTTGGCAGGCACATGGGAATTCATAATCAGGGGCATAGCTTCAGGGGGGTGTTTGGGGTATTAAACGCCCCCTAAAAAATGTATTCTGTAGTAAGTAGTTGAGTTAGAAGTGCTTTCAGTCGAATATGGTTAGATGTCTGTCTGATTTCACCTGGGCAAAAATAACAGTTGTTGGACAGAATGCAGAACAATGTCATACATTCACCCCAGTATAGAGATCTGGTCCTACATCCATCGTTGTTTTGCTCACCGTGCCATTCTAGTTTGGACCCAGCCATATGCAAATCGATCTTGACCCTGCGCCCAATGGGAACAATCCAGCCGGAACTGCCAGATTTTCACATAAACACAGAACAAACATTCACTTGCGCTCTATTTTGAAGGTCCTAAAAAAAATGTGTTAGTTTGAAAACGATTGTGTTTTAAGTACTTCTAATGCACTGCCCCCAAGCCCCTTTCACGCATGGCTGCTCATATAATGTATTTTCACAAGATACCTCTGCGTGATTGTCGGGAAATCTGAAATTCACACACACACCCAATCTTACTGACTAAGCTACGCCTCATAATCCGTCCAAGGTTGAGGGCTGGCCTTAGAAAGCTGTGTGAGACCTAAAGTAAACTTAAATTATTGTTTATTAGATTGAGAGACTCCAAGGGGCTCCTGGGCCCATGAATGCACAAAGCAATCTTTTAATTGTTTTACACTGCAATTGCCATTTTTATTGCTGTTACCAGCACTCAAGTGCACGTATCAAACCTATTGGCTTCGCTAATGCTTTTCTATGATTTATTGTGCTGCTGCACATGACATTTCTTGTAGTACAAGAGCTTGAAGCTACTACCGAAGACTAAGCCCTTTCTAGCTTGGTGGAAATGGAACCAGAGGTAAGGCAAGCAGCACAATAGGGAGGTTGGCGGAATCCCCTCACTAGTTGCATCAGAAATAGTTCATACAACCACACACACACATACTATCTCTCAAATGACAATCTTTCAATCAAATTCTGTTTAGGGTGCATGTTTGCTAGTTTTTTAATCTTTAAATAAGTCCAGTTATGTATGAATGTTTTCTCAATAGTGGTATGCGTTACACAAACCAAAGAAAATAAACCTACTTTGACTTGTAATTGTCAGCATTGTCTTTACTGTCATATTATTGCTTGACCTTCTTACGGGTATCCTTAAAATGGACCTGTTGTCCTGTAATTTTAGACACTTTGTCCTACATGTCTACAGTTGCACACTAGAAATTGCATCTGGGCCTGGTGGTCCCGCTACTTACTGTGGTAGGCGCCGGTTTGGGCTGGTGCAGCTTTAGACGGCGATGAACTGTTAGAGCCGCAAAGGGGAGGCACGGAGGACGCAGCAGTTTGCGAACTCAATATGGCCGACGGGACGCAGCGTGCGTCTTCGAATCTCGGGGTCAGGCAGCGACGGGGCCGTCGTGACGCAGTCAAGGAAGCGAGAGGTTCTGTTTTCTCTAGGACCGCGCGTGGCGGCATACTCGGGCTCTACATAGCCTGGAGCATCGTTGCCCTCCTGGATAATGTGCCAGTCATCCAGATGATGATGTAGTGCAAACTGCCTTCACTGTGCAGCACTGCCGATGAGGGCCTAAAAAGTGATGTTCTAGCCAAGGAGCTCTCCCTCGGTCAGCCCTATTGTCTAGGCGCACCTCTGCACAACAGTATTAGTACAGTTCCTTGTAAAACAAAATGTGACCTGTGGAAATCCATCCTATCCTCTTCAGTGGGGTGGCACCCTCCCTTGTGGAGAGTATTAAAGTGGGCACTCTGAGGGTTGAATGAGAGATGTTGTGGGTGTCGGTGTAACTGTCTCTGTGATGGGTGACCCGCCCGATTCCAGCTGTTATTACACAGGTGATTTGTTGATTAAAGGTGTTCTGTTTTTCTTCAGTTTACCGCGCCACCAACCCCTACTTACCCTCTTTAATGCTTTCTTTCCCTGCCTCTTCTCTCTTCACCATATCAGTTTGTCTCCTGTTCTAACTAGGGCGTGAGCCTAGTGGCGAATCAGGGTAGTATGATGTTAAACACAAGTGTTCAGAGCTTATGCTCCTTTCCCCTCTTGTCTACCGACCTGGTTGGGTTGTTTGGTGAGAAGGATGTGTGATGTGTGAGAGTGCTAATGAAACAGGTGGGTAAACCATAAAAGGAAGTGGAGAAGCTCCTAGTAGTATCCTGGATGATTTGACATTGTTGCTTTGCCTGTTTTTTTAAATGTAGAACGAGGTCTCCCTATGGCCTAGGGTATATGAAAGATATATAATGATTTCCTGGCGATATTTGCCCGGCCGCATCCATGGTACTGTGAGAACAATGCTGCTTGTATACCTCTGCATTCATCTTCATCTTTCCTTTACTTAGCTCGTGGCACTGGAGACTGCTCTGTATTGCACACAAGAGAATGACCCTTCACCTCTGGAGATGACTGATAACTACAGACATCCACAGGAGTTTGATGAAAGGCGAGTTCGGATCTCTTTCCGTCAAGGTAAGTCCACCATGACTCCAGTGAAAGAAACATCAGGCTGATTTCATGAGAGGAGGATTACACTACCTATATATTACATGATGTATTGGAATTTGCTTCCACTCATGAGGCAATATACACAGACAAATTACAAAAGATGCGAAAGATAAGGAATTAAGGAAATGTGGAATATTTGGAACCAATCAGACAGAATAAGGCTTTAACTACTGTCACACGGGAAATGCAGGCAGCTCTGTACATCAGTTGTAAGGGAGTCTTAAATCTAGTACAGGATGCGAGTATGATTTAGCATAAGTGATGCAGTGTTGCTTGGCAGTGGCATTTGCTTTCACCTAATAGCTGTAACGTGGCACCGATAGCAAGACCTTAGCTGGCACGTCTGTTGTTTTGCTTCCATCAAGCTTTAGTAGTTATTTTGTTTGGTTCTATTTATATTGCCAGCTAAAGTTTTCATATAAGGCTTAAGGCATTATACGACAAAAAGGTCTGTAGATGCCAGGGACTTCTATCTTGATTTTGTCTTATGCTTTATAAAACCTATGCAAGAACTTGATAGTTCTGTCTCCCTGAGCAACAGGACCAGTGCCACTTCCTGTGATAAGAAACTATGTCTACCCTTAACTTTTTGAGCGATAGTCTGAGTGGTGCTGCCTGTAATTAGAAAGTCTATCTCCCATCCACTTGTGAGAAGCAACAAGGCCTACTTGTACAAGCCACATAACCTTGTAGGAGCGATAGAATGCATTTAATTTTATCTTTACAGTAGGATTACTTGAGTTTGGCCTACTTCGTTGTTTATCCCGATACAGTATCTTTATATTTCTTTTGACAGCAAATGCCCCTCAACTCCTACCATCAGAACCTCTTAAGACCATTCATCACCCATTCATTGTAGGGCTCTGATGTATTAGTGGTCTGTAGACATGAAAAGGTTCTTATTGGTCGTTGTCACAGAGGGAGTTTTTTATTTTTTAAGGATTGACACTACTGCATCGTAGATTTGGATTACTCGCACACTGTTCGGGGAACACCACAACGAGAACTGTGTAACAAAGACAGATTGTTGGGCTTGGAGGCAAATGGAAAGATTTTCTTAAAGGCATTTCTTCTGGGGAGGTAGTCTGGTATTTACAGAATACATTCTATCTTAGGCAGGCCAGATATGGCTGATTGCCCTCACTTTAGAATCCTGTTTAGAGTCACCGGCCTATCTGCGAAATCTCACAATTGACTTTAATCCAGCAACCAGTGTTGTGACTCAAACCTTAGCACCATAACGCACCGAGCTGCATATCATCCCAAATGTTATGTTTTTAAGTCTCCTCTTCTAGCCGTGAAAGCTGGTTACACGCCAAACTAAGTTCTAGAAATAAAGAGAACCCCTCTTGAATGATTTTATGATATTGTGTCATATTTAGGCAATTTTCATTATTTGCTCTGACATCCATTTCCAATAATGAACAATGGAACAAATAACTGGTTTGGAGATTTCTGTTTCACACAACATGATGGCGTCTAACTGCGGCATCATGGGCAACCAGTGGAAGGAACTGGCACTAGGCCCAGTGGAGTGCATGTGCATGCCGTTCTGCTATGATCATGTTTACAGTGAACTGAAACAGCCCTAACTTTGCTTTGCAGGGAGACCACTCAAAGGGATTCTTGCAGGGAGACCATTAAAAGGGAATCGTGCAAGATCGGAAGAAGCTCAGGAATTAGAGTTTGAATTTGATACCTAGCGTGTTCCTCAAAAGAAGACTTTTGTATGTGTGGTCACTGGACTTCTGAGCTCACTGTTGTGAGTGTAAGCAGCAGCACTGACTTTTTTTTAATACTCGAGGAGTAGTCCACACTGGTTTTTGTCCTTTTTCATGCAAATTTGTGGGGATCTCTCTGGAGGAGGGTGTATATTTTGTCTTACCTGGATGTAGATAACACTGGAGGTTCATGGTGCCCATCTGACTGGCCAGTGATATGTAAGCAGCATATAGAACATCTTCCTCACACTGGAAGCTCCAGAGGGACCTGATACACCTTATTAGAGGGTAGTGAACACTGGATATGTTCTTTATTTAAGGATTGTAACTTCTGGTCTAAGACAAAGGTTTGCTTTGCCCAGGAATGTGTTGGCGCACGCACAGGCATTAGCCAGACCTGCTTGGCAGTGAATATTTGCCCACTGTGCTTGTGCAGAAACTTCGGATCAGAGTATTTTATTGTGACCAACGATCCACCCACCTGAAAAATATTCTTGGCTCTGACGGCAATATGATTTACAGCACTCACTTTATTTAAATTTGTTTTTATTTAAGATTTTATGCTGGTGAAGTGAGTCTTGCTCAAGTAAAATTATAAGACCGTAAAAGTGGTGTGGTGTATTAAGTATAATGTCAATCACTCCAGCACTTCATACCATTTTTATGCAACCAAAAACAACACTCAGTTCAATATTTATTAAGAATTTGGATCTCCAATGAGGTCCACATAAAATATACACAAACATTACATGAAAGCACATTAAAATACATACTTAGTTCATTACCATCGTAGGTAGTGTGAAATATTAAAACAAATTACATTTCAGTGAAATCGCAAAAACGACACAGTACTCCTTAGGCAAGTTCCACATTTCACAGCACTGACTTGCCACTGAACACAAGAGGTGTGATCGATCATATATAGACTGCTGTCATCACCTGCTGCAGCCTTTTACTGTAGTTCATGAGCTGGCTACTCTCTGCCAGTTTACCCAACTACACCTTCTGTCAAACTGGGCATTATTTACTTCTTCTCTAGGTAAGAAGACAGACTATTTTGGGAATCCAGTACTGAGTGCCTTTCACCCGGGCTAAGAAACGTCCCAGGAGTGGGCAACCAAAATAGTAAAGAACTAGTGATGGGATTTTGTTGCCGGCAGAAGTAGATTTCATGATAAATGTAAATATGAGGATTCGCAATGAATATTACTTTAGGTGCAGCATCTCTTTTTAAAATCCGGACACTCTATTAACATACTCTGAACACAAACACATTTTGTAGGACTTGAAGGAGGAGGTCCTTACCACTAGTTCTTTGCATCATCGCCTTTAGCTTACCCATTCCCATTAAATCAGGATCAGTTGATCTAGTCATATGGCCTCCACCCTGTTGTTTGAGTTGCAGGACACCCTCGTGCATTAGAATGCATCTCATGCACGCAGGTTTGGGGTGCACCACCAGTATTCTTGATTAAAAAATTGCTTATTTAGGTTTACAGAGAAGAGAGCACGCCAGTTGTCCTGGTGATGGGTGTAAGACTATTATCAGAGAGCATTATCAGCTAATGTCTCCATGCCAGTCAGACATGTGACCCTCGTACTAGAGCTCTAGAGTTTCTTTGCGTAAGGTTTGGGAGCCAGGATCCAATCTAATGTAATCAACTGTTGCCGACTGTGCAAGGTATTCTTAACCCTCGTACTAGAGCTCACCCTCCCCCACCACCGCCACCCCCAAAGCCTCACTTTCTTGAGCAGCTTTACTTCTGGCCCTGCCCAGGGGTAAACAAATTCTAAAAACTTCAGTCTATGCCGAGTTTCAGCTCTGCCTCTAGGATACCCTTCTCATTCACATGCCACAGTTCTTCAGTCCACATTGAGATTATGGGTGAAACTGTGGCTGGCACCAACATCCATAGTTTTGTTTAGGGCAGAATTCACCAATGATAATAAAATGAAGAAGTTTTGATGGCCACACTATGCAAAATATATGATGGACCAGGATCTGCAGAATGTTTGCTGGGTGGAAACATGATGACTTTATGGTCCATTGAAAAATAGACTTTTTATTTATAAGAAATGGACAGATTAGAGATTGGGTTAGGGGTAGACATTCATAAACCTGTACCTGACAGAAGTAGATCTTGAAGAATATTGATATTTAAGCCCTAGAGGTGATTTCATAAACAGGAGACATTCCTATGTTATTATTCCATTGGCAGCTTAAGAGCAGACCAGTCTTGCATTTTAAAATTTTGGCCAGTTACTAAATGTGCCTTAAAATGCTTTGCTTGGGAGAGGGCGGACTTGTTTGTCATCCCAATCAATAATACCTTGTTTTGACAGCTCTCCTACTGGTAAAATACGTTTCAGGAATAGTTTTAATATCCCATCCACACTTCAGACCTCTCCTTGTGTTTATCAATATACCAGATTTTTTAGGGTGGACAGACCAACCATCAGCTTTTATGATGCTGTCCATATGCACCGAACCTGGCACCACACTTACATAAATGAAAACTAAAGGTCAAAGTTTGCTAATACACCATCTTATAAATGTATAACCTCTAATTCTAATTATACAGGTGCCCAGATGCATTATATGCATTCATTGGGCCTCCACAAATCTAGTCCTGGTAATGAAAATATCATGCACTGCACAATAAAAGGCCTTTTGTGTGCTGGATCCCCAGCACACCACACATCCCCATTATGATGGTCCATCTTTCTCTAATTTTACTGCTTTAACTTCCAAGAAGTCCCAGCAACTACATTGCCTCCACCAACTAACGGTGTCTCCACAGTACCTCTTATTTGGTCACACAAATCATCATTATTATCACATTTTGGTTGTAAGCCTAGACAAGGTTTACACAAGTGACCTCCGTGCAAGGTTCTCACTGCCAAAAAATGAACATGGAAGTACCAAAAGATTCTACTGTTAAGCTGCAGGTATCTTTAGATTGAAGGAGCATCACAGCAAACCATATAACAAGTAAGGATAAATGCTATTTAGTTTGAACAGGGTGTATAGGAAAGGGTTAAACTGGAGTAGTAGGAGAGGATCCAATAAAATATGTGACCTGCAGGGAAAATGCTTAACATTTACAGAGGCATTAGGAGATTCTGGAAATATAAAATTGTGTGGTGGCAGCAAATACTGGAGCAGACTGGGAGGTCTCAGACTTTTGAACATGTTTGTTTGAGCTCTGAGCGTGCTTTATTTAGGCTCTAGTTTGAGTTTTGGGGCAGACTCACACAATATACTTGGGCATGCTTTAATACTGTAGTTGAAGGCTGGGAATCCATCCTAGTGCTGTCTAAGGATACGCGCCAATAGACTTGGGCTTTTCTGAATAAGCCAAAGACTATCTAGAGGAGACTGGGATCATTCCTTGAAACCTTCTTAGAGCAAGGTCGGCGGAGAGGAACATCCTTGAGTAGTCTAGAGGTCTTTCTCAAATGGGTATGGACCTGTTCTCTGGCATGCTGTGCAACCATTCCTGGGCAAGCTGGGATCAGTCCTGGAGAACGCCGATTACGATGAATCCGAATACAAGAAAGAAGAAAAATGGGAAGGGAGAAGAAGCTCAAGACAATCCTGACTGACGAGAGACATGAATTGCATTATCAAAGCAAGTTTTTGATGAACGTGCTTGACACTCACTGGGCAGAGATACGGCTTAATGTTTGAAATAATGTATGGTTTTATTAGCGAAAGAAGGAAAATGCATAGTTAGCAATTAGTAAATTTAAGGAGCAATAGCAATAAGCTAAGACGGCAAAATTTACTTTAATTTAGTGCCTGTCATCTGTATAGACAGAAGTGCTTGTATGTTGCTGGGTATGGTTGAAGAGCTATTTAAAGTTTGGATCCTTGCTAACGTGCTAGATTTAATCATGTATTAATAATTTTTTTAAGTATATGAATAAACCATAGTTTATAGTTGTAATTTGTGTACAATTGAAAAAATTGCTATTCATTAATGTGTGAGTTGTGCGTAGTAAGATCGTCATATTTATATTTTCACTCCTGGAATCCGCTTTGGACTGTCGCAGGACATTCTGGATATTTTCCTCCACCCATCATCTACTTCTTGATAGAGTGAGTGTAGTTTTCTGCGGCTACTTCATTGTGCACTCCTGGAGTGCCAAGGTCTGCGACGAGGGAGACTGAAATTGTCAGGTGGGGCACATCTATGCCCCTTAATGGTAGGATGTCTCCCAGAGCTTACAGTAAGCAGATACTGTCTGGTTCTTGATTCCCACACTTCATTTATTTGATAGGGGGCTATGGGTAGTTCTCAGTAGCGATCCGGTATTATCAATGGAGAGTACTGGGAATCTTGGGGAGTGAGTACCTACATTTGTTGCCATCCATCTCACGACCCAGTCTCTACTTTTTCTGCCATTTTTAACAACTTTTAAAACCCAGCAAACATTAAGGTAAAAATATCCTCCTTTTTCCATTGGGTTTATTACCTTTTAATTACAGTATTATAATCAGCCTTGAGCGTGACTCCATGCTGGAGACTGAGCTTGCCCCCAGTACTTTCACATCTATTACCTAACTGGAAGGAGGGGTTCACTTCCTGCCACAGGTGGTCGTCCAAAATCTTTGCTAACTGGAGCTTTAAATATATCTGTGAAGTAAGTTTTCAAGATGATTTACCTTGTGGCTGCAGACTCTGTTGCCGTTGGAGTGGACCCTACACAAACTTTTTATGTAAAACGGCATATTATGTGCCTCAATCAATGGCAGCCTCAGGAAATGATCGTGATTGAGACCGTAGGCACGTCCTCTGCTCGGTCCAGAGAGTGAACAGATAATCATGGAGTATCTGAGTTGTATGGCCACATCTTTTCTTAGTTTGTTTTATTGCAACTCAGTTGTGTTTCAGGGTAAACATTACGGGTTGGATCGTTTTTCAAACAATGATAGACTCTCTACATATACCCTAATACTTGGCCTCTTGGTGTATTATCTATGAAAATAGCCCCTTCCTCTGTAGAGCGTGCTGTATTGGTTGGATAAACATGGGTTTTCTAGCATTAAGGGTTCAAAACAAAATATTCTGGATTAACTGTCTTTTTCAGTATAGGATAAAGTGTCCCACACCAGCCTTTCACAAAATTGCCTTTATCAGAGCGATAATCTGGTGATTTTCAAAGCACACTTGAGTGTTGTTATGGTATTTGGTAGAAGCAGATGCCATGTTTGCCCCAGTGGAATCCAGAAAGTAGTGTGGTCCAATAATCGCTCACTATTCCCAGATCTCACTTTGGCTGATGTGTGATGGAGTCTTGAGGAAGTTAAAAGGGGCTGTCCAGTGATTGTCATATTAGGCCTCGAAACACAAGCACACCAAATCAAACAATGCAACACTCTAGAATGCCCACTGACAGCATTGTTTGAGATGCAGGACTAAGTAAAGAGAACTGTTGTTTTCTCAACACTAGATGGCCTGTTTAAGGCTTCGCGTTCGTGCATCAAGTTTCCTGGAAGGTCCTAGTCCGAGGAAAAGGCACAATATGCACTCTACTAAACAAATAAACCCTTATGCCACCCAAAATTCCTGACATTATGTGGAGTATCGCTGTATGCTGTTAGTAGCAGGTCTGTCTGTACACCACAACTACATCAAGTGACCAATTATGGCTAAAGTGAGCTCCGTAATACATTTATTTTAATCCTGCCATGGTGTTATTGTATCCAGCACTTCTGTTTCAGCCGCTTTCACAATGATGCCACAACCTCTGAAGGGACTATTATCCATGGTTATCTATAGATTTTGCCGTCATGTTATTGTAAAAGTACTTCCTGTTGGTGAGCAAGACTGCCTCAAAGGCACCAGGTTTAGCCCAGCTCCTAGTCTGCTTTTAGTTCATGTGTACTTCTTTCATAGTTATGTAAAATGTTATTTTTTTGTCTTATAACCTCACAATAGTTACTGGGTGAATTTAACAGTGGTGTGGTGCAGGATATTGCCAATACAAATCAAAAGACTAAGTCCTGAATTGAAAATAATTGGAATTTGGTTTCCTGAAGAACCTACAATAGATTTAGAGTAATGTGGGATCCTGACATAAATACAACTTGGAATATTCAGATTGGAGTCCTCAAGAATATTGCCCCTATAACGCCAAAAGTAAACGTGTTGGGTGCTAGGATTGTCAGAATGGGGGACTTGGCAGGATTGGAGTTGGACAGCTCAAGGGTCACCTAATTCGGAACCACAACAAAATCAATTGCGGCCATTCAATTACTTGCCCATGGTGGCCTATTTACCAGGAGCCACAATAGTGTCTGAGTTTGTTAAAACATACGAGCCAAACTACGTAGAACCATTGAATTAACTGTGAAGTTGTGTAACATTAACTTTGGACACTGAGACTTTGTACTATTCTCAAAGGCATAATAACTCAGATAGAGGCATCTGTACATTTGTCTGACACACATAAGGGAATCAGAAATACAACTGTAGGCTGGTCTGGTATAGCCATGCTTCTCTCCTCAGCAAATGGAGACAAATGCAGAAGAGACATGAAATTGTTCCTGATGTGCAACATTCTTGTGTTTTGTTGGACCATGTAGCCATGCCCAAAAGATTGTTAAATGATTTCCGCAGAGCGTGGCACAATCTCCAGATTTTTTTTTTTGTTTTTCAGACTTTCAGGTATGGTAAAGATTTAGCAATAATGTTTCTTACAATATAACAATAATACCCTAATTTGAGCATTTTCTTATCTCTTCACTTTTGTCAAAGTTCAGTCTTACTTTAATATTTCTAATACATTGAAAAAGTATAAAATAGTGATTTGCTGCGTTAAAAAAGTACATTTGGTGTGGTTAGTCCTGTATTTGGATCCTAAACATGGGTGTGAAGCAGAAGGATAACCCTGCATTGCCCCACAGCTCTTCTGAGGATAAAGGAAAGAAGATGGCGATCTCAGTGTGGCAAGGGTGGCAACCACCATCCTTCAGGTAGAGCTGAGTTGAGCATGCATGCTGTGGCACTAAGAGTATGATGGAAGAGACTGCAAAGCATCTGCAAACTAGAAGAAAGTTCTATTTGCAGCACTTTGCAAGATCAGTCTGTGGGCTTTCTTTTACAGACAGTGCAATGTCTTTAATTTCTTACTCGGAGCACTGATATAGACCAAGAATGTCTATATCGGCTCACGCACTGTTTCCTCACTTTGATAAATGACATTGCACCTTGACCTTATGGGTTTTCCGTTCCTTAGTGAGATTCACCCAGGAACTCTTATGCATGACTGTCCTTTCTCTCAACCTAATTTGGTCATGTTTGGCATTCACTCGTTCTATGTATTCAAGACCTGTGGAAAGAGTTTGCTGCTAGTACACTTCTCTTCTACGTGAGCATATCAATGGATTCTTCCTCATTGCTTTCTTCTATAACCTCAGTTTGGATTGATTGATTGTTTTCCACGGAATTTCTTTTGGGTAGGCAGTGGCTGAAACAAAGTGTTTTGGAACAAAATCTAAAAAGGGTCGCCTTTTTCCCATCAATGCTATTCTGTGCATACATCTTCAAACTCTGCCTCCTTCCTAAGGATGCAAGATCCAGACCACCGGAGTCTCTGGATGGTTTTCAGTTTCTTCTTTTAATTCCTGTTCGCTGCATGCTAAACCATTAAACAGTGATTGCGATGCCTTGCGATCACTGTCCTTTTTTTGACTCTCTTAACTGCAGCAAGTTTCGACTTGCTAGAAGCAGCTGCCTTCTCTCGGACTTCGAACTCTCTTCGTCATCACGCAGTCATTTCTTTTTCTTTTTGACAAAAAATTGAAACTTTCCTCCACGGGGAGAAGCTGTGGACCTGTCTTAGTACCTGACCAGAATGGGCCTCAGAAGCAGCTGGGAAGAAACTTCAGCAGAGCAACTACTCATGGATCATTGGAGCCACACCGCTGCGGTACTCACTTTTGCATGTATGCATGTGGTATTTGCATTGCACAAACTTAGCCGAAAGGCATTGGAGCACTGTACGGGGTGAAAGACCAGCACAAAGTCATTGAGTGGTAGCCGATTTGTGGACTGTAAATGTATTGTGATGTAATATTCTATAAAAAGGTGCATCTTCAACTCTTCCCTAAAATGGAGCCGTTTTGAGACCGTCCTAATGGATACCGGATCCAGATCCTGGGTGCATAAATCAAAAAGGCCTCCAGCCTGCTTTGTCATTTGTACACTCCTTAGTCTGCATTCTGATGGTGTATTTGCTGTAGGTGTGCTAGGAACCACTAGAGATAGTGAGTTTGTCTGCAAGACGATAGTGGACGCTGGTCGTGATGGCTTTGTAAATGATGCAGCTGGTTTTGAAGATGGTGCGTGCCGACTGGCAGTGTAAACTAATGGAATTCCAAAAGGAAGGGAGTGATGAGATTATATTAGTACAGACACTGGATGAGAGCTGCTTCAACTTGTAGAATGATCTTAAGGGTTGTCTGTATGGAGTCTAGGAGGCAAAGACAAAGGCATTACCACAGTCCAGATGCCAGAGTACAAGGTAAGGACAGCAGTTCTGAAGTCACTTTCTGGAAGTAGCAGTTTCACCTTCTTTAGAAGAGAGCTGGTACCAGGCCTCCTGTTTTTGGCAATGCATTCATTGGGGTGGAGGGTATTGTTTTGGAATTCAAGTGACTTTGCATTCAGTGAAAGTAGGGGTTCAAAGTCCTCAAGGCTCATGTCATTGAGCCAGGCTTATATTGTTTGTTGCTCTTGGCAAATTTCAGGAATCCTGTCTTGGTTAGGTTAAGATTGAGTAAGGTGAGGACATCCAGTTCTGTATGATATGAAGGCAGTGTTTGTTTTAGACATGTCAGAGCCTCAGGGGATACTTAAGTAGAGTTGTGTATCATCGGCATATTTGTGAATCTGTGAATCTTGATGCTGTGATCTGTGAGTAGAGCACCTAGCGGCTCGATGTACAGGTTGAAGATGGTAGGAGAATGAAACCCTCAGGGACTTCGCAGGTTATTGGATTGGTTTGTACCTGTAGGTGCCCATGTAAGCAAACTGGTGTCAGTTGGAATGGTAGGAAGAGAATCCATGAAGGTAATTGAGGGTGATTCATATTCGAGACTTCATGTTGCGCATGAGGGTGGGATGATCGACTGTGTTGAAGGTAGCTCAGAGATCCAGCAATATTTTCAAAATGTGTTTCATAAAACAGAAAATACAGTGAAATGTGGCAGTGGCTAATTCATGTTGTTGAACATGGAATCCTTCAAAGAAACACATAATAGATCATAGAATAAAATATATATGATGGGGGAAGAAAGAGTGTTCATTTAACTTCCAATCTTGGAATCCTAGAATTTGAAAAGATGCAAAGAGCATCAGACAAGTCCAGTCTGCCAACTTCCTGGCTTTGTAAGACAGTTTAAATTCTTCATTGTTTTCTATCACTTCTCTGAAGTTTGTCACCCAGGCATTCTTAAATTCAGCGACGTGTTTTTTTTCTCGCTCTATGACTTCTGGTAAGAGGTTTATCTAGGCAGCTTATCCCCTGATCAGTTCTCCTTCTGGTCAACTGATATAGTGTTGGACTGGGTTTCAGAATGCCATAGGATTAGAAATCTTATTGTTTTATTTATTAACTGCAGTGGATATGAATCTGAATACTTCACAGATGTCTATGCACTCCTGAGCCCAAAAGAATTAACCTATTTTAAAATACTAGCTCATATAATGTTGCGGAAACCTTGCAGTTTAAGTACATATAGTCTAGTCACCCTCTTATGAATGTTGGAATTCTTTTGACATTTTTAATTTAACTTGCTAGCTTGCAGTAATTGCCACATGTACAGGTGTCAAGGGTTTTGATGTAGTCTTTTTCTGCATTTATTCTTGTATTACTGCATTTCTTAAATATCATCCTCTTAAATTGTGTCAAATAGCATTGCTATAGCTAGTTACAAATCCACATAAAGGTCATTTAGCATCTGGTTGAAAACACCAAGTTAAATGTCAATGTACCTGTTATTTAGAAATTGGAAATCTTATTGGTGATTTTTTTTATATATTTCATTTGAGACAATTTTTGCATGTTTCAGCATTCTGATTTTTGCCAAATATGAGAATTGAGCCAAACCAATGATTTGGCAGGAAGTGCGCAGTATATCAAAAAAGGAAAGCATTGATGTGACCTTGTGGTCCGATGCAGTTGATAAGTCTGTTCTTCGAATGGTGGTGGGAGGTCAGGTGAACATGATTTCAGTTAATGCACTGTTATTGATGGGCGTGATGCTGATCTGCAAACAGTGAAGCATGAGAAACTGATCCCGGTGCATCATGTCTCCAGAAGCTTCCTCTGCCTAATCATAAGATTCTTTGCTAAAACTTTGGTCTCAACAGTCAATAAAGAGAATGGATGATATAAGGCACAGATAGTTTTTGACTTCCCTTTTTCGTTGTCTCTGACATCATAGAGTTCTTATTTCAGAATCTGACACAGAGCGGTTCCCCTACAACTCAGCATCATGTCCAGGATACAGTTATGTGTGCTTTCACCCTGGTTTCTATAGCAATGTTCCTCTTCCTGCAAGAAGGGTGGCTGTTGTGAAGTTCTTCAGGAAATCAACAAATTATTGATCTATCCGAGTTTGAGTAGAGTAAATTGTTTGGGTGGTATCGCTTTCCCCAGTTCTCTAATACACCCTCATGTTTTTCACATATCTTGATTGTTTGCCTGTCTTACTTAGCCACACTAATATCTTGCTAGCTGCAATATGTACAGAATTTGTGAGTATTGGGATCTTGCCTTTTCCTCAGTCAGTAGTTTTCTGCTCCACTGTGCACAAGGCCAGTGCCCTGCGTCTCTGCTTTCTGGTCTTTCATGACTTCTTAAATTTCCTTCTATCATTCACTTTCCTTCGGCTTTCCTCAGCTCTAGTTCACTTATGCCGGTTTCTTCTTAATGACTTCTTACACATCATCAATTGCTTGATTTCTAATTGTTTTGCACATATACAGCTGTCAAACCTTTCCAAAATTCAAAAATTGGCCATTTGTTTTTTCAAATAATGTCCTCTTTTTTGCATGCACCCGTGCCTCCAGCTTGCTTGGGGGTTTTGGCTACTTGAAAGGCAGTTTTCCATTGAAAACCCATATAATATTCCCACAATAGACTAGTTAATTCTGAACTAACATATGTTAGCCTCCTAAGTTCATGATGCCAAGCAGTCAGTCGCTCACTTCTTATTCCCTGTGGTTTTATACTCCAGTAGTAGCAGCAGATTGTAAGGTTTAAAATGCTAAACTGGTTAAAGATTCCCCGTAATGTGGCCCATGTGTAGATCATTAAAGTTCTAATAGTATCACAACCCTGAAAGCACTGGTTACGGAATCCACTTTAACTGGTGATGGTTTTGATGTACATGTAGTCTGAAACCATCGAAAATGTTAAATGCATTAAGTTATTTGTTTTTGATATATTTCTTTACTTGGTGGTCTGTTGTTAGGTTTGTAGTTCCTCCAATTAATTGGTATGTAATGTTATAAAGTAGTTCTTAGACCATGTGTGACAGACTGTGGGACGGCGGTAGCTAATCCCAACCATAACTGGTGCTTATAGTATCCAGTGGGTACAGAAGAGCCGAATAACTCGAGCTGGTCAGCTGATGCCGTATTTGCATAACAGTGGCTCAGAGTTGCAGCATCCTTCTGACGGCATGCTACCCGATCCCTCATCCTCTAACACCTTATTTAGAATAGCCGCTAGCCATCCACGTACAGTCTGTAGAAGAAGTGAGTTGTTCTGGAAAGGTTGGACTGCCTCAGATGTATTGTGCACAGTCTAAGGAAATGTCCAGGTCTATGTGGCAAGCAAATGGAAGCCCAGAAAGATGAAACTTTCCATAATTGGGAAACGACACAAAGGTATGACGTGCATGACTAAAGGGGCACAAACATAAGAGATCATATGCAGAGCGGAGCAGAAGAGTACAACATACCTTCCATAAGGCAAACATCTACCTTCTGTTGCAGCATGGCTAGAAATAAACCAACAATAGAATCAATGAAGTCTGTGTTCTCAAGTATTTTGTAGTCCAAGGCGGTGCAGTGCTAAGGTTACAGAGAATAAATAACTTGGAATAAAGTAGAGGCTTGCATGCCACCTCCTATTCTTGAGCTTGACAGATCAGAGTAACGATAGAAAGTCCATCTGCAGAGGCATTTGGACAGGAAGGCCGGCACCGAGACAGTGGATTGCTTATCATTAACTAGTTATCAACCACGTGCCAGAGACCGAGCCACTGTCCGTAGCATCAAGGACTGAGTACAAGATAGCAAAGGAGACAATGAACGTATACATCTGTTAAATGAATGGTGAAACCTGCAACTTGGCCATGCAGACTTCAGTAGGAAAGAGATTACACACAGAAGAGGGATTCACATGCCTCCTCTAGACAAACCAAATTAAAACTACGAGTTGTGCCCAAATACGGGATGTGAACTGTGAAGGTCCAGAGGCTTTTCAGACACCTGCTTTAAGAATTCAAGTAGCGAGTAGTAGAATACTTGATGTAAACCAGGCAGAACAATTAACCTGTTGACGTGGCGTGAATCCCTAAATTGAGTAGCCCATTGCAAAGGCTACATCCCATGTAACGAGAATGTGTTAAAGACATAGCTTATTGCGGATGTAAGATTCAGATTATAGGTATTTTGGACTAACTATAAAACACCAATTGCAGATGAGGAATAAATAAAGAGCGATGGAAAGAAATATAAAGACACACAGAGCCACCATTAGGTTTCTGGACATTACCAGAACTGGTCGAGATTACCTTGCACACTTTCCTACTCCCTGTATTTGAATGAAAGTGTTCAAAGCTCATCAAAAAGAACTTTCCTTATTGAGTTTTTTCCCCACCTCAGTAACCCCTTTGACCATTGCCAACAATCCTGGGTCATTAGTCTTCGTTTTAGGCAACAGCCGGTCAGGTTAGCTGTATCGACTCAGCTGACCAGCCTCTTAGACATCATAAAAAGGGCAGCTTGACTTTGTTGAGTCTTATAATAAAACTGTTTCTTTTCCTGAAGTGCAGCAAAAGTATGCCCTATTTGTAATACCGCCCCAGATAGCTAAAAAAAAAAACTTGCCCACATTTGCAACTCGGGCGGTTTGAATCTAAAGCTTGGAGTAATCATCTATTGTATCGTTTGATCCACAGTACTCGCTCTAAACCTGCGTACCTGCTCATGGCCCTTTACAATAAAACCCGTGCGGCCTAGATATGGACGGAGACTGTTTTGCACCCTTATTTGAGCTCTACTCCACTTGAGGGCTTGGGGAAACGTGTTCCACAAAGTGTGATATAAGAGCTAGGGATTTAAACTATCCACTGTTCTCCACTGTAAAGCATACTGTACACTATCTTGCCCTTGTCAAGCAGAATGAAGTGTGGTTTGCAAAAATAGGTCAGTGAATGGATCCTTTCATCCTGTTGCTTGTGTTGGACCACACGCCTCTGAAGATTGCTAACTTTATTCTTTTGATTTCAAAGGTGTTGTCCTCTCCGTGGTGCTGGCCAGTGCTCTCGGAGTGCTTGTCATTCTCGCAGTCATCTGCTGTCTAATTCGAAGGAAGATGCGGTAAGTCTTGGCAGAGCTTCAGATTAGTGACAGTTTGCTTTGTTTGAAGGATCATGAAGCTTATGTCTTAAATATAGAATCTGTTGTCAGAATGTGGTGTCTCAAACGTGCACGGCAGGACCTTTCTGTTAGCACACTGCTTCTAGGCATGCGGTCACAGTCACTGAACCTTAGTACTGGACCTGCCAATTGGAGACTTCAGCTACCCTCACTGCAGCTGCATGGCCATAAGGCAGGTGACCATATGGTGGAAAGTAGCACAATGGACCTTGGTGTTTCAGCCCTCTCAACCAAGAACCTCCATGCGACACAACCCCTTCACCTGCACCAAGACTCTTGTGATTACTACAAGTCAGCCATGATTAATAAAAGCAAAGGTTGATCAGTAGTAGACTTGGAAATGTACTATTTGCAGATTTATTAAAGGTCTATTGAGCATAGTAACTTAACATTGGTTCCTCTAAGTAGTAATCTGACCACAGAAGAAAACACTCGGAGCCCTGTAACCGTGCTGACCATGTAGTTCAGATAATGAACTTTATCATGCTAAAATGTGGTTAAACTGCCTCATCTTTAAGGATTACAGGGCACTTCGCTTAACAAGGGGGTGTAGGAGCCATGTAGACAAATAGTCACTTTTTTAGATCTCACTTCAGTCCGCACGTGTTGTCTGTTGCGAGACATTTTGTTACCTTACAGTGGGCGTAGAATCTGCCCATTACTTACCATTCCCTGGCTTTATCACCACTCATTTGCTTGCTTCAAATTCATCGGGTTTCATAGGTTTTCTTTCCTCTTGTTGCCCTTGTCCCTCCCCTGGAGCTTGGATAAATTCGTGTTCTTCAACTTGCTTTTTCAAATGTCATTTTTTTGTTTAAGCACTTTCTGAGAGTGTGTGTGTTTTCCAGCTGTCTCCATTGTGTACTTCTAGCCTTCTATGAAATCCCCCTTGCAGGCAGGTGCACTCACTCACTGCTCCTGCCTGCAAGGGAACTGCTCTCCCCTCTTCAAAGTGCAGGTGGGTTGTCATCTGCACAGAGAAACATGAAGTGGCTCTGAAGAAGCAACTCAGTATTTCATTGAATGCGCTGCCCCTAAGTCAGAGCAAGTTAGCGGCTGCTCTGAGTGTGATGCATTAATCATAATAGGGTGCACTATTTCTGTTTGCTCCCTGCTTACCTGTTAAAGGTGTGCCGTGGCGCAAACAGCAAAAGTACTCCCTATTTGTAATACAGCCCCATATAGCTTGAAAAGGGGCCCACATTTTCATATAGGGGCAGTTTTGAACTTGTGAAGGAAACACGCTGTGTATGTGTTTTGCAAGGTATGGGAAGGGCCAATGGAGTTATGCGACAAAGAGAGGAACAGATTATGCAGCAGAGTTCACTAAATTATGTGGCAAGAAAAGTCAAATTACACACCATTATGCAGCAGACTTTGCTGTTCTATTTCTTCATTATTTTGTAATTTTTACACATTTTAACACCGTTTTAGCAAAGGTTTCATCTCACTATTTATTACCAGTTTACAAAAATAAGCAACTGAAAGGTGGCCAGTGAAGCTTTTCAAAGGGCCTTCCACTGCATGGCAACACGAGTCACAGCTTGTTTTTAGCAGCTTTTGATCCGTTTAACCAGAATCTGCAAACTATAATTATTTGGCAAATGTGGCAAATCCATAATTGTGAGGAAAATGCTGAGACCGCAGAATTACATAATTCCTTTAGTTCTGGGTATAAGAGATTGCATTAATTGTGCTTGCTGTAGGCAATGTTTGTAGAAATGTCGGAGAAATAAACAGTAAAAACTGTCCCCAGACCATAAAACAGGCCCACAAACAGACAAAAACCAGCTAACACACTGAGCTGTCAGACCAGCCCTTCTGACACTGATAGATGATCCTAAACCAGTCCAACTCTGCTAGAGCCCCAAAAGCAGCTCAAACAATAGTTTCCTATAAAGTCTCCCAAACGTAACAACCCATTTGTGCAATGAGCTTCCCTGCCCCTAATGTTGCAATGCTGCAAAATATGACTGTAATATCACTGACTGAACCTATAAAATACATGGCACTTGGATGCAGTAATGTTGGTTTCTGAATGTGTTCTCTGCAATGATGACAATCTTTATTTTCTTGCAGCAGTAAAAAAGAGGAGGACGTAAACAAAGCAGTTGTCTACAAGCCAGCATTGGATAAAGAGGAGGACGCGTCAAAAGTATAAGACCAGGGTGATGTCTTTACATACATAGAGTAGATCAGAAGGAGCACTCTTGTGCCATTGATTGATATGAACAGTGAATGGCCTATTGCAATAAAAGCGTCACATGACTGCATTTAAACAAAGGGAAAGAGGAGTCTTGAACAAATCTGATGGACCTTTGAAGCATCCACAACCCAACAAATAATACGTCAACTGTGGTGATCTGCCAACACCTCAAGGTGTGACTAACTCATTATGGCAATCCATCGAATGACAGGGTGGCATCAAGCAATGTGTTCAGTTAAGGAGAATATCCACTGATGCCAAATCTTGCCGCCTTGGATGCCGAAGCCACAGTGGACATTTCGGTGTGTAACCTGCGGATTTGTTTTAAACAGGCACGCAAAAAATGTACTGTCTCCACCACATGCTTCAAGTGCTCTGTGGACATTCAAGTGGGTTCACACTACAGCAAAACTAGCATCTGCTTTCATATTATGACCATAGCAAATAGTGTAAAGTAAGTTCATCTGGTCTGCATTGAGATTAACTTGATTGAATTTTACATTATTCAGTACCGTAATGCAGATTATTGCCTTATACTTTAATCAGCCAAGGATGTTGGCGGGCCCGCTATGTAGACTAGTGACTTGTGTACCTTGTTCAGCTGTCTCCAGGACCTTCGGGCCAGGAGAGGTTTGCCACTCATTGACATGGCTCAGATATCCATGCTCTGTAGAAGCAGCCTGAGGGCTTGTAGCAAACAGAGGGTCGCCATATCTAAACGGATGTATAAATGTTCCACTATAAAGGGTAGAACTAACTCTGGGCTATAAGGAGTAGTTAATTTACTAACGATTTATGCCATATTTTGACTACTCAATAGAAAAATGTGACAACTTTGAGGCTCCCTATGTATTTAGTTAGTCTACGACACGAGACCATTGAAATGATTCTTTTGGCCTGTGGGATACTGGTACAGTGGGCGGTGCACTGCCACATCATGCTCATATTACTAATCTGTGCATGGGCCAGGGTTCTGGAAGGGCTCCCTTGTTACTGTCACAACATAGATATTTGGAAGACACATTCTTGCTGAGCTGTAGACAGATATGGTCATAACTTCACACTATAGTGACATGTGATTTGAAACCGCGCCAGTTCTACTACAGCGTCTGGGCTCCTCCGGGCAGCTCCACTCTACCTTGTGTGCATCACCGTGGAGTCGCACACGTCTTTTCTAACAAAAAATCAAAACGTAAAGCCTGTTCAGATAAACACCATTTGTATCGTTTATTTTAGAAAAATGTATTTTACTCAAAGTTTTAAGCAGATTACCTATTTTAAATTTTTGTAAGTACAGCATTAACATAAATGTTATTATTCTAGGTAAACAGTTTGTGGATTAAATACATATTGTTTGTATGAGGATATCGGTTGACCTACAAGCATTAGCTAAACAATGCGTACTGTTCAATTCTCTTAAACTGGATTGACTTTTTTATTTAGTATTAAGGATTCGGTCAGTAATGTGAATGTGTGATCTTCTTTCGGTCCTATTTAAGGAGTGAATATCTGACATTGTTTTAAACGTTTTGTACACCTGCCTTTGAAATTACATATACAGAACTGTTTTCTTGGAAGTCGAGTGTATTCTGCAGCTCTCCATGGAATTGATATAGCCTCAGATTAAGCTATTCGAAGGAGCAATAAACATTTGGATTAAAAATAAGCAATGGTCTATGAATGTGCAGAATAAGTCAATCGACATTTGAATAGTTCAACAAAGGACAATTCGTCAATTATAAAATGTACAATGGACATTGAAAACCCCACAACTAAAGCATCTTGAACTGAAAACAGACTTCCATTAAAGCTTCACTCCTGTTTCACCCGTATAGATGACCACTTTTGAAGCTCTTCTCTAATAGCACTATGCACTCTCTTGGTTTTTTTTTGCATGACTTCTAAATAACACTTGTAGAATACTTCCCTACAATTTGATTTGGTAATATAAAGGACTGCTGAGTACACTTTTCTTTTTCAGACCATTTAGGCTGTCACATGAAGTTATCCATTTTCAAATTGGCCAAAATCACCATGCTTCATCCTCTTAAGATGGATATGTATTAGATGTTTTGTCCTTTGTTTATATGGTCTCTATTCTATTTTCCGGAGCTGTGACGATTACTGGCTGCCCTATGCAGTGAACGTCTAATCTGATCCAAAGGTAGAGCTCATGTTGATTTTTCCAAAAGGCCATCCAAGTTTGCACTCTTCAGTATTTTCTGTTTAACTTGCTTCTTACCTCAGTTACATAAGGCATATTTTCTGTATAATAGGCTTTCTTGGCATGAGCTATGGTTATTGTAAACTTCAGTATATTTATAAATGAGTAATACGATTTTTAATTGTGTGTGTATCAAGAGATTTTTAAGTTGATTTTATTGATATTTTTAATGTATACAGACCAAAATAATAAAGTATACTTTTTTACATGCACGTCTCTTTATTGTCTTGTAGGTTTGCTGTTTTCAGTTTTTTTTGTTTAATGTGCATTAACATATTTTTCCTACAGCTTTTATATTTTTAGAGGCGGACTGCCTTGTCGTAATTTGTAGCGTCTTTCTGACTGGCCAGTCCCTCTGAAAGGCTGATGGGCACCAGTGAGCCAACCACATGTTCATTAAGTACCTGTTTTTCAAGGTGGTTGCAAGTCTTTGTCGTAAACCTGGTATAGTTCGTAGAAATATGATTGGTAAACATTGTGTGTTAACAGGGGCAAATGTTAACACCATGCCTAGACAGATCAAAACTCTCCTCACTTCTCATTCACTGACATGTAATTGCCACCATATACGTTTAACACGTTCAGCGCGGCTCGAATTTTCGCGCTGTGCTGAAGGTTCTAAGAAAAGGGTGTGGCCGTGACGGAACGGTTCTGTCATAAGCACAGCCCAACCGGCGCTCGTGACGGAACCGTTCCGTCAAAAGCGTCGAAAGGGTTAAGAGATTGTCTTCAAATAGCTTACTGGCACTGGGGCAAACTCTTCACAGCCATGGTCATTATTTGCACACCAGCCAAGAACCTTAATCTAACTTGCCATTGTCTAACCCAATTGGGCCATTTATAATCTTTATTTACTTTCAAATGTTTTTGTAGGGCACATGAACTCCCTTTTGGCTAAATCCATAGACAGCTGTTCATCAGTGAAATGATCCAGCTATTTCTCTTTGAGAAACGCTGAGCATTTCCACCTCCTTACACTGTCATTGTGCCCCAAGCTCCTCCTACTCGTCATGATGCAACCTTCAGTCCTAAGCTCTGTGTATAGTGTGCATCTCCATGAGTAGATGAGCGATGTTTTGATTGCATAGAATTGTGGGTGCCTATTATGAATAGGCGCACCCCTGTTTTCACATATGCGAATGACCCCGTCCTCCTAGCTACAACACCCAACAGGCTTCAAACTCTGCTGTAATGTAACAGTGACCATATGGCTATGTTGAATTTGGAAGCTGATCTCACCAAAACCTTTGTTATGGTCTGTGGACTGAGAAACTCTTAACCCCTTTCCTGCGGTGCGAATTCCGCCGCGGTGCGACGGGGGGGCGGGGTTGGCCGTGGCGCTGCGGTACTCATGGCGGCTTCCGGCCGTCATAAATCATGGTGGGTTTTGCCCTCATGACGGCCGGGAGCCATCAGAACTCTGCCTACTGATTAATTCTCCCGCACAGGCGGGGAATTAACTGCGCATGGGCGGCGCTGCAACGTTCTTACTTCTCCCGGCCATCATGAGCACACGCCTACTGTGACTCATGATGGCCGGGAGCCATCATGAGCACTGAAAAGGTTAAATGAGATACCTGGCCATCCAAGGCAAACCGATTGTGAGGATCAATGAGTTCTCATGTCATGAGTTACTTTTGATTTGAGGATTACGTGTTTGCCATGTATTGCAAAGGCCAGGACACGTTTTTCAAACTTCATGGGTTTTGTGTCAAACCTGGGTTTGATGATAGGTAAGAAGTCTATTGCGCCTCTTCTAGAAGTGTACAGGAGGTAGTGTTTGTGCTTACCTATGGGGCAGCTCTTTGGGGTTACAAAACAGTTAGCAGCCTGCAGGCCGAGGAAACCCAGACTGCAGATAGTTCTTAAGGTATCCCTCCCAGTTTCCCCACTTGTGCCACCCATCTGGAGCTTGGTTTAGATTATGTGGAAGATCAGATTAATGTAGCCCTATTACTATTGTTGTGTTCAATGTGCTGTAACCCCCACACTTCATTTAACAGGGAGGTGATCGAAGACTTTATCCTGCAAAATGGGTCACTGTATCTGTCTGGGTGGATAACATTAAGCAAATGTGTTTAAATCTGGGTAGACTAGAGCGGGGGCGAGGCCAACAGCCGACCTAAGTGGCCACAGCTTAACGAGGCCAAGGCCAGCTGCCGCAAAAAGCCACATAAAACCACAGTTATCAGGACGAGGTTACCAAGAACGACATCCAGAAGCCACACTGACCCTGGGAGCCAAGTCTGGCCCCGACGGGGAGAAATCAGTGACCGGCAGCAGGGCCAGCAGTCGCAGCCTGTTACGAGTGCAGAGACCCCAAGCTTCGGTACGAAGTTGCTGGCCAAGGAGGGTACTCTCTGCAAGCCTCGGGCGTGCCCGTGATCGGTACAAGAGAGGGAGAGTGCCCGGGCAGGTGAGGTGAGACCAAAGCAGGGGCCAGCGAGAGACGAGCATGACTGATTGGCCGACACACCCTGACGGCAAAGGGCTGGACTTGGAGGGAGGGTGCCGGCTGCAGGATCCAGGCCGGGGGCCTTCTGTGGCCTAATTTCGGCTGAAGTACTACCCCTCCCACAAAGGCTGTGGCTCGGGCCTCCAAGCCTGCGATAGTGTCCCAGAAGACGACATCCTGAACTAGATAATGAGAGACCGTCAGGGGAGCAGGGACATAGGGCTCCACTCCGCTTGGTCTTGGCACTGAAACGGGCCTGAAGAAGTGGTGAATTAGAGACAATGGCCTGAGGAGCTGCCAAAGCATCACGACGGCCTCCGGCACAATACACGGCTAAGGTGACTTCGGGAGCCCAGCCTGTTGAAGCACGAGAAGAGCCCACTCCAGTCCAACTACTCCTGGGAGACATAGAGACAGGTCGCGGAGATAAGGGAGTAAAGGACCACCTCCGGGAAGATATGCTGTGATCGAGGTGCCACTCCCCCTCACCTGCCGCAGTGCTAAAAAACATTACAGGGGCAAAAAACAAAATGTCACCTACCCAGTACAGCCCGAAATGCGCAGATAGGGTGCTGAGACTGGTCTGCACCGGAATGCAGACCGGGAGTAAGAACCATTTTTTGAAGTGCCAGGGATCTGAGGCACTGATCTGCCAGTGAAGCCCGGGGGAGGGTGGCCGTGCAGGGAAGACCGCTTTGGAGGGGGAGACAGCCGACAGGCCACTGCAGAGGGGCTTTTAATCCTGCAAGTAGGCGGTGGCGGTAGCCCCCACGACCTGGTCTCCTGCATACCCACTACCCTTCTCCACTTTTCTCCTGAATTACTGAATTAGTGCTTCCACTCCCAAGTGGAGTAAGGCACCCCCTGCCTGAAGGAGCAGACAATCATGTTGGGACCAAAAGGAGCACGCTCGACCCTCCAGACCAAAATGGAGCCTAGGTGGTGGACCTAAAAGAAGCAGTTAAGGTACTGGAGGCCAGAATGGAAGATTCAGAGGGCCGCTCATGCCGGAATAACGTCTGGATAATTTGGGTCCCGGAACGGTCTGAAGGCACAGCAGTGAATCTATTTGTGGAAGAATGAATACTCAAACACCTGCAGCCTAACTGCCTTTCAAATATTTTTCAGTGGAAAGGGTGCAACGGGTACCTGGGACTTTGCCGAAATGATTGCCTGCATCTACATTTACAGGGGCCGGGACGTAATTTTGCAGGCCGCTCGCAGCGCACCGTCAACACACTGGGACAACAGCATCATTACTTTCCAGACTTCACTTTATCGGTCAAGAAACTGCGACGTTCATTTCTGCAAGTTAAAGTCCTGAGGGTGAAGGATCTGAAATATGCAATGCTGCTCCCAGCCAGACTCAGAGTGGTGGCAGACAGCAACACCTGTTTTTTCGACACGCTTGATGAAGTGTGGAACTCGTTGGACGTCTGGAAAACAGCCAAGGGAAAGCGAACCAGGGGAAAAAAGAACAAAGGATGAACCGGCCTGGAGACCAGTGGTCTATGTGTGGATACCACCGCAGAGCAAGATGTTGAAACAGATTAAACAAGAGGGACGCCATCAGGGCCTGACCCTATGAAACGAGGGCAGTGTCAGAGATTTAGCTATGAATCTATGGTCGGCTTCTGATATGACTCACGAGAAGGGCAGGTGAGGATGGCTCTATGGAGTCGACCCGGGAGTAGCAGCTACAGAACGCCTGTGGCAGACCCTGTTCGGACACTAAAGACTCTTGAATCGTAACAAGTACAAATATATGAACTGAAGGTAGCGGTGGGGAAATGGAGGGCTGGTTGGTTGTTTCCCCCAGGTTACATTATGCAAATGGGGATAAAGGTGTTCTGCATAGTGGGGGGGGGGGGGCAGTTTGAAGTACAGCAGGGTGGGGGGACGAGGTTTCGATTTGATGTGTGTAGTTGGTGTTTGTTTACTGTATTATTAGCAACGATGACCAGAATCAACAGGTACACGTTCCGGCGGGAGGGCGCTCTCCTCCCCCCCCCTCCACACCCCGACAAGAACCATAGTTATAAACAAAGAATCTCACAGGTGGTGATCTCAGGGTTTGTGAATGTTCCCAGTCATGACCTTACTGGGAGAATTCTAATGCTCCCACCACGTAAGACAGCAACTGTGGGACAAAATAGAATTCAAGGATAGGGTCGGACAAAAGATTTAAGATACTCTCCTAGAACGTGAATGGCCTAAGAGATAAAATTAAGAGGGGTGGTCCTGCAATACTTAAAAAGGTACTCCCCCCTAAGTGGTTCTACTGTGGGAGACCCACATCCAAGGCACTCTCTATGCGTAATTGAACAGGTGGGGATACAAAATGGTTGCCCACGTGAGACACACCAAAGACTCTAGAGGGGTAGGCATCCTCATGCGCTCCTCTTTCCCATTCATGGTTCAAACGGTCACATGTGAAGAACTGGGAGGTTTTGTGGCTGTAATGGGTGACTGGGAGGGCCAACCTTTTAATATAATTTCACTTAATATACCGCCAAGATTTCAGGCACAGATGCCCCCTGATTTGGGGATCCTGCTCCTTAATTTCCCGGAGGGCAGTATGAAAATATGGGGGGACTGTAATGTGGCCCTCTCCTCTGAGATTAACTGTTGGCCAGTACGCCCACAGGAGCACTCAGGCAATATGTTGGGGGCGTTTTGTCAGCACTGGGCCTCACGTACACTTGGATGGCACTCAACCCCCGTGTCAGTAGCTCACAGCAGTCTATCGCGTATTGACTATATCGTCACAATGGCACACCAGCTCTCATGTTTTCATGATGCGCACCACTTGGCCCACAGTATTTCAAACCACTCTCCGGTGTGCGTGAGTTATGAGTGTGGCTGCCCACACTGTTCCTGCCAGTAGGGGTTCAAGCTCTGGTATCCCAAGATTGCCAACATTAGAGCAAAGCTTCAGGAGGTAAGGGACCACTGTATCTGGGGAAATGTGGCGACAGTGGACTTCTTCCATACTTTGGGAGGCCTTCAAGACGGTTGTCACAGGACAGGGCATTTCCCTAGTGGCGGTCATAAAAGTAGAAGAGGGCAATGTAAGAGACCCTAGAGCAGGAGATCCAGGGACTGGAGACATGCCTGATATTGGATGGCAATGAGTCTGTAAGACATTGCTTGACACTTAAGCAGAGGAAGTTTTGGGAAGTGGCGGAAGGCTAGATATTACGTGTCACAAAATAATTTCTATGAAGTTGGAGAGCGAGCAGGCAAATTATTGGTGTCGTTGGATAGGTGAGAAACTGCGTGGAGGGGGGTGTTTGAGGTTAAAAGTCAGGATGGCACCATAGTTCTATAAGGGCAAAATATAGCGAACACGTTCTCAGAATATTATAGTCGGTTGTACATGCCGACATCCACAGCTACAATAGAGGCATAAGAGTTGCTGACGACCCTTCAGTGCCAGGGCTAACAGCAGAAGATTAGGACCTCCTTAATGGGATTTGACTGAATCTGAAATAGTCCAGGCAATCGGGGTGCTGCGATCAGAGAAGGCTGGTGGTCCAAATGGTTTACCCATTGAGCTGTATAAACTAACGGCAATGAAGATGGCTTCTCTGGTCTTACAGATGTTTCAGGAGAGCTGCAAAGTGGGCTTGCTACCAAGGGACCAAAGAATATATAATGTGGTGGTGATCCACAAGGGAGGCAAGCCCAGAGATGATGGTGCCTCATACAGGTCAATGTCACTTCTAAACGCGAAGGTGAAGATCCTGGCCAAATTGCTGGCGACCCGGCTAACCCAGGTCATACATTCAGTGATCCACTCAGAACAGTCGGTCTTTATGCCGGGGAGAAACACTGTGCTCAATTTGAGGCATCTGCATGGAGTCCTGGGCAGATCGGCTGACATCCGGGAGGATGCAGCGGTGGTCTCACTAGATGCACAGATGGCATTTGACAAAATAGAATGTCCCTTTATGTACGCAGTATTAGAAAAGCAAGACTTTTGACCACGATTCCTAGCGTGGTGTAGACATCTGTACTCTTACCCACTGGCCCAAGTGACAGTTAATAGGGCACATCAGAAGACTTCCTGTTGCAATGCGGCACGAGTCAGGGGTGTCTCCTTTCACCGCTCATATTTGTGCTGTGTTGGAGCCTTTTGCGGTGTGGATACGAGGTGACCGTCTAATCTGGGGCTGAGCTAGTCATTGGAATGGGAAGATAGAATCTCGCTTTGCACGGATGACATCCTATTATACATAGCGAACACCTAGGCGACACTCCACAGGATACTGCATATTTTTTCATTATATTGCAAATACTTGGATTACTCCAACTGGGAGTAGTCAGTGATCTATGTACTCTGGGCGAATCCGCCAAGTCTGTCCAAAGGGTTTGCAATACCCATAGTGACTGAAGGGTTTTGATACCTGGGTATCTTTGTCACCAGAGACCCAAAATATTTCCACAACCAAAACCGTGGCCCCCTGCTTCAGCGTCGGCAAAATGACATCCAGCACTGGAGGTCCCTACCACTGTCTCTCTTGGGAAGAGCATCACTTTTTTAAATGATGGTTTTGCCCCGATTCCTTCACGTGCTCTACAAAACACCATATCTGGTGCCACTGGCATACTTTCAAGCAGTCAAGGCGCAGTGCGTGTACTCCTGTGAGACGGAGGATCTCCTAGGATCTCCCTCCCAAAGTTGACTATGGTTGGCATGACGGTGGGGTGGAGCTCCTAGCTCTCTGGAAGTACTACTGGGCGGCCTAGCTTACAGTGGTCAACCACTTGGTGCATAGTCCCCAAGATGACCCGGCATATAGAATGGACCGCTGTAACATGCAACCGGGTGGCTATCTCAGATCAATGTACAGGGGGAAGAAAGCTAACTCATTTCCCTTTTTTTTTTTTCTAACTCATTTCCCGAACCAACCTCCACCTCACTACAGGTTTAGCAGGAGGGGCTAGCAGCCCTGTGCTGGCGAGATGATCTTATGCAGATGACTCAGTTATGTGACTCAGCGAATCTGGGACTATTGATAGGGCAGCGGAGCTTCGACAACTGGGACCTCATTGGCCTCTCTAGGGTGGGTGACCTGTGGATTGGAGGAGACGTACGATTATTTGTGAACCTGCTAAAGGAATAACAGCTGGCACAACAGGAAGCTACAAAGTCTTTCGATATCTACAGGTTTGCCATGCACTTCCTGAAGCCTCTCCGTTTGAAGAGACTGCTGTTTGGAAAAGAAGGCAATCTCTCTAGTATACCGTAAGATCATGTATAATTCCCCAGACCCCTACAAGAACTCTGTGTTCGATGGGAAAGTGATGTGGAACACATAGATGACAACGAATAGCAGGAGGCCTTGGCCTCCCCCACGGAAGTAGCCATTTAGGTTGGTACTACTGAAGATACTGCACTGAACGTACTTCACCTGCGCCTCACTAGTAAAAATGGGAATGGCTGGCTCACCGATGTGTTTGTAGAGTTATGGGCATGAAGGCACATTCTACCACGGATATGGGGATATGGGGGTGTCCAGTGCTGCAGGAATATTGGAAGGCTCATTCTACCACGGATAATGGGATATGGGGGTGTCCAGTGCTGCAGGAATATTGGGAGGCGGTGCTGTCCTGTATGCACGAGGATTATAACATCAACACAATTAAGTTGCCAAAGTGGTGCGACTCTCACAACTAAAGAATGTCTCTGGTTGACACGGGTTCATGGTGGCCAAACGCAATATTTCTAAGTTATGGAGAGCCGCAACGGCCCCTACGTTGAATGAATGAAATATGGATATGTACTGCTGCATGCTGGCAGAGAGGACGGTATATGAAGTATGGGCTGTCCCAGCAAATGGTCTAAAATCTGGGGGAAGTGGAATGCACACCTGGGAATGCTATGCACACCAATGCCCCAACGAGGGCAAAGGGAATTGTTTGAAGACACTTAAAGATAATATAGGAACTCGGGTGGAGGAAGGAATACTTAAGAGTTGTGTATTGGAACACAGTAGATGCCACCTCCTCATTGTCAGACTGTATCGCAATATGTTATATAGCGAATTTCAATTGCCCTCGCTCTACAAAGTTTTCATTGTATGCAATAAAAGTTAAAAAAATTAAATATATACTTCTTGAAAGACCAACCATTTTCTCTAAGCCACACGAAATGTCCAAAATGGATATCATTTGAATCAAAGGTCTTATTTGGACTGGAGGCGGTGGAGTCGTCCAAGATTCAGAATTGGGTATGCGTTTTATTCCAAACCATTTGAGGCCTGGAGCCATACTTCGGCTTTGTGACAAACATGTGAAATAGAACTCTTATAACTAGATTCAGGATGGGGATGATTGGCTGTTTTCTGCTTGATCAGTATGATCAGATGTCCATTCTTGTCTACCCATATGATGAAAGACCCCCCCCCCCCCCGGAGTCTCCTTCACTTTACTTTTTTAATTTTTTTAATAACTTTTACTATGCCCTCCCTCAACCCCATCCTGAGGCGTTTGGGTCTGTCCAGGTGCAGACCAGCGCTACTGTATTTGCAATTGTTGAGCACTCCCGAGACTTGCCATAGCGCATGTTCTTGGCACAAAAACGTCCTTTGTCTGTGGAAGTCCATGCTTTTCTGCTTGAGGGAGCCGGGTTCTTCTTTTAATGTAAACGTGTATCCTTTATTGTGATGATTTTACCTGTATTGCTGAATCTCTTGTCTCCCAAGGCTATCATGGTTCTTTTTAATTATTTATGTTGATACTTGAATTGTGCATGTTTTTTCTTTAATCTACTTTTATTGGGAAATGTCGTGTAGCGGCAGAGCATTTCCAGTACATGAACAATGCAACCAAAGTATAAAGTACGTTACTCACTTCATTGCTGCTCCCCATTACACTGGTGAGGGATGGCACCTCCCCCCTTACATCGCTTATTCTCCTTGGATCATCAACAGATTACAAATTTAGAACATTCAATAGTCTGTGTATGCACAGGTTTAGTTCAATAATTTAAGGCGAATAAATTTGCGATGTCCTAAGACCCCTAAGTTTAACGTCAATGCCTATTCCCCTCATGTTGGATTATTGCTGCAGCATCTGCCCAGTTGAGTGTCTGTGGCCCACTAGTCAGTGGTTTCTATGAGCCCCAGTGGAGCAATCAGTTGTCTCTCTCTCAGTCAATTGGTTGGTCGCAGTTTATACTTCTAGCCACAGCTCTACAATTGGTTGTTGACACACCCATCATCTCTTCTGCCCATAGAGCAGCCCCCTCCACACCGCCCGCTCTACCGTTCAGCGTCTTCAACAATGAGGTTGGTCTTCTGTCGACCACCAGTGCAGGGCTATGTTCTTGCGGGCTACCACCAGAATCTAATTTCCGCCTTTTTTATATGGTTTTATGGATAATAAGCCCAGCAAACGGATTTCCATGGTCAACGGGATTTCGCCTAGCTACTGCACTTTCCATGTCCTGGGTCACCTTGGCCCAGAACTGCCCCAGAAAAATCTGTGTCTAATTGTGAGAAAGCGGTACAAGAGGGGGTGGTGATGGACGGAGCATCTGAATCAATCAAACACTCACACCCAGTCAAAAGATCTGGGTTTAATCCGTCACCGTTCTTTAGCCCACTCTGCCACCCCAGTTTAGACATGGCTACATGGAAGGCACATTCTATCACGGGCTGGACTGTTCCCATGAGGCATAGGGTCAGACTGATTTGCATATAGCAAGTCTGAACTGGGGTGGCAGAGTGGGCTAAAGAACGGTGATGGATTAAACCCAGATCTTTTGACTGGGTGTGAGTGTTTGATTGATTCAGATGCTCCGTCCATCACCACCCCCTTTTGTACCGCTTTTGGCCGCCATAAGTGTGGCAGGGTATGCTGAGACGTGAGTCCCTTGCTCACTTTGCCACTGGATTCAAGCAAGCCGGGCTGAAGACGGCTGGAATGCCAGAAACCGGTCCTCGGAAGCTTGTTTCCGGTCCAGGGAAGACATGGCTTGGCAATTCGGGCTGGACTGTTCCCATGAGGCACAGGGTCAGACTGATTTGCATATAGCAATGTCTGAACTGGGGTGGCAGAGTGGGCTAAAGAACGGTGATGGATTAAACCCAGATCTTTTGACTGGGTGTGAGTGTTTGATTGATTCAGATGCTCCGTCCATCACCACCCCCTTTTGTACCGCTTTTGGCCGCCATAAGTGTGGCAGGGTATGCTCAGACGTGAGTCCCTTGCTCACTTTGCCACTGGATTCAAGCAAGCCGGGCTGAAGACGGCTGGAATGCCAGAAACTGGTCCTCGGAAGCTTGTTTCCGGTCCAGGGAAGACATGGCTTGGCAGTTCGGGCTGGACTGTTCCCATGAGGCACAGGGTCAGACTGATTTGCATATAGCAATGTCTGAACTGGGGTGGCAGAGTGGGCTAAAGAACGGTGATGGATTAAACCCAGATCTTTTGACTGGATGTGAGTGTTTGATTGATTCAAATGCTCCGTCCATCACCACCCACTTTTGTACCGCTTTTGGCCGCCATAAGTGTGGCAGGGAATGCTCAGACGTGAGTCCCTTGCTCACTTTCACACTGGATTCAAGCAAGCCGGGCTGAAGACGGCTGGAATGCCAGAAACCGGTCCTCGGAAGCTTGTTTCCGGTCCAGGGAAGACATGGCTTGGCAGTTCGGGCTGGACTGTTCCCATGAGGCACAGGGTCAGACTGATTTGCATATAGCAATGTCTGAACTGGGGTGGCAGAGTGGGCTAAAGAACGGTGATGGATTAAACCCAGATCTTTTGACTGGATGTGAGTGTTTGATTGATTCAAATGCTCCGTCCATCACCACCCACTTTTGTACCGCTTTTGGCCGCCATAAGTGTGGCAGGGTATGCTCAGACGTGAGTCCCTTGCTCACTTTCACACTGGATTCAAGCAAGCCGGGCTGAAGACGGCTGGAATGCCAGAAACCGGTCCTCGGAAGCTTGTTTACGGTCCAGGGAAGACATGGCTTGGCAGTTCGGGCTGGACTGTTCCCATGAGGCACAGGGTCAGATTGATTTGCATATAGCAATGTCTGAACTGGTGTGGCAGAGTTGGCTAAAGAACGGTGATGGATTAAACCCAGATCTTTTGACTGGGTGTGAGTGTTTGATTGATTTAAATGCTCCGTCCATCACCACCCCCTTTTGTACTGCTTTTGGCTGCCATAAGTGTGGCAGGGTATGCTCAGACGTGAGTCCCTTGCTCACTTTGCCACTGGATTCAAGCAAGCCAGGCTGAAGACGGCTGGAATGCCAGAAACCGGTCCTCGGAAGCTTGTTTCCGGTCCAGGGAAGACATGGCTTGGCAGGTGGGGCTGGACTGTTCCCATGAGGCACAGGGTCAGACTGATTTGCATATAGCAATGTCTGAACTGGGGTGGCAGAGTGGGCTAAAGAACTGTGATGGATTAAACCCAGATCTTTTGACTGGGTGTGAGTGTTTGATTGATTCAGATTCTCCGTCCATCACCACCCCCTTTTGTACCGTAATTGTGAGAAAGGGCACATCATATGGTGTCGGTTTGCATCACTACATGAATCCTGTGAGGAGTGAGATACGTTGTGTGGAGATGGTTAAACTGGGTGCATTTGAATCTGGTGTTCCTGGACACCATGCGCTCCTGCTGCAAGGTTGGCTCCTATTTCTTACCCTTGAACTCCTTTCACAGCAAGTTTTCCCATTTAGTTCGCCATGATGCAAGATCAAAGAGGGTCTTTGACAGTAAGTAGGTTATTTACTTACACCCCCGCAAAGGTGAGGAGGGTCTGAAGAAGGGTGCGTGTGCACAGCCCCTCTGTGTTTAGGCCCCACAACTGGAGCAGCACCCTCTGGAGTGCTGCGTATGTCAGGAATTGTGCATCCGGCAGGCCATTCTCCTTCATTAATGTCTCTAGTTTGTGAAGGGTTCCCTTTTCGTAACAATCCCCTATTGCTCAATCCATACTCTGGTCCATTCTCCAGTCTTGTATTCGTGAAATACCCCCTCTAGCCTTGGGCAGCCCCACCAAGAGGAGGGCAGGTGTGTAGAGTGTGTATTACTTTGATTTGTTGGCCGCTGCCTTCCAACTGTGGAGTGCCACCTCAAGAAGAGCACGTCTACCATCAATGTGGTAAGTACCCCTTTTCTCAGATGCTTTCCTGTTTCACTATCTCCTCCACCTGAATTCCCCCTAGCTACCTGGCCAACCATTGCAGGTTCACTGATGAGAAGTAGATCTAAAATCCCGGGACTCTCAGTCCCCACTCAGTCATCTGGCATCACAGTATGTCTAAAGAGGTATGTGTCTACCACCATTCCAGACCAGTTCCTGTCACATCACATTCCGCTCCTTGAACATGGCCTGTGGGACTCAGACCAGTAGGTTTATGAAATAATAAAGTAGGTTAGTAAATGTCCTGAGAAGAGCTCTGGGTGATATCACTTTGCCTCTTCCTTTCGACCTGCTGGGTGTGGCTTGGACTTTCTCTGGCCCATATGAGCAAGAGCTGGCTATGCTGCAAGTAGGTGTGTGATCCTATTAAGAGTGCTAATAAAGGGGTACCTTCTAGCAAGATCTTTGATGCAAATGGACTTCCAATGGAGGGGCCAGGGAGATCTGCCAGTGGTGTTCCCGTAGATATGTTTACTTGTTGGCTCCTCCCCTCTCCATCTCGAGAGTCATCCTCAATATGGAGTGAAGTCCTCTTGCATCCGGGAGAGCTGCAGTCTCCCAGATGCACCCAGTCTACTGTAGTGTAGTTCCTATATTCCCAATAGGCTCTGCGCATTGGAATAACATAAACGATAGTTTAGACGTAGGACTGAAGTCGACTAGGTCTCTATTGAGTATGTTAGACTTAATTGTGAATGCCAGCTAGCTCAGAGGTCACTAGAAACTTTCTCGAATAAACAAGAAGGGATTTGTTTCTGACAACCATATAACATGACAACTTTGTCCCCCAAGAATAAGAAATATATCTTCAGAGTCGCGGAAACAATAGATGGCTATTTCACTCAGTCATTCGTGCATGCTTCGTTTCACCAGGGTTTTTGCAGAGAAATAGAGAGACGGGCGTTTTCAATAAAAAGGTTATTTATTGAGCAGTCTTCTTTCTCATGCAAGAGAAGTTAATTGCCACAATCTTAATACTTGCTATGAAGTAAAGTGCGTACAGTAAAAAGAGTATTATGAAATAATACTGTAAAAGCATTTGTATGGTTCTAAGCCATAAGATACTTAAAATAGATAAAATACATACAATGATAAATAATGACTAAAAGTATTCAACTGGTGCATCTAAAATACGCCTACACCGGTGTACCTAACCTAAGTCTAGCACAAGGGAAGAAGTAAGTGAGATGCAGCTTGAGTTAAATAGTTTCTGCCAAGAATCTATCCAAGAATTCTCTAAGGGTCTAATCAGCTCCGTACCTTGGTTATAGAATGAAGGAGGTCTTGTATCTCTCTCTCAGAACTCGATCTCCCAGTAACCCGCAAGGGTAGCAGGGAAACACTGGAGCTGGATTTCTCGGCAGGAGGAAAGACAGCGCCTCTCTCAGTGCGTCAGCTGGAGGGTCAGCTTCCTTCGGCAATCGCTACAGCAGAGTCGGGCAAGTAGTTAGTCGATTTGCTCCAAACCACAGTGTGTTTGCTAGGGCAGATGTGGGTATAGTTATGCCTGGAAGGTGCCGAGTTTGACGTAAGGGTGGCCATAATAACGTCACTAAGAACTCAAAGTTCTTTACACGCTCCAGGAGTTCTAGGACAAATCAATACTGAAGCAGGGAGAAGTCACTTACTGCTGAAGGCTGGTGTTCTTCAAGAAAACGTTGTACTCTAGGAGCTTAGTGGAAGTAACAATGCAGTATTTGGACTGCATTGGCTGTGCCTAAATATGGTTATGATTCCTATGCCTATATAAGGATATGATAAGTTATACCTATATAAGGGCATGAATCTGGAAAATTACACTAGAGCCCTAGATACGTTTACATCACTACCACACATTGGGTGCCTCTATTCAAGTAAATATTCTAGGCTTATTGACATCACCTGGCTTGCTTGCATCATAGATCACAATTAAATTGTTGACAACGGTTACATAGCCATAGTGATGGTTACTTTCTTCCCTTGTGGTCCGGAGCTTCCACCACAGGACGCGGCTCTGAATGAACGTACCAGCTCACATGCTCATGGGCCCTACCAAACTGGGCAGCACCACCAACATGAGTAAACCACGTTGTGGTCACTGGTAGTGGTCCAGCAGTGCTGGCAAGTTAATTTACAGACCTCCAAGGTTGATTTCCAGTGGCACAGTCAATTAACGCACACAATTACCGGCAGGGTAGAGAGGGCTTCAGCAGCCTGTTCTTCTTCCGCAGTCTCTATGGCCTCTTCCCCCTCTCTGCGCTTGCTATGAGTAGCTCTGGTTATAGTTTTGCATCAGGCTGTGTAGCCTTCACAAGCCTCCTATCTAAGTTTAACACTGCAGAGCATGAGACAGCTAGAATCATGATCAGGACTTTACTAAGGCAGGTTCTTTACACAACAGCTCATCGACCTCATTTTCTATTCTGTTTGCAGCAGCAGCAAATTCTTCTTCTCAGCTGTGTAGTGTGTTCTCTACATTGTGAACATTCAGTGGAGGCTCCAAAAATATCCTGCCTCTGGTAGCAGCATTTCTCTGCACAGGTGTTGCTACATTTTTCAAGCCAAAGGGCGACCTCTGAATTGGGCAGAAGAGAACCCCCTACTTAGAAACAGTGGCAGTAGGGCTGAAGTCCACGAACCACTCAGATTTAAAGTTTATCCACACTTCTAGTGGGATCCACTCATTCCAAAGTTTATTCTTTCTCTTGGTGTTGCTTGGTCTCCTAGGCTGCTCGGGCTTGACTGTTCCCTTTGGAGCAGGGACAACACTGATTTGCTTATAGCTGTATCCAAACCGCAGTGGCATGGTGCGCAAAATAACAATGGACAGGGAAGCGTCCGAGTAATTACCAGTGACTGAAATTAATTCAAGAATTCCATCCATCACTTTTTTATATACTTTAGTGTGTTGCCCTAAGTTGGGCGGATATTCCTAGACGTGGGTCCCATACACACTATGTTACTGAAACCGGACCATATCTGGCTGATGAGCCCATAGTAGGGCAAAGCCAGTCTTGGGTTGCTTGTGTTTTGGTACAGGGAGGCCCTGGCATGGCAGTTCTGACAGGGCTGTTCACATTGGAGCAGATTTAAGACTGATTTGCACATAGCTAGATCCAAACTGAGTTTGCATGGTGTGAAAAATTATGATGGACTGGAATGAGGCCTGAGTAATTACCCATGGCTGAGATTAATTCAAGTACTCCATCAATGACTTTTTTGTATGACGTTGGTTTCCTTGGGCAGCAAAAGAGATCCCACAGTGTGCAGTTGGTTTCCTATGTTGGAGCCGGTTGGCCTCTGGCCATTCAAGGGTTATTGCTGAGCTCTTGCTGCTCTGGCAGCTCATTCCATAGGATGTAGAGTATTGCCAGGCACCCCAGCTCTTTTTTGTAAGTATACAGTCTTTGCCAGTTTTTTTGATCAAGTGTTGCACCTCTGGGACCAAGTGCTAGTTTTTCTGCTCCCTTTAAAATGACGCGACTCCTAACAATACGCATACGCAGGAAGCTTGCTTATGAAGCAAACCAGTGCCTTGTAAAGTTGTACTGTTTCTGTACATTGATGGATTAATCATCTACAGGTTTCCTTGAGCCCCTTATTCCCCTTCCATGCTGTTCTTGTGCCAGTAGATGCCCTGGAGTGCAATCAAGGCCAGAGCCTCCAGCTCCTATAACTTGACCCTGCTCAATAAAGATGTGTGTTTCCGGGTGAGCTGTGCATCAGACTTCAAGTGAAGCAGGAAACTGGGACAGTATCAGGTACCTATGAGCAGTCTCTGAAGCTCTACTACCCTTATTGAGAAGAAGAAATGCTTTAGTCTACCACTTTATTGAAGCCTCGAGCCGAAAATATAGTCATATTTGGGGCATGTGGTAAAGTTTTGCTGGTCTCTCTTAGATTGTCTCTGTCCTCTGATGCTTGGCATTCGTGTGTGGGGGTCATGATCTCAGCCAAGGGACATTCTATGTTCTAGGATGTTGGGCTGAAGTTTATATGCAGGACTCTAGGCTGCTGCCAGGAGTGGAAAACTGAGGGTTGTGCTAGACTCAATAAATACCCCAAATACATCCTGAACCGGGGTATTGATCTTTTATTGGTGATGAGTGACCACCAGTAAATCCACTCCCACATGTGATTGATGTTTCCGGCCCTTCGTCATTGATGATTCGTTGTCCAAGGTACCTCCTTATACTTCCAAAGGCCCAGCAATCTTTATTTACTTAAATAGAAGGATGACGGTGGTCTATACAGGTGCTAGCACATACACAGTTTCAGGAACCTATTTGTAACATCCAAATATTCAAGTGTGCTCAATGAAGACAGGTAACACTATGTCATCCCAATAGTGTCAATTATACAGGAGAAAACCCCTATATACAAAGAGTTTCAAAAAAATGTCCAGAGCACCACCACAATGAGAAGTAAAAGGTCTGTCACTCTAGTGGTTCCATTAAAGTAGGATAAGCTTCAATTCACATAAGGTTGGGACAAAAAGCCAATGATTCCAATTGTTTTTAGTCCATATTCTTGTGCAAATAAAATCCAAACAGCCGACACGTGTTTCGTTGTACTCGACAACTGCTTCAAGGCTTCTGAATGCACTATCTGATTCATTCGAAGGAAGGTTCAAAGAAACCCGAAACCAGGCCCTCAGAGCCCCAGGGGCTACAGAAAAGATGCTCTTACTCAAAAGTATATCTGTAAACGTAGTCAAGCACGATGGCATCCAATCACAGGCAGCCCGACCTTGGTAAGTCCAGGTCTTTGTAGCACAAGACGTGGAAAACGCTGAAAGCCCGTTCAAATCTCCGCTAAAAAGTAGTCAGAGGGCCTGGATTCTGGTTTCTTTGAACCTTCCTTTGAATAAATCAGATATTACATTCAGAAGCTTTGAAAAAGTCGTCAAGTATAACAAAACATGTGTCTGCTGTTCATGAAGATAAGGACGGTGCACCAAAATGAAGTTAAAAGGCTTCCAATATATCCAAATGTATCCTTTATTTTGTTTTCAATTTTTTAAATTCAACCTCAGCCAACGCATTTCGTTCCAAAGACGCGAGGAGCACGTCAACTTTGACAAGGACAGACAGCCGCTACACTGGCCCGTTGAATTTCATTTACATATTTGGGGTGAATATTGCTCAGTGACTTAACCTCCAGGTCAATACGGAGGATTGTGGGCTGGTACCTTAGGCCACAGGATACTATTTTTCTAAGCGGGGATATTGCTGCATTATCCTATCTACTTGTTATTACAGAGAATCGTGATATTTTTCAATGATTTAGAAACCAGGCCTTTTGTGAATTCAAACTCAAGGATTCAGGACCACTTTGAACCCAAACTAAGACATTTGAGCCCTGACAAAGTTTCAATAAAACAAAACGCGTTGGCGGAGGTTGAATTTTAAAAATTGAAAACAGAATAAAGGATATATTTGGATATATTGGAAGCCTTTTGACTTCATTTTGGTGCACCGTCCTGATCTTCAACTTGTGTATCTGGCTCTCAGTGGAGTGAAAGTGCGGCGAACTCTGGACGTGCTTGCACAGACAAAGAACTTATTAATTTACTTTGAAATTGAGGTGCTGGAGCATGGTCAGCCGCATTGTTCCTTTTTAACAAATTATGCGTCGGCTGTTGTTTGAATTTTATATGCACAACAATAGGGAATACAATTTTTTTGTAATAATTGGCTGTTTGTGCCTACCTTATGTGTATTGAAGCTTATCCTACTTTAACGGAACCGCTAGAGTGATGGACTTTTACTTCCCATTGTGGTGGTGCTCCAGACATTTTTGTGATAAGCTTTATTTACTTATTGTTGCATACAGAGGCTAAAGATTTTTTAATTTAGTTATTGTACCTTTGATTGGGCATCGTGATTGTAGCTGCAATCACAGTGAAACGCTAGTCGATGTGTTATACACTCCACCATCTCCTTAATCACCTTTATAGACTAGCATCTGCAGCTTCATACATACCTTTTAAGTTCCAGACTTTGAGCTATAGTTGTGTACAAGCACCACCACCTTTCAAAACCAGCGTGGTACAATGTCAACGTGGCAGCCATTTTTTAAATGCCATAGACTTCAATGAAGCTTGTTTTCCTTACAATTGATCATCACCGAGAAGCTGGCGCGCTCTTTCTCTCGCAACACATGCTGTGACACACTGAATGGCACACTTTTTACTGTGGATTTTCTGCATTGCATTGTCTGGCATCTTGCAGTGACAGTCACTCCTTGGACAGTTCTGGCGGTAATAGTGACTGCGACGTTTGACACAGCTTTCAGTGGAGTATGCCAGTGAGAATCAGTAAACCACCTGTACATGCACATTAATAACACTTTCACAGGGCATAAACTGCCGCACCTGTAGTTTTGGTTTATTTATGTTAAGCATTTTGATAAATGGCAATAGAAAGAATGTTTGTAACTATTGACTGAGGATCCTAAATTAGATACTGCATTACATTTAGCCAGAAGTATTAAATATTCTGAGTTTTACATGAAGGAGATTATCATGACACATGTGGGTATGAAAGGAAAAGAACTTAGATAAGTATACATACAGATGGACTAAGAAAATGTAACCTAAGATATTGCAAAAACAGAAGTATGGTATAAAAAAATGATGCATGCAAAGTCATGGATGAAAGTGTCTATTTGCATACTGGGAGGCAATTCAATTTTATTCATTATGATTTGGAATTCCAAAGTATTCCACATAAAAATACATCTTAAAAACACAGTACATTCCAAAAAACAAAAGAATTGCCAATCTAATTTCGTCTAAAAACACAGATAAGCAAATCAGTAACAGCCGTTCTAGAGGTTTTTCAGTGCCAGAAGGGGTGAGCCTTGAGTAGTCAGATTGCCATACATGAATTTGTTACACCTTTACACACACTTATAATCTACTTCTATCACAAAACATTCAAAATTAAAACTTATTGTAAAGTACAGAAGTTTACAATAACTTAGCAGCAAGACAAGTGTTTAAGGTGCTTGAGATCCTAATGGATGAGTAACTAGCAGCAGAGAAAGTTTACAAAAGTGCACATGCTTAATTTCAAACACGGGACCGAAGAGTCAAAAAAGTGAAAATGCTTAGTGCATACGTATTTAAAAGCTCATGAAGTACCCGATAATTTTGCAGCAAATCAAATTTAGTAAAGTGCTTGAGATCCTAGAGAGTAAGTAAGTAGCAGCAGCAAAAAATAATTAAAAGTGCAAATGCTTAAGTGTAAACAAAATAAATTGGCCTTAAGAAGGGTCAAGGAAGTGCTAGGGCTCAATACATACATATTCAAACGAATCTTACAACATTAGTATATATTTAAAAATTGTTTAAAAAAGCTAAAAATTTAAAAACACATGAATTCAGATGGGGTGGACAGCAGACAATTTCGGGCCTCTTCTGCTGTGGTAGTATTATACTTTAAAAAACAATTACTTAGATATCTACGAAGTGTTGATTGTAATGCGGGACAGACAAATAAAACATGATTCAGGTCTTGTATACAAAAATTACATAAATTACAATACCTTTCATGTCTAGGAATACCCTCCAAGGTTCCTGTTACAATTCTTAGAGGTAATAAATGTAATCTCAGTAACAGAAACACTTTACGTACTCCATGTTTAAGATTCCATAAAACATACGGTTGAGGTTTTTTGACCGTACTGCTCCCCACAATACAATCCATATTTCTATTCTCTAAGCACCTTTTAATATCTCTGCAAAAATACAGCAGAGGGACCCTGAAAACCTAAGACCATAGGCACGGGGAGCAACCCACCAGGGAAGAAATACTTAAATGAACATGAAAGGGAGCTTCCCCAAGGAATAAAGAATCAAATGAATGGAAATCTACCAAAAACACCCACAGAACAGCTAAGTTATTTTAGAAAATTTATTTTCAGTTGATCATTTTTGATAAAATCATTTAGTTCAGCATTGAAAAGGGTCAGTTTCTAATGTAAAAGAACATTGGATTATGGAATCATGAGGAAACATCAGCCCAAGTGTAAATATGACAATAAAAACATGACACACCGTTCATTCATTCAATCAATCATGCACACTCTCTCTATCAGACAAACCAAGTATTCACATTCAACAAAGCATCAAAAGCAGCATACAGTGGGAGAAAAAGCGCCGACGCGCGTTTCGGAAACTGAAAGTTGTTTAAGAGATTCCTTCATCAGGGCGCATATATTGAATCCATAAATCTGTGCGGTCTGGAGCGATCCAAATTTAATAGCGCACCATAAGTATAAAAATCAGTTCACAATTTCAATGTTGGGCTAACAGAGCATATCTCTGGGTCCATTGAAACTGACCAAGATTTGGGAGTCATTTATGGTGAGGAAATTGTTCCGGAGAGTATGTACAGGTGATGGCAGGCTGTCAACGAAGTTGCTATAAACTATGCGGAATAACATGAGATTATTCCAGTACGGTCCAAGTGATCAGAAAAATAGATGTGATGAACTGAGAAAGTCCCAGTATTCCGTTCCTAGAATCTGATCGCATAAGACAAGGAGCACGTTATGGGTAAAAATAATGCTTCGTCCGCGGTTCCTCGTTGCCGGTTATGCACTGTCCTTGTCTGATCGCATAAGACAAGGAGCACGTTATGGGTAAAAATAATGCTTCGTCCGCGGTTCCTCGTTGCCGGTTATGCACTGTCCTTGTCTGTCAGCGAGCACCCGGGGTACATGGATATCGCAGCTGGCGGCCTCAGCGTTCGTCCATGATCGGATCGGCTGTTCCGATCATGGACGAACGCTGAGGCCGCCAGCTGCGATATCCATGTACCCCGGGTGCTCGCTGACAGACAAGGACAGTGCATAACCGGCAATGAGGAACCGCGGACGAAGCATTATTTTTACCCATAACGTGCTCCTTGTCTTATGCGATCAGATTCTAGGAACGGAATACTGGGACTTTCTCAGTTCATCACATCTATTTTTCTGATCACTTGGACCGTACTGGAATAATCTCATGTTATTCCGCATAGTTTATAGCAACTTCGTTGACAGCCTGCCATCACCTGTACATACTCTCCGGAACAATTTCCTCACCATAAATGACTCCCAAATCTTGGTCAGTTTCAATGGACCCAGAGATATGCTCTGTTAGCCCAACATTGAAATTGTGAACTGATTTTTATACTTATGGTGCGCTATTAAATTTGGATCGCTCCAGACCGCACAGATTTATGGATTCAATATATGCGCCCTGATGAAGGAATCTCTTAAACAACTTTCAGTTTCCGAAACGCGCGTCGGCGCTTTTTCTCCCACTGTATGCTGCTTTTGATGCTTTGTTGAATGTGAATACTTGGTTTGTCTGATAGAGAGAGTGTGCATGATTGATTGAATGAATGAACGGTGTGTCATGTTTTTATTGTCATATTTACACTTGGGCTGATGTTTCCTCATGATTCCATAATCCAATGTTCTTTTACATTAGAAACTGACCCTTTTCAATGCTGAACTAAATGATTTTATCAAAAATGATCAACTGAAAATACATTTTCTAAAATAACTTAGCTGTTCTGTGGGTGTTTTTGGTAGATTTCCATTCATTTGATTCTTTATTCCTTGGGGAAGCTCCCTTTCATGTTCATTTAAGCCTTTTAATATCTCTTTCACAAGAAACCCCGTAAATTGTCTTCTTAATTATAGTTTTTTTCAAAGCCCCTTTGCAAAGAACCGCAGCCCCATCTTTATCCAAACTAAACATTGCTGATGCTTTTAGATTATTTTTAAAAATAGCACTTTTTTCTTTCATATTTACAAATATTTCTCTGTACAGTGCTACCCGTAGCAGGTTTTCAGAGCTATTTGACAATGCATTACACCATCTTAAACATGCAGCCATTTATAGCACATAAGTGGAAAGTAGGCCAAATTCGAGCCTAAGCACTGCAATTGGTGCTGCACGATTCAAATTGCATATTTGGCGCCAGATTTGCCCTTCCACTTTCTCGAATTTGTCCCACTTTTTTGCATCTATTGTTTCACTAGCGTAATTCAGGATTGGTGGGATCTTTATTTTATAGACCGACATAATGTGAGAAAAAAGTCTTTTCCCACAGTGTGTGTACAGACGGTTAATTGCCAAGGCTTGTGAAATAACTTTGCCATGGTCCATGTGACTGTTAGCAGAGCACCTGTTTGTAAATATTTTTCCTAAATATGGATAAAATGTTACTACTTCCAATTTCTCATTTCCATACAGGGAATGCCAAACAATGTCCTATTAAAAAAATCGACGTTTCAAGTCTAGTAAGAGGAGCATTTTCCGCGTGAGTTCAAAGCTATCTTGGGTAAAAAAGGAGTGTCAATGACATTGTTAATGTAGTTGACTATTCCACACAAGAACATTTTGTGGTAATGATAACAAATTCTGAAGTGGAGAGAAATAGTGTAGTGGAGGGAGCATCCTTGGAAATTAAAAGGAAATCAAAACCACCCTATTTGATGTATGTATATGTGGGTAGGGAGTCAAGACAGTGGTAGATTCTGGGTAGCCATTTACCCTTTTTTGAGAAAAAGAAGTTAGCACTTTTAGTCAATTGCAACTCCACGAGGGAAAAATTACAGTTTTTGCATATGCATAAGAATGGGTGGAGCGTATTGGTAAGCTCATAGCTGAATTAAAATTTGAGGATAATATGGTTGAGTGTGGCATGGGTCCAGTTTGTTGGGTCGGGATGAGCAAGATGACCTCAACAGGAATCTAGATCCCAAAAAGGCTTATGGCTGGGTTAGACATATTGATTTGTATGATGGCTAGAAGAGTACCCTGAAGTTTTAATGACAATTTGGGAAAACTTAAGAGGTACCAACAACGTAAAGTTCTGAAAAATAATGGCATACCAGAGGTGCATAAGGTACTTCTAAATTTAAGATCAGAATTTAGACCAGAGTTAGAAAAATGTGCTGCTTTCATTATAAATAAACCCGTTAAGGGTTCAGACTTGTTAGCTCACCTGGTGTTGACACATAAAGTGAACGAGTCTTTAAGACAGTGTGGATCTGTGCGATCTCACTCGTATCATTTGGGTTAGCAGACTACCCCTGCCTAACATCAAAGAAATGTTGGCCACACTCTAAGTCAGTGGTTTTCTCTTCACTTAAAATATCTGTGACTTCCATCCAAAATGAGCTATTTGAGTATTCCAGACACCTCACTTCATTTATAACACCAAAGGGAGCATTATGTTATTTTTGTATGCCATTTGGATTAGTGTTTGCTTCCTCCATATTTCAAAGGATTGTGAATAATCTGTTTAAGGGGATTGTTGGGGTGACTTGTTTCCAGGACGAAATTCTGGAATATGGAAAAATGTAAGCATGACTGAAGATTGAAGCATGTGTTAAGTATTCTCAAAGTTAGTGGGTTCACGTTGAAGACCGATAAATGCGGAAACCGTCACTGCGGTGTGGGATACTCGGGTCCCCATGTGTCTGAGAGGCGTGTGGCACCTAACCTACAGACTATGGAAGCAATTGCGAATGTGCCTTCTCCTGCTGACAAGGCTAAGCGATGGTCCTTTCTCAGTAATATGCAAAATGAGTTCCTCAATTTGCTAATAAAGCTGCATCTGTATAAGTCTTATGAAAGAACAATGAAAGGTATGTTTGGAGTAATGGGTGTGTTGTAGTCCTTTGCCAGAACAAACAGCATATAGTTTCTGCTCCGCCTCTAAAAGTGTTTGATTCCAATGATGTGAGCATCATCATGAAAGATGCCAGAAACCACGCTTTGGGTGCAGTGTTGCTGAAAAGAGGTGCAAAAGTAACACGGAAATAATTTTCTGGACTTCAAGGGAGTTGCGTGGTGTCAAACCTTAATTTTCCACCATTGGAAAGGTAGCTTTGCGATTGGTCTGGCTACTCTCGTCCAGAGAAGTTGTGCAGATGGCACGTGCCTCTAATCTCAACCCCTATCTACAGAGAAACAGACTCCACAGCTCATACAAACGCAACCCGAATTTCCAAGTCCCTCAGCAACGCCACAGCAAGTAGAGGCTTTAAAAGAAGTCATGTTGCACATCTTTGGTACCATTCTGGCTCTCTCTCTCTCTCTCAATCAATCAATCAATCAGGGAATTATAAGCACGCTACTCGCCTGTGCTGGTCTCATGGCGCTGGGGGGTGGGGTGGGGTGGGGTGGGATCAGCAGTGCTGTTCAGCCGAAGAGCCAGGTCATAAGGTTCTTCTTGAAGGTGTTCAGGGAGGGGCGCGTCTGATGTCTGTGTCTCTCTGGTGTGCCTTCGGGCCCCAAGGATCAGAGGAGACCTATAGATGGCCTATCGTCTGTGGATCTGTCCTTGATGCCGTCTGCAACTTTTGATTCTGCTGAGGGGTCTGGCCCCACTCTGGGCCAATATCAAATCCGACACCACAATCTGCTCCTGCCATGTCAACACAGGTCCTAATGCTGCTGACACTTGAGGAAAAACTCATCGGCTTATAGGACCCTGAAATGAACCCAACACACCCTCTATCAAAGTCACACCCTAGGCTCTCTTTGGTGCAGCCAGTTCAACCTCATTCTGACTCTGACAGAACACTGCCATTGTTTGGGATGCTCCACATTTCTTTTGCCCCAGACTCAGAACACATACAGTGATATTAGAGATGGGTAGAATAATTAATTCCATTATTATGTGGAGGACAATCTTTTTTATGAACCTACAGTACGCCAGTGGGCTGGCCACTAGGCTCAACTTTCCCCCCCGGCCCTTCCACAGAGAAATCCACTTCTTTTGTTGTGGTGATCAAGTAGGTTGCAGACGTTTAAGACCTGCAACTTCCATCTGTTGATGTCAAGAATGATGTCCTGATGAAGGTCCTTCAACCTGGACAGAAGAAGTTTCCATGAGGAGCAGGGTTGGTAGTTATGTGCATAAGGCAGAACTCTGGCTGGAAAGGCATAATGAGTGAAAATAGATGGACTGAAAAGTGACCGGAGTGATTGCCAGGGCCTGAAATAGATTTAAGCACTCTACCCAACACCTTGTTGAGGTGTTTCATATGAGTTTGGGGCACACTTCACGTCATCTCCCTTCTCACAGGCAAATGTTAATGGATACTTTGATCGGGCCTATCTTCCTGGCAGGATAATAGAAGGACCCTGCCCACGAAATGCCACTCCATGACATTACTGTGTCACAGCCTGTTTGATGTTTCTGCTGGGTGTGCATATAACATTTAAGATGCACTTGAAAGGAGGGAAGCAGAAGTGTGTTTCAACTGTTGGGCAGTGACAACCTCACCTTTGATTTTTACCAGACTTCTGACCTCTGGGGGTTTGTACAGACTGGAGGGCCTATAATGGTGTGGTGGATCCAATGCCTGGATTAGCTGCCACTATTCATTTGACTCCAGTGGCTTAGTGAGCACGGGACCCACGTCTGGGTATACCCTTCCCACGTAGGGTGAACAGTAAAACACACAAGATGATGCACGGAATGTTGCACAATGGCAAAAACATTCACCCCCAGCACTGCATGACATTTTAATAAACAGGCCCCTCAATGTTTATTGCATATATCTACAATTAAAAAAAAGGAGGTTTGTCCAGACCAGATCAATTATACTTGCTAATGCCTGTTACCAGGTTCTTGCCTGTTGTAGGCAGTCTGGCTTTTTCTTTTCCTTTCCATAATTGCCCCGGCCATGATCCCAAAGGGATATCGTGGGGTGCCCCGACACCTGCCCTCCTAAGCTGTAACCCTCCAACAGGCCTCGGTTTCATCCCTAGCCACCCCGCAAGCACAACTCGTAAGTCAGGGGCAGGTTCCATAACTCTGAATCTCTTTGCACATATCCTCGGTACCGGTAAAGTTACCAGATGACTTCATGTCACCTGGGACACAGTTTTCCAGCACTGCGTGTATCGTACATAACCCGATGCATTCTGGGAGTTGAAGTCACGATTCAATTCAACAGAGCCACCTGGATTTAAATATCTGAAAACTAAGATTTACAAATGGAAAGCCCAGGATTGGAACATGGTGTCCATAGTGACAGGGAATCTAACTTCACCGATATTGTCCAAGGAGCAGTCTGTGTCCACTCCACCGGGGTGCTGCTATGCCACCTCTGACGTAACCAGGGAAACGAGCGGTCATTGAGGAAACGTTGCAAGACTGGAAAATGTGCATGGAACGCAAATGCACTCACAACTTTGCTGGAACGAGGTCCACAAAGGAAATTACAGGCGTCACTTGCCAAGAACCGCCGAGCTATTATCGCATAACATACATTGCAATTTGGTTTCGAGGTGCATTAATGGTTTAGAAACGGTAAACACCGTCGGGATGGAAAATCGAAACGCGCAGGGGGATTAGTCTGAGAAAGCTCGTTTCACGTCAGCTGGAGTCGTCAACTTCACCATAATTGCAGATAGTTGTCATGATTACAGAAACGTGCAACCGCCTTGTTTCTCTGCTTAATTAGGTGCAATTTGAGTGATTTCTCAACAGATTAGCTACATTTATGCTGAAAAGGTCCTTTATGTGCATGCACGAGCAGGCAGGCCGTGGCAGCGCGACTGTGAAGACCGCCTTCTAGGGTGTGCTGCTATTTTCAAACTTTAGAGGGCGCCACGGGGGGGCAGAAGCAGCAAGTCACGTACACCATACCCGCCTCGCGCTGCGCATTGACACCCTCATTGAGCGCCTACTTCAATGTCAGTGCGATGTTAATCTAGAATCGACCCAAACTAAAGTGGGCCTGCAGCTCGATCTGGAGAAAAACATGCGGCATCGCCACATTATTCACCCACCCGGAGTTCGTTGGTGACGCCACACCCAGTAAACCGCGCATCCTACGTACCCCTATTAACCGAGCGCAGGTTTTCACCACGGGACATCATTATTTTTTGGGGGCTGAAAACACATGTTTATTGGCATTTATAGGAATAAGACCTGCATACAATATTAAACAAATTACCCCCACTACCACCACCATCCCTCAAGTCCAGTCCCCATTACAGTATGTGTATACAACACATATTTATTTAGCAAATTACTTTTTTACGCATTTTGTTACCACTGGTCATTTATAATAAATCCCAAACAGCTTTTTTTTGCATAAAAGTAGCAGATGTACGCTCGATTTACTAACGCTTTGAACACAAACTCTGCACAAATCATTGTGGTGGTATTTACTTTACAAAACAAATCAGGGTTTACATTGGAAGGCTGGCCAAAGGGCGGTACCTTTGCGCCATGGGTGGTGCATGGGCGTTCCCATACAACCACCAATGGGTTTTGAGGGAATCCCTAGTCGAATATCAACTGTAGACAGGAATTTGCCCTGAAGCCTCTTCAAGGCACACAGAACTGAGGACAAATGTTCTGTTTTCTCCATACTTTTCAAACTTTGCATTTTACAGCACACACACAAAGTGGAAAAAGTATTAAAGCCTGGTTTTTAAAATGGTGGTTTCCCTTCCAGTGTAAACCCTATGCATGTCAGAACTCACGTCCTTTCATTATTGGGCAAGGGTGTGTGCACGGGCGACTAAAGTGCACCGCTATTGCTGGGGGACAAAAAAAGAGATCGCCATGGCTTATGGATATGGCGTTCTTTTTCACTCTCCCTTTGGCCAGCCAGCAAACGTTGAGTCACATTTTAGTAAATTTTCCAAATAGTATTTTTGCACATTTTTTACTTATTAAGGACCTCATAACAAGGGCCTGGTATTCAGATGTGGCAGGATGACTCCGGAAAATCCCTGGTGTGGTATTACCCACCTATCTCCAGTTTTTTTGCATGGCGAAAGAGCTTGTAGGTGTGGTACTTTTGACCAACTTGCAATTTCAAATTCAATTTACCAGCCACATATAATGAGGACCTGAAAGGGTATTTAAAAGACTGAGCTTTACACATTTATGTTGTGTGGCTGAAAGGTATAAAACAAAGGAAAATATGCACTTTGTCTCGCTCTAACATAGCATTTGAAAAGGAAAACACAGATTCCATGCTGAAGTAACTTTGCTCAAGTTAATAAAAAAACTGTAAATTATATTCTACCATAATTGGTCTCATAACATACAATTCAAAAGCAAAATGCAAGAACCAGAAAGTATAGCCCAGGTGAAGGTACACAACAATCAAATTCTCTTTATTTCGGTTAATAAAAAAACATAAAGATACAGCCACACAAGTCATGGTTAAGACATTCTGAGCTAAATAGAGCATTCGAGAGGCAAATAGGCAATTGAAAGATAAAAAAAATGGCTCTGGTTAACATTTTAAGCCAGCGTGGAGAAAGGCATGGGTGTTCCAATTCCCAAATAATTCATAGTTGAATTGTGTCTGGCAATACAGGCGGGACAATAGAGCCACAAGACTAAAGTGCTAGTGCATTAACAAATATTATATAGAACAGTTGCCAAATTTACAGTCCACACATACTCTGGATCATCAAATGACAAGATTAAAATCCATAAAATGTCCTAGTTGTTTACATACTCTGGATCATCAAATGACAAGATTAAAATCCATAAAATGTCCTAGTTGTGGAAGGGAACTTTGCCGCCGACGATAGGGAAGTGGCGGAAAGAGCTAGATAAATGTATGGGTGCGTAGATGGCAGTGTTTCAAGCGAGGGGCTGTCCCCAAAAACATAGAAAGATATGGTCTTGGTGGGCTACATACCGTGGCATTGACCGCCCTCCTCTTCTCCTCTTCCTTCGCAATCCCCATAGGAACTGCCTTACGAGAAGCTTATGGGCCAAAATATATGTTGCATCGTTTCCTTTTCTTGGACATATATGTGTACTATATTTTGCTTGCCGATGAGGGTGGGGTGGGAATGTCCGCGTACAGTTCACAGTTTGTTTTCTTTTATTTTGTATACTAAGTGTACCCATTGATATTTCCATTGCTGCTAATTCTTTGATATTTTGGTATCAAGTGGATTATGGCGGACTCTCGCCCAAGTGGTGCTTGAAATTTTTTATAAAATATATTTTAAAAAAATAACAAAATATTGCCATAAAAACAGATATTTACAGTATAAAAATAACAACATTGTTCGTCTGAGTGCGCAGGGTGGAGGGAGGAGGGAGTTTTGTTTATTGTAATGTTTGATATTAAAACAGAATGGCTTAATGTACCATACAGTGAAGTTGCACCAAGATAGCTGTATTCCAGAAATGCACATGGACATCAACGAACAGGCCACAAAAGTAATGTGGAAAGGTATAACCCTGCACTATTGTATACAAATTATTAAAATAGGTACTGACAACCAATAGCTACTGTTAAATAATCGAACTTGGACCTGTATGTATATATATATATACACCTGTATAACAGCAACTGTATAGAACTGAAACTTAATAACATTTGTTTAAAAAAAATAAGAAAATAACAACATTCAGAATTGAACCTCACTTGTCTGGTCATTACAGTGTCCATTTTGTCAATCAGGGCCAGACAACGGTGTTAGTAGCCCCTCCTTCTAATCGCCCTGAGGTGGCCAAGGAATATCACAGTTGCGCAAGCGAAAAGAGGTCTAGCATCTGACTTTAATATGCACAAGGCATCTTTGGAGTTATGAGTACCTAATTGTCTGCACACAGGAGCTAAGCATTTGCTCCTTCGTTTGGCATAGGCTGTGCAGGAAAAGAAGACATGGCCTATTGATTCTTGCGGGCATGAACAGGAGGAACAGCCCTTAGGTTGAGATTTATTCATCAGCCAGGAGTTGGTAAAGGTGTTGATTGGTAAAGTACAGTGCCTGAACTGTTTATACAGTTTCCTGTCGGCTGGCACCTTGATGACATCAAAATAGCTTTCTAAATGACAATTGATTTTCAAGTCAATGAAAGCATCTGTTAGGCTGCCATGTTGCCTTTTCAGAAAATTGTTCTGCTTACCCATGCCCAGTACAATAGCTTTACCTGGCCTCTAGAATAGGGAAGTGAATGACCGGTAACCTGTTTTGGCAAGCAGATGCTTGACCGAAGATTATCTACATGTCTGATCCAGCCAATCTTTTTCGTAGTATCCAAAACAGAGACCTCGCTAAAAACTGCAGCATATGGTGCCAGATCAGGAGTGGTAACCAGTCTGTGCCAAAACAGCAATGGGCGAAGCCTTGCAAGATCATTATTAGACTTAATGCCCATATCAAGTTTAAGAGGGAGGGGGGGGGGGGGGGGGGGGGGGCGTGGGTTATGCGCCAACGGAGATGGCGGCTAGTTGACGCTGTTCCACGTCAAGTTCCGAGGATTTTCTTCTTGACGCCTGGTGGAAGCCTTTGGCCACCGGCTTTCTACAGGAAAAACGTTATGGTACCCTCTACTGACCCCAAGGATGCCTTTTGTTAAATGCGGTAAGCCCGCATTTTTGGCACTTTTGTCTTGAATGTGCGACGCACTCCATATCTGGACCGCGGCCGCCATTTTGTTTTCATTTTTTTTTCTTCAACTTTTTTTTTATTATGTTGTGAAGTGGAGAAGTTGTGTCACAAGTTGCTGATGGCTCCATATGAAAGGAACGACTACTTTTTAAAGGTCTACTGCAAATATTGATTTGGATGCTTCTGGTGTTTTACCACGAAAGGCATATTTTTCAAATAGAAACTTCGACATATCCTTCTTCCACAATTGACTCTCTCAGTTTAATCTTTTCACCCGGTGAACCTTGCTTCAGAAAACGCCTTTTGGTACCTATAGTATGCCAATATTCTTGATGTTCTTGTTTTAATCCTACAGCGCTCTCCATGACTGAACCTTGGCCATTTTGTTTTTGCTTCAGACTGCGGTGTTTGTCTTTGACGAAGTGCTGGAGGTACTTCATAAGTTGCCGCTACCGTAATATGTTGGGAACATCTCTCTCTGTGGTCTGCTAGCAATTTCATTGTTCATAATGCTGAGTGGCACTGGAAGCATATTCGAATATTCACTGCAACTTTCTTCAACAATTGATTTCCTTCTGCTAGGAATGTTGCTGCCTCTACTGTTTAACCCTTGTTTCTCCTGATTGCGGCACACACTCTTTTTCACAGGATCTCAATCAATTGGGACTACTTCGACATAATAAAGATGCTCCAAGCCTGTTTCTCCACTTACCTTCAAATAGTCACTGGTTACCTTGCTGGTTACCCATGTCTATGGGAAGAAATCGGGGCGCTGTTTCACCTTACGCATCTGTCGTGCACCCAATGTCTACCGCAGTGCCTACTTCTAACCCTTTTTCAATAACAGAACAACATGAAGGAATCCACTCAAGTAATTTCACATCATCTTGTGGAATGATCTTCTGGCACTTCTACATTTTTACCTACTTCTAGTTCTCATTCACCTCAAGCCATTGGTAAAAATGCGCCTAAACATAACCCTTCGTCATTGCCATCGTCTACTAAAAGAGTTAAGAAAGATCCTCTTCACCAGCCACCTCTCCTCCACTAGTTTCCCTGGAGGTACTTCTGGATAAAATAAGGGCTCTCAAGCCATATATGGAAGATACAAACACCCGTCTTCATCTTGTGGAATGATCTTCTGGCACTTCTACATTTTTACCTACTTCTAGTTCTCATTCACAACAAGCCATTGGTAAAAATGTGCCTAAACATAACCCTTCGTCATTGCCATCGTCTACTAAAAGAGTTAAGAAAGATCCTCTTCACCAGCCACCTCTCCTCCACTAGTTTCCCTGGAGGTACGTCTGGATAAAATAAGGGCTCTCAAGCCATATATGGAAGATACAAACACCCGTCTTCAAGCTTTGGAAGATAATTGGTCTTCATTTCAAAATAAAATCGCTTCTATGGAGTGTCAAGTCAATTCTCTACAAATCACGTCACAACAGATTCCTCCAATGAAAGCAGAAATAATTCAACTTCAGAAGCAAGTAGAAAATCTTGAGAACCGTAGTAGATGCAACTATCTAAGCATTTATGGTTTAGCGGAAGGTCTACAAGGATGCAATCCTATAGCCTTCTATCAATCTTTTCTTCCGCAGATTTTAGAGATGCCAGAGTATACTTCACTAAATATACAAAGTACACAGACTTGGTCGAACTCCATCTACTCCCTCATCTCAACGTCAACCAAGAGGTATAATACTCTACTTCTTAGAGGATACAGACTTGTTGAAAGTGTTAAAAGCAGTTAAATTTAAGCTGCGCTTTTCCTGGCAAGGTTCGCAATAATTTTTTTCACAAGACTATGCCAAAGTTACTGCATATAAAAGGAAACGTTTCCTTGCTATGAGACCAGCACTTTGTGATCTAAACACCAGATATGGTTTGATTCACCCCTGCCACTTCAAAGTAACTTATAAAAATAAAACTACTACCTACAAGGATCTTGTTTTACTTCAACGCTTTCTGGACAATTGCAAAGGAGAATCTATGGAATTAGCAAGAGCATCTTCGTCATAAGAATAATATTGTTTCCTTGTCTCATGTGTAACCTTATGTTATTTCTCGTTTTCCCTTTTCAAGATAAATCTTATTAATCCCTTTGTTGTCTCCCCACTCCAGATACTGATTACCTTTGGTATTTCCACCATCCATTGTATAAAAATTGTTTGGCACATGTTTCTTCTCGTGATCCTCCCCCGGAGTTGTCTCGCTGGTCGTACGTCTTCCTGTTTTTGACACCTCAGCACCCCTCATCCATGTTTTAGTCTATGGTATGTTTCATTGTTCTTCTTCTACATTTTTTTCAGTATTTTCTCTTTGTACCTCTTCATTTCTATAATCCCCGCCGTTAGTTGTTGGTAGAGAGCCTGGGGAGATGGTGAGGCAATTGGATGAATCAGCTTTATTGGAGGATAGCTTAGTATATCTGGACCACTGGCATGCACGTGATTGCTTCACTGGCATTAATTATGACTGTAGCTAAGACCGACTGTGGGATTGATGACATTCTCTCAAGCTCATGGAGGGGGCCCTCTTGAAGAATGTGTGCTATAGGGGAAGTGCGCACAGAATCTATACTAGAGATGCACATGGGATCCTTAACAGAAGATAGAGGTAGTCAGTCATTCTGAAATAAAGTTGAAATGGGGGAATGTCCAGGGGGCTGGAGGGCAGCTTAGGCTCGTTTGATTGTGGAAGGGATGTTTAGCTTCAGCCGGATGTTTATAGAAGGTGGTGGATAAGTTCTAGCTTCCAGGGCAACTAGATTATGCACCAGATGTTCACTGACTAAAATAAGCTCTATTGCATCAGCCGGGCTGTGTTTAAGGACTCATCTTTTAGCCTGAACAATGTCATCCCTTATTATAGATCTACAACCCCTGGTGTGCCTCAGCCAAAGTATAGCTTTGTTTTTAAGGGCTTCACCCTTCTCATACTTGGAGCTGTTGTTGTCCACCTTAGGAATATTTACCAACAGTCCCGTGCACACATACAGTATTAAAGCAAACAATGTCAATGTAAATTGAAAGCAAATGGAACAATATCCAACATAGATGCATCCATCTGTGGATTTAAGTATGTGACACAGACTACAATGCCCAGTGAACATTGCGTTTGAAACTCACCTGTGGGGCATTTCTTGAATATGGGCGTGTCACAGCACGAACTTTCGCCGAGCCTCTGATGAAGAGTATTTAACTCAGAAACGCGTCAGGCTTTTTAATGATCGGCTAAAGAACTGTGAATCCTATCGGAGGACGAATTCCTGCCTTGCCTGGTGAACGCCGTTGTGCGAGCTACCGGAGGGTGCTCCTCTGTCGAGGGGCAACTTGGAGCAGGGATATTAAACGCGGCAGCCCAGCCGCGAAAGGCGCACCATCCCGTTATCACTGGGGGTCCCGAGGCTCAGAATATTCGGAGTCTCACATGGGAACCGGTAGCTGACAGGATTATGGCTGTGAATGAGTCGCCGAGGCCCATCCAGGGCTTTCATGGACAGTTTTAATTCATCGTGCATCCATCTGTGGATTTAAGTATGTGACACAGACTACAATGCCCAGTGAACATTGCGTTTGAAACTCACCTGTGGGGCATTTCTTGAATATGGGCGTGTCACAGCACGAACTTTCGCCGAGCCTATGATGAAGAGTATTTAACTCAGAAACGCGTCAGGCTTTTTAATGATCGGCTAAAGAACTGTGAATCCTATCGGAGGACGAATTCCTGCCTTGCCTGGTGAACGCCGTTGTGCGAGCTACCGGAGGGTGCTCCTTTGTCGAGGGGCAACTTGGAGCAGGGATATTAAACGCGGCAGCCCAGCCGCGAAAGGCGCACCATCCCGTTATCACTGGGGGTCCCGAGGCTCAGAATATTCGGAGTCTCATATGGGAACCGGTAGCTGACAGGATTATGGCTGTGAATGAGTCGCCGAGGCCCATCCAGGGCTTTCATGGACAGTTTTAATTCATCGTGCATCCATCTGTGGATTTAAGTATGTGACACAGACTACAATGCCCAGTGAACATTGCGTTTGAAACTCACCTGTGGGGCATTTCTTGAATATGGGCGTGTCACAGCACGAACTTTCGCCGAGCCTCTGATGAAGAGTATTTAACTCAGAAATGCGTCAGGCTTTTTAATGATCAGCTAAAGAACTGTGAATCCTATCGGAGGACAAATTCCTGCCTTGCCTGGTGAACGCCGTTGTGCGAGCTACCGGAGGGTGCTCCTTTGTCGAGGGGCAACTTGGAGCAGGGATATATATATATATATATATATATATATATATATATATAGTACAGCTAGTATGTATATTATATATATATACATACATACTAGCTGTACCGGGCCACGCGTTGCTGTGGCTCAGTCTGGTGAAATAGAAGAGAAAGAAAAGAGTAAGCGCATGTTTCTAATATGTTTAATCTCGCAGTGCTTGTGGGTATACAATAAGTTTTTGTGACTATTGTCTCTATGCCTCCCTTGTAGTTGTTGCGCAGCAAGCAAAATCGATAGGGTCTGTTGGGCCTTTTGATTAAAAACACGCGCGTATTGTACACACGCGTATTCTAATCCAACTCTGTGTATATATGAACACGCGCTAATGTTGCAATGTGAACCAACTCCTCCCCCCTCCCTCCACCCACTTCCCGTTCTGCCATCCAGACACCAACTGTCCATCCTAATATATGTAGACTATTGTCTCTATGCGCCCCTTGTAGTTGTTGCGCAGCATCTCTATGCGTCCTTTCTTAATGTTGCAAAGTGAACCAACTCCACCCCTCTCCTTCCACCCACTTCCCAGTCTGCCATCCTGACACCAACTGTCCATCCTAATATATGTAGACTATTGTCTCTATGCGTCCCTTGTAGTTTTTGCGCAGCATCTCTATGCGTCCTTTCTTAATGTTGCAAAGTGAACCAACTCCTCCTCCCTCCCTCCACCCACCCACTCTATGTCTCTATGCGCCTCTAGTAGTTGTTAGGGTCCGTTAGGCCTTTCGATTAAAAACACGCGTGTATTGGACACGCGCATTTTCTAATCCAAGGTTGTGTATATATAAACATGCGCGTAATCGAATTTAACGTTGTGTCAAAATTTCAAAGCAATCGGTGAAGACATTTCGGAGATTTCCGATTTTCAACAAATGAACATTGACATTTTTATGTGTCTGTTCAGTCTTTCGATTAAAAACACGTGCGTATTCGACAGGCGTATTGGAATCCAACATTGTGTATATAAAAACATGCGCATATTCGAATCAGACGTTGTGTCAAACTTTCAAAGCAATCGGTGAAGAACTTTCGGAGATTTGCGATTTTGAACAAATGAGCATTTACATTTTTATTTATATCGATTTTTAATACCTCATTGCATTTTTAATTCGTAACATATTGGATGTACAAACAACTATGAACTACTACAATATGATAGTCTGTCTTCCATAAACATAAACCGGGTGAGCTTTTTTTTACAGGCAATTGTGCACTTTTGTGTTTTTTTAATGAGTACCCTGAAAGAAGACGCATCATGTGACCAAGCTCACTGTGAGGAGTGAAACGCGTCATGGCAGGCATTATGCCGGTTTAATTTGTGTGGACTTTTTATTAAATAAAATTTCACTGCTTCATCCACCAACATTGTGTGGGATTCTGCAAGTTATTTGGGAGTGCCTGAGGTCCGTGCCTGAAGGTTCTGTCAGATCGAGTGGCAGACAGGAGTTCTCGAGTGATATATATATCAAAAAACAGTCCACCATTCTTTCGGCAATCGCTTCGAAAACACCGGAGCACGGACCACAATTTGGTGTAGAATCAGCATTTATTTGCTATTCCCATGCACAGCCATGACGTGTTTCGAACCCTGAGGGCCTTGATCACATGACGCGCATAATGGTGACAGGTAGGTTTTTAATACCATTTTTTTGTTGTTTTTTTCTTAAAGTGAAAAGTGCAATCATAGACATAAAAACCAGAGTTGTGAAACATTTTACCTTATTAAGTGTTTCTGGTTTGAATTATACATTCAGGTAACAATACCGCAATTCACTACATTGACTGAAAAGCATAAAATCATCATTCATTGAAAACCATAAAATATTTAAGAGCCCTTAAAACCAAATGGATTTCATTGTACTGTATAAAAAGCAATAAAAGATTCCCATAACACTTATAATATATAAAATTTCATATGTTCCTCAATTCTGCAAGTGTAAGAAATTGAACCTCAAGTGTAAATATATGATAAAACCCATCTAAAATCGTGTAGAAACTTTAAAACTATGGGAGGGGGTATAACGGTCCGTATTTTCCCTATTCAATAGTTTAATGTTAGATGTTAGAGTAGCTGCCACCTACTTCTAATTTACATCTCCCCGTTGTCCTACTAAAGACATGTATAAAGTTCCTCTGTGGCATTAAGGCCTTGTGGCTGTTTGGAGTAGAAATTTAAAATATAGTGTGTCTCCAAACGTCTGAGGGCTTTCTCCCTATACCCTTCCTCTCTTATTGGATGGTATTGCGTCAACCAGGTAATATTTTAATCCCTTTGGGTCTACATTGTGAATCGCGCCAAAGTGGCGAGCCACTGGGTAGGCTGGTTCTTGATTTTTGATGGCTCTGATGTGCTGGAGCACCCTTTTGTGCCCCTGCAGTACAGTACTGCTAACATAGCAAAGACCGCAAGGGCACTCCAGTTTATAAAATACATAGTCAGATTTGCATGTCAAAGCTTTATTAATTTGATTCTCTTGACTGCAAAATGGTGTCTTACAGGATATTTTGTTTTCACCAAATCGACATACCTTGCATGTCTTGCATCTGAAAAATCCCTTTCTTTGTGAGAGCCATGTGCCTACGGGCTAATAACCTGGATCATTTATTTTAGGGAAATGCAAGTGCAGTTTTAGAGATGGTATGATTTTTGGGTGGCAAGGGTATTTTTGTTTCTTGAAATAGACACATTTTATTACAATTAGTTATACACAGCTGCCTTCACATAAAGTAATACGATAAGCTATACTGTTCCTGCAGTTCTTAAAAGGGCATCAATCAATCAATCAATCAATCAATCAATCAATCAGAACAATTGTAAAGCGCTCTACTCACCCACGAGGGTCTCAAGGTGCTGGGGGGGGGAGGGGTGCTGCTACTGCTCAGATAGCCAGGTATTGAGTAGCCTTCTGAAGGTTAGAAGGTCCTGGGTCTGCCGTAGGAGGATGGGGAGGGTTTTCCAGGACTTGGCGGCGAGGTGGGAGAATGATCTGCCGCCGGTGGTCGCTCTTCGGATGTGGGGGGACGGTAGCGAGGGCGGTTCGGGGTGTAGAAGGTGAGTCGTCTGTTGAGGTATGCCGGTCTGGTGTTGTGGAGTGCCTTGTGTGCGTGGGTGAGGAGCTTGAAGGTGATCCTCTTGTTGACGGGAAGCCAGTGCAGGTCTCTCAGGTGGGGTGTGATGTGGCTGTGGCGAGGGATGTCGAGGATCAGGCGTGCAGAGGCGTTCTGTATGCGTTGTAGTCGTTTCAGGAGTTTGGCCGAGGTACCAGCATAGAGGGCATTTCCATAGTCCAGCCTGCTGCCGACATGGGCCTGGGTGACAGTTTTTCTTGTCTCGGTAGGGATCCGCCTGTAGATCTTGCGGAGCATGCGGAGGGTGTTGAAGCAGGAGGATGGGATGGCGTTGACTTGCTTGACCATGGAGTGTTGGGTCGAGGATGAACCCCAGGTTGTGTGCGTGGTCGTGGGTGTTGGTGCTGCCCCCAGTGCGGTCAGCCACCAGGAGTCGTCCCAGGCAGAGGGGGTGGAGCAGAGGATGAGGACCTCCGTTTTGTCCGAGTTCAGCTTCAGACGGCTGTTCTTCATCCAGTCGGCGACAGCTTTCATACCTTTGTGGAGGTTGGTTTTGGCTGTGAGGGGTTCCTTGGTGAGGGAAAGGATCAGCTGGGTGCCGTCGGCATAAGAGATGATATTGAGGTAGTGCAGTCGGGCGATGTGGGCGAGCGTTGCCATGTAAATGTTGAACAATTTCAGGCTGAGGGATGACCCTTGGGGTATGCCGCAGATGATCTCGGAGGCTTCGGAACGGAAAGGGGGGGGAGGGCGGATGCTCTGGGTTCTGCCAGAGAGGAAGGAGGTGGTCCATTCCTGAGCCTTGTCTCGGATCCCTACGTTGTGGATGCGTGTGCCTAGGGTGCGGTGGCAGACAGTGTCGAAGGTGGCTGACAGATCCAGGAGGATGAGGGAAGTAGTTTCGCTGTTGTCCAGCAGGGTCCTGATCTAAATCGGTGGCAGCGAGGAGGGCTGTTTCGGTATTGTGGTTGCTGCGGAACCTGGACTGGGACGGGCCCAGGATGTTGTTCTCCTCAAGGTAGCGGGGCAGCTGTCTATTGACGGTTTTCTTGATGACCTTCACGGGAACGGGAGCAGGGAGATGGGCTGGAAGTTCTTGAGGTCCCTGGGATCCGCCTTGGGTTTCTTGAGTAGGGCGTTGATCTTGGTGTGCTTCCAGCTGTCCGGGAAGGTCACGTTCTCGAAGGAGATGTTGATGGCCTTGCGGAGATGGGGTGCAATTGTGGCACGAGCTTTGTTGAAGATGTGGTGTGGGCATGGGTCTGACGGAAAGCCGGAGTGGATGGTGTTGTCGTCGTTTATGTTGGTCCAGGTGTGCAAGGGCTTGATGTGGGTGGTGTCCGTGTGGTCTGAGGTGTCGGTGTCTGTTGGGGTAATCAGGTTGTTGAAGCTGTCTTGGATGTCTGCAATCTTGTGATGGAAGAAGGTGGAAAGGGAGTCTCACAGTTCTTGCGATGGTGGGATGTCACGGGTGAATGCCAACCAAATAGGTAATACCTATGTGGTCCCTTTGAGAGAACCCTGCTAGGCCGGCCAGCTGGTTTAACCAGGTGCCCTACCACAGGGGGTTGTATCTGTGAAGTGGTGCATCCAGCGGGTGAAGTGTAAGATCGACCTTCAGTAGAGCACCATTACCCGAGTGTAAGATGGAACCGCTGAGGACAACGGGGTGTTATATAGGAGATCCAATAGTCCGTCCAAACCTAGATGATGTAGCTAAAGCTGATAGGCTGGATCATCCCACCCCCACCCCACCCCCCAGTGAGCCACTCATTTACTGAAACTAGACGGATGGCGACCTAGTAGGCATAGAGGTCTGGGGTACAGAGGCCTCTGTCAAACTGTGATTACCCGGAAAAGGCTGCTCGATGGCGCCTAACTGCCCAAATAAAAGAAAAAAGAAGTTAATTTCAAAGTGAGGGAGCGGAACCATGTCCAGGAAATTGGGTAGGGATAGTTTGCCAGGACATAAATGTATCAAGGCAAGAACGTTATTTTAAATAGGGCAAATTGTCCCATTGGGTTAAATGGGGACAGCTCCATTTAGGTAAATCTTGGTCCAGTGTCAATTGAACTGGATGAAAATTGAGAGACCATGCCAAGTCCAGAAAACAAGAGATGTGGACCCCAAGATACTGAAAAGAGTTGACTCTAGTAGGGATCCCAGGGCACCATGTTTATCCCTTCACATTGCCAGCCACTGACACCAGGACAGACTTGCTAGCGTTCACCCGAAGGCCCGACACCATGGCGTACAGCAGAAGGATCTTGAGGCACTGAGGTCCTGTTGTCGGAGGGTCACTGAGGAATAGCAGAGCATCATCCACATATACGGCCATACGGTCCCCCCAGTGCCATCTCAAACTTGCGCATCGTATCATATTAGGCGTGTCAACGGCTCTATGGCAAGAGCAAAAAGCATCAGGGAAAGGGGAGAGCCTTGACATGTGTCCCTACAAATAGGAATGGTGAGAAGATCCTGTTGACCTGGACCTGCGCAAACAGGGCAGTATACAGCAATTTTACCAGGTTGCAGAAACCAGAGTCGAAGCCCACACATTGAAGTTACGTCTTTATAAAGGACCAGGAGACTGTATCAAAGGCCTTTTAAAAGTCAATCAGGAGGAGAGCAAGCTATCTTCCCAGATGAGGTGCTATGGAAAAGGCCTGTTTCACCCTTCAAATACAATGGCGAATACTCCTACAAAGCCACACTGGTCCTGGTGCACCAGATATGAGAGGGTTTGGCTGATATTTGGTTGCCAACATATTTTCAAATATCTTAATATCGGCGTTAATGAGGGGACTCAGGTAGTATGATGAACATCGCTCCGCTGGTTGGCCAGACTTGGGCAAGACTATATTGGTAGCAACATCAAGATCTGAGGAAAAGGAGATGCGTTCCAACGCATCTGCATACACGGCCACCAATTGTGGGGACAGAGGACTGCGGTAGCATTTGAAAAATACGATAGGAAACCCAGCTGGGCCGGGGGTCCTACCCGACTGGAGATCAGTCCTTGCCTGTTCTACCTCTTCTACTGAGAGCAGCAAGCCCAGTTCATGTGCTGAGGGGAGGAGGGAGGTTTGGGTGGATAGCCGGTAGGAGGATATCCCCAAGAAGGGGACAGCAAGATTCCTCCGGAGGAGGTGGGCATGCCACACATAAATTCTGGTAGTAGGCTGCAAATGCTTGGGCAATGGCGGGTAGTTCCTCTCATAGGGTGCCAGAATCATTTCTAATATTTTTATTATTTTATTATTAAAAAGACTTGTAGAGCACGCAGCTACCCAGAAGGGTGTCCCGGCACTAAAATAGACACCAAGCAGAGATGCAGAAGAGAACGGGGATAGCACGGCAACTAACCAGATAACACAGGGTCAGTCATGACAGCTGAAGAGCAAAGTCTTCAGGTTCTACCGAAAAGTAAGTAGAGAGTGCCAATTCCCAAGAGCTACTGGAAGAAAGTTCAAGAGTTTTCTCCCAAGTAGGAAAAAGACGACCCTTCATGCGGGTCAAACGAAACGTGGGCATAGTGAACAGTGAAAGATCTCAGCAGACGGGTGGGCATGTAGGGTGACGCCAATCCCTGGATGTATAAAGGGGTGATTTCTTGTCTGGCTCAGAACATGTAGCATAAGGTCTTGAATTTAATGCTCTTATCGACCTTAAGCAAATGTAGTTTGTTGAGAAGAGGAGAGACAGAAGCATATCTGGCCAGACGAAAAAGAAGGCAACCGGCCGTGTCCTTAATGATCTGCAAGTGGCGGATCAAAGATTTGTCGGCGCCCAGATACAGTACATTCCCATAGTCTAATCTAGACGTTACCAGGGCTGCAGCGCCGTTCTCTGGGTTGCCAAAGGAATCAGCGAGAGGATTTTCTTGAGCCATTTGAGAATGGAAAAGCAGAACGCTGTGAGCTTGGAGACCTGTGACTTGAGGGAAAGGTTCTTATCGATAAAAAAGCCAAGATTCTTAACCTTATTACCTGGTGTGGGTAAAGACCCCAGTGAGACAGTGGTTAACTCCTCAGAGTTCGGGATTATTTCCCACAATCATGAATTCTGTTTTGTTGCCATTAAGCTTTAGGGCATTTCTGTTATCTAGAGGGCACCATTAGACAAACCTAGCCTGAGTGGTGAAGGGTCTTGGTTTTGAGCATCAGATAGTGAAAAAATTATCTGGGATTCATCAGCAATAGAAACAAGCATTTACAATGCAATAGGTCTCACAGCATTAAAGTTTGAGTTACTGGCATTGTAAATGACAATGCTTTGCATTATTTATTTTTTTAATTTGCAATTGGTATATAAACATTGTTTGTGAATGGTTAGCTGTAATGGTTAGCTGTTGCTTATGAGCAATTCATCCTTCCGAGGACGATAAAATGAGTCTCATTGAGTTGGGTATCCATAAACATCTGTTATCAGCGCCAAGATACCAAGGGTGAACGTGTGCTTAACAAATACGCATGTTATGTTAGGTTTTACGTTATGTTATTTGTGCTGGTGTGTTTGCAGGGTGCTTTAGCTAGAGGCACAGATGGTAAATAAGACCGCGAGACAGGGGGCGCCGGAGGTAGTGAGACACACAGAGGAGCCCACGGGTGGAGAGACAGAGCGAGGAGCAGAGACAAGAGGAGAGAGGGGGGCCCGAAGCACGATGTTTGATTGATGGGAGGTAAAGAAAAAGAGGTGACTGTGAGAGATAAGGCGATGGACACACGGACTGAGCTCCAGACAGACTGACAAAGGCTCCAGCAGCTGCTCTAAAATCAGGTCTCACAGAGCCCAGAGATGCTACTGGCTGCGTCCCGCACACCCTGTGTACCTTGCTGCACAGTGTACGTACCTCGCCCGGTATTCCCTTTGTACCTCAGAGTGCTACCCCTGTACACAACCCTGCTGCTCACAGCGCTGCTCCTGCTCGCCTCTCAGCGCTGTCCTCCGAGTGTTACCCACCGTACCGCTCAGCGCTGCATTGTGTGCATCACAGCACAGGCTCCCTGTGCGCAGCCCACAGGACTATTGCATGTACCCGACATCCGCTGTACCTCACAACGTGCTACTGCTGCGCTTCTAGGCTCTATCTTCTACGTAATTCGTCTTTACACAACTCGGCCTCCAGTGCTTAATTTGTAAAATATGAAGTCCAGGTGCTCTAATGTTTGTTGGAGGCCTCACCTACTTTCCCCCGGCTCCACCCACTCTGGCTTCCACAATTAATCATACGTATGTAAATCTGCAAATAGGAAATGTTACATAAGCCCGGCCCAGAGGACTACAAGTTGTTGGAGTGACATGTCATCCACATGGGTTGGCAGGCAGTATAGTTTAGGACTGCTTGGTCTGGCGAAGCACAATTTCTGAATTGAAAATGGAACACCATAATTGAGGGTTTTCTTTAATAATAGAATTGATTTCTACCAAAATTAACCCTTTTTGTAACATTAATCCATGCTCTAACCTACACTGTGCATGCAGTTCTTTGTCAACAGTTAATTATTCTCTGTTCTAAATTAGGATTTTAAACATATAAACAGTAACAAAAGGGTGTCTCTTAGAAAAGCACTGACCTATTTATTTGAACTTTTGGTCTGCATGGTACACATTTTTAACGGCAGGCATTTTAACCCTCTGCGCTACTTACTCATGAGTCAAAACCCCTACTAGACAACTCCCATCGCTCCCCATAAAGAACATTAATCATGGAGTTATCTTGACATCTGTATTGTTGCTTGGAAATTGCTGGAGGCAAGGATCTGAAACATTGCGCTCCCTGAAGCCAGCACCCAGTTTGGTGAAACCGGTCGTACTACTAGAGCCGACCATGAAACCAGTTAAATACCGGGGTCACAGTGTTACCTCACTGGGGCACATAGAGGGTACAACACTGCCAGTAAACCCAAATTCTGCATGGGGTATGTGCCACTGCCAGCAAACAAATACAGCTGAGCTAAGAGGTGTGTGCATTGTGTCATGCTCTCACTACGGAGGTGCCATGCGCTCACTACCGGTGGGTGAAGGATGCACAACGTACCTCACAACAGCAACCACGCCACTGCACAAACCTGAGCCACGAGCGCAAGGCTTGATGAGGTCGGAAATAAACTTTTAACAAGAGCACTGGGGAAAACAGGTGTTAAAATACCAAAACAAAAGTATATGCAAAAGAGATAGCGGTTGGAGCCACCGGAGGTGAGCTGCCTCCAGCCCCATGGTCCACGCCAGTGATTTTACAAGTTACAACCGGACTGGCGCCCGGCGGACCCAGGATCACACTACCCAAAAAAATACAGCGTTGGTTTTGGTCGGACGGTGATAGTATAGTTAGCATTGGCATCATCCCTAGTTAGCTGGCTTAGCTTAACTAGTTAGTTTACAATGAATTACTGCTGCAGCTTAACTTATAACTTTTAAGTGCTTAACTTCTATTCTTACCGTTTTTTGTGGTGGGCTGGTAGTCAGGGACACAGACACTGCTAGCTGCACTGCACTGCCTCCTTGAACCTTTGCGGTTTGCTTTAATTAGTATGCACACACTACGATTGATTAGGCGGCGGCGGCCTGGTGCTGCCTACTTGCTGCTACCAGACCGCAGTCTACAGTGTCAGACCGTCTTGTAGACAGTACAACTGGCTGATAGACAGTTGATCAATGCCTGCACTGCACACAGCCCAGCTCTGCCCTTCGGCTTCGTTGTTGGTCGGGTCTGGCAGGGGCCGCAGGGCTGACTTAATGATGTCGATGCCTTGTGGGGAGCTACTGCCGCGGTGGTTAAGCTGGGGCTGGCAACTGGTGGCAAAGTGAAAAAAAAATCTGCGCGCCTTGCTGCGCTCACAGCCCCTACTCAATCAGAGCCTCTAGCCCGGCCCCAATGTCCGCCCAAATACATCAGTGTGTGTGTGTGTGTGTGTGTGTGTGTTCTGAACTTCCGCGGAACGCCCACCCACTGGCAAGTGGCAAACAGTCAACAACTCTGCGTCTGCACTGCCACTGACTAAACTAAGAAGGGCTGCGCTGGCCAGGGCCCATGGTGATGATGACATATGTATATATATATATATATCGCCACACAAAGTGATCCTTAAGCCATACTAGAGTGCTCCGCAGTGTGTGCTCTGCCCAGGGGTCGGATCCAGACCCAAAAGGAATTTTGTTATACAAAAGAGGCGGCACAGCCAGGGTACTTATTCAAGCCTTATTTAATTACTGCTTCACCCCACCAACGCGTTTCAGCCACAACTGGCCTTGCTCACGGTCGGTTAGTCCTTCCACAGTGTTACTTTTTATACTGTCCCATTTTTGCCATTAGGGGGCATTCTGGGAATTGTAGTTACAAACATGTTGAAAATAATATTAAAAAGAAAAGAAAGACATCGTGTGTGTTTCTCGGTTACACCATTAGTATGTCGTGACTTATTGTTCACTGTGGCATATGTATTACTGTTTATCGTGGCTTTGACATTGACGCCTCCAATCTGTCCAACAGGATAGAATATAAAACAGTGTTGAAAGCTGTAGTTAAATCCAATAGGATAAGGGCGGCCGTCCCACCAAAGTTGAGTACTTGCCTAAGGAGTTCAGTGATCCCAAGTAGGGTGGATTCAGTACTATGACCTGCCCTAAAACCAGACTGAGACGGGTGGAGCAAGTTACAAGTTGTGGCGAAAGAGGAAAGTTGGGTATTGACATGCCTTTCCAAAATCTTAGAGAGAAGGGAGATAGGCCGAAAGTTTGACCAGCAGAGAGGGTCAAGGTCATTGTACTTAAGCAGATGGAGTACCTAGGTGGGCTTCCAGTTCTGGGTACATAACCAGTGCTCAGAGAAGAATTTAGAAGCTGAAGAATTACAGTAAGGGCAACCTTGTCAACTTTGTCTGACCTACAACGGGATTTGCTAGATTAGAAGCATCTGCTTCTAACTGATGATGGATTAACTCTACTCTACTTAAGAAAAAGGTGGCTAGCTCATCACAGTGTTGTTGAGAAAGGGAGGGGGTGGTGTAATGGTGCTGGCTAGCCGGGACCACTCAACTGGAAACCTCCCAGGTTGCTAGCCAGTATAGTAATTTGCCCGATTTGTCACCCAAGATATTTACCTTTTCAGTGGACGCAGTCCAACATTGTTGCGCCTCATCCAAGGAGATCTGGCGGAGCTTGGCCCGTACCATCTACAATGTGCGGGCAGTGGCCTCTGATGTAGATTCCTCGTTTGCGTTTTCCAGTGCAATGATCTGGGTCTCATGTTCAGGGATGTGAGCCTTCTGCAACTGCTCACCATGCCGCATCTACCCCTTTAGATGGCCTTGGATGGAGGACTTACTTGCTGCCCATAAAGTACCATAGGGGGCCAGGGAACATTGATTTTCATGAAAGAAGGTCCTGTTCCACAAACTAAATGCATTTCTGGTCTGTTAGGTAGCACGCTTTTAAGTGCCACATTGGACGAAGGGGCTCCTTTACAAACAACCAACAAGGCACTCTTGAATGGACTGTGGCGAAGGGAGGACATATACATAACTGGACACTTTGGGGGCGCCATACCGGCACAATATGAAAGACAAACATCTGAACTTTCCCAAGTGTGTCCTGATCATAACAACGAGTGTGGAGAAATCTCATTGGTATACCATCAGCCAATCCCATCCTTCCTCTCATCTGCTGCGCCCAATGAAAAGCCATGTGTCAGTTCAAGTATTGCCACAGATACGCTGTTTTATTTCCAAATGCGAGCTGATAAAGGCAGACCGCCGAAACGCGTGCTCGCCGAAATAAATGGATAAAGGAACTCCGCGAGTGCTGTGTGTTTTTACACTGGAGCTTACATGTGCTTGAATGGACCCACTTCCATTCTTGACGACACCCGTCAGCAAGTGTGCTGGATGCGCCGAGGTGGAACTTGGAGCGAGATAGATGATATATATATATATATATATATACATACATACATATATACATACATATCAAGAACACCAATAATGAATATTGACTGCTTACGGGTGTATTAAGTGTATTAAGTTGTTTTGCTAATTTTGGTTGTTTACTGTGTTTGTGGAAAAAAGCTGACCCTCTGTTTTGAAGGGCACATTTATTTTAGTAGTATTTTAATTTTAATCTGAAAGCTGTGTCATGGGCTCTGTAGCATTTAAGCTGTTTTTAGGGCACGGGGGAAGAGAAGTTATAATTACCTACCCTGAAATAAAGACAGACTACTCAAAACATTTTGTTCTCAACTTAATTTTATTGCACTTCAAAAATGATGGATGTCTTTGTTTTGAAGATCAGGTACAAATTAAACCTCAATCCAGCAATGTACTGAAAAACAAACTAAGCAGTGGCAATTCATAAAAAAAACTTCTTTTCTGTTTTACATGTTAAGCAGAAAGCACCTTTTGCAGCTTTAGTCACTGTCCAGGTACCGGATTAACATTTTTAAGTACTTCATATATAATTTTAGTTTTCTTGGCTCAGCCACCTTCATAAAACATGCTTTATAAAATAAATTGCACCGGACAAACTTTAAGTTCCAGCATACCATCTCCATAATAATGCTACACAAATGCCCTGGGGATAAGAACATTATTGCAACAAGTAACAGCATCTTCAAGGTGAAGTGGAAGGAAGGATCCTGAAGTAAAGAAATGCGAGTTCAACTTTAAATATTCATTTATAAACAATTACATCACAAGACTCATGCATTTGCAGATGTACAAGGGGGAGGTTTTCCACTGTTGCAATTATGTGTCTTGCAAGAGTGGAATATATGAAGGAATGAGGCATCAGACATCATCAACACAAATATATATTGCTTCATCATGCATATTTGTCATACTTTAACTGATAAGCCTTCATAAAAAAATGTTAGTTCATACCAGAATCACACGTTTGGAAGATGGATCCTGCCTCTGCTCACCAGGCTGCCGAATATTGTCTCAGTTTTCTTCATCGTGTAAAAGAAATCAATTGTCCTGTTCTATCCCAAAACATCTTCAAAACCTAAATCGGCCAAAAATCCTTAGGAGGCCTGACAATGTTACTTTGCTAATGTTTTTAAGGTTGACATGAAGGAATGGCAGAATGCGAACTCTCGAAGGAGAAACTTCCTTGTGAGGCGGTGAGCCAATCGTTCATTTCTCTGCACTGCTGATATTGCTCTTAGGCGACATAGACATCCAGTCACACCTCGCATGTCCTCCATCTGCCCATTTCAGGGTCGCTTGAAGAAAATATTGCACTTTCCTTTGCGCTTGCAGTTTTATTAAAAGTGTTTGATCATCAAAAAAAGAGATAACGATACGAAATCGAGCCACAACTACAAAAATCAAGCGCCACATGGCACTGACTGGCATTTAGATTTAATCGAGCCTTTGTAGCAATCTGCCTCTTCCTCCTCAGTAAAACATTGGATATTCAGTATTGCACCGTGGGTACCAGGGACCTGGGAAGCTAAGCTGAATAATGAGAACCAATAGCACTGGTAATCAGTACTGAAGAGAAAAATTGGAGACCACCACCTTTAGGAGCAAGTGCAAAAAAGCAGGGGTCTGCTAAGGCAAGTAGGCATCATATCATCGCCCCAGGAAGAAAAAGCTGCCACATCATTTCCAATGATGCTGAATAGTAGGTGTGCCTGTTATCTGAAGATCACAAGACCTCGTTAAAGCATTTCATGGAAAACAGCAATGTTCATAAATGTAAACAAGTCAGAATTGATTTCGGCAAGCATGCATCAGGCACTTGCTAAGTTTCCAAATGAAAGGCCCAATAACGAAGACGTGGTAACAGCATATAGTTCTGTACAGTACGAAGCATACTTGTGGTTTAGTGTGAAAGAGAAGCTAATTGCACTGATGAAAAACACCACACAGAAAGAATGCTTACTTCCTGGTACATCTTAACACGGCGCCTTGTCCACGAGTTAGTGACTGTAAAATTAAGCTCTTAAGTTTCTTCAGCGATATTACATTTTTGTTTGCATTACTGACTTTTTTGCACAGAACGAGAGCCATGACAATAGACTCTGTAGCGAACGTTCTATTGTTACAAATACATTTGTTTATTGCTGCATCTATTAAAAAGTTACTAAGCATCTCAAAACGACACTGATTTACATACTGAAAACTGCCAATGAATTTGTAGTAGCTCTGGCAAATGCTTCACTTTGGTTGAGATACCACAGATTATCTGCAGCACTTATTGCATTTAAAAGTAAAACTTACTGTGTTCGAGCAAGAGTCGTCATCCTCAACGTATCTAGTGACCAGTCATGCTGCGGCAAGAAGAGGGCGCACATCTATTCCTTCTGCTGTAGGTTTGCACAGATGTGAGCTGGCATGCCATGCAACAGAGCAATCTTCAGAAGTCTGACAACTGCAATACTAACCTGGCATGGCATGGGACTGAAGAGGAGGAGGAGATCATGTTGATAAACTACTTTTCTGAGAAACGAAACCTCCCAAATCACAGGCACGATTTGCAGTGGTTGGATATACGACTCCCATGCCTAGCCTTCATCAGTGTGATATGGTTCTCTCAGGTCACTGTTCGCACCTTCATGACACCAGGGAATGCTGACACCGCTTTAGAACATGTGTATGCAGCTATTAAAAGGTGCACTGCTAACTATACTTCTAGTGCTACTGTTACCTGTGAGGTGCTCAGATCTCTGCTCGAACACTGTAGTGATCTTAGGTTCAAAGTATGTAATGCTTCTAGTGTGTCCAAATAAGTGTTCTACTACAGAAAGGCCAGGTGCGAAGCAAAAGTGAGAAGCTTGACAAGGCCCTCCTTAGAATTATGAAGGTGGTAGATGTACCCGTATGTGCTGTAGGCAGGAGCCCAGCTTATCCCTACCACACAAAAACTTTAGAAACATAGGTGTGCAGTGCAGGATGAACGTTCCTTCTCTATAGAGTTCAGAGGTCCTGGGGTCATCTGGGCCGGTGATTGGCCAGAAGGAATTCCTTATCTCTGCACAATAGGCACATTTTCAAATTCCGGAAGGAGCCTCCCGCTGCGAAGAAGGCCCAAACTCCGACGAGGAACACAACAACGTAGATTGGCAAAAGACTGCTTTCGTACCTCGGGTTCAGGAATGTCTGCAAGGTATATAAAGATTATTAGTACGACAGACATGCACCATGAAACTATGATGACCTAGCTCAAATTCAGTGTCAACATAGAAAATAAATGGAAGGTACAATCAAAAAGAATGAAGCCACTAGCCAATAATTACTAGCAGTCACATCAACATGGCGATCTGGCTCAACCACTGAATCGACAGCACCAGAGTGACGCACAACTATCAAGAAATGACTGGAATTCTGCTAAGACACCTTCAGATCATGCTAGATCACTAACACAAAAGAGGACCCTCCAAGAATAGATGCCCAGTGTCACGTCACAGACACTTAACAAGACACTCGGATTCAATTTGTTTCCATAACCTCGGAATTCATGTTCTGTCATCAACTAAGGTGTGCTGAATCAACCATCACAGTTTGTACGGCCAAGATGATAAGTGAAACATTTCCTTGTGAACATGAACTCGGTTTTAAAATCTTTACTATTACAATAGACAAAAAGCAATGGAAATGCCAATACATCGCGCCTAAGTGAAAACTGATGACTTTGCCACTGTCTTTTAGACATGTGGTACCGCAGCTTGGCTAAAAGTGAGTGGTGCACATTGGTGTTGAGTGGAGTGGCGTAGAGTGAAGTGGTGCGAGGAGTGGCAGTGTGGAGTGGTGCGAGGAGTGGCAAAGAGTAAAGGGGCATAGAGTAGAGTAAAGCATAGCAAAGTGTGATAGAGTGAAGTGGAGTAGTGTCGAGCAGCGCAGAGTGGAGAAGCATAGAGTGGCTTGGAGTAGGGTGGTGTGGCATAGCGTGGAGTGGCATAGAGTGGAGGGGCAAAGAGAAGAGTGGCGTAGAGTGGAGTGGCATAAAATGTAGTGGCAAAGTGTTGAGGGGCTTAGAGTAGAGTGGCAATGAGTAGAGTGGCAATGGGTAGTGTAGAATAAAGTGGCATTGTGCAGAGTCGGGAAGGATAGAGTGGTGTACAACCGAGTGGGGTGGGGTAGACTAGAACGGCGTGGAGTGGCGTAGAGTAGAATGGCAGAGTAGATTACAATAGCATACAGTAGAATGGAACAGAGCGGAGTACAGTGGCTTGAGGTGGAGTGTAGTAGAGAGGCGTAGAGTAGAGTGGCATGGTATAGAGTGGAATGGCATAGAGCGGTGTATAGAGGCGTGGAGTACAATGGAGTAGAGTACAGTGGCGTAGAGTGGCATTGAGTGGATTGGGATGGGGTGGCGTGGAGTTACAGAGAACAGAGTAGAGTGGACTGACAGACTGGGATGGTGTTGAGTAGAGTAGTGTAGTACAGTTGTAGGTGTAAATAATTAAGCATTCACCAGATATGGTATATAGGGTGAAAGCAACATAAGGAGAAGGCGAATGACAGTTTTAAAATGAGGAAAGCACATTGCATATCCAGGAATACCAAAACGCTTATAAAAAAAACAGTAGTGCAATGCAAAAAGACGAGGAAGAGCGTGAACTTGGTCTAGGTTCCAGGTGGGGATAAAACAAGAAAGGAAGGCAGGCCTATGGAACCACTGCAAATGAGAAGGACAACAAAAACAACCAATGGTAAGCTGGGGGCAGATTGTAAGCCCACTGAATAGTAAACATTACGTCCTGCAGCATAGTATAAGCACTGTGTAGGTGAGACCTAATAACATAAGTGAACATGGACAGATGGAGTGATTATGTTATGGCTCTTACTGGTCAAGAGGAGGGGGTGCCAAGAAAAGTAGTTAAGTGTTGGTCAGGAGCTCTATTTGCAAGCAAACCGAGAATTTTCTTCATATTCCCGTACTAATACAGAAATCTCCCCTGGTGCTGATCTGACGCTACTACCTGATCTGAATGGGGTCAGGAAAGAGTATGCTGACTGAGAATTTTGTAGAGAATTGGCTTTTCCGGGTTCCATGGGTGACTTCTTTGCATTCTAGTAATTCACATCCTGTTCATCCCACTATAAAATCAGGACTACAACTACCAGAATACAAAAACCAAAAACCTTTAAGACTAGATGAGCAGGGAACCTTGTGTCCACCAATTCCATACAATACACCTTGTCTATGTGGAAAAAGAGGAGAGCTGGGACCTTCACAATGTTGTGCACACACTGTGAGAAAGTGAGTTCCTGTTGCAGTACCCCACCACTTTTTGCCTGATACCTGATGCATTTTTCCTTGGTGTGCCCTGGGTCCCAGCCAATCAGGTACTCAGGGCCTGTGTTCCTTCCCTAAAAACTATACTAAAGCCTAAACCCAAATGGCATCTCTGGCCACATGTCAGCCCCTAGTAAATGGTACCCTAGGTACCCAGGGCATTGTGACCAGAGAAGACCCCTAAGGGCTGCAGCGCTTATTGTGCCACCCTTAGGGGCCCTGTACCTTGACACTCACACACTGTCTTTGCAGGCTGAGTGTCTAGGTGCAGAACTAGGCAAAGAGTCCACATGGCACACATCCCTGTGTGCCATGCCCACAAACCTGCTGCCCTGGCATACATCAGCCACCCCTCTAGCTGGGTGCCCTAGGCCAGTGGTGTGGGCACAGGTGCATGAGCCCTGTGCCCCTACAGTACCCAGGGCCATTCCTGCCATTAAGAGTATATGGTGCTGGGAGGTTGTCATTACGAACTCGACAGCACCATAATGGCTACAATGCACATCCTGAGACGAGGTGCCTAGCCTCCTCCCCCAGGATGGGCAGCGGAAGCTTCAAAGGCATTCCGCCTTTGTGAGCTTCTCCAGACCACTTGCTGTACTCAGCAACTGGCCCCCACCAGTTCTGACCCCCACTCTGGTGTGAAGACTGGCGGAAAACCTACATCGGAAAGGAGGTGTGCCAGGCTGTGCCAAATCCACCCCATAGGTGGGAGGGGCGAGGTGATGCACGACTCGGGGCTCTGGCCATCTGGAAGATGGGAGCCCTGCCCATTCACAGCTAGGCTCCTGCCCCCCTCCCACAGGAGAAGGAGCAGGCTAGGAGGTGTACCCACCCCAGGACAGAGGCCCATTGGTCCCTGCCCTTGCACTACCTGTAGCACACCTAAATTTAGTATTTAGGAGCACCCTGAACCTTCTTCCACAGATCCAGATTACGAAACAAGAAAGAAGATCAAGGAACACGAAGACCTGCAGTGCAGCCGCTAAAACGGGGAAGAAACCCACTGATTTGGCCCCAGTCCTACCGGCCTGTCGACCCTTGAACCTGCTCCTGTTAAAACCCGGCAGCTCCAGTGGTCAGTAACCTCGAAAACTCCGGAGGACCTGACTGCCTTGTGACTCGGACTACCTGGGTTTCCCACGAGCAGTGGTACTGCTCAAAGCAAGTAACAAGCCCTGGCATCAGCCCGGAACCGCGAACCCTGCACACTCTACACCCGCCAAGTCTGGCCTGTACCGGAGTGAATCAAGACCCTGAGGACGTCGCCCCGGCGATTCTGACTTGGATCCAATGCCCAAGGATCCTCCTCGACGACCCCAACGACACCTGCAGCCTCAGGACAAAGGACCCCTCCGACCGCGACCAGCAGGGGGTAAGACTTCCTGACCTCAAAAGACACCGCTGCACCCGGTGCCCCACGGCCCCCTGTGCCCAACTCCTGGGTGCCTACCTATCCTCCAAGATCCCAACTTACCCCTCAAAGTGTTGGTCGCTTCAGAAGATCCTCCGTCCCCGAGCCTGCAGCCTTTGTTCCCATTTCAAGATCCTCATTTAAAATCATTGGGCGCCCGACGGCTCAAAAGCACTCTGCACCCAGCTGCCCGAGTGCCCCTGGCAGTGCCACCTGTACCCTATCCTACTTCCCCATTTGCCCTCAGCAAGTGACCAGGAGCCCAGCCCCCACAGCCGCGTGGCCTGCTAGCCAGCAGCCACTAACCGAAGGCCCCCTGCCTCTCATTGGATAGCATTGGGCCTAACTACCGCTGCACCCGGCCGCCCCTGTGCCGCTGAGGGTGAACCAACTGTACCCACCTGACGCTGGGGGACCCCTGAGTCTATGCCCAGAACCTTAACTTCACCAGTCGAGTACTCGCCTGAAAACCGATGACTCACTTTCCTGCCATAGGACAACATTGACTGGTTTGACTCAAAAGCTTTTAAGTGTGAAGTTTTGAAACTTTAAAATATTCATCTAAAATCAGTCGAATAATGAATTTCGAATTACTCACCTGTGATCAGGAGAGAAGCCAGTACTGTACCTTGTAGCCCAGTACTGACCCGCAAAAGTAATCACAACCGTGTTTGCTAGTAATCTAACTTTCTGCCATAGGAAACCATGGACTGTTTTTCTGTGAAATTTCTTGTGTGAAGTTTTGAAACTTTAAAATATTCATCTAAAATCAGCCGAATATCGAAATCCGAAGTACTCACCTGTAATCAGGAGAGAAGCCGGTTCTGTATCTTGTAGCCCAGTACTGAACCGCAAAAGTAATCACAACCGTGGTTACTAGTAATTTAAATTTCGTCCATAGGAAACCATTGACTGTTTTTCTGTGAAATTTCTTCAAAGTGTCTACTTTTGAAAATTACAAATATTCCTTAAAAATCGTACCAACTACTAAAACGTAATTACTTACCTGTCTTAAGTAGAGACCCGAGTGCTGAACCTAGGAGTCCAGTACTGGATTACAAAAGTAACGAGAACCTACTTTACCTGTGCTTTGATTTTCCTTCCATTGGATAACATTGCTGGTTTTACACTGAAAAGTTTCTAAAGTGTTAACTTTTAAAATACCTTTATGTTCTTTAAAAATCATTGCAAAAACTAAAACGTTTTTACTAAACTGTTTTCAGCTTAGACCCCAGGACTGAATCTAGGATTCAGACCTGGAGTTACAAAAGTAATCGAAAAAGTAATCAGCCGCATTTATGTAGAAAAATCCATTGAGCTCAATGTTAAATTGTGTTTAGAATTGTGTTGCCTACTGCAACCATTGTACCTATTGTGTTTATAAATGTTTATTGCCTCTTTGCAAAGTAATTACATGAGAGTACCCATATCGGGAAAAGTATATTTTCATACCTGTTGGATCTAAAAATAAAACAACTATTTCTTTTAATATAAAAACAATTGGCCTGGAGTTCAGTCCTTGAGTGTGTGAACCCCTTTGCTGACTGAGTATGTACAACAGATGCTTTACACTGTCCTCTGGTACTGCCTTACAGCTCGACCAAGCTACCACTTTAGAGTGTAAGGTCAGACCTGACTTTAACCTCTGTTATTCCTCTGGGGATGTGGACTCTATACACACTGTACCTTACTTTGGTCCAGTATATATAGAGCCACTTTCTCACACACACTAGTGGACGATCTGGACAGCACAAGGGATAGGAGGGCAAGGACAGAATGCTGATGGTGCACTGGGTCTCAAGGTGAACTGGTCAGGCGTGAGGAGGGGCATGTGGAGATTCAATGTCCTAAAGAGGCACCGAGATAACAGGTTGTTAAGCTGCCACATGTGTGGTGGATTAGAGACTCTCGGGAGACATTATCTTTCCATATTATTTACTGACATATGATGGGTTGGGAGTAGGTGATGAGAAATTGTCAATTTCCAAATATCTATGGGGAGTCAGCAAAGGGGAGGGAGTTTTAGACAGAAGGCAGCAACGACTGTTTGATGAACACAACAACCTTCTCTCCTTCAAATATCAATAGGAATGTTTTTGTGATGAGACAATGGTTTCCAGCAGTCTGAAATTACCTTGCTGTCAATTGCGAGAAGACAAAGACTTTTTCTAATCATACTTTTTTAAGTAAACCGTTATTGAAGATTAATAGATTTTCCAAAAAGATATCTGAGAATTATGGAAGCAAGTAAAGGAAAATGCATATACAAATATAGAATTATATAAAGGTTTTCATAAAATTGTTGTCAGAATATAAACTAAATCTAGTGGGTATGTCATTTAGGGGATCTGCGACATGCAAGCTTAGGATGGAAGTTGCTGCAGACTACTTTTAGGAATGTATTACTTTTCTCAAATCTCCACGTACTAGCTAGGCTACATAGAATTAATCTCTTCTTCCCAAAGGAATGGGGTAATTCACATTTTTACTGAGAACTTAACTGGAACCATAATCAAGTGCTTCCATACCGATCAACCTTGTAGAACTTTTGCACTTTCTTTGCATCAGTGCGTCAAAGAAAAGGTGCTTGAATCGCTGTTTGCTTTGGTCACTGAATCAGTTGCATGTACAATATGGCAACACCATTTGCATAGGAAAATTCAATTTGATGAGAGACTTGTCTATTACATTATATATGAATGATATATTATTGTATATCAGAGTCCCTGTCCCGCATTCTAGGCAAGATTGTGGGCTTTGGTGACCTCTCTGGCATGAGTATAATTTGGGGTAAATTACTGATTTTCTCATTGACTGAAGTCACAGCAGAGTGCACTTTGGAGTTCACTCCAGGCTTTGCTGCCTTATTTAGGCATCAGGGTGCATAGTATGGTGGAAGAGTTGGTTGCTATATGTGTGTCTTAATGTACCATTCGCTTCAACTTGGGTACTCTTCAATTCACTTTAACCACTTATGTTAAAATTAGCATGGGTGGGTAAACAACCGACAATAAGTTGTAGTGTACTTGCCTTACCTTAAGAGACTGGAGGTTTTTACGCACCCGATTTTGAACTATATTTTACACAGGACTGCACAATACACACATTTTTAGATTCATGGCTCTTTGTAGAGCGACCTCACATTGGCATGAAAAGGAGGCAGCGTCACCATATCCTTTGAAAAAGCCTTGTTGCTCGCAGCCAATAGGCCCAGCATGGATTGGACATGGCGCAGTGTATTATATCCAGTTAGACCTGGCTCGCGGATTTCTTTGTAGACGATGCATTTAAAAATCTGTAGCACTTTGGGAGGGGCAAGAAGAGTGTGGCAAGATCTTGCCTCTCGATTTGCCAATCTTGCGCTCCTTCTAGCTAAAAGAGCCATAGCCACAAGATGGAAAGCCGCGAGAGCCCCGTCCATACAGGACTGGCATGCGGAAGTGGTGCAATGGGGGGGGGGGGGGGGGGGGGGGGGGGGAGGAGGGCTGAGGGGGATGGACTAAAAATAGAGGAATATAGAGGCCTAAGGAAAACACCTATCTCATTGAGCTGGAATACAATGCTGGAAGAATATGCTGCAATAGATATATTATCCTACTAAGGTGTACTGTTATTATAGATGTGGGGCTTGGACAACTAATATGTAACGCATGGGCTCCCTACACTGTCCATGAGTTGTTTCTTTGTATAATTAGTAGGACTGCACAGTGTACCTGGGTCAGATTGTGGAACCGAGATGCACACAAATTCAGAGATGAAAATGTGACAATGCTACTATAAATACTTATTGCCGGGCAAGCGTAAAAGGGAGGGTGGGGCAGATACATTTTAGTTACGTAGTTATAATTGTATTGAGCCCAGATAGATTTGATTAATCACGGTATGTTTTACTAGACACCTGGTATAGGAACAAAAACTTGAAATTATTCGTACTTGTTTGCAATTGGAGATTCAGTTACCGATTTTAGACTGGTATGCATTGACTCGAAAGGATCCTTATAGTGTTTCAGCACCATCAAGGTGTATTCTTTTACACTGATTGCAAATGTATATACTTATGCCATGTACCACTTTGTTACTGCATCACGTTCTAATCACTGGCTGATTTTTGTGTAAAATCAATAAAAATAAATAAAAAAATAAAAATAAAAAAGAAGAGTGTGGCAAGACCTTTGAATACCTTCCGATATTACAAGATTAGTAGTACACTTAAAGCACTGCTCCCGTAGTAGCCAGAGGAATCTTTAGGAGTTGACCTTTATGACTGAGACCCTAAATTTAGAGCACATACTTTAGTGAACTTATAAGGACATACTTGCAATGTCTGATTCTCGAGGCAAAACACGTTCTTGGTAGGTTGTTTTGGGTCAGACATCGTCATTAGAGCAGCGGGCTAACTGCTAAGTGCAAATACAGTTTGTTTTTCTAAACATCAGGCACAACCTATTGCTGTTCAAGTTTATCCAACGTTTTTATTACATGCCAATTAAACTAAACAACTGTTGGCCTAACTTCAGTGCCTATAATATTGACTGGGCTAGATGGTGTACTAGGTTGTTGTGCTTACAAATATGAGAAGTTTGTTGATCTTGACACAACATACAGTTTGCCCCAGCTCCCTGATATCTATATTAACCCCTTCGCTGCTCATGACGAGCTCAGCTCGTCATGAGGCACGGTTGAGATGTGCTTATGACGAGCTGAGCATGAAAAATGGAGTTTACGGGATATCAGCACTCTGGGGGAATTGCCTTAGCATTGAAGGTGCTATAGCATGGGTCTCCCCTTGTGAGATGGTGTATGGTCCTGGCTCTCTTACTGGCCAAGTGAAGGGGTTGCAATATGCTAGGAAAGGACCCCAATTCTGAAAAATTTGAAATGGTTTAGGGCTCAATCTTTCCTAGTAATTCGATAGACCCCAATGCCATGCTTCTCAAGCCCCTATCGTGGCTTGCAGACTCTTGATCCCCCACTAGACAATAGTTGCTATCATAGACTAGTGGACATGGCTAGAACATCTGACGAGGCCACCACTGACTGATGTTATTTTGCTGCATTCCTCACAAATTGTGATTACACTATTGTGATGAACATGAGCGTATAAATGTGGATTATCTCTCTATAATATGTGCACACACATCACATTGTTAAGTTTGTCACATCAACTATCTCATGCAGGACATTTCATATTGAAAACAATAAATGACGTTTTAAAAAACAGCCACTGCTTGAGATGGACAACATACCGGGGCAGAGACCTTCCTCCTCTTCCTTCGCAAATCCCCTGAAAGAAGTTTCCACGAGAGCTTTTGGGCCATGTAGGACACTGGGTCCCTCTCTTTAAGATGCACATCAGCAATCATGTATGCTTGTCAGTGGGGGTGGGGTGGGAATGTCTGCGTACAGTTTTGTTTTATGCGTTCATTTTTATGTATACACAATGTACCCAATGGTACTGTCCTATTTGGTAACTTGTCAGTATCTTGTCTCATTATGGTATATGTCGGGCTATTGCATGGTACTACAAAATCCCAATAAAATATATATATTTTTTAAAAATACAGTAAGGTGCATTACACAATTTGCAGGCATGGTAGCAAAAACTACATAAGATATACAGAAATAAACTTCAGGCTGGAAAACTCACCAAACCAGATACGAGTAGATGGCTGACGATGACCAACAGTATTGCCCACCAATTCTTCCTCTCACAAGCATCAAAGAAAACAATTCCCCAAAATACGTGCAGCAAAATGATAGCCAAGGTCATGAAGGCTTAAAGAGAGCACAAAAAATTAAATTGGTTAAAATCAGGATAGAATTAGTTTGAAAAATGACACTTATAATGAACTCAATTGTCCATATCCTTGACCTGACATTCCTCCTAACTCCCTGCATTAACAAGCATTTACAATGCAATGGTTTCGCCTTTGGAAAAGTTAGAGCTATTGGCATTGTAAATGACAACATTTGTATTTATGTTGTGCTTTCACATGACCACACTGCAAGTACATGCCCTTTCTAACCAACCTCTTCCTCGCCTTGTAGCGTGATACCAATACAGAAGAGCACTACAACCCCCCCGTTCTCCCTCCCCCCGTTCCCCCCCTGTTCTCCCCCCCCCCCATTCTCCCTCCCCTCCATAAGGGACACGAAACCTTATACAAAGGAAGTTTCAATTGCAAGAAATCCGACAAAACTTCTTCGCCATTTTCGAGGGCGAGGCGCGTCCTGAGACACGCCCCCTCTGCTGGCCACGCCCCCCTACAGGCATATAAATAAAGCGCCGTCGCTTTACTTCACATGACATCGGTCTCCTGAGGCGGAAGCCGGGAGCGCCAAGACGCAATTTTTTAAAAAACTTTATTTGTGATACTCTGTGTATTTTACCTCACTCTTGAAACATCCTTAGCACCCTTGGCACCTGAACAGCGGTAGCGCTGCAACGAAATCCCCCAAAACTTCTTCGCCATTTTCGAGGGCGAGGCGCGTCCTGAGACACGCCCCCTCTGCTGGCCACGCCCCCCTACAGGCATATAAATAAAGCGCCGTCGCTTTACTTCACATGACATCGGTCTCCTGAGGCGGAAGCCGGGAGCGCCAAGACGCAATTTTTTAAAAAACTTTATTTGTGATACTCTGTGTATTTTACCTCACTCTTGAAACATCCTTAGCACCCTTGGCACCTGAACAGCGGTAGCGCTGCAACGAAATCCCCCAAAACTTCTTCGCCATTTTCGAGGGCGAGGCGCGTCCTGAGACACGCCCCCTCTGCTGGCCACGCCCCCCTACAGGCATATAAATAAAGCGCCGTCGCTTTACTTCACATGACATCGGTCTCCTGAGGCGGAAGCCGGGAGCGCCAAGACGCAATTTTTTTAAAAAACTTTATTTGTGATACTCTGTGTATTTTACCTCACTCTTGAAACATCCTTAGCACCCTTGGCACCTGAACAGCGGTAGCGCTGCAACGAAATCCCCCAAAACTTCTTCGCCATTTTCGAGGGCGAGGCGCGTCCTGAGACACGCCCCCTCTGCTGGCCACGCCCCCTCAACGCCTTGACTCCCCTGTACAAAGCATGTGCCTGGGTAGGACGCGCAGCGGACGAGCGCAGCGGGAGCGCCGTTTGCGCGCCGAAGGCGCGCCTAAGGCAAGCCCGTCTGTGCCCGTCCGTGCCCCGGCCGGGCCCAGGGCCGGACACGCCGCCCAACCAAAGGTACGTACTGATCAACCATCTACCTATACCCGAACTGATCTGCTTGCTCTAAATCACAACATAAAAAACTGTCTCAACATCATAAATGCCGAGACATGGTTAGGACCGGCATGCTGTCATCATTGCAGAACTCTCCTCACCCCTGTAAAACAGCTACCAAACGGGAGTAACGCAACTTTGCTTCGTGGAGCCTTGATTAATGCAAGGTCCATGTGCAAGAATAGTGAGCACATTTATGATCTCATCACGGAATATGACTTTGACATGTTCTTCATAACTGAAACATGGCTCAAACCCTGGTGTAACCCGACCATTGCCCAAACGGTCCCCCAAGGATACCTCATTCAGAGGATCGACAGACAAGAACTTAGAGGTGGTGGATTGGCCATCATCCATCGAGACTCGCTGAAATGTAATATCACTGAACTCCCGGACGTTAAAGGGGCAGAAAGCATGGCTTTCTGTATTAAATTAAATGAGGAAAACACCTTTGCGGAAGCTCTCATATACCGCCCCCCAGGACCCCAAAACGGCTTTTCTGAAAGCTTTGAAGAGACTCTCAGCATGCTCACTTTAAAATATGCAAACTTCACCGTTTTGGGTGATCTAAATTTCCATCTAGACAAACCCGACGACCCCAACACCATGTGGCTTAACGACTTGACAAACATTTTAGGAATGAAAATACTGACCAAACTGCCCACGCATAAAGCAGGCCACATATTGGACTGCATCTGCACCAATACCCAAACAATAACCGTCGAAGACCCACTGACCCAAACATGGACCGACCATTGTCTAATCCCTTTTAGTCTAACCACCAACAAGAAAAGGTCTAACACCGCCAACCAAAAAATCGAAGTCCCTACGCAAAAAGACTGGAAAAAGCTTACAAACTCACCCAATCTTCAGCTCACCGCAGAAAAATCTACACCTTCATTGTCGGGAGACACAGAATCCGACTACAAAATATTTTGCAATTGGATCTCGAAGTGCTGTGGTACGGCCAACTCAGAGAAAGTCAGGAAAAAGCAGAACAGAAAATCAGCACCCTGGTTTTCCCCCGAAATTAAAGCAAAACGCACAGAGATCAGATCCCTCGAAAAAAAATGGCTCCGTAACTATGATCCAAATGAAGCTCTTGCCTATAAAACCGCGAGGAAAGCATATCACTCTATGATAAAAAACGCCAAAAAAGACCATTTTCTTCAAAGAATTAACCGGTCCAACAACAACCAGAAACAAATTTTTAAAATCGTCGACGAGTTCATGAACCCCAGAATTCTCAGGCAAGAAATACCACCCTCTCAAGCCCTCTGTAATGACATAGCTGACTATTTCGAACGAAAAATACTTAAACTCACCTCAGACTTCCCTGACCCTCCTGAACCCTCACCCTACTATGAAACATTACCAACCAACAATAAACCCCAGTTGCAAAATTTCACCCCCATTAGTCTCGATGAATCTCGACAAGCCATCCTCTCCAGTAAGTCCGGTTCCCCATTCGACCCATGCCCTCCTATGCTGCTTCACTCTCTGGTAGACACGGTAAATCCAACCATAAACTCTTTTATAAACTCCTCCCTATCTACTGCAGCCATTCCGATTGAATGGAAGCTCGCGGCAGTTAAACCTCTGCAGAAGAAACCCTTACCTGACCCCACCACGCTTTCCAACCTTCGCCCCATTTCACTACTCCCCCTACTGTTTAAATTGACTGAAGCTGCAGTCAATAAACAGCTGACAAAGCATCTAGAGGAAAACCACTTTTTCCACCCCAACCAAGCTGGTTTTAGGGCAAAACACTCCACAGAGTCAGCCCTCCTACACACTGTAGAGACCCTCAAGATGGCTATGGACCACGGGAAAAAGGCCGTCCTGATCCTGCTTGACCTGTCGGCGGCCTTTGACACGGTCTCACACGCCGTGTTAATTGGCCGCCTGACAGAGTCAGGACTATCAGGTACCGCCCTCGAATGGCTGAAAAACTTCCTAAGCCAAAGGAGACAAGTTACCGTGCTAGGAAACTACTGCTCGGATGAAAAAGCGATAAAAACAGGGGTTCCGCAGGGCTCAAGCCTGAGCCCTGTGTTGTTCAACCTCTATATGACCCCCCTGATAGAACTTATCACATCCTTCAACATCAGCACGATATCTTACGCTGACGACACCCAGCTTATCCTAGTATTGGAAAATAACTCCTCCAAAGCAGAGGAAAACTTACAAAACTGTCTGACGGCTACATTTGACTGGATGCGATCAAACCACCTCAAATGCAATTCAGGAAAAACTGAAATCCTCCCTTTCGGTCAAAACAACTCCTTTTCCCCCTCAAATTGGTGGCCTCAAGACGCCGAAATTCCCCCCAATACCATCACGTCGGCCCGTAACCTAGGGATAAGGTTCGATGAAGCACTATCCTTCAAGCAACAAGCAGGTACTGTGGCAGGGTCCTGTTTCAACATCATTAAAAGTCTCAGAAGATTCTTTGACCTTCTTCCCCTAACAGCCAGAAAGACTGTTGCAGTAGCCCTCATTACATCCCGCTTAGACTACTGCAACAGCATCTATGCAGGCACAAACAGAGCTGTTCTGCACAAATTGCAGATGGCTCAAAATGCCGCCGCCCGCCTGGTGCTACGGCTACCCAGGAAATCATCTGCCTCAAAAGCACTCAAAACCCTGCACTGGTTGCCCATTCACAAAAGAGTGCTTTTTAAAATCCTGCTCATCACTTTCAGAGCCTACCACCAGTCAGGACCTACATACCTGTCCCAAAGGTTTGTAAGATACACTCCCCCTCGATCACTCAGATCATCCAACCTCAACCTACTTGCAGTTCCCAGATTCAGACTGACCACAAAAGGCGGAAAATCCATCGGAGTACTGGGAGCCAGAGCCTGGAACAAGCTCCCACCACAGATGCGCCTGATACAGTCAGAAAAACTGTTCCGGAAAATGCTCAAAACTTGGATTTTCAATACCGAAGACTCATCCTGCTTAGCTTTAATCTAATTCCTTTTCTTCACCTATAGACCATGCTCTATCATTAGGATCCACCCCAACAGCTGCCCTATTTTTCTTTCTCTGTTGAGACAGCGATGTCTAGCGCCAAGATGCTCCCTGGAGTGTAAGCGCGCTTTAGAAAAACCCATTCACATTCACATTCACATGTATGTGCCCAGTGATGCAGAAGCGCGTGGTCTGAGAGAGCTTGTTTCAGTTCCCATTTTTCACCTTAAAAAAGAAACTGACGAGTGTGCACACTCAAGCTAAGGGAAGTGGGCGGGCTCTTTCGTACTAACAAGACTTGGTGCAAAACGCTAAAATGCGCCTACTTTGAAAACACGTCCACATACGAGGATGAGGGCGAATTAATAATGTAATGTTCCCTCGTCCTCTGTAGAGTCCTTCCACCCACCGCTCTAACCTGCACCGGCCGTTCCTGGCTAGGCGTGAGGGTACCCCTTGTTTGGAAACGGACATAGGCCGTCGGCGTGCTGCTGTGTCGTCTGCCTCATTCCTGGTCCCTCAGTTGAAAGCTGTACCAGCTAGGATCTAGATTTGGCTAGCCTTGTAACATTACCTTGGTGCTGCATTCTGAGCTCCGGTTGCATCATGACAACTGATGCTTTCTAAAGAACTCGTTTTTTTATTGTATTAGCTTGTGCTTGCTGTTAGCAGCATCCTTGCCCAGGCTCGCGGAATCACTCTGTCGCCTTTACTGTCGCCTGGTAAGTACGTAGCATGGATGCCCTTGGCAGTTGTCCCTCATAGTAGGGCGCACCGGAGTAGGTGTCTGTCAAGCTGCTGCTGTGTATGTGAAGGGCTTCTCCGTCAACCAGAGCACAGATGCTGCTGTGTCGGGTGTGGGGCGCCTGGTTTGCCTTAATGTAAGGAATGCAGCTTAATCCGAGTACAATGACTTTCACTGGCACCCGCGTAGCCCCGTTTCCTTCTCTCTGTAGTTGGCAGGTATCGGGGACAGTACTGTTACCCCATCTCCTCCTTTCGCTTCCACCGGTGGACCCCTCCGCTTCTGAATGTCCCCCCACTGATGCTTGCACTCTGATCCCATTGTACCCGCACACACTTTGTCATAAGGGTTCAGTGTCGGTGGGAGTTTTTGGGTTATGCTCGCTGGGGGCACATAGGTTCCAATCCATGGCTTGCACCCTGACTGTCCCCTGCACACTATAATGCGTCCTCTAAATGGTTGCTTCACCCGAGCCTTAGCGTTGCTCTTGGTAACCTTCAAGCATTGACACACGGAGAGTTGGAGACAGACCCTTGTCTGCTGTCTCCTGGACAAATCGAACGAGACCCCACAGGGCTGCATAGACTACCTGTGACTAGCTGGCCCCAAGTCCTGTATTTTCCTGTGTGCGAGATGAGCTCCCAATGCTGCAGCGGTCTGAATATTCATCGCTCTGAATCAGTAATCTGTTGAGAGAAAAGGCCTACGTGTCCTGAATGGGAGATGCGAATGCTAAATTGCCCGCGATCAAAACAGGAAGCGCGGCTTATGCTAGCGGAACCGGGTTTCACTTCAGTGCTTTTGTATGCAGTCTGGGTATCTCACAGAAGAAAGGGAAGCCACAAATTAGTCGCGTGGTAATTGTTGCACAATTATGAATATGTAAAATCGCTACCTTTCTGCTAATCTAGAAATAGTGATTAACTAAGTCATGCCGGTGCTCAGACCGAAATCGTTTTTTTGCAATACTGGACCGGATTACCAGCCCATACACCTGACGGCCCCGGGCGCCTGCTGAACAGAGCCTGGTAGCGATGGCGAAGTGGCTGGCCCGACTTGCTTCCTTGGGAAATGGATCCAAAAACAAAACAAGTGGGGCCGGGGCCGGAGACATGGACAGCGGGAGGGGGTGGGGCGGGAACGGGCATAAGGACAGCGGGAGGGGGGGCGGGAACGGGCACACGGACAGGGGGGTCGGGAAGGTCGCAGGAAAAACATGAAGCACACGGACAGGGGGGGGGCGGGAACGGACAGCGGGAGGGGGGGGGGGGGGTCGGGAAGGCTTCCTCCGTTGGCGGTCCGCCGCGGAATGGCCAAAACAAACCTGGACAACAACAAAAAATAAACCCCGCCCACGGCCGCGATGACGATGCGAAAAGGGTGGAGAGGGAAGAAATCGCGGGAACGCCCACGAATCTGGTCCGGCCATGACGGACAGATTTTTTTTCCAATGGCTAGCCTCCATTTATGGAGCTAGCCAATGGAACAGAGGGCGTATTCCAAAGCCACATACTGTTCTCATTAGGTTTTCACCTTCGTGAAAAGCCTGCGCAGTGCGCAGGCTTTCACTTAGGCGAAACCTAAAAAGGACTGGGACCCATAACCCTCTGTACACAAATAGGTGCATACGAAACAACGAAGGAGACACTGTTATTTTCTCTAAAAATGAGAAACTCATGCTAAGACAACCACAAAGGGGGTATTTACCAGATGCCTGCAGTCAGGTGTTTGTGACCAGCAGTACCATTTAATTCAACTGCTGTGAACAATTTTGGAAGTTAAGGAAGTATTTCAAGGCAGGTAACCCATTTGAAGTCTGTGAGAAACGTTTGCCAATAGCACGGCAAAGCCGCAAGACTCTACCAAAGTCAATACAGCTCTACACCATCCTTTTTTAACCTAAAGTATGATAACACAAAAGAAAGAGTTGAAAATGTTTTTAAGAAATCCCAAAAGATAAGAGTTATGTCTAAAACAACACCCTATACTAGCCGATTAGCTGCGGGCTATGGTTACATCTCTATGGCACCACATACTCATAGATGCGCAATACAGCACCAGGCTACACGTGGGGTGGCAGTGCGCTTTATAAATGACTATAATAAAATGAATAAATACATTTTCCATGTGGAGGCGAGAAGAAACATATCCATGTATCAGTGAGAATAACTTTGCATTCTGGTACTTGGAGCTCTGATATTGTGAATAGAAAAGCCAAACCTCAAGTGTGAGGAAGCAAATTAATACAGGATACAGTGAGCTACTCACACGTGGCAATATGTATAGTGTCAATCTTGTAGTTTCATATTCATGTGTGCATGAAAGTCTCTATGTAAGGCCGGTTACTGCACCTATCTGGATAACCGAAACGTGATTGTACTATAGTACATTAGGCAGAACAATTTTTTAGGTCTAGCTTGATAATGCTGTAGTCCCTAGACATAGTGTAATTTAAAAAATTAGCTTTCACCAGTACTAGGGCGAGTGACTAAGGCTCCACCCAGATATTGGTACAGCTTCTGATTTGGCCACTGAAATAGTTATTATACTCCAAACAGCTCTTTATTAAGTCAAACTATTATGGGCTAGATGTAGGTAACTTGGAAATACCGATTCCTAAATACAGAATTTTACCGATTCGGTATTTCAGATGTAGGTAAGAATTCGGTAAAAGATACCGAATTCTTAATATTCGGTGTTACCGAATCGGTAAATGAGATTCGGTAATAACTAATACCTACCCAATAATTCCTATGGGTTTGGAGGCCCATAGGAATGAATGTGAAGACATTCTGCATTACCGATTCGGTATTACCGAATCGGTAATACCGGGAGGTATTTAAAGGGTGCCAGGGTGTCCTAAGGACACTCTGTTGCACCCCTGAAATGTGCATGTGTGCCACATGGCACATTTCAAAAAGCAAAAAAGTGCTTTTTGAAAGGAAATCCCCATTTACCACCAACTTGAAGTTGGTGGTAAATAGCGATTCCTTAAGGCTGGGGTGCACTGTTTTAAGTGCTAGCTACATTGCATTTAAGGAATCGGTATCACTGATTCCTTAAATGCAAAGCCATAAGGAATTGGTATTAAGGAATCGGTATTTACCGATTCCTTAATACCGAATCCTCCCTACATCTCAGATGCATAAATACTGGTCGGTAATGGTGAAATTTAACGAATTTCACCGTTACTGACCGGTATTTAGCCACCTACATCTAGCCCTATGTTATGACAGAAGCATGGCCTAAAGCCCTCGAGGTCTCACACATGCCATTGTTGTTCTTCTCTGGCAGCAGCACCAATGCGGAGAGGGCAGTCAGGAGGAGTATACTGCAGTCCCAGCCCTTCCTTCCTTCCCTGTACATCATCATCAAGCACTTCTTGTAGAGTGCACAGCTGCCGAGAATGAGCTTCGCGGCACTGACAGGACAGGTGTGGAGGATGTGCTGCTTTAAACTAAGTGGATTAGTTTTCAATTGCTTCCTAAAACTTAACAGGTTCTTGATTCTGGGAATGGTAAAAACGAAGAGGTTGTTCATTCTTAGATCTTTGCGGACATTGTATGGGGTAAGGAGGTGTCGTAGGGAATGTGGGCCAGGTGAATGTTTTATCCTACAGGCAATACAAAATGCTTTGAATTCTATTTTTTTCTTAATAGGAAACCAATGGAGACGGGCTAGAGCCGACCGTGTTGACTGCATTCTCGGCATGCCCAGCAGAGCCCACGTCCCTGTCCCGCTTTTCTGCTCGGTAAACGCTGATTTATCTGATGTCTTATGATCCCACTGCTTTCCTTCCCCAGCTTGACTGCGGATTGAATTCCCATTTGAAAATTACTTTACCGACTAACGAGCACTGGCACCATGCTACGTTTCGGTAAGCTTCCCCTTTCTTGCGCTATGCTGAATGTTACCACTATCTCAGCCCTTTTCTAATTGATACCATCAATTACCTTCAGATGCTGATCTAGACTTCCCGTGTTGCAAGTAGTTACAAGGCCACGTTGCTTACGACGGACCATGTGGTATGTCGGTTATTTATTTATTTAAATTCCACAATGTCACCCCATGTTCGTAGATTGATAGCACTTGCACTTAATTAACTACAGCCCCTTTGGGACCTTTATGGTCATTTTTATGCTTCTTCATTTGCGGCTATCTATTGTATCTTCACCAGGCGAATGTCTGTCCGCTTCTGACTCCGCCAGTTTCCTACACAGGCACCCAGACTTTCAGAATATTAATGCCATTTTGAGCCTATGTTACTTAGCTCCAATTTAATTGGATTCAATTACCCTTAGTCTAATTCCTATGTGAGAGTTGGTCACGATGTTTAATTATATGCACTCAAGCTTGCCTTAGAATGTTGATTACATTGTTCCCACGTTTCTACCTATGTGTCTATTTGAGGTTGAAGTCGTATCCCTCGAAACTAAATTAATTATACTTGTCTACTAGGTCCCCTGCCCCTTCCTTGGTCCTGATGAAGACCCTGCAGCAAGGTTAAATCTTCCTGCATTCCCAGAGGGTCGAAACGTCGACGGCTTGTTCAATTACGGCAACCACACATGCCAAATTTGCATATATATTGTATCATGTGTCGTATGCTTATGTATATATAATGTTGCCATAAACTTGTGGCACCCACTGCTATGTGATTTATAGCACTATAACATTTGAAAATGGTTGATTTTACTGTCACGCTATCCCATCACTCCCCTACCTTCCTCACGAACACTTCCCATTCCTCCCTGGGGCACTGTATGACCATGAATACAGTTGACTATTTGCTTTGTTACGTGTAGTTATAACACTGGATCCCATTTGGAATTAAACTCTGTGGATCTTAACTATTGCTTTGGATTAATTCTTGTAAAGTGTTTCTATGCTTCCCACCTCCACTGGGACCCCTTCCTCTTAATACAGCAGAGCCCACGCAGCGGCATTCTGGTTGACCTGCAACTTTCTCATGACATATGAGGGACTTCTTAAATAGAGAGATTTGCCGTGGTTACAGTGGGAAAGTCCCCATCCTTGGGCCACCGTCCTTCGTCATTCCATAGGGAGGTACTTGAACGTTTTCGTAAGAGACCTTAGGAGGGCAAAGCAGGTGCCTGCAACTTTCTTTTCCGGAGATCTCACAGTTGGAACTTAATCAAGGACGACTACAATACTTTTTACTTCTGGTTTGGGTGGGGGGGGCATTCCTCCAAGCATGGGGGCTAGAGGAATTAATCCCAAAGCAGGGGATTGTTTACAATCACCATAATCTCAGGTTTCCCCTGTTCAATTTAAGAAAACTAATTCCCATCCAGCTGGTCACCTATTCCAGACTGGTAGAGAGTCTTTAAAAAGTTGAGTCAGTGCTTGGTGAGAGGGAAACAACAATCTGCGTGTTGTCCGCATAAGACACCATATTTAAACCTAAGGCATAGATGATGTCTGATAAGGGCCTGACATACACATTGAAAAGTGTGGGGCTCAGAGACGAACCTTGCAGCACTCCACACTCAAGCCGATGTTTCTTTAATAAAATGGGCCCCTCACTGACTTGGAAGCTCCAATTAGCTAGAAAATAGGTTAGTCATTTTAGTGCCATATCAGTGATTCCAATTTCTTCTAGCCTCCGACAGAGATGTGTCAAAAGCTGTGCTCAAGTCCAACAGAATGAGAGCAGCTCACCCACCCTGGTCCAGACTCATTTTAAAATCCTGTGTCCAAAAAGAGAGCGGTCTCTGTACTTCACACAGACCAAAAACCGGCCTGCGACTGGTGCAGTAGGTTGTTAGAGCTTCAAAAAATAAGAAAGGACGCCATTTAACACGTCTCCTAGAATTTTACTAATCACTGGAAGTAGCGAAATGGGTTTGTAATAATCTGCCTTGTCAGGAAGGAAGGTTTCTTTAATAGTGGGCGAATTAACGCATGTTTCCATGCATCAAGAACACATCCACTCTCCAAGGAAAGATTGTAGATGACAGTTAGAGAAGATATAACAGGCTCTACTCCCTTCAGCAGACTATCTAAGGGAGCCGGGGCCAAAGGAGAACCCGACATGACTGTACAAGCTGCCGTACGAATATCCATCTTACTCAGTTTAGGGAATATTGAAAGTTCCACTGCTAGCTTTTAGACTATAGCCTTATTTTCGGTATTGGAGAGGGAGTTTGATATTCTTGTCTAAGAGACATAAATAGGCTTGAATTTTCCTAAGCAAATGGTTGGCCAGCTGTTCACACAGTTCCTTAGAGAAGGGGGGGGCGGGGGGGGGGGGGGGCAGCCCAGGCAAAATTTGGTTTTAGAAAGTAGTTGACAATAGTATATATTTCTTTGGAAGGATGCGAGCACTGACTGATTCTATTGGCTAGGTCTTTTAAGCTGGTTTTGCAGATCGCACACGGATAGTTTTTTAAAGCTCTTTTATAGGATTCCTTACTACCCTCATCATACTGGTGTCTCCATTTTCTTTCATACCTTTTGCACTTTCTCTTCAGTTCCCTTATCTCAGGCGAGGACCATTTAGTGCTGGTTCTGGCTCGGGAAAGATTCCAGGTATTCATAGGGATTAGCGTTTCTAATGCAGAGATAATCCATTCCTTGAAGAGCGAGTAGGAGACAAAGAAATCACTGTCTAGCCTAGGGGCAGAATTATCTAGCGATGGACGCTTCCTAACTTGTGATGTCTAGTTTAGGCCGTTGTCTAGTGGGTAGGGTGCATGACCAAATGTGTAAGCTGTATGGCTAATAAATCATGTTCAAATCCCACAACAGCATAACATTGGCTGTCTGAAGGCAGTGTGATGCAACCATTTTTGGCAGGGCTTGTACAAACCTTGTGGCTGGACTCAGTGGGAAATATAAGAGCAAGGAAGAAACGGAGAATGTATTTGAAAGTTTAATTGAAAACAGCAAGCTATCACAAACTGCAATATAAAAAGGGGATGACTTACATTTCAAATTCTCGTTAAAAATAATGGCTTCGCCACCTCCTTTCCTTCTTACCCAGCCATTTCTCACAATTGCGTAGCCGGGAGGGGGTTTTGCCACTAGGTCTAGCCAGCTATCCTCATTCAACCATGTCTCTGTTAAAAATAAGACTTCGGGACGTATGTCTTCCAACAAAGTGAACAATTCAAGTCTATGCGTGGGGAGCAGCCCACAATTCAATCGAAACATTTGAAGCCAGTAATAGACGGTTTAAGAACTACCTGAGCCTGTGCATTCCCTTTGACATGGGTCTCATCAAAAGCTCTATTGGCACTTGAATTAAACAAACAGTTGCAATTTGCACACTTACTGGGCATAATGTCTAGGTCCAGGGAACAAAATCATTCTTTCCTAGGCAGCTGACTGAGGCTTTTCAGGGCCTCAGGAGTAAAATGTAAACGCTCTGTGTCAATAGGGGCAGAGTTTCTGTCCCTGGATGGCCGTGGATGTGCTTACCTTTGGCACACCGCACACCGGGCCCCTTCAAATAATATTCCAGACACTGAAAAGAAATAGACCGCTAACCAAGATGGTGTCCGCCCGTGTGCTACCTGGAGGCAGCTGGCTGTAAACACAGCCAGGTAGAGCCTGTCCCCCAAAATGCCCCAAGCACCAAAAAAAGGGCTAATATGGTTAATCCAATTGTCTGTGCAACAAGTCTTCTCTTTCTGAAGCTCACATCCATTCCTCTCGTATTAAAAGAAAGTAATTGGCAGTTAAAAGAATGCTCAAAATATGCAAAAGACGCGTTTCCAGTTCAGGCAGTGTAAAGGTAGACAAATAAATGCAGTTTAGGATCTTTAAATAGTATTAAAAACACATCAAAACAGACGTGCCTCACTGTGTCCTTCAAGTGACCATCAACTTCAGCGATACAATAACACAGCATTCTTTGAGATGGTGTTTTTTGCTTTCTAATTACTAGTTTACAGATTTAGGAGCTGGAGAGACATGCATGTAGAGGTTTTTTAAAGCTCTTTGGCTCCATTTGACTCTGTACATTTGTGTTCATGGTCTGGTCAGCCGTTAATTAATCAAAGTTTATATCAAGGCCGTTACATAAAGGGACATTCAAAAGGAGTACCCTTGCAGCTTTTTTTTTATTAGGTCTCGCAACCTATCGATGCGCGCAAGCGCATCGAGCGTATCGAGAATTCATGTCGGCGAAAACATCTTCAAACCAAAGGGCTTTCAGCCCCGCGGTTTTCATGCAGTGCCCGTGTACATGCACGCGCATCGCATGCAAGCCCAGCCCAGTCCTCCCCTCATTCACGCCCACCCACCAGGCTCTCCCGCCCCCATCAAGCTTCTCTCCCAATCCGCCTGCCTCCCGCCTGCCTCCCCTCGCGCATTCACGCCTCCCACCAGGCTTTCCCGCCCCCATCCGGCGTTCACGCCTCCCACCAGGCTTTCCCGCCCCCATCCGGCTTCCCTCGTAATCTGCCTGCCTCCCCTCGCTCGCATTCCCGCACCAGGCTCTCCCGAAACATTACTTTTTTCACTGCTGGCCGGCCCATCTAGTTTTGCACGGCTTTCGTTTTCCGCTTGTCTGTTTAATTTTTAGGTCGAGTGAAACTCGGACCTATTATTGTCAAACCAAAAGCTGACTTTAGATGTCTTTCATTTGTTTATTTTTCACTCCGCGCTTTAACTTCATCATGTCAAAACCACCTAGTCTTTTTACATGAGGAAACATTCCCTATGCAATCAAAGTCTCTTACGAACATTAGCTGTAACTACAAAATTAAACAAGTGCACGCATCTGAGTGAGCATGTAAGCAAGTGTTCACCTCCAATGCTTACCTATGTTCTATTAAACAAGCCCTTGCAGGTCGCTCTCCTTCCCCCTGCTATCTCAGACTCCCCTGGTTTCGTTCTACCCTCTCCTCACAGCTCGCTCTCCTTCCCCCTGCTATCTTAGCCTCCCCTGGTCCTGGGGCAGCCCCTCTCCCCTGCCTTTGGAATCTCATTCTTGTGCGATCTGTTCAGTTTCTGTGGACGTCCATGGATGAGGATGTATCCCGAGTAAGTGGGTTACATTCGTTTTGATAGGGACACGTGTTGGGGGAAGAAAGTATTAATCTGGAAGTTTGCTTTTACTTCTTGTTCAGCCCGTCCCGTCCTCCTGCTTGCGTTTCAAGGTCTTCTCTGTGCGCCACCATTGTCCAAGTTAACTTTGCTCCCGCCCCCTCCCGTTGTCTGAGTTCACCACCTCCCTTGCCCCCCCTCCTCGCCATTTTCAGGGTGTGTGGTGTTATATATGATGTGGAGCCCTACAACAATACTGCATGCTGCACCCGCACCAGGGCAGTAAGCACACCGACTTTCATTGCCCATCGGCTTCCATACACCTCACTCTTCCAAAGAAAATCATCTTTGATCGGCACAAACTGTTAGGAAGCTTCAGTAATGTGTTTAATTTAAGTTGTAGATTATTATTATAACAACGTTTTCTTCATTGTTTATGGTCTTTTATTGAAGTGAAACCACGTTATAAATGAAAGATGGCTGAAATGCAGGGTGAATTTGAAACGTCTAAGATTAATCCCGGCATCCCTGCTTCACTAATGTGTGTGATCCTGGGCAAAATCTTTTTCACCAAGCCGCCTTTGTGTACATCACATATGACAGAACCTTTGAATGTGTGAGTTCGGGGTGTGCGCTGTTCAAAAACTTCTCTTATGTTTGATTTTAATATTTTACAATGTAAAATCTATAATAAATAACTAGGCCTTTTATAGTGTTCACGTGTCTCTTCTTTAAGCAACTTCCGGGCCAGGTCTCCTTCCCCTCCAGTCCACTCCACCTCAGTCTCTCCTTTCACGTATCCTAAGACCACCTCCTCTGTTTTTTTCCTAAAACCCCAGCGTGCGCTCGGCCTCATGCCAGCATTTCTCCTCCCCTAATTATTCACTTGTCGGCCGGCCAGCACATCAAAGGCTGCTGCTTTCATTGCCCATCGGCTTCCATACACCTCACTCTTCCAAAGAAAATCATCTTTGATCGGCACAAACTGTTAGGAAGCTTCAGTAATGTGTTTAATTTAAGTTGTAGATTATTATTATAACAACGTTTTCTTCATTGTTTATGGTCTTTTATTGAAGTGAAACCACGTTATAAATGAAAGATGGCTGAAATGCAGCGTGAATTTGAAACGTCTAAGATTAATCCCGGCATCCCTGCTTCACTAATGTGTGTGATCCTGGGCAAAATCTTTTTCACCAAGCCGCCTTTGTGTACATCACATATGACAGAACCTTTGAATGTGTGAGTTCGGGGTGTGCGCTGTTCAAAAACCTCTCTTATGTTTGATTTTAATATTTTAAAATGTAAAATCTATAATAAATAACTAGGCCTTTTATAGTGTTCACGTGTCTCTTCTTTAAGCAACTTCCGGGCCAGGTCTCCTTCCCCTCCAGTCCACTCCACCTCAGTCTCTCCTTTCACGTATCCTAAGACCACCTCCTCTGTTTTTTTCCTAAAACCCCAGCGTGCGCTCGGCCTCATGCCAGCATTTCTCCTCCCCTAATTATTCACTTGTCGGCCGGCCAGCACATCAAAGGCTGCTGCTCTCCGTGCGTCTCTCACCCATCCTTCCTTGTAATTATTTACATGACTTTAGTTTAACAGTTCTTATTCCTCAACTCTGGTACACGCAGTTGAGTTTCATTGACCTTTTTTCCTCTTAAACATTAGTATAGCGAGAACAATCCCAGTGATTTTCAAAATGTGGGCACTTAAGGTTTTGTTCTCGTCAAAATCCCAATGTGTTTTTAGCTTTGACTGATCTTACAGTTGCTTGTTTTAGCTATAAAGCCAATAAAATGGGCTATCGTGGTAATAATTCCTGTTCTTTACATTATGCCACGGTTTTGGATTTGAGGTTTTCTACAGTGTGGTCCGTCGCATCTAGATGCCAGAACACTTAGTTTACACAGTTGTTTAACAAAAAAGTATAAGCAAAGTATAAAATCAGAGCCACACCAGTTATATTTACATTAAATTAATATTCTAGAACCCAGTTTATTGAATTTGGTGTATACCTTCATGTTTTAGTGAAGGAGGAAAGTGTTTTTTAAAGGTCTCGTGCTTTTCTTCCAATAGTTAATTAGTTTTTGTTTGATCTTGGGTTATATAATCAAGAACATTTCAGGAGTTAGATTATCCCTTTCAATGAAGGCAGCACACGCAACGCCACTCACACACGCAACGCCACTCACACACGCAACGCCACTCACACACGCAACGCCACTCACACACACGCAAGCCCACTCTCACACACGCAAGCCCACTCTCACACACGCAACGCCACTCACACACGCAACGCCACTCACACATGCAACGCCACTCACACATGCAACGCCACTCACACATGCAACGCCACTCACACATGCAACGCCACTCATCCACGCAACGCCACTCACACACGCAACGCCACTCACACACGCAACGCCACTCACACACGCAACGCCACTCACACACGCAACGCCACTCACCCACGCAACGCCACTCACCCACGCAACGCCACTCACCCACGCAACGCCACTCACCCACGCAACGCCACTCACCCATGCAACGCCACTCACACATGCAACCCCACTCACACATGCAACACCACTCATCCACGCAACACCACTCACACACGCAACGCCACTCACACACGCAACGCCACTCACACATGCAACGCCACTCACACATGCAACGCCACACACACATGCAACGCCACACACACATGCAACGCCACGCACCCACGCAACACCACTCATCCACGCAACGCCACTCATCCACGCAACGCCACTCACACATGCAACGCTACTCAAACATGCAACGCCACTCACACATGCAACGCCACTCACACACGCAACACCACTCACACACGCAACGCCACTCACCCACGCAACGCCACTCACCCACGCAACGCCACTCACTCAAAGGCACTCACACCCACGCAGTGCCACTTTCACCCACACTGTGCAGTGCACAATAGGTCTCGCAGTAGGAAAGTTGGAGCTATTGGTTTTGTAAATGACAAAGCCCTTTACGTTTTTAAAATGAAAACAAAAATAAAAGGCATTGCTATTTGCAATTGTAATAGCTCCAACTTTCCTACTGTCGTTGCCAATAGGTCTCGCAGTACGACAGTTGGAGCCATTACAATTGCAAATAACAATGCATTTCACTTTGGTTATCATTTTAAATACATAAAGGGCTTTGTCATTTACAAAACCAATAGCTCCAGCTTTCCTACTGCGAGACCTATTGGCAACGCCAGTGCTTGTTAACATCTGAGATGGCTTTAATTCAGGTAGGTTTCTAAGTATTACTTTAGATTCAATTTCCAAACCATAATTTTAATTATAAAGTCCAACTGATTTAAAAAAAAATTACATTACAAAACTATTATATTTAACCCCTTCACTGCAGCGGTTTTTCCGCCGCAGTGCTAAGGGGGTGGGGGGGCCGCGCGGCGGTCCCGTGCTTGTGACGGAACCGCTCCGTCACAGCACGCGGGTGAGCTGTGCTTGTGACGGAACGGTTCCGTCATGGCCCCGCCCGCTCAATAGAACGCGCCACGCAGGCGCAAAATTCGCGCCGCACAGGCGCGGCGAGCGGGCCGTGACGGAACCGTTCCATCACCAGCACAGCCCACCCGAGGCTCGTGACGGAACGGTTCCGTCACGAGCATGGGAGGGGTTAATTTACGACAGAGAGATGAGGCATATTTCCGCCTCAAACCAGACGCACAGCATATATAGCGCCAACATAGCTCGAGATTCAACTTTTTAACCATCAATTCATCCATCTTGTCCAATTATTCCATACATTAACCCATATTTTTGTTCTGTTTGTTCAATGCTCCGTTTACGGGTTTCCTATGGCAATTTCCCAAATTTCTCATGTTAAACTGTGCCAATCCAAGCCTCAAATTTAAACACGATAGATACCACGGTTCGTTCCAAGCAGTGTTTATTAAAAGCCCAATGCATTTCGGGCGGGATACGCCCTTCGTCAGGGGACACTATAAAATAACAGAAAACATTACTCAATTACATGACTGAATGTTAATGTGGCGTTCATAGAATACAATGTATCACTCATATACTATTTATGCATTCCAATATGTATGTTATGCTATTTGCAGTTTACGAGCTACTAAATACATGATTTCACCACAGAAGTGTTTCTAAATATACTTCATACACCCATAGTTTCCTCGGCCAGTTTCCATACATGACGATAGACAAACTATGTTTTTAGCCATCACACACTAATCACATTACTATAAAGAAATTATGCATTAAACATTTGTCCCGAGCCCGCTGTTTTCGTGCCTTAGCTCATTCTATATTCTGGTTTACCTTCCAAAATTATTAGCTTCAAGTGACTCCTCTCACCCATAGTTTGCTAGTGCCTACCCGTGATACTCAAACATTTTAAACATTTTTTGCACGATGTGCATACTGCACTTTCCCTGTTATTTTCGTATCACAATCATCCATCTATGCACCTTATTTAACATTGAAGCACGATATCAACAAACTTGTTCCTTTCCCAAAACATCCCTTAATCAGCCTTCTCTCCTGTACCTGCTACGAAAGTAAAAACTGCTCAGCTCTCCCATCTCGCATAGTATGCCTCACTGTCAGCCCGTTTTCTACTTTTTTTTAAAAAAGGAGATCATCTGACCTGCTCTTTTCTGATTGGTGCTCGAGTGAAAATCATCCCGCCATTCTACAGCTGCACATAACTGACTATGTTAACAGACTCAAAGGACCATAATGCATCACCCAAGAGCATGACTACATTATCAACAATCTCTGGTGTCTTTAAGTCGACGTATTACTGTTTATTTAATAGTTGTTAAAAGTTTGTGTAAGCATATTAGTCCCTTCCGTTGAACACCACTTTTCTGCGAACCCGAATCTTTTCTCCGTCGATGTGGAGCATTTCACTTCAATATTTTTCTCTTTCTCTGTACTTTTTCTCCTCACAGGTGCTTCCCCTGGGTAGGGCAATTAATGTGGTTAGCAATGCAGCGTCGCGGGGTGCACTCCAGTTACTCATATCTTAACCAACTCATCCAGTACTGTAGAAGACTGCGTGCAGCCTGGTAAAGTGCCTCGCCCTGGTGGCACTTGGATTCATGACAGAGAGATGAGGCATATTTCCGCCTCAAACCAGACGCACAGCATATATAGCGCCAACATAGCTCGAGATTCAACTTTTTAACCATCCCGCCCGAAATGCATTGGGCTTTTAATAAACACTGCTTGGAACGAACCGTGGTATCTATCGTGTTTAAATTTGAGGCTTGGATTGGCACAGTTTAACATGAGAAATTTGGGAAATTGCCATAGGAAACCCGTAAACGGAGCATTGAACAAACAGAACAAAAATATGGGTTAATGTATGGAATAATTGGACAAGATGGATGAATTGATGGTTAAAAAGTTGAATCTCGAGCTATGTTGGCGCTATATATGCTGTGCGTCTGGTTTGAGGCGGAAATATGCCTCATCTCTCTGTCATGAATCCAAGTGCCACCAGGGCGAGGCACTTTACCAGGCTGCACGCAGTCTTCTACAGTACTGGATGAGTTGGTTAAGATATGAGTAACTGGAGTGCACCCCGCGACGCTGCATTGCTAACCACATTAATTGCCCTACCCAGGGGAAGCACCTGTGATGAGAAAAAGTACAGAGAAAGAGAAAAATATTGAAGTGAAATGCTCCACATCGACGGAGAAAAGATTCGGGTTCGCAGAAAAGTGGTGTTCAACGGAAGGGACTAATATGCTTACACAAACTTTTAACAACTATTAAATAAACAGTAATACGTCGACTTAAAGACACCAGAGATTGTTGATAATGTAGTCATGCTCTTGGGTGATGCATTATGGTCCTTTGAGTCTGTTAACATAGTCAGTTATGTGCAGCTGTAGAATGGCGGGATGATTTTCACTCGAGCACCAATCAGAAAAGAGCAGGTCAGATGATCTCCTTTTTTAAAAAAAAGTAGAAAACGGGCTGACAGTGAGGCATACTATGCGAGATGGGAGAGCTGAGCAGTTTTTACTTTCGTAGCAGGTACAGGAGAGAAGGCTGATTAAGGGATGTTTTGGGAAAGGAACAAGTTTGTTGATATCGTGCTTCAATGTTAAATAAGGTGCATAGATGGATGATTGTGATACGAAAATAACAGGGAAAGTGCAGTATGCACATCGTGCAAAAAATGTTTAAAATGTTTGAGTATCACGGGTAGGCACTAGCAAACTATGGGTGAGAGGAGTCACTTGAAGCTAATAATTTTGGAAGGTAAACCAGAATATAGAATGAGCTAAGGCACGAAAACAGCGGGCTCGGGACAAATGTTTAATGCATAATTTCTTTATAGTAATGTGATTAGTGTGTGATGGCTAAAAACATAGTTTGTCTATCGTCATGTATGGAAACTGGCCGAGGAAACTATGGGTGTATGAAGTATATTTAGAAACACTTCTGTGGTGAAATCATGTATTTAGTAGCTCGTAAACTGCAAATAGCATAACATACATATTGGAATGCATAAATAGTATATGAGTGATACATTGTATTCTATGAACGCCACATTAACATTCAGTCATGTAATTGAGTAATGTTTTCTGTTATTTTATAGTGTCCCCTGACGAAGGGCGTATCCCGCCCGAAATGCATTGGGCTTTTAATAAACACTGCTTGGAACGAACCGTGGTATCTATCGTGTTTAAATTTGAGGCTTGGATTGGCACAGTTTAACATGAGAAATTTGGGAAATTGCCATAGGAAACCCGTAAACGGAGCATTGAACAAACAGAACAAAAATATGGGTTAATGTATGGAATAATTGGACAAGATGGATGAATTGATGGTTAAAAAGTTGAATCTCGAGCTATGTTGGCGCTATATATGCTGTGCGTCTGGTTTGAGGCGGAAATATGCCTCATCTCTCTGTCATGAATCCAAGTGCCACCAGGGCGAGGCACTTTACCAGGCTGCACGCAGTCTTCTACAGTACTGGATGAGTTGGTTAAGATATGAGTAACTGGAGTGCACCCCGCGACGCTGCATTGCTAACCACATTAATTGCCCTACCCAGGGGAAGCACCTGTGAGGAGAAAAAGTACAGAGAAAGAGAAAAATATTGAAGTGAAATGCTCCACATCGACGGAGAAAAGATTCGGGTTCGCAGAAAAGTGGTGTTCAACGGAAGGGACTAATATGCTTACACAAACTTTTAACAACTATTAAATAAACAGTAATACGTCGACTTAAAGACACCAGAGATTGTTGATAATGTAGTCATGCTCTTGGGTGATGCATTATGGTCCTTTGAGTCTGTTAACATAGTCAGTTATGTGCAGCTGTAGAATGGCGGGATGATTTTCACTCGAGCACCAATCAGAAAAGAGCAGGTCAGATGATCTCCTTTTTTAAAAAAAAGTAGAAAACGGGCTGACAGTGAGGCATACTATGCGAGATGGGAGAGCTGAGCAGTTTTTACTTTCGTAGCAGGTACAGGAGAGAAGGCTGATTAAGGGATGTTTTGGGAAAGGAACAAGTTTGTTGATATCGTGCTTCAATGTTAAATAAGGTGCATAGATGGATGATTGTGATACGAAAATAACAGGGAAAGTGCAGTATGCACATCGTGCAAAAAATGTTTAAAATGTTTGAGTATCACGGGTAGGCACTAGCAAACTATGGGTGAGAGGAGTCACTTGAAGCTAATAATTTTGGAAGGTAAACCAGAATATAGAATGAGCTAAGGCACGAAAACAGCGGGCTCGGGACAAATGTTTAATGCATAATTTCTTTATAGTAATGTGATTAGTGTGTGATGGCTAAAAACATAGTTTGTCTATCGTCATGTATGGAAACTGGCCGAGGAAACTATGGGTGTATGAAGTATATTTAGAAACACTTCTGTGGTGAAATCATGTATTTAGTAGCTCGTAAACTGCAAATAGCATAACATACATATTGGAATGCATAAATAGTATATGAGTGATACATTGTATTCTATGAACGCCACATTAACATTCAGTCATGTAATTGAGTAATGTTTTCTGTTATTTTATAGTGTCCCCTGACGAAGGGCGTATCCCGCCCGAAATGCATTGGGCTTTTAATAAACACTGCTTGGAACGAACCGTGGTATCTATCGTGTTTAAATTTGAGGCTTGGATTGGCACAGTTTAACATGAGAAATTTGGGAAATTGCCATAGGAAACCCGTAAACGGAGCATTGAACAAACAGAACAAAAATATGGGTTAATGTATGGAATAATTGGACAAGATGGATGAATTGATGGTTAAAAAGTTGAATCTCGAGCTATGTTGGCGCTATATATGCTGTGCGTCTGGTTTGAGGCGGAAATATGCCTCATCTCTCTGTCATGAATCCAAGTGCCACCAGGGCGAGGCACTTTACCAGGCTGCACGCAGTCTTCTACAGTACTGGATGAGTTGGTTAAGATATGAGTAACTGGAGTGCACCCCGCGACGCTGCATTGCTAACCAGGGGTTAATTTACTTCAAATGCAATATTTTATATGTTAAAATAATTGTTTATAGTCATTTAATATACTGTAATCTTAATTTACCCATCTTGAACCCTAAAAAACCTTATTACTCTTCCCAGAACCCTAAAATCCACTTACTACCCCCTAACGCTACCCTTCTCTGAACCCTAAATACTACTAACCCTTAATGTTATCCATCCCTGAACTTTAAAAATCCCTTACTTACTAATGCTTAATGCCACCCTTCACAAACTCCAAAAACTCCTTACTGCACCTTAATGATAGCCGGCCGTTGGCCCAAAACCCATTACTACGGCTTACCACTACCCATCCCTGAACCCTAAAAACTCTTTACTACCGCTTAACCCTACCCGTCTGTGAATCCTGAAACCCTTTATACCCCTTAACACTACCCATCCCAGAACCCTAAAAACCCACACACCACTGTACCCTAAAAACTCCTTATCCTTAATGCTACCTTGCCCTGAAATTGAAAACCCCCTTACCAATGATTAACACTACCCACCCCTGAACCCTAAAACGTCCTTACTACCCCTAAACGCTACCTTTCTGTGAACTCTAACAATCCTGACTATACTTTAACACTGCCCATCCCAGAATTCTAAAAACCCACACACCTCTAAGTTCTACCCTTCCCTAACCCCAAAAACCCATAATATTCCTTAAAGCTATCTTTCCCTGAACCAAAATCCACTTACTCTACCCCATAATGCCACCCATCACTGAACCCTAAAAAGGTCTTACTAGCCCTTAACAGAAGGAGAGGTGTGGCACAGTGATCAGAGTAGCTGCTCCGGTTCATGGGGATCACAGTTCAATTCCCGGCGCCAGCGCCAGCTCAAGATCATGTGACTAGGGCAATTGCTCACTTAATCTCCCCGACGGCCCCCAACACCTTTAAACCGTTAAGGGTGATAGGTTTGCACTTTACAAATAGGAATGATATATTAACACTACCCTTCTACTCTGCTTGACACCCCCATTTATTTGGCAAAATCAGTGCAAATCTTGAATTTGTTTGGGATTCAGACAGGAGACTCACCTTGGATGTTGTTCAAGAGACCATGGACTGCCAGCCCAAGATTCGCCAGCTTTGTGAGACTCCAGGCCTCTTTCCTCCTTTGTTGGAGTGCAGAGTAATGCTCTGTAAAGTGGACCTCCATAGTGTCGACTGGCATGGTTACAGCCATCATAAAACAGTGCAATGCTTCTTAGTTTAGGACTTTGCAAAATAGACCATGTTTCCCATCTAAGAAACTCAAACAAGCATTTGCAATGCAATAGGTCATGCAACTGCGAGAGTTTGAGCTATTGGCATTGTAAATGACAATGCCTTTTATTTATGAAAAAAACCTGCAATAATAAAAGGCATTGTCATTTACAATACCAGAAGGTCAAAATCTGGAAAATGCATGACCTATTGCATTACAGAGAGCACGGTGTTGCTGAAGTGGGCGCTGCGCTCAGCATTAAAGTTAAACAAATTTTTTTTAAACTGAAACAGAACGCTTTGTCCCTGAAGTTGGCGTCATGCTCAGCTTAAAATTTAAAAGAACAAGAAGCGGTCGCAATTGTCCCGTAAGTGCTGTGTAGGGGCAGCCACTTTTAAAGTTAAAGCGCGCATAGCGCGACATACCCTTGAGTGCTGTGTAGGCATGCTGCAAATACAAGAAGCAGCCGCCATTAACCCTCATTATTTATTAAACAAAATAGTGCCCACCGACTTATAAAGAGTAACAAAACAAGTAAAAGGTCTAGTCGTTATGGGAGGTTACAAATGCAGACTAGGTAGTACCAAGGAGGGACTACTAAGCCTATTCACAAATGAAAAGCAATGATTTTGTAAGGACAGTAACAGGAGCCAATTAAAAAAGATGGATTGGAAATGGGCGGAGCTTGTATGCCATACCTCAATACAGCATGCCTTGCAGAGCAGCGCATGTGCTGCCCAGGCTCGACCTAAAAACTAAATGTGAAATTCAGGGACAACTTCAAGATTAACCTTGGTGTACAAACTTCAGGACATGGTCCCTAGTGTCTTGGGAAAAACGCAAATTATCAGCCCACCAGAATGTTACAAAAGTTAGAACTTTTGTTCCTAACAGTTCCTCAAATAAAATGTAAATCACCAGGACATCAGGTATTTTCTGGGGCATGACTGTGGAAAGAACTCCCTATGCATGTATGGAAAGAGTAATCCCTATTGTATTTTTGAAAAGTGCAAAAAATATTTTCAGTTAATTGGTACATTTCTCTCAGTTCCTATTTCTCCACGAGTGTAGCTTTTTCGGCGACTACATACAGATAAAAAATAAACAAACCTATCGTTCACAAACAGTGAAACAGGAAGGACCTAGACACAGGAGTAAAATTGGGGAGATGAATTAAAATCTTCTAATATTGGCATAGCATAGACAAGGCCACTAGAGTTATGCGTCAGTGGAAGATCAAATTATGCAACAAGGTCGAGAGAATTATGCAGCAAGAAAAAGGCATATTATGCAGCCTAATGCAGCTCAAGCTGAAGCATTATTTGTTAGTTTAACAACTATTAATACTGTCTGATCATATCAATTGAAAGGTAATTCTTTAACCTTTGCAAAGGACCTACCATTGCACTAAACTAGGAGTGGCTTTCCTGGTTTAGTAACTTTTGGTCTGCTTGAGCTAGAAACGAATTTCTAGCAAAATCTGCAAATCTTGCCACTAATGCTGGATTATGTGGCAAATACAACACATCCATGATTATTGGGAAAACGTTATAGTCATTTAATTGCATTATTCCAGAAGCCCTGAGCTTATGTTAGTTTACACAGAATGAAGAAAATAGTTTTATTCTACACGAGCCCAAAGATTTCGTACTCAAAGTTGGCCTTGTTTAGAGTAGGTGGCAAACACGATGATCAGATCTCTGGAGGACATACTAAATAGCGAGGAGAATCAAATGAGAAAGGAATTCTGCTAGAGGATGGCACTCCAGATTTAGAAGTTCCTCAAAAATTGGAGAATATTCTATTACTGTCCAACTCTCAATCTGGGATAATAACAGTGAAAGGGCAAGCTTGGCTTCAAGAAACCATCACATTACAAACAAATTGTAGAAAGATGTAGATCTGCTTTGAAAGCAAAAAACAGTTATTACACTCAAGTGTCAAACAAAACCTGCCCAGAATATAATAAAGCTAACGACAGACAGCTAGAAGAGTCACCACTAATGCAAGTAATTGCATTACTTTCTGAGTTATGTAAAAAATAATTGTCATTTTAACAAATTACATATGGGGGTGGGGGGGGTGGGGGCTAGAAGCTAGCCTATTCCTATGCATTGGCTTCCGGTACCTACATTTTTAAAACTTAACTCAATCTTTATTTGGAAGGTCTGCTACTCTCTGGAGACCCAGCCCCATATAGAGATGACTCTACTGGATAATCTTCTCACATTACAAAAGATGTAATAGAACTTAATAGAAACAGTCACCAAGTTTAGATTCTGCAATGTCTTTCGATGACGAAATTACATGTTGAGCTTCAATTGCTCTCCTCTACGCCTACATCTGAATTTATTTGCATACAGCCTCTGTCAGTCTTGACACAATGAACTATTTGTACAGCAAAATCATGTATACCAGGGTCCTGCAAACCATCCCAGATGTACGTATGTGTGAATCTCTGCATAGCACAAAACTATCCAAAGGCATGGAGCTCTGTACAGGGTCAAAGGCAAGGATATAGTCAACAAGCGATTGGACCGGAAGCTGGGGTCTAAGAGTGAATTCATGCGGTCATGTTCTTAAAAGAGTGGATTTTCAACTTTCCTGAAAAGGAGCAGGGATGTGGAGATGTTGATGGATACAGGAATGGTGTTTTCAGATCCTGGGTGCAGAGATCGAAAAGGACTCTTGCCTTTTTTTCTTTTTTGACCCTTTTGTTTGTGTCGATCCTGATGGTGTTATGCGCTGAAAACCACAAGAGAGGTTGAGCTTGTCAGCTAAGTAGACAGGGATGTAAGTTGTGACGGCTTTGTAAAGATGCAGCTGGTTCTGAAGCTGGTGCAGGCCAACAAAGGAAGCCAGTGGAGTTCCATCACGATGGGAGTGATGTAATCATGTTGTTTTACGCCCCTGACGAGACATGCTGTGGCATTTGTAGGATGCCCTTAATATGAGAGTGGGGAAACCAATGTGGAGTCTCTGAGGCCATGGTATTCCCCATCCAGATGCAAACGTACAAGAACTTATCAGTTTACTTTCTGAAAGGAACATTTTCACTTTACAGAGAGCTGGTACCAGGCTTTCTTTGTTTTCTTGGCACAGAGTTCCTTAAGGGCGAGGAAGGAGAACCACTGAATGACATTGCCAACGAATCCCATTCAAGACTTCAGTGTGTGGCAGACAACGGAGTTCTCCAGCAATATCCGGAAGTATGGGTTATCTTCATCGGTGGTCAGTAAGACGTTGTCTATGATGTGTATGGTAGCTGTCCGCGCTGCAGCTATGGAAGCTAAGGATGGGGCAGACAGTAGGGTACTCGCAAAGGACGGGCCCCTGGGAAAACCAAATCCAGATATTTTCTATTGTAAAGCACTCCACTACCCTTTGAGGTTTAATATGCACTATACATTTTTTTCAAAACTAAAAATTAGAACACAAACAAACTTCATGAGCAATAAGTCCCTGAAGAAAAATTAGGAACTGTGCCAACTTCTTAGTAAGACCATCACCAGTTGCCAGAACAAATATGTACCTAACAAAGTCATTATGGCATAGGCTGTACACGTTAATTCAAAATGCAGGAGGAGGGGCTGCACCGTCTTTCCAGATGTTATATGAATTAATTGGTAACAGAAAATCTGAGCAACTTTAGAGCATTAGGTCATCACACATAGGATGCAAGAGAAGAGTTGAAGTTGTTTACTACACACATCTGGCGATTGGATTAATCCATTATTATTTTTGTTTCAATTCACGGTTTGCAGATTCTGTTCATAACAATTTCTTTTATGAAAAAGTAAGCCCATTCTTTTGAAAGTCACGGTCCTGTAGAAACCATCAAATACATTAACACATATTATAAGGTTCAGATTACCATATAGACCTATAACAGCACACTGTGTTGTAAAGCACTACAAATGTAAACAATGCACATAATTCTACCAAAATATTAATTGTGCTGCTTCGAGTGGAGACAATTGAGGGCAAAACATACCTGATGATATGAAGTAAAGAGGGGAGTCTCCATGAATCCCTACAGTCCCTGGTCCCAAAGAATCCACTAGGATATTTACCAAGGAAAAGATGCCACTCATGATCCCAAAACCCAGACCAGATACTGAAAAGACAAATAGGAAGCAAATTCTTAAGTAAAGCAAAATTAGCAAATACAGCACATATAAACTAACTGGTACACAGTACATTAAGAGGGCACACTACAAGCAAAGCCAAAGTGATGATGGTACTGCAATACATAAGACTACAGTTCTCAAGTGTTGGTGTCTTTCATACATTTACATGCTTTAGAAACATTGCCTGACAGCAGAGCAGGAACATTGGTGGCCTGGTGATGACAACACAGGGATAGCTCTGTAATCAAATGCTGATTTCGGCTGCGCTTTCCTCCCCATCAAAGGACGATTGCACGGTCATTTCTCTTTTCTGCTACCATATCCCAAAGTTGTGTGGTTAACAAAAGGAGAGTGTGCCACGTAGTGGTCTCAATTTAATTATAGCCCTATGTCCTTAGCTGATTAGTAATATTGACTTCTCATCGCCTGTTCCTGACCCTTGCATTTGGTTTGAGCCCAAAACTGCAGGTAAGTTAACAGCCATCACCATCCTCGGCTCCAGGTATTGACACTTGACCTGTAAGTAGTGAGCACAAAACATCACTCAAACTCTATGCAGGCAAGCAAGCTCTTCACCTGTCAGTAAATAAGTCTTTCCAATATCTAGTATATCTGAAATAATAAATGAATCGCACCAATGATAATGATCTTCTGCAGGACTACCAGTCTCACCTCAGATTATACTGCAGCACGATGACTGCTACCTTACACATCGTACACGATGCCTTCCTGACCATAGATGAAGATGACCCCGCCTTCTGATATTGTTGAACCTCTCAGCCGCCTTTGACAAAATTGACCATCCCACCCTCATATGAACCCTGGAGTCTCGAAAGGGATTCACCAGCAACATCCTTCAATGGTTCTCCTTATACCTTTCCAACAAACACCAGTTGGTTCACATGGGCACCTCCAGGTCCCACAAAACCCCCTTCAACTGAGGAATCCTACGGAGTTCCATATTGCCCCCTGTGATCTTAAACTTCTTCATGAAGCCACCTGGTGCTCTTCTCTCAGACAACAGTGTCACAACTCACCAATATGCTAATTATATGCAACTCTACCTCAAAGCCTCCTCTGCTTCAGACATCAAACGCCTCCAACACTGCCTGACTATCATTCAGACCTTGATGTCCAGCACCTACCTGAAGCCCAAACCAACAAAGACAGAATTCCAGTCATTTGTCAATAGGATTCCCCCTGGACACCAGCCTCACCCTCACAGAACACATTGCCCAAAAAACCATAGGCAGCTCGGTACTGACTCTTCTACAGAAAGAGAAATAATTTCTCTTAGAAAACAACTTCAGAACTGCTGTTCAAGCACTTGCACTACATTTGAATGGTGGTAACGCCCTTCTCCATGGCCTTCTAAACTCCACCCATGCAGCCTTTCAAGCTATCCTACATGCCACCCCACCTCTAATCCAGTGCATGAAGAAATATGATCACATTACTCCCATCCCAATAAAACTCCATTGACTCCCCTTGTCAGCCCGAACCATCTTCAGAAACAGCTGCATCATTTACAACCAGTACCCCCCGCTTATCTGGCAGACCATTTCACCATCATTTGTGGTTCTTGGCACACCCATAGCTAGAACGCCATCAGACTGCAGTCTAAAAAGTGTAAAAAAGTAAATACAAGGCAGCAGGCCCTTTTCATCTATGCATCCAGGACCTGGAACAACATTCCTGTATCCACCAGGACTGCCCCAACGCTGCTCCAATTTAGAAACCAGCTAAAGATGCACCTCTTTAAAGAAAACTATATCACAGTGCAGAAAACGCTCACAAACCAGCTTCCTTTCCTATCACTCGTTGACTTTATGCTCGCCTTGGACCCTGTCCAGAGCTCTGTCGTCTTACAGCTAGGTTCACAATATAGAAATACCATATGCATCATACATATACCTACGTTGCCTCACAGCTCTCACCAAAGCAACTTAGGCCTTAATTTCCCTGCCATGATATCCATATCGTCCGTCAAGCTCTCAAATGTGCACACTAAACTACCTTTGAATAACTGCCCACCACCCAAATTCCAACCTCTGTCAATGGTCTCTTATCGTAGATATGAGCCAATTCCTTGAACTCTGGTAAGCACCTCAGTGGTATTTCTGGTGCATTCGCTGCCCGCATCCTAGCCTATCAGCATACTTAGTCCAACAATACTGAACCACCTGTGTAATTCTTCAAACCTTTTGTGTTTCCTAACAATACCACTTCAACCACACTAGCTCAGATCTTTAAACTTTTCTTAGTCCTACGTCTGCAATCCATTGAGTGCTAAAAGCAAACTAAAAGAATGTGGTGTCTGAATGTGACCAGTATAATAATATAGGTCCTTCAAACAAAACAATATGCTCCAAGAAAGGACAAACACAAGAACAGTATGGAAAGCCACTGACTAAGAAGAAAGCAAATGAGTGACAAGAAAACCATCCAACGATAAGCAATGTCCTAAGCAAGTAAGTACTGGCCCTGTCGCCAATAGGTTTTCTACAATAGACAGCTGTAGGCAAGACCTAAATACAGAACACTAAATGCTTAGTATACCTAAGAAACAGACCGGAAACGAGGGAACAGGTGCACAATGCCTCGAAATAAGGAGGGGTATGTGGGTCTGCCATGTCATCTATTTATTTATTTTTTGTGGAACAAGTCCTCCTTTTTTAGGTCTTGGCTAGTGTAGGCTGCGCATGCGCAGTCTCGCCAGCGAGATCTTATGTCTTCTAGTAGGGAGGTAAACAAGCTAGCTCTTCTCCATTGGCTGGCTTCCTAAACGGCGGCCCCTCACTTTAAGCCCCGTCCGTTTCGGATTGAGGGGCGTGTTTTTTCCTGTCCTTTCTTTCTGTGATGTAATCAGGAAAAAACACGCCCCCTAGTCTGAAAAGGGCAGGGCTTAAATACAAATGACGAGCGCTTGTTGAATGATGACTTTGATGACCATTTGCTTTGCCCGGATGTTCTTTCCAAAAGCTTTAGCACCCAAGAGATAAAATAACATTAGAAATTGACATTTGGAGGCTGCAACACAGATTTGAGGGTGGACGTGACCTGGCAAAGCCCCCGCTCCCCGGGCAGCGGCTGTCAGAGTTCAAGGGACCTCGCCTCACTTTCTTGATGTTGTAGAGTCGGGTCAGCATCCTGACGCCGAGGTTGTTGAGGATGGTGAGCTTCTCGGGCCAGCTTCTGCTGACTCGGCTGCACAGCGGGGTGCGACATGTCGCCGCCACTGCATGCTCCTAATGACAAGCCGAGGCCGATCCGCAACTCCGTGCGCCGGAGCTCAGAATGTGAGGGGATCTGGAGCCGCCCCAAGGCAGTGACCGCACCGGCAGCCGCCGCCCACAGCCCTCGAGCAGAGCGCAGGGGGCCCGGGCCACCGCTGTCACTCTCGCTGTCTCCCGCCCTTCCTGCTGTGGGTCTCTCCCTCGGCCTGCCTCCTCCTCCCTCCCGGAGCTCCGCTCCCAATCCCACTTCATTCCCATCCCAGGCAGACGGCGGAGAGGGCGAGCGTCGCCACAGAAAGAGGACTGGTGGGCCGCGCTCCAGCCAACACCATTTTCTAATGGAACTCCAGGCACTGTAGCACTAGTATACTTTTTTTTATATAAAGAAAGTGTTATTTGTAAATATGTCTTTTGGCCAGACGTCTGTCTTATTTATTAAAGACGGCGAGTGGTTGCTAGTGATGACAGCACCTGCATGCCCTGCTCGCAGGGATCCATGATCTGTCATCTAATGAGTTTTCCGGAACTTCCCCTGCGGCTCCCAAGCTGGGCGAGTCAGGAATCCGTGCTCCCGTGAATAAGGGCCGCAGGACACAACATACATACTGGATGGGAGTCTGCGGGTCGTTTCGGCTGCCTTTCTGTTTCCAGTTAACGATCCCACATCCTTATGATTTAATATTTTATATGAAGCTGCACGAAATCAAGAGATCTCACCCTGCAATGGGTCTCAAGCTGTCTGCTAGAGTACAACTAGGCCCACTGGAATTATGCAGTAGGAAAGTGCCAAATTATGCGGTAGGGACGAGTAAATTATGCGGCAAGAAAACCCCACATTATGTGGAATATTTTGTGATAGTACACTTCATTATTTCGTAATTTTTAAACTTGGTAAAACTCTCTGGGCATGGATGACACATTGTTAGTATAAGTTTAACACCCAAATATAGCAATAAGCAGCAGAAAGGTGACCAGTACAACTTTGCAAAGGGCCTGCCACGTTGTCACATTTTTAGTAACTTTTGAACTGTTTCACTTAGACACAATTTTTTGGGGTTGAAATCTGCAGATGAAGGATTATGTGGCAAATCTCGAATTATGCGAAAACTGCTGCACAATCGCATAATTCTAGTGGACCCGAGTACAACCATTAAGTGGTTTGTGTTTGTTCAATTGGAAACTTATGTTCATACTATTTAATGCAAAGGCCCCTTTCAATTTTGTATAAGTGTTTACATTTTTCGGTCAAAACATCCCCGACACAACACCTGCATGGATTGCAAAGACGTTTTAGGAACATCTGGAAAGGTTCCTTGGGAATACATTTGGCCCATTGCATATCATCGAGGCCACTGGAATTAAGCGGCAGGGAAAGGCCAAATTATGCGACAAGGTTGACTAAAGCATGACCAGGCAAATTATCCGGTATAGAGCGGCACATTTTGTGATCGTGTTCCTTTATTTTCTCATTTTTACAACTGGTAACACTGTCTGGGCATAGGTTGCTTCTCATTAGTACTGGTACAAATCCCAAATAAAGCAAAAAGTAACCGAAAGGTGACCAATCAACCTTTGCAAAGGGTGTTCCACTGCAATGCAACACAGATCGCTGAGTTTTGAGTGACTGTTTGAGCTAGAAACATTTTTTTTGTTTGTTAAAATCTGCAGATTATGTAGCAGATGGTGGATTATGTGGCAAATCCATGATTAGAGAAAAAATGGCGTGGCCGCACAATTGGACTATTCCAGTGGCCCTGCTTACCATTGGCTTTGTGTTTTGTAACTTACAGTTGCTTGGTTTCTGTTAGCTGGTTTCATTTGTTTTTGATATATATATATATATATATATATATATATTTGAAGCAAACGCTCTGGAACATGGGAGGGAAGCACGACCATGGTCCGCCCTCCGGCCATTACATGCAGCCTGCTGTTACCTTCGTGTTTCTCATTGTTTCTGCCGACGCGTTTCGGGGTTCACACCCCTTCCTCTTGGGCAAACAAAGAACACGCCACGAAACCTGCATCTTGCGTTCTCCAACTTTATTAATACCATCCCCACCTCCCAGGGGCGTGGTTACATCGCGCTGGCCTCTGGTGCTTTCGCCTCGCCAGGGGCGTGGTTACATCGCGCTGGCCTCTGGTGCATTTTGGGGGATGGAGTTTGTGATGCAGGTAACTCTCCTTATAGTAAGTTCAGGCGTGGTCTTTCAATCCGTTTTAAAAATTAATCCTCTGAGTGAGTCACTGTAGGGTGCGAGCAGGCTCTGTTTGCATCTGGAGCATGGTGCTAACTTGTCTCGTACAGTCCAAAACAACAGCCTCGCATAGCTAGTGATGTCTGTTTTCACCGGCTATGGATGGTTCTCCTCCCCACGGCCAGGCACCGTGTGTAGTATTTGAAGCAAACGCTCTGGAGCATGGGAGGGAAGCACGACCATGGTCCGCCCTCCGGCCATTACATGCAGCCTGCTGTTACCTTCGTGTTTCTCATTGTCTCTGCCGACGCGTTTCGGGGTTCACACCCCTTCCTCTTGGGCAAACAAAGAACACGCCACGAAACCTGCATCTTGCGTTCTCCAACTTTATTAATACCATCCCCACCTCCCAGGGGCGTGGTTACATCGCGCTGGCCTCTGGTGCTTTCGCCTCGCCAGGGGCGTGGTTACATCGCGCTGGCCTCTGGTGCATTTTGGGGGATGGAGTTTGTGATGCAGGTAAGTCTCCTTATAGTAAGTTCAGGCGTGGTCTTTCAATCCGTTTTAAAAATTAATCCTCTGAGTGAGTCACTGTAGGGTGCGAGCAGGCTCTGTTTGCATCTGGAGCATGGTGCTAACTTGTCTCGTACAGTCCAAAACAACAGCCTCGCATAGCTAGTGATGTCTGTTTTCACCGGCTATGGATGGTTCTCCTCCCCACGGCCAGGCACCGTGTGTAGTATTTGAAGCAAACGCTCTGGAGCATGGGAGGGAAGCACAACCATGGTCCGCCCTCCGGCCATTACATGCAGCCTGCTGTTACCTTCGTGTTTCTCATTGTTTCTGCCGACGCGTTTCGGGGTTCACACCCCTTCCTCTTGGGCAAACAAAGAACACGCCACGAAACCTGCATCTTGCGTTCTCCAACTTTATTAATACCATCCCCACCTCCCAGGGGCGTGGTTACATCGCGCTGGCCTCTGGTGCTTTCGCCTCGCCAGGGGCGTGGTTACATCGCGCTGGCCTCTGGTGCATTTTGGGGGATGGAGTTTGTGATGCAGGTAAGTCTCCTTATAGTAAGTTCAGGCGTGGTCTTTCAATCCGTTTTAAAAATTAATCCTCTGAGTGAGTCACTGTAGGGTGCGAGCAGGCTCTGTTTGCATCTGGAGCATGGTGCTAACTTGTCTCGTTCATTGTTTGCCCAAGAGGAAGGGGTGTGAACCCCGAAACGCGTCGGCAGAAACAATGAGAAACACGAAGGTAACAGCAGGCTGCATGTAATGGCCGGAGGGCGGACCATGGTCGTGCTTCCCTCCCATGCTCCAGAGCGTTTGCTTCAAATACTACACACGGTGCCTGGCCGTGGGGAGGAGAACCATCCATAGCCGGTGAAAACAGACATCACTAGCTATGCGAGGCTGTTGTTTTGGACTGTACGAGACAAGTTAGCACCATGCTCCAGATGCAAACAGAGCCTGCTCGCACCCTACAGTGACTCACTCAGAGGATTAATTTTAAAACGGATTGAAAGACCACGCCTGAACTTACTATAAGGAGACTTACCTGCATCACAAACTCCATCCCCCAAAATGCACCAGAGGCCAGCGCGATGTAACCACGCCCCTGGCGAGGCGAAAGCACCAGAGGCCAGCGCGATGTAACCACGCCCCTGGGAGGTGGGGATGGTATTAATTAAGTTGGAGAACGCAAGATGCAGGTTTCGTGGCGTGTTCCTTGTTTGCCCAAGAGGAAGGGGTGTGAACCCCGAAACGCGTCGGCAGAAACAATGAGAAACACAAAGGTAACAGCAGGCTGCATGTAATGGCCGGAGGGCGGACCATGGTCGTGCTTCCCTCCCATGCTCCAGAGCGTTTGCTTCTAATACTACACACGGTGCCTGGCCGTGGGGAGGAGAACCATCCATAGCCGGTGAAAACAGACATCACTAGCTATGCGAGGCTGTTGTTTTGGACTGTACGAGACAAGTTAGCACCATGCTCCAGATGCAAACAGAGCCTGCTCGCACCCTACAGTGACTCACTCAGAGGATTAATTTTAAAACGGATTGAAAGACCACGCCTGAACTTACTATAAGGAGACTTACCTGCATCACAAACTCCATCCCCCAAAATGCACCAGAGGCCAGCGCGATGTAACCACGCCCCTGGCGAGGCGAAAGCACCAGAGGCCAGCGCGATGTAACCACGCCCCTGGGAGGTGGGGATGGTATTAATTAAGTTGGAGAACGCAAGATGCAGGTTTCGTGGCGTGTTCTTTGTTTGCCCAAGAGGAAGGGGTGTGAACCCCGAAACGCGTCGGCAGAAACAATGAGAAACACGAAGGTAACAGCAGGCTGCATGTAATGGCCGGAGGGCAGACCATGGTCGTGCTTCCCTCCCATGCTCCAGAGCGTTTGCTTCAAATACTACACACGGTGCCTGGCCGTGGGGAGGAGAACCATCCATAGCCGGTGAAAACAGACATCACTAGCTATGCGAGGCTGTTGTTTTGGACTGTACGAGACAAGTTAGCACCATGCTCCAGATGCAAACAGAGCCTGCTCGCACCCTACAGTGACTCACTCAGAGGATTAATTTTAAAACGGATTGAAAGACCACGCCTGAACTTACTATAAGGAGACTTACCTGCATCACAAACTCCATCCCCCAAAATGCACCAGAGGCCAGCGCGATGTAACCACGCCCCTGGCGAGGCGAAAGCACCAGAGGCCAGCGCGATGTAACCACGCCCCTGGGAGGTGGGGATGGTATTAATTAAGTTGGAGAACGCAAGATGCAGGTTTCGTGGCGTGTTCTTTGTTTGCCCAAGAGGAAGGGGTGTGAACCCCGAAACGCGTCGGCAGAAACAATGAGAAACACGAAGGTAACAGCAGGCTGCATGTAATGGCCGGAGGGCGGACCATGGTCGTGCTTCCCTCCCATGCTCCAGAGCGTTTGCTTCAAATATATATATATATATATATATATATATATATATTACCAAACCAAAGTTCCCCTTGCACAAAGACAGCTCACAGCTTGCACAAGGAACACAATGCACGGACCAGATTTTGCGGTGCTTCAAATTTTCTTATAACGCATGCCGGCATCATAACGTTTCGGCACACAGGTGCCTTGCTCACATGATAGCGACCAATAGTGAGGGTGATTAATTTAAAGTGCAAGTGCTTGACTCTGATTGGGCTAAAAAAAATAGAGCTAGAAAACAGACTCAATACGAATCATCGTTAAATACATAACAGTTACGAATCCTTCAGGTAAAATACACATAAATAATCTGTAAAATACATTGATAATACTGAAAGATATCGAACATATCTTATATGATAAAAAATTCAAAATTGTCAATTATCAAATAGATAAGTTACTAAATAGCTGTAAAATACATTATTTCTTAAATATGTTGATCATAAATTATTCCATTATATTAGTCTGTACAGGACAAATATGTCGAGTTCTTTATCTAAAGTAGAGCCCATATCACTAGGTGTTGGAAAAAGAAAGTGCTTATTTGTGATTCCAAAAAAGTGCATTGTGCTTCATAATTCGTGGATTAAACACATATACCATCAATTTACCTCATAGATACCCCACCAACTGATCCCAGTTGATGAAGTACACAAGGGGAGACCCAATAGCGTATTCGCTTAATATATGTCACGGAATCAATGGGCAAGATAGTAAGAGTATGAAAGAGAAATATACATAGTAAAATACATTTGATCCATTATCATACATCTGAAATCAAAAAGGTTCAATCATGCCTGGATCTAAAAACGTATATATCCAAAAAAGCCTTAGCCAAATACAAATAACAATAGTATTGCATTTTCCATTGTATCATGTTATACAGCCAGTGTTGCAGCGAAGGTCCATCATACAATTAAACCAATTTTTAAAAATCCATAATTTTCCTGTTGTTCAAAAGAATATCATACGTGTTTGAAAACAGTACTGTAGGGGAAAGAAAAATAAATAACATTCCCTTAATGATGTCTGCTGTGGACCCAAGATTTTTCATAGACCTATATGGTAAAAAAATCTACATATCATTTAATGAAACTTTACTACAGTGAAGACCATTTTATAAGCATTAAAACCTCTATTTACAATTATTAAAATCCATTGCAAATGAGGAAATAAATAAGATAATAAAATATGACATGTCCTTTTCCTTTATATAGGTGATGACAAACTATATATGGGTCCTTCCAACCACAATACTGTATTATGGACTGATAGATATTGCAAATATGATATATTGATATTCTAATGCAAACAAGTATATAGGTCCTCCGTTACATTTAAACCATTGGGCTGTGTACTATTCATTTGTAGAATATATCTTGTCTCTAACTTCCTTAGATTCGCCTCTCTATATAGCTGGTTTTATTTGTTTTAGACATATATATATATATATATATATATATATATATATATACACACACACACACACACACACACACACACACATCTGCAGGTCTATATAAATATAAATGCATGCATACATACATATATGCATACATATGCGTGTTTATTGTATGTGTGTTTTGAAACTTAAATAAAACGCGTTATTTGCAATGTCAATAGCTCAAACTCGCGTAAATACGCGATCTATTGCATTGCAAATCGAATAGGTCTCGCATTCGCGAGAGATTAAGCTATTGCCATTGTAAATGACAATGCCATTTATTTATCTGTTTTCAAAACCAACACATAAATAAAAATGTTGTCATTTACAATGCCAATAGCTCTAACTTTTGCAAAGGCGAGACCGTTGCATTGTAAATGCGTGTTATTCTTCTACTTGCTGCATCAGCACTTCTGATAAATGTCATAAATCCATCCTGTGGCAGAGGGTTGCTCTAGTCTTGCACCACCAGTCTCTTTTCAGAAAAACACTGTCAAAATATAAATGAAATGGAGAAGGAAAACTACTCAATAAATTCCACTGCATGTTTTACTGCGACTTCACTGCAGCTGACACTGGCAGGATAGCTTTAGTTTGTATGCAGTACTTAATCTAGAAGAAATAAAATCTGTGAAAACGTGATAAAAGTCACTTGAGGTAGTTACTTGCGGGCTGAAATATCATAGCAGTGGCACCCAGAGGTGGAAGACACCCACATCCCAATAATGGAGGGCACACCTGTCTGGTTGGGAGAGTAAGTGTTACAGTTTACTGGCTGCTTTCACTTGCAAGTGATCCTTTCAATTCTATTTGCTTTCCATTTAAATAGAAGATATCTCTGTAATATTTCCAGTCCATGAACGTTCCTTACTTGGCACTACCTTCTTCACCAGCTGACCACTGTACCGGTGTCATCCAATACTTCATCCTATCAGGCGTCCCAGGTGCCTGCGGAGTTTTGACCATACAATAATCAGGATTAATAATTCATGCCAAATCAAAACAGTCTATGGTCATAATCTACACACCAACAAATTCATACTCCTTCAGTTACTCGTAACAATAGATTTCCAACCTGCCCCTAAATGAGAACTGGACTCTGGCTGTCATGGACAGCAAGAAATGACCGGATGTCGAGCTTCATGGAGCAATGTCTGGGTAATTTACTCTTGCATGTTAAGAGCGCTTTTTTCTTTTAAATCTTTCAATATGGGTCACAGAAGATAGTTGGGGAAGCAACATCAGCAGTGCGGAAATCACATGGCAGGGAGGAAGAAATGCAAGAGAAAACAACACGAGCGAGAACCCGGAAGGAAAAAAACAGATATGCACAAGCAAGACAGAGCCACATGAGCATGGAGGAGAGAAGCACAGGGACGAGAGAGAGAGGAAAACAAAAGGGGAGAGGTAAGAGCACAGTAGGAAGAAGGCTGGAAACACATGCACTCTTATAGAGTGCTTAAAGAAAAGAAAAAGTAGTTCCCTAAAAGTGAGCTGTTGAAGCATAGAAGCGAGCCAATCAGAGAGAAGATAAAGAGGCTATGTTCCCTGGGAAGGACAAACACAAAACTGACAAACTGAGACACGAAAAGTCATCTAATAAGCAGCCAAATGAGAGTGACAATAAAGCAAACCAATGGTAAGCAATGGGCATGCTACAAGCCCCAGCACATTCTTTGTAAGCACACAATATGTCTTTTGCAACCAGAAAGCTTGCGCTTTCTGGTTGGCTTAACCCAAAAATCACTTCAAAATAGTTCTAAAGGGTGGGTCACAAGATGTTAAATCCTCCCACTACAAAATGCTGCTACAATTGTTTCAGACTGTAACGTGAACAAAGTATAATGAACATCTCTGTACCACAGTGGACTTTCCACACTAAGAAAGACCTTTCGTTAGGATGTTGCCTCTGTGTAGTTTTTGCAGAAAAATGTACAGTCACAGGACATCTTCTCACTATACCCACAATGCAGCACACAAGATATATTGCATTGTATTGTAATTGCATTTATATAGCCCTTACTACACCTGAAGAGGCTTCGAATCGCTTTTTCGGCAAATCGCATGCTACTCCGGAGCCCATAAAGGATTAATGGTGAATTAGTATAGTGAAAAACTAAAGTAATTTGAGAGGTGGATATGTTAGTCAGTTATTTGGATTGAGAAGGATAGTGGAGGGATAGAAGAGGGGAAAAAGGTTTGCATTTATATAGCTCTTGCTATCATCTGATGAGGTGTTGAAGCGCTTTTTTTGGCAAGTAACACGCGACTCAAGAGCCCATAAAGGATTAGTGGTGAACTAGTATAGTGAAATATTAAATTAATACGAGAGGTGGACATGTTAGTCTGCTATTTGGATTAAAAAGGATAGTGAAGGAATGTTTTGGAGCTCATAGCAGTAGGAGGAGGTTTGGGATGAGTAAAAGGAGGTGGAAGCGGAAAAGTCAGAGGGAAGAGTTTAGAAAGACTTGCTTTGGGGTATCGGAAAAGTAAAAGAGGTAACGGGCATGTGTCACCAGCAGGATCAAGATGCCAAGAGGTGCAGCAGACTCAGAGTCAGTCTCATCAACATACAGGATAGAGGCACAAACATCCGCACCATAGCCTGAATATCCTGAACTCACTGTTTGGGAGGATAGGCCTGAAACAACTCCAATGAAAGGTAGCATCTGAGAGGGAGTCCGGTGTGACTTCAGCACATTGATGGTGAACCCCAGCAAGTGCAGGATGTCTGCAGTAGTCTGGAGGGGGAAGACAACAGCCTGGGGTGAGCCCACCTAAATAGTCATTCACAGAGAAGGGGAAGACTGGAGCCCCTAATCTCTTCAGAGGAGCTGCAACCACCACTATCATATTGGTGAACACCAGAGGGGTGCTGGTAGGAGTTGGTGCACTTTTCTTAGTTCATAGGTGTGTAGCAGCACTGTGGGAGGCAGCAGCAAATGCTGGTACACATAGCCTAGAACTAGCAGACTGATTTGAACTAGCCACACTTGATCAGCCTATTGGAGACAGTCATCTTCCACACTCAATTGCTCTTGAGTACCAGATCTAACCATAGTCTGGGCAGCAAGAAGAAATTTAAACAATTGTTTTATTGGGTCTGCCCATATTGCCAGATAGACAGCACAGGAAGAAATCTACAGAAAGGTAAAGCTCCCAAGACCCCTGCTGCTGATAAGCAGTGGAAGAAATAGCATTTATCATTTTTTGTAGTTTCTTGATATAATGTAGCAAGACCCTGAGAAAATGAATACAGAGGACCAATACAGAAATAAGTGAGCAGAGAAACAATAGGACATGGAGATAATGTCTTTGGAAAGGTGTTGGTATTTTTAGCTGTACACCACACAGTACAATTCACACTCATTCTAATGAAGAATGTGAGAAGTAAAAAAAAAATCGATTACCCCAGCTAAGTTAAATAAATGTGGTTTTGCTTCAAATGTTGCAGAATGAAGTAGCAATGTAACTGTTGGGCACTAGATAGCAGAATGTCGTCAAAAAGGGACATTGTAAAATTAGTTTAGGTAGAAAAAGCTGTAACAATTGGCATTCAGTAACACCTGATGAAGTCAGTGGAAAAGTCACCCTGGGATGAGAAAAGTCAGGCTAATCATTATGACTATGATAAGTGTTTAAGAGAGCTACTGGAAGTGAAATCTGCTCTTCCGGAGCTTCATGTAGTCAATCCGCAGTTCCATGTCTGTACCAAATTCTCCTGAAGAGCAAAAAGAAATGAAGCAAGGATGAACGTCTGAACTTCAAGAGCAATGTTTCTCCAAAAGCAGGTCGGCACAGAGTGCTTCCCGACATACTAGCTGTACGTGCCGTGAGAGAGTGTGCGTTAGGCTGCCTTCATTCCTTCTTTATTGGCCCAAGTCAACCAGTAAATGTACCCCTATAGTTCAACTCCCAAGTCTCAACTAGTTGGAGTACCTCATGGCTCTTTCATCAGCCCAACTCCGTTTAATCTCATTGTGGCTCCTCCATTGTAATTTATTGAGGATCACCAGTTATCTCCCATGCGCTATGCAGATGATTTTCAGATTATTCCAAGGCTGGATGACACTGGTGATGAGACCTGGTCTAACTGTGTAAATGGCTTAAATCCAGTAGCAGGCGGATGTCCATCAACTGCTTTCAGCTTTGTTCAAATAAAACTGAGGTCTTAAACCTAGACGGCCCTTGTCCTATTGTCTGCGAGCTGGTGGTCTTCTGAACTTGAACTATGTCAGACTGTCAGGAACCTGAGGGTTTCACATAGACGATACCCTATCCTTTTCACCCCTAATGGAGAAAATTATCTCTTCTTGGTTCCAGCATTTGTAGATATTGAGAAAAATATGGACGTTACTCCTAAATGTGCTCATTTTCCGATTGAAATAGTGAAAAACCGCTGCACTCCCTTGTAAAGATGTTCTAAACAATAGTAATCACTTTTTAGTTCTTGTAGGTACTACAGGTGTTCACCTCCTGGGTCCCGAGGTGCTGGCAATAGAATAATAAAGAAAATCTTACTGCGAGTAAGAAAACCTTGTAGTACTCTTGAGCATAGAATATGCTAAATGTTGGTTCACAAATGTACTCCAAATGTATTCCAAGTAAAAGGTGGGTATTTACTCCAGGATATTTGTAGAAGTTTCAACCATTTATTTATTTGACATCATATTAACTTCATATGATTGAACAGTCACGACGTACTTTTCAAGAGTCAATCTTACATATACAGCATGTATAAGATCCACATGGTTTTAGATTCCCCAATGCATTTCGCACAACAGTGCGCTTCCTCAGGGGATCTGTAAAATGAAAGGTAATAGGACTACTAAGTGATGGTGAAATGAGAGGAGCACGGAAATACAAGGTAATGAGTGATGTGACTTCAAAACATGCTTGTCACCCAAATGAAACGTAGAATCTTCCACGTGCAAGTGTGTTTTGTGAATGAAATGAATAATGTGAATACAAGAACAACTTAGGTATAGTGACAAAGGACTCGCCTTAAAAAGGTGCCAAACTTAGAATCCTGAAAGTACTAGAGAATACCAACATAACATCCCAAGTGAGTACGCACAAAAATAATTGAATTAAAAAAAGAACACGCGAACTATTAAAGTGACCAAAAGATCCCGAACTTATGCCTGGTAAATAAAAGTCGCCACTACACTGGTGTAAGTAAGAGTCTTACCGTGTTAGTAAAGAAGTGGAAGAGTCTAACGGCGGAGCGCCGTAAAGCTCCGCCGTTAGACTCTTCCACTTGTTTACTAACACGGTAAGACTCTTACGTACACCAGTGTAGTGGCGACTTTTATTTACCAGGCATAAGGTCGGGAGCTTTTGGTCACTTTAATAGTTCGCGTGTTCTTTTTTAATTCAATTATTTTTGTGCGTACTCACTTGGGATGTTATGTTGGTATTCTCTAGTACTTTCAGGATTCTAAGTTTGGCACCTTTTTAAGGCGAGTCCTTTGTCACTATACCTAAGTTGTTCTTGTATTCACATTATTCATTTCATTCACAAAACACACTTGCACGTGGAAGATTCTACGTTTCATTTGGGTGACAAGCATGTTTTGAAGTCACATCACTCATTACCTTGTATTTCCGTGCTCCTCTCATTTCACCATCACTTAGTAGTCCTATTTCCTTTCATTTTACAGACCCCCCGAGGAAGCGCACTGTTGTGCGAAATGCATTGGGGAATCTAAAACCATGTGGATCTTATACATGCTGTATATGTATGATTGACTCTTGAAAAGTATGTCGTGACTGTTCAATCATATGAAGTTAATATGATGTCAAATAAATAAATGGTTGAAACTTCTACAAATATCCTGGAGTAAATACCCACCTTTTACTTGGAATACATTTGGAATACATTTGTGAACCAACATTTAGCATATTCTATGCTCAAGAGTACTACAAGTTTTTCTTACTCGCAGTAAGATTTTCTTTATTATTCTATTGCCAGCACCTCGGGACCCAGGAGGTGAACACCTGTAGTACCTACAAGAACTAAAAAGTGATTACTATTGTTTAGAACATCTTTACAAGGGAGTGCAGCGGTTTTTCACTATTTCATTATTTCCCTACTGGCTCAATCCGCAACTGCGCCCAAAACCATGTCGTACGCAGACATAGCTGGCTTAACCAGCAACAAAGCTGACACTTTTGAATTTAATACCAATGATACTGACAGGATCTACTCATTAATTCAGGAGCCGGAATATATTGCATCAAGTACAGGGTCAATTCAAGCTAATGTGCGTCAACTACTATTCACAGCCAAACGAGAGATCAATCAAAGGCTTCATGCCTCAACACTTATCAGATACCACCGTGTTCAACGCATCCCCAGAGGTCTGTGAATACCTCTTAAGTCAACATTGTGCAAAAATAATCCGCGTTTCACGGAAAAGTGGTTTGGTATACTCAATAAATGTTCACTAGACCTGATACTTTTGATTGTCGAAGAACTTTCTAAACTGTTAGAGGAACTTGAAAACGAGGTCAAGCAACTCAAACAAGAACTTAGTCAAAAAATCACATCAGAGGAATTTTCTAATATCTTGGAGGACATCAATAGCAAACTTGATACATATATTAAAGAAATCAACGAAAGAAAACTTTGGAAGTTCAAACGTGATACGGTTGATTATAAATTGGGAGAGGTGTACAATTGGGCCGAGATCTATGCGGCCAGGAGACAAAACCGTAATCCTACCAACAGATCTACAGATGGAGAGACATCATCTTCTGATGATTCTACACGTAGGATGCCCCCACGAGGCAAACCTAGACAACAACCTACAAAGGAGAGTACAAGAACTGAACAACCAACCACCTCTACAAATGCCAAAGATTCAACCTCTACCACAACTGCGGATCCTTTTTTAGATGTAGGCCCCGAACCAATCGACGATCGAGGAGGTTCAAACACCACAGACAACTTACTACCACCGGCGAAATCGACCAGAAGCCACAGAATCTAGTTGTCAATATCTCTCAAAGTTCACTCAGCCACACGCAACAACAAGTCTTACAAAAAGGGTTGAACTTTGTTCTTACGTATCAAACCAATGAACTTGAAATTTCCATCTCATTTTACAAATTTATGAGAACACTACGGCTAAGACATTTCTTTGAGAACATTTGTGTACCTTCCAATACCCAAGACAAAGACACTCTCATGGGTTTACGCCCCCCCAGCAACTTTATGGCCCCCACCAGCCACAAGGTTCTGGATGTTTTTGAAAAAGCAGTGCAACAAGATCTACACACAATGTTTGATACTCAAAAGAGTCATCGGAGTAATCGGACGATCCCTGAAAGACAAGCTATACAACAACTTGCTAACAATCAAACATTGACCATATGTAAAGCTGACAAGGGTGGTGCAATTGTTGTTATGGAGTCAACGTTCTACTCAGAAAGCCTCAAAGAACATTTACACAACACTGATCTATACATGTTGTTGAATTCTGATCCTACCTTTGCTTTCAAAGAGATACTAATCAAGATAATCAACAAAGCTGTATCTTCTAACACCATTTCTGACAGAGACAAAAGATACCTTATCAAGGACTATCCTCAGGTACCATACATCTACCTAGCACCTAAAATTCACAAGAACTTAAGACAACCGCCTTTCAGACCAATCGTAAGTATCACCAATTCAATACACGCTCCCACTGGAGCTTACATTGATAAACATCTACAAGCAAACGTCAAAGGCATGACAACATACATTCAGGATACTACGGACTTCCTTAACAAATTAGAACAAATTGTGATTCCTAGTGACCAACCCATCATCTTATGTACTATTGATGTAAACGCTTTGTACACCTCAATCCCGCACAACCTGGGATTAGAAGCACTAGAGAGAGCTTTAGTACAAACTGACAAACCATTGGAACTTCAGGTGTTCATACTGGAACTCATGCAATTCATTCTACAACACAGTTATTTTAAGACTCCTGATCACCATTACTACCTACAACTGTCTGGAGTAGCAATGGGCAACTGTGCTGCTCCGGCATATGCCAATCTGTTTATGTTCACTTTTGAACTCCAACATATACTCCACAACGCACTTTGGCAACCTTTTATATGTGCATACTACAGATACATTGATGATATTTTCCTTGTTTGGCAAGGTACGGAGTCTCAACTTAGAGTTGCAATCAATCATCTCAACACTGTGAATGAACGGATTCAATTTACTCATACACTCAACAAGACTGAAATCCCATTTCTGGATGTACTTGTTCAACTACATGACACTAAATTCAGAACCTCCGTTTACACCAAAGCTACGGATCGCAATAATTATCTTCACCACAAAAGTTTCCATCAACCAAGTTTAAAGCGGCACCTACCATACTCTCAGCTATTGAGAGCTAAACGGATTGCATCCACAGAGGAAGCATTCAGAACTAACAGCTCCAAAATATTGGAAAAATTCCACCAGCGTGGATATCCTAAAAACACCACAGTTTGTGCTGAAAACAGGGTTATGCTCAAGATTCGAGATGAATTACTTAAACCCAAACCCAAGGTTCAACAACAGGATACACGATCTGTGTTCACAACAAAATATTCTACCCATTCTCGTCAAATCAAAGAGGTTATTCGTAAACACTGGCCACTCCTACAATCAGAAACAGATTTCAATCAAATTTTTGAAAAACTACCCATTTTTGCATACAAACGCACCAAAGCAATACAACAGCTTATCAAACAACCGTCAATTACCAGTGACATTATCCACAAAGGTACTATTCCATGCCATAACTGCAGTCACTGCAACAGTATAATTCCCGGATCCACTATGACTCACCCTACTCAAGGTACCACCATTAACCTTCGTGTGAATGCGACATGTGATACAACTAATGTGATTTACATGATCAAATGCCCGTGTGGCCTCCCATACGTCGGCAAAACTGAACGCAAAATTCAGATCAGGTTGAATGAACATCGCAGTAACATCCGCACTAGAAACTTCAAATCCTGTATTGCTTCTCACTTTATCCAACATTCACACAATCCCAGTCAAATAAGATTTCTAATTCTGGAAACTGTCGATAAACTACCACATCAAGACAATAACAAAAACTTATTACAACGTGAGTTATACTGGATTTACCGCCTTCGGGCGGTCCAACCGAAAGGACTTAATGACCGCTAGGAATGCAGTTGTCATTTATGATCCATTAACGTGTTGTTTGACATTTTATACCCGTTATTTGGTACTGATTGGTCTTTTTAGTAAGCTGTGATATAGTTGCCATCCATTTAACATGTTTACCCAGATTCTTGCATGCTTAGATATATTTTCATATGATGCCATTCATTCTCTACAGTTGACCATTCGTTTTCTATGGGCAGCCTCATTCTTTATTTCTTTAGTTATTATATACTCTGTGTTTGACTTGAGCTTACTTTATATATATATTTTTTCCTACATTTTATCTAATCCTATCCTTTATTCTTGACTTTCTCTTATTATTTGGCTTTCTTTGACGTTATGTATCCAGAACACTTTACTTTGTTTATGTTTCACTGTGTTAGTTGCTTGTACGTTCGTCTTTTATGTTTACTCTCCCCAACCTTTCTTATACACTCACGCGCGCATGCGTGGCGTCTTCCGGGTTCCTCCTGTGTACGGAACCTGGCTTTCGCCTACACACGGCGCTCCGCCGTTAGACTCTTCCACTTCTTTACTAACACGGTAAGACTCTTACTTACACCAGTGTAGTGGCGACTTTTATTTACCAGGCATAAGGTCGGGATCTTTTGGTCACTTTAATAGTTCGCGTGTTCTTTTTTAATTCAATTATTTTTGTGCGTACTCACTTGGGATGTTATGTTGGTATTCTCTAGCACTTTCAGGATTCTAAGTTTGGCACCTTTTTAAGGCGAGTCCTTTGTCACTATACCTAAGTTGTTCTTGTATTCACATTATTCATTTCATTCACAAAACACACTTGCACGTGGAAGATTCTACGTTTCATTTGGGTGACAAGCATGTTTTTTTTTCACAACCAAGTTTATTTGAGCAAAAGAATGACATGTATGTGGCACCTTCCCACACCAAGATCACCACATCAAGATCAATGTATTGATAACATACTCAAGAGATATTAATCAAGCATTAATGAAGCTCAGCATTAAAAACCCCCCCCACCACCCAGCCCAACCCCAACTATCCCCCCACCCGCACCCACCATCCCACCCCCCCTTCCACACATGTACAGAGGCAACATATAAATGGTTTGCATAAGAAGAGCAGGTACGATGCAACCCGGGTTGCGCCAGTAGGGCCAGAGACAGTGCTGCGATCATAAGTCCTCCTCCGGTTCTGCCGGGGGCTCCAAGGATAAACCACGGTATTCGGCCCACCGCTTCCAGATCTTGAAGTGCTTGCGCGGGCAGCCCCGCGCCTCAAAAATCGGTTTCTCAAGACCCATAAAGTAGTCCAGCCCCGCCTTCCATGCCGACAGGGGGGGGGCCCTCACAGATTTCCAGGCCCGAGCCAAGTCTCGCTTAGCAACCACCAGGCCCAGAAGCAGCAGATGACGTTTATAAATGTTGCCCCCAACCCCTTCCATGATATGTAGCAGGCCTAGCCGGTGGGTACGGGGAAGGTCCCAGCCCAGGACTTCAGCCAGGCAACTCCATACACCCCTCCAGAAGCCAGCCACGCGACCACATGACCATACTGTATGCAACAAGGTGCCAGGCACTTCTCCACACCGCAGGCACTCCGACGACGCAATCAAACCAGCCTTCCACAGTCGTTCACGCGTGTAATAGGCACGGTGCAGATACTTGAATTGTATGAGGCGGAGCCGGACCGCGATCGCGGCGCCACGCGGGGACTCCAGAGCCTCTCTCCAGTCGTCCTCATCCAAGGTGCCCACGTCCACCTCCCAAGTTTCCCGGAGGGAGCTGAGAGTAGACGAGCAGTGAATAACAAGGGTCTGATAGATCCTAGAGACCTTCTTGTCTCCCAAATCACCCATAAAGACTTTCGCCTCAATCGGACTGAACTCCGGGAGGGAGTCGAGGCCGGCTATGCTTGGGGCGAGGGCATGACGCAGCTGTAAGTAGCGGAAGAACTGGGACGGAGGCATCTGAAAGTCCACTTGGAGGTCCGCAAAGGATTTGAGGGTCGCGCCGGACATGACGTGGCCCAGTTGCGTTATTCCGATAGTCTCCCAACCCTCGAACCCAGCCAGGGCCGCCAGTTCCGGGAGCAGACCGTTATGCCACAACGGCGTTTCCGCCGTTAATTTGCCCCACCATCCCATGCGACGCAAAGACTGCCGCCACACTGCAAAGACCACCCTCGTTACCGAGGGCAACCCACGGCGTATACGCGCCGAGTAGAGAATGGTGTGGAGCGTACGTTCACCCATGAGATGCCTTTCCAGAGCATATGCCGGATCACTCCTGTCCCCGTACCACCAGTCGTTAAGAACAAGTAGATGCGAAGCTTGGTAGTAGGAGAGGAGATCGGATGTGGCCAAGCCACCGCAGTAGGTGGATAAGAAACATGTCTTCAGGGCCACCCTGGCTGCTCCACCCTCCCACAGGAAGCGGCCCAGCACGGAGTTCACCTGGCGGAACCACTCCATGCCAATAGGGTGCGGGAAATGTTGGAGTTGGTACAACAGCCTCGGCAATGCCACCATCTTGAAGATGGCCGACCTCCCAAAGATCGTAAGTGGCATCCTGGACCACGTTTTAACATCCGCCTGGACCCGTTCCCACACCGGCAGGACACTACGAGACCAGGCCGCGGCCCGCGAAGTCGAGAGGAAAACACCTAAGTATTTCAGGCCGTCCGTCGCTACACGCAGGTCAGCCGCCCAACCATCGGCAACCACTCCACCACGTAAAACCCATAGGGTCGACTTAGAAGGGTTAAGGGTAAGCCCAGAGACTTCGCCAAACCCCCGCATGATCTCCAGGATTCGAGGGCCAGAGCGCCGCAGGTCCGTAAGGAATAGGAGGACATCGTCCGCGTAGAGTGCAATTCTATCCGTAAGGGTATCACTCCAGACAAACCCTCGCAACTGGGCATCCAGTCGCACCCGCGACGCGAGGGGCTCCATGGCCAGGGCAAAGAGGTATGGGGACAGCGGGCAACCCTGGCGGGTACCGCGGCCGATTGGGAAGCGACCTGAGACTGCGCCTGCCACTCGGACCGACGCCGTAACGTTGGTATAAAGGAGACGGACATAGGACAGAAAGACTGGCCCGAGGTTTAGGCGGGCCAACAAGGCGAAGAGATACGCCCAGCTTACCGAGTCAAAGGCTCGGTCCATGTCCGCCAGGAGAAGCGCGGCCTGTTCATCCCCAGCGCTCATGGCGTCGACCGCTGCCTGCGCCCGCCGGATATTATGTCGGGTGGCCCTGTGCGGCATGAACCCGGCCTGGTCGGGGTGGACCAGGTCGGCTATGTGGGGCAGAAGGCGGTTCGCCAGGGCTTTCGCCAAGATCTTGGCCTCGATGTTGAGGAGGGAGATAGGCCTGTAAGAATCATGACGGTCAGGCGCCCTACCAGGCTTCAAAAAGACCACTATCTCAGCGTGACGCCAATCAGGAGGTAGTTCGCCACCAGACCGCGCTGCCTCCAGCGCATTGCGGAAGTGGGGTCCCAGCTGGACGTGGAACTTTTTATAAAACTCGGCAGGATAGCCACTAGGGCCGGGCGCTTTTCCAGTATTCAGCTGGCCAAGGGCTTCTCCCAGTTCCTCAGACGTAAGCGGGGCCTCTAAGGCCGTTCTAGTCTCCTCCGGGACGGCCTGTGGGAGTAAGTCATCTAGGTACGAGGCAATCTCGCGCTCTCCCAGTGGGTCTCGGGGAGCGTATTGCGTCTCGTAGTAGCGGGCAAAGCTGGCTGCCAGTTGGTCCGGATCGGTCATCACCGAGCCATCCGCTGCCATGAGGCCAGGTAGCTCCAGGGGCTGGAAAGTCGCCTGGCATAATCTATGCAGCATGGTGCAGGACTTATCGCCCCACTGATACACCCTACTACGCGTGGCGAGCCACGCCAGTCGGGCCTCCTCATAAAGGACAGAAGAGTAAGTCTGCTGGGCCTGCAGAAGCCGGCGCACCACGCCCTCCTCACCCCCAAGTCTACTACGCTGCTCTAACTCCTCCACACGGGCCGCGGCTGCCACAATGGCCTCCCGGTGCTCCCTCCGAGCGGCCACACACCAAGCTATGTCAATGCCCCGGACCGTGGGCTTCAGTGCCTCCCACACCACTACAGCGTCGGCGCCCCCCACCAGGTTCTCCCGCCAGAAGTGGTCGATTGCCTCCCGAAGGTGCGCCACATAGTCCGGCCGCTGCAGCTGCCAGGCGGACATACGCCAGCGAAAAGGTTGTCGTTTAGCGGGGAGGGTCAGGGTGGCCAGGACGGGGGAATGATCTGAAAGGCCCCTGGGGAGTATCGTGGCGTCCCGAACACGACTCAGGCAGGCCCCTGGTACAAACAAGTAGTCGAGCCTCGAGAAAGACCCATGCACCGCCGATACATACGTGAAGGCCTGTACCGCAGGATGAAAATGCCGCCACACATCTATCCAGCCCAGACTGCGCACCGTCGCACTCAACCGGGTGGGGGCAGCCGCGGGGGGGGGGTCAGACACCACATGCGCTCGCCGCTGGCGGTCCAGGCCCACATCCATGACATCATTCCAATCACCCCCCACCACAGTCAGGACCTCCGGGATCTCGTCCCACAATGCAAACAGCCGCTCAGACAGTGCCCATTGCAGGGGGGGAGGGGCGTAAACACTTCCAAAAACCACCGGCTCGGAACCCAGTAGGCCCTTAACGAAGACAAATCTGCCCTGGGGGTCAATCCATTGCTTCTCGTGGACATAGGCCACCCTACGATGAATCAGTATGGCTACCCCCCGTGAGCCCCTCGTAAAGCCAGCATGATAGACCTGGTGATAGCCGAATCTCTGGAGGCTAAGGGCCTTGGAGCCCAACATGTGTGTTTCCTGAAGCAGAAGGACATCCACCATCTCCCGTTTCCCCCACCGCAACACAGCCCCACGCTTAATCTTATCCAGGACACCCCGCACATTCCATGTCACCACCCGCAGGGTCTTCGAAGGAGGCACGTTCGCAGCATTAGCCATTATCGACATACAGTCCAAAATCCGGCCCACCCTCCCACCCAGGTGCTACCCGCAGATTGACAGAATACCCAGCCCCCGACATGTGTGGACCCACCCCCCCAGCCCGCCAACGCAACACCCCCGTTCCAACCCAGAGCCCCCCCAACAACAAGTGCAACACCAAAACATCCCCCCACACCCCGCACCCACCACCCCAATACCTCAGAAAACAGTGAAGTACCTGTCGCGGCATGGAGAGACCCGAGCCCAGAACAGAGGACTCAGGGCCCGCCATACCAATGGATCCCCAAAACCCCACCAAAACGCACACTCACCACCCCCCAACCAACACTCACATCCGTGAGGGTCTGAGGCCCGCATACGGTACCCTCCGAGCCACACAGTGTCCCATGTCTATAGCTGGAGTCTCCACATGGGAGCCGGCCGGCACCTCAAGAACAAAATTAAACAGTCTCACCGGCCAAAGCAGAGCAAGTCCATTCGCAGCATATAGAATATGTGGAGGCCCAACAGTGTTCAGCTGCCCGCATCGGAGTGTTCAGAGTCCCTAGTGCCACCCGATTGCGACGCACAGGCGGACGCCGACCTTTTCTTGGAGCGGGACCGCCGATGTCGGCCCTTCCTGGGCTGGCGATGTGTCCGCTCCGGCGACGATCCCGGAGACCTGCCCGGATCCAGTCCCGGCTGTGCGTGGGGCCGGAGTCGCACCGCCTCATCCGTCCAGCGAAATACCTCCTCGGGCGAGTCGAAGAAGTGGGTACGGGACTGATAGATCACCCGCAGACGAGCTGGATACAGGAGCGAGTACTGGAGCTTGAGGCCCCGGAGCTTAGCCTTAGCGTCCATAAAGGATTGCCGTTGCTGTTGCACCATTTTCGTGTAGTCCGGGAAAATCATGATGGTATGATTTTCGAAGGCGAGGGAGCCCTTGTTCCTCGCCTCCCGCAGGATAACATCCCGGTCATGATAGTTCAGCAGGCGGGCTATAACCGGCCGTGGGCGCTCACCCTCCGGTGGCCGCTGGGCCAGAGCCCTATGGGCCCTCTCAATCACAAAGCATTTAGAAAGCGCCCCTTCAGGGAGCCAGCCCTCCAGCCACTCGGTCAGGAACCTCTCCATGCTGTCTTTCTCGCACCGCTCCGGAAAACCGATGAAGCGGAGGTTGTTGCGCCGCGCGCGCCCTTCTGCATCCTCCACGCGGGCCGCCAGTGTCCTCTGGACGCTTTCCACCTCCGCTAGGCGCTTCTTTAGGCCACTAACGTCCGCCTCAGCCTCCGTGATACGGGTCTCGGCCCCGGCGATCCGCTCCACTGCATTGCGAAGGTCTTGGCGTAGGAGTGTGACATCCGCCCCAACCGCTCCTATCTTGGCATCAAGCATGTCTCGAGACTGGGTGATGGCCGCCAGGATAGCTGTATTGTCTGGTCCGGGGCCGCCGCTGCCACCGGTCGCCCCAGCGCCACCACTCGGCCCCGTGAATTTATCGATGGGTCCATGCTTGGGCGGGCCTCCTCCTCTGTCCCTGGTCATGGCGATCGCTGGGCAGGGCCACCCCCACTCCCGGGCACCGTCACAGTAGTTGGATCGGAGCGGCCCAGATGAGGTCCCAGGGAGGGACGCCGCAGCCGGATGTCGCGGAAATCGAGGCCCCGGCTTCACCCCAGCAGGTCAGGCCGCACCCACACTCGACCCCACAAGCAGCCGTCCAGGGTATCAGGATGAATCAGTAGATCCGCAGTCCATGGGTCGCCGTAACCCGTGGGCCAGGCCAGGGGAGGTGGAGCAGCCGGCCCAGCCGACCACCAGTCCAGCCCCGATCTCCCCCGGGCACAAGTAGTCCGGCCACCCGACCGTCGCCGGGTCCCGCCTCACTGCCACCACTCGCCGGTCGTTGTAATGGATGAGCCTACGGGTAGGAGTCGCTGGCTTCACCCCAGACTCCAGGCGATCGCAGCCGATGAGATGAGCCAAGGACGGCGCGGCGGATGCCACCCGCACCCGCCAGGTCACAGTGCCACCAGGCGTCGCGAAACTCGAGGACCCCGGTCTCCGATCAGCCACCAGGCCGCACTCCGCCGCCGTCTCCCCTCGATCACAGGAAAGGAGGAATCGCAGGATCGACACACCAAAGCAGACTGGAGACCTCACTGGATCGAATTCAGTCACTGGGCACCAACAGTGGGCTCGGGGGTCAGGATAAATGATCGGATTCAGTCCGGGCCGGCGGGAGCTCTACAAGGCTGCGACCGCCATCTTCGCCCGCCAAGCCACGCCCCCGTGACAAGCATGTTTTGAAGTCACATCACTCATTACCTTGTATTTCCGTGCTCCTCTCATTTCACCATCACTTAGTAGTCCTATTTCCTTTCATTTTACAGACCCCCTGAGGAAGCGCACTGTTGTGCGAAATGCATTGGGGAATCTAAAACCATGTGGATCTTATACATGCTGTATATGTATGATTGACTCTTGAAAAGTACGTCGTGACTGTTCAATCATATGAAGTTAATATGATGTCAAATAAATAAATGGTTGAAACTTCTACAAATATCCTGGAGTAAATACCCACCTTTTACTTGGAATACATTTGGAATACATTTGTGAACCAACATTTAGCATATTCTATGCTCAAGAGTACTACAAGTTTTTCTTACTCGCAGTAAGATTTTCTTTATTACTCATTTTCCGATTACCTGTGTACTAATTAGTGCACAGCTGGATTATGCAAGGGACTTAAATCTGGTGCTCCCAGCCTATCAACTAGGTCTTCAATGTATTCAAAACTGTACTGAGCGCTTACTTCACCTTCCACAATATTCTCCAATACCCAACCAGATTCATTTTTGACAATGACTCACTAGCAAAAACCATAATTTTTAAATCTTTACAGGACTAAAAAGGTATTATTTCCTTGGTGTGTGGCAACCAGAGTTCTCCATCCTAAATTGAAGAAATATTGACAGGAAAGCTATTAAAAACCATCTGCATACTAATTACTTGCCTTACTGTAATAGTTATTCTTCCTTTCATCACTAGTACCCCTTCAGGTAACTGAGTGATTTATAATATATAATAATAATAATAATAATAATAATAATAATAATAATAATAATAATAATAATGTTCAACTAGCTAGCTGCAGACTGTGAGAGAGAACAAATGTCCTAACGAGAAGAGGTAGGTCTGTTTCTCTCTGCAATGTAGTAGAAAAATCTACTATCCAATGAGATGCCTTCTGGGTACCATGGAGTATTTTTTATTCCTTTATTCACTAAATAAAGATCTGGTACTCTTATTTGGACTCAAACGTTTGATTACTAGAAGCAGATAATTAAAATATTTTTAAAGAAGCTCAAGGAAAAGAAGAATGAGTTTAACCAGACCTTGAAAAATCTACTCGTCCACTTGCAATTGTGAGTAAAATTATATCAGGTAGAGCTATTTTTAGCACCTACTAGTCCCATCTGGAGAGTGAATTTAGGCTGTAAAGGAGCAGCTGTTCTTTTTATTCAGAAAGTGAATGAGCAATAAAGATGCCATTTAATCTTGTTTTTATCTTGACAGATTAGCTGCCTGTGCAAGGAATGAGATCAAATGTCAGTTAGTCTTTTTAGGTCACGCCTAGCATTGGAGCGCACGTGCGCTCCTCGCTCTGCAAGGCGTATAGTAATTGATAACATTTCAAAAGGGGACTTAAAGCCACGCCCATCATTTTGATTGGCTGGCGTCAACGTTTATGCTAAACGCTGGGTCGTGATTGTGAATGAGGCTTCTTTGTTACCGCCCTGTCTCCTCCTCAGACGGGCCATCGGACTCGATGGTTTGCTTGTGGCGTTAGACTGTCTCCTTAATTATTTGGTAGGCACTATTTTTTTTCACAATACTTTATTTCGAAGCGCAAAGACATTTGTAATCGTCTCCTCAAACAGGCGAGTGAAACAGGGCGTACTTATGAAGAGGCGGACTGATATCTTCATGACACCTCTGCACATTGAACTGCCGTTCTGAAGAGCTTTTCGTGGTAAGTTGACATTTTAAACACCAAATACTGTATTGTATCTATTTTTCTGTTTAACAAGGCCTGGGCAAACATTGTACTGTTCACAACAATTTCAAGCATGTTTACATAGATGCAATGTCTTTAAGAAACGGTATACATTTGACTCTGAAGATTACTTAATATTAGAGTTTTTTTTTAATCTACTTCTTTGGTCAAGAGCGGACAAAATTGTACTTTCAAGTTTAGTTAGGGATGTGAGCCACAAGGAAGGCGCGGGCCTGGCTCGGGTCAGGGGACTTGCCCACTGGGCTGGTGAGCTGAGAACTGCCCTCTTCCCTTCTTTAGTGTTGTGCTAAAGGGGGAGGGGCGCAGTACGGGTCTGAACGTAGGCTGTGTGTGTTCCCTGAAGTGTTCGCATTGAAGTCACAGTTTAAATGCAGAAGAAAGGAGCGAGGCTGTGTCTGCAGATAAAGAGAAGGCGAACAAAAGCACTCTACTTTATGAACAAGCTGTAGGTGACCTCTGACCTCATTGCCTTTCTTGCTGATGTGTTTCAGCCTTTAAAATACTTCTGTTTCAGTCAGCCTCGGACAGTATAAACCCGGTGTTCACGCTTACTCTGAACCCGATGTGTTTTTACTGTGGACCGTTTACTGGATTTCTTTATACATTCATTCTCCGGCCCCCCCTTTGTGGCTGTGCTGTGGCCGGTTAGAGAGATTCCTTGAACGGTGTAAGTGGTTTGTCATGTTAAGCGTGTGTGTTGCATTGTCCCCTGCACTTACAGGAGTGACCGATTTAGCTCTTGAAAAACCAGGAAGTCCAAAGCATTGTTCTGTGCAGAGCTGGGGCGAAGAGGCGATGCCGCCCAGGGGAAGCCTAGGCTATCCTGGCTACCCCACTTAACCACATGGTGTGATCCGGGTGAACCACTTTGCTTCTCTTTGTCTCATTTTTCTTCACTTTCAAACTATAAAGCGCCAAGAACTACAAAAAGACAAAAACCTCACTTGCACGTGGTTTAAAAGACCCAACTTATTTGGCCGTTGAAACAGTGCTCATTAAAGTAAAATTGTTTTTTGAATCACTCGTGGTCTTGAATCTTTCTAAATATATCTTAAGAACTGAACTCCAATGAATTAAACTGAAGCATTTACAAATGCAAATAAGTTGACTTTTCTGATATTTACATGACCATTCTTTCAGTGGCTCCTTGGGTCTTATGGCGATCGGCTCTGGATCAGCTGTTCCTATGAATTTTCTGTTCTGTCCCCTGTAAATACAGGGATATCCTAGTAACATCACGCTGTGCTAGAATAAGCTTCCAGGATGGCTAGGCGTATTAAACCCCTGCTTCTGAAACCTGACAGGTCAATAGATGACCCTGCTCAGATAGTCATCTTTCGGATATCGATACATTGTGTACCGTTGAGTTGTGTAATAGTGGCATATATTAATAATAGCTGTTTGGAATGGGAAAACTATGGTGATAAAACAATGTACAAAGGCAAATAATGATGGAATACAAGACACTTCAGTCCTGTGTCTGGAAAGAAGACGGCTCATAACGTGGTTTAATTGTACTTTCTGGCTCCAAGAACAACTTCCTGAGCACACAACCTACATACCCATAAAAAGGTAGGTATGCAAGTTGGCAAAGAGCTCGCATGATTGATAGGAAGGGGTGCGTATGGGTGGAAAAGGTTAGTATGGCTTGCTGAAGTGGTAGGAGATGAGACCGCCCGACAATAGGTCTCGCATTAACGCAGTTTAAGCTGTTGGCATTGTAAATAACAATGCCTTTTAGGTAAGTTTTAAAAACCAAAACTTAAAAAAAAGGCATTGTCATTTACAATGCCAATAGCTCAAACTTGCGTAAATGCGAGGCCTATTGCATGGTATGCTTGTTACTAACTGCTGCTTGGAAAATTGAGTTTATTTTTCCTCTCTCTTACTAGATTTAGAGTTTTTGTCAAGTGAGCTGTCTGAAGATGTCAGTTATTTTTCTCTCACACATAACATTTAAATAAATAGCCTGTTAATTAATATTATAAAATATAACCGGGATTATGAAAGCTAATTTTTTGTAATTAAGAAGTGTGATGCAAACAGAGAGTTAAATAGGAGCAAAACAAACCAGTAAACTTTACTTGGTGCTATGCAAATGACATATTTGCAGAAACTCTATTTCCAAACATTATTATTTGTACACTAGATCGTTTTATCAAGAAAACTGCATGTCAGTTGGAGAGTTTGTGGCCATTTCAATGTAACGTTTGCTGATTACAAATAACAGTGTGCTACCACTTCATGCTTTAATTATGTATTTATTAAAAGTTATAGTTTTTAAACATGGTTTGAGAAACATTACTGCCCTCGCCTTAATGACAATGCTGTTAATGAACTAAGAGACAAGTCAGGGATCATTTGTATCCTGTGGATAGATTTGTAGAATATATGGAAAAAAAGTTTAATTTATTATCAAACAGAAGAGTTTTTTGCACAGCACACATGCTGAACTCGCACATTTGAAGGTGCTCTCATATGGGACAATGAAGAAAATGGCGGCTCAATTAATTGAAATAGTTGCCCATGTTCACATCATTTGAAACCAGTTTATGGGTCAAGAGCATTACAAATAGGTAGGGTGGATTATTTAAGTCACTAGTCCTGCAGGTCTAGTAAAATGGTCATGATTTTTCGAGTCCTGGTATAACTGGTATAAATGTATCAACTGGTATAAATATAACCACCCTCCACGAATGAGCACAAAGAAAAAAGATGGCCGCTGGGTGGGAGCTCTGCAAAGTGGCTCCGGGGATCACTTTTTTGTGAATATCCACGTTTGTGCCCGCACGTACACCCATTTGCTCGACACCACCGCAGAGAGAATTGTTGCCGCATTGATGTGGTCTGCCTCACAGCCCCGCAGGGAAGAGTTGGCTGTGGTTGCAGCCGCATTCTCTGGCAATCTGCCTGGTTGCCGACTGCAAAGACAGGGCTCCCCCTGAGCTGAGCTGCTGCGGACCAGGGAGCGGACCTCCACATCATCGCAGGGAGGCTCGGGACTTACTTGCAGCCACTCTCTCTGAGGTTGACCCGGATGCCCGTCGAAGATGCTGATGATCCCCTGGGACTGTGTCTGTCTGGTGAGTGGATGGGAGAGGTCCAAGTCCCGACACATGGATGCTGGGGAGTCCTGCGGATTCATGGAGGCAGTCTAGGTTCAATAAGACTGGTTGCATCCAGGACACCGTCAGCCAGGCCCCTGCTGGTGGTCCTCGGAGAGGTTGTTCCCTTGGGTCCCCCTATGGTACAGGAGCTGTGCTAAGCCCTCCTGGTCCAGACCCCGCAGCAGCTGGGTGAGTCGGTTTCCCTCGCAGCACACCCAGGGCTCCGAGAGCTCCAGAGGCTGATGGCTGGGCTTTCAGGGTGTTCCCTCTACCTCCGCCGCCTGATTCCGGACGGGGGACTCTGAGTGAAGGATCGGGCTGCCTCCAAAGCATGCTCTGCTGTTGTGGCTGACCTCGGGGTGACGCGGAGTGGACCCTCAAACCGCCCTGACCCTGGATGTGAAGATGTGCACGAGAAACTGAACTGAGCCGCCTATGAAGCGCGAGCGCCGCCTTGGCTCGAGTTTGAAAAATGTTATGTATCACTACCACATTTAAATGAAAACTGCAGAGGGCTGCAGGGCTACTGATGTTCAATGCGAGCAGCGCACAGGCTCTTACGGTCATGCGTCATGCAGAGAAAGCGCGAAACAATTGTGTCTGAAGGGGGCGGGGGGGGGGGGGAGGGGATCAGACTGTCCCTCACCCGACACGGGAGCTTACCGCCACCCCCCTTTTTGAATTTGCCTTGTAAAACCAAAAACGGGGAAATTTTTCAGGAAAACAAAAGATGTACTACAGTTTATTTGAAGTGAGGGACAGACTAGCAGAGCTCCTCAGCAGAGAATTACAGAGCAGGCAGTTAGAACATAACATCACATCAGGGTCTCCACAGCACAAAAGACCTGCAATGGGACTGTTTTTTTTTTTTTTTTACACTTAGTCCTAAGTCAGCCTCACTCACACCGAGAGAATTGCTTGGGGCAACAGCTGACTGCCCTACAACCCTGGCCCTACACACTCTATATGCCTGACCTTAAGATGGCTGTCCTGGCCTGCCCCCTGGAAGCATTGCTATCAAGTGCATATCGGCCCTACAGTAAGTCTTGGCCTCCCAGTAACTCCGGGATGGACGCTACCAATTTGATACATGACGATGCCCCCCGAACTGACACCTTGAGCATTGTACAGACCACGGAGCCGGATTAACAGGGCCCATGCCCGGTAGAACTTTGGTGGAACTTTGATGGACTTTTGACGATGCCCCCTGGGCTGATACCAAAACTGTTTTTTACTGTAATTACCTTGGTGCAGGAGCAACCCTGGCTGATGCCCGGTGGAGCTGTCATATGCAGCTATAGAGGAGTCTGGCCCTGGTTTCACTCCCTTGGCTGTCACCTACCCAGCCGGTCATCTGACATTGTTTTCCTCGTTTCCCCGTTGTGTTTCCTTCCCTCTCCCTTCCCCTTGCCCTCCCCCTCCTTCTCCCTCCTCCCTCCGTGATTCTTTGATTTAATTGATGTAACTATGTAACCTGTAACTTGCTGATTCTCTTGTAAAGCGCTCTGATACCTCCGGGTCTAGCCCGCGCTATATAAAACTTCTCAAATAAATAAATAAATAAATGAGTTTTCTCATCCTGTTTACACTCTAATATTGATATTAGCAAATTATTAAATTTTTCCCATGTGCAGTGACCGGTCACTTGAGTAGTGAAAGGTTGTTTCCAATTAGCTTAGAGTCCCAGCTAGCAAAGCCGATTAAATATTCACATTCATACTATTTCTTCCATTAAGCTTTTATCAATGAATAAAAGTAACAGCAATAAATCAGAGACCCTCTTGTTCAGTAAAGACAAAGGCATTTAGTCATGATCTTGGTGGCCAAAAGAGGTGCACACCCCTCCTTCTCCTTCCTCTCATGCCAAAAATGTGGAGTTATATTTTTAACAGACTATTTCTTTCTATAAGCAGATTACTCAGGTTGCAGGCACTTTTTTGGATCTGCTTTCCCTACTAAAAAAGATAATTCTGGGAGTGCCACTGAATGCTCAGGAGACCATAGTCCATGACCTTATCAACTCTCACATGGACTATGGAAACACCCTATATTTTGGCGTTCCTGATTATTTGGTGCTCCGTCTTTAAAGGGTACAAAAAGCCTTTGCCAGACACATTTTTAATATCCCTACACATGCCTCTGTCTCTGCTCATGTGAGATATCTACATTGGCTAAAAGTCACAAAAAGGTACCAATTTAATGATGTGATTCATTGACCGAGCTGTCCACGTGGTTGCCATTCTTATCCGAAATCAACATTTTCACACTACTCTCTGGCTTGCAAATGGAGATCATCTACTGTCTCCTTGTTCAAGGTCGGTCAGTACAAGAAAGGGTAGCGGGGCTTCTCTGTGGTTGCTGCTAAACTGCCGATCTGCCTACCCCATCTCTTTAGAATATCAAAAACTTGTAGTCTTAAGAAAACAATGTTAACACTTGGCTCTTTCTCCAATTCTTCCCCACTACTACTACTACTACTAATACTAATACCAATAATGATAAAAGTAATAATAATAATGATGATGATGATGAAGCAAAGGTAGGCTGATGATTCTGGAGTGGGTGAACGGCACCAAAACACAAAAACAACATGGTGGTAAACGAGGCAATATGACATCTCGGATTCGGGGACAAAACGGATGACATGCCCTCTAAACGCAATGAGGAGGTACTATCCTGAGCTATCAACAAGGAGCAGAATTTTCCATACCTCAGTAAACAGAAGAAGAAGGGGCACAGCAGCCTGTAGCACAGCAGATGAGCACCGAAAAAAGATGAGGGACCAGAGGTACATGTCCATCTACCAACAACCTGAACACCTGTACTTCTAACCCACCGCCATACCCTGAAAATCACCACTCTACTGAATCTAAGGAGTAGCAAGAGGATCCCTGGGGGTACTGGAATAGCTCCAGCCATTGAAACCCACAATCAAGTTTATGGTTTTATTATTGTTACTCACCATAGGCCAGTTGTATGATGGAGATGGGCATAGTTTCTTCTTGGCTTATGGTCATCAATCCCTGGTTTGCTTTCCTGAAACAGAAACGAGAAACAAATCCTTACTGATTGCAACTAGCATGCCACTACACACTATTTAACCACATCCGCACTAGTTGAATTCTCCTTCTATGCTGAGATTTTTAAAAACCCATGCTCCATGACGAGCTGGGCTCGTCATCAGCGTGCGAGGAGGCTACACCATGACGAGCCCAGCTCGTCATGAGCCTGGAAGGGGTTAACTATATTTAAGTAAAGATACTGGTCAGGCTCAAAAGAGCAATTTGAATCTAGCACAAAAGGTGACATTCTGAGGTTGTAGGTGTGACTAGCAAATATGAGACTTGTTAAAATAAAAACCACACATCAGAAAGCCTAAGGTCCAACTAGCACTTAATTTAAAATAGCAGGCAGCAAAGCAAAATTAAAAGACAATTGCCAATTCAACTGACCATGGCTTTCGCTAGAATATGGTCACATGGATCTATGCACTAAAAAAAAATTTCTCTCAGTCAATACAACTCAAGGTACATGACCACGTGACTATGTGACAGGAACCTGTTATTCGAAGTAAAAACATTTGTAATGTGCAGGTGTCAGGATCCTCCCCTCCACTCTTTCCCCAATTAAACACAGGACGGTCTTGAAGGTAAGATATCCTTCATATACACAATACTGAATTCTTCTCGCAAAAGCCTGCTTCCTGGTGCTCAATTTGAAAACGAGGCTCCACTCACTGAAACTGTGCAATGTACAACACAGGGTAATGGCTCCTGGGCCTACTAAGGCCCTGGATGGGTTTCAGCATATACAATACATGTGGCCTTAAATAAATAGAAAACAACCTTCTTGTTTGATTGACAATGAATACATTTATAATTATGTGCGTGGTTGCTAGCATTTCTCTTCATATACATATATGCATAATACAACATGATTTGAGTACGTTTTCACACACTGTAGTGGCATTAAATAAATTACCGCTTGAAGGTAATGCATCCATGTAGGGAGATTCACGGAAAGGAACGTTGTCAGCTATCGCCCAAAATTAAAAGATTTAATCAAACCCTTTAAAATGCACAAAAATCAGATTCTTTTGTGCCACTGGCAATTATTTCATGACTCATAGACCATGCTCAACGCTAGATTATGATGAAATATAAATCTAGATTGAAAAGCAAATAAACAAGTAAAACAGATCAAAAGCATAGTATTTTATAGCCCTGTTCTGGAAGATGTTACATTAATACCCCATTGTGTAGGTACCAGAGGGAATCAGAAGAAGAGACAAAGTGGGCTGGGTGTCACAGGTGAACCACAAATCTAAAGGTCACTGAGGGGTGCAAGAACAAAGGATATTGCCAACATGGTCTCCAATATGTTCTGAGCAAATGCTACAGCCCCAACCTAGGCAATACTGCACACCTGTCTCACGACCTCCACAATAGCAACAAAACATCTAATGTGAGCTATTTCGGGATAATATAAAACATTAAACTTAAAAACATTCTAAAAACATTACTGTCAAACAAATCTATCTATACCACCACACAATATATCAATAAATCACTATTAAAACATTAAATAATCATAATCTTGCTGAGAAATTTCTCCATTCAGGTTGGGACTAACTAATTTCTGAAACGCTATCAAAAACCTAGCTACAGTGTAACAGGGGATGAGAATAAGAGAATGTTGGAGTGAATTAGAGGCGTGCCTGCTGGACAAACCCCCCATAAAGAAAGAGATCTCGCTTTGGTATAACATGATCCTAGAGGAAGCAGATGGCAAATTTTGTCTTCCAACACAATTGTGGGCTGAGTCGATGCCAGGAATAGACGTGGAAGAACTTTGGCTAACTTCATGCAGGGTACTGTGGGATTTGGTTAAGCCTGCTTGGCTTCGAAGGAACCACATATTCACAATGCACAGGGCTTACTACTCCCCGCAGAGACTCTCAAAATTTTCCCAGACAGGTCCGGTCTCTTGCCCAAGATGTGGTTTGGAGGCGGCGGCCGACATTCACATGTTTTTCGAATGCCCACAAATCACCCCTTTCTGGTATTCCATAAGCAATAAACTGTCCTCGATTCTGGATTTTCAGATCACTATTGATTTGGGTTTAGTTATCTTTGGCCTGAGTGGAAAAACCCGCAACGCTGCCTCTAACCTGGTGTTCTATTCCATTTCGGCGGCCCGCAGGGAAATTTGTAGACACTGGAAAGACGCCTTGCCACCCACCTTTTATGAATGGCGTTCTTCAATCCTCCAGATTTCAAAACTTGACTTGGCAAGGGGAGGGAATCAGGGAAAAAGAAACTTTGGAAGGAGCTAGAGAGGTCACGTTGACACCTGGGTTTTTTTTTTCCCGAGGTCCAATGATTAACGCAGACATGGCTCACCTTCTGGCTCTGCTACAGAAGTGGCGGTGCTTTAAGGGCCCTGGTATCCCGGGCTTTACAAACAGTCCGCATGCTAGAATTTCACGGCCTGCCAGATGTTACTGTAGGGATTTGGCCACCATCCCTCTTACGTTATCCCTGCCAGTTGATGCTGAGTCAGTACAGAGGCACAGCCTGATTTTCTGCTCCGCGGCAGCTTTTTTGTTTTTGACAGATTGGAGCCATGCATGCAAATGAGGATAAGAAAAAAAAAAAAAAAAAAAAAAAAAAAAAAAGAATAAGAGAATGTAAAAAACACAAGACGAGGGGCATTAAACTGGTTTTCCTTTAGTATTGGGATGACAAACTTCCTACGTATTTCAGAGTCAAATTTACAGAAAGATAAAATGTATAGTGGGATGAATAGATCAATTATCATAAAGACAAAATGTAAGCAGATCCATGGTTAGTGCCCCCTTTGAAAAATATAGCAGAGGATTACTAAAGCAGACAGTTTGCTTGGTAACTGGGGTTCCACTTGAGCTTTGGCTGGACAAGTTGGACATATAATTCCTGAAACATCTCAAAGGGTTAGTGATGACATTTACAGACAATTTCTACACACTACATCACCTACCGGCACTAGTTTGTTTTTGTTCCAAACAATTACGCAGATAATATGTTCTTTCATATTTTTCCCTCTTTAGTGAAGAAAGTAGATAGGATGAAGGGAAGTGGAAAGAGCCTATGATCGAGGGTCTCAGCTGCTGCGCTACTTAACCATAATACAAACTACTCGGATAATGTCCATAAAAACGTGTTAAACAGATCGCAAGTGCTGACTGTGAATCACATGCTCATTGAAGAGCGAATACTAGAGTATTTCAGAACATCAGTAACATGAGAGATTTGGTGACATGGACAAATTAAATATTTTATTATTGCTCAATTTCCCACTTTTTGACTTGCATACTACTATTTTAGCACATGATGGGAAGGGGCACTAGCAACTTTGTAGGAATAACACTGTGGACACTACAGTACACAATATCAATACATGGCTAATCTTACCAAAATTCTACCAACATCGCTCTCTCTAATCAATACATGTTCTCTTCTTCCTTATAACCAGAGCATAATCCATTTTTTATGTGTTTTTTTAATTTAAAGTATAGGTTGCCTGCCTAGGTTTTTGTTCTCCAGTTCTCCCCAATTTCCTACGTCGCACCATTTCACTATAGTTTATCAACTGATACCCACTTCACTATCCATACCTATCCATGTCAACAGAGAAAGCCACATTGCAATCGGATTTCCCCAAGCTAAATCGCCATGATATAGTAGCGAATGTAAATACAGATTTCCCTTGTTTTTTGTAATTAAAATCCACTCTCAGGATGTTTGCCATTTTTACCTCCCAAAACATTTATTATGATTCACAAACCGGAATATTCCAATATGTTCTATATATATTCCCATATAATCCAAGTGGAGTTTGTCACTGTTTATTGGCTGTCATAGTATCTCCTGCAATATTGGTTATGTTCCCTCTAGACGCTTCTCTTATGATGAGCTCTCGTACATCTGAAAATATATTTTCAATGCGTTCTGGCAGTTACCATGCTGTGGCGCTATATGTAATAGGATTGTGATTTAATGCAATTGATACTCATCATCCACATATTACATATTGCTGAGTACTATGACAGCACCAATGTGGCAACTGCACCATCAAATAGCGAAAATATGAAAGAAAAGTTATAAAGCATCTTGAGATTTACTACAAGACCCAATGGCTGAAACATATGGAACAATTCTTGTGACAATTTCATCAACAAATATAAGCAATCTGTAAACACTAATTCAAGTGAAGAACTTACTTCAAAAGTCTGTAATAAGCAAATCGGAAGATTTCCTGGAGAAGGACTGAAAACACCACACCAAAGATGAGCAAGTCTCTCTGCAGAGAAGCATCTTTATTATTGCTGACCTGCATCGCAATAAACCACACGAGAGAGGAGAAGAGCAAGGAGACCAGCCAGAAAAATGCTCTGAAATAAATAGGAACACAAATGGAATTTGACGTCAGACAAGGATTAAAAGATCGTTTGTCATTTTTTTTAAGAAAATACTTTTTTGCATGGAAAGGCCAGTGATCGAAACTTAGGAAATACACATTTTGCCCCAAACAAAAGTTAGTTGTTTTGATTAAGCAGGTAAAACTGTTGCAAGTGGTAAGCAGGCCTCTAACATTCTACGCATCTACTCTATGGCGAGTCAGATTTTATCATGTCAAGCTATTTTTAGGACCTACAGGTGTGCTCAGGGGAGCTGGAAGCTGGAAAGGACCAGGTGTTATGCTCACTCAGAAAGTGAATGAGCAATAAGGATGCCTTTAAATCTTGTTTCGATCTTGACACATTCGCTGTGTTCAAGGGCAGAGGTCAAATATCTGCTTGTCGTTTTACTAATTGCTGCTGAACTTATTCTAGAAAATTGTGTTTACTTTTCTTTTTCTTACTACAGTTAGAGGTTTTTGTCACGTGAGATGCTGGACAAAAATTCCAAAACAACAGGCTGTAAGATGTCAGTTTTTTGCTTCAAAGTCAGTTTTATTTTCAACTTCAGGGGAAACATAGCACAGGTCTTAAAGTACACAGCGTTAAGCCTACAACCCTATACAGGGCCAGCCACGTGCACAGGCAGTGCAGTTGTTGCACAGAAAATGCAACTCAAGGAGCAAATATTAACACAGCATGTCGCCTACAACTCCTGTGGGGCTGGAGAGGGTGTTACCTCAAGATGAAGCAGGCATGGACACAACCTCTGGGGACCAGAACTTGAAGTCACGAGTAAGAGGTCTAAAAAAAACAAAGAGCAAGAGGCGTCAGAGGAAAAGAAGATAGGTGAGAAAAGTTAGAGGTAAAAGTCAAAAGTGAAGGTGTGGCATGGACGGGCAGGAGGAGGAGCGCAGCATGAGGGTCCCTTGCAGGCCCCGTTGTCCACGCGAGGGGAGGGAGCTACGTCAACAGGGGCTCTGCGTGCGGAAGCAATCTGTCAGTTTAGTAGGCATGTAATGGATACGCTCTATCATGCAAAGGTATTTAATCAGAGGGTGCCAGACAGTCTGAAAACGAGTGTCTCGTGCTTGTAGCCACGCTGTGAAGAGTTCCATTGTAAGGACTTGCCATAAGTGCACGTACCAAGCAGTGATTGGAGGGGGCTCTGCTTTCTTCCAGTAGAGCGCTATAAGCTGCTTAGCAGCTTCGAGCATCTGAAGCGCAATTATCCATCGCTACGGGTGAGTGCCTTCAGGTTGGCAGGTTTAATGCCCAAAAGAATCGTGCTTGTGGCTTCAGGCAGAGGGAACCCAAACACCCCTTTAATAGGGCTGAGGACCTGCTTCCAAAACAGGGTCAGTAGCGGGCAGGCCCACCAGATGTGTATGAAATCCCCAGGCGCAGTCGAACACCTCCAGCACATGGGGGAAGTCGCAGGGAACATCTTATGTAGCCGCATAGGCATATAATACGATTGCATCATGACTTTATATGCATTATCTTGCTGTGGGACGCTGCAATAGATCTTGGGGATATCTCGCCATAAGCGACTCCACTCGGATGCGGAGGCGTGATTTCCGTAGCAGATGTTGACTGCCATTGACGTTGGTATGGGTGGGAAGGCGTTTCCAGGGGATGCTGCAGGATCTGAAAGAACCGAGAAACCAGGCTTCGATTCATTAAAAGAGGACCAGCTGCTCAAAGTGAGTGAATGGGCGGGTAGCTGCCTGATACATCTCGGCCGAGGAGACCCAGTGCAGCAGCTGTGCGTACTGTAGTCCTGGAGTAACTGGGAGACAAAACTCTTCTGTACACTGAGCGAACGTTTTGATAGTGCCTCCCTCAAATAGGTCGCCAATCACTCTGCATCCCCCTTACGACCACTTGGTAAAAGCGATAGGCCGGAGGGAATAAAGTATTCCCTTCAATGGGCGTATGTGGAGAGGGGAATGTTGTGAGGCCTCTGCGCACCGCCACCTTGTCCCAGATATCCAGGACCCTTCGAGTGGGCACAGTCATATATGCACTTCGGGAGCGTGCCTCTCTGTTGAGCCACGTGAGGTCCCAAATAGTACGCCCAGTGACCGTCCTATCCATGTGCAGCCAAACCTTTCACTCTCAGTGGTTGTCCATTCCATCGCAAAGTGGAGATGGGAAGCCCAATAGTAATCAAGGAGGTTGGGACAGGCCAGTCCCCCTCTGTCCCGCGGTAGCATAAGAATCTTATAAGAGAACCGCGGCCTACGCCCTTCCCATATGAATGTAATAAGATCGCATTGAAGGCTCTGTATCTGATGTAGAGGAATGGGAGTGGGAAGGCATTGGAATAAATATAAAATTTTGGGGAGTACAGACATCTTAACAGCACGACATCACCAAGGGTTTCCATCCCCGAAGGTCCTCAAGGACAGCCCTCTTACATTCTCTCCAGTTCACCTGGGTCCACGCGTCCAACGAGGGAGTCAGCTGCAGGCCCAAGTACCGAATGTGACTATTGGCCCATTGGTAGGGGGGAAGAGTGCCTCCAGAAGCTGTATCTCTTCCTGCGGGTTCGTGAGGTTAAGCGCCCAGGATTTGTCATGATTAATTTTAAGACCGGATACTCGCACAAAGGTCTGCAACAAGGAATGGAGTGCTGGGAGAGACTCCCGGGGGCGTTAAAGTGTGAGTATTAGGTTGTCCGCGAAGAGCTCCACCTTGTTCTGCCAGCCCCCAAGAGAGATGCCGTGTATGTCTGTGCCTGACTGATTAGCTCCGCCAGGGGCTCCACCACTAGGGCGAAGAGCAGCGGGGATAGGGGCACCCCTGTCGGGTACCCCGATGTATAGTGAAAGGCCCCGTAAGTTGCCCGTTTACTCTAATCCTCGCCTGCGGGGCAAGATAGGGTGCCATGATCAAGGATACCATGTTCCACCCAAGACCAATTCTCTGCAGCACCGCCCGAAGGAAGGCCCAGTCCACCCGATCAAATGCCTTCTCCGCGTCCAGTGAGAGGAGGCAGGCCGGTATATCCCAGTGTTGCGCCTTCCCCACTAAGTGCGCGATCCTTTGTACATTATCTGCCCCCTGGCGATTGCGGATGAAGCCAACTTGGTCCCGATCTTGAGGTTCTGTAAATTACGAATTCGTTCGTGCTCAGCCTCCATTTTGTGATCGCCGCCATTTTATGTTGCCCTCACTCAGGCAGCTCGGCGAACGCGATGTTTTTGTCGTTTCTGCTTTGCGTTTCCTCTTTGGGACGTCGACACGGAATTACCGCTCTCTCGTGCAACAGTTTTTGTATCCCTTCCAAGGAGGCCTAGTGCTTATAAAGGTTCCTGGGAAGACAGTTTGGGTCAAAACATGCTCCTGGAACATCCTGAAATTCTATGCAATAACCTTGATGAATAATCTCTAGCACCCACTGGTCTGTTATTAAAAATCTCCACTTTTCTAGAAAAAAAAGTTAATCCTCCTTCCTGTTGCTGGTATGAGATGCTGCTGCTCTGCATAGTCATGCCTTTGGAGGTGACTGAGCAGGGTTTGGACTCCCACAGGCTGGGACCGTGAAGTCTCCTTTGCCTGAAAGGCCTGATTCCTAAGTCTCAATTGAAACGATGGACTAAAAGCCCTTCTTAATGTAAAATACCTCCCTCTCATTCTTTTGCGCAAATAGGCCCTTGAACACTTCAACTTGAAAATACTGATCTAAATCAAGCAGCTCTGTTCTAGGACGCCTGGGAGATAAAGTTCATTTCTCTTGCTTCACATGCAACAGTGATCGCCTGCTTAATCGTTCCCTGGATGTCACCCATTACTGCCAGTTGTGAAATCACCTGCTCCTCTTGCTTTTCTTCACATAAACCAGGCTCTTCCCAATGCCTTTTCTTTTGCCCTTTTTTCCTTTCCATCTTAGCAGAACAAAGTGCCACCCGCTACAACAAAGTATTAGAACCCAAATGCTGTTTTAAAAATGAAAATGGCTGATTCAAAGTTGCCGGCTTTGGGTGTAGTATTCTAATCCTGCATCTTTTCAGGCCAGACAGTGGTCACCCCCATCAAGACTCAGTGGAGTGGTGTGGCTCACTGGTTAGAGGCGGCAGACCCGAGAGCAGAGAACGGCCTGGGACCAGGGTTCGATTCCCGACGCGGCAGGGTCTTGGACCAGTATCAGCGGACTTGATAATTCTCGCCTCGGTGCCTACTCTAATCAGGGATCACACTCGGCAACTCTGGGCATTAAGCTTGCCTCATCTCCACAACGGCCCCTCACAAACGCCGGGGATGCCTGGTTTCACCTTGGAGACTCCCAGGAAAAGTCAGGACGGGTTCCCCAGCGGTCTATAGCGCTACGAGGCCTGCGGTGCGGGTAGCAGTGCGCTTTACAAGACACACACAATTTACAATTTACAATGTTGCCAACCCTCCTCAGCGCTCAGAGTTCAGGAACACAGAACAGAGAAATGCATGTGCACCCGGGCCACATTGCACTGCTACAGCAGGAGCGATGACCAATACTGTAAACCAACATTCCAAGCATGGGTCTGCTGAATCAGAACCTCTTACGCATAGCGTGAACTTGTGACCATGAAAATGCACAATCACTACAGCATATTCTTCCAGAACATTAAACAAAACTACTCACCTCTAGCCTGGCTACTTCCTTCGGCCGAAGAATAAATGAGGAATTGGGGAACAGTGGCTTACATTTTTTGAAGGATCATAAGGATCATCACAGAGTGCGAGGAAGTGGAAGCCATCTTAGTTCTAGGGGTGGTGTACTAAACCCACCTTTTCTGCGTGGTAACACTGGATTTTTCACCTTTGCTGGACACTAAATTTTTGCTGGGTTTAGAACTATGTGCACTTTACCCTGTTATCGTGTAGTAAAGCGCATGTGCTCCCACTTATAAAATGGTTGAATTGGCATATTCTAATTGGTATATTTAAGTTGCCTGTACATCCCTAGTATATGGGACAAAATGTACCAAGGGCCGGGGGGAAGGTGGGCAAATGCCAGTAATGGACTGCAGCATCAACTGTGCCATATACTATAGTGACAGTTTAAACAGCTTCAGGCCTACTGCTGAAGCCTTACTGTAACAGCGGAAAATATTGACTGTGACCTGTCAAAGTTATTCCCTTTGACAGGTAAACACTTTCCTTTAAAATATAATTAAGTCACCCCTATGTGTGCCTAGTATCCCACAAAGTAGGGTGTTTAAAGGTGGAATATGTAGAAGCAATTAATATTTCCATGTCCGTACAGTGAAAAGACCTCAAAAGCTATTTCACTGTGGCAGACCTAGCTATCATATGTAGGACAGCAGAGTACAAATTAAAGAAGCATTTACAATGCAACGGTCTCGCCTTTGCAAAAGTTAGAGCTATTGGCATTGTAAATGATAACATTTTTATTTATGTGTTGGTTTTGAAAACAGACAAATGAATGGCATTGTCATTTACAATGCCAATAGTTTCATCTCTTGCAAACGCGAGACCTATTGCATTTGCACCCACACACACACAGAGCCCCACACACAAACAGAGCCACACACAGACACAGACACACACACACACACACACACACACACACACACACAGCCACACACCACCAGTCCATCAAGTAAGGTTTCTACTGACCTACAAATCAGATAAAGATTCAAGCCATGCCCTCTCAGAACTGCACCCCTCATTACACCTTTCCCGACCCCTTAATATCAGCTGCTCTGCAGGAGAAGGGTCCATTAATGGTGCTCTTGTATTTTGCCATATCAACATCGCAAGGATTAAAGACAGACCTAAGGATGAAAGGCTAAGTTGGCCCTGCTGGGCCTTGAGGCTACAGAAAAAGCTCTGAAGCACGTCTCTTAATCCAGATAGCTGCCTTGTCTCAGAACCCTTTCTTCAAACCCTGTAAAAAGAGGACGCACCACAGAGAAGTTTGCAAACTCGAACATAATAAAAACCACACACAGCTCGAGCCCCTGTTTCATGAGACAACCTTTCCAGGTCCTAGTGGTGCACGGGTCAAACATAAATCTAGTTCTTGCACATTTACCCTTTACATGAGGCTGTACACATCTCTCCTCTACTTACATTTCAGCAATGGATGGGTCTAGACAACAAGGTGTCTAACTGATGAAACCAATAGCATGTACCATACACACACATTTCTGCAAACGAGGCACAACCCACAGAGGTGTTTCATGGGATTGGATTTGAACCGGTGCGCTGAATCTTGTACACACAAACAGGTATGCGTCACAGGCACTATAGCGGTAAGCAATCAACAGAAAAAGCTATATGGCCTGTGGCGCGCAGACACACACACCTGCAGGGAGTGCATTAACCCTTGCAGCTGTCGTAAAATTCCAACCTTTTGATCAGTGTGCGCACAGAAAACACAGGGACATTCCCCGACGAGCTATATTAGATCGGAGCACGTGGCCTGCAGCAAACAAACATCCAAAGCAGGGACATTAACTCACCACTTCACATACTGGCACCCGAGACCCGCTGGGCACAGCCAGCTGTCTGCAGCAGGGACATTAACCTGCCAAGCTTTCTTGCTGAGACTTGAACCCGTGACTCTTGGTCACACACTCATCTGGCAAACCAGTGCTCCACCCCTCCCCTCCCCTCCCCATAAAGTCTGTGAACCGGGGGAGGGATGTCAGCAGCAGGCGCGTTGACCCACTGATCTGCCTCGTTGGAAACACGACCCCCTAGCTTCTCGCGACTCCAAATGAGGCTCGCCCCAGCCTTGCCACTCACTCCCTCCTTGGTGTATGGCAGCAGAAGCAGACAGTGAAACACAACCTGGTATTTTAATCTAAGCCCCTCGGCAGAGGAAACAGGCAGTGCCCCCCTCCACGTCCAGATTTACACAAAGGGTGCAACGCACAAGGGCGCGTAGCGAGGAGGTAACAACTGAAAACACATTGTGACACAAAACACATAACGGGTACAGGGAGCAACAACCCCCTCCGTCCCCCACCTCCAAAACAAACCCATTACTCACCTTCTCAAGTTCTGCAACCCCCTAGCATCTCGCGACTACAAACGAGGCTCCCCCGGCCTCGCCGCTCATTCCCTCCTTATTTTTAAATAAACAATTGAGAGAGAAAAACTGTTTGAGACTGCACCGCATCGTACGCTTTCCCTGTCAAAGACATTTCAGGTTTTTTAAAGTCATATTTAGACTCTTTTCTGCAATTGTGCGGCGTGCTTTCAGTTTTATGAGTAGGGCATGAACGGTCCCACCTATGGCTATATATAGCTGCAATTAACCGCGGTGTGAATCCCGGGCGGAGTTGTATATATCCTCATATTGTTTTTCTCATCCTCGGAAGGTATTACAATGCTGCAGTGGGCCTTTTCCTTAGCGGCAATTAGACCCACTCGCGGCCCGGGTTATAAAGCCCACACTATGAAGTGAACAGCCATGACTTAATGAGCGCTTCAAAAGGCAATGCGAGGGCTGCAGGTTGTGAACTGAAGCGGCTTCAGGCGAGGCATGGGAGCAAGCGCTGTACCTGGTGCCTTTTGTCAACACAAAGTTTGTGTCCTCGAGAGGAAGCAAGCCCCGTCCTTTTCAGACTGGGGGGCGTGTTTTTGACTGTTGTTTGTAAAGAATGTAAGAAAGAAAGTCAAAAACAAGCCCCCAGTCTGAAAAGGACGGGGCTTAGATAGAAAGAAGAACGTCACTAGGACCACCATTTAGGAGGCCAGCCAATGGAGAAGAGGAGCAGGGCTTAACCTCGCTAGTGATGTTCTCTCTACCCCGTTAAGTCTTGCCAGCGGGACTGCGCATGTGCATAGTCTTTCGCAGGTGGAGACCTAAAAAGCTATCCTAAGTATAAAACCAGACTGCAGATTAAAATACTAATACTAGATCTTGGGAATGAGACCAGATGGAAAAATAATTAAATGACTATTTGTATTAGTTATAAAAAAAATTACATTTATTGGTGAAGTCTGAAATTTAATCATATTAAGGGAAAATAACTTTTAGGAAGTTACCTTTTACCTTTTGCCAGGCTTAAGTTTCTTGAGGCTAATTTGCATAGGCTCTCCAGCTTCTCTCAGTCAGTGATAAGCCTTGAATAGTGTGAAATGCCTCAAATGAGCAAACAAGATTTTGACCTGAATGGGCAAATATGACTCTTATGAACTTTACAGAATATGCTGGGTGGGGGCAGTAGGCTTTCTTTTTGACACTGCAGTATCAAATCAAACTGGACAAGTCTGCTGGGTTGACATTTAACACCTAGGGTACACTTATGAAATACAGAACAATTGTTGTGTATCCAATGTCTGGTTTCTGAAGGACCCTGTTTTTGTCCTACCAGACTACTATCTCTAGGTTTGTTGTGAGTACAGTACCAGTTTTGAGCTGATTTAAGTGTTAGATGTGGGAGGACACTAGGATTACACTACCTACACACATCTGCAGCCTTCAGAGCCGAAGTTTAGTGTGGCCAAAAACTTTTGTCATCTTGACACTACATTTTGGGCGCAGGCAGGTCGCTCCCCATGCTGTTGCACGCCTCTGCCTGCATTGATTTAGCCTAATCTTTTATTTTTCCCGTGCCTAACTTGCTTTCTTGCCCAGACTTGTTTTTATTCCCCTGTGCCTAACTTGCTCTCTTGCCCAGACTTGTTTTTATTCCTCTGTGCCTGTACTTGCTTTCTTGCCCAGACTTGTTTTTATTCCTCTGTGCTGTACTTGCTTTCTTGCCCAGACTTGTTTTTATTCCTCTGTGCCTAACTTGCTTTCTTGCCCAGACTGGTTTTCATTCCCCTGTGCCTGTACTTGTTTTCTTGCCTAAACTTGTTTTTCCTTCCTGTGCCCAGTTCTCCTGCGGCCCCCGTCCGTTTTTCCCGCCGCTGTGTCCTCGCCCCCCTGCAATCCCTTTCGCCGCCCCGCTCCCGCCTCCCTGTTGCTCCTCCTTCCCACATCCCCTCATATGGAGGCCGCGCCGAAGACAAGCCCGTCTGCGCCTGGACCGCGCCCAGCGCCAGGACTCTGCGAAAGTCACAACGCCCGACACTGCTACGATGCCAGAACCCTCCACGCACTCAACACCAGACGATCACACACCTGCTTCCTGGCCGCCCCGAAGCGCACCCACTGAGCTTTCACCTGCTGGAACTGCAGCTTCACAAGCATCCGACCCACCATGCTGCCGACCAGGAAAGAACCCAACCACCTCAGTTGCACCCTACTCAACATCCGCTCCGCCTGCAAACACACCGTTGAACTCTGATACCTACTCGACTCAACCTCCCCAGACCTCGCCTTCCTGACGGAGACCTGGCTGAACCCTGCCTCGGCACCCGACATAGCCATAGCCGTCCCAGAAGGCTACAAGATCATCCACAGGGACCGCACCAACAGAGCATAAGGAGGAATCGCCATTGTCCGCAGGAACCCTCTCAGAGTCTCGACGACACCCTCAGCATCGCCGAACATCTGCACTTCCAGATCCACACCGACCCTAACACCACCCTCAGAGGAACCCTCATCTACAGACCCCCCGGACCCTGACCACAGTTCAGCGACTCCATTGCCGACTTCATCAGCACACACGCCCTCGCCTCCACAGACTACATCCTCCTCGGGGACCTGAACTTCCACCTCGAGAACGACAACACCACCACCTCCACCACCCTGATCGACAACTTAGCCAACCTCGGACTCCGACAACTCGTCACAACACCCACCCACTCCGCTGGTCACACACTTGACCCCATCTTCTCCGCAAGCCCCCACGTCCCCTTCAACCACACAACCAAACTCCACTGGACCGACCTCCGCTGCATCCACTTCACCTTCAAGAAACCCACCACGCACCACCGCACCCAACAGATGCCTCACCGCTGCAGGAGCAAAGTCACCAAAGACCAGCTAACCACCACCCTCGCCCAAAGTCCACCCGCCGACCCAGACACCGTCGCCCGCAACCTCAGACAGTGGATCAACGCCTGCGCCAACACCCTCGCCCCGATCAAGAAACTCTCCAACAGTCACACCAACAAGAAAGCCAGCTGGTTCACTGAAGACCTCCGGGACTCCAAGCAAACCTTCAAAAGCTGGAGAAGATCTGGCTCTGTGAACGAACACCGGACAGCCATACAGTCCACAAAAACGCCACCCGCAGACACCATCACCTCATCAGATGTGCCAAAAGGGCCTCAGGGGTGTGGAAATTTTCAAATAATCTACTTGTCCATGGGGCAAAATGCAAAATAAATCTACATGCCCTGTAAGACAGTCCACTTGTCCCACCTGTTCGCAAATCAATATTGTGGGATGACATAAAGCCATTGATGAAATTTTGTTTTAATAAAACTGAAAAGTGAAAACTTAACTTTATTGCTGAGAAGTGAAATTCTCCTTAAGTACTGAAACACAACAATAATTTATCTTCAATAAATCAATCAATCAATCAAATGACACTTGTTAAAGCGCACAGCTGCTTTGAAGGTAGCGTCCCATCACTCTAGCAGACAGTAAAGGCAGGGCAAGTAACAAGAAACTAAACTGAGTCAAATAGCCAGGTTTTAAGTAGTCATATGAAGGCTGACAGTGTCAATTAATCGTAACAGAAAAGGAAGACTGTCCATAATTTTGCAGAGTGCACAGTAAAGGGGTTGCCACCACGACGAGACTTCAGAAATTTTGGAATCCGTAGAAGATGACTATTGTTGGATCTAAGTGCCCTCTTTGGATGATACCGAGACAGTCTATTCAGCAGATAACATGGGGCCTCACTGTAGGAAGGTGGCTACCTGACTATGGTTACCCCAGATTTTTTGCCCTGTGTTTAGCTGGTTTTCGACTTAGTTGGCCTGGTTCCCTGCTAATCAGGGCCCCAGGCTATCTGCTCTCTCTGTAAAATGGATTCCATGTACCATAGGTACATACCACAATTGGAAATGGACTCCTTGTCAGCCCCTGTACCATGCACTATAGGTGCCCAGGGCATAGGTGCCACCAAGGCCTACCAGGGGCTGAAGCATAGCTTTTGCCACCCCTGGCTGGTTCTTAAATTGACACAACTGGCTGATCACTCAGCTGGGGCAAGTGGGTGTAATCACCCCTTGCTTAGATATAGTATACCTATATCTAAACCTATATCTGGACACATATATAGCCTGTAAGCCACTCCTATGGAAGGCCTCATCAATCCTGGAGGCAGAGTGCGTGGTTTTATGTGAGATGGTGCTCTGGCATGAGCTGAGCCTGTCTGCAGCTGTCGGGAACAACTCCCTAAGCTGATCCGGGATAACGCCATACCATATACTCTTAAGCGCCTTATAATCCTCGCGGTTATATAGCAACTTTGGTTTGGCTTTATCAAAACATGTCGTGTAAGGTGTCATACGAATTGGAATACTACCCCCTCGCCAGTTCTGGCGACGGGGGTAGCATTCCACCCTTCTAGGGGGAGAAGACATGTTACTTTACTGAAACGCGGTTGATTTAAAATGAGCCTCAGATCCACAAAATGGATGCCCCTGCCACAGACACGGGTCTGACCTCCTGCTGCTGACCGAAACCCGGCAGAGGAGGCCTGGACAAAGAGTTTCCTGTCACAGGGCGGTGTCAAACCACCCCAGACAGGAGATAGTGGATTGGAGTAGGGAGGTTTCAATGAAACCAGACACTGCCTGGGGAGCACAAGGCTGCCCCTTGCAGGATCCGGCCAAACCGGTTCTGGGGCCTCCCAGCCCCTGTCCCAGCGCGGCCAGGATCAAAGGAGAGGGGTGTAACCACCCCCTTCCTGGGTCCCACCCATAGGAGGGGACCTAGCAGGATGTCCAACCCCCGAGATTCGAATAAGAGGGGGAGCAGTCCCAACGGACCTCAGATCATCCTGAAGAAACATAAGAAACGAAATCTGGACCCCTTCGACTTTCTACACGACGTGAGAAGACTGAAGAATCTCCCTTGTGGTCAAGGAGTGACCACCCTGTGCAAACAGGCACCATCCAGCCCTCGACCCTTGCTTTGTTGCAGTTCCCGCCGGAACTCGAGCGACAGAGATCGATGAGATCAAGCTTGCCTGCCTTCTACCTGCCCGATCCACAGTCCCTGCAGAGCTGAGACCCGTGGAGGCGACCGGAAGCGTGGGGCACGCCATCTTGAAAAGGCCACGAGACGCTGACCGTGCGGCCCACGAGTGACCCTCGAAGCTGTACACCGGGGTTTGAGAAGCCCCAGCCCCGAGCTCCACTTGCACCAAAGCTCACCCCTCCACACTCGACGAGTGCTGCGTGGGGCCCTTCTGCTTGTGTGCGCTCGACGCGTTGGCCCGGTCACTTGCCAGCTGGCTTGTGGCCCCTGTGCCGACGAACTTTGAAATACGACTTGCTTTTCTGGTTGCTCCAGATCTGCACCAGCTCCTGTGAAAAGGAGCACCCACTCTGACCCTCCTGGTTCGAGTGATAAGCAATCTCCCGGTTCCGCGTGGATTGCTTTTGCCAAGTGCTGTTTGCTGCAATCTTGAAGCCGACGGTGCTGACGGCGAGAGCCTACGTGGGACAGATCGTGACCTGCTCCTGGACGTCGCAGATGCCCCAGAGCCCACGTGACAGCGGAGAGAAGCCTATCGACAACCGCCTGATTGCGCCCGACATTGCCTGGTTCCGTCCTGGTTCCACCCTGGTCACTGCTGAGTGACCCAGACTCTGTCCCCTCTGCTTTCAGGTACTTTTCTACTTCGATCCACCCTTGGATCGCTCCGGACACTTCTGCTTCACAGCGCCTGCAGCTGCAACAGCTCCAAGCACCAAGAACCTGCGTGACAGAACCCGACGCCACTTCGACCCTGTGCACCCACGGCCTGTGGGTGAGGTAACTTTGCAACGCCGGTGTCTTTACACTGGTACACACCTCTAGGGTCTGTGTCTAAAGTTTTGTGTTCCTAGGTTCAGCGGAAGTATCTTTTAATTCACTTTAATTGACTTTTACGCACCATTGACAGTGCATTGGTGCGCGCCGCACTTTCCGTGCTGCACCCGTCTCCTGTGGGCTACTCCCGACTTCTTCATTGCTTGTCCTGACTGCTCCCAGCGAATTTCTAGGCCCTAGGCCTAACCATTGTTCGATAAGTGTTACTTATACCACTTTTTTTAATATATGGTCTGAGTGGCCACCCGCCCTCATCCATAAACGTGCAACTATATATGTGTAACAGTGCTTTTGATTTAACGCTTGTGCCCCTTTCCTCATAAAGAGTACTGGGGAGTAATTTAGAAATAAATACATATATTTTTATAATATATACTTGTGTGGTGTCCTTTCATTTGATTACAGGATTGTATGTGGTGAAACAGCTCGCTTAACACGACCTCTTAAGTTAAGCCTTTAAGGCTGCTTAGTCCATGCTACCACTAGGATAGCTTGTCTACAAGGTTGACTTACAACCTGACATCTTTGGGGTTTGTTTGGACTGATACCCAGTGGTTCCAGAATTGGAAACACTACATATCAGGCCAACTTCTCACACTCACCATGATAAGCTCTGAAAGACCACGTTAGAGCTTTGAAGTTGATATGCTATTCTATAGGAAGCAAGTGCAGATGTCTCAAATGTGAAGAGATATGATGGCGCCTCGGAACACTCCTGATTAGTTGTGCCACTGCATTTTTAATTAGCTAAAGTCTGGATCAAATATGCCTGAAGACCAAGGTAGAGACTGTTAAAGTAGTCCAGATGGGACGTAATGTTTTCCTAGTCTCTTCAGGAACCAGATCAAGAAACGTCTTTACCATTTTCATCTTCAAAAGACAGACAGACGAAATCTGTTTAATTTGCGATGTAAAAGAGAGGGTAGAGTAAAAGATAATGCACACATTTCTAGCATCCCTGGTATGATTAGGATAGGCTGGGCATGCCACCACATAGAAGTTGGTGGGGGCCATTTTGGTAAAAACCAAAATTCTGTTTTGTCAGAATTTAGTTTAAATCAATTTTTACCCATCCAAGTTGCGACTGCTCTAAAACATTCTTTAAAATTTGAAAAGCTGCACAGACTTAAGGTAGGGCAGTTTGGATATACTGGTTCAAAACGCAAGCTGAACCATATTTGCACATCCATCCATGTTGGTTGTATGTGGAAATATCTACTCCAGAAACATCATGCTGCCAAAATATTGAGGACCAAAATATAGTGTCTGGAGTTAAGAATAGTAAATCTTTACTTACCAATAATCTTCTCAAAAGTTTGACCCTCAATATCTGGTATATAATAATCTGGTAGCATGATATTCTGAAGTCAAAATTAAGGTGGAATACCTCAGTGTTGCAGTAAAAAAGAAATTGATGAGAAATTCTGTGCAGTTGGGGAGGTGTGGTCTGTCACGAGACATCTGGCCTGTTTCCAGTCTAATTGGTTTGTCCTCTTTCATCTTGCCTCACTGACATGCTCACTGCACATACACACAACCCAACTGCTGGGACACACACTTCTGGACAGACAAACACACCCACTGCACAGAAACATAGCTACACTACAGATGCATAGGCTCATACGTCACTTAAAGGATAGACTTACAATCCCATGCAGGACCACACCCCGAAGACCTACCCCTGCGAAGGCATAAAGACACCCACTATAGAAAGACCCAAGAATTCCTTTTGACAAGCAGTTCCCAACATGAAAGGTTTGCATAACATCTGTCTAACATGATCCTGACTGTATCAGAGATACAGCCTGCAAAGATATCCACGGATTTCCAAAAAGGTTGGAAGAAGCCACTCCTTTCCTATTCCAAGGAAGGACATTCTACAAATGTACGTTGCAGAAGGAGAAGGATTTCAAGGAAGTTTTGGATCAGGGGCAATGATGTCCAGCATCGGTCAGTGAGGGGAGGCCAGAATCCATGGCCAGACTTTCAACATTTCCACTGACTTTTTTAATTAGTTCCCAGGAGATTAAATTAATATTTGTTTATTTTATGATAATTCTGAAAATCTAGCATGGGTTTGGTCCTCCTTGGTACACAGTGGATACCCCTAGTCTCTGGCTGTTTAGGATCTCTAGTTTGCCAATGCTTATTTCAACTTCGGTTCACAAATAGCACAGCTTTTCAGTTTGTTAGGCCCAAAGTGTATATGTGCACTTCTAAAAAGATTCACTTACACCTACCTTTTTTTGTGAATGAATATTTTCTGAGAAGTGGGTGTTTCAGGGTCGGAATGCCCTAGGAAGTATGTGTACATCCACAAAATAATGCATTTAAGAGTATTCACAATTTTTTCCACTGCCCATTCTCATCATGTACATAGCCAAATATTTGCTCATATCAAAGATCGGACAAAAACTGTGTCCTGGGTGAAAGTGGAAAGAAAACACCACCTAACTTTAGGTGGGATTGTAGGAAAAGATCTTCCTGCTTCCTTTGTAGCTCATTTCCCTGAGCATGGAGAAAAGGGGAGACCGTATTACTGTTGGGCAAACTACATGTGTTGACTCGGAAGTATGTTAATTAAATGATACAGTCTGGAGCAATGATTCTCCTGTAGAAAGCAGCTGTGTGTTTTGTCAGTGCTTAGAAATGGCAAAAGTGTGAGATGAAGCACTATATGAAACATTGTTGCTTCTTTTTAAACAAAAAAAAGTATTCTTTCACACCATTGAAGAATCATGCTAATCCGATCTAAAAAGAATATCCTGCCCTGACCCTTATCATGGCAAAGTATTTTTGCGAATGTAATTGAATATATTCATACATTGATTATGGTAGATTATATACAATTCTAATATTCTGCATTGGTTTCTCTGTCAGACAGCCTCACTTTCTTTACTTGTTTTCTTTTCAACGCATGCCCAGTAGGCTAGACTGTCAACTTCAGTGTTTTGAAGCAGTAAATTGCTCCAAAGGGGTAATTTCGGATATGCATTTCGTTACTTGGTCTTCGTTATTCGGTTTACTCACAATAAAATGTCACTCGAGGTGTCCAACATTTGTCAGTAGACTGTCATTCATAAGTACACTGAAATGTCACACAAACCATGAAAAATCGGCAGCTATGAGCACCACATCACACAAAAGGCCTTCAAAATGCTGGGCTAAGTGTGTCTCTTAAAGAGCCAAAAGAATAACTCAAACAAACCAAGACCATGTCAAATATAAATACCCTGAAAATATGAAACTGTAATACCTAAGCACACTGAAAACGTGGCAGCGCCTCTCACAAACACAAGCTCACCTTTCAGCACCTGAATTAGAAGGTCTATGCCCTCCTGGCAGCAAATCTGGGTCTCTTGGAACTTGGAGCCACTGTCTAACTCCACTGCCCCCTTAAGCACAGCCAGAGGCGTCTGCTTCAACCCTGGCAGGGCCCCCATGGCCGGAAAAAGGAGAGCATCTGAGCCAAATGGGACCCGGCACACCAGATGAGATGGCCCTCTCCAGTGCCACTGCCACAGGACTGCTTCCAGGCACAATAGTAGATAAGGCTTGTAAATACTTACTATCCTGCATGAGCAATCTTCGCCACACTTTCGATTTCTTTAGACAGCAGTACCACAGGAGAAAGAGAAAATGGACAACAAAATGGACGGAGGAGATGAGTTACCGTGCCTCAGCCCATTTTATATTGCCTCTTGTATTATTGTGGCGATTAGTACAGAGGCACAACTAGCGCTATATTTCCGAGGGGCGGTGGGGGGGGGGGGGGGAGGGGCGGGGGATCATTCTTCTAGCAATAGGCAGGTGCACATGAAGGGGTGAAAAAACAACTAAGCCTCGTTAACGCGTAAATGGTCTTTTTAAAGACCTGTGAAGTACTCGGGTGCGGCTGAGATAAGCTCAAAGACTGTGTGCCCGAGAAGCTGTCTCAGCCCGGGCTGACACACACGACGGGGTAGGGAAAGGCAGGGGTTAGGGGCCATTTGGGGGGCGATTCGTGCCTGAATTAGTAAAAAAATAGAAATACATACATACTGGCAGATAGTAAGCTCTCAAAGATCCAGCTCCTTGCTCATCCCAGTTTCGTTCTCTTTTTACCGCCTCTTTCCCCTACTTCATAAACTTGCAGAGCAAAAGGGCACTAGCTACAACCGACATTAGCTGCTAGGAGAATACAAAAGCGTGTTTTTAAAATGCTTGCCTACAAGGAAAATAAATTGGGCATTCTGTATTCGGCATCCCATGCTATCACGCTTACTAACTATGGCATTAGTAAATCAAGTGAGAGACTTGAGCACTCATAGGCAGACGATTTTTCTTGTGTGAACTCGTAATACGCAAAATCTATGCCTGCATACGGAAGCTAAAAAAACAATTGCAGAGAGAGGTTGCATCTGATGGAACACTACCGGACACACACCGAGCAGATAGCTGTGGGGCGGGACAGAGTATGGGGCAATTTCGGTTTACTTTGATTTAATGTTTAGTTGTCCGTGGGACAAAATAGACATTAAATCTTCTTGCCCCTGACAGAAATCAACAAGTCTCGGGCGTCGGGCGATACGAATTCCCCACCCCTGGGGCCTCCTTCGGAGACCGCCTAGACAACAATGCGCACAACAGCAAAGAGCTCTTTAACATCGTGAAGGAACTCTCCAACCCAAGCTCCAACACCAACGACGTCCCACCGTCGCAAAACCTGTGGACTCGCTGGCCACCTTCTTCCACCGTAACATCGCAGACATCCACGACAGCTTCAACGCCACAACCGCCCCGACAACCACTGAGACCTCGGCCCCCAGGACCACCATCCGCCTGCTCTCCTGGACCAACATCAACGACGAAGACACCACCATCAAGATCATGAACACCATCCACTCCGGATCTCCGTCAGACCCATGCCCACACCACATCTTCAACAAAGCCAGCACAGCCATCGCACCCCATCTCCGGAAAGTCATCAACACCTCATTCGAGACAGCAACCTTCCCGGAGAGCTGGAAGCAGGCCGAGATCAACACCTTACTCAAGAAACCCAGGGCGGACCCCAAGAACTTCCAGCCCATCTCGCTGCTCCCGGTCCCGGCAAAGGTCATCCGAGAAGACCGCCAACGAACATCTGAACTGCTACCTCGAGGAGAACAACATCCTGGACCCTTCCCAGTCCGGGTTCCACAGCAACTACAGCATCGAGACTGACCTCTTCGCCGCCACCGATGACATCAAGTCACTGCTGGACAACGGAGTAACGGCGGTCCTCCTGGACCGGTCAGCCGCCTTCGACACGGTCTGCCACCACACACTACGAACACGCCTCCACAATGTCGGGATCCAAGAGAAGGCACTGGACTGGACCACCTCCTTCCTCTCCGGGAGAACAAAGAGCGTCCGCCTTCCCCCCCTTCCGCTCCAAAACCACTGAGGTCATCTGCGGCGTACCCCAGGGCTCATCCCTCAGCCCAACTCTGTTGAACATCTACATGGCACCGCTCGCCCACGTCGCCCGTTGGCACAACCTCAACATCATCTCCTACGCCGATGACACCCAGCTGATCCTCTCCCTCACAAAGGACCCCCACACTGCCAAAAACAACCTTCACAAAGGAATGAAGGTCGTCCTGAATGGATGAGGAACAGCCGACTGAAGCTGAACTCGGACAAGACGGGGGTCCTCATCCTCGGATCCACCCCTTCGGCCTAGGACGATCCCTGTTGGCCGACCGCACTGGGAACCACTCGAAACACCCACTGCCCCGCACGCAACCTAGGGGTCATCCTCGACTCCACCCTCTCCATGACTAAACAGGTCAACGCTGTCTCCTGCTACAACACCCTCCGCGTGCTCCGAAGGATCTACAAGTGGATCCCCACTGAAACGAGAAGAAGGGTCACCCAAGCCCTCGTCAGCAGCAGGTTGGACTACGGAAACACCCTCTACGCAGGAGCCTCGGCCAAACTCCTGAGACTGCTCTAACGCATGCAGAGCCCCTCTGCACGCCTGATTCTCGACATCCCTTGCAGCAGCCACATCAAACCCCACCCGAGAGACCTGCACTGGCTCCCGGTCAACAAGAGGATAACCTCCAAGCTCCTCACCCATGCACACAAGGCACTCGACAATTCCGGACCAACATACCTCAACATACAACTCAGCTTCTACACCCCCACCCGCCAGCTCCACTGACCTCGTCCTCGCCACAGTCCCCCGCTTCTGAAGAGCGACCTCCGGTGGCAGATCGTTCTCCCTCCTCGCCGTCAAGACCTGGAACACCCTCCCCATCCACCTACGACAGACGCAAAACCTGCAGACCTTCAGAAAACTCCTCAAGACCTGGCTATTCAAGCAGTAGCAGCATTCCCCACCCCAGCGCCTTGAGACCCTCACTGGTGAGTAGTGCGCTTTACAAATGATATGATTGACTGATTGAATGCAATAAGGCAAACAGGACCTACTGAAAAAAGCGGTTAGTTTTGGTCTCAGAAACCTTTTCCCCATTAGTTAGAGAGGCCACCCAATAACTTGCGGCAACTCGTGGCCGCCACTTCCGAACACGTGCTAAACCTGTGAAAAACAAAGCTGTGGACTCCAAGGGTCCACTGGCTGATCTTCTGTGTGGCTACAGGCAGACGACAAGCAGCAAGAAAACTTTTCCGGGAATTATCCTGCTGACCAGTGGCAAGTGGACCTGGAGTAGACCTTGCTGTTGGCCTCTGCCTGATACATGTGGGTCTCTAGGTACTTTCATCCCAGTCTACCGTGATTTTCTGCGCTATGGGTACTTATCATTTTGTTTATTAAATTGTACTCTTTCTTATTCAGTTTGGGATTTGTATTGTTTTGCATTTTGACTTTAATACTGCTTAGGGGTGTATAAATATTCACACATTGCCTTAAATTAACCCTGTCTGCCCTGTGCCACAGCTACTAGGAAGTTGGACTCTGGTTAATTTAGTGACAAGAGTTGAGATTATTCCTTGAAGCGGGCCATTTCCCACCCCAAATAATAATCCAAATTATTACAGCTAGACAGTTTTGTGTTTTTTCTTGGCTAAAACGTCAGCAAGCTGGGAGAGAATGCTCAGTAATTGATGACTGGGAACAAGAAATCGGATTTGGGGGTAATGACCTGGCAGAAGACACCCAATCTTACTCTCACCCTCCAGCTCAATCATTCTTGATCTCCCACTCTGCCATTTCAAGACAAACTGCTCTCTTGCATCCCTCACTCACTCTCCAGCCCTGTCTCCCCTCCCCCACAGCAGCCCTCGCCACAGGGTCGCCTTCTCACCCGGCTATCAGGAAGATGATGCGGAGGGGGTCCGAGGCGATGGTCAGGACGTACAGCGAGAGTGCCGGTCCGAAGGCGATGAAGGTGCAGCCGAAGAACACGGTGACCGTCATTGCCGAGCCGAGGGAGGACCAGGGTACGACAGCAGCAAAGCTTTGCTGAAAGCACTAAACAGACCTGCTTTTGATACACGGAAGTGCTCGTGACACCGACAGGAAGAGGCAGTTCTAAGAACACTGACAGAGCCGTTGGCCAGCTGTGAACCCAATACACACTGTAGCTATAAGTATAGTTGCCACTATGCTGAAGCTGGATAATTTTGGTGGATACATTTTAAATTATTGTTTAACTCAATACGTTCACAACAAGTAGCTTGGGCTATTGGTCCTCAGCTCCGCTATGTCTCTGCAGGCAACCCCCAATTGGTAGTAAATGCTGACTGCGCATGCGCACTAAGCAGTCTAAGCCTGCCACAGGTGTTGTTGAGTCTTTGTGCGCACGCGCAAATTGTTAGTGTGACGTGGACTACGCATGTGACGTGTGACTCGCGGAAGTGCCTTGCTGCAAAAGAAGTATAGTGAAGCAAGAAGCTCTGTGTATTCACGGTGTAACCTGATGACTCGTAGTACGCTTTGCCTCAAAATAAACTCAGACGCAGATATTGGTCCTGGGTGGTCCAGTGAAAGACAGGTGAAACATGTCTGCGCAGAAATCAAAGAAGGTGAGCGGTGACCTGGGTGGGCAGAGGATTTACTTCCATTCCCTGAATGGACACAACAATTACTGATACATCCGAGTGTAATGATAACATGTTGAATGTGTGTAAAACGAGAAGGTCAGCATAGGACACTAACTTTTAGATGTCATGATGGAAAACAAAGGCACTTAGCTTGTCAACTTCGCAATACATTAAGAGACTCCGATTTGGAGGAAAGTTTTTGACATTGATCAAAGTCTGTATGTGAGAAACATACATGAGAATGTGAGATGGCTTGCATTGTACGAGTAATAAGCACTAGTAATAATTTAAATACCACTTACCAATGCATTTTTTTATTGAATTTCTTTTATGGCTCTATTCATCCCAATGGATAATGTCAGAATGCATTACATCACACACATATCAATCAATCAGGGGAATTGTAAGTGCGCTACTCACCCGTGAGGTTCTCTAGGCGCCGGGGGGTGGGGTGGGGGAATCCGCTGGTCTGTTCAGCCGAAGAGCCAGGTCTTGAGAGTTTTTCTGAAGGTGTTAAGGGAGGGTGCACGTATGATGTCTGCCAGTAGCTCATCTTGGCTGCAATGTGAGAGAAGGATCTTCTGCCTGCTCTGGCTCTGTGGATGCGCGGGGCCTCGGCCAGTGCGAGGTTGGAGGATGTAGGTTTCTTTTGGGTATGTGGAAGTTGATTCTGTCATTGAGGTATTCGGGTCCGTTGTTGTGTAGGCATTTGTTGGCGTGGGTGAGGATTTTGAAAGTGACTCTTTTCTCCACGGCGAGCCTGTGGAGTCTTTGTAGGTGTTGGCTGATGTGTTCTTGCCAAGGGATGCAGAGCACGAGTCTGGCTGCTGTGTTTTGGATGGTCTGGAGTTTCCGTAGTAGGGACTTGTTGATGCCGGCGTAGAGTGCGTTTCCATAGGCCAGTCTGCTGGTGATGAGTGCGTGGGTGACCGTCTACTTTGACTCAGGCGGGGGAGGGGGAATACATTTGAAGGTCTTACCGAGTATGCGGAGGTTGTTGTAGCAGCTGGATGTGATGGGGTTGACCTGTCGGTTCATGGTGAATGAGGAGTTGAGGATGATACCCAGGTTCTTGGCTTGGTCTGAGGGGGTGGTGGGCTCCAGAGGGCTGTCGGCCACCAGCTGTTGTCCCATGCTGAAGGGGTGGTTCCGAGGACTAGGATTTCTGGTTTCGCTGTGTTGAGTTTCAGACAGCTGTTGGTCATCCAGTCTGTGACGTCTTGCATTCCTTTCTGGAAGTTGAGTTTGGCGGTGGTGGGGTCTCGGGTGAGGGAGAGGATGAGCTGGATGTCATCGGCCTAGGATACAATGCTGAGGCCATATTTTCGTATGATGGCTGCGAGGGGTGCCAAGTAGATATTGAAGAGGGTTGGGCTCAGTGAAAATCCCTGTGGGACTCCACAGGTGATATTCGTAGGATCTGAGAGGAAGGGTGGTATCCAGACACAATGCTCTATACAAGTGTGTAAATCAGTGTACAAGAAAATGGTATGTAAGACAATGAGGGTTACAAGGTGTAGTGGTCACATATTCTTAATCGTAGGCATTATATATGATGAGTGCTTGGCCTGGAGCAACACAAACTCAAGATTTAAAGCATAAAACAGTGGTTGTTGTCTGTACTAATACGACTTTAGTACTACCGAAACAAACCAATTTTTCACAACATCCTTAGAATAAAGATTGAGAAAAATAAACGAAGGTTCTAAAGCTATGCCTTGCAGTTTGAAATAATTCCTTCTTACTGGTTCAAAAGGGACTGTTCTATATATGAAAACGTGTAACCTATGAACTCCAAGCAACAAAATGATTGCTATGACAAGAGCAGTAACCCACTGAGCTATCCACAAAAAATACAAATCTGTGCTATGAATGTTACACGCTGTGCTTTGCGGCAGGTACATTAACCTTATGTACTACTTTATGATGAGTCATAACTAGACAATACGCAGCTCTCTTAAGCATGTGCACTAACCACCATAGTAAACGTACCATTATCATTATTCCCGGGACATTTCTGAGAACACAAAGATTTAATTTCTGTAGCAGGTGCTTTAACTTTGTAAGATATCTAAAAATGTAGCCTGCTTGTGACTGATTAAGTATGCCAGAACAGATTTACTGTCACATTTGTCCTTGGTACCTGATTCATTGTGGCAGAGTTTTTTTTGGGGGGGGAATGTATAAGTTGACTCAGACTCTGCTTTTCATGACTCTGCCCTCCGTTACACCATCTCCCTTCTGCTGGACTTCCACACCTTGACCACCTAATTAATAGGATCCCGAAGTAAAACGTTTTTATTTCCAGCTGTGCAGCCAATCTGTGTGTGTGTAGTAAAAATCCATTCTCCATACTGTACTGAGACCACACTATGTGAGCCAACCTAGGATTGGCTGATACGTTTCTCAGACAATTCTAGCACTCTTCATACTGCTTGTTGTCTGCATTTCTAGGCCTAATGCCAGATTAAATCGAGTTAGATGTTAGATTAAAATCATACTAGGACCTGCTTTGGCTATTTCTTGTGCATCCTGGCAAACACTCATAAGCAAGCCACTGCCAAGCATGTCACCTTACTGGCTTTCATGTTGTCAGAGTGAAAGACTTTGAGAAAGTATAAAGGCAAGAGAGGAGCAGAAGGGGCAGATGATAACATTAGTTACATATCAAAAGTATCCAAACCAATTAAGCAGTTGTTTCACTGAATAGTATTGATTAGCATGGCCTGCATGTTTTGTTCTTTCAGGGACCTGTGACCTTCCATGATGTTGCTGCATATTTCTCGGCAGAGGAGTGGAAGCTTTTACATGAATGGCAGAAGGAGCTTTACAGGAACGTGATGAAGGACATTCAACAAGCATTGATGTCGCTGGGTAAATTAACAGTGGCCAATTGAAATATATAGAAAGTATTTTAATTGTCTGTATCCATTTAGCTTGACAAGGTAAATTCTATTTTTCATGACAGAAGTTTAAAATCTCAGGGTGCCATGGCTACATATAGCCAGTAAATGCCAATATAATTATTTCAGGGCGCTCCTCTGTAGTTCTAAATGTACCACTTTCTGTAGGTCAATCTCTGTTACAGTGTGAACTGCATCCTTGAAGTATACCTCTGTGCACTGCATCTTCATGTTCTTTACTTTGGTGTGTACTGCTTTCCCTGGGCCATTTCTTTGGTAGTGTGTATACTACTAACACAATGGTTATCATTGCATTTTTAAATTTCCTTTTAAGTTAAACAGCGTGCTCACCAAATCGCTGAACAAAGATAATTGGAGTTTAAAAATTTGATTGAGATCTCTCTGGACTCATCTCATTATGAGCTCACCTCTTCTGCCACATTACTCTGTATGCTACATTAGTGTTGCATGACAGTCAAACACAGCATAGACATGACATGGAACTTGACTTAATAAAAACATTGTTTAATTGAAGCGTCTTAACCTACCGTGGATTTACTTTCACCACCTGATTACTTACTTACTTCTCAAGATTTTATAGAGAAGGCAGGATTGGGATGGCGCAGCTGTGCCTACCAAAATACTTTACCCTCCCTTCTAGTGTCTTCCAACTCCCTTCCCACTTTTCAAGAATTCGCAATTGAACTTGAGTTTATTGCCACTACATCAACCAGCATGCACATTAGCTACCATACTCTTGACGAGAACAACTCTTTTGTCAATCACTGCATGGAATACATAATCTCAAAATCATGTTTACTTACATCCTTGTCGGAGATTTCAACCATCTCTGGGATAAGCCCAACGATTGCTTGTTTTGCTTCTTTGCCAAAATCATGCAAGAGAACAGCGTGACTTAGCACTGTTCTGAACACAAATATACTAAAGGGACCTACTTATTGCTTAAGAGGATTCTGCTTTGGTCATTGTCTTAATAATAGTGGACTAATTTGACCATTTACATATTCCCTTCTCAATTATCTTTACAACCGCTATTACTGTGGGACAGCCCAAGAATCAACAACTTCAAAATGAATATATCCTGATTTCCAGAGGGCCATGATGTGAATGATGATGGTAGCATATTTAATGATACCCTAATTGGATTTGTTAATGCCATGATTTGTGAAAACGGGCCTAGGCTTCTAAAACAAGATCTCAAATATGTGATACAAGCACTGGTTTATCCAGGCTTTACTGTGTCAATGCTGTTCTCACTGGCATTACTAAGATTCACCTACCCCCAGTCTGAGCCTCTTTGCATTCTGCAGCACATTGATATCAGGCATTAGCCCCTTTCATCATATCATCCGTACTATACTCTTTGGCAACCCCTTCTTAAAATGTATCTTGAATCAGTCCTTTTTGGAATGTGCTTCTAGAGTTTGTAATTTGATTCTGCCTTATATCTGCACTATTGCCGGTGTCCTGACTTTCTACTGAAAGCTAAAAAAAAGATCATTGTTCATTATTTCTCTCTTATTTCTACCTAATCTCCTCTGGATTCTGCCTGATTAGTTCTTGATTTGTTTCAACCTTTGCTTCATTTTTGGCATGAGCCTGAACTACCTAGTACTTAATGGTTATTCTTTTTATTGGCATTTGTATGATGGTAACTTGTCATTATGTACGTTTCTACCTGATACTGTACTTGATATTTTGCATTGTAATATTTATATTGATAAAGCACACTGATGCTGTAGGACCATGTACATGCTGCACAAAATGCTAAATAAGTTAGTTTCCAATAGTTAGAAATACTAGCAGAAACTGCTAGGGAACAACAAGATTAGGAGACATCATAATGGAGAAAGCAATACAGAAGATGAGAACTGAATGTAATGAGTGTCTGATTGAAGCAAATGTGCAGGAGGAAAGCATTCTTAAACTTTGGAACTACATCACCGGGATCCTTTACAACAGTGACCCTTTGGAGCCTTTCAGAAATAAATACATGGTGAATTTTGAGAGCCCATAATCCTCCACAAGAGACTCGGGTGTCTCCACATATTGTTCTGAAGAAGACTCCAGACAAGAAACAAGTGTCATGTTGACTTTATTGTGTCGAAACATTGACGGTGAAAACAGTCTGTACCATACACGTTGGCTGGTGCAAAAGCGATGCATCTGTACTAACCAGTTCCAAATTAAACATAATTGTGGGTGGACAAACCCTTCAAATGAATCCTGTTGAGCCTTCAGATTGTATATATCTTCACATACGCACTTTTGGCATGTCACAAGCACACTTCGCAGAGAGCACCTGGTTATGTGATATCGCCTTTTAAGTGACATTAACTGATTTGAGCCCATAAGTCCTTTATAAAGGACTTTAATCTTTTCAGTTTCTGTGTGCGTAATTGGTTCTTTTTGTCATAAGTAAATTGTTGAGAGTATCATAGACATCGGACTCCGGCAAGAATTGTTAAATAGTATTTAAGTCTTCCGACAGAACTACATTCCTTCCATATACAGAAATTGAGAGGCAGCACAAAGTTCCATAAAGGTGAAATTGGAAAAGAAAGAGACTGAGGTACACAGCCATGAATATAATCAAAAACAACACAAAGATAACTGAACTTGAAATGAGGGCAGGTATCATGGAGGTGCGAGAGCAGAAAGAGAATGAGCAATGGAGAAAACGTTTAAAGACTGGAAAGGATGGAATGCATAGGCATGGAGACCAATGAGCAGGAAAAAGCTGTCATTTAGACTAGAGAAAGTGATTAGAGTCTTAGTAATGTATAAATCAGAAATGCTTTCAAATTCTGAAACATACCTTGTTGAAAACAGCAGCCAGAAGCAACCAAATAAATATGCACAGACAGTGAAAGTGGAGGACTAAAAGTGATGCACAACTTGGAGGCAGAAGAGGAAGGAATGGATAGAGAAGGGGTAATTAGAGAGTTCGATGGAGGAACACAGTCATGAGAGAGAAGACCGGAGGGAAGAGGATTTGTTTCTTTGAATTAAGGCGAGGACAATTCTGTAACATCAGAGTTGGATGGCATTAAGCCATTAGGAAATAGGGTCACAAAGATCAAAGGAAAAGAAAAACCTGGAAATTGGCAGACGTGACAAGTAACTGAAGCCAAAATAAAATCTAAGAGGGTAGTTAGCTTAGATAAGGACAGACCCTTGAGGGGCATCAGAACAAACCAGTAGAGTATGAGCAAGAAGACAAGACTAAAAATCAAAGTATGGTTGTTGAGAGAAATGAGAATGAACCAAAGGCAATTTACCAAAAGAGAGAACAGTAAATAGAACAGAGCAATCCGCAACATAAAAGGAAGTAGAAAGGTTAAGAACAACAAGAGGAGAAGAATGTTTTGGATAGCGAGCAGGAGTGAGGTAGGAGGTTACAGATAGGACTATAGTTTCAGGAGAACACAGGGGTGAGCTCCAGAATCAGCTAGAGTACAAAATAGGAAGAAGCATTGGCAAAGCCAATAAGTGTTGCCTGTAGGCGAGATATTAGCTGTCTCAGTCTGGTGGGGGTGATGACTGAGAAGGGCAGTAAATCGGTGGAGAGCAGGATAATATATATTTTTTAAAAGTGCTTTAGCCGCTTTATAGCACTCTATAAAAAAAAAATTATGTCTTTTGGAAGGGAGAGACGAAATGGACAAGGCAAGTATGTGAAGGAGAAGGACCAGTAATGGGGTGGGTGAGGGTTAGGTGAAATAGACTGGGAGGTGGGGGCCAGAAAAAAGTGGTACAGGGCGGATGGGGAAAAGAAGATGTTAACCACAGAAATTAGACCCTCGCTTCCTGTTTATTTCTGTTGTACACATAGTGCAACCGTCAAATGACTCCGCGATGTATAACCTGACATGTACCCTGCCTGCACCACATGTGCTTGGTCGTGTATTATCCCTGCACCATGTGTGCCGTGTTGTGTACCCTCCCTGCACCGTGTGCGCTCTGTCATGTTAACATCCCTGTACCACGTGTGCCCTGTCCTGTACCCTCCCTGCACCACGTGTGCTGTGTCGTGTACCGTCCCTGCACCACAGGTGCCCTGTTGGATACCCTACCTGAACCATATGTGCCCTGTCGTGTATCCTCCCTGCACCATGTGTGCCCTGTCATGTACCCTGCCCGATCCCTGCAAACCTTAGCAGTGCAGAGATTGGATCGACACCTTCAATAAATGCCTGCTAGGAATTTATAGTAGAGAAAGTAGGTGCAGCTTCAAAAAGCAGAACATCTGGAACCTTCTCTTCCACTGGGAGAAATGTAATTTGCTTCCATTGTGCTTTAATTATTTTGCAATATTTGATATTTTTGACAGTATTATTCCAATCTTTATTTCGACCATTCGGTCATAAAAGATACATAGTACAAATAAAATCACATGTGACTCTGTCATGAACAGATAAAACATTGAGTACATAGGTTAAAAGGGTCTTGTACAGACTTAAAACATCTTAAAAAGTGAAGAATTTCTAGGTACTACCCAGCATCTTTAAAAAGCGATTACGCGTATACCAGACATTAGTAAAGAATTTGGAAAGTGCAAAAACAGTTGGGCCGGAAACATCAGATTTTAAAATCCTGTACATTGGTGCATATTCCCTGCCACCCAAATTCCTTATCAAAGGTAGGAGCCAGTATTTTCTAGCTGCCTTATAGGCTGGGCAGAAGAAGACCACGTGCAAGTCGTTTTCCTCCTTGTCAGCACAGACAGGACACTGCTTTGTGGAGGAAGCCGATGACCAGGAGCTTGTAAAGGACCGAAAGGGCAATGTGCCGTATCTCCATTGGAGGAACAGCTTCCTAGCAAGTATGGGATAGATAGGATCCAAAGCCTTCTCAAACCTATAGTGGTCCTTGAATTGCAGGAACACAGATGATAGGGACCCGTCTGGCTGAGTAGCTTGGACCCTTGCCCATTTGTGTTCGTGGTACAAATTCGCCAGGGACCTCTTAGAAGTGTTTGGTGCTGCAATCGCCGGCTCAGTCCATAAGTCTGGGAGCCCCAGTTCCATACAAGTAACCTGAATATTTTTGACCCAGGGGATACTAAGCGCCTTGGGGTGATTCAGTAATTCGACCAGTTCCGCCCTATAGTCTGCGAGGTCATTGCTGCTCCATAGCCTACGCCAGAAGGCTATGGGTCTCAAGCTTATCTCGTCGGCTAGTGGTCGAAGCCCTAAATCAAGCCTCAAGGGGAGGAGCGGGGTACTAGGGGGGAGTGCGGCTATCTGTCTTATGAACTTATTTTCTGTTAGTGACAGGTTCCGACAGGGCGTGTGACCCCACAGTTCAGCCCCGTACATGATCGCCCCCCTAGCCTGGGCCCTGTATATCTGGATTAAAGCCCCCAATGGGCGGTATGACGAGCCAGTCATCATCCGGGCGATGCCCCCAGTAGTTTGTATTAGCTTAAGGTTTGCCCTACTCTGGTGGGATCCCCAGGTCATGGTTTCGTTGAGGGTCACACCAAGATATTCAAAGGTGGTTACTCTCTCGAGCCGCACGGCTCCCAGTTGTGGATTCGGGTGCAGTTTCTGGCTCGGGTTCAAAACCATAAATTTGGTTTTCGTAGCATTGATTTCTAACCCTCTGTCAAGGCAGAAAGCCACGAAGGAATCGAGTATCCTTTGTATACCCATGGGGGTTTTAGATAGCAACAGTGTGTCGTCCGCAAACATAATTGCGGGCACCCTGCTGCCATTTAGTTTGGGGGCATCAGTATAGTCGGTGGCATTGAGATGGGCGATTACCCCGTTGACAAAGAGGCAAAACAGGGTCAGCGCCAGCACACAGCCCTGTCTTACCCCACGGCCAACGGGGAATCTATCAGTCAGTTCCCCCGACCTCCCGCACCTCACGCGGGCGTAATTATTATGGTGCAGCCTCTGCAAGATCGATAGGATATCTGGGGGAACACCCATCTCTGCCAGAACGCTCCAAAGTTTCCCCCGGGGCACCAAGTCGAAAGCAGCCCGTAGGTCCACAAAAATTGTGTACAAACTGCCGCCCTCGAACTTTGCTGTCCTCCAATAGATTAGATTCAATCTAAAAACCTGGTCCACTGTGGATACCCCCTTCCTAAATCCCGCCTGGTAAGGACTATGGGCACCCACCTCCTCCACCCAATCCTGAAGCCTGTTCAGCAAAACCCTGCCAAACAGCTTCTGTGCTACATCTATCAGACTAATTGGTCTGTAGTTGGCAGGGAGGAGGAGCGAGCCCTTTTTAAAGATGGGAACCACCTCTGCCCCCAGCCAAGTACTAGGGATTTCCATCCCACCGAGAACACTATTGAAAAGGGCAACAAGGTAAGGGGCCCAGACAGTGGGCTCCTGTTTAAACAGGTCCCCCGGTAAGCCGTCCAGTCCCGGCGCCTTCCCGGCAGCCAGACCTGAGATAGCAGCAGTGACCTCACCCAGTGTTATTGGATCCCCTTGGCAGCCCGGCCGGTCCACTTCACTAGGGGCAGGGAGTTCTCCCGGCTCAGAGCTGTATAGGGACTGGAAATGAGCCTGCCACGCCCAGGTGCTATATTAGGCTCTAGTGCCGATTGTAAACTCCCTGATCCCCCATTCACGGTCCTCCAGAACAGGCGTTGATCTTGGATCGCCAGGGCCTTGGTGAGTTCTTCCCACTGGTTTTCTTCCCATTCTGCTTTGGCCTGGACAAGAAGCTTCTTGTAGGCTCGCCTGCTTTGTTTAAGGCGTTCCCCTCCTAAACCCTCCTTGATTACTCCAAGAAGTTCTGCTTTGGCTCGTCTACATGCTGTATTATACCACAATGTTTTGCCTAGGCGCCTCTCCCTTTGATATTTCCAATAGCCGCTTTTCATTGTGCACTTAGAATAAAGTTCTCTGCGGCGGGTAAATGATTGCTGAGTATTAATTAAAAAAAATCTGTACAAATGCTCTGATATCTTCTATTCCAAAAAAGCTGTGCAGCAAATGTTGCTTTCACTATCGCAAAGGGTAATATGCTCAAGAAAACATGCACTCCGCCGAAATTCTGGAAAAGAAAACAATGCTTCTCAACATAGCCAACAATTACTATTTTTGCATTTGCCAAATTGGTGCACCTCAGACCTATGAAAGCACACTAAGCTTATGTAAAATGACACATTAACATTCCACGAAAGACTGTAATAATTTGTGCTGTGCAAGGTCACAGGTTCCATATTTAGCTATAAATGCCAGTTCAACCTTGATTTTGCCAACTAAGTATGCAAGGTTGGTATCAATTTTATGGTACAACATCATCTACATATATGCCACCCTAATCGATATGCGTAGTGACATGTATGGTATACAGTTATCCTGTGGTGGTTTGGTCTATATTGCTTTCAAAGTTTCTAAGCGGTTTTGGAATACTTGAAACGTAAAAAATGAAAGAAGTGCCAAATTGTGCTTTCAGATGAAAAAGCCACATAGAGTGGAACCATTTAAAAAGCTCTTGCACCAGAAATCTGATGCATCTTCACGTTCTCAGGGGACAAGGTGTCATTCAAAGGTCTACATCTGGCACCAGACGTGCTTCTCTGGGTAGCAAGCAATGACGCCAATAAGAAGGATGTGGCACCAAGGGCGGTGTAGGCAGATGGGATGCCAACTTTAGAACTGGATAACCAGTTTTGAGTCTCAACATTACCTCAACATCCTGTAAATTCTAGACAAATCACTGAATCTCCCCTTTCTTAAAAAATAAACATAAATAAACTTGTATAATGTAACTGGTGCTCATGTTAAGCGCCCCATGACTTCCGGTCGGGTTGGACATGCCCTGTTTACAAATGCAAAAAAAAAAAAGATAGCACCTCAATCGCAGCGCGAGGGACGGAGGGAGACTAATTAAGCGTGGTTCTTTGTCCATGCTCCACACGAAGATAAGGAAGTGACGGCATTGCACTGGCTACTGAATTAGGAGGCAGCAAATAAGAGGAGTGCTAACAAATTGTAAGTAATTGGCAGACTAAAATCCCCTGTTTTGAAGACTTACCCCCCTCCCCCCCTGATACAACAGATCATTGCCATAGTGACAGCACATGTGCTCTGCCTGCAGGCTTGACATAAAAAGTATAGGTGCAACAATAATGAGGTGGTACCCATTCAAGAAGCTTCAAAATCGTGGCCAGAAGGTTGTAGAAAATGTTTTTGAATACAAGAAAGATAGTAGTATGCAGGAAGACCGAGAGAGAGAGAGAAGGGTGTGGGCTAAAAATGCCAAACGATATTAAAGTAAAGGATAGAGAAGTTGTGTATGTGACTGCTGAAAATCACACTCGAGAAATAGAGGCAGTCCACAGTAGGAAAAGTACAGGAAAATGAGTTGGGAAGTTCAATTTTAGAAGTAAAGATTTCAAATAACTGTGCTTGCTGCATCTTTTCTATGTCTGTCTCTGTAGTAGCATGTGTACTGTTTTTACTGGGTCTATCTTTGTATGGCCATATGCTCAGTTTTTATTCATTCAGATTATCCATATCCACATGTTCTTCCAGTGCTAATTCTATCCCACTATAATTGTCACTTTACCATTGATGGCCATTACCATAACTAAGTGGTCATATTTTCACCATATGCGTCCCTTGCCAACTCTAGCTTTCATACAATGATCATATCTTACGCTCTGTACTGCAGGCCTTAATATTTTCATCCTTTTATCCTTTCCCATAATTGTCTATCCGTTCACACTTCGTTCCATGCGTATGTTCCTAGTTAGTATGCTTGTTCCATAAGAACTTCGATTGTCATTCAGTCCTCCTTTCCTCTAGGTTCTCCATGATACACCTCTACTTCGAGACACCTCTACTCTACAAAATAATTCTTTTTTTTTGTTCTAATGACAGGTCCTCTTATTGCTACCTCCGTCTTTTCATTGAGAGCGAAAGACCAGGAAGATCTGTTCTCCATGGACCATCAGGGATTTGAAGGAAAGGCTGGGGTTGATTGTGTCCTAAGTAAGTGTGCATCACAGACGTGTCTATGGAGCAAATTGGAAAGCCAATTTATTTTACAAATGATACTACGCCCATGTACATTCTCCAGGTGAGGTTATGCTATGGCATTTATTTGTAAAGCACTTTAGTCCATGTTAACTTCACCTCAAAGTGCCGAAGATCATCTCTTTTTACAACCATAATGTCAAAGGAGTTACTTCTTTTTTTTATAGATAGGGCTATTGCACTACCAAATATCAGAATGTTTTAAGATAAATCGTACATGTATTTACTTAACAATGTAGTTACATGTTTACCACTGTTATTCTGTGCGATTTGGTATTGTCTTTAGTCAAGTACCCTTAATTTATAGTGCCTAGATTAAATGCATAAATGAGGCTAACCTGTATGCCTCCCATTGCCTCGAGATTTTGGACTTCCTACGTCACTGGGAATAAGTTAAATACAGTGCTTACTGGAGCCTTCACTCTGTTTGATCTTACAGCTGCAAGGACAACTCGTCAAATCCAAAAATCCTTAGTTTTGAGATTGTAAGGCAGCCCCTTGAAGCAACAGTACATTTTGTAAAATTCTTTGAGAGCCAGAGCTGCATAGTAATCTTTTAAAAGGGGGGGTTGTTTAGATTAGCATGTTCTCATGCTCTGAGCACTATTGGCAGAATCCCTTGGCTGGATATTTACGGGATCCTTTAACAGAACTAAACTTAGCCTATGTTTGGAGTAATCAGATTAAATATCAAAAATTAGAAAGTAAGGATGATTTCATATACAGACAATTTAAGTCACAAGAGTATCTGTCAATGTCAGTAGCTTGGAATATATAAAATAAAAAATATATACTGTTTACCATAGCGCATTTAGGCAACTCTTGCCTAAATATAAAGCTGAGTCTGTTGATTGGGTATTGATAGCAGTGAGAACCTTCTCCACATTATAAATCTCTGTCCAACTCTCCTAAATAATCATTACTCTTTGCTGAGACCTATACTTCTAATAGCAGTGGTTAGGACAGTAAAAAGAAGCAATAGCCTACTTGCTTAAATGGTATCAGCAAACAAATGATTTTGTGGATTATGAAGTGTACTGTTCATGGTAATGTATTATTAAATCCTGGATTGGAAAGAGAGGTTTATCTTAGCCTTGTTATTGTTTTATTGTATTTCTATTTTAATGATTTTTGTGTAATATAGAGGTTAGTGGCCAGGGTGAACTGTTTAGTATTCAGCGGAAATGAAAGAAGTCATCTTTATTTGACAGGTGATACCCTTACCAGTTCCGATGTGATATTTGGGATGAATTCCGATGAAGACCAGTTTGTGGAAGAGGTCCAGGATTCAAATGGAAGGCAGAGTCTGTGTCGCCCCAGCACAGGTCTGTAAAAACCTATAGAGCTAGTGTGCCAGTTAGACTGAGAGTGGTTTGCTAGGGCCTGAAGCGACCCATTTCTGGGAGGGGGGCGTTGAAAACATATGTGAAACCTCCGCCAAAACCCTTTGTGGTTGAGAGTAAAGTGTTAAAAGTCAGAGAGCTATTAAAATGTTTTAATTGTTAAACATAAAAAGGTAAATCACTTTCTTTTAAACAAAATACAACTTGTGTATTGCAGTAAATGAACTTCTAAAGGTAAGATTTCTCATCCTCTCTAGCAAGTATATCACACAATATGATAATTTTTTTGGTAAAGGAAAAGCGGCCCTTCAGAATTAATGAAGACACAATCCAATGCACCCATGAATCTGTTTTTCGAGTTCTTTGAGTTCCCAGGAAGAATATACTTATTTTACCACAGGTGGCAAACTGGTGTAGTTTGCTGCCTTGTTCTTTCCTTCAAGACTATTGCAGTCCTCTCCAGGAATACTGGCTCAGATCCCTAAGGACCCGCCCAATGACATCTCTAGGGATGATCCATTTGCGACATCTGGGATGGCATGGAGGTGTGTGCTAAAAGCAAGTTGTGGGGGGTTCTAGATAGCTAGAGAATATCAACTACAGTGACGATACCTATTATTCACCTTTCCTCCCTCGGTCCAAAATCAGTATTGCCCAACAGCTTATATAGTTGATATACTGTTAATGTTAATGTTAAAATAGTTTTATATAGCGCACAGCTACTCCGGAGAGTGTCCCGGCACTTCAATAGAAACTAAGAAACAGACATCGGGGCAAAAAGGGACCGAGCATAGGACCTACTGGACAAAGAGCCAGGACTTTAGCTCCCTCCTGAAACCCAGTATACTCGCGTTGAGTCTCATGGACACTGGCAGGGCGTTCCAGAGCATGGGAGCCAGATAGCGGAAAGAACGTCCACCAATCCTGGCCCGTCTAATTGATGGAACTTGAGCCAGAGCCAAGGAAGCTGACCTTAACATCCTCGAAGGCAAATAGAAAGACAAACGGTTTCTAATATATTTAGCTCCTGTGCCGTGGAGCGCCTTGAAGGTCAGTGTGAGAGCCTTAAAGGCTACTGGTTTTTAGGGCTCGTCCTTTCCTATTCCGTAGGAATAGGAAACGAGCCATAATGCAGTCAAACCATTTCTTAAGGCCAAGGGCTCTCAGAGGATTTTGGGAAGTGCACGCCGTTCGTTTTCACCCCTTTGATTCACTGCTTGCAAACGCGCTTTCACATGAGGCTTTTCCCACAGAGTCAAAATAATGCTACTTATGTGTTTTCTTCATCCTGCAGGCTTTTGTAAGAGGCCCGATTCTCCCCACTCTCAGACACAGTGTTGACTTCTTTCGGTCTCCTAGCTAGCCCGCTCCCTCCCAAAATGGAGGCAACACATTAAAAGTGATTAAGGGCACATCAAAACGAGATCACTAGCAAATACCTTTCACAATAATGCCCTAGTGCAGGCAAAAGTATTACGCTACCTTCAGCTTTAGTATACTTGCGGGCAGGCTGTTGTCAAATCATTTATGCAAATTAGATGGATATACCGTGCACATACGTCAACTTGCAAAGCCCGATGCATTGCTTTGCTCGCTCTCTAAACGCACCTCCACCCCTCCCCCACCACGTCACGCGCTAAATATAAACATATGTGCAAATGCGCTTCAATCAAGTCGACCCCACCTCCTTGAGCCCCCCTTCGGAACAGTGATGAAGAATGCATACCAGTCTCAATAAATTTGGTTAAAGAGTCTTTGTAATTATTATCATGTGCGAGCTGTACATCAATTTTTTTTTTAAATAGTTGTTGCCGTGCCTCGGTGTGAACACAACTTTACCAGCCTCCTGTGCTTGTTTTGCATCCCACATATGCTGCCTACGAATAGATTTCAATCTGTCCTTCTCTGCTTGTTAGCGCTTCATTAGCCTGCCCTTGTTTCTTTTCTAAAGTGTCGATTTTCACTCCAAAACATCACACTATCACAGACTTTCGGTCTGCTTTTGGCCAACCAAAACCACAATTTAAAATGGAACACTTTAGCCTTTTGTACGTTTAGGAAATATTTCGTAGATTAACTTGAGGGCCTCTACACACGTTTATGTTTCTTTTTTTGTTTTAGTGTTTTGCTTAGTGACATTTAGAATATACACAAAGCACTGTAAAAAGGATTCAGCCCCCCCGCCCCTCCCGCTTTCCACTCGCCCCGAAAATTATTATCATTACACTTTACTTAACGGTTTTAAGTGAGCCGGGTCTAAGCGGGGTCTAAGTTTGATGTTTGTTATTGGTTTCGAACGGTTTTGTGGTCGCCGGCATTTTGTTTGTATAACAACATTGTAGCGTGAGTGTTTGGTGCAGTAAAAATGTTTCCTGCTACAGACTTGTTCAGTTTTAATGCTTCATGTTGTTCCTGGCAGTATTGGCCTGCACATGTCTGAGTTCCTTGGTGACGTGTGTCTGTCGTCCCACTTCAGTAAACAGGCAGGCGCTTGACTTTATTTATTTAGCATGTGCTGTAGAGTACAAAGTACACACACAGGTATATTTTCCCTGAAACACACTCTCTAAGAGAAGATCCACCCCTCACTTTCCGTAACTTGTTACATTTTTATATTCTCCCACTGGGCAAAGTAACATTCGCTGTGGGCTTAAAAATATCAGCATTAGTTAATCACTCGTGCATGGCTTACTTTTTTTGTATCACTTGTCCACTCTCTCTCTCCCTTCACTCTCTTTCTCTCTCTCCCCCTCTCTAATTCGATCTTTCCTTAATTCTGTCTCTCCTCTCGCTCTCCCCCCTTCATTCTCTCTCTCTCTCTCTCTCTCTCTCCCTTTCTCTTTCGCTTCCCGTCATTTACTCTATCTGCCCTCATTTCTCTCTCTCTCTTTCACTCCCCTTCATTCACACAGACAGGAACGGGGGGTGCATCTCACACAGACCGGAACAGCGGATGCTTCTCACACAGACAGGAACAGAGGATTCTTCTCACAGACAGGAGCAACAGGGGGCGCATCTCACACAGACAGGAACAAGGGGCACATCTCACACAGGCAGGAACAACAGGGGGCGCAGCTCACTGACAGGAACAACAGAGGGCGCTTCTCACACAGACAGGAACAACAGACGGTGCATCTCACAAAGACAGGCAATAGGCGCATTGTTTTAGCTTGCCCCCTCTATCAAAAGCTTGGGTTATCTGTTCGCTTCCTTTCGTTTAATTTCTCTCTGTGGCGCCAATTCACCCTCTCTGTGAGCTTTTCCAGGCGCGTGATCTGTCACTTGGCGCTGACATGCAGAGCTGCATTTTACATGGCAGTATTTAGGAATATTCGGGGTTCCCAAATGTGGGCGTTTGGGTTCTTTATTTGCTACATATGATGTCCCTGAAAAAAAATGTGGCCTTGTTTTAGCTTTGTCCCCTCTCTTTTTCTATCTCTTTTTCTCTCTCGTTCCTGTCTAATTCTCTCTCTCCTTCATTCTTTCCCCTCTCTCTCTCTCTTTTTCCCCCTATATTCTCTCTCCTCCCCTTTCTCTCTTTCTATTTCTATCCCCTTCATTGACTCTCTCCCCTTTAATCTCTCTCCTTCTCTTTTTTCCCCTATATTCTCTCTCCTCCCTATTCTCGCTTTCTATTTCTATCCCCTTCACTGACTCTCTCTCCCCTTTAATCTCTCTCCTTTCACTCTCTCTTCTCTGTCACTCACTCTCCCACTTGAGCTCCATCTGCCATTTCTTCTTCCATTCTTTCTCTCTCGTTTTTGCTCCGCCACTTCCCTCATCTTTGGCCTGCAGGTTGTAAACATCTACACAGCAGACAAGGAGACTCTCCAGCGGTCTTATTACAGTGCTGTGTAGTTATAACATATAACTTACAGATTATATCTTTTGTTCAAATCAATAATCTATTTATGAAAGTTTGTTATACCTATCTATTGTCACACATTCTTTGTTAGATGGATGATTTTTCAGACAGCAGCATTAATTATTACATTGTGCACTGCTGTATTCTGAAACAAGAAGGTGTGACGGGACACATTATGCTTAGTTTCATTTGCAACATGCACTGGCAAGCCATGGGCATGCTGCAGCTCCCGATTTATGTAACTGCTGCTTTCAAGCTTGTGAACAGAAGCTGCTTGGTTGCAAGTTAAATAATAATTCAACCCCACACACACACACAACCCCCCCACACACAACCCCCCACACACACACAACCCCCCACACACACAACCCCCAATACACACACAACACACACACAACCCCCACACACACAACCCCCCTACACACACAACCCCCCTACACACACAACCCCCCCACACACACAACCCCCCCCACACACACAACCCCCCCCACACACACAACCCCCCCCCACACACACAACCCCCACCTACACAACCCCCACGCACAACCACACACACACCCCCACACACACACACCCATACACAGACATCCCCACACACACACACCCAAACACACACACCCCCCCTCACACCCCCCCTCACCCTCACACCCCCTCACCCTTACACCCCCTCACCCCCCCTCACCCCCCTCACCCTTACACCCCCTCACCTGCACACACCCTCACACACCCTCACTCACTCTCACCCCCCCCCTCACCCTCCCAACCCTCTCACCCTCACACACCATCACACCCTCGCCCTCACCCTCACACCCCCTCACACACCCTCACTCACCCTCACTCACTCACCCTCATACACCCTCATCAGCATAGCATAACAAAACATAGCATGGCATAATAAAAAAAAGCATAGGATACACAACCTCTCACCCTCACCCTCGCTCTAACACACTCACCCCCACCCACCCTCACTCACTCACCCACCCACCCTCACTCACCCACCCTCACTCACCCACCCTCACTCACCCTCACCCACCCACCCTCACTCACCCACCCTCACTCACCCTCACCAGCATAGCATAACAAAACATAGCATAGCATAACAAAACAAAGCATAGGATAGGAAAACATAGAATAGCATAACAAAGCATAGCATAACAAAACACAACAAAACACAACAAAACATACCATAGCATAACAAAACATAGCATAACAAAACAAAGCATAGCAAAACAAAACATAGAATAGTATAACAAAGCATAGCATAGCAAAACAAAACATAGCAAAACACAACAAAGCATAGCATAACAAAACATAGCATAACAAAACATAGCAAAACAAAACCTAGCAAAACACAACAAACCATAGCATATATAACAAAGCATAGCATAGCATAACAAAACAAAACACAACAAAGCATAGCATAGCATAACAAAACACAACACAGCATAGCATAGCATAACAAAACAAAACTTAGCATAGCATAACAAAACATAGCATAACTAAATATAGCATAACAAAACAAAGCATAGCATAATTAAACACAACAAAACATAGCATAACAAAATATAGCATAGCATAACATTGTTATTTGTAATATCAATACATGTAAGTCACGTAAATACAACCCATATTGCATTACAAATGCTATAGGTGTCACATTTGCAAAGTTATTAATTTCGCTATTTTCAAAACAAAAACATAAATAAAAAAGTTGTAATTTACAATACTAATACCTCTAACTTTACTAATGCGAACCCTATTGCATTGCAAATGCTTGTTTAATGGGGAGCCAATGAAGATTTTTTAATTAGATAGTCACACTGGTTTTGCGATGAAGCCCGTAAATGGCTCTAGCAGCAGCATTCTGCACGACCTGCAGGCGAGAAAGAAGAAACTCCGGCAGGCCCAGGTAGAGAACGTTGGACTAGTCCAAACATGAACCAATGAGAGCCTGGACAGTAACCTTCCGATGGCAGAGGGTCAGCAAAGGAAGAAATTTCCTCAGCATCTTAATGATACCGAAGCATTTGCCAACAAGACCCAAGACCTGAGGCTTCAAGGTAAAACCGTCGTCTATCTGAACCCCCAAATTCTTGGCCTTGGAGGACACAGCTGCGGGGGGAAACATGCCGGCGGCCACCAAGACTGCCATCTGGGGTCGGCGGGACAGCCGAAAAACAGCAGCTCCGATTGTCGGAGTTGCATTTCAGGCTGTGCCGTTCGAACCACTTAAAGACGGCTCCCAAACAGCCTCTGATCTGCCCGCCATCGAAGTCTGACCCCTTCCGACTGGTAAAAAGAAGCTGGGTGTCGTCAGCATAGGACACAATCTGGGCACCGAAGAACTCCGCCAGAGCTGCCAGGGGTGCCATATAGATGTTAAACAACGTAGGGCTCAAAACAGAGCCCTGAGGCACCTCTACCTCAAGAGGTGGCATCTCGGCGGAGAACGGAGGGGCCCAGACCGTTTGCCAGCAGCCAGCAAGAAAGGACTTAAACCAATTAAACACCGCTCCCCGCAGCCCAATCTCCCTAATTCTTAAAAGGAGACTGCAGTAGGGAACGGTGTCAAAAGCCGTCGACAAGTCCAACATAACCAGCATGGCCTTACCTCCCGCATCCAACACCTCTCTGATGGCATCAGTAACCTCCAGTAGAGCCGTCTCCGTACTCATGTTGGCCCGAAAGCCCGACTGAGTATCATGGAGGATGTTGTTGCTCTCCAGGAAGTTCACAAGAGAGGAGTGAACGTGCTTCTCCACAACTTTAGCCAAAGCCGGGAGGAGGGAGATAGGCCTATAGTTGGCATGGAGCAGAGGGTCACGGTTAGGCTTCTTCAGAAGCGGCAAGATCAAGGCATGTTTCCAAGCCTGAGGAACAACTCCCGAGTTCAGTGAACAGTTGAGCACAGGGTTTATAAGCTCATTTATGGCAGGAGCCATTTTTGCCAGTACCTTCGCTGGACAAGGATCCCGCGGAGAGCAGGATTTAAGTTTAGAGATCAGATCCAGAGAGGAGGCAAGAGAGAGAGAGGGGAAAGTAGCCAGGACAGGACCATCACCCGGGAGTGATGCAGAGATAGGGGCATATATATCGGAGGGGATCACCAAATTGGAAAGGGGGAATGAATCTTGGATAGTCTTAATTTTGGACGTGATGAAAGTGGCCATAAGAGACACCCAGGGTTCGGAGTGATGATCTGTGGGCAGAGCTGAGCTGGGAGAGATGAATTCCTTGACAATAAGGAAAATTTCCTTACTGGCAATTGCAGCAGCCTCTATTCTACGAGCCAAATAAGCTTTCTTCTCCACCAAAATACTCCCATGATATCCCTTGATGGCCTCCCTATAAACGATCTTATCCAAGGGGTCGTAATGATGGCGCCAGGCTCTTTCCGCTTTCTTACAGCTACGGCGCAAAACAGCCAGGGAAGCTGAAAACTAAGGGGCAGATGTCCGAATACAGTTTTTGCGGACAATAGTGACAGGGGCTAATTCGTCAAAACGCTCTGTCAGCCAGCTCTGCAGGCGGTCGATATCGACCTCAAGACTGCCTGACAGATGGCAGGGATGTAAAGTGAGAGCTTGAGCCAGCATGTCCGGCGATACTCGACTGAAAGCTCTCGACGTTTGACGAAGACACTCTGAGGGTCGAGAAGTGGACTTGTTAGTCAAGGGAAACTGGAATTTGAAAAGATAATGATCTGACCATAAAACCGGTTCAGGGGGAGATACAATAATAGGAGTTGTAGAAAACACCTGGTCCAGGGTATGCACTTTATTGTGTGTGGGCGTAGTAATAAAGGGAATAAGGTCTAGAGGGGCAGTTGCATCCATTAGCTTGACGGTGTCTCCATCAGAATTTGTGTCCATGTGAATGTTGAAATCCCCCAACAACAGGCACTGATCTGTTTTTAGACATATAGCCGCAGCGGCAGCATAAAGGTCTTCATAAAATGAACTTAAGGGTCCTGGGGGTCTGTAGACTAAGAGCCCTGCACAGGTCTGATGAGGGGATATGGATAGAGAAAACCCCAACGATTCACATCCCGAGATGTCGTCGGTGGGAACTAAAACACAAGGGAAGCTTTTGTCAACTATCAGGGCTATCCCACCTCCTCTGCCCTGAAACCTGTCTTTCCTGAAGATGACATAATTTGGGGGGATGGCTGCCGCAAGGTCAGGTCCCGAACAGGCCCCGAGCCAAGTCTCGGTGAGGAAAAGACATAAAGGTTTCGAGTCAACTAGAATATTATAGATATCCTGAGAGTGTTTGCTGAGAGATCTCGTGTTAAGCAGAAGGCAGGATAGAGATTTGGGCGGGTCGCGGGAAGACAGAGCCGGCGGTACAGCCAGGCCCCATCCACAAGCGGAGCAGCGTTTTTTACAGGCATACTTCCCAGGAAAGTTTTTATGACAGTTGCCTGCATTTCCTCGTAGGGAAAGAAGCTCCACAGAGGTGTAGGTACGCATACTTTGCAAGAACGACTGAATAGAGAGTGGTAAAAGAGCACCACCCGCACCCGTCCGCTTCCGAGGCGCTGACGGGCGCAGACGGGCAATCCTTAGGCGCTCCTTTGGTGCGATAGTAGGCCTGCCCGCACCGCGCGTCCACTGCGCGGAAAAAGGCACCTCTAGTTTTATACCAATCAGGCTACAGGTGAGAAGACTGCCCCACTGGTCCGCCGACAAGCGTGTCAGCAATCCTCCCTAAGATGGCAGCTGATGCAAAGTGCAGCCTCCCAGCCTACCAGTCCCAGGATGCCTAGCGGTCCCTAGTCAGCCCAGCAAGGTATGGGGAAAGGTGATTGTGAAATTCCACCGCGATGCTGTTGCCACCCAGCAAGGCGAGGAAGTGCGGTGAGAAAGGTGCAAAAGTCAGGGGCAGGAGACCACCCGGCTAATTCGCCTCAGGTGTGAAAAAAAGAGGAGAGCAGGGAGAGAGGAAGTATGCCGTCAGGTAAGGCAGGGACGAGAGAAACACAGCGCTAGCAGTCAGCGCGCTAACTGGAACAATGCAGCACTATCCAAACGTGCTCGCAGTCAGCGCGCGATAGCACTAATGCAGGCACACAGGATGAAATTAAAAATAAAGTTTAAAAAGCACTATCGGTCAGCGCAAGTACTGAATGATTAAAAAAGCACAGCAATGATCCAGAATGCCTCCATCCCAAACGCACCCAGCATCCGCCTCCTATTGCAGTGGGGGAGGGTACTACAGCTGCGTCCTGCGTTTTGGTATAAGGAAATTTTACATTTGAGAATATTCGTTAATGACTTGCAGGAAAAAAACACTGCCTTAAAATGTCCTTTCTTTTGTCTCCCAGATAGGCAAAAGATAAATGTATTACTAAGTTTCATTGTGATTTTACATTATCCTCGAATGCATATACTGCATTGACTATACTAGGTTTTTTTAAGTCTCACCTACAGGTGGCTTTTTGCTGTCTGCTGTCAAAACACCTCTTCTGAACCATACAAAAAACTTACAGTGGGCTTAGAGCCAGCCTGTGGCTTACCACTGGTTGCCTTTATTTTCACTCTATTTACTTGCTTATTAGTCAATGGCTTTTCTAAATCTTCTTGTGTTTACCCCTGAAGCATCATTTTTTTAACAATCTTTTTTATTGAATGACTTGTATTACCACTGCTATCATTCAGGGAACTATTTTTTTCTTTTTTGGCACATCTTGAGAGTGTGTGTATGTTTTTTCTTTTTTTTTATACTGTCTCGCTCGTGAAATGTTCCTCCCTCAGATACCCACCTCCTCATGCTGCTCCCATTTTCTCCACACCAGCAGCTCGTCCATTTCTTCCCTCACTTCCTCTTGCCCTCATGTGCTGCTTTCCACCCACATATCAGTGTTGCTTCCCCCACCATGACTCCTTTTCAAAAATTGTTATTTATCCTCCGCCGGCCATAAGCTCATCCATTGTGCTCCCTGCCTACTCCACCATGCCTCCCACCACAGCCCCCTCCGCTACTCCGTTTCATCCTTCACCTCTTACGGGGCCTTAAAGTAGGGCCAACTCTGATATTGAAAAACACTTTTTCTCAAATAAAAAGTAATTGTTTGACTATTTACCTTTCCAAATGGTGTCCACCTGAATCATCATCATGGATTAGGAATACTGTTGCATGACATTTTTGCATCATCACAGACTTTTCTTCGCTGATGCTGCACAGTATCCGCAAAAAGCATTAGCAAAGCCAATAGATCAAAAAGGCACGGTGCATTGGCTTTGCCAATGCTTTTTTCATGAATTTAAAACTCCTGTTAGATTCACACACAGATCCTTCCCATATTCTCAAGTGGGCCTCAAGGAAAACTGAAAACCTATCTTTTTCCTTCCACATAGTCTCCCCCTAGGGTGGGGGCCTCCTAGTTGCCGAGGGTTGTCTGCACTGCAGCCCGGGGACACAGTAGATCAGTGTAACTAGGCGCTTTATAAGTGGGATAATTATTATTTTTATAATAAAACAGAGGAACTCAAGCTGCACCTCACCGAAGAGCTCCAACAGAATCGAAACTAATCTAGGGTTTCCTGTGTTCTTATTCAGAATGCTTGTAGCCTAAAAGTTTGGAACAGAGTGTGATTACTGCAGAAGCACCAAGGCTAATTGGCATATGGTTGGTTCACTTATGTATTGCTAGAGATATGCTAAAAATAATGATATGGAATATAACCAAAAGTTCAATTAAGTTTTTTTAGTGTCTAAGGTTATCCTGCTAAAGCTTCTTCTGGTGCTTTAGCTGAAACTCTGGTTGAAGTGTGGGATTGCTATTTTACTAGTACTGCGACAGGTGCTTGTGATATGTCTCCTGCTAAGGCTTCTGATAAAAAATAAGAGAAAATCTATGGACTGGATTTACAGAAGTAACGTCTTAAAGAAATTCGTTTTTTTGCACATCGACTGCTTTGCCACCCCACCTTCATTTTGCACAGTGTCTGATTCCCTAATCACTCAGTGTAAATTGTCCATTCCTTAGTAGTTACAAATACTCTTATCTCATTAACATATATCAGACAGATGTTCTCTTGTGAGTCCCTGTGCACAGCTGTCAATGCAAGGGTGGCGGACTGAAAGGAACAGCAGCTCCCCATCTCTGCATTCACAGTCACTGAAAACCATCATTAGGTCTTGCGTACTAGAAAGAGCATACACTGTCTGTTGTGAGACAAAGTGTGGGCTCACCACGCACATACAGGGACTTTTTATTTTTATTTACCAATCCAATTCAGCTCAGTAACTATTTAGTTACGGTATTGGTAACAATCCATTTATACATTCTATGACGGGAGTGGGGAAGTCACTCCACATATATCTCAGGTTGCTAATTGTAATGCACTAGTGCCTTTAACCATTTCCTTTGCATTGGGAAGCGGCCATGACCCCAGCACTATACTAACTCTTTTCACTATAAGTAGTGTCAGTGCAGTGAATCACACTTTTGACGACACAGGAGGCAGATAATACATATCTTACGGTTGGGGATAGTGTGCCTGTCTGTACACTATAGTAAAGTCAACGCACCTCAATTATCTAATCCTGCAGCTCAATGTCCCATGTGTCCCCATTTGGATAGTGCCACTGAAGCCTCCAGTTGCCTAGAGTTATTCAAATGTGTGATGAAGGACCTGGTAGTTTACGAATTCAGCAGAAGTGTAAGTGTCCTAAACTGTGGAGGTTCAGATGGGAATTTGGGAAACGTGGTCTTGCATTCTGTTACTAACCTATTGTACAGGAATATCTCTGAAGGTAAGAGCTTTATTTTATGATATTGCCAAAAACTAAAATAAATGTCCCTCAGGATTATGTCTCTGAATTAGGTTAGTCGCTCAATGAAAGCAACTTCTTCGCGCAGGTTGGAGATATCTTTGGATGATGCGGCATGTCTGGTGAATATAGAATGTTGAGTTTGGCTCTAGTGCCCAATCTATAACACATCTCTTTTGTGCAAGCAACAGTGTTGATTTACAATCTTCTGTGTGGTATATGTTGGTGTAGCATGGCCTAAGTGGAATTGGTGCTATATTATCTTTTTGAACCCCTATATGAGGTTTGAACAGCATTGGGTAGTACAAGCGGTGAATGTAGTTGGACTGAGCACATAGATAATACAGCTCAAAGTCAATTACTATCCCTCGAAGCCCTCCCCCCCCCATTCATATAGCAATGTAAGAACTTCTCAGTTAATTTTTGGGTTGTTGTCCACCAAGACTTGTTTAATCATTAAAGATCGGAGTGTATTGAAGAAGTGCCTGAACAATCATGTAGGAATATATTATTGAAAAGATATAGAATTTCAAGAAGTATAATCATTTTAATCAATGATATCCTGCCAGCTAGGGAAATTAGAAGAGTAAGCCATAGATTCAAAACTGATTAACAACTTTCCCCTGAGGCGGAAGCCGGGGGCGCTCTTCTCTTCTTCTCTCTATAATTTGTGGAGTGTATTTACTGTATCTCAGGACTTGATTTTAATATTGTACATATTTTACGAGGCGCTATTTTAATTTCCTGTTATAACGCTCATTGTAGGAGAGATCTGCTTCTCCTTCGTGGTTCGTGATAGAAGCCTGATTCTACCGGCGCAGCCGAATTCAAGGCGCTGACGCCGGTAGACGCGGAATTGACGCCACCATCTTGGGAAGGCAGGTAGGGAGGGTAGCGGTACAGCTTCTCGACCCCTCCCGCCTTACTTAAGGATCAGCTGTTTCAGCCCCGGTGCAAAAACTGATTAACAACTTTCCCCTGAGGCGGAAGCCGGGGGCGCTCATCTCTTCTTCTCTCTATAATTTGTGGAGTGTATTTACTGTATCTCAGGACTTGATTTTAATATTGTACATATTTTACGAGGCGCTATTTTAATTTCCTGTTATAACGCTCGTTGTAGGAGAGATCTGCTTCTCCTTTGTGGTTCGTGATAGAAGCCTGATTCTACCGGCGCAGCCGAATTCAAGGCGCTGACGCCGGTAGACGCGGAATTGACGCCGCCATCTTGGGAAGGCAGGTAGGGAGGGTAGCGGTACAGCTTCTCGACCACTCCCGCCCTCCCGCCTTACTTAAGGATCAGCTGTTTCAGCCCCGGTGCAAAAACTGATTAACAACTTTCCCCTGAGGCGGAAGCCGGGGGCGCTCTTCTCTTCTTCTCTATAATTTGTGGAGTGTATTTACTGTATCTCAGGACTTGATTTTAATATTGTACATATTTTACGAGGCGCTATTTTAATTTCCTGTTATAACGCTCGTTGTAGGAGAGATCTGCTTCTCCTTCGTGGTTCGTGATAGAAGCCTGATTCTACCGGCGCAGCCGAATTCAAGGCGCTGACGCCGGTAGACGAGGAATTGACGCCGCCATCTTGGGAAGGCAGGTAGGGAGGGTAGCGGTACAGCTTCTCGACCACTCCCACCCTCCTGTCATGTGTATAAGCAATTATGCATCTCGCCCGCGCAGCGGACGGGCGCGCCGATGGCGCGCCGAAGGCGCGCCTAAGGCAAGCCCGTCTGCGCCCGTCCGCGCCTGGCACGGGCCTAGGGCCAGTCCCCCTGCCCAGGTCGCAAAAGAGACCCGCGTCAGTTGGACCAGAGAACAGCTGCTACAAGTAGGAGCGGGCTCCTGTTCTATACCTGATCGCTGTTCCCCGAATGATTTAGATGGCCATTCTTTTAAATGTTCCCATTGCCTCCTATCTATCTCCCCATGGCGCGAGCGCGCCTGTCCCCTTCCCTCCGCTTTGTCATCTTGTCCTCTAAAACTTGCATTGATTAATTGTCGTTCCCTCCCTCGTCATGCCAATGAAATTTGGTCGACCCTTACTACTCATAGTTGGGACATACTATTCCTTACGGAATCATGGACTAAAGATACCTCAAACCCAGATATCTTCTTAGCCACCCCCCCAGACTATCGCTTTTTGGGCGCTAACCGGGAGGGTAAGACAGGAGGTGGATTGGCTATCCTGTTCAAAACCCACCTGAATATTACTATTAAGAAAATCACCAATATTGGTTTGATTGAAGCCATTCATTTTTCTGTTGCTGATTCTGCTGCAGTCTATCTTTCCGGCATTCTAGTTTACAACCCCCCTAAAGCCTCTCCCTCTGCTCTATCACAATTGGTGCATGTCATCACTGACCTATCCCTTAAGCACCCACACTTTATAGTTTTGGGTGATTTTAACCTCCACGTCGATGACCCCACGTGTACCCGAGCCACACGTTTTCTCGACTCTCTTCAGAGCCTGAGTCTGACGCAACTCATCCATGGCCCGACGCATGTAGCGGGCCACACACTAGACCTTATTTTTTCCAACCTCTCAGGGATCATTATTCATCCTTCCCTTCCCCTCACATGGTCCGATCACTTTCTGCTCGCGTTCGACATTCCTATCTCTCAGGCACCTATCCCGGTGGAACTGGGTTCAGGCTATAGAAGAAAATGGCATAAGGTCACCTGTACTACCCTAGAGCCAATATTCAGCTGCCCTTTGGAGTCTTACTTAGGAAATATTGATGCCTGTGTTACTAAGTTTAACACGACCTTATCGGCTGCGATCGATGAAATTGCCCCTTCTACATCTATGTCATCTGCAAGATCCCGTCCATCTGCCCCTTGGTTTTCAGATGCCCTACGTAAAGAAAAAAGCCATTGTAAAAAACTCTAACGTAAATGGAGACTTACGTACGACTCTGAGGCAAAAACTATCTACAGAATGGCCCTTAGGAAATTCACTAAATCAAAAAAACTGGCCATGAAAGAGTTTTTTGCCTCCCAAATTAAAGATGCAGACAATTCGGTAAAAACACTGTTTAAAATTGTCAAGGATTTTGTAAAGCCCCCTGCTATGACACCTAATAATCTTGCCAGTCAGTCTCTTTGTAATGGACTATCAGACTTCTTTCAAGAAAAAATTGACAAAATCGCATCCTCCTTCCCTCCAGCTGGATCTCTTGACCTTTCCCTTTCCCCGGTTTTAACTAACCAGGGCATTGCCCCAACATTAGTGGCCTTTAAGGATCTCACCCCTAATCTTGCTCACAAACTATTATTACAGTGTAAATCTGGTTCCCCTTTGGACCCGGTTCCCTCAAAAATTATGAGTGAGTTATCTTCCTTACTGTTAGAGCCACTTACTTCCATCTGGAACGCCTCTCTACAACTAGGCCAATTCCCCTTAGCATGGAAGGAAGCTTTGCTTGTGCCCATCTTAAAGAAATCTGATGCCGACCCCACGCAATTCAGTAATTATCGGCCTATCTCTCTCCTTCCGAAACCCGCGAAGGTTTTGGAAAAGGCAGTCCAACTACAACTAGCAGAATACCTAGAGACCAATTCTCTTCTGCATGATTCCCAGTCCGGCTTTCGTACGGGTTTCAGCACTGAGACCGCACTGCTAGAAGTATCGGAGACTGTACGAGAGTGTGTGGACAAGGGCGAGGAGGCCATGTTGGTCCTCCTCGACCTGTCCGCCGCTTTCGATACGGTGTCCCATAAAATCCTTCTTGACCGTATGGAGCAGATTGGAGTGAGCGGCGTTGCCCTATCATGGCTGGGTTCCTTCCTCCAAGGACGACCACATAGGGTTCTTCTCAGACCTTTTGAATCAGAATGCAAATCTCTGGTTCGCGGAGTCCCACAGGGCTCAGCGTTAAGCCCCTTGTTCTTCAATGTTTACCTAGCCCCGTTGGCCAAGGTAGTAGAGGCATGCGGAGTCAGAGTGATCTCTTATGCTGATGATACTCAGCTTATATTCTCTTTCAGCGATCACTCTGACTCCAGCCTCTCCAGTTTCCGCCACTGTCTTGGCGAAATCTGTTCTTGGATGTCTACAAACCACCTGCGATTGAACACCGATAAGACGGAGGTCTTGTTTTTCAATCAAAAAATGGCCATCCCACCTTCGCTATGGTGGCCAACGATACTCAACCCCCCCCCCTACCCCGGTTCACTCTGCCCGTAACCTGGGGTTTATATTTGATGATACGCTATCCTGCAGTCCTCAAATTAATAAGGTCACGTTGATTTGCTATGGTAAACTAAAAATGATGAGGAAGATCTTTCCATTTTTGCCAATTGATGCACGCAGAACTGTCACCCAGGCCTTAATTACCTCCCACCTGGATTATGCCAATAGTTTATATGCGGGCGCCCCTCTATACCAAATTGAACGTCTCCAGGTGGTGCAGAACGCTGCCGCAAGATTGATTGGCAACATTCCTTACAGACATCCTATCTCAGCGTTTCGTAAAGAGCTTCATTGGTTGCCTATAGCTCACCGTATTAAGTTCAAAACGCTCATCCTCGCTTTTCGAGCTTTGAATGGAACTGGCCCAGACTACTTAAGAAAAAGACTGAGATTGTCCCACTCGGTTAGGGATCTCCGTTCCAACAATCTGCGCCTCATGTTTGTGCCAAGATTCCGTCGCACAAGAATGGGTGGCAGAGCTTTTGCTGTTCTTGCAGCCAAATATTGGAACAGTTTACCGATTGATCTTAGATTTGCCCCTTCTGAAGTGCTATTCCGCAGACGCCTGAAGACTTGGTTATTTTCATCTGTTTACATTACTTCTTCTTCCTCTGTTGACAGTTTTAGCGCCGGGACACCCCCGTTGGGGGTAGCCGTGCGCTTTACAAAATCCGTAAATAAATAAATTCACCTGGGTCTCTAGTTTAGAAATGATGACACCATCATTTCCCCATAATATGGTATCTGTATACCAATCAATCCAAATTCCTATATATGTCATTGAGTCTGTGCACCATTTGATTGTGTACTCAAGTGGGCGTTCTTTCATTATTGATATGATAGCAAAAACTATTGATTTACTCCAGTTGATATTGAGGTCGAAAGTTGCCCAAATGTAATGTATTTGTGAACAACTGAGGACAGATTAGTCTCCAGGTCCCTAACCTAGACCACCATGTCATCTGTGGACAGAGATGTATGTAGCTTGCAGTCTGTGAAGGTTAGTGCACAATATGATAAGTGTTTTTGTAGGGTGTATGCAGGGGTCCAAGTGCTGTAGCAAACATAATTTGTGATAATCTACACCCTTGTATAGTGCCGCCTGTTATAATCGTTGGGTCAGCAACTATTCTGTTAACATATGCACAGGCCATACTGTAGCATATAAAAACATAAACCAGTTATTGAATAGATGCAACATACCTGTCCTCTTGAGTATAGCTAATAAGAATTCCTGTTGAGGAGAGTCAAAGGCTTTGATCACGTCTAAGAGGACTGCCATTGCTTTAATATCCGGGTTTAATTAATGGAGAGCGAACAGTCAACCCAAATTATGTGAAGTGAACCTATGAGGAAAAAATCCTGATGAATCTAGGCGCACTACATCTGGTAAGGTGGGAAGTAACCTAGTTGCTATTATCTTGGCAAGTATTTGTTAATAAGAGACAATGATCTATATAATTTGCATGATTATATTTCCATACCTGGTTAAGATACAAAGAATCTCCACTGGCCATTAGCCATCCTCAACACTGATTATAAAATCTTCAGTAAACGTTTTAGAGGCTTGCTTGCTATCTTTGCTCTTGTCCACTTGAACCAGGATGGCTTTGTACAGGGACAGAGTACTTATCAGACAATCTTAGAAGACTTGTCAGAGTCTGGAATTTTCCCCCAGATCCTGGCCCCGAGTGGCCTTTATGGCCCTGGACCTTGAGAAGGTGTTTGGCTCTCTGGAGTGGGACTACCTCTTTATGTTGTTGGAAAGTTATGGATTCGGCATATGTATGATACCCGTGATCAAACTCCTTAATACAACACCTACACTAAGACTAGGACCGGAAAATGAATATCAGATCCAATAGCAGTCAAGATATTTGCATTCTTCTTTGCCCTGTACAGTGGAGCCCTTAGTCAGTGAGCTATGCCATAGTGAGAAAGACTAAGGTATTCTCATGGGAGACAGGATGAACTTTGTTTCCCTATATGGTGGCGATATTTTGTTATACCTCAAAGACCCCAGAGCAACCCCTGTTGATACTCAGTACCTTTGCCAAGTGTCTGGCCAGAAGGTTATCTGGCAAAAATCGTTTACCCAAGGTCAACCTAGACATTGGCAGTGGAACATTACAGTCTGAGAACAGAACATTCAGGTACTGTACGATTCGAAATTACCACCATGAGCAAGACCTTCTAGACATCAACATCACCAAGGCAGTGACAACACTTCGAGGCCAGATTGCTTTTTGGAGAACTTTACCACTCTTTGTGATAGGTTTTATCGCTGTTTGAAAAAGGTTTATGCTTCTCTGCTAATTGTATTATTTTGCGATCATGCCATTATATCTACTGGCGAGCTTCTTTTGGCTGCTAGACACATAATTCGGGGGCCTTATCTGGCGAGGCGATCGCTGCGGGTGGGGCTGGCTAAACAGACTCCCGGTGGACAGAGACAACCTAGCTACATCTTTTTTTAACATTATTATCTTCCAGCACAGCTCCAGTGGGTTTGCCTCTAGATGGCCAAATACCACCTAGATTATACAGCTATGACAGACACACCATGGTTATTGCTACGTACAGCACACCGCTGCTTTCAAAGATGTCTGCGAATAATAACTCTAATTACATAATATACACCAGATATCCCCTTATTCGGGTTTCCCAGAAATAAAGATACTCTGTAACCTCCAGACCTAAAACATTTGAACTCTGTATCCTTCAGACAATTGGAGACTTCTTCCATTTGGGGCTCCTCTTGTCCTTTGACGACCTGATTGATCGATTTAACATTCACAAGTGTCAGTTCGTGACATTTAAAGTACTGTCTCCCCTTGAAAAAATGACAATAAAGATTTTGTAGGAAAGTAGGATCTACTTTCATGGTTACCGCCACTTTTTTGCCTGGTGTTAAGCTGTTTTTGATTAGTCTGACTGGGATCCTGATAATCAGTACTGTGCTTTCTCCTCTAAATTGGTATAGTGAGTATCCTACATTGGCTACTGATGTATCCTTATAAGTCCCTAGTATATGGTACTAAGGCACCCAGGGTTCCCTGGAAGGCCATTCCACTGGCACTCAGACTCACTCCCTTTCAGCCTTCCCTACGATTACCATCCAGGGTCTTCAGGCCTTGCACACTGATATAAATCTGGATCTCCAGACGACTCTCTTAAACCCGACCACTTCATTAAGTACCAAGCCTGCCTTCTACCCAGCTGTCTGGAACTCATCAATCTTTTCCTATCTTCAGCAGAGACTCCGCATTCCTGGAACATGCGAAAGTCATCCCTTTTTAAAAAAAAAAAGTCTCTAGATTTCTCTAGACCAGACAATTACCACCCGATCTCTTTGCTCCCAAAATCACAGAATCCCATGTGAACACCACAATGACTCAGTCCCTGGAATCCAGCTCCATTTTAGACCCCTCTCAAAATGGACTCAGACCCCGGCATTGTACAGAGTCGGATCTACTGGCGATTACTGAGCAACTCGGAGGATCCCTGGATGAAGAAAGAACCTCGGCACTGATCCTACTGGATCTTAGTGCTGCCTTCGATATGGTCTCCCATAACATCCTGCTTTCTCAGTTACAGGAGATCACGATCAATGATAAACCCTTGCCTGGCTCACATCTTTTCTGGATAACAGGACCTTCCAAGTTGTTGTGCCCCCTTTCCACTCCAAAACACACTCCATCGCTGCGGCGTTCACCAGGGTTTTGCATTTAGTACCACCTTGTTCAATGTTTACATCTGGCCGCTGGCCCTGCTGGGCAGAGCCCGTAACATTTCCCTGGTGTCATACTCTGATTGCATGCAGTTGGTGGTCTCCTTTACCAATAACCCCTATCAAGATGTTGCGAAATTTCAGGAGGACCTGATCGCCATCTCTGCCTGGATGGAGCATCATAGTTTTCTTCAATTAAAGTCCATGAACTTTGAGATCCTCGTACTAGGTAGAGATTCCCGTCTTTGAGGCAGCAATTGGTGACCCCCAAAGCTCAGCACACCCCCTCTGCCGAAAATTGTTGTACAAAACTTAGGCATTTGGTCTGATAGCGCCCTCACATGTGTAGTGCATGCCAAGTCTGTTACAGGAATCTGTTTCGGCTTGCTGAGGGCCTCACACCCATATTGGGTTTGTTTGACCCAAACACTCGCCCGGTGATCATTCAGACTGGACTATTGCATTGTTCGGCTCCTTGCTTCCAACAAGTCTGTGATTAAAAGGCTACAGCGCACTCAGACTGCTACATCGCTGTTTGGCCACCCTAGGCACTGTTTGGTCTACGGCTGTCGGCACCGTCTTCACTGGCTGCCCATAGAGCAGAGAATTCAATTGAAAGCGCTCTGTTTCATTCATAAGATTCTTTCTGGTTCGGGCCCTGCGATTCTGAATGATCTATTACCTCCCTACATCCCGACGTGTGTTCTACGCCTGGTGCAAGTTCTCTGGTTTCTCAGAGCCGGAGAGTGCTTCTTCAAGGTGCTAGCACCGGCCCTCTGGAATTCCTTGCCTTTTTCCATCAGAAGAATCCCCAACCACCTGACTTTTAGAAGGGCGGCTCGTTCGCTGACCGTTGCTTCTTCTCTGATCTTCCGCTCTCTGCTGCTAACTTTGGAATGTCCTTTTGCCAGGACAGCCATGTGCTATACAAATTACTTAACATAACCTAAACGGGACATAGGTACACCAGGGGTCCCCCATGGGCTGTATTATGCCTCCCATGGGAGACCACAAACACTGTGATGACAGGCCTGCCATTGCAGCCTGTGTAAGCTGGCGCCAGCATCACTTAGAACAGATAAAGGTTTCCATTTATCTGAGGTCACTGCACTTAAAACCTATAAGTCACCCCTAAAACAGGCCTTTCAATCCCGAAGGCAGGGTTCTCAGTTCTAAGTGTGAGGACGGCCCTGCATGAGCAGGACACCCCTGTAACCTTCGTAGTCCATTCTCCCAGGTTGTAAGTGCATCAGCTATTACGATATATAGAGTGGCCATGCGTCATTACGCAATGGCTAACTCTAAACTGGCTGTAACTAACCCTGTCATGTTTGGTTTCAAACATGTTGGAATCATACTGGGAGGTATAATTCCATACACTGTAATGCTCCTCCGGGAGGCCCTCAGTGCTCCCAGTACCAGTCTTCCAGAACCAGACAGCAAGCTAGGGCTGCTGCTGACCAGAAACATGTTTGTGCCCTCCTGCTGCTGAGCCAAGCCTGAGCAGGGGGAAGGCAGAACAATAGATATACTGTCACAGGGAGGTGTGACCCCCTCCCAGGCAGGGTTTAGAGTATTGGGGCAGGATGGGGGCACTTGCCAGCTCCACTAAGTCTGCTTGCAGGGCACATTTGGTGCCCTCCTTGCATAGTCCAGTTCACACCAGTTGAGGGAGCTGTTGGCTCCTGTTCGGGCACGAAACTGAACAAAGGACATGGGAGTATCCTCTCCACTGTCCAACCCCTTGCATCGGCCCACCCTTTCCTTCGGGTACTTAAGGGGGACAAGATTCATATCAAGACACCACTTCCTCTTCGACCACCTAGGCACTCTGGACTTCACTGGACTTTTCTCTGGGCACTGAAACTGCAACTGGGAAGACTCCTGCTGCTCCTGGTCTTGTCGTCCTGCAGGTCTGCTGCAACGTCTGTGCTTGTAATCTAACACAGGAACCTTCCAAGGCTTGTGGACATCCAAGACACCTCAAGGAATCTGAAGTGAAGCAGTCACTTCCCTGCATCTGCAGGCACCGCAACAAAGCTGACCAGTCTGCTGATCCTGGGCTCCCACGGCCTCCGAAACGCTCAGCAACACAGGTGGTGGTTCCTTGCATCCCTCGAAGCCTGTCCTGCCCTCTCACCAAGTTTGAAGCTGAATCCCTGACCACCACTTCGACTTGCCGTTGACTTAGTCACAGGAGATGCTTGAGGTCCTCTTGCGATCAAGATCTTTGTCCTCACCGCTATACTTGCACCGTGGGCCTGCATCTTTTGTGAGCTGCTCAAGGTCCTCTTGTGACTCCAGTGCCTCTGCCCTGTGGGTCCTCTTTAGGGTCTTGTTTGATTTGAGTGGGCTCCCCTGACTGCTTGGCGCCTGCTCTGACTCCCCTGCTTGTGGCGAGTCACCTGGACCTTACTGGTCTAGACAATGCACCTTTTTTCGCTTTCCATGTTGGTTGCGGTTGCCAAGGCTTGTTGGTGCTCCCGGCACCTCCACTCTCAACATCTGACGTGGTACAGCTCGTGAATGGCTCCTAGTCTTCCACAGCATTGCCTGGTCCGCACAGCTGCAGCTCCAAAGTTCACTGTCCGCTCTCCTGCGACGCCCAACATCGGTGGGCATTCATCTTCAGTGCCTCCTGGTCACTCCTGAGTGGCATAGAATCTGTCCCCTCTGCTTGCAGTATTTCTCATCCTGAATCCACCTTTGGGTTCCACCGGACACTTTCACCTTCTCCAACAGCGGCATCTTCCTGAAGTCCTCCATTGATTTCGATGGCGGTTTCCACTTCACACTTATGCAAACGGCTTCCCTGGTGTCAGTATCCTGTTTCCTAGGGTATCCAAATTGGCTCTCCAACCATCTGTCTTCCTCTGGGTTTCTTCAGGGTCCACTAGGAATGGTCCTTCTTCTTTAAAATTGTAACGTGTCTTACCCATTGACTTGAATTGAGCACGTCCCACACTGCAAACAGCCTCTGTGAGGTTTCTGGGTACTTACCTAGGGAAATTACTTGGTTCCCAAGCCCGTCTACATGCTATGGGTGCAGTCTTCACTTGAGTCGTGGTTCGTATCCCAATACTTTAAAATATGGTTTGATCTCCCCCCTGGTGTCCACTGTTAATTCGTGCTACTTACCTGTTTTCTCTGCAAAGTATTATGTCATTGTGTATATCTCTGGGTAGGAAATATTTGTATGTGTTAGTGAGGGTCTTATAATAAATACATATTTTTATAAATACACTGTGTGGTTATTTTTCATTGAACCTATATTATCTGGTAAAACAAGCTGCTTTACACTCCTTCTGGACTAAGTCTGAAAGCTGCTGTCCACAGCTACCACTTATAGAGCTTTCTAAGGTTGCCTACGATCACAAAAATCTTCATATGGGTTGTCTGGATTAGTGTAGGGTGCCTGCTTACATAAGTGTGCACCATATACGAAGCCAACTTCTCACAGATTTAAAATAACTACTGGCTCATTCCCTTCGCACCTACTGGAACATTGTGTCATCTGATCCCCAAACATGCACAGTCGTGCAGTATATTCACTCGTCAGCTGGATGGCCAAGGCTGTGGCTTAGTTCTCACAAATATCTCTATCAGCCTATTGTGGTAAGTGCTAAATGGAAATAGATCAAGTATTCCATGATAAGGAATGGGGTAGAATACTGGCTTACCCTAAAACAATGTTTAGAAATGCTAGGTTCAAAATAATACAGTTCAGCATTCTTTACAGAGCCTACCTTTCCCCATCCAAGATCAATGCCAACTATCCAAGCTGTAACTCTACAGAGGCACAAATGTTACACATGTTCTGGTTATGCCCAACACTTTCGTATTACTGGTCGGCAGTCACGCTTCAGTTAGCACAGGTCATGGGTTTCACCTTAAACGAATGGGACATGTTCACTGGAGATATGCCAACATACTCAGAAAACCAAACTCGTTGTAATTTTCCTTGACCTAGTCATGCTACATACAAAGTGAGCTATTGCACATCACTAGAAGGGTAGCTTGCACCTACACTTATCTGAGTGGAGTAAGTGCAAATTCCAAGCTGCTGCTTCACTACTAGTGCTATGCTGAAGGCTGTGTAATTAGCAAGTATCATATTGTGTATTACTTGCTCCTCTCCCATTCTGACTCTCAGCCCTTTCCCCAGATGACCATTTACAGTAACCTCATAATGTTTGACAAACGCTTCCCCTCCCCTATCTGAATATAAAATACAAGGCCCATCCTCTTTTTGTTTGTTTTGTTTTTACGGTGCCATATTACATAGTTTACCATACCTATCTGTATGCAATATTGTCATAAACGTATCTCCTATATATTGCCACGAAACTGCCTAGCAAGTCCACTGTTTGTTGATTAAATTTTGTTGTCACATGTATGGCGCCATTTCAATCATATGAAACATCCTATGCTTATAATCCTGATAAAAAAGAAGCATGATTACAAGTGCCTCTTTCATTGATGAGGAAGGATACAATTTATGTGTGCCTTCTCCCATTGAGCCAGTACGTATGGGGCTAGGATTGTATGTTCTTTATAGAACTCACCTGGTCAGCCATTGAGACATGGTGCTTTGCCACCTAGTAGCCTTTTAATTGCTGATGTTATTTTTTGAGGGGAATTAGTTGCATCAAATATTTTCTATGCTCATCATCCAGCCAGGCTAGAGCAATTTTTTTTTACTCTGCCAGCTATTTTATTCTTTTTGCATGTGGTTTGGATGTGTATTGTTCTGCATAGAATATAGCACAGGCTTGAAATATATATTTTACGTCACAGCAAAGTGAATTGCCATAATATATTAAGAATACTGTATTAGTGGTGGTTCATGGTTGTGCGTTGATTGTGGCAAGGGCTTTGCCAGGCCTCTCCCCCTGGCCCAAAGGACTTCCCAGGTGTTAGATTTCCCTGTCCATAACATCATTTATGATCTGCTTTTTTGTCTTTGATTTCCAAGAGTATCATGGGGTTGGGAGTAGCAATATTGTGGGTTTCAAGAGCATAGATACTTTGTTCTAATGTGCTCACTTGAGCTTTTTGAGATGTAAGAATTTAATTCTGTTTTGCTATGCAAACCCTTGTTAAGACCACTGTAAATGCCTCCCATACTGTAGTTATCTCATCCGTTGATCCTACGTTGTTTCTGAAATATTCCATTGTCTCTACTCCTATCTTTTTCAGACACACTAAACACCCCAGGTGGTAATCTTCAAGTGTATGCCTTGTGAGTCATATTAGACCACTTGATACCCAATTAGACTGGAGATGGTTGCTTAGTGTCCTAGCTAAATGCTGAATTGAATATGCACAGGAGTGCACACCTTTCAAGCTTAGCCAGAATTCTGAACCACATGTTGTGTATAAAGGAGGTGAATGTACCCAGTGCAAATTATCATTCCTCTCCCTCCAAATGTATATGAGATTAAATGTAGCTGTTTTATTTTGAGGGCCACAAATATTGGGGGCTGAGGAATGGGATATACCTATTTCTGAGTCTAGCGGATTACTGTCTGTGAGGATAGTTGAATTACTTAGCTCCAGATCATTTTATAAAAATCTGGTTCATCTAAGTTTGGGCTAGAGATGTTTATAATCGTGCTGTATTTCCCATACAGGGTAACTTATAAAGCTACAGTTCTGCCCTGCTCATCGTTAATTGATCTTGAGGGAGTGAATGGGACTCCTTTTTTCACTAGCATGAGCACCCTTTGAGCATATGAGGTATAAGATGTAAAGCTGTACAGGTTCCATCTTTTTACAACTGATCCCATCGTGGTTTAAGACAAGTGTGTCTCTTGAAGTAAGGTGATTTCTAATCTATGTCTGTCGAGGTAAGCCAATACCTCATTGGACTTGTAGGGGTAATTTAATCCCCAAACATCCCTGGAGAGTAACTTGATTGATTTAGGGCGTACTTCAATGTAGTGGATCTACAGTGTTGAGTAGCAGGTTACTTAGCAGTATATTGGAAACCTCTAAAATTTCATGCCACCCAAATAAAGCACCCAGTAACTTAATTTGAGCTGGTGTTTTCGGGTGCTCGACACCAGAACTTGATTGTCAACACTGGCACCTGTGACAGACACTTCCACCTTGTGGCAGACTATCTCATTTAGTGATGGTCACAACAACAGTCAACTATTAATTTAATATACATTAAAAAGGACTAATACCTGCCGCCTGAGCAATTTCTATAGCTTTGGAAGCCTGGAATAGTCCGAAATGTCACACTTGTAGGAGTGTGATGGTTAGCAGATGTGTTGCTGCTATCACTCGTAGCATGGCAGGGGCAGGCAACGAACGGGTGGTGCAAGCTGCAGTGGCTCCTGATGAGAGCCCTGGCACTTATTGGTTTACAAATTAAGCACTGATTAAGCACCATACTTGAATGTTCACACTAACACTGACCAACCCATACTTACAGCAAGCTTCAAAACTCGCTCCCAACATTTAACACTGTCTTTATACAGAGAAAATCATTCCCCATAAAATAGGTAACTAACAGTGAAACCACCATATGGGTAAATAAAAGGTTGTTTGCCATTTGTGACCATCTATGCACTGTATCCTACGGCAGAGGTGGTCCGAAAACAATATAACTATAAACTAGACTTGAAATTTGTTCGCAATTAGTGTTGCAAAGTGACCAGAGAATGGACTTATCTTGCCCACTAACACTTGGAAAGTGCCATCCAGTACCCAATATATGTCCTTAGACCCCTTAAACTAGTCAAAATTTTCTTAAAACCGGATTGGCAAATTAACTTTCATATGAGGCAATAGTATCCGGTGTATTAATACACTGCTCGCCTAGAAAGTGAAATGACTGCAGCACCTGTTGTGCCATCCACTATAGCTGCAGTGATTACATGCCATTGAGGACTACCCTGTGTAGGCTGACCCTAGTAGGTTGAACCCTGCTGCCCGGATATGTGAAAATAACCCATTTGACAAGTGAGAAAGCATGATTTTAAATATAAAATAATTCACCCCTAAACACACCTCGTTGCCCACAAGGTAGCTTGCATAATATTTAAGAGTAGGATAGGACAAGCAGCATTAAATGGGATTATCAGAAAATGTTCAGAGGGCGATGGGGCAAGCAGGAGCTACTGGGCCCAACTGTGATGATTGAGGCCTTTTACTCCTGATGTCCCAGGGATCGACCTACTATGGATCCTGAGCAACTGGGCCAAATACCTCTTCAAGACTTGACTCTCAAAAAAAGCGTGTTCCGTACAGTTTAAGGCTCCCTCAGGGGGATTTGGATACACTGAGGTGAATACAGGCTCACAACACAAAATGCATGCTGCAGCAGCAAAAAATTATTGTCCAGCCAAAAACCCACTTATATGATTAAAGAGGTATTTTACTTTACCGCTAACCACACAAAGGGGGGGCGTGGCTGACCAGCAAGATGGCCGCTTAGTGGAGTGGCTCTGACTGCTTAGCGTATCATCCGACAAATATCCGCTATCTGGCTGCTGATCCAAAGGCACATACCCAGGTATCACATGGTGTGACCCCTGCTTTGCAAATTGCTGAGTTCTGGACTGTGCTGGTGCACCGATAAGCGCAGGACCGGCGAAGCTGTGGCCTGTACCGGGCGAGCTGCGGTGACCCTACTGAGCACTGCGGTGGGGCTTCCGACATCGGCGAACATTCCCAAACTGGGGCGGTGAAGCTCCGGGAGTGTGTGGGGGAGCGACAGAGGCTGCCTCAGCGAAACGGAGGGACCCAGTGCCCAGTGAATGAATAACGCGGCCTACCTGGAGGCCTAGTGCAGAGTGGCGGCCTTCCTGCAGCGGCAGCCTCTGTGAATAGCGGGCTGTGGAACGGCATAGGACAACACACGCAAGAAGGAACTCGCTGGTGAGCCCCTTCCTGGGCCCTGTGACAAACTACTCCCTACCTGAAGCGGCGCTGCTGCAGCACTGTACGTAGACTGAGCCGCTGCCGATCCCTCTGGCCGGGCCTACTGGGAGAGCTGTGGCCCGTATACGGGGGAAAGAGAAACCTGCTTGATAGTGCCAGGCGGGGCCCACGGAACTCAGGGAGCGAGTCGTCTGCTGGTCCTGTTCCGGAGCCGGGGCGCGGCCTGCCCCCTCTCCCACTTGCTGGGGCACAGCACTCCTGCAGACACGAAGGCGCACCTGTGAGAGAATAAGAGGTTAGACTAGAGGCTCCATCGCGCAGTCCTGCAGGGGCGGCCAGGTGCTTGTTCAATGAGATTAATGGTGCCCTCCTGCATTGCTTAGTTCTCCCAAAATAGAAAGCCCTGTCACTGTGGGAACACCTCCGGCATAGGTGTTACCCAACACCATCCTCTACGTAATCAGGTGTGTGCACATTGAAGGCTGTGGAGCCTCGAAGACACTGCGTATCCAACATGATGCACAGCTTGCTGCAGAACAAGGATTGCAGGTACTGCGCTTCGCAGTTGGTAACCTCGCCTATCAGACAGAAGTGACCACACACATTGCTTCAGGCGGTTATGAGAGAGGTAGGCAGGGGGTGCTGCATTGCTCGCAGTTCTATACATAAAGACCGGGTCTGACCTGTGTGGAGGCGAACTAGAGCGCATAGACCTTGTGGGATGGGCCTGCACTAGAGCTGCAGAGAGGCGGATCCACTCCGGATCGTGCCAGGGGCTGCCTGTTCGAAGGCAGAGGAGAGATCGGGCTCAGCAGGGTTGGCTCCCATGTCGCACACCATCTTGGCGTCCTCCCCTGTGTCCCCTGGTGGAGGCCTCGGGAGGGGCAGGGGGGGATTGGAATCACTGTCTCTGCGCACTGGGGTGAAGCGACGCGGCTGGAAAACCACCATGGGGAAAGCGGACAACAGACAGGCCAAGATCTCCTTTGAGAAACAAACCACGCTTCTACAGGACCCCGAATCTACACCAATAACGAAGGTGCCCGAAACGCAGTTGGATTCAGAACAAGATGACAACAACAGAGCCATGATGCGGGAGATGAGGGGCAGCCGGCGAACAATAGATACCAAACTGAACTCTCTGGTGCTGAGAATGGACCAGGTATCCCAGAAAGTGGACAAACATGAAACCCTACTTGACACGTTGGAAACCAGTGTATCGGACTCGGAGGACCGCCAGGAGGAGACACAAGGACGCCTGCTACGAATGGACAAGGTGCGCAACGAAGACCTAGACATGAGGTCAAGACGAAATAACGTACGCATAACGGGCATTCCAGAGTCCACGAACATCAATAACATGGAGCGCTTTGTGGAGGAACTGCTGAAAGAACTGTGCGTTGAGGAACTATCTCCAATTTTTCTTGTGGAATGAGCCCACGCACTCTGGGACCTCGGCCTCCCCCGGGGGCCCCACCTCAGCCAATCTTGGCTCGAATGTTAAACTATAGAGACAGAGACACCATCATGCGGGTGTCCAGGAGATATCCACTACCAAGGGAATAGAATTGCGCTCTACCCAGATTTCACCCAGGCCGTCCAAACTGTACGCAGGGAATTCATTCCCGCCAAGAAACTGTAAACCCCTAATATTCACTGAAGCAAGCTCCACCCTGAAATATGTCAAGCACACCACCAAGAAACAACGTAGTCGGGACTGGGTGACCTTGCCCTCCTCCAGCAACCAGCTAAGTGACAATGACTGATGCAGGGGTGTATGCACTCACTGTGTGGGCCTGTTGTGATACCTGTAACCAAAAGTATGTTAGATTACGCCCCACATATGGTCCGAAAGTAGACGACCCCACATTCTTCTTAACAAATTTAGCACAGGGTCTAGTTGATGGAACACGCTGCGATACTTTGGGGTGAGGATTTCAATATTGTGCTGACACTGACCATGGACATAGAGTGGGGGCACATTCATCACCCTCAGGAGGCAGCAGCCCCGAACAGTATAATATTGGACCACTGTCTGGTCGATTCATGGCTCGTGTTGCACCCCATGGCCCATGAGGGGACCTGCATTACACAGTACCATCTGGCATGGTCCAGAAGTGACTTCTGGCTACTGACTAGGGACTTACACATCTCGGTTCAAGATCTCACCCACCATTCACAGACTTTATCAGACCATGCCCCAGTGGCTTTGTCTCTTTCGGTCCTGAAGCCCTATCAGCAGCCGTCCGTGTGGTGCCTGCCCCCAATTGCACTACTAGACGCTGCCTTCTGTGAAAGTATCAGAACGCACATTAGGGAGTACTTTGAGCACAACACTTGATCGGTGACCATGGAGGGTGCGCTGTGGGAGGCGTACAAGGTGGTGATACAGGGCCACTGCATCTCTGGCCAATCTGGGGTGCTCCGCGACATTCAGGGCTGCCTGTGCAGACTAGAAAGGGAACTACACGATCTAGAGACACAGTATTGTGCAGCACCATCCCCCTCAATTATGGCTAATATACGCACTGGCTAATATACATACTAAACTAACAGCGTATCAGGAGGAGGCAGAGCGTGAGACCAAATTTCTACATAAACATGCAACAGTGCGTCGGTATGGGGAGGGTGACAGGCCGGGCAAGACGCTGGCCAACCCACTGCGGACACCTAGAGGGTTCCCATTTATTACCGAACTGGCCGCCGCAGATGGAGTATTAGCGCGCTCTTCACCAGACATCCTGGCAACTATGAGAAGCTTCTATGCACAACTCTAAACTTGCAGCTCTCGGCCCCCTGTCACCCTCCAGAGAGCATACTTTGACTCCATCGAGTTAATAAGGTTAAGCAGTGTGCATCGCGAATACTTAGAGGCCCCCTTTGCGGTTGAAGACATCACATGGGTTATAGTTGGCCTACCCGCGGACATGGACCCAGAGTGGACGGCTTGATGACCAAATTTCATAAAAAATATGCAGAGCTATTGGCACCACGGCTCATGGCCGTTTATCAGGAGGCCAAGGAGTCCGGCGGCCTGCCCGCCTCAATGCGCGAGGCCATTATCATAACATTCTTAAAGCCTGACAAGGATCCCTTGAAATGCAACTCGTACCGCCCACTCTCCCTGATAAACGTGGATGCAAAATTTTTTGCTAAACTCTCAGCCGTCCGACTCCGGCCACTGCTTCCCCTGATTATACGCCCGGACCAGTTCAGTTTCATACTGGGCAGGGCCACATCTCACAACCTCCGAACACTGTTTGCTTTAATACATTACCTCACACCACATGTCCCAGCGATCGCAGCGCTCCTGGACGCCACTAAGGCATTCAATACCTTGGAATGGGTGTTCCTGTTCCCACTGCTCCAGCAAATAGGCCATAGCCCTGTCTTTATCCAACAGATAAAACTGCTTTATACTTTGCCCACGGCACGCCTCAAAGTGAATGGCTTGATTTCAGAACCCATCGCCATCACAAGAGGCACTAGACCGGGCTGCCCCTTGTCGCCGCTACTCTTCGCTATAGCTACTGAACCACTTGCAGCCCAAATTAGGCAACATCACACACACCGCAGCATTGGGTTTACCACCAGAGATCTCACTGTGTCACTCTACACGGACGACATTACTTTATATATGGTATATAAACCCCAAAGAGAATCTGGCACCTGTGAGAAGGGAATTGGTGCGCTATGGGGAACTCTCCGGGGTGCGGATAAATTGGAACAAATCAGTTACTATCCCCCTGACGCCTGGGACCCAGCCCTTTGAAACGGACTACCCTATTGACTGGGCAACAGGGCCAACACACTATTTGGGGATATAGATAAGCAGCGACATAAACGAACTCTGGACGGCAAACCACGGTAGGGCAGTGGACTGGATCGTAGAGATGGTGCCCTGTTGGAAGACGCTCTCTTTATCCTTTATTGGACAGATAGCTGTGGCCAAAGTGATAATCCTGCCCAAACTACTGTACTTATTTGTAAATGTCCCTATCCCTCTCATCTTGCAATAATTAAAGATCCCTCATGATCGTACTGGTGTGGGCGGGGCGACATCCTAGGATATCCTGGGAGGTACTCACCTTATCACAGGCTCGGGGTGGGCTTGCAGCTCCCGTCTTTGCTCTCTACGTCTACAGCGGTCAGGCACAGTTCCTACTCCACTGTGTGCACCCCACGTCCTTTCAGCCGCATGTGGCCATTGAACTAGACAGAGCAGCACCGTTTCCACTTGTCACTGCTGTATGTCAGCCATATAAGCGACCACGCAATGAAAAGGATACTTTTGAAACAATGCGATGGGCATGGGCGGGCCTGCGCAAATGAGCAAAACTAGAAGGGCTTTACGCTCCCTCTATGCCACTGGCCAACAATCCACAGATACCCCCACTCAGTGACTGCAGGGCACATGAACGGGCGGTGACACATCGGCTGCAGGTAGGCAAGGACCTTTCTTCAGGCTACACCTTCCTCACGCTGCAGCAAATGTGCGACCCAGCAGACCCATCAGCAGCGGACATATTGCAATATTACTAACTACGCGCCTCCTGCAGAAGCAAGTTTGCCACATTTTCGAGAATGTTCTTGCGGTGGAACACAGCCGCAAGCTAATCACTCACATTTACACTATCAGGCAACGTGTTCACCCAATCACTATCCCAGGGGCTCGGGCGGCATGTAAGGAAGACAGGGTAGTTGACGTCACAGAGGACCAGTGAAAGCTTATCTCCAGTCACTTGGAAATGCTATCCCCTAACTATTGTCTTAGACTGATCCACTTCATGTACATCCACCGCAGCTGCACCGCATGGGTCTGCGGCCTGACAATCGCTGTATGCGATGTGGAGCCGCTCAGGCAACATTCTTACACATAGAGTGGCTGTGCTGCCCCATAGCCAACTTCTGGCTGCACATACTACACCACGTACACAACATAATTGGCCACGAGCTGCCCTATACGCCGCTAGTGGCGTTGCTGGGTGCTATCACTGATGTCCCGCCAAAGCTGTGGAATTGCTTTTACTCATGGCCAAGCGTCAGGTGGCTCTGCATTGGAAGGCGCCACCCCGCCTACAACAAAGGGATGGATCTTGAGTGTCACTCAATGTAAGACTCAGCTCGAGAGTTTTTGAGAGCTAATGCCAACATGAGCTCGCCACTGTGATATTTGTGATCTGTTTGTCAACTTGTTAAGCACAATGGATACCGATGATTCCTAATATGGATATTAGGAAATGGTAACTCCTTTGTTGTATCGCAATGTTGGGGAACTGTTCTACATATTGAACTGAGTTGATACTAGTCGAAATGGGAGTAAAAACGTTTGTATAATAATATGTATTGAATGCTGGTCTGAACATATATACGATGTCCCTATGATGACGACACCTACACACCACCGACTCTGTGGTCGACAAGCAATGTACTGCTGTTTGGTTTTGTTGAAGTTTGTAACTTTACAAATGAAAATAAAAATAAATAAAACACACAAAGGGAAATACGACATTCACAAACTGCTACACAGACCCTGAGTACCTGGGTTTTCAGTGTTTTTTTATATGTAGCTCCCTGTGTCTTACTCCCTCCTCGCTCTTCAAAAGTGGTTGTTCTCCATTCACTGTAGGCAACATCCAGGTTAAGCCCCTCTAGTAGTTTGAGTCTCAAAAGTCCACTCCAACTCTGTACTAAAGTCAAAAGTGTTCCAGCGCAAAAGCTCTATCTAGCAAGCAAGCTCCCCTAGTGCCGACTGACCCAAAACCAGTCTTACTTGCACCTGCAGGTTCCAAGCGACCAGAGCCCCTGAGCCCTCTACCTTTGCAGGTGATGGTACGGCAGCAGCTGGTTCGGGTGAGTTCACTGCATATGGGCCAGGCAGGCTGTACTTGGCAATTCTCGAGTACCACACACACGGTCATGCAACTGCAGCGACGGGATGTTCTTTGTGGCTCCTCCTGGCAGGGAAAGTGTTTGGTCTGACCAGTGGTAGTGTGAATGTCCTGATGCCGATCTTTTGGCCCGTTGTATATGCACAGGGGCCCTCGAGGAGGATTTGCTCCTCAGGTGACAATGCTGGCCAGGTCTCACTTCTTGCTGTTCCTGGTGACCCCCTTCTGGCATAAAGGCTCACTGTATCACTACTGCACATAGACATATGCGCAGGGGCCCTCGAGGAGGATTTGCTCCTCAGGTGACAATGCTGGCCAGGTCTCACTTCTTGCTGTTCCTGGTGACCCTCTTCTGGCATAAAGGCTCACTGTATCACTACTGCACATAGACTCCGACCCCATTGGCACAGCAGATTCCTTTGCAGTGGACTCTCCCTGCATTTTGGGTCGCTGGCTCACCACCACTCAGGGGCTATGGCCCACTCCTCATGGCAATCTGTCCATGGCGGCTACTCTTGGCATACATGGTTGGCAGCCCTTTACTGCACATGGACTCCAGCCAGATTGGCATAGCGATGATCACAGTTCACTTTGCGGTGGGCCTTCCTAACGGGTTGCCGACTTTTTTCGGCACTCGGGCAACAACCCAATCAGTGCAGCAGTGATCTCCTCACACCTCACAAAGGGAGTCCATTTGACAGGATTCCCATTGGATCTTGCTCCGTGCAATGCTCTCCTCTTCCTTACAGGGCACATTGGTCTTGGCAAGCAGGCAGGTGCTGGTGCTCCAGAGCAGGTGTTCTTAGATTCCATGGGTGATGTCCCCTCACCTAGCTGCGAGAGGTCCCGTCACCCAGTTGGGAGACTAGTAGGCCTTCACCCCTAGTCCCGGTCGCAGGCAGACTTCTTATTGAGCTTTTCGTCCTTGCACAGCCTGGCTGACTGCTTGACAGTTAACAATATTTGGGGGTCTCATGCTCCCCTACTAGTAGTCTATTGCCAAACACTAAATGTGATTTACAGTCTGTGTCTTTGAAGTTTATGTTGGAGGTCTGCTTCCTTTTCCTGTCACCACTCCACTGCCCTTTCACCCTTTTGAAAGCAGTCTGTCGCAGCAGGAGTGAATCCAAAGCTGGCCATGGAAGTGATTAGAGTTCACACCTGGATGTCAGCCACAGTGATGTGTATCAAAAGGTGAGCCCAGGCCTCAGCCCTACTCTTTATGATTCTCTTATAACTGTGATGTGCTCTGGGCCCTTCCTTGCGGGTATTGGGGGAGCCCAGTCATCCCTTTTCCAGTGTGTCCCTCCCAGCTTAGCAGAATGCTGCAATACACAAACCTGTCTGAGGGGATTCCTCTATCTCCTCTCCTCATGTTTCACCATGTAGCCCTGGGGCTCCCAAAATGGAACTCAGAGTCCTCAATGTGTTGTACCTTTTAAAGGCACACATACACCCAGCACATGTATTCAGCATACATGTACTATTCAACACTACATCCTTCATGTATTGTATCATTCACAGGCACATATATACCCAGCACAATCATTTAACTAGCATTCACTGCACAGTAATGCATTATCCTTTTATTGTACCCTTCCTAGGCACATATACATCCAGGTAAAGGAAGTACCCTTCCAACAGCACTTTGGGCGCCTCTTCCGGTCCAACAAGAGTTTGGTCCGTGAGACAGACCTATGTCATGGCTTGCACTCATGATCCGTGTTTGCCTGTGACCGCATTCCCCATCATGGATTTTGAGAGTGAGACATTTTGTGGTATTGTTTGCAGGAGGCCAAACAGGAATTGCTAAAAAAAAGTGGATACTGTTCCCCCTGGGAACTTGTACTAATTTTGTTAGGGGGTGCCTAGGTGTCATTCCCACCCACTAGCTGCTGCTAGCATAAATGTGGCTCTACATGGCACCTCCTCAGATCGATTACTGGACCAGCAGTAAATCAGAGAAGGACTAAGCCTGCTGTCTGTGACCTGAGAGGAGCTCTGAAGGACTGGACTGGCGCCTTCTTGTACCCAGAATAAAGAAGTGGACTTCAAGGGTCAGTTGGCTGACCTATGTGGCTACAGGGACACATCAAGCTGAAAGAAGCCATTTCTTAGAAGAACTTAGCTGACCAGTGGCAACTGAATCTTGACTTTTCTGTTGGCTTTTGCCTGACACCTTGAGAGTCCCTATGTGCCCTCCTCTAATGGCCTCGGGGGGAGAGGGGGGGGGGGCTTAGAATTGTATTCCAGTGGGTTTTTTGGGTACCAGAAGAAAGTTTTGAAACTTTAAACAACCTTTCCTCCAGAGCCTCAGAGGTACATGCTGGGGAAAGTGTCTAACCAACAGTTCCACAGTGTCGTATTAAATTTCAGCGTTGTCCCAGTCAAGTGTCCTAGCACCTCCGAAAAAACGACTAAGTCCCATTCTGTATTGGGACTTTAAAAAAGTTTCAGCAAGAAATATTCAAAGCTCCAGCTGGATCAACCTGCTTCAAGTATATAGCCTACGGTGCCACGGCGGTGGTGGTACATTTCAGTGACCGCCCTCACGTGTAGGATTTTTCTGTGACAAAGGCCTTTTCTGTGTTCGCATTTAGAAGAATTTTTTTTAAAAACATCTTCAGAAATGGGACAAAGTGACTTTCGGTGTTGGGACTAAGAACCTTTTTTGAACTTTTTCACTTCCAAACTTTCACCAGGAACAATACGCTTGTTGTATTTGACCAGGGCTCTATCGTTTCTGACCTCAAATTGTACCTAGGTCCTAGTCTACAGCTCCCGTAAATCATCATTGGTGCTTTGTTCTTTTTGGCACCATTATCACTTAAATCTTTAAAAATTCATTTCTCCTTCTTTTACTCATAAATGTTTTCTGTTTATGTTAATTTTGAGCGCCTTTTTCTACTGTGTATGCACTGCTTAAATACTATGCACGTTGCCTTAAGCCTCACCGCTGCATTTCACGCACCAGGTATTGAGTACAGGTATATTTTATTTAATTTGTGTGACATCGAGCAAGCTGGTGGTGGCCTTATGTTTTGAGGTGGACATATGTCTACCCGAATAATAATCTACTTTCTTACAAGGGATACTGCTATATAATTCTAGTCAAATGTACATACTGCACTTGAAATATTAGCATCATGTAATAAAACCACAATGAAGAACGCCTAAAATACCACAAATATGAATTATGGCTGTAGGCCCATCAAAGAGGGATGCATCATGGCATAATTACACCCAGACATAATAGTAATTAACCAGATATAATTTGCGGAATTTCAAGTTATGTTTGTTACATGAAATTCCCAAAATGACAGCATTACCACATGTCCCATAATTCGATGCCAAACGTTTACTGCGAGCATGCAGGACTAATGCAAACGGCCAAAACACGAGCCTCTGTTGCTCCACTTGTGTTTTTCATGCCATTAATTTTACGCAAAATATGTCTTTATGTAAAGAAATTCATGCAAGGCCACATTTTGTGCTAAGATAACATCTAAATTCCAAGTTTTCATTTCAATTAATTTAATTACCCAAAAACAAATGCATACCCCTAGTCTTTATGGCTTGAAAGCATTCACTGGTCAAATTCGATGGGAGATGGGGCCCAATTCAATACTAAAAGAAAATCATAACCTAATGTCTCACTCAGTGGCTCATAAATGCTATACTAGGGTTCTCCGCTCGCTTTCGTTTTAGCAAATTTTCCTTCTTGAGTAATACTGATACGTGCTGCAGACTGGTGAATACATGATGCCTGCCCTGGTGAGAGAGAGTCAGTTGAGCTGGGCATAGCATGGAGTATGCAACATAAATCCACTCCTTGCTTTCTGTACTCTAAGTGTGCAGTCTGGAAAAATGGAAGTGGGATTGCCTATGTAATACAGCTCCTCCTTTTCTATGGCGTGACGAAGTGCAGTGCAATTATCTCAGAAGTTGAGAAGCCATGTGATTATCAGGCAAACAGGAGAGCCATCGAGGCCAGTGGGCAGACGACCTCCACTCCAACAAGAAATGATCTGCCTCGAGCGTGGTTGCTGGCATGTCTTCAATATAGTTCTCAAGTATGCCAATGTTCACCAACTAAGGTACGCCAAGAAAATATAGGTTCTTGCATCTGGACCTGACATTTACATCTTTATAGTTTGTTTTGATCAGATTGAGTATGTTTTCCATGTTGAGGAGTTTCTCATTTTCCCCCTGTACATTTTCCTCAACATCTGAAATTTGTTGTTCTGGATGTTTCAGTTGATGTTCATATTTTTTTATCTTGGAAGTCATGAAGCCAATCCTGGTGGTGATTGAATCAATTTTAGTATCCATGGAAGTTTTCTACTGCATTGTTTTTAGGAGAAGTTTTACATAGGAGACTTTCATTTGAATCTGCGAAGCAACATATTCACACCCTCCTGCTTCTAATTCAGTCTCTTCTACTTCTTGTTACTGTTAGACAAGAAGGTCTTTTCAGTTTTCTTTTTGTTTTTTAATTGTTGGACTTAACATCGACCCATTTTTCAATTATTGTAATTGATTTATTTTAAATACAATAAACCATCTTTTACTTACGCGATATAAAACACCCAATGTTAGGGGTAGCTCCTTATTGAAAGTGGGCTGGTGCTGACTATTAGGACATTGCTAGTCCGAACTACCTCTGAGTAGGCTGGAAACCTAGTAACTATCAGTTTACCTTGTGTTCCACTTCTTAGTGTTCCCTCAAAATTACTTTCTTGGCAGCTGAGTAACATTCTTGATTAATGACATCTGAGTGGATGTCACCTATATATTCATTATTTTCCCTAGGAGGAGTCACTTATTGGTTCCTTGTTCAGCACATCTAGGTTGATGGCAGTTTTTTTTTTTAGGAAGTGAATATCTCTCTGTATTTCTTGTACATTGTACCGGAGTAGTCCCCAACTATTTTCCTGGCATCTCAACAAGGCTGAACTTCAGAAACTTCTTCATATGTTCTTAGTATGTTAATTAGATGTCCTGCACTGTTTTTATGAATTCTACGGTGGGAATAAAACAGGAATATTCAGATTATAGTCATACACAGTTAGTTCAATGTGAAAGGATTGTGCCCTCTTTTCGCTTTTGCTAATAGGAAGTTTGATGCCTATGTGAACCAGCACTGAAACATCAAATAGTACATTAAAGAATATTCCTTTAATTCTACTTCCTTTTCTTGAAAGTGGTTTTGTGAATCGGCCCTTGATAATCTCTCAAATTCCATTTTAAAAAGCTTCTGGTTGGATCTCACAAATATTTGGCAGAAATCCGGTAACCGTCACCTTCTTTTAAACCACAACAGGGAAGACCTCGCTAATCCCACTGCTATTAACTCTGGATCAGTCCTGCTGTGGTAAATAAATTAATTACCCTGTCAGAATTTCTATACATTAACAAGGATCATGCATATAATGAGAGGCAGAGTCCGTGGTGTCCGATTCAGAAGGGCTTTAATTCAGTAACTCGAGTTAAGGGAGAATCGGGTTCCATCACCACTTGGGATCAGGAAGGATCGTCACCTGAACTTTATTCACAAAGTGCATTATTTATAGTTAAAACATACATTAACTAGCATAGCGAAGGCGGAGCTCCAGGCGGAGCAAGTGAAAGAGAGAGATAAGAGCACATGGGCGTGAAAAAGGGCGTGTAAGAAGGCGTACACGTGGGTGTTCACTTGATGAGTCATAGGTGTGTCATAGGTGGGTGGACACATGGAGGGGGTCTGCATGGTCAGCAGGAACCTTTACCCTACTTGTGCGCGCAAACTTGGTCATGACGTAGAATTGACGTGTAACTGGGGGGAGCTGACTTTCGTGCTAGTAGAGGAGTCTTGGATGTCAGGACGACCTGCACTTCTGATATTATCTTGATATCTTGAGTTCGGAGGATGTATTATCTGACTTAAAGGTCGCTCGAGCAAAGGCTGCTCATTACTAAATGCTAGTGTGTGCATATATTTCTTTGTGCATTGCGTGGGGCCATGGGCCTTCTATGGATGCGGGTTCTGTAAATCACTTGAATGGAGACAGAAAGGCTAGGCCCTATCTTCTGCAGGCGGAATATGTTTACCCTTTTCATTACTGATGTGCTAGTGACTACCGTCACTAGCCCCTATCCGCACTACCTTTGGCGGAGATCCGTCCGCCTATTTGTAATCCAAAATAGAAATAATTGTCCAAAATTATCCAGTTTTCAATTAATACTTTTCTTTTTATTATTCTTTTCTTACTCTCAAGAGTTCTTGTTTTTACTTTTTTCAATGAAGAATTTTACATGTTTTTTTCTTTTTACAGATTATTCATTCTCTGTTTTGAAGAACATCATACATTATGCAGCAAAATGAAAAAAAAATTCTGTCCCAATGCATTTCGGGAAGAATCCCTTCGTCAGGGGAACTGTGAAAATTAATTAAACATAGTCATGAATATTTTATCCTTATTAATCAACACACGAGAGTATCAACAATTGTTTCATAATGTAACCATTGTATCTTCCCTATGTATTAAAACATTTTTACGCAAACACATCTTTGATTGTAATTGTTTAACCTTATACTTAATACAAGCATAAAAAGTAGAAACATGCTGTGGTTTGATAGATCTAATGGGAGCTTCAGGCTTTAAAACTCACCATTAAATATGCTGCTGTATGAGGTTGTATAGTACTGATTCTGTCATGTAAGGAATGTTTCAGGGGGCGTGGCTAGCAGCCGATGGATGCGGTCGCAGCCTAGCGAGGCTCCCGACCCTCAGCCTGAAATCCGCCTCAAATCCTGTCTCAGACCCGGGATCCCCGTGGAAATCGGGTCGATCCCGGAGCCAACCGTCAGGTCTGTTCCGGTTGGGTCAGCGCGCCGCAACACCAGGCATAGCGGGCGCTGAAGGGCACGGACCACCCAAGACGGCAGGGGATAAGATGGCGGCTCCCTGCATCGCAGCCGCTAGGGAATAGCGACGACCCCGTCCCTGATGTCCTGAGGCCACAGCGTGGCGCTGCGTACAGTGCTGGACTCGCGGGACACGGCGGCGGCCACACGGGGCATCGGCGGACCCTGAGGTCAGTGCGTGGTCCGCTCGGGAGCGGAGTGCTGGCGGGGCTCCGCCCACAACCACAAGGGGCTCACTCTAGGCCCCGGCTTTGAGGCCTACGACGTCCTGCAACGGCGCAATACCCCCGGAAGCGGCGTGACACAGCGGGCCTGCCTTGAGGAGGCATACGGAGGCAACAAGAGTGGAGGGTGCTTGGAGGACGTCCAGCCTCGATCGGAGGGGACACTGCATGGCCCCCCGGCAGGGCCTGTGACCTGATTGGGCGGCGGCACGGCCTGGACCGAGCGTGCAGGGTGCAATTGACTCCGCAAAGGAGGGGGATTGAATCAGCCCGGGACCCGTGGGAGACGGAGAGCCGGGACCGGAGGGAGGATTACGCCTGCTGGGGTACTGTGCATCTTATACTCACCACTCCGCCCCTGGCCCCGGGTTGTGCACCCCGGGTCGTCGGCGCTGCAGAACGCTGAGATGTGCTCCATGGAGCACTGACCGGACGACGGAACCGGCTGGTGGACCCCAGTGCTGACCCCTGACGCCCGGTCGCCGGGGGAGGCTGTAAGCCCTACCGGTTCACTGGCACCATTTTCGATCTCTGCAACGCGGCCCCCGGAGACTCGGCTCACCCCCCCTGACGACGGCTAGTAGTGTAACTACCTTGAGGTTGGTGGCAGAATATTGCGGGAGGCGTCGTTGACGTCGGACCACCCTGAGGGTCCTGAATTGCAGGGAGGCGCAAGATGGGAAAACCTAGACGACCCAAAGGGGACGGGAGCCCAGCCACGGAAACACCAGACGACTCCCCGCAACCCCCCACGGAGCTCCAACTGATGCAGGACCGGATTCTAGACGCCATTGCTGCTACGAAGGAGGCCCTACATCACGATATTGGTCAGGTGGCGACGGGGCTGGGGCACCTGCGCGCAGATCACGCAAAGCTGCAGGACAGAGTCAAGGCCGCAGAAGTTACCCTGCAGGATATCGTACCGGCCCACAAATCGATGGAAGGGCGACTCACGGAGGCGCTGGAGAGGATACAGACCCTGGAGAAGAGAGCAGAGGACGCTGAAAACCGCAGTCGGCGGAACAACGTGCGCCTGGTTGGCCTGCCGGAAAAAAAAGAAGGTACGGACATGGTGGGCTACCTGACCGACTGGCTAAAGACTGTGGTTGCCCCGGAGGGCTTATCTCCCTTCTTCACACTGGAACGGGCGCACCGCGTGCCCTCCCGACCCCCGCGCCAGGGTCTCCCGCCGCGCCCAGTGGTCATCAAACTGCTCCACTATAAGGACAGAGACTGGCTCCTCCAGCGGGCCAGGGAAGCGGGCCCATTCCAGGTGGACAATAGTAACGTCACACTCTTCCCGGACTATACGTTCGAAACTCAGAAACAGCGAGCCTCCTTTCTCTCCATCAAAAAGGAGCTACGCACCGAGGGACTGCAATACTCTCTGCTGTTCCCGGCCAAACTGAGAGTGATAGTGGACGACAAGGCGTTATTCTTTGAAACTTCGGCGGACGCCTGGACCTGGTGGGACACCTACAAGGCGGGCACGGATGGGGCTCGATTTAGGGCCGAGGAGGAGCGCCAGAACCATGCGACCAGACGGTCGAGAAGACTCCGGGGACGCAACCGGGGAGCCAAGAAGCCTTCAACATCACAAACTGAAGAAGAACGGCGAGCAGCGCTGCAGGCGGTTAAAGAGGTGTCAGGAACGGCGCCGGTCCAATCGGCAAGAGAATCAGCCTCGGAGGCCCTGGCCACGGGATCAGACACTGACTTCTCGGGGCTGGACGGGGCTAGGGGCCCGAAGGTCACCCCCCAGACTTCAGGGGAAATCGTTGGACCCTAACAGCTGTCCGCGGCTTCCGAGTGAAGGAACCCTGAAGGCGGCGCCCCCCCATGGACATTGGAACAGACTAATGTGAGACTTTTCTTTTATGAGTCGCATTGAGTATTGTGGGGCAGAGGGTTATGGGACCGAAGCTTAACAGGCCTAGGAGCCAGCTCACGCGCCACAGGGCCCATAAGGCCCCCGTGGTGATTACTACGGACTACAAGTTTACGTGAGCACGTTTGCTCGCTAGTTTGGATGGGTGCCTCTACTTCGCAGTTGAGTCCTGTTCTGGGGGAGGGGGGACCTGGAGTAGTTGGGGTGACTCGAGGTGCAGTTGGGGATGGGAAGTTGGGCGGGGGGGTGGGGTTGGGAGGTGGTGGGAAGGTGCCTGGTGTCCGGAAGCGTACGTTTATTGATTTAATCTGCACTGACTGGGGTGATGGCTGACATGGGCTCGTTGAAGTGTGTGTCCTGGAATGTGCGGGGACTGAATTCCATGACAAAACGACACAAAGTACACGCCTACCTGGTCCGCAGAGGGATACACATTGCCTTCCTACAAGAGACCCACTTGACTAAAAAGGAGGGCACCGCACTGCAGAGGAGATGGAGGGGTCACCTATTCCACACCACATACTCGGCATTTGCCAGGGGGACACTTCTATGGATCCGGGCGGGGGTTCCCTTTCAAGCTACTAGGCACACTATAGACCCAGAAGGGAGGTATGTGGCAGTTGAGGGTCTGCTCCGGGGCCGTCAGCTGACACTTTGCAGCGTCTATGCGCCAAACGTAGAGCAGGCATCATACTTCAATAGACTGACCAAACAGTTAGCCTCTTATTTAACGGGTTCAGTGCTGCTGGGGGGAGATCTCAACTCCGTGGCGGACGCCACCCTTGATAGGTCACACCCACCTCTACATGCATCCCCAGTTCACAGACTGGCAAAACACAGATCAAACTGGCAAGGGTTGTGGGACCTGACGGATGCCTGGCGCGCCCAACACCCAACAGACAGGGATTATTCCTTCTATTCGGGCCTGCACGACCTCCATGTTCGCATTGATGCGTTCCTATGCTCCCAATCGGTGTTGCCAATGGTTACTCGAACCGAATACCTAGCGCGCACGATTTCGGACCACAACCCCCTACTCCTTACATTTGCCTGGATGAACGAAGTCTCGCCAATCCCAACGTGGCGGCTTCATCCGGACACTTTGGACGATCCGCCGTTCAGCGGAGCGTTGGAAGGTAGAATCTCCCAATACTTTGCCGAGAATGAGGGGACTGCCTCTTCCAGGGCAGTGGAATGGGACGCGCTCAAGGTGGTAGTAAGGGGACACTGTATAGGGAAGTTCGCGGGCGTACGGCGAACACTAGTCGAAGATGTGTACAAGGCCGAGCAAGCCTTGCGTATGGTAGAGAAACAGCGGCCCAACCACCCCGACTTGCAGGATAGAGTAAGTTCAGCGCGGGAGGCAATGGCGGTAGAGGTGGAGCGCCTTCGCTGCTTTGACCACAAAACATACTTAACCAAAGCACTCGCCGAGGGAGATAAGACGGGGACGCTCCTAGCCTGGTTAGCAAACCCCAATAGGGGTGCTGCCCCAATATTATCTCTGACGGACGCGAATGGCACTGAGTGTAACACCCAGCCGGACATTTTACAATGCTTTAAAGCATACTACGAGCGACTGTATAAGAGAGGCCCGGTAGACCGACCCGAGGTGTTAGAGAGCTTGTTGTCTGAAATACAATTACCGCGCCTAGAACCAGACCAAGCGGAAGCCCTCGGGGGCCCAATTGACCTTGCGGAAATAAGGGGAGCCATAAAGAAAATGGCACGCAGGAAAACTCCAGGAGTGGACGGTCTGCCCATCGAGTTCTACGGTAAATACATTGATATCCTAGCCCCACGACTCCAAACCGTATACAATGAGGCGAAAGAGAGGGGGGAGCTGCCCTGCTCGATGCGTGAGGCGCTCATGATCCCCTTGCTCAAGCCACATAGAACCAGCTCTGACCCGGCATCGTACAGACCACTGTCGATGCTCACGACGGATTACAAAATCTTGAGCACTATACTAGCCACCAGGCTGATGGCCCATATGCAAGACTTGATCCACAAGGACCAATCGGGCTTTATCCCCACTAGAAATACGTCTCACAACATTCGTAGGTTGCTGAGGATAGTTGCGAACCCTCCACCGACCGCCAGAGCCCCGGTGGTGATGGCGATCGACATAGAAAAAGCCTTCGATAGCCTGGAATGGAGCTACTTGTACAGGGTGCTGCGAAGTTTTGGCATTGGGGATGAGTATGTGCGGTGGACAGAAGTGCTATATGCCTCGGCGGGAGCTAGGGTGCGGGTAGGAGCATTGATATCGGATAGATATGCAGTGCATAGGGGTACTAGACAGGGATGTGCACTCTCCCCCTTGCTGTTCGCCCTCGCGATAGAACCCCTGGCGGCACTGGCCAGGAATGGTGACTCCTACCAAGGGCTGGAGGTGGACGGAATTCGTCATCACATATCATTATATGCGGACGACCTCCTACTGTTCCTGGAGAATGCCGAAGAGGCAGTGGAAGGGGCGGAAGATCTACTAGCGCGTTTCGGAGATGTACCGGGCCTGAGGGTGAACTGGGCGAAGACCTGCCTCTTTCCTCTCCGGAGGGCGGAGAGATGCCCCATGACCCGTCCCGAGCCCCGCTGGGAGCCAACCTGTTTGCCCTACCTAGGGCTGTACATTTACCACGATCCCACAGACCTGTTAGAAGGCAATATAAACCGTTGTATCCGAACGCTGCAGGGTAACATGCTTTTCTGGGCCACCCTCCCTTTGTCTATGACAGGCCGTGTCTCGCTGCTTAAAATGATCGCCCTGCCGCGATTGCTGTACTTCTTTCGAACCTTGCCTGTGTGGATACCGAGTGCCGTGTTTCGACGACTAAAATCCCAAGTGGTGTCCTTTCTGTGGGGAACTGGTAGGCGGAGAATAGCCTTGGCAACCCTGACCCGCCCGAAGAACGAGGGCGGACTCGCGGTCCCTGATTTCGAGTATTATTATTTGGCCGCCCAGCTGCAATTCCTCACGCAGGAAGTGGCTAGGGTATACCGAGGCCCGGAGCAGGAGAGGGACACTGGCACCCCTCGCCATGTGCTGGCGTACATCACCCTGCAGCAGAGGCTAGCACTCAGAGACCTGTCTCAAGAGGAACGGACATTGAGGCTCTGCTGGAACCGCGTGCAAAAGCGCGCTGGCCCCGGACACCCGTACGCACCCGAAATACCACTGGGCATGCTCACGGCGCTGCCACATGGCGGCGACTGGTCGAGCCTCCGGGGCTGGGAGGAGGCTGGCCTACAGGTGGTGGGAGACCTCTTTGCCGACGGGGTGCTCACGCCGTACCACTCCCTACAGGAACGATACGACCTCCCGAGAGGGGACTATCTACTGCACGCAGCTGTGGTACGAGGGATCCAAGCGCACTGGGGCGAGGGACTGTGTGAACCCGCGACGTCGCCACCATGTCAATATGTGATGATGGCCGCAGGAACAGTCAAGGCAGTCACGTGCCTACACTCCAGAATCCTCGAGAGCACCTTACGACCCCTTGCGCGCTTAAAGACCCAATGGGAGACTGACCTACAGAGGGAGATCCCGGATACGACGTGGGCCCAGCTGGTTCAGAGGCCCAGGAAGAGTACCAGGAATGCCCGGTTCCAATTGATACAGCTCTATATCCTTCATAGGGCTTACCTCACGCCGCACAAAATAGCGAGATACTTTGGAGCAGAAGACGCAGCGTGTCCTAGATGCGCACGCTTGGAAGCAGACTTGCTGCACATGCTAAGGGACTGCCCGCACCTGCAGGACTTCTGGAGGGACGTGGGCGATACCATGAACGCGGTCACAGACAGGGACTTACACTACGATAGCGCAACCACACTACTACACTGGTTTCCACACACACGTAAGAACAAATTGACAAGCAAATTCATAGACATGGGCCTACTCCTTGCGAAGAGGGAACTCACTAGGGGATGGAAAGCGAAGATGGCACCGACACATGGAAAATGGCTCACAGAATTCCTGAAATGGGCGGCCGCAGAGAGCACGATCAGGTATCAATTGGCTCGACGGGGGCCTGACGAGAAAGCCCAGGAAGCGGCACTAGCATGGGAAACTCTAGTCCAGGCACTTAGGGATAGTACAATAGAGAGCGAGGATGAGGAGGATGCAGAGGACCCTGGGGAACCTAGGGTAGCGGTGTCTACCACAACTCCCCCCATGGACACACACACTCCTTAGACATCTCAAAACTCCACAGGTCACCATCACACCTCAGAGTGCGGCAACCCAGACACCAGACACCATGGAACACCGGGGGTGGGGGGAGGGCTAGGGGAGGGGGGGAGGGGGGTCGCAGTGTGTCATTGACGCTGAGCTATCAGTAGGAACAAACCGGATACTGGACAAGGGAGGGGGGTTGGTGAGGGGGGGGAGAAAAGTTAAAAGCAGATAGCGGTTGATCATTGGACACGCCACCGAGTAGTGGTAGAGGGGGAGCGCTGGGTGAGACAACCATCACCCAGCCCCAGGCCCACGAGCAATGACGATGTCGGAACTTTGTTGTAGAAACTTTGAGAACTTGAGATCCCGCATATGTATACAAACGGAATGACTGTAATGCTTGTATTGAAATCTGCAATAAAAATTGTTTTACAAAAAAAAAAAAATGTAAGGAATGTTTCAAAAGAACCTTTGGGTGGGAAAGAAAGATAGTGGTAAGGTTATAAGTATATCTTCATTTGAACACGTCCTTATAGATAAGGTAATGCTGTTTCTAAATACCTTGTTAGAGAATCTCGCTTGTTTTTCAAGTATTGTGTGCGAAGAAGTGGAGGCTTACTCTGTTTAGAGCGATGCTTCTGCGGATAAACAATTAGAGAATTTTTTTTGTAATATATACATGTTTAAAGCGATTTGTTCTAGTCAAATAGAATCACTTGGTTTACCTCCAAGGGTCTATCCGAATTGATAAGAATGCAAGATACTCTTCTGCGTGGGCCCAGGCTATCGGCGTGATAAGTAACTGAGAAAGTACATACAAGGATTTTTTTTAGAAAATGATACTTTAGCTGTATATACCCTATTGAGATATTTATCTATGTGGAAACTAACTTGCTCATATTTTTACGATGATGAAATGGAATGGTTGTTGTACGTCAACTTGTTTAAACTAGCGGGTTTTTAATGCGGGAGACGCTACAAAAATAACACACCTAAAATACGACTTTCATAATACTGACCGGCGCTTACCGGTAACTTAGTGAATTGCGCTGGTTCGGGCGCCAGATTATGTGGTAAATAAATTAATTACCCTGTCAGAATTTCTATACATTAACAAGGATCATGCATATAATGAGAGGCAGAGTCCGTGGTGTCCGATTCAGAAGGGCTTTAATTCAGTAACTCGAGTTAAGGGAGAATCGGGTTCCATCACCACTAGGGATCAGGAAGGATCGTCATCTGAACTTTATTCACAGAGTGCATTATTTATAGTTAAAACATACATTAACTAGCATAGCGAAGGCGGAGCTCCAGGCGGAGCAAGTGAAAGAGAGAGATAAGAGCACATGGGCGTGAAAAAGGGCGTGTAAGAAGGCGTACACGTGGGTGTTCACTTGATGAGTCATAGGTGTGTCATAGGTGGGTGGACACATGGAGGGGGTCTGCATGGTCAGCAGGAACCTTTACCCTACTTGTGCGCGCAAACTTGGTCATGACGTAGAATTGACGTGTAACTGGGGGAAGCTGGGGGGAGCTGACTTTCGTGCTAGTAGAGGAGTCTTGGATGTCAGGACGACCTGCACTTCTGATATTATCTTGATATCTTGAGTTCGGAGGATGTATTATCTGACTTAAAGGTCGCTCGAGCAAAGGCTGCTCATTACTAAATGCTAGTGTGTGCATATATTTCTTCGTGCATTGCGTGGGGCCATGGGCCTTCTATGGATGCGGGTTCTGTAAATCACTTGAATGGAGACAGAAAGGCTAGGCCCTATCTTCTGCAGGCGGAATATGTTTACCCTTTTCATTAGGCAGGAATGTGTTTCGGAGGAGCAGAGCAGATAACTGTAAGCAAAATACTGTCTTGGCAGGCCGAGCTGGGCACCTCTCGGCTGAGCAGGAAGTATGTGAGAGGTCAGGGATACATAGCTAAACTGCAGCTTTCAGAGTTTCGGGAGGCTTGGAGCCTGAATTCGGGTCCTGGCTCGGCTGAGCCACAAAAACGAGTTCATCTCGACTTTTAAACGTGCACCATGTAAATGCATTGGCAACATAGGCCTCAGTGCAGAATTAACGTTTCTTTCATGGAGGGCTTGGTAACTGACATGTTAACATTGGACGGAAATGCAGAGGCATTATTATTACAGGCATGAGAAGGGAATTGCATGATGACATGGACATACATGGGGTATATATACATACATAGGGTACATGTGGGGGACACACTGGCCATATAAAATTTCTATTTCCTCATTCCCTCCTTGTCCCCTACTGTGCCCTTCAGGACACATCTATATTCATGATACCATATATCTGGTCATACAGCATCATTTGCTCGTCTTTTTTCTGTTGTATACGTGGATGGGGAATACAGGCAGTGGCACACAAGCCGCAAATCGCCGGGCCACATTGCAGACAGAGACAGCAACTGAATATAACTGGTAGTATTATTCCTAGGAATGACAATACTTTCCATCCCCATGCTGATATTACACTCCAGAGCCAACCGGACCAAGTCCATGTGCCTGGGTTCTGGTGTATCTCTTGAGCTATCTTATGGAGTCTTGTTATTGCTGCGTACACGGATGGCGCATTATTAGGAATAAACACGCAACAACTGGAGCCGATCACTCTACAAGCTCCGCCCCTATCTGCCAAGATGACGTCAAGAACAAGTCGATTCTGAAGAACAACAGCATAGCAGACTGCTCCTCGGTCAAGTTCGCTAGGGCAGAAGTAGTCTCATTCACTACTGCTTCAAGAGTTCTTGTTAACCTGCGTATTAATTTACTGTTTTGGACGGGACCTATGAAGAAAAAGAATCCTTTATTGAAATCTGTATATTGCTCCAAAGCTGTCTCAGTCTGATCGACAACTGGGGAATCAGTCTCCCTCTTGTGTCTAACATGTACTAGTCGTGAATTTCGATGATAATGGGATGGGGCTAGAAAAACAGGTGGCAGTAGGAACGCTATTTAACACGTCCCACCCCAATCTAAGGGCAGACGTACATAGGCTGTCTGACCGCAAATGAAATAGGAATGGCGGGAAGCTTTGAAAGTAGACTTTCCTTTATCATTGAACTCGACCACAGTATTACAATCACTGTGTCCTCAATGCACTGATCCTTTCTTTCTAACGCATAATTCACCTTTTACTGGTAAGACTGTTATGAACGGTGGACCTGTATTTTTCTCGAACTGGACATTCAGAATCATAAAGTTAAGGGAAGCATTTCCTTGTTCGTACACTTCATTTTCTAGATCTGTTCCTTTTCTCTGGGGAAGACCATCTTCGTCTGGGAAACATGCCTTATTCATTACTTCATTTAGATCTCCCCAAATCCAATCGCCCTGGGAAACTGTGAACTTTCTGTCTTGTGATGACATTAAAGCAAACCATGCTCCGCACGAACCATTGTGCGAGAACGGAAAAGGAAAGAGGGGCAGAACTCCCTTCGTTTTCTGATAAGGTGGGAGTCGGCCACATACCCAGCAATTCGTTACATTGCTGGTCTGATGAGAATGGTGCAACATTCGAATAAAAGTATTGTTGCGCAGTGCTAGTCGATATGACAGTTCATGGGGTGGTAGATCACTGAATGTGTGCTCTACAGTGTCGTTAAAGGAAGAATGTATATGTGAACCAATAGGAGGAAAGAAAACATGTAGCGTCAAGCTGATACATATAATCAATATACTTAGAAAAAACATAATAATCAGAGTTACTATACATCTGCTGCGTAAGGTCTTGCAGTATTTCTCTTTCTTATCTCTCTGTCTGCTATTCTGGTCTACGATCTTATACATGTCAGGAACCTGTCTAACCGATTCACCACAGGGTGGACTTAAACAATTAAACGCTGTCTGACTTACTAGACCGTAATTTTGACCCGTACTCCTGTTGCGGAGTCTTTTCTAGCAAAGGGGGCTTTGAGTCACTGGTTTCGGGGCAGTCTTTACTTTTGATTACAGTTCCGGTATGTCCATGGAATTTCTTGATGTGTTGGGCATGGATCCAGCCTTTTCTTCCCTCGACCTTGACGGCGGTCCTCGTTGTGAGCAGTACTAACTTCAGTGTTCCCCAGCGGGGCTCGAGAGGGCTTGAACGATCAAAATTCCGCACTAGCACTACGTCTCCTGGAACGACGGTGTGCTCTTTAACTTGAGTGTTGTCGGGGAAGGCGGCTGCAACCTGTGAACGACAAGAGAGGAGTGCAGACATCAAGGAAGCCAGGTAATCTGTCAGCATATTACTGTCAACATCGGTAATTTTCTTTGGCATAGGCGTACCCCACATATTCGGTGGTCTACCAAAAACCACCTCGTAAGGGGACAGTCCTGTTCTGGAATGAGCTACCATACGCATGTAAAAGAGGGCAACCGGCAAGGCTACCATCCAATCCACGCCTTTTTCTGCACAGACTTTCGCTAATTTGGTCTTAAGTGTCTGATTGTGTCTCTCTACCAGTCCGGCTGCCTCTGGGTGTCGTACACAATGGAACTTCCACTGGTACCCTAACAGAAGAGATACTTGTTTCATTAATTCAGAGGAGAATGGCTGACCGTTATCTGAGTACACGACACGGGGCAATCCGTACCGCGGAAAGAATTCTCGAACCAACTGCCTGGCAGTGGTCACAGCAGTGTAATCTGGGACTGGGTACGCTTCTGTCCATCTAGATAGTGCACATACAACTACTAGGACATACTTGTATCCTCAACATCTGTCCATCTGGATATAATCCATCTGGAGGACTTCAAAAGGGTGGTCAGGAGGATGAAATCCACCTTGTTCCACTGGAATGCCTTTGCCTGGATTGAACTGGCAACAGATCATGCAGGTACATACTTTCTGTTTGGCTGCTGCACGCAGGTGCTTGTTGAACCAAATATTCTGTAAACTGTCTAGCATAGCCTTTTCTCCTAAGTGTGCGGGACTATGTGCTGTATTTATGATGACTTGTACCATAGAGTCTGGGAGAAACCATGTAGCTTTGCCTTTTGTCATCCAACCCTGGTCAGTCTGGACCCCTCCTTGTTCAGTCCATTTCTTTATTTCGTCTGGAGTGGCATGTGTCTGTATGTCGAGTACATCTTGTGAGGGATCCCTGACTGTCATGCAGTTTGTCAGTGATGGCACTTCTGTCTTTGTCATGTCTGTTGGAGTCTGGGCTGTAAGTTTAGCTGTTCGATCTGCCAGGTCGTTACCCTGGGAAATGGTGTCTGTGATTTTCGTATGTGCTTTGCACTTCATGATGGTCTTGGCTGTAGGCAAGTGTATTGCTTCTAACAGAGCCTGAATAAGGGGACCATGCTGAATTTTGGCCCCATGAGAGGTCAGGAAACCTCTCTCCTGCCATAACACTCCGAAGTCATGAACGACTCCGACTTTCATGTTCTGGGCTCGTATGCAGGCTTGTGTCAGAGCGATGAGCTCTGCTGCTTGTGCTGACAGTGTGTCAATTCTTTGCGTCTCTATGACTTCAGTATCAGTGGTCACTGCATATGCGGCCACTAACTCTCCTGTGCTTGTTCTCATGCATGAACCATCCACGTAAAGTGTCAGGTCAGGGTCTGGCAATGCAATGTCTGTCATGTCTTGTCTTGGCTTCGTCACTGTATTAACTACTTCCACACAGTCGTGTGGTGCAGTGTCTGCTGTGCTTGAGGGCAAGAGTGTAGCAGGGTTGAGAATATTGCATCGTCTGATCTCTATGTGTGGCTGAAATAATGTCAGTTCATATCCTGTCAGTCTTGCTACAGTCAGGTGTTGTGTCTGTGTCCTGTTCAAGAGAATTTCCACTGAGTGTGGAACTTGTACTGTCAGGGGGTGTCCTAACACTATGGAATCACTCTGTCTTATTGCTAGGGCTGTTGCTGCAACTGCTTTCAGGCACGCAGGCAGAGCCTGGGCCACTGGATCCAATGTACTAGAAAAATAAGCACAAGGCTTGTGTTTTCCTGCTTGATCTTGTGTAAGGACAGATAATGCTGTTCCATCTCGTTCAGTGACAAAAAGTGTAAAAGGCTTGCTGTAACAAGGAGTCGCTAAAACTGGTGCTTGACATAGGGCTTTTTTCAATTCTTCAAATGCTAGGGTATGTTCTTGTGTCCAAGGGAGGACAGTCGAAGACGCTGCCTCCTGTGTTGTTAGCTGAATGAGTGGTTTGGCTAGATATGCATACTGGGGAATCCATTGTCTGCAGTAAGAAGTGAGGCCAATGAAGGCTCGTACTTCCTTTTGTGTCTTGGGCTGTGAAAGATTTGCAATTAACTGAATACGATCTTGTGTTAGCTGTCTACCCCTCTTGGACAGCAAGCGTCCAAGGTACACCACTTGCTGTGCACAGAATTGCAACTTCGAAGGGGACACTTTGTGCCCCTTGTCTGCCAGAAAGTATAAGACTGTCAGTGATGCGTGTTCGCAGTCTAGTTCTGTTCGTGCTGTAATCAGGATATCGTCTACATATTGGAGCAGTGCGGTGTTGGCGGGCATGTGAATACTGTCTAGTTGTCTTTTCAATGCTTGACTGTAAATACTAGGACTTTCTGTGAATCCTTGAGGAGCTCTCGTAAATTTAAAACTGCGTCCATTTAAACAGAATCCGAAGAGATATTGGCTCTCTGGATGTATTGGGACACTGAAGAAGGCGTTCTTTAGATCAATTACAGTAAAGAACGTCGCCTCAGAATCAATTGCAGTCAGTAGTGAAGAAATGTCTGGGACCACTGGGTATTGTGGTATTATGCATTTGTTCAGTTCTCGGAGGTCAATCACTAGTCTGTAGACAGGTGGTGCATTAGGGTCAGTTCGTTTAAGAATAGGGATAACAGGTGAATTACATACATTAGATTCAGTTTCTACTACCACTCCCTGTGCAATGAGTTCGTCAACAATTTTCAGTAAGGCTACTACGGCATCAGGTGGTAACTTGTATTGTCGGATTCGAGGCAGTACTACACCTGGTTTGAGAGTGACACGGTGTGGCGTAATGTGCATGTAACCTACATCAGTCGGACCTTGTGCCCATAAATGCTGTGGTACATTCCGGAGTCTGGGATCAAAATCTTTCAACACATAATGTCCTTTAAAATCACGTAAAAACAATCGCACTCCTTCCGGAGAACAACAAATAACTGCTCCTAGTTCTTTCAATGTCTTTATACCAACTACATTTTCTGGACATGACTTAGTAAGTAACAAGTCTGTAGTACGGGACAATGGACCGACTCCTAAGGAAACTAACTTTGACACTTCGTTAACAATAGGCTTTCCTGAAAATCCCAGGGAAACATTCTGTGAGCCTGAGGGGGTGCCCCTGGAACCTCGTCATGACTGATGGTAGTTCTGCTCGCCCCTGTGTCAATCAAATTTTTTTTGTCTTTTCCCAATACACGACTATGTACATAGGGACCCTCTTGATCTACAGGAACCTCAATAGGGGCAAGCCAACCTCCCTCTCTAGGCTGTTTCATGAGTACTGTTGATATTCTGGATAGTCTGACTGTGCGTACTGGTACATTTGTTGCGTGACATGTTGTGTGGCAGCTACTGGTTGGGGTAGAGCTACTGTCTGTTGCGTGTTCTGTGCGGGTTGCGTGTTCTGTGGGGTGCTATTCTGTCTAGGAAGATGCGGTCATTCCATTGTCTTGCCTGTAGTTATATTGTGTTTCAGGACGGCACATTCATTTGCATAGTGACCTGGTTGTTTGCAATAATTACAGTTCCCTTTAACAGGTGCCGTGCCCTTTTTATTTCCATTAGCTGGTACTGATTGTGCAACTAGCACTTTCATTTTCGTATCTTTCATGCGTCTCTTTTCATGTTCCTGTTCCTCTCTAATTCTGTTCTGGTGGTATTGTAACATTTGCAACATTTGGGAAGGGCTATTTGCTTGCCAGGTACTCTCAACCTTCAGTACTCTATTCTTGATCGGGGGTAAGGAATTCTCTACTAATTTGCTCACAAAAAGATGTGGATACAATTCACTACTTGGCTTAAGGCCACTATTAATAGAAAAACATTTCTTGAATCTAGAATAAAAATCACTGGTGTCTTCGTCTTGTTTCTGTTTACAGGCTGAAATAGCATCCCAATCTTCCTTTTTAGTAACCAATAATCTTGGTAGGACCTGTATCAAGAGTTCAGGTAGTGCTTTAGCTTTTTCCCCAAGACCAACACCAGGGAGCCGTCCTTTATCCTCATTTTCCAATTCTGTCCAACTTATCTTTTTCTCTCCCACCTCCCAGTCTTTCTCTTTAAGCTTTTCATAAATGCCTGCTGGTAACAGTACTTTCAATAATTTAATGATGTCAGCGTACGTGTAATCCCCTATGCGGAGAATGTCTTTTAATTCACGGTGGAACCCCCCCCCGGGTCTTTATCATGGCAGGGCAGCATCTTTTTCATTTCCAGTATTTCTATTTTTGTCAAGGGTGTGTAAACGTATACTCGCTGGAGTTCATTGTTTGCATTTTTAACGGGATGAACCTCTCGTAGAGGGTTCTGTCTGTCTATGTGTAAGCTTTTTCTGTCGTGGTGTGGGGCAGGAATCATGTGCGTGGTCAGAAAAGTCAAGTACTTATGTCGTTGGTCTAGAATGACATTAATTAATTCGGTACCTAGGCCTATCCATCTCTCTAGAAGTATATCGTCCAGTAATGTATACAACGGACCGGGATCAGAACGTTGACTCTCGTACAACGTGATCAGATGTTGGACCATGTAAATACCAGCCAAACGCTGTTCGTTCGGAGGAAGGCTCAAAAAGGTCTGAGCCACTACGTCACTGCTATATATGTTAGAATTAGTCACCCATTGAACGGCTGACCGGGCCAATTCCTGTTCGTGTACGGTGTGGGGTCTATCGCACCCTACTCGTCTTTTCAGTGCGTTCTCAGTAGCTTGGAATAGATTTTCGAGGGAATATCTTTCTTTTATGGGAGGTCCATGTTTGCTGTAATCGAGACACTTGGGCTTTGCAAACTGTCTTGCTCTGCCTACGTAATTCATTTTATCCACTTCCTCTGTTTCGTGTTCAGCATCATCTGATGCTGACTCCTCTTTCTCGTCAGACTCTTTCCTGTGTAAGTTCAGAATCTCTTTTCGTATTTTCCTGTACATGCATTCTGTCTTTGCCACTGTATCATGTTTACCGGCAGCTATGTTGTCACTCCAATCAATCATACCTCTAGTTACTCCTTTATCTGGCTGGTCTTGTTCCCTGATCAGACAATTAATCAAAAAACGCAAAATTGTGCGTTGAACCTCCGTGTCCCTCCCCCGTTCTAATGAAATGGTATATTTTGTCTAAATTGTCCTTCATGCCTGGTAATGGGATCAGATACTCTACAGCGCGTCTTAGTCGTAGTGAGTACACGAGCATGGCACCCGCACCTGGTACTGGATCGTATATACAATGTGAAACCGTTACATTATGCTTACATTATGCTTATAGGGTGATGCTGTCATTTGTGGCGTTTGTTGTAGTCCTAACTCTTGCAGTGTTCGTGTTGGTGGCGGTGTTTGTGGCGTATTTGTGGTCCCCCCTCCCACTGACCCTTGTCCTACGTCGTCTTTCACGGCCGGTGGAGGCCGCAGCTATGTAAGCTGATCCTGTGATGTGGGCAGAGGGAGAAAAGGATTGTTGACGGGAGGAGGAGGAGGGAAGTCTGCGTTAACATAATCCGGAGCGGGCTCCTCTAAATAGGAGGAAATAAAAGCCTCAGCTGCTGTCTGTTTATGCCTACGTACTTTAGTCGGGATCAGTGGTGGCGGCAAATTACCAGGTACTTCGGAGGGTGTTACTTTAGCTAGTCCTTCAGCGAGGACGGGATACATACCCATGATGAGGGACTTTCTTTCTCTATCTGCTTGTTCTGCCTTGACCCGTTCCCCCTCTTCCTTTAGCTCTTTTTCTCTGGCTTTTTCTGCTGCTTCTTTACTTCTCTCTGCTTTGTGGAATTCTTTCTCTGCTCTCCTATGCGCTTCTTTACGCCATAATTCAATGGCATCTTTCTGGGACTGTCTTACTTTCTTTTTCCATAGTGCTTCCTCTACTTTCATAATGCATTCAGCATCCCATGTTCCTGAGGCAGGCCATCTATACTTCTCTTCTAGATCCTTCGTGTAATCTACCCATAAGTCTAGAAACAGTACGGCATCTAGCCCATGTTTCTGGTACATAAAATGACCAGGTGTGTCTCTAGGCGGAACGGGAACTGACTCTTCGAGTATCCCTTTTCTGGTCCCTATCTGACGTAATTTTGAAAACAGTGGCATGTCGGAACTAACTTTAACAAAAACACGATATACACAAGAATAGACTGGAAACAACCATTCATACTACAACACTAATACATTAAAAATGTTAAAAACAGATATATCCTAACTAGTACATAGAAAAAAACATAAACCTAAAAAACTGTTTACTTTATGTACTGCAAAACAGTACAACCATACCGGTCTCGTAAAGAGACACGTCTTTACCGCGCCCACCGAAATGGACACGTCTCTACCGTGTCTGTGTACCCAGACAAGTCTTTACCGGGCTCAAATAAATGAACCCGTCTCTATGCGTTCCCAATAACGGTACTCACCGGGAAGCAGAACTTGAAGGCCTCGGAAACTCGATACTGCGTGACTGCTACTGCTGCTGATACTGCGCATGCGCCTCGGATCAGGTGGGCCTCGGGATACCTCGGACCTTGCTCTCTCGGCTTGGGCTCTGGTTGGGATGGTCCGCAATCCTCACCGCCTCGTGTGGATGCCTGGTCGCAGTCTCCGTCTCCTCCGTGGGCCTGAGGGAGTAGGCAGGAAGTCCCGCTGTCGTGTACACTTGAAGTCCGTCACGGCTGTAGAAGGGGGCAGGGGGCTGGACCTACATCACCGGCGCATGGGGAAGGGGACTGGTCCCTATTCGGGCGCCAGATTATGTGGTAAATAAATTAATTACCCTGGCAGAATTTCTATACATTAACAAGGATCATGCATATAATGAGAGGCAGAGTCCGTGGTGTCCGATTCAGAAGGGCTTTAATTCAGTAACTCGAGTTAAGGGAGAATCGGGTTCCATCACCACTTGGGATCAGGAAGGATCGTCACCTGAACTTTATTCACAAAGTGCATTATTTATAGTTAAAACATACATTAACTAGCATAGCGAAGGCGGAGCTCCAGGCGGAGCAAGTGAAAGAGAGAGATAAGAGCACATGGGCGTGAAAAAGGGCGTGTAAGAAGGCGTACACGTGGGTGTTCACTTGATGAGTCATAGGTGTGTCATAGGTGGGTGGACACATGGAGGGGGTCTGCATGGTCAGCAGGAACCTTTACCCTACTTGTGCGCGCAAACTTGGTCATGAGGTAGAATTGACGTGTAACTGGGGGGAGCTGACTTTCGTGCTAGTAGAGGAGTCTTGGATGTCAGGACGACCTGCACTTCTGATATTATCTTGATATCTTGAGTTCGGAGGATGTATTATCTGACTTAAAGGTCGCTCGAGCAAAGGCTGCTCATTACTAAATGCTAGTGTGTGCATATATTTCTTTGTGCATTGCGTGGGGCCATGGGCCTTCTATGGATGCGGGTTCTGTAAATCACTTGAATGGAGACAGAAAGGCTAGGCCCTATCTTCTGCAGGCGGAATATGTTTACCCTTTTCATTACTGATGTGCTAGTGACTACCGTCACTAGCCCCTATCCGCACTACCTTTGGCGGAGATCCGTCCGCCTATTTGTAATCCAAAATAGAAATAATTGTCCAAAATTATCCAGTTTTCAATTAATACTTTTCTTTTTATTATTCTTTTCTTACTCTCAAGAGTTCTTGTTTTTACTTTTTTCAATGAAGAATTTTACATGATGTTTTTTTCTTTTCACAGATTATTCATTCTCTGTTTTGAAGAACATCATACATTATGCAGCAAAATGAAAAAAAAATTCTGTCCCAATGCATTTCGGGAAGAATCCCTTCGTCAGGGGAACTGTGAAAATTAATTAAACATAGTCATGAATATTTTATCCTTATTAATCAACACACGAGAGTATCAACAATTGTTTCATAATGTAACCATTGTATATCCCCTATGTATTAAAACATTTTTACGCAAACACATCTTTGATTGTAATTGTTTAACCTTATACTTAATACGAGCATAAAAAGTAGAAACATGCTGTGGTTTGATAGATCTAATGGGAGCTTCAGGCTTTAAAACTCACCATTAAATATGCTGCTGTATGAGGTTGTATAGTACTGATTCTGTCATGTAAGGAATGTTTCAAAAGAACCTTTGGGTGGGAAAGAAAGATAGTGGTAAGGTTATAAGTATATCTTCATTTGAACACGTCCTTATAGATAAGGTAATGCTGTTTCTAAATACCTTGTTAGAGAATCTCGCTTGTTTTTCAAGTATTGTGTGCGAAGAAGTGGAGGCTTACTCTGTTTAGAGCGATGCTTCTGCGGATAAACAATTAGAGAATTTTTTTTGTAATATATACATGTTTAAAGCGATTTGTTCTAGTCAAATAGAATCACTTGGTTTACCTCCAAGGGTCTATCCGAATTGATAAGAATGCAAGATACTCTTCTGCGTGGGCCCAGGCTATCGGCGTGATAAGTAACTGAGAAAGTACATACAAGGATTTTTTTTAGAAAATGATACTTTAGCTGTATATACCCTATTGAGATATTTATCTATGTGGAAACTAACTTGCTCATATTTTTACGATGATGAAATGGAATGGTTGTTGTACGTCAACTTGTTTAAACTAGCGGGTTTTTAATGCGGGAGACGCTACAAAAATAACACACCTAAAATACGACTTTCATAATACTGACCGGCGCTTACCGGTAACTTAGTGAATTGCGCTGGTTTATATTTACCGATGTGGAGTAGTATAAGGTGGTGAACTCTGGGCTGGTTCTTGTGTTCAAAAATGCAGAAAGCCTCCGTGGTTACAATTGCAATGTCTGTATAAAAATCGAAAGGTTTCCGTTAGGGTAAAAAGTACGAATGATAGATTAAACAGAACTGGTATGTTGGTAAATGGATACTATCCACAGAAAGATGCCCCGTGCTTTTTATGCTATCAGGCTCCGAAACGGAGGGGGGTTCGGCATCTGTGGTGACAAAGATAATAGGTTCAAATGGGTGTAAACTGACGGTAAGGCAAAGAGCTATTAAACACGGTCCTAGATTTACCTTAGTTGTGAAAAATCTCAAGCTGTATCTTCACCGTTTGGAAAGAGCAACCGCCGAGCAAGATGCGACGCAACGTTTCCTCCGAAGTTTGAGTCGAGATAGAAAACGGACTGAGGAAGTGACTTATCGTTAAACGAGAATGGACATAAAGAAGATATTTATTTTCTACCGGATCCAACAGGTTAACCTATCCAAACCCATTTAGACCCAACAGTATTTCTTCACTTTCCATCGTCTCACTCAACATACAGAACATGTCCTCTTTTCTTTTCACTAAAGCCATTTTTCTTTTAGTATATTTTCTCTTTATTTAGGTATAGATTCATCACACACTCTATCATTTTTACACCCCCACACGGATAGTAACACATGCAGCTATTAAGTATCTTCTTTATGTCCATTCTCGTTTAACGATAAGTCACTTCCTCAGTCCGTTTTCTATCTCGACTCAAACCTCGGAGGAAACGTTGCATCGCATCTTGCTCGGCGGTTGCTCTTACCAAACTGTGAAGATACAGCTTGAGATTTTTCACAACTAAGGTAAATCTAGGACCGCGTTTAATAGCTCTTTGCCTTACCGTCAGTTTACACCCATTTGAACCTATTATCTTTGTCACCACAGATGCCGAACCCCCCTCCGTTTCGGAGCCTGATAGCATAAAAAGCACGGGGCATCTTTCTGTGGAAAGTATTAAATTTACCAACATACCAGTTCTATTTAATCTATCATTCGTACTTTTTAACCTAACGGAAACCTTTCGATTTTTATACAGACATTGCAATTGTAACCACAGAGGCTTTCTGCATTTTTGAACACAAGAACCAGCCCAGAGTTCACCACCTTATACTACTCCACATCGGTAAATATAAACCAGCGCAATTCACTAAGTTACCGGTAAGTGCCGGTCAGTATTATGAAAGTCGTATTTTAGGTGTGTTATTTTTGTAGCGTCTCCCGCATTAAAAACCCGCTAGTTTAAACAAGTTGAGGTACAACAACCATTCCATTTCATCATCGTAAAAATATGAGCAACTTAGTTTCCACATAGATAAATATCTCAATAGGGTATATACAGCTAAAGTATCATTTTCTAAAAAAAATCCTTGTATGTACTTTCTCAGTTACTTATCACGCCGATAGCCTGGGCCCACGCAGAAGAGTATCTCGCATTCTTATCAATTCGGATAGACCCTTGGAGGTAAACCAAGTGATTCTATTTGACTAGAACAAATCGCTTTAAACATGTATATATTACAAAAAAAAATTCTCTAATTGTTTATCCGCAGAAGCATCGCTCTAAACAGAGTAAGCCTCCACTTCTTCGCACACAATACTTGAAAAACAAGCGAGATTCTCTAACAAGGTATTTAGAAACAGCATTACCTTATCTATAAGGACGTGTTCAAATGAAGATATACTTATAACCTTACCACTATCTTTCTTTCCCACCCAAAGGTTCTTTTGAAACATTCATTACATGACAGAATCAGTACTATACAACCTCATACAGCAGCATATTTAATGGTGAGTTTTAAAGCCTGAAGCTCCCATTAGATCTATCAAACCACAGCATGTTTCTACTTTTTATGCTTGTATTAAGTATAAGGTTAAACAATTACAATCAAAGATGTGTTTGCGTAAAAATGTTTTAATACATAGGGAAGATACAATGGTTACATTATGAAACAATTGTTGATACTCTCGTGTGTTGATTAATAAGGACAAAATATTTATGACTATGTTTAATTAATTTTCACAGTTCCCCTGACGAAGGGATTCTTCCCGAAATGCATTGAGACAGAATTTTTTTTTCATTTTGCTGCATAATGTGTGATGTTCTTCAAAACAGAGAATGAATAATCTGTAAAAAGAAAAAAACATCATGTAAAATTCTTCATTGAAAAAAGTAAAAACATGAACTCTTGAGAGTAAGAAAAGAATAATAAAAAGAAAAGTATTCATTGAAAACTGGATAATTTTGGACAATTATTTCTATTTTGGATTACAAATAGGCGGACGGATCTCCGCCAAAGGTAGTGCGGATAGGGGCTAGTGACGGTAGTCACTAGCACATCAGTGGTTTAATCAACAAGGAGACTGGCCGCTCCTTCCCTCCAAGCACACCACAACCCAAACAACAAGAAAAAACTTTTTCCGATAGATGAAACGTATTAAAAGGAGTGCACCTCACAACCACCAACAATTGCAATACCCTTTTCATTAGGCAGGAATGTGTTTCGGAGGAGCAGAGCAGATAACTGTAAGCAAAATACTGTCTTGGCAGGCCGAGCTGGGCACCTCTCGGCTGAGCAGGAAGTATGTGAGAGGTCAGGGATACATAGCTAAACTGCAGCTTTCAGAGTGTCGGGAGGCTTGGAGCCTGAATTCGGGTCCTGGCTCGGCTGAGCCACAAAAACGAGTTCATCTCGACTTTTAAACGTGCACCATGTAAATGCATTGGCAACATAGGCCTCAGTGCAGAATTAACGTTTCTTTCATGGAGGGCTTGGTAACTGACATGTTAACATTGGACGGAAATGCAGAGGCATTATTATTACAGGCATGAGAAGGGAATTGCATGATGACATGGACATACATGGGGTATATATACATACATAGGGTACATGTGGGGGACACACTGGCCATATAAAATTTCTATTTCCTCACTGCACCTGTAAGACTATCAAGACCTCCTCTTGTACTTCCACAATGATCCTACAAACACATGTAAAGCTATCTCACTTTGCCAGTAATTGTGAGGCACTGTATTTGTTTTCAAATGGCTTTATGGAGAATAGTGACTAGTAGACTAGGGCGAAATTTACATTATGCTGGCGTAATATGGGTAATTTTGCATTACGTTTGTTACTGAATTCCTGAAATTATGTGATTATGACACTTATCATATTTACATGCCATTCACTGTAAAAATGTACAGCAAAACTTGTCATTTGCGGTATACATTTACCAGGAAGGCATGCAAACATCTAAATACGAGCGGCTGTTTTTCAACGTGCTTCCTTTAAATGCATCCTTTCACCAAAAATTGACGCAAGGATGCATTTTGGCCTGTAATCTAGTACAAAATGGAGTATTTACATTACATGATTTTACGCTGACAGAATGATGAGCGCAGTGGTCAAAGCTGTGAAAAATCTCATGAGACTTGCTGACTCTCACCGGCTTTCATTTGGGTTTTTGCTTTTTAGCCCCTGTAATCCATGCCCTTGCCGCCTCTTCTATCTCAAAAGTAGTCATCAATAGTCTTATCAGATTTTTCACAGCTTTGACCACTGCGTTTATCATTAGGTATATAACACAGCAGGAGTGAGTCTGCAAGTTTTCTCAGAACAAACTGTAGACAAACTTTTTGTTATGCAGAAAACAGACAGGCATCCCTGGAGAAAAATGTGGATGTAGAATGTGAGACAAAGGAGTAATGGGGTACATAGAACACCTTGAAGAGCAGAAGCATGTTTTGTGAAGTTAGGTGAGGTACAGTAAGAAAAAAGCTTGCCTCACTGATAAGTAATTACAATTCTCTAATTAGCACTGTCTTTAACCATGTCATTCTACTCTTAAATCTCCAAAGAAAGGGGTTTACTTTGGTAACTGAACAGTGCCCAGTGGAACATAGAGTGGGCTTTTGTGTTGTTATTTAAAACCAGCTACTTTGTCCATGTTTCAGTCACAGTTAAGTGTGTTGTTCAGTTTCCAGAGTGCCCTTAACAGTGTTACCTTAGATACCAAATACAACCAGGTACTTTATAGGTTATACATCTGGATCCTTGGGTAGTCCAGAGCCTCTCATAAGGGACTACAGAAAGCTGACTTAAATTCATAGAGGGACAGTATTTTTAGGGGGGGATGAGGATAATTGGGCCTATGCCTAGTAGGACTGGGATTCACTTCAAGCTGTTACTGGGCGGTGCTGCAGTCTGATAAATACATGAGTGGGTAAGTGATTTCAAACATCCTTTTGTCTTGCTTATAACTTTGGCCCATCTTTGCAAATCTGTGCCCAGTGGCTGCTGCACATGGATGAAGGTCTATTGTGCTATGGGTTTGGAGGATTCAGCTGAGGCGCCCTCCATTTAGGGGTCACTGCTAACAGACAGAGGCATTGATCTTACCGCAAGGAGGACTGGGCTCAGTTTGTAGTAGATGTCCATGCTGTGTGGTCTGTGGCCGTTGCATGTGGTCAAGGCTGTGTGGAGAGAGTTTGTGGACAGGCGAAGGATATGTCTGCTTTGGGACTAAGAGTATGTGCAGCAGATTCAAGTGCAGGGGGTAATGGGTGCAGGGCGTGGGCCAAGTTTAATGCATGTGCCGGGTGGCTATGACATTTTGTTGAAGGCTGTGGCTTTGGAGACACAAAAATGTGTCAGGCCTTGCTGGAGGATGGGTTTATTGATGCCCAGTAATGTAATTTGTATTGTTATGTATGATTTCACAAGCAGCTCATAGTGGTTGTGAAAATTATGGTTGTGTAGTTACTTTAACTGTGAATTTAAAGGATTTTAGGTTTTGTACTGTAGACACTGTCACAAAAACTATGCTTTTTTGCTTTATTACATCTTCCAATGCGACCTTTTTGTTAATCTTTGCTAAGGTTTTTCAGTGAATGTCATTTGTAAAGTTGACAAAATGGACCAAATAATACATTATCCCAATCTTTTATATTTGGGTTCTCTTTAGATGTCACATATAGTGGTTGTACAAAGCAATGCATGTTCTTGTGTAAATGATGCAATTGAAGTACAACTCCCATAGATGTTTATTTTAATTTTCTTTAGGTCACAAAGCCATCATTCCTATAATTTCATTGAGCATCAAAGAGGAGGAGGATTCCTACCCAATGAGCCACCAAGACACTGATAGAAGGGAAAGTACAGTATGCCATACAGGTAAGAAAATTATTTTTGGGGTCAGTGTGTTTTACCAGTCATCTACTGTGACATCTACTTGTCCTCTGCTCACACCTTTCTTGTGCTCTGGAGTGTGTTCTAATGGTTTCCGATAGCAGTGGTCAGTATAGTCAAGGCTAATTAGGAACATGATGCAAAGTGCATCTCCAGTTTTAGATTTCAGGAGTCAGATGAAAAGTTCCAGCAAACCAATATCCCTAGAGCATTGGATATATCTGCATACATAAACCATACCGAATAAAACAAATGACATGGAGGACAATGCAGCGGGACTGCATGGCTGCAGAAATAAGGTAAACTGCAGTTTAAACTACGGGATTTGAATGATCAGGAGCATTCCTTATTGGATTAGGTATGCATCACATAGGTAACACAGGGGCTGTTTGATAAAAATCCGAAACCCTTGTAGTGGGGATCACAGAATGCAAGGTGAGCAGTCCTTCTGTCAGTCTTAGAGAAGAAAGAATCTTATAAAAATAGACTGGTATGTAGGTCAATATACCGAATGTATGAAGGCTGAAGACAGACTGTACACAAGCAGGTTGGTTGTTCTTGTGCCACCAGAGAGTACCTGAAGTAGACTGAATGATGCATGTGTGTTAGTTGCAAGCATCAGTTGCCAGGAAGATTCTGGGTGTGACCTCATGGAAGGATTGTGCTGGGGGACCTTCTTTACGTCCTTATCATCAGAATCATTGGAAGCATGCCTTTCCACAGCCACAACAGATTCTGCATAATCAGACACATGCTACATTATCCACAATCGATGATTTCTTAAGAAATGGCATTCTGCCTAACTTAATCAGAATATCTCAGATGATATTGGCCATTTACATGTGTCTTCTTCACTGCTTAAGATTTGTTTTTGATAATACACTACACGTACAGTTGGCAAATTGTGTTACTGATCAAAACAAGACAATAACATAAGGTAAAAGAGGTTGTAAAAATCAAGTATGGGAGACCGGACACTAGAAATGAACGAGGTAAGAACTCTTTAGGAGAGATTGGATACAAACCTTTAATCTATTCTTCTCTCTCGCCCCAAAAAGAAGAGCATGGCTTATACATTCACCAATTATGATTGATGTTGAAATCTCATAACATGCTGGAAAACAAATAGTTGCAGCATGAGTTGACAGGTCCTGACCACCATCTATAAAGTAATCCCATGTTGGATGGTAACTTTCGTTTGCAGCTGACTCAGGACTACAACTCGGGCACAAACTTTGTAGTCCTATAGTTTTTGCTTGGCTCATTTTTGCCTGGTCTAATCTTGCACATACTTGTCATACAAATGGTGCATGTGTTCATCCGCTCATAATATTGTTCTAGTCTACTTTCTGATTGTTGCTACTTTTCTTCATTCACATTTCCTGTGTTCGAGGCATGTGGGCTGCTGAATTCATATCTGTGCATAGTCCGCCACCTAGTGTTGGGTCCGGATGATTGCACATTGTTGTCCTGGAAGAGTCTTCGAAGTATCACGAGATAGGTGGCTCCTCCCCTGGACTACAGTGCGCATGGGCATCGCCTCCATCCCCAGATTGTTTTTTTCCGCCATCGGGTTCGGATGTGTTTTCGGTTCCCTCTATCGGGACCGATAGTTGTTCTACTTTTACTCGAGACCAAAAGGTCTTTAGGCTGGGCGTCGGTATAGTTGCGTTCGGGTTTCTTACTGACTCTCAGCTCCGATCTCCTACTGCCCTTCCACGTGCTTTCGACGCGGACGGGCCTACACTACACCCTTTGCTATGGAGCGGACTCCATTCAAGAAGTGTCCGCTGTGTCACTCTAAATATTCGCACCTCGACGTGCACCCCGTGTGCAATACATGCTTGTCACCGGATCACCGTGAAGACACCTGCATGGCGTGTTCGAAATTTAGGAGTAAGAAAACTTTAAAGATTCGCCGGGCTAATCGGCTCCAGGCTCAATTGTCGGCTTCGGCACCCCCACCTGATGACATCTTCCAGGAATCTGTTGAGGGAGAAGACGACGTGCAAGGGTCGGACTCTGGCCCCGCGTCCGAGGAAGAGACCGGCGACGCGGTTGATGAGGCCTACGACGAAGTCTCCGACGAGGTAGGGGACGACGAACGGGCTTGCCCCACGATGGGAGATAGCTCTGAGGAAGAGCATCCCCAACAAGACTCCGGGGTTACTCCCCGTCATACGGCCCAGGTCGAGGGATCGCCTTTGGGCCTTACCCAAGATCTAAGTATGAGTCCTACGTCCCCGCCTCCGGGCCCGGTCACGGACATTTCTACGAAGAAACCGAAAGTGAAGCCAACTGGTCTCGCACCCTCGGATGCGAAACCGAAACCGAAAGTGGCGTTGGTGAAGAAGGTTCTGGAGGCGTCAACTTCCACGAAACCCAAAATGGCCGACTTGAAGAGCCACGCCAAAATGGCCGACCAGAAGAGCCACGCCAAAATGGCCGACCCGAAGCCCTCTGGGTCGGCGCCGAAGGTAAAGGCCTCCGACGCGGCTGCATCGGCACCGAAAGGGGTCGTGGACCCGAAGACGTCTTCGAAGAAGCGTCACGCGGACGGTGCGCCTGGCCATGGGGCGTCGGCCCCGAAGAAGAGGCCTATCGACGATCGGGCTCTCGAAGTCGACGAGTCGCTCGAGCCGGTTCAGCCCTCGGCGTCCCTTACAAGGAAGGTGGGGGAATCCTTGAAGCGGATCCAACAGTCCACTGTGGTTCCCAGCCAGGACACTGTAGTGCCTCGACCCACGCAGAAGCCTGCTAAGGAACAACCGCCCATTCGTTTTACCCTTCCACCCAAAACTGCGCCGAAGGCCTTCGCGCCGAAACAGGGCGGACACTCACAGGAGGTATTGACGCCGAAAGCTGCCCTGGTGGTGTCGAAGCTTCGGCTCCAGCCGCTTGCGGTGGAGGAACGTCGTGAGGTGATCATCGACGCCAACACCGGAAAATTGTCGCTCCTCAAACGAAAGATTACGTCGGAGCCGGCCTTGGAACCTTTTAGGATTCCACTCAAGAACAAGAGGTACTCTGCGGACTCTTCGGCTCTGATGGAACCTCTGTCTCCACAAGCCCCGGAACACTCGCCGGCCCATTCCCCCGCGCCTTATGTGGACGAGGACGAGGACGAGTACACCTATCCTGCGTACTCGGATCCGGAAGAGGAGCATGTGCCCTGGACAGCGGGAGGCGACGCAGACGACCCGCAGTCGGGTCAGGACACTCAACTTTTCGCCGCAAAGACGTCCCCGACAGAGGACTCGGCGGCCTCCAATGCCCTTATAGAGAGAGCTGCAGCGAACCATGACGTCGAACTGCACTCGGACCCCGTGGATGCGGACTTCTTAGTCCACACCTTCTCGGTAGCCGAAAAACAAGTCAAAACACTACCTATGCTTAAAGGGGTGCTGAAGCATGCCCAGGAGGTATTCAAGGAGCCCACCCGGGCGCGGGTGGTCAATCCTCGCATCGACAGAAAATATAAAGCGGCGCCCACGGATCCCACGTATATTAAGGGACACTTACCATTGGACTCCCTGGTGGTGTCCAACGCTCGGAAGAGGGCGAATTCGCAGACTACTGGTGATGCTCCTCCCCCGGACAAAGAGTCCAAGATCTTTGAGGCATCAGGCAAACGCATTGCTGCACAGGCAGCGAACATCTGGAGGATCTCTAACACTCAAGCCCTGCTTGCACGTTATGATAGGGCCCATTATGACACATTAGAGGCCATCCTGCAACACTTGCCTGACCAATACAAGGAGGCGGGGGAGATGCTCATTCAGGAGGGTAAACTCATTACAAATGCATCCATCAAATGTGCCCTAGATGTGGCAGACACTGCCTCCAGGGCTATCAATACAAGCGTGTTACTTAGACGTCATGCCTGGCTTCGAATTTCGGGGTTCAAACCCGACATACAAACCACAATACTGGGTCAAACAGTGAATCCTGACCATCTGTTCGGCCCTGAGGTGGATGCCTCCCTAGAAAAGATGAAAAAAGATACCAAAACCGCCAAGTCTATGGGGGCTTTACAAAATCAGCAGTTTCGGGGTGGTTCCTTTCGCCGCTCCAATTCAAGAGGCACCTCGAGGGGCCAGGCATCCCAGTCCACGCAATACTACAAGGGTAACACCCAGTCCTCGTATAACAACAACAAGGGCAGGGGTGGCTACAGAGGCAATAATATCAAAGGCAGGGGACGTGGAAACAATGCCTCCAGGTCCACCACCTCCAACAAGCAGTGACGTCTTGTCACTTCCCCCCGATCACACGACACCTGTCGGGGGGAGACTCCAGCAGTTCCTGCCGGCGTGGAGATCCATCACCACAGACAGGTGGGTGAGGTCTCTTATCCAGTACGGGTGCTGTCTAGAACTTACGTCCATTCCACCGGACATACCGCCAAGAAGCCGTGCTATGTCCGACGAGCACTTGACCTTGTTGCAGCAAGAAGTACTGGTCATGCTGCAAAAAGGGGCGATAGAGCTCTTTCCATTGCAAGAACGGGGAACAGGGGTTTACTCCCTGTATTTTCTGATCCCCAAAAAGGACGGATCACTCAGGCCGATCCTGGACCTCAGACCCCTGAACTGGTACATCAACTCGGAGCACTTCCATATGCTCACATTGCAGCAGGGGGACTTCCTAGCAACGCTGGATCTGAAGGATGCCTATTTCCATATTCCCCTGCATCCTTCCCACAGAAAGTATCTCAGATTCACGATCTTAGACCAGCATTACCAGTTCAGAGTCCTGCCGTTCGGGGTCACCACGGCACCGAGAGTATTTACGAAATGCCTAGCGACTGTGGCGGCGCATCTCCGTCGCCAGCACGTCCATGTCTTTCCATACCTAGACGACTGGCTTATTCAGGCAAAGACGGAACAGCAGTGCGTAGACCACGTGTCACGCACCATTCACCTCCTGCACGATCTGGGATTCTCTCTGAACTACCCAAAGTCCCATCTCCAGCCCGCCCACGTGCGACAGTATCTGGGCGACAATCGACACTCTGGCAGCCACTGCGCAGCCGAGTTCAGTGAGAATCGCCAGTATCCAGGCGCTGATCCAACGATTCAGACCCCAACACTCGCTTCCAGCGAAGGTGTTCATGCAGTTGATAGGCATGATGGCCTCCTGCATCTCCATTGTCCCGCACGCGAGACTACATATGCGTCCGCTTCAGGAGTGCCTAGCACGTCAGTGGACTCAGGCTCATGGGCAACTGACAGACCTAGTGTTGGTGAGCGGTCGGGCGTACAACTCTCTGCATTGGTGGAATCCACAAAACCTTTGCAAGGGCCGACCATTCCAAGAGCCTGTCCCACAGATCATCCTGACGACGGACGCCTCTCTCCAGGGATGGGGAGCGCATGTACTCCACTACACTGTGCAGGGACTATAATAATAATAATAATAGGGGGTCTTGTAAAGCGCATGGTGACGCACAACGGCGTATCCCCGCGCTCCGATACGAGCATGGTAAGAGGCGGTACTGAGGGGAGGCCGTTATTTCACATATAGGAGTGTTTTTAGCTTTGCTCTGAATATCGACTCAGTAGGTTCCAAGCGCAGCGCAACCGGAAGTTTATTCCAGCTGGATGAGGCAAGATACCTGAAGGACCTGCCGCCCATCCTAGCTCTGGTCACTTTGGGAATGGTAAGGCGCCCTGATCCAGAGGATCTGAGTGCGCGTGTCGGCTCGTAATGAGTCAGGAGACCCTGAAGTGGAAAGGGTGCCCTGCCGTTAATAATCCGATGACAGGTGCAGAGGGCCTTGAATTCCACCCTGCTTCTGACCGGGAGCCAGTGTAAGGCCTGGAGAGCGGCTTTGGAGGCTGATCTTCTCGGCAGTTTGAGCACCAGCCGGGCAGCGGCATTTTGCAAAACCTGTAGACGGCTCAGGTTTTTCTCAAGGGTACCCAAATAGAGCAGGTTGCCGTAGTCCATTTTGGACGTGACTAAAGCGTGCACTAGTGTCCTGCGGGCTTCGGTGGGAAGGAGCTCCAATACCTTCCTGATGGTCTTAAGGATCCCGAAACAGGTGCCAACCACCCTGTTTACCTGGGGACCAAAGGTCAGATCGCAATCGAACCAAATACCTAAATTCCTCGCCTCCCGGCAGGGAGTGGGAGCTGGTCCCAAGCACGGTGGCCACCACGCTGACGTCCACGCCGCCCGATCACCCCCCACCACCAGCACCTCAGTCTTGTCGCCGTTGAGTTTAAGGCAGTTGGCAGACATTCAAAAATATAAACTTTATTCGGATTATTACGATCCATAAAAGCATTACAATTACAATTAAAATCTTTCAAAGAGGTCTAGTTTACAAGTTAATAAAAAAGCAGGAAATGAATTACAGTGCTGTTTAAAGGTTTTTCCGATGTCTATAAATACATTTCAGAAAATTAAGGACATGGTAACATGTGGCTTCGGTGTCCAAAAGCTGCAAACTTAGCATGGCTGCTCTGCATTGTCTGAGACCCCAAGATTTTAAAAGGGTCAGTAGCCAGAGTTTGCGGTGTTCCTGATAAAATTTGCAAAACAAGACTGTGTGAATAGAAGATTGACTTGATGTCCCGTCACATGGGCATGGAGGTGAATTTGGGTCCCACACATTTGGCGTTGGAAAGGCCACCAGTTTATGAAATATGTTCAGTCTAAATCTTATCAGGAGAAAACGTTCGAAGGTACCAATGTCAAGTTTTAAGTACGGCTGCATTGAAAGAGTAGATTGAACCAGCGTAGCATGCTGCACCGACTGTTTTCCAGCTTCTGCCTGAAGTCTCATATTTGTCAGATGATCCAACGCTCGCTTCTTTAAATTATCGTTTGCGAGTTCTCCAATTTTTTCGGGATTAAGATAATATTTTTCCAATCCAAGGTCGCCAAGAAAGGTCCGGATATAGGCCAGCCATTTGATTTTAAAAGCGTAGTGCAGAGACATTGCATCCGCCAATATTGTTTTTGTGAGGTCGTTTGTGTCTGAAACCCAAATACGTCGCCAAAGTAGAAGTGGTTGGATTTTGGCAAGATCTTCAATGTATGGTGCCCCTAATTCTAAGTGGCAGGCGTAAACGGAGGATGTTTTGGGGGCAGATAGGATAAATCTAAAAAACTTATTACGTCCGTGTGTCCCCATAGTCCTGCTCCATATAGGGCTGTAGATTGGCACTTGGCTCTATATATGGTTAGCAGTTCTCTGGGTGGGCGTTTTCCCAATTTTTGGGAAAACGTCACCAAAGCTGCTAGTGCTCTTTTGAAGCAATGCTTTCTGGCTTCTATTGCTGGTTTCCAGGAGAGTTTATTGTCTATCGTGACCCCCAGATAACAATAATCGTTTGTTGAGGCAATTTTTTGGCTGTCGAGGTAGATGGATTTTTGCTGTTTTTTCCCGACCCCAGCCTTCATTACGAAAGTTTTTTTCACATTTATATGGAGGTCAAGAGTTCTCATATACTGGGAATATCTGTTTAGGGACCTTTGGAGTTCACGGGGAGTTTGTGCAAGGAGGACGGCGTCGTCCGCGTACAGCAGAGCGGGGATCGGGAGGTGTTTGGCCCTTGGGAGGTCACGGGCACCCTTTAGTAGCTCAACCTCCAAGTTGTTGGTGTAGAGGGAGAAAAGAAAGGGTGCCAGGACGCATCCCTGTCTGACCCCCCGCTCTACTGTGAAGGTCTCCGTCAGTTCTCCCTTTGTCCCGTAACGAACTCTTGCGGATGGGTTGAAATAAAGTTCCCTTAAAAAGTTCAGGAGTGGTTGGTCTACCCCCATCTGTGCTAGAAGGGACCACAGTTTTGTGTGGGAGACGCAGTCAAAGGCCGCGGACAGATCTACGTAAGTCATATAAAGTTTTGCCTTCTTTGCGTGCACATATTTTCCGACAATTATTGATAAGTTTAAGGCTTGCTCAACGGTGCCTAATCCTTTTCTGAATCCGAATTGAAGGTCGGATAGGACACCTTTTTCTTCCGCCCAATCCTGTAGTCTTTCTAGTATCACTCTTCCTGCTATTTTCCCCAGCGAGTCCAACAGGGAGATTGGACGATAGCAGGCGGGGTCCATACGATTACCTTTTTTGAAAATCGGGACCATTATGGACCTGGTCCAGGACTCTAAAATTCCTACTTTTGCCGTAGCGCTACAAACCCTTGTTAAAATTGGTGCCCAGAGATCTGTCTGATGTTTAAAAAGGTCTGCTGGGACGCCATCCGGCCCTGGAGCCTTACCTTTTTTGGTAGAGTTCAATGCCACAAGAATTTCAGAAATTTCGAATTTTATGTCTATTGGGTATGGTGGGAGTGTTTTTTCTCCTTCTTCTAGCTCTTGGTCATAAGTTGGTTTTTGAAAGATGCTAGTGAAATGTGATACCCAGGTTGCAGCATCTATGGCGGCTTCGATTTTTGGGCCCGAATCGTCCGCCAGGAAAGGAGTTCTAATAATTCTCCAGAAGGCTGTTGAATTTTTTTCCTGAGCGCTAGTATGGAGTTCGTGCCACAGCGCTTGCTTCAGTTCCTCTTTCCTCTTTTTCCTTGTTTTTAGGTATTCGCTCCTGAGAGTGGCTATTGTACTGAAGTCCCTATCACTTTTATTTAAGGCTAACTTTAGTCTTGTATGTGCCTTAGTGCACTCTTGATTGAACCACCCTGTGGTCCGCAATGAGTCAGTTTTTTGTTTTCTTGTAAGTAGCATCTTTGTTTTTTCCATGATTTGGGCGAAGTTGGTTAAAAGTTCCATGTCATTAGTAGCTATGTCCAAACAGGCTTCAATTTGGGGGTAAACTGACCTTATTAATTCTTTGGTGAGTTCATCAGGATTGATCCTCTCCCACTTTATGGTATACCCATTTGCTTTATCCACTTTGATGTTTTCCTGAGTCAATGCATTTGCTATTATTGCTGGAGAACATTTTTGATGAATTAGTAGGACTTTCAGAGTTAGTATTGCGTGGTCACTCTGAGAGTTCGGTAGCACTTCAAAGTTCTTTACTCTTGATTGCAGAGAGGCTGATATAATTATAAAGTCTACCGTAGTTTGATGGCCTCGTCCTATGTAGGTAGGTGCAAGTGAGTTTTCCCCATATTCCAAGGTGTTTACTATCTGGAGATCCAGATCGGATAGGAGATCATTCATTTGCCTTCCCGTTTTGGTGTGTGAAAAATGTGTAAGTAAGAGGCCATCTTCTGTCACCATGCCTGGGCATTTTCTTTTTAGTTGGGTACAGGCGTGAAGATTAAAGTCGCCTGCCCATACTATTGTTGCCGGGCCTCCTACTCCTTGCTGCGTTATAAGGGTGGTTAATATTCCATGGAGATGGGCCAATACTCTCTCTAAGTCCAATTCCTCCAGATTATTATAAAAGTTAATAATGATCATCGACTCTCTTTTCTGGAAATAGAGACCTAGGATCTGCAGGTTTGGTGTCAGTTCAATAACCTTTGTTCTAACGTTTTGAATGGTGTTAGCTAGATAAATACACAGACCTCCCTTTGGTCTGCCTAAATGTCCCGACTGCGCGAGAGATGAGTACGTCTTGTACCCCTGCAGGTGATATTCTTGTAGTGACCATGTCTCCTGTATGCATAATACTTGGTGGTTAAGCGTATGATACAGGATTGTCCCATCCTCTATTTTTGTCCTTAAACCAGCGATATTCCATGAAATCAAGCTCAGGTTTGTTAAGGTGTCATCTGGGCTTTGTGTTGTTTTTAGTTTCACGGGGGCAGGTGGAATCTCTCGGTCTGGAGAGACTGATGGGAGTTCGATGGGTTCCATACGATCTGTATGGTTTTGGGAGTAATCCTGAATTTGTGGTGGTCAATCGACGCCGTCCAGGGGACTATATCTGTTTGCTAAGTGGAGGCCGTTCCAATTGTCCCAGCATGTGGGGTCGTTGTTCTTTATCCGATGGTCCTGTCCACTCCAATCATTCATATCTCTATCTTGGTGATTTGGGCCTAATGATTTGAATGGGGGAAGCCATCCTTGCCGCGGCTGTTGCCATAAGTGTTTGTTGTAATGCGTAGATTGCTGAGGTTGCCACCATTGTTGGGTATTGTGGTGTGACCATGGAGGTGGGTTTACCGGAGGTGGTGTAACAAAAGGAGTGGATTGGGGAAATAAGACAGGTGGATGCCACTGAAAGGCTGGATACTGTAAGTTTTGCAGGGATCTAGACCTCTCTGGGTGGTGTTGGGGGTGGTACATATTGTAGTCGGAGGGGTTTATAAGGTTGGGGTTTGTTGGGTGTGCGAACGAGGAGAAATTTTTCCTTGTCGATGGAGGTAGAAAGTAAGACAAGGGAAGGGGGTTTATTTGTGTGGCAGGTCCTCTATTGGACGAATTGCAAATGTAGTTTGCTGCCCCTATCTCCCTAAATTTGATACTGATGACGTCCCCCGCTATTGTCTTTGTGCTTCTACCAACCCAATCTCCTCTACGTGCAGAGAAGATGTCGCCCCTGATGTGGGCGGGTAGTGGTCTGTGGATATGGAGCCACTGGGCACATTTGTTCCTCAGCTCTGCGAAGGTTTCTCTTACGCCCTCCTTCAGTGGGGGAACTGCTGTTAACACCACCACGAAGGGAGAAGCTTCCGGGGGTAAGTTGATTATTTTGGGCCGAGGTTGCTTGGTCTTCAGATCTGATGGATTTTCTTGGGAGGGGGTCTCTGCTGGAATGGTAAGATTTCCTTTTGTTTGCCTGTTATTTGTTTTTGATTTTGATTGACCTTCTGGATCTATTTGAGAAGCGGAGGAAGGATCTACCGCGTCCGAGATGTTTTTGGGGGCATCCAGATTGGTCGCTTTTTTGGGTAATGGATGTGTTACTGCCGCTTTTTTGGTTAATGATATATTAGTCTTATTTATTGTACTAGTTATTTGTTTAGTATTGGATGGTTTTTTTGGGGGTATTTCCTGTGCGCCCTGCATTGGGGCGGAACCATTCCTGCTTGGTTTACAACTACATTTGGTATTGATTAATGACGTAAGTCTGTCCAATTTTGATATGAGTGGTTTAATCTGCGCCGTGATTTTTGCCTCAAGGTCGGATTTTAAATCCATAACCATATTTTCCACCCAGCAGGGGATACCTGCCGAGGAATTTGGGGTGGGTGTAGTCAAATTATGGTTCTTTCTTTTTGTCTTTGGTTTTTCCTTGCTAATTGGCATTGCCTTGAAATTGGTGGAGACAATTTCACTTATTTTTGTTGTATCTCGGATCGTTTCTGAGTCAGATGGTACAAGGTTATTGTCGTCACTCTGGTCTAATTTCTCGGCCGGTGATTGGCAGGCTTCTAGGTCTGGGGTTGCGTCGAGATCGACGTATGATGGATCAGAGTCCGATTGGGTTACGGACAAATCGACAGAGTTCGGAACGGTCAACGTAGGAGCAATGTTTGTTGGAAGTGGCAGGGAGCAGTTATTAGCTACCGGGTGAACGGGAGAATTTGCAGTAGCAAGTGAACCGAGCGAAGATCGTTTTGCCTGCATGAGGTCCAAGGAGACTCTTTTCTCCAGTAAGATGATGCTTTTGTCAATGGTATCATTGACCCTGGATATAAAGAGATCTATTGGGCCGGTTACTTGTGTCACCAGAGCCACTTTCTTGGTAGCGCTTCTTGTTTTGGGACGCGTCGTAAGTCCCATTGTTGTGCGTTTGGCTACGTGAGGGGCTAGGGGGATCGTCGTAGAGTTCAGGGTGACAGGGCCGGGGCCGTCCTCTGCCGTCCTCGAACGGCCTCAAACGGCCCTGTCTTTGCCCTGTCTTCGCCCGAGCTGCGTCCCGCGCTGCGGGAGAGAGCTGTTGTTATGTAGGAGGTGTAAAGGGCGGGGGGCGGGCCAGCAGGGAGAGCGGACCGGAAGCTCTTCCGTGGTCTTGCAGGGACTTCTGGGAAATGAAGTCCCCGCACGCTCGCAGCCCCGCTGGTCCCTCGCGCCCCTTACCGCCTTGCTGCCTTTGTCCTGGTTTCCTCGCCTCTGGTCCTCTGGATGCTGCCTCTACCAACACCCACCGACGAAGCGGCACCCGCGGAGCGGGTGCGGCGAGAGGTGGGCTGGGAGGCTGGTGCGCTGTTTGTCTGGTACGTGTCCGCTAGAGTGGAGCTTTCCGCTTCAGTGCAGGGTAGATAGGTGTCCCACAAGGTGGAGGGAAAGGGACGCTTTTAGCAGGTTCAGATGGGCGGGGGGCGGGCCAGCAGGGAGAGCGGACCGGAAGCTCTTCCGTGGTCTTGCAGGGACTTCTGGGAAATGAAGTCCCCGCACGCTCGCAGCCCCGCTGGTCCCTCGCGCCCCTTACCGCCTTGCTGCCTTTGTCCTGGTTTCCTTGCCTCTGGTCCTCTGGATGCTGCCTCTACCAACACCCACCGACGACGCGGCACCCGCGGAGCGGGTGCGGCGAGAGGTGGGCTGGGAGGCTGGTGCGCTGTTTGTCTGGTACGTGTCCGCTAGAGTGGAGCTTTCCGCTTCAGTGCAGGGTAGATAGGTGTCCCACAAGGTGGAGGGAAAGGGACGCTTTTAGCAGGTTCAGATGGGCGGGGGGCGGGCCAGCAGGGAGAGCGGACCGGAAGCTCTTCCGTGGTCTTGCAGGGACTTCTGGGAAATGAAGTCCCCGCACGCTCGCAGCCCCGCTGGTCCCTCGCGCCCCTTACCGCCTTGCTGCCTTTGTCCTGGTTTCCTCGCCTCTGGTCCTCTGGATGCTGCCTCTACCAACACCCACCGACGAAGCGGCACCCGCGGAGCGGGTGCGGCGAGAGGTGGGCTGGGAGGCTGGTGCGCTGTTTGTCTGGTACGTGTCCGCTAGAGTGGAGCTTTCCGCTTCAGTGCAGGGTAGATAGGTGTCCCACAAGGTGGAGGGAAAGGGACGCTTTTAGCAGGTTCAGATGGGCGGGGGGGCGGGCCAGCAGGGAGAGCGGACCGGAAGCTCTTCCGTGGTCTTGCAGGGACTTCTGGGAAATGAAGTCCCCGCACGCTCGCAGCCCCGCTGGTCCCTCGCGCCCCTTACCGCCTTGCTGCCTTTGTCCTGGTTTCCTCGCCTCTGGTCCTCTGGATGCTGCCTCTACCAACACCCACCGACGAAGCGGCACCCGCGGAGCGGGTGCGGCGAGAGGTGGGCTGGGAGGCTGGTGCGCTGTTTGTCTGGTACGTGTCCGCTAGAGTGGAGCTTTCCGCTTCAGTGCAGGGTAGATAGGTGTCCCACAAGGTGGAGGGAAAGGGACGCTTTTAGCAGGTTCAGATGGGCGGGGGGCGGGCCAGCAGGGAGAGCGGACCGGAAGCTCTTCCGTGGTCTTGCAGGGACTTCTGGGAAATGAAGTCCCCGCACGCTCGCAGCCCCGCTGGTCCCTCGCGCCCCTTACCGCCTTGCTGCCTTTGTCCTGATTTCCTCGCCTCTGGTCCTCTGGATGCTGCCTCTACCAACACCCACCGACGAAGCGGCACCCGCGGAGCGGGTGCGGCGAGAGGTGGGCTGGGAGGCTGGTGCGCTGTTTGTCTGGTACGTGTCCGCTAGAGTGGAGCTTTCCGCTTCAGTGCAGGGTAGATAGGTGTCCCAGTTGGCAGACATCCAGGCAGCAAGTTCTTGCATGCATGCTCTGAAGATGTCTGCCGCAAGACCGGGCGCTCGCGATAGGGAGATGACTAGCTGCGTGTCGTCAGCGTAGGACACCATGCGCAGGCCGTGTCTCTCAACTATGGAGGCGACCGGGGCAACATAAAGGTTAAAAAGCGTCGGGCTTAGGGACGAGCCCTGAGGTACCCCTTGGTCCAGTGCCACTCTCCTGGAGTAGCAGTCGCCCTGCCTGACTTGAAAACCTCGGCCCGACAGAAACGACTGAATCCATTTTAGCGCTGCGTTGCCTACCCCTGCTATGTTCAGACACTGTAGCAAGATGGAATGTGCTACAGTGTCGAATGCAGCGCTGAGATCCAGCAGGATCAGAGCCATGGTATGGCCCTCGTCGGCCCCCTGGACTATGGACACTTCAGCAAAGGAAGACGCACATCAATGTGTTGGAACTGATGGCAATCTTCATGGCCTTAAAGGCGTTCAAAGTACATCTGTGCAACAAGGTCGTGTTGATCCGGACGGACAACATGACGGCCATGTACTACATCCAGAAGCAGGGAGGTACACACTCTCCACAGCTGTCTCATCTGGCTCAGAGCATGTGGAAGTGGGCCATTCAGAGGAACATCTTCCTCATGGCAGAACATCTCCCAGGCAAGGACAATCAAATGGCGGATCTGCTCAGCAGGCACAGCCATCAGATGCACGAGTGGGAGATACATCCATCAGTACTCCAACCGTACTTCCAAAGGTGGGGTCATCCAGAGATAGACCTGTTTGCCACAAAGGAGAACACAAAATGCCAAAGCTTCGCCGCCAGATTCCCACACCCCCAATCACAGGGCAATGCGATGTGGATGAACTGGTCAGGCAGATTTGCGTACGCTTTTCCCCCAGCACCTCTGATACCGCTGGTGGCACGCAAGCTCAGGCAACACTCGATGACGCTCATCCTGGTTGCTCCAACGTGGGCTCACCAACCATGGTACACCACGTTTCTGGAACTCTCCGTGGTACCGCATCAAAGGCTTCATCTCACTCCCAGCCTTCTGACGCAGAGCCATGGCGACATTCAGCACCCAGATCCGCAACAGCTCAACCTGGCGATCTGGCTCCTGAAGTCCTAGAGTTTGGCTACCTCAATCTTCCTTCCGATTGCATGGACATCATTCGGGAGGCAAGGAAGCCCACTACTAGAGCTTGTTATGCGGCTAAATGGAAGAGGTTTGTCGTCTACTGCGTGGAGCACAGCATTGACCCGCTAGACGCTTCCATTCAAAACATCATATGTTACCTCTTTCACCTGTATCGTTGTAATCTAGCTTACTCTTCCATCCGCATTCACCTGTCGGCTATGGCAGCATACCTCCAGAATAGGCAGCACCTGTCACTCTTTAAGGTCCCTGCTATCAAGGCTTTTCTGGAAGGACTCAAAAGGGTCATTCCACCAAGGACTCCACCAGCTCCAGAATGGAACCTCAATGTGGTTCTTACAAGGCTGATGGGTCCTCCCTTTGAGCCACTACACTCTTGTGAGCTCCAGTTTTTAACTTGGAAGGTTGCGTTCTTAGTAGCAATCACATCGCTACGGAGGGTTAGCGAACTGCAGGCGCTCACCATCCAAGAACCTTTCTTTCAGGTACATGCTAATAGGGTGGTGCTCCGCACTAACCCTAAGTTCTTACCCAAAGTGGTCTCACAGTTTCACATAAACCAAACAATTGAATTGCCGGTGTTTTTCCAAAACCCAGAGACGCTGGCGGAGCGTATGCTCCACACCCTTGATGTGAAGAGGGCCTTGATGTACTATGTGGACAGGACAAAAGATTTCCGCAAAACCAAACAACTTTTTGTTGCTTTTGCCACACAACACAAGGGAAATGCAATCTCCAAAGCAGGAATCGCTAGATGGATAGTAAAGTGCATTCAGATCTGTTACGCTAAAGCTAAGCGCACTCTCACTATCCCACCGAGGGCCCACTCCACTAGGAAGTTGGGGGCCTCTATGGCTTTCTTAGGTAACATTCCCTTAGAAGACATCTGTAGAGCAGCCACATGGTCTACCACTCATACTTTCACTAAGCACTACTGTGTAGACGTGCATTCAAAACAACAGGCAGCTGTTGGTCAGGCTGTTCTAAAAACGCTTTTTCAGACTGCTGCAGCTGGCACGGGCGGCCGCCGCTAATGGAGGGACTGCTATGTATTCTATGCACAGATATGAATTCAGCAGCCCACATGCCTCGAACTGCAAATGCTACTTACCAGTATGCATCTGTTCTTGGCATGTAGGGCTGCTGACATTCATATCGCCCACCCTCCTCCCCGGCGCCTGTAGAAGCTGCAGTATGTATTCATATACACACATATGCTCATAGCATGGTCATCACTCACTTCTTCACTCCATCTCTGCCAATGGCTAAAAACAATCTGGGGATGGAGGCGATGCCCATGCGCACTGTAGTCCAGGGGAGGAGCCACCTATCTCGTGATACTTCGAAGACTCTTCCAGGACAACAATGTGCAATCATCCGGACCCAACACTAGGTGGCGGACTATGCACAGATATGAATGTCAGCAGCCCTACATGCCAAGAACAGATGCATACTGGTAAGTAGCATTTACATTCATTCACTTACAGTGATCAACTCGCTCTCGATATACCTAATCACTCACTTGCTTTCTTGCCGTCTGCCGTTCATTTAGGTTTTGTTATACTTTATTCTGTGGCACCTTCATCCTCCGAAACACCATCCCTCACTGTTCCAGACCTTGGAGGATTATTTTATCTAAATGCTCTGAAACTCTCTCCACCTTCTTACTCTTTTCTCTAGCGCTTTGTCTGTTTTTGGCTCTTTCCACTATAATTCTTTTATGCTCCTTAAAATAATTTAATTGTAAGACTAACACTTTCAGATATGTAATTGTACCAACAAATAGGCTGACCACTTTCTAATCCTGCACTTCCCCTAGCCTATTTTTACCTTTGACCATTTTCCTGATATGCTAGACTCATTAATAGAGTAAGCTCTCTCACCTGCTTAGAGGAGGCCACTGGCAAAGGGTTTGTAAAGTCCTCTACAGTGGTTCTCTACAGTATAGGAGGTCCTGAACTCTGGAAGATAGAGAAAGATAGGCCAGAGAGGGTGGATATGCAGGCTGATTTACTTGCAGCCCGGGAGATCTGGCCAACACAGCTGGAGAAGTTGCGTTGCTTTGATTATAGAGCATATATTGCCAGGGCCCATGCTGAGAGAGATAAATCTGGCGCATTGCTGGCCTGGATGGCCAACCCTGCGCGTAGAGGCACTACGATACTTGAGTTGCGGGGCGGGAAGACAAGGTCTACTATAATCAACACAACGTCAATGCCCAATTCTAGGAGTATTACACCACCCAATACCAGAGCAACCTGGAGGCTGAAAGGACGGAAGTGTAGAGATTATTGGCGGAAGTAGAACTCCCTAAGATTAATGATGCTGCAGCAGAAGCCTTGGGCAATTGAGCTTGGAGAAGTACGGAGCGCCATCAAACATATAGCCAGGAAAAAACGCCGGGAACAAATGGGATCCCAATAGAGTTCTATTCAACATACATAGATATTTTGGCTCCCCAGCTAGTAGCACTAACAGAGCAAGACGAGAGGGCTATTTACCTGCTTTAACGAGGGAGGCGTTCATCATTCCACTCTTAAAACCTGGTAAGCTGGCTTGGGACCGGACTGCATGTCCTCTCGCTATGCTTAGCTTAGATTATAAAATACTAAGCCGCATACTGGCCAGCAGACTGCTAGCCCACATCCCGACAGACTGTTGAGAATCTTGGAAGCCGACACATACCGAAAGGAAGAGGCATGCATTCTGGCAGTTGATATCGAGAAAGCTTTTGATAGCCTTGAGTGGTCATATCTTTTTAAAGTTATGAGTGCATTTGGTCTCGGGGAACGATTTGTGGAATGGACAGCAATCCTATATAAAAATTAAACTGCTACGGTCAGGGCAGGGGGGCTGATCTCTGATGCTTGTCTGGTGGGCAGAGGAACGAGTCAAGGCTGCCCGCTCTCGCCCCTATTATTCACGCTGGCGATGTAGCCCTTGGCTGCACACTACCAGGGATTGGAGGTGGCAGGACCGCGGCAATATATAGCACTATATGCAGATGGCATTCTGATGTTCCTGGCCAACTCGGGAGAAGCACTGCAGGGAGCAAAGGCTCTCCTGGATGTATTGGAAAGAGTTGTAGGGTTGACCCATTGCAAACAGAAGACGTCTCTTGGGAAAATAGATGCCTACCATACCTGGGAGTACAGATCTACCATTATTCTGTGGAACTATTTGAAGGCAACATTGGTCGAGCCATTTGTGGCACCAAAACCAATCTCGAGTTCTGGGGGAGCCTCACACAGTCTGTAGCGGGTAGGGTAGCACTGTTAAAAATGGCCACACTGCCACACTGCCAAGACTCCTTTACTATTTTGGGTCACTTCCAACATGGATCCCACACAACACTTTTGCTCAACTCAATACAATGATTACGGGGTTCTCGTGGGGCACGGGGCAGCGACTAGTGGCACTTACCACAATGATGAGACCCAGGGCGGAGAGGAGATTTGCTGTCCCAGATTGTAGAGGAGCCAGGAGGTTCGGATCTGAGTCTTCTGATACTGGCTCAGGTACTACTGTGTCTTCCCCTTAGAGATAGAGCAGTCCCCTCAGACCTGCAAACGATATGCAAACGGCCACATATAAAGTCCCCATATGCACCAGACATTCCATTGGAAATATGTACAGCACTACTACATGGTGGAGATTGGCATAGACCGCAGAGAAAGACTTAGCTATGACTCCAGGGTGCTGTCTACTACATTGGTTTCCCCATACTACTAGAAACAAGGTCACAAGTAAGTTCATAGACTTGGGGTTGGTACTGGCTAAAAGAGAACTCACTAGCCATTGGAAGGCTAAAAATGGCCCTAGCATACTACGGTGGACGTGGGAACTTTAGAAATGGGGAGAAGGTAAAGAGACCTTCCGACTGCAAATGGCCCAAAGGACCGGAAATGATAAGACGTTGGAGGCAGCAAGGGCGTGGGTGGCCTTAGTAGACCTATTGAAATGGCCTATTAATGATGACAATGTCAATCCTAATGGGGTAGACCATCCTCCTGGGGATTGACCACGGGACAACTCTAGTAGCCCAGATTGCTGACGGAGAAACTGTCCTGACCAATACGATGTGCATCCCACGCAACTTTATCAACGGGGCGAGCTTACCAGCTCGGAATACACTATATGCTATTACTCTGTCCCACAACTGTACACATAAGACTTGACAACTTAGCAACATGCCTGGGGGAAGGGGGTTAGGTCAAAGGGAAGAGGTTTGGGAGGGGGGTAAATTGAAGGAAGGGGGGTTATCTGTTGAGCAATAACTGAGGAATAACACCATGATGAGCTCCATTCTTACTAATGTGAATTGAGTACCCATACATGAAGACGGATTGTGGACCCCTGCAGGTCCGGATTGAACTTTTACCCTCTTGCTTCTGAAAACAATTTGACACTTATATGCGACTAAATAACTAAATAACCTGCGATTCTTATATTCTGCACCGTTCAAATGTACACTGGAATTCGCATGTATGCATAGGCGGTACTGAGAGATGTAGAAGTATATTTCTTAAAAGGCAATAAAAATCCGTTAAAAAAAATATATATGAGGTCCCGAAGCTCATTCTCAACACCCTGGACCACAACAGACGAATCCCTATTATCCCAATAGTTGTCAACCACTGGAGACATAAATCCCTCGCCTATCACTAAGTTGGCATTTGGGACTGACAAAGGTGGCTGAGGGAGCAGTGTGGCTTTCTTCTTGTCTTCTGTTTCCCTTTTGCCAGACAGGCCAGGCTGCTTGAAGCTGCAGCTATGGTATTTGGGTTGTGGGTTGTCGTAGGATAACTTAGTTGTTTCTGGGCGCCTGCTTCTAATTATTATACAGGATTGCAGCTGCGCGCGTGCTATTGGTCTGATCCCAAAACATTGGGATTATACTCTGAATATCCCAAACTCACTGTAATGAGGGGAAGGCTTTGAACACCACTGTGTTCCCACTCCAATGAATGGTATCCTCTGTAAGAGGGGCAGGCACGCCTTTTGCCCACTGATGGAAAGTTTCACCAATGTCAGGAGGGCATTTGTCGTCTGAAGGTGGTCCGCGATTAACTGTGGGGAACCTGCCTTTAGAACCCCGTCATTGAGGTACGGAAGTACATGTTCTTCCAACCTTCTAAAATGGGCAGTGACCGCTGAACACCTGAGGGGCTAAGGTAAGTTGGAAGGAGATCATGGTTCCAGAGCAGACCAAATCTGAGCCAAAGTGAGCATCTTGAATTTGTCCTTTTTTAGGAGGAGATTCAGTAGGTGAAGACCCAAAATGGGTCTGAAGTCCCTGTCCTTTTTCTGGATGAAGAAATAGTAGGAATAACATCTCTAGCCTTTTACCAAGTACAGTACTCTCGCAACAGCACCTTAAGAGAACAAACAAACACCTCCTGCTTCAGGATTTCCCAGGGCTCCTCTAAGTTTGTTCTGCTGTGGGTGGTAAATGGGGTGAGGAGGAAATGAAGTATTGCAACTAGTCTCTCTGAACTGTCTGTAAGATCCATTTTTCTGACGTATTAGATCTCCAACTGGGGAGGAACGGTTGGCTCCCGGCCCCCACTGGCCTGGGGAGGAATTGGAGGACTATTTTGCCTGCTGCTCTGCACATTGCCTGCCATCATCAATTGTATTGAACTGACTGGGGCACCACCATTTGAATGGCTTTCTATTTATATTCTAAACCCATCCAGTTACCTCTGAACTTACAGAACTGGTGAAGAAATGGTTTCACTCGTGTCAACAGCCCTAGCAATTGTTTAGTAATTTGGCTGTCTTTTAACCCCTTTAGAGCTGAGTATACTTTTTTCTGATAAAGACAGGATCTAATAATGGACATGTCCATTAGGTACGCATTTACACTGCCTAAAACCTAGTAGGCTCCATCCATGTATATCTTCCGAAGACCGCACTAGTACCAGCAGTCATGCCAGTGCAATCTGTAGTATACTGGCCAGCCAAATCACAGACCTTTTGCTGCAGCTTATCATCCATGTATTATTTGTGCCAAAGAGGCTATGTTATTTTCTGGGACTGCCAGCAAGATCTTACTGGATATTTTCCAGAGTTCATGTATGTATCTACATAGCAAGCATTCAGCATTTTAGAACCTGAGGGCCAAACTCACAGCTAAAAAGATTCTCTTGCTGAAAGCCTCAATCCTTTAGGATTCTCTGTCTGTGGGATTGGTTGGGAAAGAATTAGTGGTTTATCCTTGCTAGTCTAAGCTTGTACAATGAGGATTCCTGGTGAAGGGTGTTTAGTGAAGGCATCGGGTTCATCAGGTGCAGTTCTACTGGACTTCTTGTCTGCTAACCGGTGGGCAAGAACAGGGTCTTGATTGTGTGTCCATAAGGACATTATTAAAAGGCAATAATAGCCCAGTGGTCATAAGCTCTGGCTGAAAGAACATTTGAATTTGTTTAGATGGAGGGCAACTGCAAGTTTAGCCCCTCAGCTGCCCTCCTGACCACTTGTGCAAACAAGGCACTTTCTACCGTTGGTGGACCATGTGGGGCGTCAAGCTCAGTTTCAAGGGGTTGTGTCCAACCCACTGATATTTTGTTCATCTCGGTTGAATGCCTCATCAGTCTGAGAAAGAGTCAGAGCATCATTATTCTGAGGGACCGTACTTGGATCCTGCACGGTGTCCTTGACAAAAGAAGAATGGAGCCTCTTTTCGCACTGTTCGAACTGTTGGTAACTGCACCGTGGTAGAGGTGTCCAGTTAGAATCTAGCTGAATGACAACCAGTTGCACTTTTGTCATCTCAGAGCGTAACATCTGTTTGGGATCTGACATGGGTGTCTGCTGCCGATTGTCTGTCGGGGGACATTGTTAGGGCAGTGTGCTGAAGACTGTGCCGGAACCTGTACAGGCCTAGGAGCAGGTCCCAAGGAAAGAGATAGTGTCAGGGGAGTATTCACCAACAGTAATCCAGCTTGAAGCCCATGTGACTCCATTTAACCAAAAGGCGTTCCAGATGGGGAAGTATGACCCCACAAATTTGCAACATGGCTGCCCTGAAGTCCACAATCTGCTGCGGAGTCATCGACGAATCAGGAAATTCAGGGTGCACTGGGATCAACTGGGGAATAAGCCCTGAAGCCGGAAATATCGAATAGGAGCGATTTTCATCGTGAATCTCTTGCACCCTCTTTTTGGAGTAAAGTAAGTTGTGTCCCATTTTTTCTTTTTGCTTTCATTTGGAATTAGAGTTCAACTTACCTGGGGACTTTGAGCGGGAAGTGAACTGACTGCAGGAGCGACCATGTGACCATGACCTAGCTCGTGACTTAAAGTAAGATCATATTCTTGTGCATCAGTCATGCTCTCTTGCGTTCGGTGAAATAGAGCTTCGTCCCCTGGTCCTGGATCACCTACAAGTGTATAAAGGTATAACACTTAGCACCATGGCTGGAGCCCTGGCACTAGAAACACACCTCGCACAGGTACATTACCGATATTTGCTTCCTAAAGTTGTGGCACTGTTTTAAGCCTGTAGTTTTTGGAGGCTTCATCTTATCTTAGCACACTGTAGACATGTTTAGGTGTCATTAAAAGAGACCTTAAACATTGTAGTGGTGCTCCAGATCCCCATCAGAGTCTACGAAAAGAAAGGCATGTTGAGCCGCACAGTGCCACGTGCCAGCAAGTAGGAGCTCTGCTGTGAAGTTCGAGATCCATGCTGGCGTCTGTGTGTATTCAAAAGTTCAATCGAAGATTAGGGTTAAAGGTATCTATCAGAAAGCCACAATACTTGGGCATAAACATCTAAAT